>NC_080694.1:6285291-8685291 GCF_030445035.2 Dasypus novemcinctus | reverse complement strand
GCAAAGTCGCAGGTTATAAGATCATTGCGCAAAAATCAGTAGCATTTCTGTACACCGATAATAAGCAAGATCAGGAGGAAATCAAGAAACAAATACCATTCACAATAGTAAGTAAAAAAATCAAATACTTAGGAATAAATTTAACTAAAGAGGTAAAAAACTTATACACCGAGAACTATACAAGACTGTTCAAGGAAATCAAAGAAGACCTAAATAAATGGAAGAATATTCCTTGTTCATGGATAGGAAGACTGAATATTATTAAGACGTCTTTCCTACAAAAACTGATCTGCACTTTCAATGCAATCCCAATAAAAATCAATGCAGCCTTCTTTAAGGAACTAGAAAAACTATGAAATTTATTTGGAAAGGAAAGAGGCCCCGAATAGCCAAAGACATACTGAAAAAGAAAAACGAAATTGGAGGAATCACACTACCTGACTTCAAAACATACTACAAAGCTACAGTAGTGAAAACAGCATGGTATTGGCATAAGGAGAGACACACAGACCAATGGAATCAAATTGAAAGCTCTGATATAGAACCTCACATATATAGCCATATAATATTCGATAAAGCCACCAAACCCTCTCGACTGGGAGAGAGTGGCCTATTCAACAAATGGTGCCTGGAGAACTGGATAGCCATATGTAGAAGAATGAAAGAGGATTACCATCTCACACCTTATACAAAGATCAACTCAAGATGGATCAAAGACCTAAATATAAGAGCCAAGATCATAAAAACCTTGGAAAGTAGTGTAGGGAAACATCTACAGGACCTTGTAATAGGAAATGGCTTCATGAATATCACACCAAAAGCACGAGCAGCAAAGAACTCATAGATAAATGGGACTTCCTCAAAATTAAAGCCTTCTGCACCTCAAAGGAATTTGTCAAGAAAGTAAAAAGTGAGCCCACACAGTGGGAGAAAATATTTGGCAACCATATATCTGATAAGAAACTTATAACTTGCATATATAAAGAACTTGTATATCTTGAAATAAAAAGATAAACAACCCATT
The DNA here is from genome assembly GCF_030445035.2 of Dasypus novemcinctus. Classification (NCBI taxonomy): domain Eukaryota; kingdom Metazoa; phylum Chordata; class Mammalia; order Cingulata; family Dasypodidae; genus Dasypus; species Dasypus novemcinctus. The sequence goes on along the minus strand of NC_080694.1, from coordinate 8,684,267 downwards.
TAAAAAATGGGAAAAAGATTTAAACAGACACTTCTCCAAAGAAGAAATTCAAATGGCTAAAAAGCACATGAAAAAATGTTCCAAATCTCTGGCTATCAAGGAAATGCAAATCAAAACTACAATGAGATACCATCTTACTCCCATAAGATTAGCAGCTATGAAAAAAAACAGAAGAATACAAATGCTGGAGAGGATGTGAAGAAAGGGGAACACTCATCCACTGCTGGTGGGAATGCAGAAGGATACAGCCATTCTGGAGGACAGTTTGGCGGTTTCTCAAAAAACTAACCATAGATTTGCCATATGACCGAGCAATACCACTGCTGGGTATATACCCAGCAGAACTGAAAACAAGGACACAAACCGATATATGTACACCAATGTTCATAGCAGCATTGTTCACTATCGCCAAAAGTTGGAATCAACCCAAATGCCCATCAACAGATGAGTGGATCAACAAAATGTGGTATATACACACAATGGAATACTACTCAGCTGTAAGAACAAATACACTAGAAACACACGTGATAACGTGGATGAATCTTGAGAACCTTATGTTGAGTGAAGCAACCCAAGCATTGAGGGACAAACACTACATGACCTCAATGATATGAAATAAGAAAGATGCCTCAGAGAGCTGGAGACTGAACGATAGGCTTACTGGAAATCTGGGGAGTGGAGGAAGGACGTGAGCCGACGTCTGCAGGGGTGGAATTTATGATGAGCTGGCGGTAAGGATGAGCACAAAGGAGAGATAAAATGGGGGCAAGGGGTTGCCTTTGGGGGCGGCTTTGTGGGTTTGAGGGGAGCTGGGGATGGGCGGGTGGGTAATCTTGCCCAAAAAGTGTGGGGAGGGAGGGGTAGCATATGAACATAGGAGAGTGTCAGGTGTTGGTTGAGAGTAAAATGCTGAGATAATAGTATCAAAATATAATTAAGAGGGTTACCTGTTTAGGATGCTCGGAGGGGATGGTCTGATGCGGGACGGGCTCATGGGGAATGTCTGAATGCTCATTTTACCTGAGTGGGTGGTACCATTTGATAGAGACCCAAGTAGTGAGAGTGGGGGTGGACCCACATCCTGGGGAGGACTAATGCCATTAAATAGAGGGAACTGTATCTCTCAAGAGAAAGGGTGGCTCCCAGGGCATTGGGGCAGTTGAGCAAGTTAGGCCCTTGAACACTGTTGCAAGTATCTCTGGACGTGGCTCCTCAGGAAACGGAGGTTGGCTGTCACTGTGGGCACCAAGGGGATGGGAAAATGGATGTTATATGTGTGGAACCAAAGTAAATGTGGGATAAGAGAGGACTTTCACGAGAGTACACAAGAATGGATATAAAACATGTACTATTACACCATAAACATATAGGGGACGACAGACTAATAATGTAAACCATAATGTAAAACATAGGGTAACTAAAAATTTAGAAAACTGTATATCCTAAAGTATGGTCCACAATATAAGCACAGATGTCATCTACATCACTGTAAGTAAATATGATATGAATAAGGTATAAGAATATCACTGTGGAAGGGAAAAGGTTTTACAGTGGATGTGTGGGAGTACTGCATATTTTATATATGAATTACTGTGGTCTATGGCTCTTGTGAAGAGAAGTTACAATAATTAGGGAGAAAAAAAAAAAGAAAAAGATAGGATGTAGAATTTTTCCAAGTCAACACGTATTCTATATCTAACCTTTAAACCCATCGCTATATGCCATCTTACTAGTAAGGGATCCTGACAATATATTGGGCTTCAATTTTCAGGAAGTTTTGGATCACAGAGTGGTTCAACAATGGCAGCGGAGGAATACTGGTATAGGATACTATTGACAGGTGATATATGGCTGACAGGGAGCTATACAGGGCATATGTCCAGGGGGCATGGTAATGTTTGGATATACTCATAGTGGCAACAATTAAAAACTACAGCTGGGGGGGGTACTGGGTTCCTGGCTGGGGGTGTTCTGTCGGGGTCACTAGGGGAGCAGCGGCAGTCCCCCAGGTGTAGCGGCAAGGAACGGGAAGGAATGAGGGTCCAACAGTGAGCCCCTGATACTAATGACTATGCTTGTGAGCCTATATGCCTGAAATAAGAACAAGGCCTAGAGCAGCACTGTGCCTGGGAATTTCCTCCTGACAGCCTTCATGTTACTCAAATGTGGCCAGTCTCGAAGCCAAACTCAGCATGCAAATGCAATGCCTTCCCCCCAGCGTGGGACATGACACCCGGGGATGAGCCTCCCTGGCACCGAGGGATCACTATCAACTACCAACTGATGATGCAACTGGAAAATGACCTTGAATTGAAGGTTCGATGTGGATCAGCAGAATATCCCTGTCTACATATAATAGCATGACTTTAAAATGCTGTTTGACCTAATGTAAGGGGGAAATGGAAAGGAGAAATGAGTTTATATGGCTACGAGTCTCTAAAAAAGAGTCTGGAGGCTGTCAGAAGGATTGCCCTTATGCACAACTGAGCAGAGTCTAAGAGACAGATAAAGTAGATACAATCCCCAGGTACTGGTTCCTTGGAGGGCTAAAGAGACCCACGGGTTCTATAGTCATGGCAGATGGGGTTCACTGCCATGTCAGATGGCCCTTCTTTGGAGCTGGTGTTTCTGCGTGATAAAACTGGACTCAGATGGGATTTCTTTTCATAAGACTTTCATGCTGCTTTACTGGAATTGCAGTTGGTGTTGGGGTTTAAGATATATTTAGGGAATTTGAATCTCTGGACTGACAGTGTGATGGCTGGACCCTGAGCCTCGGCAGACTCCAGCTCCTACAATCTAATTTATTGGACTCACCTCACTCAGCTAAGATGGAGTTGATGAAGGACAGCCGCCACACCATGGAGCCTAGAGTGCCTACAACTGAGAGCAGGGGGATTGCATCCAGTATCCATGTGGAATCTGAGCCTCCTCTTGTCATAGAGGTGCAATGGACACAACCAATCCAAGGTCCACAGAGAAAAGGTGGCATTGGAGTGGGAAAAGTAGACATGGCGGCTGATGGGTATGGGGAATGGCAGGAAGAGATGAGATGTGGAGGCGTCTTTGGAACTTGGAGTTGCCCTGGATGGTGCTTCAGGGGCAATCACCAGACATTGTAAATCCTCCCAGGGCCCACTGGATGGAACGTGGGAGAGTATGGGCCATGATGTGGACGATTGACCATGAGGTGCAGAGATGCCCAGAGATGTACTTACCAAATGCAATGGATGTATCATGATGATGGGAGTGAGTGTTGCTGGGGGGGGGTAAGTGGTGGGGTGGGGGTGGTAGGGTTGAATGGGACCTCATATTGTTTTTTTAATGTAATATTTTTACAAAATCAGTTAAAAAAATAAACAGTAAAAAAATAAAATAAAATAAAATAAAAAAGTAAAAAATATAAGAGGTTCCATTATACCCTGCATCCCACCTTCCCCACTCCTCCCACATCAACAACCTCTTTCATCAGTGTGGCACATTCATTGCAACTGATGAATACCATTTGGAGCACTGCAATACAGCATGGATTATAGTTTACATTGTAGTTTACACTCTCCCCCAGTATGTTCAGTGGGTTATAGCAGGATATGTAATGTCCAGCATCTGTCCCTGCAATATCATTTAGGACAACTCCAAGTCCCCAAAATACCCCCATATCATACCTCTTTTTCCCTCTCCCTGCGTTCAGCAACTCCTGAGACCACTTTCTCCACATAAATGATATAATTTCTTCCATTGCTACAGTCAACACTATTTCTATAGTAGAATACCAGTAAGTCCACTTTAGGCTATATTTTATTCCTCCATCCTGAGGTCCCTGGGATGGTGATGCCCACTCCTCCTCTAAATTGAGAGAGGGCTTAGATCCCACATGGCTGATGGATGGGATTCTCCTGCTTGCTGTTGTAGGCACTTAACGGTTCTTTGGTATGGTGATTGACCATCCTCATCTCTTTGTTAGCTGACCTGGGTAAGTCCAATGAACTGGAGAGAGTAGGTGTTACCTTGAAAATCTCCTGAAGCTCAGGGCCCAGCTGAGACATAGTTAGTCCAGGGATTCAAGTCTCTGGACAAACATCAACCTCAGCACCAACCACAGGTTCAGTAAAAGTAACAGAAGAGGCATGTGTAGAAAGGTCACATCTGAGTCAAACTCCATCACTCTGGAACACAAATTACAAAGTAGAGCCCACTGACAAGGCACTGAAGTCCAGAGCCATCTGTCATGACCATAGGGCCTGTGTGTCTCTGCAGCCCTCAGGAGCACCATTACCTGTTGTAATATCTACTTTGGCTGTCTCTGGGATCCTCCTGAGGGTTGTGTAAGTTTGACCCCTCTGATGACCTCCTGACTCTTTTTTGGAGACTCTTAGCCACATTAACTCATTTGTGTTTACCATTCCCCCCTTTTATTCAGATCTTTTTCTAGTTGCATCACCAGCTAGTGATTAGTAGTAATCCATTGGCACCTGGGAGGCTGATCCCCGGGAATAATCTCCCATGCTGAGGGAAAGTTAATGCATCTACATGCTTAGTTTGACTTAGAGAGTGGCCACATTTGAGCAACATGGAGGCTCTCAGGAGGTAACTCTTAGGCACCCTGTAGATCTAGGCCATGTTGACATTTCAAGCACACAGGCTTATAAACATAGCCATTAATATCAAGGGTGCCCATCATTGGACCATTCTTCTTCACTGGTCTTTGCCCTTGCACTTGGGGGATTGTCACTGTTGCATTGGGGAATGCTACAGAGCTCCCTAGAATGTGAACTCAGCACTCCCTCAGTTGTCATTTGAAACTCTAACCCCTATGTCAATACCCCATGAATAGACAAACATATCTATGTACCCTATATGCATGCCCTGGAGAACTCCCTTCCACCCATACATCCCCCATCAATGACATCCCACAGCAGTGCTCCTCCCCTGCCATAGTTGAACCCCTCTGTGATCTAAAACTCTTCAAAAATGAAGCCTAATACATTGCCAAATTCCATTAAAAGGAAATAAAATAGTAATGCTTGGTTTAAAGATTAGAAATAATATAATAATTTAGAAAAAATAAAGTAAAAAATAAATTGTATTAAGAAGTGAAAAATACGAATTTTTTTTTTAACTTTTTGCCTTTCATCACTTTAATAGCTGTTGTCCTGCATGTGCAGTAGCAAGGCAATCTTTTCCATTTCTTCCTCAATGTCATATCTTTTTGTTATCATGTCTTCAAAAAGGTTTTAGTTCACAATAAAATCACATATAGAATATAGGGGACTCCCATACACCCAACATCCTCCCCCATTTCCCCTTTCCCCAGCCATGATCTTTTTACTTGTGGATGTTACATTTACTACAACTGATATATGAATATTGAAACATAGCTACTAACAATGTTTACATTATGGTTTACATTATGCTTTACATTTTAGACACATAAATTTTTGGTGAAATTTAACATGGTCTATATACATCATTGGATGATCATGCAGAACACTTCCATTGTCCCTCAGTTACCACTCTTTCCATCGATTCTATTACTCTCTTCCCCTCCCCTCCCTTTGGGACTCACAGTGACTCCCAAGCTTCACTGCTTGAAGGACAAGATTCATTGATACTTGCAACTGTGCTGAGGGTTTAACACACTAGTCTGTCCTCCCCCATTGGGAGCCACTCATGCTCTCAAGAGGCACCTTCCCCTCTGTATGAGAATATTGGGCCTCCCCAGGATGGGGTTACAACACCTTCCCACTCATTGTATGGGTCACTACCCACTGATATAACACAATATGACACTTACACACTCCCTAGAAGCCTGCCCCAGATGCCCCCATCAAACACCTTTCCTTATTATATTTTCTGAAGAGTTTTCTCAACATTATAGTCTCAACCATGTACCTGACAATTTTCCATGTTCACCTGCTCCCCAATATTCTCCTGTGGTCCATTTTATTTTTGTGGGGTCAGTTGTAACATCCCCCTTTCATTTCTGATTGTATTTATTTGCAGCTTTCTTTTTTCTTTGTTATTCTAGATAAGGGCTTATTGATCTTTTCAAAGAACCAGCTTTTGCTTTTGTTGATTTTCTCTATTATCTTTTGTAATAATTTCATTGATTTCTTCTCTAACCTTTATTATTCACTTCCTTCTGCTTACTTTTATATTGGTTAGTTGTTTTTCTAGTTTTTCCCAATTATCCTGGCAAAGCTCCCAGGAATTGGAATTCAATATTCTTTTGGTTTTGTGTGAAACTCAACCCAATGTGACAATGCCCCATGAGCACTTGATTATATTCATATGCCTTATAGCTATGCACCAGATTAACTTCCTACTGTGTATCCACCATCCTTGACACCCCACCCTAATGATCCTCTCCTGCCATAGATGCAACCCTTTTGTGATCCAAAACTTCTTCAAATATGAAGCCAATAAAATAACCAAAAAAATCAATAACATAATTATAGTTTTGAAAATAAGAAATAAAATAGAAAAAAATTAAAATTAGATTTAATAAAATAAGGAAAAAAATAAACTTTTCGACATGTCTTTCAATACTGTAAAAATCTGTTGTCTTATATGTACAGTGTTATTTTCCTCCTTTTACTCACCCATGTATTTTTCATTTGGTCTTCAAAAAACTTTAGCTTACAAAAAAGTCACACAATATAAAGAATTCTCATATATCCATCATCTTTTTCCCTTTCCCCTTTCCCATATAAATAACATTTTACTTGAGGATGGTTTATTTGTTACAATTGATGTACAAATGTTGAAACATTGTTACTAACCATCCTTTATGATTTACATTATGGTATATATTTTGGACCATGCACTTTTATAAATTTTGATGAAATTTAAAGTGGTCTGTATCCATATTGCAAGATCATGTATTGTAATTCCATTGCCCCAAAAATGCCTCATGTTCCATTTATTCTTCTCCCTCCCTTCTCCTCAGTTCCTATGGCAACCACCAAGCTTCACTCCTTGAAGAAAAAGAGTCATCGTTACCACAAAATTGAGGGCTTGACATACTGATCTGTCCTTTCCTATTAGGCACAGCCTGTGCTCTCAAAAGACTCTCAGCCATCTATTTGAGAACACAACAGGTTTCCCAGGATGGGAGTCCCACACCTTCCATCTCATTATTTGTCTCAACCCACTGACCTGAACCACAATGACAAGATGAACACTCATACACTCCCAGGAGGTCTACTCCAGGTGAACCCTGTCCCAAATGTCCCCCACATCTAACACCCTAAACCAATAACCTTCTTACATATTTGCCAAAGATATATTCCCAACTTTGTAATTTCAACCACATACCACAAATCCCTAAGTTCACCAGCTTCCTTCCCCAACCATCCCCCAGTTCTGTAGACCACCCAACCCACCCTACACTCCCCCCCCTCACAAACCAGCACTACCCAACCCAATAGGGTCACTGTTCCACTAGTCATGCAGGACTACTGAACAACCACACCCTTCTTCCTTATAGATTTTGCCCATATGGGCTTTGGCTCACAAACATACTCTCCCTTTCTGTCTGTTGTAAACCTGTCTCCCAGGCTGTAGCTCTGTGAGTGTGCTCAATTTGCTTAATTTTTAGCAGTGAGGTAATGTAATATTTGTCCTTCAGTCCCTGGTTTGCTTTACTCAACATAAGGTCTTCAAGAGTTATATATGTTGTCCCATCTTTTAATGCTGCATTCCTTCTTTTTTTCTTCCCCTCCCCCCACCCTACTGTTTTTGCTGTGTCTCTTCTGTGTGTGATCTTCTCTATTTCTCTTTTTGTCTTCTTATCTTTCTCCTCTAAGATTCACTGGGATTTGATCCTGGGGACCTCTGATGTGAAGAGAGGTTCCCTGTCAATTGTGCCACTTCAGTACCTGGTCGCTGCTGTGCTTCACCTTCACTCTCCCCTTCATCTCTCTTTTGTTGCATCTTCATCTTGTTGCATGACTCACTTGCATGGGCACTGGCTCACCATGTTGGCACTCGGCTTGCTGCAAGGGCCCTGGCTCACCATGTGGGCACTTGTGCAGACACTCAGCTTGCCATGCTGGCACTCAACTCACTATGCAGATACTCAGCTCACAACACAGGCACTTGGCTTGCCATGTGGGCACTCATGTGGGCCCTTGGATCACTGCATGGGCCCTCAGATTGCCACATGGTCATCCACGCAGGCTCTTGGCTCACCACATGGGCACTTGGTTTGCAATACAGGCACTGCCTCACTGTGGAGGCATGCTTTCTCTTCTGTTTTAGCCAGGAAGCCCCAGGGATCAAACCCATATCCTCCCATATGGTAGGCTGAGGCCCTATCACTTGAGCCACTTCCCCTTCCCTGCATTCCTTCTTACATCTAAGTAATTTGTTAATCCATTCATCTGTTGATGGTCATTTGGATGGTTTCCAACTTTTCGCAATAGTGATGATCCCTTTATGAAATTGATGTGTATATATCTGCTTGTGTTCCTGCTTTCAGTATTTCTGGGTATATGTCCAGCAGTGGAATTGTGGGATCACATGGCAGTTCTATACCTAGCTTCCTGAGGAAATGCCAAACTGTCCTCCACAATGGCTGCACCATTCTACATTCCCAACAGCAGTGGATAAGTGTTCCCTTTACTCCTCATCCTCTCCAACAGTTGTAGTCCTCTGGTTTTTCATAACCACCAGTCTAATGGTTGTGAGAGGATATCTCATTATAGCCTTGACTTGGATTTCCCTAATAGCTAGTGATGTTGAGCATGTTTTCATGTGCTTTTTAGCAATTTATTTCTTCTTTGGAGAAGTGTCTATTCAAATCACTTGCTTGTTTTTTAAATGGGTTGGCTTTTTTTAATTTTTGAGGAGTAGGATTTCTTTACATATGCTGGATATTAGACCCCTATAAGATATTTGTTTGCCAAATATTTTCTCCCATTGAGTAGGCAACCTTTTTACTTCCCTGCAAACTTTGAGGTATAAAATTTTTCAATTTTGAGGAGGTCCCATTTACCTGTTTTTTCTTTTGTTGCTTTGGTTGTAATGTTCATGAAGCCATTTCCTAATAAAAGATCCTTTAGATGCTTCCCTACATTATCTTCCAAGATCTTTATGGTCTTGGCTCTTATATTCAGATCTTTGATCCATCTTGAATTTTTTTTGTATAAGGTGTGAGATGGTGTTCGTCTCTCATTCTTATGGAAATGGGTGTCTGGTTCTCCAAGCACCATTTATTGAAGAGACCATTCTCTCCAGTTGAATGGGCTTGGTGGCCTTGTCAAATATCATTTGTATATGTGAGGATCTATATCAGAACTCTTAGGTTCCATTTGTCATCATGTCTATCCTTGTAACAGTACCATGCAGTTTTGACCACTGTACCTTTGAAGTATGTTTTTCATTCAGGTTGTATGATTCCTTCAATATTATTTTTCTTTTTCAATGTATCTTTGCCTCTTCAGGGCCCCTTGCCATTTCAAATAAATTTCATAGTTAGCTTTTCTATTTCAGTAAAAATGCTGTGGTAATTTTTATTGGGATTGCACCAAATCTCCAAATGAGTTTGGATAAGATATACATCTTAATGTTGGTTAGTCTTCCTATCCATAAACAGTGAATATTCTTCCATTTATTTAGTTCTCCTTTGATTTCCTTGAACAGTGGCATGCTTTTCTGTGTACAGTTCATTTACATCTTTAGTTAAATTTATTCTTAGGTAATTGATACTTTTTGTTGCTATTGTAAATGGGATTTTATTCTTGATTTCCTCCTCAGTTCATTAGTGGGTTACAGATATGCTACTGATTTTTGTGAATTTGATCTTATAACCTGTGTCTTTACTGATTGCATTTATAAGTTCTAAGAGCTTTGTTGTAGATTTCTCAGGGCTTTCTATATTTAGGATCATGTCATCTGCAAATAGTGAAATTTTTACTTCTTCCTTTACAATTTGGGTGTCTTTTTTTTTTTTTTAATCTTTTCTAAGTGCTCAACCAAATATTTCTAACAGACTATTAAATAAGAGTGGTGAAAGTGGGCATCCTTGTCTTGTTTCAGATATTAGAGGGAAAGCTTTTAGGATTTCACCATTGAAAACTATGTTCCTTGTTGGTTTCTCAAATATACCCTTTATCATTTTGAAGAACTTTCCTTCTATTCATATCTTTTACAGTGTTTTTATCAGAAAAGTGTGCTGTATTTTTTCATATGCTTTTTCTGCATTTTTGCAGCTCTGTTTATGTGCTATATTACATAGGTTTTCTTATGTTGGACCATCCTGGCTCACCAGTCTTGAAGCCCACTTGGTCATGGTGAATAATTCATTTAATGTGTTGTCAAATATAATTACCAAGTATTTTATTGAGAATTTTAGCATCTAGGTTCATTAGAGTTTTGCTCTATAATTTTCCTTTCTCTTTCATCTTTGGCTTTGGTATTATGGTGATGTTGGTATCATAGAATGACTTAGGCAAAGTTCCTCAACATCTTTATTTTGGAAGAATTTAAGCAGGAATTGTGTTAGTTCTTTCCAGAATGTTTAGTAAAATTTACCTGTGAAGCTTATCTTGTCCTAGACTCTTCTTAGTTAGGAAATTTTGATGACTAAATCTGTTTCATTACTTGCGATTGGTCTGTTGGATTCATATTCTTTCATCAGTGAAGTCTGCTTGTGTGTCTCTAGGAATTTGTCCATTTCCTCTAAATTATCCGTCTTGTTGACATACAATTTTTCAAAGAATCCTCTTATGATACTCTTTATTTCTATGGGGTCAGTGGTGATATCCCCTTCCTCATTTCTTATTTTATGTATTTGCATCTTTTTTTTCTTCGTTAGTCTAACTGAGGTTTTATCAATTTTATTAATCTTCTCAAGAAATTGGCTTTGGCTTTGGTTATGTTTTCTAGTGCATTCTTAGTTTCAATTTCATTTAGCTCTGCTCTAATCTTTGTTATTTCCTTCTTCCTGCTTACTTTGTAGTTATTTTGTTGTTCTTTTTCTAAGTCCTCCAGGTGTGCTGACAGGTGTTTGATTTTAGCTCTTACCACTGCTTTTTTTGCAGCACATAAGTTTTGATATTTTTTTGTCATTGTCATTTGTTTCTGATAGTTATTGATTTCTTTTGGAATTTCCTCCTTGACCCACTGATTGTCTAAGAGTATGTTTTTTTTTAAATGAATTTTTATTTATTTTTAAAAGATACTTAGATTACATGAAATGTTGTATAAAAATTATATAAGGGATTCCCAAATACCACCCTCCCCACATGTGCCCCTTTTCCCCACATTAACAATTTCTTTCATTAGTGTGGTATATTCATTGCACATGAAGAACACACTTTGGATTATTGCCACATAGCGTGGATTATAGTTTGCATTATAGTTTACCATCTCTCCCAATCTGCTCTGTAGGTTATAGCAGGATATATAATGGGCTCTGTCTGACTTGCAGTGTCATACAGGACAATTCCAAGTACTGAAAGTGCCCCAATTTTACACCTCGTTTTCCCTCTCCCTGCATTCAGCATCTCTGGTGGCCACATATCTATACCAATGATATAATTTCTTCCACTGTTAGAATCACAATAAATCTATAGTAGAACACCAGTAAGTCCACACTAGTCCATATTTTATTCCCCAACCCTGAGGATTCTGGGATAATGATGCCCATTCCACCTCTAATTGAGAGGGGCTTTTGCTCCCATATGACTGATGGATGGGACTCTCTTGCTTGCTGTTGTAGACTCTATTCCTTGGTGTAGATGTTGTCCAAACTTACCTCCTTGTTAGTTGTCCTTGATGAATCCAATGAACTGGAGATTAGGTGTTGCAATTCTGCTGTGGCTCAGGGGCCACCTGGCAAATGGACAGCCAAGAGATTAAAGTTTCTTGGACATACATTTACCAACTCTGCTGCCAACTGTAGGTTCCATAAATGGGACAGAAGAGGTATGTGTAGAGAAGTCACATCTGGGTCCAGTTCTGTCACACTCAGGTGCACAAACTCTAAAATAGGGCCCACTGGCAAGGCACCAAAATCTGTAGCTATCTGCTGTAACCATAGGATGTGGTATTCTCAAAGCCCTCAGGAGCCCCACTATTTGGGTATTTACTTTGTAGTATCTACTTTGGCTGTTTATGATATCCTGCTGAGATGTGTATAAGCATTGCTTCTCTGGTGGCCTCCCAACACATTTAAAGTCTCATAGTCATATGTACTCATTTGTCTTTACCATACCCCCTTTCATTCAAGGTCTTTTTCCAGTTGCATCACCAGCTGGTACTTGGTAGTAATCCCTGAATGTCAGGGAGGCTCATCCCCAGGAGTCATGCCACATGTTGGGGGGAATGTAATGTTTTTGTATGCTAAGTTTGACTTACAGAGTGACCATATTTGAGCAAAATGTTGGTTCTCAGGTGGTAACTCTGGAGCACCCTACAGCACTAGGCTAAGTTGCAATTTCAAGAACAAAAGGCTCATAAGCATAGTCATCAATATTAAGGGCCCATCAATGAAACATCCTTCTTTTGTCATTGCCCCTGTACCTGGAGGATTGTTACTGTTCCATTAGAGAATGTGGCAGGACTCCTGAGAATGGGAATTCTGTATTCTTTGAGTTGTGTGAATCTCTACCCTTGGTGGCATTTGAACATATTTATATACCTTGCAGATATACCCAGGTGAACTTCCTCCCATGTATCTTCCCATCACTGACACCCCATACCACTAATCCTCCCTTGCCACTTTTGTAAACCATTCTGTGATCCAAAATTTCTTAAAAAATGAAGCCATGAATACTGCAAATTCAATTAATGGGAAAATGAGATAGTAATGATAGGTTTAAACACAAAACATAAAATACATAATTTAGAAAAACTAAAAATAAAGTAAAAGAAAAAAATTGCAGGTTTAAGAAAATGAAAAATATTTGAAAATTTTTTTAAAGATTTATTTATTTATTTCTCTCCCTTCCCCCCCCCCCCACCCTGGGTTGTCTGTTCTCTGTGTCTTATTTGCTACGTTGTCTTCTTTGTCTGCTTCTGTTGTTGTCAGCAGCACGGGAATCTGTGTTTCTTTTCATTGCGTCATCTTATTGTGTCAGCTCTCCATGTGGGCAGTGCCATTCTTAGGCAGCTGCACTTTCTGTCACGCTGGGCTGCTCTCCTTATGGGTTGCACTCCTTGCACGTGGGGCTCCCCTACGCGGGGGACACCCCTGCACGGCACGGCACTCCTTGCGTGCATCAGCACTGTGCATGGGCCAGCTCCACACAGGCCAAGGAGGCCTGGGGTTTGAATGGTGGACCTCCCATGTGGTAGACAGACGCCCTAACCACTGGGCCAAGTCCATTTCCCTGAAATATTTTTGATGTGTTTTTTTCATCCCTAAAATAAATGTTGTCCTGTATGTACAGGGGCAGTTTCTTCCATTTCTTCCTCATTGTCTTTTTTATCATTATTTCTTAAAAGAAGTTTTAAGTCATAGTAAAGTCACATACAGTATATAGGTGATTCCCATATACCCAACATTCTTCCTTTTCCCCTTCCCTATTAATGAACTTTTTACATTTGGATCATACATTTGTTGCAACTGATGTGCAATTATTAAAACATATCTACTAACCATGCTTAGTATTTTACATTATGGTTTATAATTTAGACTTACACTATTATAAATTTTTTATGAAATTTAACATGGCCTGTAGCCATCATTGCAAGATCATGCAGAACACTTCTACTGCCCCCTAACTACCCTCTCTTGCATATGTGCTATTCCTCCCTCCCTCTCCCATGAGGGCCCAACATCAACCACCAGGTTCATTACTTGAAGGTTGAGATTCATAGATACTTGAGACAAAGCTGAGGGTTTGACACACTACTCTGTCCTCCCCTATTAGAAATCATCCATGCTCTCAAAAGACAACCTCCCCTCTGAGAACATACTAGGCCTTCCTAGTATGTGAGTCCAATGCCTTCCAACTTACGTGTGTCTCCTCCCACTGATAACAACACACTATGACAAAATAACACGCACATTCTCTAGAAGACTGCCCCATATGTACTCTGTCCCAAATGCCCCTCCACCCAACACTCTATACCAGTAGCCCTTGCAAAAGTTTTCTCAAAATTGTAGTTTGAAGCACATACCCACCAATCCCTTGTGTTCACCTTCTCCCTCCCACAACCCTCAACCAGTTCAATTAATTGTCTAACCCATTTCCCCCACCCTAGAACTTTGTCAAGTTTGCACCACCAAACCCAATAGTATCCCTACACTCCTGTCATATCCCTTCACTGCAAAACTACTCACTTCTACCTTATCATAGATTTCATGCATGTGGGCCTTGGCTCAGAACCTTCTCCCTATTTCCTGTAAACCTATCTTCTGGACTCCAGCTCTCTGAATTCACTCAATTTGCTTAATTCCTATCAGAGAGGTCAGTCGTGTTTTTCCTTCAATGCCTGACTTGCTTCATTCAACATAAGGTCCTCAAGATTCATCCATGTTATCCTGTGTATTAACACTCTAGTCCCTCTTACAGGGGAGTAATAGTTTATTGAATGAATGTACCACAGTTTGTTTATCCATTCGTTTGTTGATGAGCATTTGGGTTTATTCCAACTTTTGGAAGTAGTGTTTAAGGCCACTGTAACTATGGTGTGCATATATCTGTTCATGTTCTTGTTTTCAATTCTTCTGGGAACATAAACAGTAATGGACTTTCTGGATCATATGGTAGTTCTATAGTTTTTTGAGGAACTGCCAAACTCTCCTCCACAATCACTAAATCATTATACATTCCCACCAGCAGTGATGAGGGTTCCCATTCCTCTACATCCTCTCTAACACTTTCAGTCCTGTGATTTTTTATATTCATCAGTCTAATGGGTAGAAAGTGGTATCTCATTGTATTTTTTATTTATATTTCACTAGAGCTCGTGATCTTGAGCATCTTCAAAGTGTTCTTCACCCAATATTTCGTTTTCAGAGAGTGTCTTTTCAAGTCACTTGTCAATTTTTTGAATGGGTTGTTGGTATTTTTATTTTTGCAGTATAAGATTTCTTTATATGTGCTGGATATTAGGCTCCTATCAGTTATATGCTTTCCAAATATTTTCTCCCATTTGGTAAGCTGCTTTTTTAAAAACTTTCTTGATAACCCCCTTTGAGGTGCAAATGTTTTTAATTTTGAGGTGATCCCATTTATATCTTTTTTCTTTCACTGCTTGTGCTTTGGGTATGAAGTTCATGAAACCATTTCCTATTACAAGGTTCCATAGATGCTTTCCTACATTATCTTCCAAGTCTTTATGTCTTGGCTCTTATATTTAGATCTTAGAACCATCTTGAGTTTATTCTTGTATAAGGTGTGAGGTGATATTCCCCTCTCATTCTTTTTGATATGGATTTCCAGTTCTCCAAGCACCATTTTTTTTAGGAGACCATTCTCTCCCCATTGAATGAACTTGATGGGCTTGTCAAATATCAGATGACTGTGTATGTGAGGAACTATATCAAAACTCTGGATTCAGTTCAATTGGTCAGTATGTCTATCCTTGACAATATCATGCAGTTTTGAACACTTTAGCTTTCTAATATGTTTTAAAGTCTGATTTCTTCTTTTTTCCTTTTAAAATAAGTCTTTGGCTGTTCAGGGCCTCTTGCCTGTTCAGATGAATTTCACAATAAATTTAGTTTTTGCAGTGCAGTAAAAATTGCTATCTTCATTTTTATTGCATTAAATCTATAGATTAGTTTGGGTAGGATAGACATTTTAATGATGTTTAGTCTTCCTATCCAAGAACATGGAATATTCTTCCATTTATTTAAGTCATCTTTGATTTCCTTAACAGTGTTGTATAGTTTTCTGTGTATACATCATTTACATCTTCAGTTAAATTTATTCCTATGTATTTCATTATTTTAGTTACTATTGTAAATGTTATTTCTTTTCTTGAATCCACCTCAGATTGCTCATTATTGATATACAGAAATGCTACTGATTTTTGTACATTGATCTTTTAACTTGGGACTTTACTGAACTCATAAGTTCTAGAAGCTTTGTTGTAGATTTCTCAGGACTTTCTTTGTATAGGATCATGTTGTCTGCAAATAGGGAAATTTTGAGTTCTTCCTTTCCAATCTGAATGCCTTTTATATCTTTTTCTATCCTAAGTGCTTGAGAAAGTACTTCTAAAACAATGTTAAATAGGAGTGATGATAGTGAACATCCTTGTCTTGTTCCAGATACTAGAGGGAAAGCCTTTAGGATTTCACCATTGTATATATTAGCTGTGGTTTTTTCCATATATACCCTTTATCATGTTCAGAAAATTTCCTTCTCTTCCTATATTAGTGGGTTTTTTTTTAAATCAGGAAAGGGTGCTATATTTTGTCAAATATTGTTTCTGCACCTATAGAGATAATTATGTGATTTTTTTTTTCTTTTGATCTATTTATGTGGTGTGTTACAGTGATGTTCTTATGTTGAACCATCCTTGCGTACCCGGGATGAAACCCACTTGGTCATAGTGTATAATTCATTTTTTGTTGAATATGATTAGCACGTATTTTGTTGATAATTTTAGCATATAGAGTCATTAGAGAATGATCTGTAATTTTTCTCTCAGGTAGCATATTTGGCTTTGGTATTAGGGTAATATTGGCATCATAGAATGAATTAGGCAATGTTCCTTTTACTTCTATTTTTTGGAAGAGTTAAAGTGGGATTTGTGTTCATTCTTTCTGGAATGTTTGTTAGAATTCACCTGTGAAGCTGTCTGGTCCTGGGCTCTTCTTATTTGATGACTGATTCTATTTCTTTACTTGTGATTGTTCTGTTGAGTTTATCAATTTCTTCTTTCATCAAGGTAAGCTGTTTGTGTGTTTGTAAAAAATTGTCCATTTCCTCTAAATTATTCTTCTTGTTGGTGTATAAATTTTCAAAGTATCTTCTTACGATACTCTATTTCTGTGGGGTCACTAGTGATATGCCCTTCCTCTTTTCTTATTTTGTCTATTTGCATCTTCTCTCTTTTTTTCTTTGGTAGTCTAGGTAAAGGTTTGTCGATAAATTGATCTTCTCAAAGAACCAGCTTATGGTTTTCTTTTTTTTTCCTCGGTGAGATCCTTTATTTCATTCACTCCTTTACAAAGTGGAATTTCAACCTGTCAAAGTTGCTTCTACCAGTTCATTCAGTGTCCTGGAATATCATCTTGACCTTCCTCCACAGAGAAAGCTGTCGGGGGGCAAATCTCCTGGGACAGGGGTGGGACAGCACCCCTCCAGGCTGTTTCCACAGGATCCCACAGCCTCCTGCCTTTAGGGGATCAGCAAGGAAATGGACTCATTACTCTTCACTCTTAGAGATAAGGCCTACCTCACTTACAGGTCAAGAAAATTCTCTGAAGTATATTTAAAGTGTTGACTATTTTCCTCTGGTTCTTCGGATGTCTGACAATCATCTTTTCCTTACCTAAAACTACCTTTCTTTTTCACATTATCTTTCTTGTTTGTTATTGTTAAAACAAAACGAAGATGTGGATTTATTGTGCATATTAGCAGGTCTGCACATAAAAACGTACAGAGGTTTTATATTCCATTTACAGTAACAGCTCCAAGTACTAAGTCAAGGAGGAAGAATCTGAAACACTGACTTTCTCTGATAGGACCCTACCTAGATTAAACCACTGTAGCTTAACCAGAATTTTTCCTCACCAACTACTGAACAGTGGCAAATGTGAAAACATTTTCAGATAAAACACATAGGAGTCACTCCATATAACACCCTCCTAACCCACCCAACTTCTGAAGAGCAGGGCTTTTTCAAGCTCTATTTCCCTTGAGCTTAAACTTAAGGGGAAAAAAAACTTTAAAAGGCAGATTTTAGTAATGTAGCCTCATTGAGAATTTACCAAGATTTTTGTTTTGCAAGAAATCTTACTGAAAGGATAGTGATCACTATTTTCAGTAATTATCAAGTGGAAAACAATTTGTACCCCAATCTGAGGTACTAAAATCACTTTTCTGGAGACACAACTAGTGTAAATTAGACAAGTGCAGCAACCAGCCAAGACGGTGATAAAGCCTGTGACAGTCTGCCTTGTTAGGATGAATGTTTCAAAGTTCATCATGGTTTTTTGTGAGATCTTCCCCATAATTGGTGGCTTGGCTTCCAACAAACATGTTCCAGTTCTCCAATATCTCCTCTTTAGTCAGCTTTTCATCCTTATTTTTGTCCGATTCATACACCAAGTGCCTGGCCTCGGCCTGAGTGTGGTCATAATCCTGAGGGAGGATCCAGTGGCGAATCTCATCCTTGTCCAGCTTCCCGTCCTTGTTCACTAAACTGCTCCCGTTCTGACAAAACCCAGTCTGGCTCAGGGCCATTCTCCTCGTGGGAAAACATATCCGCAATATATTCATCCTCATCCACAAAGCCATCCCCGTTCTTGTCGATGTCCTCCAGAGTTTCCAAAACCACTATTTCCTTCATATGCTCGAACTCCTTGGGGTGCAGAAAGGCTGTGAACTCCTCCCGAGTGGCCGTCTGGTCACCGTTGAGATCTGCAGCCTTGAACCTTCTCTCGTCACGTGGCAGCATCTTTTTGAAGGTTTGATGATCTGAAGTATCATGAAACTCTTCGGGGTTTCCTAGATAGTAACCATAGGTGGCTTGTTTGTATTCTTCCCAGGAAATCTTATCGTCTTTGTCCCGATCATAATCCTTCCACACTTTAGCGACATTGTCATAGATGTATCTTTTCTGCACCCGTTTGATCCAGGTTTTCAGTTCCTAGGTGGTGACAAAGCCACCTCCATCACTGTCGATTCGATTGACAATCTTCCCCAGCCTCTCCTTGCTCTCGTCGGGGGTGAGCTGATCGAAAGTCTTGGAGTCCTCTTTACCCAGGAAGGCCTCGTGGTCGTACTGGAAGCTCTGGTTGTCCTCGGGCGGCCGCTCACGGAACTCCGAGTCGGGCGGCACCACGCGCTCCTTGCGCACGGTGGGCGTGGCTCGCAGCGCCCGGGGCGCCAGCGCCAGCGCCAGCAGCAGTCCCAGGGCGAGCGGCAGGCGGCGGCCGCGGCCACCACGCGCCATGGTGCGGAGGAGAGGGCGGCCGGCGCGGAGGCCCGGCGCGAGCGCGAGCGCGAGAGCGAGAGCCGCCGACCCGCACTGGGGCGCGAGCGCGAGAGCGAGAGCCGCGGACCCGCCCTGGGGCCCGAGCGCGAGAGCCGCCGACCCGCCCTGGGGCGCAAGCGCGGCGGCGGCGGCGGCGGGGCTGGGACCGGCGCGGGGGAAGGGACCGGCCCAGCGCTGCAGCCAGTGCCCGCCTCGTGCCAGAGGCGAGGGGCGCGCCCCGACCTCGGGGTGGGGGGTGAGCTTCGGGCTGCCACGGCTCACGCGCCCATTGGCCCGCCCGGCCGCGGGGGGAGGCCCGGGCCGCCGAGCCACGTCGCCTGCCGGGGTGGTGGGCGCCGGGCGGTTTTATTTTTTCTTGTGCTTTCTTACTTTCTTTTTCATTCAGTTCTGTTGTAGTCATTGTTATTTCCTTCTTTCTACTTCATTTGGGGTTTGTTTATATTTTTCTAATTCCCGGAGGTGTGCAGTTAGGTCTTTGATTTTAGCTCTTCTTTTTTGATATACGCATTTATGACTCTCAATTTTCTTCTCATTACAGCTTTTGCTGCATCCCAAAGGTTTTGATGTGTTGTCCTGTAATTTTCATTTATTTCATGGTAGTTACTGATTTCTTTTGAAATTTCTGCTTTGACCCACTGTTTCTTTAAAATTGTATTCTTTAACTTCCATCTTTGTTTCTAATCTGGTTCTCTGGATCTTTCTGATTTCCAGCTTCACTCCGCTGTTTTCATAGAAATTACTTTGTATATTTTCAATCTATCTGAATTCATTGAGGATTTTTCTGTGGCCTAGCATTTGGTCTATCTTAGAGAATGATCCATATGCATTTGAGAAGAATGTATGTCCTGCTGTATTTGGATGTAGTGTTCTGTATATGTATATTATGTCCAGGTCCTCTAATATATCATTCAAAGTCTTTGTTTCTTTACTGATTCTCTCTGAAGATGTTCTGTCTAATGGATAATGGTATATTAAATTACCCCATTATGGTTGTAGAGGCATCTATTTCTCCACTTAGTTTTTCCAGTGTTTACCTCATGTATTTTGAAGTGGTCTGGTTAGGTGCATAAATGTTTGTAATTGTACCTTCCTCTTGAAAGATATCCCCTTTAATTATTATACTGCATCCATTTTTGTCTCTTACAATAGTTTTGCATTTAAAGTCTATTTTGTATTATATTAGCTACTCCCACCCTTTTTAAGTTATTGTTTCCTTGTAAGATTGTTTAATGGCCATTCATTTTCAACCTCCTTGAGTTCCTGGGTCTAAGGCGGGTTTCTTGTGGATAGCATAATGGTGGTCATATTTCCTTATCCATTCTGCCAATCTGTGTCTCTTGACTGATTATTTTTATCGATTAACATTCAGTGTTATTACTCTCAAGGACTTACTTACATTCACCGTGTTTTCTTTGGTTTATGTATGTCATATATTGTTTTTATTTTTCCTTTTTGTTATTACTCTCCCCTCCAACTCTCTCCTGTTTTTTCCTTTCAATATGCAGAGATCCCTTTAGTGTTTCTTGAAGGGCGTACTCTCTTAATTTCTGTTTATCTTTGAATATTTTGAACTCTCCATCATTTTTCAATGCCAACTTTGGTGGCTAGAGAATTCTTGGCTGGAAATTTTTTCACTTAGTACCTTAAATGTGTCCTGCCACTGCCTTCTTGCCTCCATTGTTTCAGATGCAAAACAGCACTTAATCTTATTGGGCTTCCCTTGGATACAATGGTCCTCTTTTCTCTTGCTGCTTTGAGTATTTTCTTTTCTTGACCATTGCACAGTTTTACAAGTATATGTCTTGGAGTAGACATTTTGGGATTTATACACTTTGTTGTGTGCTGCACTTCCTGGTCTTGTACATCCATCTCCCTCAAAAGGGTTGGGAAGTTTTCAGCCATATTTCTCCCAACACTCCTTTTGTCCCCTTTTTTCTTTTCTCCCTGGGATGCTTATAATGCCTATGTTTGTGGATTTTGTGTTTTTGTTCAAATCCCTCAGTCCCTGCAGGACTTTTTCTTTTTATCTGTCTCTTCTGCTTTTTGATTTCAGATGTACGGTCTTCCACATCACTAATTCTTTCCTCTGCCTGTTCAAATATGCTGTTATATGCTTCCTTTGTACTTTTGATTTCTTGGATTGTACAATTCACCACCTTCATGTCTGTTATCACTTTACTTATGTTTCAATTTCTTCTGTATGTTCTCCCAGTGTCTTCTGAATATCCTTAATCTCTTCCTTCACTTCACTAAGTTAGGCCATGATATCTTTTTTGGACAGTGCCAGTTAGTTGTTCAGTGTTCTGCATCTCTTCCTCGTTTTTAATTTCTTCATTGGACTGGGCCATGTCTTCCTGTTTCTTAGTGTGATTTGTAATGTTTTATTGCTGTCCCATCATCTTTTTATCTTGGTAGGTTTTTTCAGTTGACTAGTTTCTCTCACTACTCTCAGATTTTATTTAGTTGCTGTTTTTGTGTATGTGTTAACTTTTCTTTTTGGTACTTTTTTCCTCTTATTATATTTCCTTGCTGAGATCTATGTTCCCTTAAAAGAAAAGATTAGGGCCAGAGAAAGCAAAGGAGGTAAGAAAAGAGAAAGGACAATAATAATAATAGTAAAAGTTAGAAGACGAACCATATAAGACCTAAGAAAATTTATATTTAACTCATGTAAGCAGTATGGAGTAATAGGAATAAAAAATGTATTCCAATAATGAAATGGGAAATCAAATCGAGAAAAATATATAGTATATATTAAAAGGCCAGAATGATGAGAAGAGAGGGAAAGAGAAAGAAGATAAAAAGGAAAAAAAAAAGTTAATAAAAGAAAAAAACAGAATAGATGAGATAGAAAAAAAACCAGGAAGATTGAGGACTAAGAAAAGAGAGTTAGAATGTAAGAAGAACAGAAGGTAGAAGATAGAAAGATGAGGGACAGAAGAGAGATAGTTTTGGTAGACAAAATGGGTAACACATAAAAGGGGAAACCAAGGAAGAGTTAACACAGCAAACAAGGAAAAAGCAGCACCTACTTTTTTTTTTTTAAGGAGGGAAGGAGAAGAGGAAAGGAAAAGAAAATGAACAAAAACAAGCAAGGAGTCAAACAAAAACTAAGGTAAAATAGCCTTCCATCTCAGTCCCCTGAGGAGCTTCTCATGCTGCTAGTGTTCACCAACCAATTACACTGCCACCTGCCCTTTCTGCAGGTTTTAAAGTAAGTTTAAGCAAGCAAACTAAGTTAAATTTTTTAAAGGTACCCTTTTTAGGAAA
The DNA here is from genome assembly GCF_030445035.2 of Dasypus novemcinctus. Taxonomy (NCBI): domain Eukaryota; kingdom Metazoa; phylum Chordata; class Mammalia; order Cingulata; family Dasypodidae; genus Dasypus; species Dasypus novemcinctus. The sequence goes on along the minus strand of NC_080694.1, from coordinate 8,661,869 downwards.
ATATAAGAGATCCAAGAAAAGCTAATAAATTAATGTCTATGTTTTCCCTGTCCCAAAGTAACAGCTGGATATGTGATATCCTGATGGATAATTACTCTAAGAGGAGCCTGTTATCAAACTAGGGACTTTGTATATTCAAGGTGAAAGTCTTACATTGAGCTAAATTTTCTCATTGGGTCATTTTGCTCTTCAGAAAGCTATCCAGTCTCTTTTCCTTAGTTTTTTACTCTTTGCCATTGGGTAGATAACTGCTGATTAGGAGCCTGTCTGTTCCTGCCCCTTTTCTCTTCTTTTTGCTTTCTCTCCCAGGGTGGCAGGATGCAACATTCTGTGTGAACAGATACCCCCTCACCTCTCCTTGTCAAATTGGGTTCCTTTCTGAAATTTAAAGGGAACCCTGATGACCAAACTTGACAGGAAAATTACTCTCAATCCTCTTCCAGACCCCCCTTCCTCCCAGGTTACCCTAAATAATCTCTTGGAAGCTTATTAAGCACTTCCTACTGCCTGCCTCCCTTAGGGGAATTGAAATTTTGATAGTTTTCACCACAGAGCTAGTCCATTGGCTTACTCTGCTCTCTCAGGCCAATTTTTTCTATCTCAGGGTGGTTAAGTAAAGCAGGCTGCCTCAGTAGATTTGCTTCTCCCTTCTTCTTTGTGTCATCTTTAGCTGGCTGGTATGCTACCCAAAGCTCAAAGGCAACCAAACCCACAGAAAAGAAATCCCTCTCCACCTTTCATCAGAATCCTCCCACTCTTGGAGAACACTCCCTCCTGCTGGTGGTTGGTGGGAATTGGGACTTCCAGGTTTTTTTTGCCTTGAGGGTGTGACTTAATCATCCCTCATTTCCAGCCACAGGGGTGAGAAATCATTGTTTTATCTTGAACAATTTATCTTTGTCCAGCTTCCTCCAGATAAATGTCCTTAAGCTCCTGTTCTTTGTTTCCCAGAACAGCTCACTTGGGCAGAATCTTGCCCCCACTTAGCGATTTCATGTGGGAGAGATAGTGAGTGCCCACTTAAACTGATGCCATCTTGCTGCTTTTTTTTTTTTATCTGTGTCATTTCCAGTAGACTAATTATCCTGGTGTCAGATTATGATTAGTGGTGTGTGTCTGTCATTTGGGACAGGAAAAGTGTCTTTTACTTGTTGAAGAAAATCTTTGGTAAAATCTTTGGCATTTAAGGAGTTGCAAATTGGGTCATATCATGGTGTGACAATAAGTGATCAGTTCTCAATTTTATTCCCAGAGACAAGTCTGCTTGTAACAATTTCATACAGGGTGGGTTTGTTTCCCAAAGGGAACACTATGAATAAACATGAGGGCCGAAGGTAAAATTTTGGGCCAGAGAAAGCCAGGTTCTTCAATTAATTTAGACAGATTTAATTTAAATGTATAATTACAGTTCTTTTATTTGTGGTTGCTTTCACATGAAAATGTGAAAGAGCATTTTATAAAATTTCAGACTGCCATTTCTGGGTGAACCTCTATCTTAATGATGGCAAGCATAGATGGGAGTAAAATGGCAGAAAGGAGGTAATTTACTTGTCCATAATTTTCAACTGGCATACGAGAAGTGAAAATCCCTGTTTCTACAGCATGCTGAAATAATAAGTTATAACAAAAGCACATATGCTATTAGTATAAATGAATTCTCTTTCAGATAGAAAGCAAGAATGCGTAAGAGCATAGAGTTAATCCTCTTTGGCAGAAAAAACTGAAGAAGGCTACCTCATTCAATCAGTATGTGGTGGTAACTACATAGCTTTTTTGGAATGTACCATTTAAATTTTCAGTACAAGAAGCATTAACAAATAGAATGACATTGGGTTTGATCATAAGAGCATGTATGGAGTTAATTTTTAAAATCAGTTTATTGAAGTATATCACTCATGCATAAATATACATAAACAATAAGTGTATAATAATAATTGAGTACTTACAAAACAAACATATTTAACATCATACAGGATTCTTCTAACACACCCTACCACCAATAACTTGCATTGTTGTTAAACCTTTTAATTAATGATTAAAGAGCATTGTCAAAATATTATTACTAACCAATGTATTTTTACCCCAACCAATCCTATTATTATCTTTATATCATTTATATATGAACAATTAAGTGTATAGTAAAAGTTGTGAACTTACAAAGCAAATATGCGTAACGTTATATAGGGTCCCATACATCAACCCACCACCAACACCTTGCATTGTTGTGAGATGTTTGTTACAAATTATGAAAGAATATTGTCAAAATCTTACTACAAATCATAGTCCTTATCTTACATTTGGTTTGTTTTTTCCACAACCCACCCTGTTGTTATTTTTTAAATATATTTTTTATGACAGAAGTTATAAAGTTATAAAACAATCATGCCCATGTGTGGAATTCCCAAACAACATCTCTCCATCAACACACCATACTGTACTGTGATGGAACATTTGCTACAGGTAAGATAATATCATCTGAATGTTACTATGTCCATAATGTACATTTGGCTCACATTTTCCATGCTGCCTCATTTTCAACACAGCACTTCTTTTTCTAGATGCAAGAATTTTATATTACTGCTAACCACAGTCCATAGGTCACTCCAGCTCTATTTTTCCCATTCTTTTCATTCCCAACACTGTGCAGTAGTGATGTACATTTGCTCTAGCTTGCAAAGAACACACTTGCATCTGTACCATCAACCACAATTCTCACCCACCTCTTGGTATACTGTGCTATTCAGTTCCTAGATTATTCGCTAACATTCTGTCAGTTGTCTTTTACATACCTAGACTACCATTTTTAGCTACTTCCCCATTTATAAACTAGTTGTTACTCACTGTGTTGTCCACTCTACACATTTCCACACTTCTACAGTAAAGCTAATTAAAGCTTCTGCATATATTAAACATAAGTGGTCCATCTCAGTCCTCCTCTTATCTCCTTTAAGAATCCACCACCTACCACCTGGTTTTGAAGATATTTTCCTGCAGTTTCCTCTAGAAGTTTTATGGCTCTTTTATATTTGGGTTTTTTATCCATTTTGAGTTAATTTTTGGATAATGTGTGAGATAGGGGTCCTTTTTCTTTCTTTCAGTTATGGATATATAATTCTTTCAGCACCACTTATGAATGGACTGTTCTGCCAAGCTGTGTGTGTTTGACAGGCTAGTCAAAAATCACTTGACCATACATGTGAGGGTCTGTTTCTGAGCCATAAATTGGCTCCATTGGTTTATAGGTCTGTCTTTATGCCAGTACCATGGTGTTTTTATACTATATCTAGGTAATATGATTTAAAGTCTGGAGATGAGGCTTTGCTTTTCCTTTTTATGATGTTTCTGGCTATTCAGGACCCCTTACCCTTCCAAATAAATTTGATCATCTTGTTTTCAATTTTTTTTTAATGCTGGTGGATTTTTTATTGGGATTGCATTGAATCTGTTTATCAATTTGAGTAGAATTGACATCTTCATATTTATTCTTCCAATCCATGAGCATGGAATGTTCTTCCAGTTATTTAGGCCATTTTTTATTTCTTTTAACATTGAGTTGCAGTTTTCTGAATACAAGGGCTTTATATTGTTGGTTATGCTTATTCCTGACTATTTGAGTTATATCTGTCTTATTTTCACCACTATTTTGACACTTTTAGTTACTATTATTGATAAAAATCTTTATTTCTGAACTTTCTTCCAGGCTTCTCTATCCCATCTTTTCTTTACAGGTTCTAGCACACCCTTTAGTATTTCCTAAAATTCTGGCCTCTTGCTTAGAAATTCTGTTCCTGTTTATCTGGGAATATTCTAATATCACCCTCATTTTTGAAAGACAGTCTTGCTGGATATAAGATTCTTGGCTGGAAGTTTTTCTCTTGTAGTATCTTATATATATCAGACCACTGTCTTCTTTCCTCCATGGTTTATGGTGAGAAATCAGCATTTGATCTTATTAGGTATCCCTTATATGTTATACATTGCTTTTCTCTTGCTCTTCTCAGAATTTTCTTTGTCTTTGGCATGCAACATTATGATGAGTATGTGTCTCAGAGTTGGTCTATTTGGATTTTTTTGGATGAGAGTATGTTGTGTTTCTGGGACATGGATATCTATTGCATTCAGTAGGGTGGGAAATTTTCTACTATTATTTCTTCAAACATTCCTTCTGCCACTTTTCCCTTCTCTTCTTCATTTGGGATACACATGACATGTATATTTGCACTCTTTGTTCCCTGAGACCTTGTTCAATTTTTTCCATTCTTCATCTGTTCTTTTTTATGTTCACTTTCAGATGCCATTTCTTCAAGCTCACCAATCCTTTCTTCTGACTCCTCAAATCTGCTATTCTATGATTCCAGTGTTTTTTATTTTCATTTATTGCACCTTTCATTCCCATAAGCTCTGCTATTTTTCTATGTATGCTTTCAAATTCTTCTTTGTTCTCATCCAGTGTCTTTTTAATATCCTTAATCTCTTTAGTTATCTCATTGAATTTATTAAGGAGATTTGTTTGAACATCTACAATTAGTTGTCTCAACTCCTTTGTGTCATCTGGAGGCTTATCTTCTTTAACTGGGTCGTAGCTTCCTGTGTCTTGGTGTGGATAATAATTTTTGTTGGTGTCTTGGCATCTGGATTACTAGAGTATTTATTCTGGATTGCCAAACCATCACTTTCTCCCCCATTTGGGGGAAGTGCCACTTTCATCTCCAGCCACCGAACAGCTCCTAAGGCAGCTTATATCTCCAGTGGGGATGGGCACTGGCCTCCGTGGTGTGGAGCCCTCTACTTATGAGTCTTCTCTACAGATGGCCAGCCTCCTCCCATTCCTTCAAATATGTTGCAGGATGGTCTTCTGGTCCCTGGAGCTCCCAAATAGGTGCTGCAGCTAGCTCCAGATACCTCTGGGTGCTTACTAACTGCCCTATAGCAGGAGTTGACTCTAGGAGCTCCTTACTCTGCTGCCATCTTGCTGGTATTTCTCGGAGTTGTTAATTTTGAAGTTAGCAGTTTACAGTATGAGTTTATCCCCTCATTGCATAAAGGTAGCAGAGTAGCAAAGCAAGAGCATTGCATCATGTTAGGTGAAGATTAAGATATGAAGTAGAAGGATCTCATAAGAAGTCAGTTTCTCGAGGAAAAATGTTACATCTGCACAGTTAATTTGGTAAAGGTTTAAGTAATTTTGCAGCTTAATACAGTTTGGATAAGCACAGATAATTGTGCTCATAGGCTTGTAACTTGTTTTGCCAATAAAATCTTACAGCTTTCTCAAAAGAAGTTAGAATAATTTGAACAGTTATTCAACAAAGCAGCTGTTAAAGTTCCACACCTTGAAAAAAAAACTACATTTAAAGAGCTCATGGACTCACCATACAAATGTTTCATACAAGATTCCCTAATCAAAAGAAAACCATAAAATAATGAGAAAGATAGAAGATTATCTATGACCTGAAAATAAAGGGGTAAACCTTATAAAATAAGATGTACACAAATAAAAATATGCATTATGAAAATATCAAAACTAATTGAATACATTACATAAAATTTCCAGAGCCACAAATCTAAACCAATATTCCTGAAATAATTACTGGTCTTGCTTTGTGTGTAAAATACTGATATAGTTAAAATAAATAACTAAATGATAAAAGTAGCTTCCTTAGAAGTTAAAGTAAAACTAAACATTAGAGTGTAGACATATAAGTTAATAGAGCAGCAGAAAACAAATCATTTATAAATGGAAAAAAATAGAATAGCTAAGATTCAGATTAGAATTCTTAATAATTCTTTCTTCAATGAAGATAGTGTTCTATTTCTGCACATGCTATTACAGAAGGCACAAGCAACATATAGCTATTGGGCACTTGAGATTTGTGTACAATTACTTGAATATCTTTCTTCAATTTTGTGGGTCATATATCAAGAAATATAATTGTTAATCATCAGCTAATTCCATGTATATCTTATTGAGAAACTGCATAAATAATTTTGACAGTGGTTGCATCATGGTACATAACTACCAGCTATGTACACAGATTCCAATTTCTCCACATCCTCACCAACAGTTGTTTTAGATTTTCAAAAAAGTATAACTAACACAGCAGGTGTGGAGTGATATCACATTGTGGTGTTGACTTGCATATCCCTAATGACTAAGCATGTTGAGTATCATTTGATGTTGTTGTTATCCAATTTCATGTATTCCTTGGAGAAATGTCTATTGAATACTTTGCCCATTTTATATTAAGTTATTTGTCTATGATAAATGGTAAGGGATTTTTAGAATATACATTCTGGATATTTGGCCCTTCTGAGATATGTGATTAGAAAGTATTTTCTCCTTTTTCACTTTCTGGAGAGGGTCCTTTGATGAAAAACTTTTTAAATTTTTTGTGAAATACAGTCTGCCTATTTTTTTTCTTTTGTTTCTACTTATTTTAATGTCATATCTAAGCATCAATTGGCACATCCAAAGTAGTGAAGAATTACCCCTATATTTACTCGTATGAGTGTTATTGTTTTGCTGTATCATTTACCTCTCAAAATGACAATATTCTGTAAACATTGTAAGGTAAGGATCAAAATTCATGCTTTTTATTTGCATATCTAGTTGTTTCACCACCATGTGGTGAAGACTCTTCCTTTCTGAGTGCAAGACCTTGATGCTTTTTTGGGGGAAAATTAATTGACCATAGATATATGGGTTTATTTCTGAAGTATCCATTCTATTCCATTGTTTTAGATGTTTACCTTTATGCCAATGTCATGCCATTTTAATAACTGTAGATTTGTATTTTGCTTTCAAATATAGAACTTGATGTCTTCTAGTTTTGTTCTTCTTTTTCAGTATATTTTTACCTATTCAGGGTCTTCTCTAATTCCATGATTTCAAGTGTCAGCTTACATTTCTTTTAAAAAATGGGCTGTGAGATTTTTATAGATATTGCATTGTATTTCTGAATCTTTTGGGGGAGATTTCCACCTTGACTATATTAAATCTATTCCATTAAATGGGATATCTTTCCATTTATTTAGGTCCTTTTAATTGCTTTCAGCAATATTTTATAGATATTTTACAAATCTTGCATACAAAATTATTTGTAGCAATTTTATTATATTTGATGCCTTTCAAAATTATTTTTTCTTAAAAATTTTGGATTTCTTACAATTTGTTTGCCTACATACAACTGATTTATGCATGTTAATCTTTTACCCTAACACTTAACTGCATTTATTTATTAGCTCTAATAGTTAGGGTGTGTGTGGGTGTATAAGTGTAAATAGACATGTGTGGCTGCTATAGGTTTTTCTATATAAGATCATGTCATCTCAAGTCAGATAATTTTACTTCTTGTTTTCCAATTTGCACCCCTTTTCCTTCTTTTTATGGCCAAGCTGGTTTTACAGGAATATTGAGTACAATGTTTAATAGCAGAAAGTGAAAGTAAGCATCCTTGCCTTGTTACTGACCTTAGGAGGAAAGTTTCAGGCTTTCTCCTTTGTATATGATGCTGGCTTTTGATTATTCATAAATTCCCTTTATCAGGGTGAGGAAATTCCTTTCCATTTCTAGTGTGTTGATTGCATTTATGATGAAATGATATTGTATTTTACCAAATGTTTTTCTGCATCAAACTAGATCTCATTTTTGTTACTCTAATATGGTTTAATACATTGGTTGATTTCTATATGTCAGCACATCCCTTGCCACCTTAAACTAAACCCTACTTGGTCGTGTTGTATAATCCTATTAATATTCTGCTAGATTTGGTTTGCTAGTATTTTGTTGAGTATTTTGGCATCTGTATTGAAGAGAGATAATTGTCTGTAGATTCGATACCTTTTACTGGCTTTCTTATAAGGTTAAGGCTGGACTCATAGAGTCACTTAGGATGTGTTCCTTTCTCTTATATTTTTTGTAAGAGTTTGAGAAGGATTGGTGCTAATCCTTTATTTTTTAATTTTTAATATACTTTTTAACTTTTCTGTAAGGTACTTAGATTATATAAATTTTACATAAAATATATGGGAGATTCTCATATGCCCCACTCCCTACCCCTCACACATTTTCCTACATTAACAGCATTCTTCAATCATGTGGTACATTTGTTACAATTGATGAACACATTTTGGAGCATTCTCCAGGATTGACCTCATGCTAGACCACAGATAACTCTATATGAATTCAGAAAGATTGAAATTGTACAAAGTATTTTCTTTGACCACAATGGAATGAAGCTGGAAATCTGTAAAGGGCTGAGAACCCCATTATACAAAAAAGTATGGAAATTAAGTAACACACAAACAATGAACCAAGGAGGGAATTACAAAAGAAATCACTACTTCCTTGAATGAAAATTATAACACAACATATCAAAACCTGTGGGATGCAGCAAAGGCTGTACTGAGAGGGAAATTCATAACTGTAAATACCTATATTATAAAAGAAGAAAGAGCTAAAATCAAAGACCTAACTGCACACCTAGAGGAATTGAAAAATAACCAAAAACTAACCTGAAAACATGTGGAGGGAAGGACATAACAAAGATTAGAGCAGAGCTAAATGAAATTTCAAGTAAGAAAGTACCAGAAAAAATAAAACCAAAAGCTGGTTCTTTGAGAAGATCAATAAAATTGACAGTCACTTAGCTACACTAAGAAAGAAAAAAGAGAGAAGATGCAAATTCTAATTCTTTAAATATTTCATAGATTTCATCAACATAACCATTTTGTCTTGAAAATGTCCCTCATTAGGCACTGCTCATGTACTAGAGATTCTTGCCACCCTATTAAAAAATGTAGCATGACTCCTCAAGATGGAAATTCAATATTCTTTTGGTTATGATGTGGCTCTCTACCCACCAAGATAACACCCTATGTCCACTTGTCAATGAAGTCCCTTATTGAGGAAACACTCTTCAAAATCTTCCAGGATGGCCTCTTTTCAAATACTGACCCATGCCTGAACAATTTGGAAGCCTTCCTTGAATACTCAAGTCCAATTTTATTGCCTGTCCAAAGTTTATGAAAATCTCTGTGTTTCTACCAAAGCCTGTCCTACTAATAATACACTTTTCTTGACTGAACTCTTCACCAGAAAATTAAATCCAAATGGCCAGGTATCTTGTCTGTCTTATCTTTCAACATAAGAGTTTATCATATGAAGAAGCTCAGAAGTATTATTTGCAGAATGGAACACTGGTTTGGGTCTTTGTTATTTATTAAAGTCCAAGTTTAGGGATTAGCATTAATGGAAACCACTCGTGAGGGAAGTAATTGAAGAGTTATGAAGAAGTGAGTGTCCAACCAATGAATGCTGGGGGTTACAGTGGATGTATATGTGGGCTACCTGAATCAATTGCAAGGATGATTGAATAAATGTCATCAAGATTTGTTGAAGCAAACCCTTGGTGATGGTAAGACAATATACATATTTTGTGGTACCAGGCAGGTTGAATCTGGGACCTCATATGTATGAAGTTTGCACTCAACCACAGATCTTCATTGGCTCCCAAGTTGATATTTTTCATTTGTTTGACTATTGATTGTTTTTTTGTTTTTAGGAGGCACTGGGCTGAACCCAGGACCTCCCATGAGGGAAGCAGGCACTCAACCACTTGAGCCACATCCTCTCCGCACAATATATTTTTGTTTCATCACTTTAGGGGTCCTTTAGATTATTCCGAAAGTTTCTCTTTTCCATTTTATCTAAATCATTTCATGTTTCATATCTAATTTACAAAGAATGGTTGCTGGATTTCTTAGCCTAATTTATGGCATCTATTTTTAGGTATTTTAATAACAGATCTTCTGATATTGAAGATGAATAATTATCCCTAAAGTTTGTTTCCTCAATTTATCCTGAGACGTTTCTGCTTTTAGAGTTATTCCTTCCAGAAAAAAGTTAGTGAAGATGTTTGATAATATTTAGAAAATTTGGAAGATTGTGAACATTGCTCCTTTCCTTTCTAAAGATTGGCCTGTTTTCTATGGTTTGTATGTTATAATTAGTACTCAACTATTTCTACCTTATTCTGTTCAACTTGCATGCAAATTTTTCTAAACTGATAAAATATCTAAGGGCTCGAACTTTATAGTTTTTATATGGAGGTCATGAATGGGAAAACCCTTGATACAAAAAGAGCTTTAGGGCCTGAAAGCTAATAACAACAACAATAATAATAAATATCAAATAAAATATGATAGTTTTATAAAACTGCAAGGGAATATATGAAAAATGCATCCAGATAGAAATGAGAAGGAATTCAAAATTATAGAGTACAGAAAATCAAATAAATATAAAAGTAGGCATTAATGGGAGAATTGAGGGTCAGTAATAGATACTACACTCACAAGACAATTAAAAATGGCTGAGGATACTCCTACATTATCAATAGTAACGTTAAGTGTAAATGGATTAAACTCTGAAGTCAAAAACAGAAATTTACAGAATGGACAGAAAAGCATGACCCAACTATATGTTCTCTACAAAAGACTCAACTATCATTCAAGGACATAAATAGATTGAATGTGAAAGGTGAAACTATGCCATGAAAGTACTACCAAAGAGAGCTGGGAAGTGAGACTAATAGATAAAAGACTTTAATATAAAAGAGTGTTATAGAGGCAAAATGTCACTAAATACTGATAAAAGAGCCATTCAACAAGAATATGTAACAGTTATGAATATAAAGGCAGAGGTCCAGAATATATGAAGTGAATTTTGACAGAGTAGAAGGAAAAACTGATGATTCTTAATTAATAGTAAGAGACAGTATTACACCACTTTTACTAATGAATAGAAAATCAATAAGGAAATACAAGACTTGAATGATACTGTAAACATGGGGTTCTTAGCTTTTTTTATTCCACAGACATCTTTGCCAGTCAGGTGAGAACCACAGACCCTTTATCAGAATGTAACAGCAGATAGTTTTATGACACTCAACAGTAATATATCTTTAAATTAAAATTTTCCATTCAATCTCATGGACCCCAGAAAGCTTTCTCCTGAAATCTTCCCACTAACTGTTTTATGGGTCCATGGACCCTGGTTAAGAACCCCTGCAAACAAGCTTTACCTGACATGTATAGAACACTTCACACAAAAGCAGAATGCGCATTTTTCTCAAGTGTACATGGATCATTCTACAGTCCCAATCATATTTTGACCCACAAAACAGCCTCAAAATTTAAAAAAAAAAAACACAAATAAACATGGAAGTCATGTGATGTGTCTTCAACCATAATGGAATGAAACTAGAAAGCAAAAACTTAAGTACATCAGACATTAAACAATATGTGAAAATTAAAGAATAGATTCTTAAAACTACAATAAGTTAAAGAGAGACTCACAATGGAAATTAGGAAATAATTTGAGGTGAATGAAAATGAAAATGTATTATCAAAATTTGTGGGATGCGTGAAGGGCAGCGCTGACAAGTAAAATTATAGCTGTAAGTATTTTATGTTTATATTAAAAAGAAAGATTTCAAATCAGAAACCTACCTTCACACTGAAAAAACTAGATAAATAAGAGCAAATTAAGCCCTTAGTGAACAGAAAGGACATAAATATTAGAACATAGATAGAGAATTTAAAAAATCAAAAGAGAAAAGTTAAGCTCTAAGTTGGTTCATTGAAAAGAGGTAAAATTCTCAAAACTTCAGCTATACTCATGAAAAACTAGGGAGAGTAGATACAAATGACTAAAATAAGTGGGCTTTATATCTGTCCATCCTGAAATAAAAAGGACTATACGAGTCCTTTTTATAAAGGTCTATAATAACACTATAAGGAAGTGTATCTAATGAAAGAAGTTGATGTGGGAGGAGTGGGGTATGGGGAATGGTGTATATGGGAACCTCTTATTTATTTTAATGTAAGATTTTGTGTGGTGTATGTATCTCTAAAAAAGAGAATAAAGTCTAAACGCATATGCCAAAATGTTAGCTATTCTAGATGAAATGGCCAAATTATTCTTAGAAATATACAAACTCCCTATGCTGAATCCAAATGAACCAGGTGATCTCAAAAACCCAATAAGTAGTAGAGAGATGGAATCAGTTATCAAATACCTCCCAAAAAAAGGAAAGCCAAGGACCACATGGCTCACAGGAAAATTTTAATATTCAAAGAAGAATTAACACCAATTCTACTCACTTTCAAAAACTTGGAGGAGGTAAAACTTCTGAATTCTGTGAGACCAGCATCACCCTCATACCAATGCCAGATAAACCTAACCAATTAAAAGAAAATTACAGACCATTATTTCTTGTGAATATTGCAAAAATTCTCAAAAGATACTAGCCACTAAAATCAAACAGAACATTAAAATAATTATACACCGTGACCAAGTTGGATTTATCCCAGGTATGCAGGGGTGGTTGAGCATAAGAAAGTAAATTAATGTAATACACCACATTAACAGAACAAAGGCAATAAAACCCACACAATCATCTCAATTAATGCAGAAAAAGCAGTTGACAAAATCCAGCATTGCTTCTTGATGAAAACACTTTAAAAATTAGGAATAGAAGGGGACTTCCTCAACATGATAAAGGATACATATGGATAGCATGCAGCTAACACTACAAAATAGTAAAAGACTGAAATCTTTCAGTCTACAATCAGGGAAAGGACAAAGATATCTACTGACACCAGAGGTATTCAATAGTGCACTGCAAGATCTAACCAAAGTAGGCAAAAAGAAAAAGGAAGGAAGGAATGGAGGGAGAGAGGGAGGAGACATCCATATTGGAAATGAAGTGTAGTCTCTCTCTTTTCAGATGACACGATTCTATATATAGAAAATTCTGAAAACTTTATTACAAAGTTACAAGAGCTAAAAGTGAATTCAGCAAATTTGTGGAATATATGATCAGAACAGAAAAATCAGTAGTATCTAAACACTAGTAATGAGCAATCAGAGAAGGAAATCAAGAAAACATTCCATTTATAACAGCATCTAAAAGAATCAATATCTAGGAATAAATCTAACCAGGCATATAAAGTAGAGAGAAAACAACCAAACATTGCTAAAAGAAATCAAAGAAGGCCCAAATTAATAGATATTACATGTCCATTGATTGGATTTCTGATCTTTGTCAAGATGTCATTTCTACCAAAAGCAATTTATAGATTAGTATAATCCCATCAAAATTGCACTGACCTTCTTTGCAGAAATGGAAAAGCCAATCACCAAATGTATATGGACAGATAAGTATTCCCTAATATCCAAAGCTGTCTTGTAATGGAAGAATGAAGTTCATAAGAATTTTTCCAAATCATAAAAATCTTCAAAGCACAGTAATCAAATCATGGTACTGGCTGGAGTCAAACATATAGACCAATAGGATTCAATCAAGGGCTCAGAAATCTGCCCTTATTTTGATGGATAGCTGATTTTTGATAAGTGGGCCAAATCCACCTTTGGGGATGGAAGAGTCTCTTCAAAATGTGGTGCTGAGGAAATTGGATTTCCATGAGCAGAAGATTGAAGGAGGATGCCTTCCTCATACCATATACAGAAATCAACTCAAAATGGAACAAAGTGTGAAATATGAGCCAGAACTTTGAAATGCCTGGAAGAAAATGTGTGGAAGCATCTTTAAGATATTGCATTAGGCAATGGTTTCTTAGACTTTACATCCACACACAAGAAAAAAAAAAAAGATATGTGGGACCTCAACAAAATTAAAAATCTTTTTGTTATTGGAGGTGGCTCAAGCAATTGGGCACCTCCCTCCTACATGGGAAGTCGCACATTCTGTTCAGGTTCCTCCTTAAAAAAAGAACAAGAGCACACAATGAACAGACACAGACACCAGTCAATGAGTGCAATGACAGGAGGAGAAATAAAATAAATTTTAAAAAATAATTATAAACCTTTCCGAATCAAAGGGCATTACCATGAAAGTAAAAAGACAACTTACCCAATGGGAGAAAATATTTGAAACTGAATATCCAATAAAGGTGTAATGTCCAGACTATATTAAAAACCTTTAAATTTTCATTAAAAAGAGGAATATGTACCTGTTTGAAATAAGGAAAAAGTGTCTGACCAGGTATTTCTACAAAGAGGATGTACAAATGACCAAGAAGGCTATGAAAATTTGCTTATCATCATTAACATTTAGGGTAATGCAAATTAAACCACAATATAATACCTTTTCACACTCACTAGAATGGCTACTATTTAAAAATGTATAATTACAAGTGTTGGAAAGGATGTGGAGAAATAGGAACACTCATTCATTGTTGGTGGGAATGTAAAACTGTGTGGCTACTGTGGAACAAATATTGGCAGTTTTCAGAAAGTTAGGTATAGAAAGTTAGGTATAGATCCAGTGATCCCATGACTAATTAAAGAAAGGACTCGAGATATTTACACACCCATTATCATAGCATTATCATGAAGTGTGAAAAGATTGAAGAAATCCAAGTGTCCATCGACTGATGAATGAATAAATAAAATGTAAGTACATAATATGTATTGAATATTATTCAGCCATAAAAAGAAATGGAATTTTGAGGATACATGGGTGGACATTTAAGACATCAAGATGAGTGGAAAAATTCAGACACAAAAGGACAAATATTGTATGGGCTCACTGATATAAAATAATTAGAACAAGAAAACTTAAAATCTGAGCCTAGAATATTGTTTCCCATAGGAACAAGACATGAAATGAGTTAGGGCTCAAATTGTACTATTTGGGTGGAGTGTAATGTTTTTGTAATGGAAGGTGGTGATGGTATTACAACATTGTGAATGTAATTAAGGACTGAATTACCTATTCATATGTTGTTCAAGGGGAAATCTTATGTTCTATGTATGCTACTGGAATAAAATTTTAAAAAGTGTACAACTGTACAATAGATTCTGGGAGCAATATTGTAAATAATGGACTAATTAATAGTACAATTTTAAATATGTTCTTTTAAGAATTGTAACAATTCTACATATGAATACATGTTAATTATAGGGTGATATATGAGAACTCTATTTTATGCATGATTGTTAGCCAATTCATAACATTTCTAACAAAAAATAAAATTAATTTTTAAAAATTGAAATTGGAAAAAAACAGGGAGAGTGAAGGCATCCCCACATAAATACAAGTTGTGTGAATCTGTGACCACTATAAATGCCCTACAAGAAATGCAAAAGGAAGTTCTCCATGTTAAAAGGAAAGGACACTGGACAATAGATTGAAGATTCGTGAGAAAATAAAAATCTCCCATAGAGGAAATGACATGAGTAAAAATAAATGTCATTACGATTGAGGGGGGGTTCTAATTCCACATTTTCCATACTATAGGATCTAAAATGCAAATGCATGAAAAGTCACAAATCAATGACTTTTGATTTATATATAATTAATTTGTGAAATAACTGCATGGCTATGGAGGGATAGAGAGATATATGAACATAGCATGTATATGATATTGAAGTTTCACTGATATAAAAACAAATGAGATTGTTATAGCTTTCAGATGTTAAATTTAAGTCCCAATGTAATAGCAAAGAAGCAGTGGGAAAAATGCACACAAAGAAATGAGAAAGTTTTCTCTATTAAAATGAGCAAAGGACTTGAATAGATATTTATCCATAGATGTTGTACATATGGCTATGAGCATATGTAAAGATATTCAGCATCATTGACCTTTGGGGGGATATAGTGAATTACTACCTCACAACCCCTAGAATGACTGCTTATTAAAAATGAAAAGTAGCTAGTGCTGATGAGGACACAGAGAAATTGGATAAAAGTACAGTGTTGGTAATGTGAGATGATGCAGTTAATGTTCAGTGGTTCCTCGGGTAGTTGAATATAGAAATACTAATTGACAAAGCAATCCCAATTCTAGATATATACAAAAAGAATTGAAAGCATGGTCTGGGATAGATATATGTACACCAATGTTAATAGGGGCATTGTTCAGAATGTCAAGGAGTGGAGTGAATCAAATGCTAGATTCAAAGAAAATGAAACAAATTGCTAAATTATGCAAGGAACATCATTGCAGTAGCTAGAAATTTGTATACAGCTATTCTTAGCAAAAAATAATATTTGGGCAAGGATACAAATAATGAAATAATTCAGCTAAAACTGTGACTATTTTTAACATGCTGGGCAGATTTGCTTTGAGAATGCTACAATTTTGATATTTTAAGTATTTGTTAGAAGAAATAAATTTTAAAATGAATGCATGTAATTGAAACATGGGGATATGCATGAAAAGAGTTCCAGTATACAGAATCTATTACATCAGAAAATGGGGGAAAATAGGACAAACTCCTGTCATTCTATGATTGGCTCTATTAGCCAGTATTTTAAACAAAGATTACTTTATTTTGAGACAAAATCCAAAGCAGGGAAAAGACGTTTGGAAACTAGGAGCTTAGCACAAAACTCAGGGTATCTGCAATTTTATCATGTAGTCAAAATCTCTGGGATTATCTTTCTGTGAAATGTCAAAGTTTTCTCTTTTTAGCAAACATTCATTTTGATATGAAACTATTATCACTATGATCCCTAGCATGCATTTGGGATATTTTTCCGTATTCCCCTATTATTAACACAGTACATCTTTGACATTAATGCAAGAATTTTACAGTATAACTGCAATCTGTAGTCTATAGGTTACATTAATCATATTTTCCCATGCTTCTCCACATTCCCACTACCTTGAAATAGAGACAGACATCTGTTTTCATTCACAGAAGGATATTCTTGCATTTTTACTATTAATGACAGTTCTCATCCATGACTGGGTTCACTGTATTTATTCCCTAGATTATTGTCTAGCTTCCTTTCAATTGACATTTACATCCATAGATTACCCTTTCAGCCACAATCCCATTTATATACCAGCTGCTACTCACTGTAATGTATTACCATCAACTCTATCCATTTCCACACTTTTGCAGTCAAGTTAATTAAAACTTATGCATACATTATGCATTAATTCTTCTCAGTTTTCCTCTTATCTCCTGAAACACAGAAAGCAGTGGAACAAATAATAAACCCAATAGCCAACAGAATGGTGTGTGCTTGCATCCAATAGGCTAATTCTTGTTTTATTCCTCCTCCCCACCCCCATCTTGTCATGCATTATTACCTATAATAATATTACAAATAATAATATTGGTAATATTGTCTGGTTTCATTATGATGGCATAGGGTTTTTGCCCCCTCATTTTCTAATGTGACCGTCATTTACCAAGTGGAGTTGCTTATCTCCTCCTTGGTGGTACACACTTTGTGTAAATGGCCCTGGAGCAACAATTTAAATTTAGTGAAGGAGGTTATGGGGGAAGAGTAATCATCTATCCCTTCTATCCTGTAAAATGTGAAACATACTTAGGTGTTGAAATTTAGGTACAAATGAGTTCCATAACAAATGGTTCCATAACAGAGTTTGGGACTGTATGAAAATCTAACATTAATGGGCCCCAGGAGAGTGTCTTCCCTCATCTGGCCTCCAGTTCTTATGGGTTGGGACATGATAGAAAATTTATATTCATGAGAAAAAATATTATTGAAGGATTTCTTGTATACAGAATTTTCATAAACATGAAGATGGACATGCTCCATATAAATACATAAAAGGGCAAGAGGAATGGTTGCAAAAATTAGTATGTGATGCAACTCTTCCCACAGAATTAAGAGAAATTAGTGTTTTGGGCAAAAGTGAAACCCAAGCAACAAGAATCAGTGGTTAGACTTCTTGGATGATGGCATCAAAGTAGTTCAGACAGGGTGTGGCTCTCTTACAAAATAGGGAGAAAACAAAGAATTCAACCCAGGAAGCTGGCTTTGGGACCTGTAGACCAGCAGACTGCTGCACACATCATCCAGGGGGGACTGGGAATGGAGAAACTAAGAGGTCAAAAGGAAAACTGGGTTGCTGCACTGTCTGGGAATAATGCCCATCATCACTCCCTTGAAGAAAACAGCCTTGCTAAAACCTGTGGCTTAGAAGCCAAAGGAGAGGGGAAAGGAAAGTGTGATTGTGCATCAAAGGGCTGTGTTTTTCTTCTGTGAGTTTAACCAGCATGAAGCCAGTTTTTAATCTCTGGCTCTGAAGCTCAGGTCCTTGGAAACTGAAGGATTCAACTCAGGTTTATCAAAGGTTGCCACCTGGTGGTCAGTAGGGAAAGGGAAAGAAGACAAGGCTTGACTCACTTTCATTTCACAGACAACTTAAGATCTGGTCTATTCCCCATTAGTGGCTCCCTGCCCCTCTTTTGATGACTTTAGCTGGGCAAGCTTAAAGTTTCAAAAAAATTTGAAACAAAACTCAAAGAGGAGCTGTAAAATAAAAACACTAGGCACAAAAGAGAAATTGCTTAACAGTAAAAAGTCAACACAATCAGATGCCTACATATCAACAAAAAAATGCAAGCCATATTAACACACAGAAAGATATGGCCTGGCCAAAGGAACAAACCAAGATTCTAGGTGAACTAATGAATTATGTTTACACAAGTCTCCTTAAGCAATTCTAGTTGTTGAGGGAAAATATATCTAAAGAGATAAAAGATATTAAGATGACACTATGTGAGCATGAAGAACAATTTGAAAGTCTGAAAAGGAAAGTAAAAAAGCTTATGGGAATGAGGGACACAATGGATGACACTTAAAATATATTAATGGTGGGAGCTGATGTGGCTCAGGTGGAATGTTGGCTTCCCACATATGAGGTCCCAGGTTCAATTCCCAACCTTGGCACTTAAAACAAAAATACATTAGAACCCACCCACTGGGTGGACTGGGGGAGAGTGTAAACTGCAATGCAAACCATTATCCATGTGGTACAGCAGTGCTCCCAAATGTATTCACCAAATGCAATGAATGTCCCATGATGATGAAAGAGGTTATTGATGTGGGAGGAGTGGGGTGAGGGGGGAGGGTATATTGGGACCTCTTATTTTTTTTAATGTAACATTTTTTTAAAATAGAGAAAAAATGAAAATCATAAAAAACACATTAGAGATATATAATAAGAGATTTTAATTGGTTGAGATCAGAATTAGTGAATTGGAAGACAGCATCTGAACTTGAAAAGACAGAAAAAACAGAAAGAGGAAAGAATGGAAAAAACTGAACAGGCTCTCAGGAAATTCAAAGATAATGTGACCTACACAAACTTATGCATTATAAGTGTCCAAAAAGGAGAAGAGAATGGGAAAGGGTCAGAAAGAATATTTGAGGAAATAATGACCATTTTCCTATCCTTTTGGAAGGCAAGAATATCGATATTTAATAAGTACAATTATGATGGTTAGGTTAATGTGTCAACTTGGCCAGGTAGTTGTGCTGAGTTGTTTGGTTAAACTAGCACTGGGCTAATTGTAATACAAGGACATTTATGGATTTTAGCCATTACTGAGTTTACTGCATAGATGGCTGTTTACATTTAAAATCAACCAGGGAGATTGCCTTCAGCAAGCGCATTATTTTACCCAATCAGTTGAGTACCTTAAAAAGGGAAGTGACTTCAGCCTTCAGAGAGAATTTCCAAGCTCATCTTTGGACACCACCATCTCCAAGAAACACAAGAGCTTCATTGGACCACTGCCTAAGAGTATGTTAATTTCCATATCTTTGTGCACAATCTCTTTTTCTGCCCCTTACTGATTTCCAGCTTCATTCTATTGTGGTCAGAAAAATTACTTTGTATAATTTCAATCTTTCTGAATTTATTGAGAGTTGTTCTGTGGCCTAGCATGAGGTCTATCCTGGAAAATGTGTCATGTGCTCCTGAGAAGAATGTATATCCCACTGTATTGAGGTGTAGTGTTCTGTATATATCTAGTAGGTCCAGATCCTGTAATGTATTATTCAAGGTCTCAGTTTCTTTATTGATCTTCTGTTGAGATGTTCTTTCTAATGGTGGTAATGGTGTATTAAAACCCCCACTATAATTATAAAGGCATCTGTTTCCCCACTTCGTTTTTCCAGTGTTTTTCTCAAGTATTTTAAGGTGACCTGATTAAGTTCACAAATGTTTATGTTGTTCTTTCTTCTTGAGAGATCACCCCTTTTATTAATATATAGTGTCCTTCTTTGTCTCTCATTTTGTCCAAGTTTTTCATTTAAAGTCTATTTTGTCTGATACTAGTATAGCTACTACTGTTCTTTTCTGATTGTTTGTATGTAAAATTGTTTTCCATGCTTTCACTTTTACCATCCTTGCATCCCTGGGTCTAAGGTGAGTTTCTGGTAGACAGCATATAGATAGTTATATTTCCTTTTCCATTCTTCCAATCTGTGCCTCTTGATTGGATAATTTAATCTTTTAAAATTCAGTGTTATTGGGGAGGAGGAGATGGTTGGCTGCCGATTTCACCTACTGATTGGGAGACTTGGCTGCCTAAGAGATAACCCCAGGAACAGCTGGGGTGAGAACCAGCCCAAGTCAGAAAGGGGCCAGTAACCACCATTCTGACTCTGCTCCCAGCCTGAGGAAAAGCCAAGCAAACAGTTTCTTTCATGCAGATCAGCCTGCAGTCCACCTAGGCTTCAGCCCCACCTCTGGCAGGGAGGAGGCTGAGGAGCGCACAACACCATCCTGTTCAGATAACTGCAGGGAACTTTGGCTGTCATAGACTGAAAATCAGAAGTCTACCAGGGCAACTGCAGTCATCTTGGACCCATACTGCCTACATTGCTGCCCACACCTGCAGCTCCATCCCTGCCCTAGGCAGGGGAGAAAGGGATGTGAAGCTTCAACAGTCTCCCTGGGCAACTACAGTCTAAGCCTACATGTAGATTATCCCACAGAGCTGTGATCTGTCCCTACCCCTGGCAAAGGAGAAAGTTGGAAGAAGCTTCACTGGTCCCTGGTGCAATGAGGGGAGCTTGAGCCTCCACATTTTATAGCAGCAACTACATGCTTGGCTTATACTGCACAACCAGCAAGGGAGAAACAATAGAAAGCCCTAAACTAAAGAGAAAAACTGCATCCAGAAAAAATACTCTAGTAAGCCAGATGAAAAGACACCAAAAATTGCAATCCACACCAAGAAACAGGAAGCTATGGCCCAGTTAAAGGAACAAGATAAGCCTCTAGATGACATAAAGGAGTAGAGAAAACCAATCGTAGATGTTCAAACAAATCTCCTTAATAAATTCGATGAGGTGGCTAAAGAGATTAAGGATATGAAGAAGATATTGGATGAGCAAAAAAAAGAATTTGAAAGCTTACATAGAAAATAGCAGATCTTATGGGAATGAAAGGTGCAATCAATGAAATTAAAAACATTGGAATCACATAATAACAGATTTGAGGAGGCAGAAGAAAGGATTGGTGATCTTGAAGAAATGGCCTCTGAAAGTGAACATATAAAAGAACAGATGAAGAAAAGAATGGAAAAAATTGAACAAGGTCTCAGGGAACTAAGTGACAGCAAAAGGTGTGCAAACATATGTGTCATGGGCATACCAGAAGGAGAAGAGAAGGGAAAGGGGGCAGAAGGAACATTTAAAGGAAATAATGGTACAAAATTTCCCAACCCTATTGAAGGACATAGATAACCCTATCCAAGAAGCACAATGTACTCTCACCCAAAAAAAATCCAAATAGACCAACTCCAAGACACATACTTATCAGAATGTCAACAAAAACAAAGAGAGAATTCTAAAAGCAGCAAGAGAAAAGCAATGCATAATATATAAGGGATATCCAGTAAGTTTAAGTGCTGATTTCTCACCAGAAACCATGGAGGCAAGAAGACAGTGGTCTGATATAGTTAAGATACTACAAGAGAAAAACTTCCAGCCAAGAATCTTATATCCAGCAAGACTGTCTTTCAAAAATGAGGGCAAAATTAGAATATTCCCAGATAAACAGAAACTGAGAGAATTTCTAAGCAAGAGACCAGAATTTCAGGGAATACTAAAGGATGTGCTAGAGCCTGAAAAGAAAAGACAGGAGAGAGGGGCCTGGAAGAGAGTGTAGAAATGAAGATTATATCAATAAAAGTAACTAAAAGTGTCAAAAGAGTGATGAAAATAAAATATGACAGATAAAACTCAAATAGGAATAAACTTAACCAGTGATATAAAGCACTTGTATTAAGAAAGCTGCAGTTCAGTGTTAAAACAAATTTTTAAAAAAACTAAATAACTGGAAGAACATTCCATGCTCATGAATTGGAAGACTAAATATCATTATGATGTCAATTCTACTCAAATTGATATACAGATTTAATGCAATTCCGATCAAAATTACACCAGCATTAAAGAAAAAATTGAAAACACTATCATTAAATTTATTTGGAAGGGTAAGGAGTCCTAAATAGCCAGAAGCATCATAAAAAGGAAAAATGAACCTCATCTCTAGACTTTAGATCATAATACCTACATATAGTGGTAAAAACAACATGGTACTGGCCTAAATACAGACAGAATAGACCAACGGACCCAAATTTATGGTACAGAAACAGACCCTCAAGGTATGGTCAAGTGATTTTTGACTAGCCTGTCAAGCACACAGCTCAGGCAGAACAATCCATTCAACAAATGGTGCTGAAATAATTGGACATCCATAGCTGAAAGAAGGAAAGAGGACCCCTATCTCACCTTACCCAAAAGTTAACTCAAAATGGATCAAAAAACTAAAAATAAAAGCAAGAGCCATAAAACTTCTAGAAGAAACTATTGGAAAATATCTTCAAGACCTGGTGACAGGTGGTGGATTCTTAAAGGAGATATAAGAAGGACTGAGTGGAATACTGATGTCTAATGGATGTAGAAGCTTTAATTAGCTTTACTGTAAAATTGTGGAAATGTATAGAGTGGATGGTAACACACAGTAACAGCTAGTTTATAAATGAGGATGTGACTGAAAATGATAATCTAGTTATGTAAATGCCAATTGACAGAATGCTTGAGAATAATCTAGGAATTGAATAGCCCAGTAAACCAAGAAGTGGATGAGAATTGTGGTTGATGGTACAGATGCAAGAGTGTCCTTTGTTAGCTGGAACAAATGTGTATCACTACTGCAGGGTGCTGGGACTGTGGTGAAGCATGGGAAAAACAGCTGGAGTGACTTCTGGACTGTGGTTAGTAGTAGTAATAGAATATTCTTGCATCTATGCAAAAGATGTACTGTGTTGATACTGAGGCAGTATGGAAAATGTGAGCCAATTGCACACTATGGACATGGTAACAATCAGATGATATTATTTTATCTGTAACAAGTGTTCTACCACTCTGTGGTGTGTTGGTGGAGGGGTGTTGTTGGAGAATTCTGCACACATGCATGATTGTTTTATAAGTTTACAACTTCTGTCATAAAAAATATATTTAAAAAATGATAGGAATAATAGGGTGGGTTGGGGAAAAACATTCCAAATGTAAGATAAGGACTATGATTAATAGTAAGATTTTGGCAGTGTTCTTTCATAGTTTGTAACAAACATCTCATGACAATGCAAGGTGTTGGTGGAGGGTTAATGTATAGGACCCCTGCATGATGTTATGCATGTTTGCTTTGTAAGTTCACAACTTTTACTATACACTTAATTGTTTATGTATTTTCATATATAAGTGATATAAAGATAGTAATCGGATTGGTTAGGGCAAAACTACTTTGTTTAGTAGTAATATTTTGACAATGCTTTTTAATCATTAGTTAAAAAAGATTTAAAAACAATGCAAGTTATTGGTAGGGTGAGATGTTTTATGTTTGTTTGATGTTATATATATATTTGTTTTGTAAGTTCACAACTATTATACACTTATTGTTTGTGTGTGTTTATGTATGAGTGATATATTTCTATAAATTTTTAAAAAATGTATTAAAAAAAGTTCGATATTATTACTATCAAGGGCTTTTTTACATCAGCCATATTTTCTTTATGTATGCCATATGTTGTTTTTATTTCTCTTTTTACCTATTAGTTGTTCTTACACTCCCCTCCAATTAACTCTCTTGTTTCTTCTTTCAACATGCAAAACTCCCGTTAGTATTTCTTGAATGGCAGGCTTCTTATTGACATACTCTCTTAATTTCTGTTTACCTTTGAATACTTTGAACTGTACCTCATTTTTGAGTGTCAGCTTTTATGGATGGAGTACTCTTAGCTGGAAGTTTTTTTTTTTTAGCACCTTCAGTATGTCATACCACTGCCTTCTTGCTGCTGTGGTTCAGATGAGAAATCTGTACTTAATCTTATTGAGCTTCCCCTGTATGTGGTGGATCTCTTTTCTCTTGCTGCTTTCAATATTCTTTCTTTGTCTTGAACATTGGACGACTTGATAAGTATATGTCTTGTAGTAGGCCTGTTAGTATTTATTCTGTCCCTCAATAGAGTTAAAAGTTTTCAACCATTATTTTCTCCAGTACTCCTTCTGCTCCCTTTCCCTTCTCTTCTCTTTCTGGGAGACCTATAATATATATGTTTGTCCATTTTGTTTTGTCATTCAAATCCCTAATTGTCTGTTGGATTTTCTCTATCTTTTTATCTATCCATTCTATCTGTCTGATTTCAGCTGAACTACCTTCCACATCACTGATTCTTTCATCTGTATGATCAGTTTTGCTGCTCTGTGCATCCTGTGTATATTTGAGTTCTTGCATTGTGCCATCAGTCACCTTCAGGTCTGTTTTCTTTTTATGTCTGCTTACAGTTGTTTTCAGTATGTTCTCCAGTGTCTTCTTAATATACTTTATCTCTTCCTTCACTTTATTAAGTTGATTCTTGATATTTGTTTGGACATCCTTGATTAGTCATTCTACATTCTGCATCTTCTTTTTTGTTTTTTTAGACAAGGATAGGTTTTCCTGTTTCTTAGTATTGCTTGTAATTTTTTGTTGGTGTCTGGGCATCTGTTTATCTTGAGGGGCTTATTTGGTGAATTAGCTTCTCTTTTTACTTTAGGGTTATATTTTGTTGTTTCCTTTTGTGTTAATTTTTGATACTTGGATTCCTTTTATTCTATATCCTTCCAATTGTCTTTGTTTCCTTGGGAAAAAATATAAGGACCATAGAAAAGTCAGAGATAAGAAGAGAAAAAGAATAATGGCAATATAATACAAAAAAAAAGATACAAGAGGATATGTGCAAGTGCTAAGAAACTAGGTTATACAAGTAAAACATTGCAAAAAAATACAAAGGAAAAAGAATAAAAGGTGAAATAGAAAAAATAAATGGGACAAAATATAGGGAAAAATATAATGAATTAAAAGACTGGACAGATGAGCAGAAAAGATATAACTAGAAACAAAATGGAGAGAAAAAAAATAGAATTAATTAAAAGACAGGCAGATGAGATGAGAATAGATGGAAAGAATAAAGGGAGAGAGAGGAAAAGTAAAAATGAAGACCAAGCAAGAAGTGATGAAATGGAAGAAAAGCAGAAGACAGAAAAATTAAGACAAGTAGAGTAATAAAGTAGGTTAAAAAAAATAAGCAAAATATAAAAAGGAAACAGAAAGGGAAAACAATTAACAAAAAACAAAACAGCAACAAAGAAGCAGCCCAGGAAAAACAATCTTCCTTCTTAGGACCATAGAGAGCTTCTCAGGATGCTAGTGCTCAAAAATTAATCACCCTGCAGCCTGCCCTCCCCAGGAGATATATCCAGTTTTAGCAAATAAAATGAAGGATAAAGAAAAAAATCCAAAAAACAAAACAGTAGAAACTCATTCATATGTTCTCTATCATAAGGTGTCAGTTGCATGCCTTAACTGTTCCTGGATCCCTTCCCTTGGTGGTATCAGGATTTGAACCAGAGACCTACATGGAAGGCAGGAATTTTCCCACTGTGCTACTGGAGCTATATAGACTAAAGAGGCTTTTGAAAGCTTATTGGGCTCTTCCTGCCCCCTTTTACTTAGGCAAGATGGACTTTTCATAGTTTTCAGTGACTGGGCTAGTTATTGTCTATCTCTGCCCCCTCCCTGGTCAAGTTCTTTTCTTCCATTGCAGCTGGGTGTGACAGCCTTTCTGAGCAGATTCCCCTTTCCCTGGGGCTACCTCAATAACAGCTTGTATCCTCCCTGAGACTCAAATGGAGCTCTTGTATCCAAACAGAAAGGAAATGACTCTCCACACTTTGTCAGTCCTGTGTCCCTCCCAGGGAATATTCCCTCTCAGCTGGCTGGTGAGAGCCAGGTCATCCTCAGAGCCTATTTGCCTTGAAGGGGACTTAGCTGCCCACTGTTTCCAGCCACAGGGGTGAACAACTCATGGTTTTCCTTTGTACTCTATCCCTTTGTCCAGCTTCCTTCAGTTCAATGTCCTGAAGCCTCCTGCTCTTTGGATTTCCAAAACAGCTCACTCATGTAGGATTTGCCTCTTCTTTGCTGTTTTTTTTTTTTTTTCATTAAAAAGCTGAGCAGTGCCTAATTGCAATGATGCCATTTTCCTGGAAACTCCAGCCTTTCCATTTCAATCTGTTGGTATCCTTGGGACTAAGGTAAGTCTCTTATTGACAGCATATAAATGGCTCTATTTCCAATCCATTCCACCGGTCTGTGTCTTTTGATTGGGGAGTTTAATC
The DNA here is from genome assembly GCF_030445035.2 of Dasypus novemcinctus. Lineage (NCBI taxonomy): Eukaryota > Metazoa > Chordata > Mammalia > Cingulata > Dasypodidae > Dasypus > Dasypus novemcinctus. The sequence goes on along the minus strand of NC_080694.1, from coordinate 8,635,344 downwards.
TATTAGCATTCAATGTTATTACTCTAAAGGCAGTTCTTATTTCACCTTTTTTGACCTGTGGGTTTTATCTATCATATTTTATTTTTACCAATCTTTTAACACTTTTAGTTACTTGTACTGATATAATATTCATTTCTAGACTCTCTTTCAAGCATCTCTCTCAGTATCTTAAATACATCATGCAACTGCCTTCTTACCTGCATGGTTACTCATGAGAAATCAACACTTAATCTTATCAGGTATGCCTTGTAGGATATGCATCATTTTTCTCTTGCCACTCTCAGAATTCTCGTTGTCTTTTGTATTTGACATTCTGATTTGTATGTGTCTTGGAGTTGGTCTATTTGGATTTATTCTCATAGGAGTATGTTTTGTTTGGACATGGATATTTATGTCTTTCAATAGGTTGGTAAATATTCTATCATTATTTCTTCATATATTCCTTCTGCACCCTTTCCCTTCTCTTCTTCTCCTAGGACAGTCATAATAGATGAGATATTTGCACATCTCTTCCTGTCATTTGGTTACTTGAGACGCTGTTCAATTTTTTCCATTTATCCATTTTTTCTTTTTGTATGTTCATTCTCATAGTCCATGTCTTCAAATTTTATTCATTTATTTTCCCCTTCCCAAGATGGCTCCCTCATCTGTCTGCTCATTGTTTTGTACTTGTGTCTGCTCACTGTGTCTGCTCATTTTCTTTAGGAGGCACGTGGAATTTAACCCAGGAGCTCCCATGTGGGAGGTGGACACCCAATTGCTTAAGCCACATCTGCTACCTGCTTGTTTCTCCTTGTGTCAGCACATTGCACCTTGTTGCATCAGCTCATCTTATTTAGGAGACAATGGGAACTGAACCCAGGACCACCCATGTGAGAGCCAGACACCCAACTGCTTGAGCCACATCCATTCCTTCCAATGTATTTTTTATTTAATTTATTGTGCCTTTCATTCCCATAAAATCTGCTATTTTTATATGTATGCTTTCCAATCCTTCTCTATGCTCACCTAGGGTCTTCTTCATAACTTTAACCTCTTTAGCCATCTCATTGAATTTATTAAGATTTGTTTGAACATCTGTGAATAATTGTCTCAACTCCTTTATGTCATCTGGAAACTTACCTTGTTTCTTTGAATGGCCATGTCTTCCTGTTTCTTTGTATGTGTTGAAATTTTTTATTGGTGCCTAGACATCTGGCTAACTAGGTGTATTTATACTTGGTGCAAATTCTCTGTTGTTTAGGGCTTCCTTACCCTTTCCTTACCAGTTGTGTAGCAAGGAACCCAAACAGCCTATTCAACAAATTGTGTTGGGAGAACTGGATATTCATCTCCAAAAGAAAGAGACATGACCCCTATCTCACACCATATATGAAATTAGTTCAAAGTGGATAGATTGGGGCATGCAAGTAGCTGAGTAAGGTGTTTGAACAGTCAGCTCATCCTACAGCTTACAGTCTAAATGGAGCTATCTACAGCATATGTTTGAGGGACTCAGGACACCAGAAGAGCATCCTGTAACATCCTTGGAAGAATGGTTGGAGGAGAATGCCCATCTACATTGAAGATTTGTGATTAAAGCACTCCACACCAGCCAGGCCCTGAGCAGTGTTCTTACTTTAATTCATTATAATCTATTGTTATGCACCATCCCTGGCTGTCCCCAATCATCACTCTCTGTAACCACAAACCTGCTGCTGAAGTAGAGGTGGGATAAATCAGATGAATACAAGCCAAACCATCTGCTGCTTGATTTTCAGAAAGAGATTGTTTCTGTGACAGGTAACATTGTAAAAAAAATCATTAAAACCATAATTAACAATGTTACACTTTTATCTAATATTATGCTGAAACATTGCTAAGTTTCCAGGAATTTAATACACAATTTATGTGAACATTTTATTCAAACAACTTTCATTAACAGAGAGTTAAAGAATCTCTCTTAAGTAAACATTTTTCATTCAACTCAAAACATATCAAAGGAACTTAACCATCTCATTAGTTTACTTTTGTCTTTTACACCTTTACCTTGATTATATTAATTAACAGGTATTTTATTTTACCAGAACAGGAAAAAATACTTTCTCCATTATTTTATGAAAACCTAAGGTTTCTAATGGAATCAAGATTATCTTCTCTCTACCACCACTTCAATATGCAGATTCAGATGGCCTCTTACAAGTTTTCCTTGTATGAAGCTACCTTTTGTTACTAACATCAATTCAGTTTCTGTTTGATAATGACTTCCTGGAATTAGCCATTTAAATATTTCACTTTAAACAATGCTTCTACAAACTCCTTATAACTATTCATAACCACATAGGCTATAGTTACTTCATCTTAAGACAAAGTCCACCCTCACAGCACACAGAACACATTCCTTTTCTTGATGGTCCCTCTTACAATACATTCTACAAGTTTTGTTCCACATATTTCCATTCTGCTTTTATGAAAACCAGCCATTTTTTTTCTTGTCTGAACCTGTTCTTATGCTAATTTTGATTTCTTAGTTAAATTCTCTTTCTGATCCACATACATCAGTCAGAGATCCTGCTCCAACTGTTGTCTCTTCCTCCACTCACCTTGCCTTTGCTTTGGCTGCTAATGGCTTGTTAGTATGATCATGCAAGGCAAAGAGGAAGGGCCAAGCAATGTCTGCAACTACTATACATTGCTCTTTCTTAATAAAAGTTCCCTTTACTCTTTGCTCTAACTGCACTAATCCAGTAGGAGTGTATGGGGCATCCCCCAACTCCCTTATGGTCCTCAATCATCTCTCAGCTGGGAAAACTCATATTACATAGAAGTGCCTGATTGCCCCAGGATCCTACCCATAGCAGACACCCCGATGTAATGTAGGGTCTCCCTAACAGTATCTGGAATGACTGGCATACTTTTATTTTTAGATTTATTTATTTCTCTCCCCTCCCCCTCCCCCAGTTGTCTGTTCTCTGTGTCTTTTTGCTGCATGGTTCTTCTTTGTCCGCTTCTGTTGTTGTCAGCGGCACGGGAATCTGTATTTCTTTTTGTTGCGTCATCTTGTGTCAGCTCTCCGTGTGTGCGGCACCATTCCTGGGCAGACTGTACTTTCTTTCATGCTGGGTGGCTCTCCTTATGGGGCACACTCCTTGCGTGTGGGGCTCCCCTATGCGGGGACACCCCTACATGGCACAGCACTCCTTGCGTGTATCAGCACTGCACATAGGCCAGCTCCACACATGTCAAGGAGGCCCAGGGTTTGAACTGCGGACTTCCCATGTGGTAGACGGATGCCCTAACCACTGGGCCAAGTCTGCTTCCCTGGCATACTTTCAACTGCCTTATTCCTGGTGGGATTCTCTGGAAAATCCTGTAAACTATGCCAGTTGTAACATGGGAGGATCAAGCCTGGTAAGGCCAACAAAATATTTTTGATATTCCAAAGAATCCCCATAGAAGCTATAAAGCCAGCAGAAGCCATGCCATTTTATTTAGTCACATGTCCCAGTGATGGCCATCAGGCAGTGACTGCACCCATACAGTAGGGAAACAAAGCAGCACAAACTGGGGTGCTAATACCTAGCCTATGGAATGGTTAACAGTGAGTGCATATCTGAGTGGGTTTCCAGGACAGTAAATCAATGGTTTGAACAATTAACATTCTTTTGTAGGAGACCAGTTGTGCTCTTGGTGCCAGTCTATCCTACTGAGGGGGAATGATCCATCAGCTAATAATGACCTTCCCCTCCCAGCCCTTCTGCAGGCAGCTCAAGAAAAGGGCATTCCTTCTATATACTCTACATTTATATTTTGGTCTGTACACTTTGATAACATTCAATGAAATTTAAAATGGCCCATACCCATTATTGGAAGATTATGTAGAACAATTCTAATGTCCTAAAAAAGCCCTACGTTCCATCTATTTTATTCTTCCCTCCCCTTCCCATCAGAACCTTTGGTAACTACAAAGTTTCACTTTTTGAAGAACAAGAATCATAGTTATTTGCAGTAATATTGACAACTTGACATATTGGTCTGTTTTCTTTTTATTAGTCACTACTTCTGTTCTGGTGGGATTGTTGTCCATCTAATTTAGAATATAGCAGGACTCCTCAGGATTGGAGTTGAATATTTTCTCATTTATTGTGTGGGTCTCCACCGACTGATATTACATGCTATGACAAGATGAATACTAACATATTCCATAGACTGCTGCCCATGTGCACCCTGACCCATATACCCCCTACATCCAACAACCTACACCAGTAATCCTCATATGATATATTTGCCAAGAGAACATTGCCAATATTGTAGTTTTAACCATGGACCTCCAAAACCCCAGATTTCATCTGCTCCTTCCCCCAGCTTTCCCTCAGATCTGGAACAAGACAAGGATGCTCACTGTCACTTCCCTTATCTAGTGTTGTGTTAGAAGTACTTGCTCAAGCACTTAGGCAAGAAAGAAATATAAAAATCATCCCAATTGGAAAGGAAGAATATGAATTTCACTATTTGCAGATGACATGATCCTATGCATAGAAAGCCCTGAGAAATCTACAACCTTTTAGAGCTCATAAGTGAGTTCAGTAAAGTCCCAGCATAAAAGATTAACATTCAAAAGTTAGTAGCATTTCTCTACATGAATAATGAGCAATCTGAGGGAAAAAATCAATAAAAAATCCCATTTACAATAGTAACTAAAAAAAACAAATTCCTAGGAATAAAATATCTAAAGATGTAAAGGATTTGTACACTGAACACTACACAACATTGTTACAGGAAATTGAAGAAGATCTAAATAAGCAGAAGAATATGACCTGTTCATGGATAAGAAGACTAAATATCATTAAGATGTTGTAGCAGTTTGATACGGTTATGAATTCCAAAAATATATTGGATTATGCTTGTAGTCTGATCTGTCCCTGGGCATGATTGAATTATGATTAGGGCATTGAGATTCCACCCCTTGGTGGGTGGGATCTCACAGATAAAAGGCATGGCAAAGAACAAATTTAAGGGTTTCTGATGTTGGAGTTCAATGCTGAAGACTTAAGCTGGAGTCCCGGGAAGTAAGCTCTCAGAGGAAAGAGAAGCCAGCCCCAGGAAAAAAGGAACCTTAAACCCAGAGAAATCAAGCCCAGGAAGGAACCCAGGAAACCTGAACCCTCACAGATGTTGGCAGCCATCTTGCTCCAAATAGACTTTGGTGGGGGAAGTAACTTATGCTTTATGGCCTGGTATCTGTAAGCTCCAACCCCAAATAACTACCCTTTATAAAAACCAACCAATTTCTGGTATTTTGCATCAGCACCCCTTTGGCTGACTAATACAGATGTCTATCCTAACCAAACTAATTTATAAATTTAATGCCATCCCAATTAAAAATTACCACAGCATTTTTCACTGATTTTGAAAATATTTGGGATCCATCTATCCAATAGGAGCATAATATCCAGCATATATTAAGAAATCCTACATCTCAAAAATAGGACAAAACACCATTTAAAAAATGGATCAGTCATTTAAATAAACACTTCTCCAAAGAAGAAACACAAATGGCCAAAAAGCACATGAAAAGATGTTCAACATCATTAACTATAAGGGAAATGCAAATCTAAACAATGAGATATCATATCATACCCATTAGGCTTGTGACTTAAAAAATAGAAGACTACCAGTGTTGGAGAAGACATGGGGGAAATGGAACACTTGTCTGTTGCTGATGGGAATGTAAAATGGTCCAGCCATTGTGAAGGCCATTTTGGTGGTTCCTCAGGAAGCTAACTATAGAACTGCCATAAGATACAGCAAACCCACTGCGGGTTATGTACCCAGAAGAGTTGAAAGCACGGATATGGACAGATATATGCACACCACTGTTCATAGCAGCATTATTCATTATTGCCAAAAGTATGAAGCTGCCCAAATATCCATCATCTCATGAATGGGTAAGCAAACTGTGGTAAATACATATAATGGAATATTACTCTGCTGTAAGAAAGAATGCAGTATAAACACAAGGGATAATACGGATGAATCATGAAGTACTTATGCTGAGTGAAGCATGACAGGCACTGAAAGACAAATGTTACATGACGTCTCTGATATTAATTAAGCAAATTCACCACAGAGCTAGAGTCTGGAAACAGAAAGGGAGTAGAGGTTGTTGAGTCAATGCTCATGTGGGAGAATCTGTGATAAGGTTGAAGTGTGTGTTTGGCCAGTGGAGCAATGTGAGAGTGGTTCAGGGTTGTGAGGGGTTGGTTGTGCTGGTTAGTGAGGGTGAGTAAGGTGGGGTTTGGGTTGGATTATCCATGGAAGGTGGAAGGGTGTAGTTCTGAAGTAAATGGACATGACGGTGCAGCAGTGTGATTGGATTCAGCAGTGCTGGTCTGTGAGGGTAGATTGTGCAGTTGGATTGGATCATGTGATTTTTACGTCTTCAACTTATCAATGTGGTTTATTTCACTAATTGATTTTCTTTTGTTGAAACACCCTTGCTTACCTGCTATAAAACCCAGTTGATCATGTTGTATAGTTCTTTTTAATCAGTTTTTAGAAGTATTTTTGCAAGTATTTTGTTGAGGATTTTTGCATGTATACTCATTAGGATTATTGGTCTGTAATTTTCTTTTTCCATTATATAGTTTTCTGCTTTTGGTGTGAGGGTGGTGTTAACTTCATAGAGTGAGTTTCATAGCATTCTTCCTTCTTCAATGTTTTTGAAGAGCTTGAGCAAGTTTGGTATTAAACTGTCTTTGTTTTTTTTTTAAGATTTATTTATTTGTTTCTCTCCCCTTCTCCCCACCACCCTGGTTGTCTGTTCTCTGTGTCTGTTTGCTGTGTCATCTTTGTCCACTTCTGTTGTTGTCAGCAGCACAGAAATCTGTGTTTCTTTTTGTTGTGTCATCTTGTTGTGTCAGTTCTCCATGTGTGCGGCACCATTCCTGGGCAGGCTGCACTTTCTTTCACACTGGGCAGCTCTCCTTACGGGGTGCACTCCTTGCACATGGGGCTCCCCTATGTGGGGGACACCCCTGCATGGCAGGGCACTCCTTGTGCCCATCAGCACTGCACATGGGCCAGCTCCACATGGGTCAAGGAGGCCCGGGGTTTGAACCGTGAACCTCCCATGTGGTAGATGGATGCCCTAACCACTGGGCCAAGTTGGCCACTCATACTTGTTTTATGATGCCATGCTTGAACAAGTTCTGTAGTTAAGATGATATGGCCTGTGCATAAATTCAAAGTTGTTTCCAAGTGTACCTAGTCCCTAAGAGTCCAAATAAGTAATATAGGCCCTACAGTCTTTGAATGTTCAGAAAGGATGTAATACTGAATGTGTATTCAAGGTTGCATCCAGATGGAACGTGGAAGATATGCTAAATCCAAGCTGGCTTGGAATGTGAAGAATATGTGTTAAATCAAACTTACCTGGAGGAAATAACCTATCTGATACTCAGATAAACCACTGAAGTAACTAACCAAAAGGCTGTTTGCATGAAACCACCGTTTGTCTCCCTAATCCTATTTCCTCTGTATAAAAGGGTCCAAAAAAGGCTATTTGGGGCTCGGTTTTTTATTAGGACAAGAGTCTGCCGAGCCCGGCCGGTCGAAATAAACCAACTTCCTTCTCGGAGTTCTCGTGTCCTGGCCTTCAATACCACGCATACCTGATTTCTCTACAACAAAGATACCTTGATGTCTTCAGAATGAGACCCAGCCAGGCAGTTTCCAGTATCTGCCTCTCCATCTGCATGACAGGAGGTTCTCGGTCCCACAGGAACTTTTGTCATCTCTTGGCATTCATGGCATTCATGGTATGGTTTTATCTGATGAGCTGATACCCACACAAGACGTTCTTTCATTTCTCAAAACAGCTCTGGAAGTCCTTTTCATAGCGTCCCCATGCAGAAACATTCCCGAGCTGCAGCATGTGTGCCGGGCAGCCCCACAGCCTCTCCGCAGCTGCTGGTCTGGGAAGATTGTCCCCACAGTCCCGCAGCCGCTGCCACTGGCAGGGAAGGTATAGGTTCAGTTCTCCATTTCCTAGGGTAATACAAGAAACCCTCAAGGACTTCAAAGGCTTTCCAAACCACTCAGGGCCCTGCGCTTTTACACCAACTTTAGTTTCCTTTAGGCAATCCTTCTTCTCTTTGTGTCCCTGGTCTAGCACCAGTTATTGTGAGCCTTCTTTCCTTCAAGCCCCACATTGGGTGCCACTTGCTGCATTCAGCTCACAATAGGTTGGCTCAAAGGGAAGGCAATGCAGAAATAAAGGTATAGACACAAAAGGGGAGACAAATCTGGGACCAGGGGACTTACAGCTTCTGGAACTGAGAGCCTCATCCCTAGTTTTCCCATCACATTTATTGGGAAACTACCAAGCAGCTGTTTGCTATCTGAACTGCAACATCATTTGCAATAACAGGAAACAACAACTGCTACATTTAGCAGGTGTAACATTTACAATAGCAAACAGGTAAGCCAGTTTCCCACAACATGTCTCCACATAAATGATATACTTTCCTCCATTACTAGAATCACAATAATTCTGTAGTAGTATACCAGTAAATTTATTCTAAACCTTATTATATTCCTCCATCCTGAATACCTTTCATTGATGATGTCCCCTCCACCTCTAAATCAACGTGCTTAGATCCTACATGGCTTATTGGTGGTCTTCTCTTGGTTGCAGTTGTAGACTCTCTTGGTTTCCTACTGTTGTGGTTAACCATCTTCACCTCCCTGTTAGCTGATCTGGGTTAGAGTAGGTGTTACAAGTCTGCTGAGGCTCAGGGCCCAGAGTTGGTACATGGACAGTCCAGAGATTCAAGTCTCCTGAGCATATGCCAACCCCAGCACCAACCACAGTTTTGGTGTAAGTGACAGAAGAGGCATATAGTCACAGCTGAGTCCATCTCCATCACACTCGGGAGTTCAAATTTCAAAGTAGGGCCCCCTGGCAAGGCTCTGAACTCCAGAGCCATTGGCCATGAATGTAGGAACTGTGGCAGTATCTTTTTTTTTTCATTTGATTTTGTAAAAATATTACATTAAAAAAATATATATGAAGTCCCATTCAACCCGACCACCCCCACCCTACCACCCCCCAGCAACACTCACTCCCATCATCATGACACATCCATTGCACCTGGTAAGTACATCTCTGGGAATCTCTGCACCCCATGGTCAATGGTCCACATCAAGTCCCACACTCTCCCCCACTCCATCCAGTGGGCCCTGGGAGGACTCACAACATCCGGTGATTGCCCCTGAAGCACCATCAAGGGCAACCCCAAGTCCCAAAGGCGCCCCCACATCTCATCTCCTCCTGCCACTCCCCACACCCCTCAGCCACCATGTCCACTTTTCCCACTCCAAAGCCACCTTTTCTCTGTGGACCTTGGATTGGCTGTGTCCGTTGCACCTCCCTGTCAAGAGGAGGCTCAGATTCCACATGGATACTGGATGCAATCCCCCTGCTCTCAGTTGTAGGCACTCTAGGCCCCATGGTGGGGCGGCCATCCTTCTTCATCTCCATCTTAGCTGAGTGAGGTGAGTCCAATAAATCAGATTGTAGGAGCTGGAGTCTGCCGAGGCTCAGGGTCCAGCCATCACACTGTCAGTCAAGAGATTCAAATTCCCTAAATATATCTTAAACCCCAACACCAACTGCAATTCCAGTAAAGCAGCATGAAAGTCTTATGAAAAGAAATCCCATCTGAGTACAGTTTTATCATGCAGAAACACCAGCTCCAAAGAAGGGCCATCTGACATGGCAGTGAACCCCATCTGCCATGACTATAGAAGCCGTGGGTCTCTTTAGCCCTCCAAGGAACCAGTACCTGGGGATTGTATCTACTTTATCTGTCTCTTAGACTCTGCTCAGTTGTGCATAAGGGCAATCCTTCAGACAGCCTCCAGACTCTTTTTTAGAGACTCGTAGCCATATAAACTCATTTCTCCTTTCCATTTCCCCCTTACATTAGGTCAAACAGCATTTTAAAGTCATGTTATTATATGTAGACAGGGATATTCTGCTGATCCGCATCGAACCTTCAATTCAAGGTCATTTTCCAGTTGCGTCATCAGTTGGTAGTTGATAGTGATCCCTCGGTGCCAGGGAGGCTCATCCCCGGGTGTCATGTCCCATGCTGGGGGAAAGGCATTGCATTTACATGCTGAGTTTGGCTTCAAGACTGGCCACATTTGAGTAACATGAAGGCTGTCAGGAGGAAATTCCCAGGCACAGTGCTGCTCTAGGCCTTGTTCTTATTTCAGGCATATAGGCTCACAAGCATAGTCATTAGTATCAGGGGCTCACTGTTGGACCCTCATTCCTTCCCGGTCCTTGCCACTGCACCTGGGGGACTGCCGCTGCTCCCCTAGGGACCACAACAGATTACCCCCGGCCAGGCACTGTGGCAGTATCTTGATAGCTGCTTCAGTCTCTTCACTTGTGATTGTTAAGGTCTTCTATTTCCTCTAGTGTCATTGAAGCTGACTGGTGTTTTTCTAGAAATTTGTCCACGTCCTCTACATTATCTAGTTTTTTTGGCTTACTGTTTTTCATAGTATCCTCTCATGATCTCACTTGAGGCACCATTTGTAATGTTCCCTTGTCGATTGTGATTTCATTTGCATATTCTCTATTTTTATGTTATCAAACCTAGGGTTTGTTGATTTTGTTCATCTTCTCAAAGAACCTACTTTTGGTTTTGAGATTCTGTATAGTTTTATGTTTTCTATTTCATTTATTTCTGCTCTTATCATTACTATTTCTTTCCTTTGGATTGGTTTGATTTGGGAATAGTTTGCTGTGCTGTTTATATTTCTTCCAGGGGTGCAGTTTGAAATTCAGTTTTAGCTTTTTTTTTTTTTTTTTTTTAGGGAGATTCTGGGAATTAAACCTAGGAACTTATTCTTTGGAATTAGGCACTCAACCACTGAGCTATTTCCACTTCCCAGTGAGAGTTGTTTTTTCATTTGTTTTGTTTTGAGGACGTACCAGGGATCAAATCCAGAACCTAGTATACGGGAAGCAAGTGCTCAACCACTTGAGCTACATCCACTCCCCTCTTTCATCTCTTTTCTTTGGCCATTAGAAATGATTTATTGGGAAATGATGGGAAAGAACAGAGCATGCTGATAAATGGGAGAGAAGGGTGGAAATTTGCACTAATATTTGACTTGGGCTCTTGCAGACAGAGAGAGCAGTCTGATTTTTGCAATTAATGTTAATCTTTTAATTATCCCTCCCCTTGCTAATCTCAATAGTTGGGACCCCAGCTGCCATTGGCTACCCCACCAATGGTATGGGCTAATGGTGAGAACTGTTTGGAATATCTGGGGCCAAGGGGAGGCCCCAAAAAGGAAAACTGGGACCTCAAGGGTAAGATCAAGATCTTGGTGGTGTCTTGTGGGCATGTTGTCCATTGGCCATATTGCCTGTGGTGCATATTCTCATTTCCCTGTACTAACCTGCCTCAACTCCTCCCCCAGAGAGTTCATGTGCTTATTTTTAATCAGGTGCTGCAGGGAGATGTTCATTATTCTGTAGTTACTTCCTGCTGCTTAGGGCATTATTCTCAGCCTGACAGGGCATAAACTGCTCTGGCTATTCTATTGAGAGTGAGGGAAGACAGGTCCAACAACCTGTTTGGAACAAAATGAAATCACCATATGACTAAACCATTGATTCTGTAAGAAATAAAATTAATTAGAATTTTGAAGATACATTGTCCCACAGAAAGGATAGAGGATGGTGATGAGCCAACCCAAAAAGGGGACCAGCCATGACATATGGTTCCACAAAAGTAAGAATGGCCATGTGCTTTCAGAGACTGCATCCTCCTAAAGTTGATAGAAAACAGCATTCTTTCTTGAGTTCTTTTATTCTTTTGGTTAATTGTAGGGAGAAAATGGGGTTGGCCTGCTTGGTTTGGGCAAAAACTGCTAACCCCAGTTCCCATAGCAGTGGTTATGCATAGAACAGCTAGGAGAGGTAAGAAGAGAGGCACTGCCCTAGTCATAAACTCACAGTGACTGCATAAGCATAATAACAAGACATGCATATGGTAAGCAAAATAAAGTACTTAAGAAAGCCATTCTTTTGTTTTATAGGCACACTCATTAATTAGAAAATGAATTCAATATATGAGGACTTTTAACATGTTCAGTTTCTCTCTACATATGATCTAGAATAGAAGAGCTATAGGTACAGTACTTGATACTAATTGATGCACTCATCAATGCATAAGTTCTCTTTGAGCTGCATTTAATAGATCTAAGCCCCATATTTGCAATACCATAAATATTATCTCTCCATAGAAGCAGGCCATAAAGGCAATTGTGTTTAAGCTCTACTTAAACTACTGTGGTAATCATTACTCCACTTGGTATGCTCTTCACCCAGTCAGCATGCTGTAGCAACATTGACCTCACAGAGAAGTTAGGAATGTAGACTCTAATATTTCATGAGCATCGTACATAGCACCCTTCATCACTACAAAACAGCTTGTTTGGAGGTAATGTCCCTTGTACACCTGGCCAAACCGAACCAGTGCTGGCTGCTGCATTCAAACTGCATCATACTGTCCATCCACTTCAGGAACATGTTCAGAGATGTAATACTTTTATTGTTTTAGGTGTCAGTGACTGACCTACACAATAACTCAAATGAAAAGGCAAAGTGCAGTAAATGGAAGGCATGGTTTAAATGTACAAGAGAGGTTGATGATACTGAAGTCTATCTCTTAAGTTTTGAACACTTTCTAAATACTTCAATGCAGTGTATAACATATCAAATGAACTTAATGATTTCAGTACTTTGCTTTTTACTTTTACACCTTTCCCAGGATTACATTATTTGTGGTGTTTTTCTTTAGCAGCACAGAAAAAATTACCTTCTCCATTATTTTATGTAAACTGAGTCCCAACATAAACTGTGGTATCTTTCCTTCCACCAATTTAATATGCAGACTGAGATGGCTTCTGACAGGTTTTCCTGTTATGAAGTTACCTTTTGTTATTAATATCAATTTAAGTTCTAATTAATACTGGTGTCCAAGAATTAGCCATTTAAATGCTTCAGTTCAGAAGATGCTTTCACAAACTTCATATAAGTAGAAGTTACTTTAACTTTAAACAAGCTTGTTAAATTACAATTAGTAACCAAAGAAATTTACTTTAACCATTTTAAGAGAGGGTAAATCTCCATTTCCTTCTTTAACATAATTTCATTAAACATTAATGTACAACTTTCATCATCCTAAAGATTTAATACATATAATGCTAATTTATCTCATTAGTATCCTATAAAACTAGGGAGATTATACACACACTAAATAAGATTAAAACCATTATATTTTATGCAAGGAATATTCCTTTTCCTCCCTTTAAAGGAGGCTAAAACCTCTTTTCTTTAATAAAATTGCAAATGTGTGAATAATCTTAAAATATACTGACTGCTAGGTTTTAGAATATACTTGATTAAATTGTTTTAAAAGATATTTTCATAGCTTTCAAGGACTTTTCCCTCATTGATTGAAATTTGGTAATTGGGTTATTAACCACCCTTATTTTAAGGCTGATAGTTTTAAATTGGGGAATTACAGGGCAAACTGATTCTTTATTCCACAGCCTAGAAGATACAATTTTAATCTTTCACCCTAACCCCTTCCTCAGAGCTCTTGCAAAGAGAAGGCCTTGAGGATTGGATAGGTCAAAGATCTTGGAAAATGTTTTTCCCTTTCCCATATGTCTCTATTTTCAGATTTCTATATGACATTTCCTTCCTGCTTAGCCTAATTTAGGTTTCAGAAATACTTATTCATGTATATAAATGTGTATTTAATTTTACAATTTGAATAGACTTCTTTTAAGAATTTTCAGTTGTTAATGTGATATTATCATCTTGGTCCAGTTCCCAGGCTGAATACTTAAGCTGGGCTGACCCTAGGAAAGGGCTTGGCTAGAGATCTTTCTTTTGCCTTCTTTTCAGAGGTCTTGGGAGTCAACCATGAGCAAACTAATCTCATGATGACTCTCAGAATCTGAGTTCTGCAGTTAAACCCAACATTAAAAGCTCATTAAAAAAACTAGAGACTAATTACTCTGTGGCTTTCCAGAAAGCAGCTTCAGGGAGCTACCAATGGTGAGACTTCTTCCTTGCTAACAAATACATTTTCAGTTTCTAAGGCATCCTAAAGCATCTCACGTGCCCAAAATGAGGGCAGCAGTAGTTGGAAGATTAAAGGCATTTCTAGTTAGTTAAAGGGAGTTAACCTAGTGGTCTAAGGAAATGATATAATGGATTATAGCCATTCTTAACTCACAGAGAGGGCCAAGTAAACTCCCAGTGGACTCCTGTTTGACTTAGTCTACTTGCCCAGTCAGGTCACAAGGACTTTTTCACCTCTCACCTAGAACTTCCTTGGATCTACATGGCATCAGGGCTTGCCCCTACCACCTCTGTAGAGGAAGCAGACTTAGTTTTTGTCATGTGGGAAACTACCCAGGAACCCCTTTAAAATGGCAGAACCAAGAGTGCACAGACAGGCTTCAGTTAAAACTCACCCATCTCTGGTGGGATGGGGTCTACCACTTGTCTGCCAAGTGAAGCTGGGGAAGTGTTGGATTCCTCTAGGTCCATGGCTATATTGCATAAAAGAATTTTAGAACATGCCAGTTGAGTTAGGCCAATAAAAGAATTTATTAGGAAATGGAGGGAAAGAACAGAGCTTGCTAAGAAATGGTAGAGAAGGATAGAAATATGCACTGATATTTTGTGAGGACTCCTCTAGGCAGGAAAAGATTCTTCTTTTTTAACATAAGCATTTATGGTTTTAAATTTCCTTCTCAGTATTCTTTGCTGTGTCCCAGATATTGTGATATGTTATGTCCTCATTTTCATATATATCAAGATATTTGCAGAATTCTCTTGCAACGTCTTTGACCCACTGATTATTTGAGTATGTTTTTTAATCTCCATATATTTATGAACTTTCCCATTTTATTTCCATTATTTCTTTCCAGCTTCATTCTGTTATGAACAGAATAAGTATTGTGTATCATTTCTATATTTTTCAATGTACTGAGACTTTTTTTGTGACCCAACATATGGTCTATCTGGGAGAATGATCAATGAGTCCTTGTAAAGACTGCTGTTTTGGGGTGTAATGCTTTATAGATGTCTGATAGACCTACTTTATTCACCATATTATTCGTGATCTCTATTTCTTTCTCTTCTGTCCAGGTGTTCTGTTCTATACTAAGAGTAGCATATTGAAGTCTCCAACTATTATTGTAGAGACATCTATTTCTACCTCTTGTTTTGCCACTGTTTGTCTCATGTATTATGTGGCACTCCATTTAGGTGCCTAAATGTTTAGTATGGTTTCTTCCTCTTGGTAAATTGCCCCTTTTATTAATATATAATGACCTTCTCCACCTTTTATAACCATAGTGCATTTAAAATCTATTTTGGACAGCCAGGCCCTGAGCCTCAACAGACTTCAGCTTCTACACTCTGATTTATTGGACTTACCCCACTCAGCTAACATGGAGTTGAAGAATGTCAACCACCACACCATGGAGCCTAGAGTGCCTACAACTGAAAGCAGGAGGATTGCATTCAGTATCCATGTGGAATCTAAGCCCCCTTTTGACATAGATGTGGAATGGACACAACCAAGCCAAGGTCCACAGGAGGGAGGAATACAGTAAGGATTAGAGTGGACTTAATGATATTCTATTCATGAACTATTGTGGTTAATAATCGAGAAAATGTGGCATTGGTGTGGAAAAAGTGGCCATGGTGGCTGCTGGGTGCGGGGAATGGGAGGAAGAGAGGAGATGTGGAGGCATTTTTGGGACTTGGAGTTGTCCTGTGTGGTGCTCCAGGGACAATTGCTGGACATTTTATGTCCTCCCATGGCCTACTGGGTGGAACGTGGGAGAGTGTGGGCTATGGTGTGGATCACAGGACATGGGGTGCAGTGATGCCCAGAGATGTGCTCACCAGATGCAATGGATGTGTCATGATGATGGGGGAGAGTGTTACTGTGGGGGGAGTGGTGGGGTGGGGGCGGTGGGGGTGAATGTGGACCTCATATTTTTTTAATGTAATATATTTTTTAAATGAATAAATTGAGTAGAATTTGGAAAAAAAATTTTATTTTGTCCAATGTTAGTATCACCACTCTAGGTGGGTTTTCCTTTTTCGGTTATTATTATCATGGAATAACCTTTTCCACCCTTTCACTTTTGACCTAGGTATGTCCTTATGTCTCAGCCAAGACTCTTGTAGACATATAGATGGCTTATTTCTTAATTCTATCTATCAGAATATATCTTCTGATTGGAGAATCCAAGTCATTAGCATTCAGTGATTATTGTAAAAACATTGCTTACTTCATTCATTTTGTCCTTTGGCTATCTTTTTCATATCTTACTTTTGTCTGTCTTTTTACCCTTTAATTTACCCATCCTAGTAATCTTCATTTCTACACTTTTCTCCAAGTCTCTTGCCCTTATATTTTTCTTTCAGACTGCAGCACTCCCTTTAGTATATTTTCTCATTCTGCTCTTTTGGTAACAGATTATCAGATTTTATCTGAATACTTTGATCTCACCATCATTTTTGGAGGAGAGTTTTGATGGATGCAGATTTCTTGGCTGGCAGTTTTTCTCCAATTCTTTTTGTATTTTTTTTTATCTCATTATTAATAATCTCATTTTTTCACGTGTTATTTTCCTGGCATCCTTTATTTCACTTTTAGTGTTTTCCTTTAGTTCATTCATCCTATTTATGAAAGTTGGTCTAAGATTTTTTTATTCCAGAGACTGCGCTTGCTCCAGAATATTTTCCATAAAATTCTCTTTGTCCTGTGACTGGGCCATACTTTCCTGTGTTTGCATACATTTTGTAATTATTTTGTTGAGAACTTGACATTCAGAAAATTTTGTTGAGGTCACTCTGGTAATCTAGTTCTCTCATTCTTCAGTTTTTCATACTAAAAATAAAAAAAAATACAGGAAAAGAAAAAAGAAAAGAAAGAAGAAACAAAGAAGAAAACACAAACAAAACACCCACAAAAATAAAGGAAAAAAAGTAATTATGTGCTTCTTACCTCCATGGTGTCTTCTGAGAGGTCATCATTTATTCTAATTGAGGTTTCCGTGTAAGTAATGCTTTTCTTTTCTCTTCCTGCTTTCAGAATTTTCTCTTTAGCTCTTTATATACTCATTATGAATACTAGGTGTCCCCGGTTACATCTATTCTAATTTATTCTGTTTTATTTGCATTGTCCTTGGATATTGCTATTTTTTCTTTCATAAGGGTTGGGAAGTTTTTATTCATTATTTCCTCAAATATTCTTTCTGCTCCTTTTCCATTCTCTACTTCTGGGACATTGATATTGTGTAGGTTTGTGCATTTCTTGTTGTCATTCAATTCCCTGTACCATTTTTCCATTCTCTTTTTCTGTACTGTTGTCTTTTCCAATTCACATGTTCTGCCTTCAAAATCATTAATCTGTCTTCAAGCAATTCAAATCTGTTCTTACGTGCCTCTAATGTATTTTTTATCTCATCCATCATGGTTTTCATTCCCCTTAAGTTCTATTACTTTTCTTTCCAGGCTTTCAAATTGTTCTTTATGCTCACCCATTGTCTTCTTAATTTACTTTATCTCTTTACTCATATTTTCTTTCAATTCTTTAAATTGATTTAGGAGATCCATGTGATTATTACTGATTATTTGTTATAAATCCTATATCTCCTCAGGATATTTGGTTTATTCCTTTTGCTGGACCATCTCTTCATTTCCTAGTATAGATTGTAATTTTTTGCTGCTGTCCAGGCATCTATGTTGTTGAATATATTTTGATAGCCAATTTCTTTCCTGCCTTTTTTCCCCACAGCTCTTCTTTGATAATATGTTTCAACTCATTTTAAGTCTTTAAAACTTCCCAGCTTAAGTTATCAAAACCATGCCAGGGACTCACTAATGGTGTGCAGATTTTCTTCCAGGAGTTAAGGTACAGAGAAACCCAAAAGCAGTTTTTTCCATGTAACTTCCAGACTATTCAGCAGATGCCACTCATCAGTTTATCTTTTCATGGAGGTGTTTAACTCTCCAATTTTCCTATATTTTGCTTTGGCCAGAGCTGAAATTCAAAGCAGCATCTGCTTGCAGAATTCACTGAAGTTAAGCCCCCTGATTTTCCCTTCCGTTTCCCTTGTAACAGCTTACAGGGAGGAAGATGTCTGTTTCCCTCTCAGTTGACTGAAGTGAGACTTGGATATTACCCCAGCCTAATACATTTGGAATGCATGAGGGGAACCCTTCCCAGCCACTGTGGGGTTTGGTAACTCACATTTGTTGTTTTGTGTTGTTCATCTCTCTGACCCTTAATCTCCTGGAGTTTTGTAGCACTGTCCTTATCTGCTGAGCTCCAAAGCAGGTCCCTTGGAAACTTTCAACTCTTTCTCTCCATTGTTTTTTGTGTTTTTTGTTTGTTTGTTTGTTTGTTTTGAGAGAGAGTTGAGCCCTGCCTACCTACTCAAATACCATCTTCCCAGAATGCTTCATTTTATTTTCAATCCCCATCTTCCTCCAGAGAATTCAAACTCTTTTTCCATATAGAACCAGTACATACGGTTCCCTGTTTTATCCCCAGGACTTTGAATGTCTCCCATTACAAAGAATGAACTATAAAGTACTATTTGGATTAGTTAATAAAGTAGTCTTTCAATCATCCATCTCAATGACCTTACCTCTTCATTTTCCATCATCATAAGAGGATTTCAACTTCTTAATTATCCTGTTAATCAGATCAAAGTGAACAGAATTCATCTTATTGAATGAAACCCTGATTAAGTCCTGTGTCTATAGTCTAAGCAATCAAGGCTTTCTCCCTGGAATGGATCACACATTTAAGTTAATAAATGTTTTCCTATACAAAGGGAATACAATTAGAGGCTACATTTTCCCAAAGAAGTATTTCAATCTTACTGGTATGTGATTTGTACTTCTCCAGTTATTAAATTCTCTTCCTATTTGAGATCAACCTTTTTCAGTGAGTTGCAGTTAGTGAATTTGTCTTCACCTCCTGCTTGCTCCTCAGTGCAGTCTGATATGGCTTACACATTCTGTACTTACATGCACTGCCCTTGAGAATCTGCTTACATCCATCTCAATCAAACTACTGAAAGCATCTTCACCTTATAAGAATCTTCAACAAATTCCCTGATTTCCTCCTTCTAGTATCCATTTCTATCCTGGTCTCCTAAATCACAATACTGTCTTGGACTTTTTCTGGACCCACATTACATATTTCTAAGCTATTTCTAAAATATTAAATGTTGGAACTCATTAGAACTTAGTCCCAGTCCCTCCTTTATTTCTTTCTTTTTTACCTAGGCAATATTTTCCACTCCTTTGACTTATTTATTTTCTATGGTTATAGAACTTACACATTCCTGTCCAAATATATCTGAGTAACAGAGCTGAAAATATATTCTGCACTGAGTTTCTCATTGTTTTATCATCAGTGATTTAGATGGACTCATCACCTTTTGAAAATCTTGCTCTTCTTTAATAATCCAAACCAGATTGAATGAAATTTCCTACACATTTGCTCAATAAAGAAACTTTGTTGTTATTCTTAAAAAAATGTTGGTATTTCTATGAGAGATTTACTATCTCCAAAAATGAAATAAATCTAGATAATTTAACAAATAACCTTGTATTTTTTCCTTTAAATTATCTCTTCTTAAGTGGCTTTTACAGTGCATAGGGCCAGATTGTAAATGTATTTGCTAGAATGACTCTATGCTTTTGAACAGGCCTACCTTAAAGTTGTCTCCCAACATATACCTATGTATATTTAAAAAAAAGAATCACTTTCTTGAAAAATATTTCCTGGAATTGTCAGTGATCAGAAGGATGTGTGGGCTTGGTGCTTGGCATAGCATAAGACACACTGAACTAGGCTAGGAAGGAAAATTGGCTTCATTGTCTAGTTGAAGACAGATCTAAGTAATCTGAAATTGGCCTCCTTGTTGAGGGATTTTCTTTTTTTTTTTTAAGATTTATTTATTTATTTAATCCCCCCACCCCCACCCCGGTTGTCTGTTCTCTGTGTCCATTTGCTGCATCTTGTTTCTTTGTCCGCTTCTGTTGTCATCAGTGGCATGGGAAGTGTGGGCGGCACCATTCCTGGGCAGGCTGCACTCTCCTTCGTGCTGGGCGGCTCTCCTTACGGGTGCACTCCTTGCGCGTGGGGCTCCCCTATGCACGGGACACCCCTGCGTGGCGCGGCACTTCTTGCGTGCATCAGCACTGCGCATGGGCCAGCTTCACATGGGTCAAGGAGGCCCGGGGTTTGAACCGCGGACCTCCCATGTGGTAGACGGATGCCCTAACCACTGGGCCAAGTCCGTTTCCCATTGAGGGATTTTCTTACAGCTGTTATACATGTTTTAACAGAGAAATTAATCATTAAGTTGGATGCTCTGAGAATGGACTGTCAAGTTTCTCTACTGTTTTTCTCTTGTTAGCATCAAAATACATAATACTCCTGGGGCCTCTAATTCTCATGGTGATAATTATAGAGAGAGTGAAGCATTAAATGTTTTCATTTTTTCCTAACAAAGATGAAATAACAGGTAAGTTTAATATCAACTAGACAGTTCTATGTGCTTGGCTACAGACATGTAATATGTATTCTATGGTGCTTGGTAGGTTTTGCATATATTACATTTTAAACTTTTTACAGAAACTAGGCTGAAAACACATTGGGCTATATAAGAAAACCATGAAAATGGAAAAATTGATAACCTAAAATTCATGATAGAAAAGTAATGAAATGGAATTATTTTATTTTCAGTAGAGTGAATTTTAAAAATGACAAAATATGTATTTGTTTATAAATACCTCTGCCTAAAATGCATTGCTTCATTTCTCTACAGAAATAATTTATTCTTTTATTTTTCAAGATAGATCTGAATAATTTTGTAATCAACTCATATAATTGCTACTAACTGGGTAGATAACTAGTACTAGGCAAAGTGAGATCATAGTCAGGAGATTGCTTCTAACCTCCACACCTTTTCAAAAGGGCTTTCAGTAAAGCTTACTCTAGGGAGACTAAAATGAAAAATAAATATTGTGAGAGAGAAGCAGAAGGCTACTGTCCTTAATTTCTTTCATTAATTGTCTTATCTTTAAAAGAACTAAGTGAAAATGACTGACAAATATTACCTGTGAATGCTTTAGATTTTGTTCTTATGTTCTTATTTTGCATGGGGTATTTGCTCCCTTAATGTCATGGTTTACTGGTACTGCTAGTAAGTTTAAATTTGTGCACTAAAATCCATGGTCACTGAGTATTGATTAAGATTACCAGGATGCTACCATTGCTTGATTTTTTATATGTCTTGAAGATTAAAAAACAAATGAAAATAAGCATATTGGAATATTAATACCTGCTAGATATTACAATTTTTTGAGAAATGTGTCATTGACTTCCTTTTCATAAAGGTCCATACTTATGGAAACCACTCATCTGGGGGAATGGATTATAGGACCATATGTTACCAACTGGATATTCTGTTAGATATCAATGCATAGTGCCTAAGTTTTTAAAATAGGTCTAGTGCTTTAAAATATAGAATGTAGCTCTGATTATACTCATGCATCTAAATGGTCGAAAAGGAAAAATATTTTTTGAGCAGGTTCTTTGATAGTGCTAGTAATTATTTAGCACTACTAAAATAGTTAGCTTTGTTAAAACTCAAAATAAACTGTATTGTTAAAACATATACAAGCATACACTGATAATAATTTTAGTTTACAAAATTCTTTAAAACCCAACTTATTCATAGGAAAATCAACAGTGAAAATCATTTCTTTTGGAAACCCCTAAGATTTTGAAGTTTGAATGTAGATATGACATAATGAGACCTATACTGGATAGTCTTTCCATTGCTTGATAGTAAAATATGCATACTCTAGAACAACTAAAACTTGTATATTTTTTCAGCACAAATATTTCAACTCATATGGAGTCATATGGATGACTGAGAAAGTAATTGTAGTTTTAAGTTCTTCTCAGATATACAGATTAGTAAGAATCTTCTTGGTATAGGTGCTTTAGAGTACTTCCCAGGACAACCAAAATCCATAAAAATGTGGGTATATTTGAAAAAAGCAGGAAGATTGGTTGTGAGAGTTTTAGAAAGAAGTGAATTACACAAGGTAGATTTATCTTGACTAACGTCCAACTTAACCAAGATATGTCTTTAGAATTATAAGACTTATGATGTTATTAACTACATAAAAAGATAGTTTGCATCAAAATGGTGCTTTTTCTAGAACAAAAGAAGTTATGAATTACACATGTTGTGAAAGCAGGTTCATTAAGACTTGGGTTCGTTGCATTCTCAGTCCATTTGTTTTCTCATGAATAAGGTGGAGATTTTCACCAGGTGGGAGAGTCCTAATTTATTTTGTAAATGATTTTAATCAGAAAGTATTATTTCATTTGACTGAAGGCCCAGGGCATGTGAGGTCAGGTTAACTTATAGAGGATATACAATATTTCCGGATTTAAAATTATTTGATCATGTTCAAAGGGAAACTTATTTAATCTATTACCATTCAAGGAAGGGTTTATTTCAGTTAGACAAGGAAGTGAGACCAAAATACGAACAAACAAACAAATAAATGTACAGTGAAAAATTATATGAGTGAACTGAAGGAATAGTAGAGTTGTAGTATAGGCTATTGGAATGGCAAAGAGTTGGGGCTCAATGAAGAGATCTCCAATGAAATGGCAAAATAGAGACTGAAGGAACATGAGTATGATGTGTAAAGTATTTGAGGGGATTTCCATGGAAATGAAGGATTGTTGTAGTGTTCAGTGCTGAAATAATAGCTAAATGAATGTATCTGTGTTTTTCTGAGTGATGAATTCTTATTCAATTCTTGGATGCCTGATGGAGTCCTAATTTAAAATTACTTAATTTGAAGTGAAATACTTTGTTAAAGTGGAAAACCCAATTACATCAATCTTTTTTTTTAAAGATTTATTTATTTCTCTCCCGTCCCCCCCCCCCGCCCCAGTTGTCTGTTCTCTGTGGTTTATTTGCTACATCTTCTTTGTCCACTTCTGTTGTCTTCATCAGCATGGGAATCTGTGGTTCTTTTCATTGCGGTCATCTTGTTGTGTCAGCTCTCCGTGTGGGCAGTGCCATTCTTAGGCAGGCTGCACTTCCTTTTGTACTGGGCAGCTCTTCTTACAGGGCGCACTCCTTGTGTGTGGGGCTCCCCTTCACAGGGGACACCCCTGCATGGCATGGCACTCCTTGCATGCATCAGCACTGTGCATGGGCCAGCTCTACACATCAAGGAGGCCCAGGGTTTGAACTGTAGACCTCCTATGTGGTATACGGATGCCTTAACCACTGGGCCAAGTCCGCTTCCTGATTACATCAATCTTGATTGACATCTAGATTAATTAGAGAGTAAGCTTTAGAGGAGCATTTATTTTAGATTTCTGAAATCATGGTTGAATCCTGCGACGGTTTGCTCGGTCGGTAGAGGTGGGGTCTGGCTGCGGACGAGGGGTCGGTCCCGCTTGGGACGAGGGGTCGGTCCCACTTGGGACGAGGGGTCGGTCCGGCAGCAGACGAGGGATCGGTCTCACAGGGGTTGCGCGGTTTGGCTGACGGGGTCGCCTGGCGAAGCCGGCGACGAAGGGGTCGCCCGGAGAAGCAGGCGATGAAGGGGTCACCCGGAGAAGCAGGCGACAAACTGGGGACAAGGGAGGCCAGGCCCTTGTCGGGGGCTCTCAGGACCGGAGGGCGCACGGCAGAAGAACTACCGCAGAGACAAGGTAAACACGCAAGTCCACTTTATTGAGGGAGAGGCAACAGTTTTATAGGGGCTGGGGAAGGCTGATTGGTCGAAGCCATGCCCTGATCTGATTGGTTGCTAGGGAAAGGTCAGTGGGCGGTACTGGATGGGGGAGGGGTGGTGATTAGGGATTGGCTGTTGCTGTTGCTGGGGGAAGTGGCAGGGTTTAGTGATTGGTGGCTGCTGTTGCTGGGGTAGAGGGCAGACTGGAGTTTCCCGCCCACGCCTGGCTGTTGCTGCTGTCGGGGGGAGGGAAAAGGGCAGACTGGATTTTTCCGCCCACGCCTGGCTGTTGCTGCTGTCAGGGGAGGGGAAAAGGGCAGACTGGAATTTTCCACCCTGCGCCTGCGCAGGGAGAAAAAAGAAGAAGGGTGCCGCCCCACAAGGCATCGTGTGGCGTCATCTGGGAGGAGGGGTGGCCATGGAAGCATGGCTGCCGGGAAGGGGAGACCCGAGGGCACTCCGCCCATGCTGAGCTTCCTTCAGGGGTGGCGGTGAGTCCGACCAGCCACCCTATTATGGGGGCAGCGGCTTGGCCTGCCGCGGCAGCTCCCCCGCCGGGCCACACTTCAGCCCGAGGGGTGACTGCAGTATCCTGTTGTTTTAGAGCCAACAGTGGAATAATTTGGAGCAATTGAATAGTTGTCTGCGATTATCACGATAGTGTGCAAAAATGGGAGAGAGGGTGGGCTACAATTCATCCTTGAGATGTTATAGTACTGTTAGAGTAATGCCATTCAGAACACAAGAGGAGTGCCTAGAATATCCTGATTACAGTCAAGGGATTGAGATATCCAAGGAGTCTAAGAAAAAGAACGTTCCCAAAAGGTCCAATTTGTCTGTACTTCCAAGTGACAGACTGAAGCACACACACTTCATTTATTCATGGGATACTTACTGGAGATGGTAGCATTATTTACTTCAGAGGAAGTTCATGAGGTTGTTAACTCATTGCTTAAGGCTGTGTAAGGTCGGGAGGGGGCAAGATGGCGGCTGAGTGAACTTCCCAGTTACTAGCTCCTGCGGGGAATTGGCTGGGCGGCGTCGGAGACTCTTTGGGACTGTGCTGTTTTGGGATTTTTGCTGGTCCAGAGGTGTCTGGACATCGATTCGGAGGGAAGGTAACAGAGAGGATCCGTCTGTGAAATATACACGGAGATCCCAGCTACATGTGGAGGATTCCCTCCTTGGGTAGGCAGAGCCGAGGCAGCTAGCACCGCGCTGAGCCCCGGCGGGCGGCGGGCGGGGGAGCCGAGCCCAGCCGAGTCGCGGCGGGCAGCGAAGCCGAACCCAGCTGGGCGGGGAAGCCAAGCCCAGCCGAGCCGCGGTGGGCAGCGCCCGGGAGAGCCGAGCCAAACCCGGTGGTGGGGTTTCTGTTCTTTGTTTTGTTTTGTTTTTTTAATCCTCTCTTTCTGTCCCCAATATTCTTCTTATTCTACTTTATCTTAACAATACAATAGGTCCTGCAGGAAACACCTCACATTTGCTGGGTTTCCTCATCCTCCACTGCCTCATTTCTCTGTGAATAGATTAAGGCTATCTACACTACCCCCTTTCCCCTACAACTTGATATCCTCCACCATCTGCTATCTCTCCTATATTCCACCTCCCTTTCTTTGATCCACAAAGTGTCTAACTCTTAATTTCTAATACCTTTGTTTAGTTTTCCATCTGGTATTCATCCCTGAAACTATTATCTTTCTTTTCTCTTTCCCTCTCTCACGAAAACAATAGCTTCTTAGTACGTACCATATTCCTCCCATATTCAGTCATCTACCTCATTATAGGTACTTTCCTACTACTGTAACTCTACACAATTTACATGATCTAACCTCCATCCTCCCAGAACTCATATTGTTGCTTTGTTAACATATATCACCAATACTACTTCACACTTTTTCCTTCCTTACACAATTGCCTTTCCCCAGCACTAATACTTTCCTTTAAAGTGAGCTTAACTGATTTTTGGGGTTCCTTTGGCTTTGCCCAGGCTGCTTGAGGTGAGGGGTCAGGCGGACACACAGCGGGCGCGAAGAATGCTGTGGAGACGGCAAGTGGTGGCAATGTGCAGTCTGCTTTATTCAGGAAGTGCTGGACAATATATATTGTGGGGTGAGGGGACGGGGCAGGCAGGAGACGGCGTGTGGGGCATTGGTCAGTTGGAGCTGGTGGGAGTTAGGCGATGTGAAAGTTGGCCGGCGGGGATTGGCCGGTGGTCGTTGGATGGCATGGCCCCGGCGAGGGGGAAGAGGGGGAGGCAGTAGGTCAGGCTCGGCGGTTAGGCAGGAACGGTCAAGAGGGCGTGGCTTGCCCATACCTCGGCGAAGAGCGGGCGGCCCAGTTCGCCAGACAGGGAGGGCGGGACTCGCCCATGCCCCTGCGGAGAGCAGGAAGCCCGTCCATTCTACCAGTTCCCTTGGCCCACCGCAAAATGCCTAGATAGCCTTCCCTCACTTAACCAGCAATAAGAAATTGAAATAAGAAGAAGAAAGTGACAAAGAGTAGATATAACACTTACACAAAAATAACAGCTAATTAATCTCCAAGAATAGACAAAGAAGCTAAGGAACTGATTAAACCCATCAAGAAAAAATGATGACAAGACAGCAACAAAAATCTACAAACCAAACAAGTAATCAGGAAAACGTGGCTGAATCCAATCAACAAACTAAAAATCAGGAAGGGGAGCAGGACTTCACACAAGCAATGAAAGATCTCAGAACATTTATCACCGACAAATTTGATGAAGTAATGAAAGAGGTTAACAACATGAAGACAACACTTGGAGGGGAAATGGCAGACATGCGCAAAAAAATAACAGATATGATGGAAATGAACACCACAATTCAAGAAATCAAAAATACACTTGCAGCAAATATCAGCAGACTAGAAGAGGCAGAGCAGAGAATTAGTGATGTGGAAGACAGTACATTGGAAATCAAACATATAGTAGAAGTGGTCAATAAAAAGGTAGAAAAAATCCAGATAGGACTTAGGGACCTGAACGATAACACAAAATGCTCAAACATACGTATTATAGGCATTCCAGAAGGAGAAGAGAAGGGAAAGGGGTCAGAAGGAGTGTTGCAGGAAATAATGAATGAAAACTTCCCAAATCTACTGAAAGAGACAGATGTACATATCCAAGAAGCACAGCACACTCCACTGGTCATAAACCCCAACAGGCCCACCCCAAGAGATATACTTGCCAAATTATCCAATGCTCAAGACGAAGAAAAAATTCTAAAAGCAGCAAGAGAAAAGAAAGCCATCACATACAAGGGAAACTCCATAAGATTAAGTGCTGATTTCTCATCTGAAAAAATGGAGGCAAGAAGGCAGTGGTATGATGTAGTCAAGGTAATAAAGGAAAAAAATTTCCAACCAAGAATACTCTATCCAGCTAAACTAGCATTCAAAAATGATGGAGAGTTCAAAATATTCACAGATAAAAAGAAACTGAAAGAGTATATCAACAAGAAACCTCCCCTTCAAGAAATTTTTAAGGGAGTTCTGCAAGAAGAAAGGAAAAAACAGGACAGTCAGAATTGGAGGAGAGTGTAAGAGCAACAAGAAAGACAAAAATATAAGGGGAAAATAAAATAATACAAACAAAATATAACAAACACAAATCCAACCAAAATATGGCTACCATAAATAATTCTCTGAACATAATAACACTGAATGAAAACGGATTAAACTCACCTATCAAAAGATTCAGACTGGGACACTGGATAAGGAAATATGACCCATCTATATGCTGCCTACAAGAGACACATCTTAGACCCAGAGACTCATGGAGGTTGAAAGTGAATGGCTGGAAAACAATCATATAAGCAAACAACAACCAAAAAAAAGGCAGGAGTAGCTATATTAATATCAGACAAAATAGACTTTAAATGTGAAACAATTGTGAGAGACAAAGAAGGATACTATATTTTAGTGAAAGGGACAATCTGTCAAGAAGATCAAACAATCATAAATATTTATGCTCCTAACAAGGGTGCCTCTAAATATGTGAGACAAACGCTGGATAAACTAAGTGAAACAATAGATGTATCTACAATTATAGTGGGGGATTTTAATACACTACTATCAACTCTGGACAGAACATCTCAAAAGAGAATCACTAAAGAAACAAAACATTTGAACAGTATATTTGAAGAGCTGGATCTAATAGACATATATAGACCATTACACCCAAACACAGCAGGATATACATTTTTCTCAAGCGCAAATGGAACATTCTCCAAGATAGACCATATGATAGGCCACAAAGAAAGGCTTAATGAATTCAGAAAGATCGAAATCATACAAAACAATATCTCTGACCACAGTGGAGTGAAGCTGGAAATTTGCAAGGAACGGAGGCCCAGACTTCACACCACAATTTGGAAATTAAACAGCACACTCTTAGAAAAACAGTGGGTCAAAGAGGAAATCTCAAAAGAAATCAATGACTACCTTGAAACGAATGATAATGATAACACAACATACCAAAATTTATGGGATGCAGCAAAAGCGGTACTGAGAGGGAAATTTATAGCCATAAATTCACATATCAAAAAAGAAGAAAGAGCAAAAACTGAAGAACTAACTGCACTTTTGACGGAATTAGAAAAACAACAAGTAAGTAACCCAAAAGGAAGAAGAAGGAAGGAAATAACAAAGATAAGAGCAGAACTAAATGAAATAGAAAATAAGAAAGCACTTGAAAAAATAAACAAGACCCAGAGCTGATTTTTTGAGAAGATCAACAAAATTGACAAACCTTTAGCGAGACTAACGAAGAAAAAAAGAGAAAAGATGCAAATACACAAAATAAGAAATGAGAAAGGCGATATCACCACTGACCCCACAGAAATAAAGACTACCATAAGAGGATACTTTGAAAAACTATATTCCAACAAAAATGACAATTTAGAGGAAATGGACAAATTCCTAGAAACACATAAGCAGCCCATATTGACAAAAGAAGAAATTGATGATCTTAACAAACCAATCACAACCAAAGAGATAGAATCAGTCATTAAAAATCTCCCAACTAAGAAGAGCCCAGGGCCAGACAGATTCACCGGTGAATTCTACAAAACATTCCATAAAGAACTAACACCAATCCTATTGAAACTATTCCAAAAACTCGAAACATAAGGAACATTGCTGAACTCCTTTTATGATGCCAACATTATCCTAGTACCAAAGCCAAACAAAGACACCACAAGAAAGGAAAATTACAGACCAATTTCTCTAATAAACCTAGACGCAAAAATACTTAACAAAATACTTGCTAATCGTATTCAACAACACATTAAACGAATTATACACCATGACCAAGTGGGATTTATTCCAGGTATGCAAGGATGGTTCAACATAAGAAAATCAATCAATGTGATACACCATATAAACAGATTGAAGGGAAAAAATCACATGATTATATCTATAGATGCAGAAAAGGCATTTGACAAAATACAGCACCCCTTCTTGATAAAAACACTCCAAAAGATCGGAATACAAGGAAACTTTTTCAACATGATAAAGAGTATATATGAAAAGCCTACAGCCAACATGTTTACAATGGAGAAATCCTGAAATCCTTCCCTCTAAACTCAGGAACAAGACAAGGATGCCCATTGTCTCCGCTCCTATTTAACCTTGTCTTGGAAGTACTTGCTTGAGCACTGAGGCAAGAACCAGATATAAAAGGCATTCAAATTGGAAGGGAAGAAGTCAAAATTTCATTATTTGCAGATGACATGATCCTATACATAGAAAACCCTGAGAGATCTACAGCAAAGTTTCTAGAACTCATAAATGAGTTCAGCAAAGTCACAGGTTATAAGATCAATGCGCAAAAATCAGTAGCATTTCTGTATACCAATAATGAGCAAGATCAGGAGGAAATCAAGAAACAAATACCATTCACAATAGTAAATAAAAAACCAAATACTTAGGAATAAATTTAACTAAAGAGGTAAAAAACTTATACACTGAGAACTATACAAGACTGTTAAAGGAAATCAAAGAAGACCTAAATAAATGGAAGAATATTCCTTGTTCATGGATAGGAAGACTGAATATTATTAAGATGTCTATCCTACCAAAACTGATCTACACATTCAATGCAATCCCAATAAAAATCAACACAGCCTTCTTTAAGGAACTAGAAAAACTAACAATGAAATTTATTTGGAAAGGAAAGAGGCCCCAAATAGCCAAAGACATATTGAAAAAGAAAAACGAAATGGGAGGAATCACAGTTCCTGACTTCAAAACATACTACAAAGCTACAGTAGTGAAAACAGCATGGTATTGGCATAAGGAGAGACACACAGACCAATGGAATCAAATTGAAAGTTCAGATATAGAACCTCAAGTATATAGCCATATTAGTTGCTAAAGCCACCAAACCCTCTCACCTGGGAGAGAATGGCCTATTCAACAAATGGTGCCTGGAGAACTGGATAGCCATATGTAGAAGAATGAAAGAGGATTACCATCTCACACCTTATACAAAGATCAACTCAAAATGGATCAAAGACCTAAATATAAGAGCCAAGACCATAAAGATCTTGGAAAGCAGTGTAGGGAAACATCTACAGGACCTTGTAATAGGAAATGGCTTCATGAATATCACACCAAAAGCACAAGCAGCAAAAGAACAAATAGATAAATGGGACTTCCTCAAAATTAAAGCCTTCTGCACCTCAAAGGAGTTTGTCAAGAAAATAAAAAGGGAACCCACACAATGGGAGAAAATATTTGGCAACCATATATCTGATAAGAGACTTATAACTTGCATATATAAAGAACTCATATATCTTGAAAACAAAAAGATAAACAACCCATTTAAAAAATGGGAAAAAGATTTAAACAGACACTTCTCCAAAGAAGAAATACATATGGCTAAAAAGCACATGGAAAAATGCTCCAAATCTCTAGCTTTCAGGGAAATGCAAATCAAAACTACAATGAGATACCATCTTACTCCCATAAGATTGGCCGCTATGAAAAAAACAGAAGAATACAAATGCTGGAGAGGATGTGAAGAAAGGGGAACACTCATCTACTACTGCTGGTGGGAATGCAGAAGGATCCAACCATTCTGGAGGACAGTTTGGCGGTTTCTCAAAAAACTAACCATAGATTTGCCATATGACCCAGCAATACCACTGCTGGGTATACACCCATCAGAACTGAAAATAAGGACACAAACCGATATATGTACACCAATGTTCATAGCAGCATTGTTCACTATCGCCAAAAGTTGGAATCAATCCAAATGTCCATCAACAGAGGAGTGGATCAATAAAATGTGGTATATACACACAATGGAATACTACTCGGCTGTAAGAACAAATACACTACAATCACACGTGATAACATGGATGAACCTTGAGAATCTTATGTTGAGTGAAGCAACCCAGGAATTGAAGGACAAATACTACATGACCTCAATGATATGAAATAAGCAAACTGCCTACGAGAGCTAGAGTGTGTAAAAGAGGCTTACAGGAAATCGGGGGGTGGAGGAAGGATGTGAGTTAACGTCTGCAGGGGGGAATCTGTGATGAGCTGGCGGTAAGTATGAGCACAAAAAGCGACAAAATGGGGGCAAGGGGTTGCCTTCGGATGGGGCTTTGTGGGTTGGAGGGGGGCTGGGGATGGGCAGAGGTGTAATATCCAAAATATGGGGGGAGGGAGGGGCAACATACGAACATGGGAGAGTGTCAGGTGTTTGTTGAGAACAAAATGTTGAGAAAATCGTATCAAAGTATAAGTAGGAGGGTTACCTGTTTAGGATGCTTAGGGGGTATGGTCTGATGCGGGACGGACTCCGGGGGAATAACTGAAGGCTCATTATGCCAAGGTGGGTAGTACCATTGGGAAGAGACCCAAGAAGTGAGAGTTGGGGTGGACCCACATCCTGGAGAAGACCAATGCCATCAAATAGAGAGAACTGTATCTCTCATGAGAAAGGATGGCTCCCAGGGCAACAGGGCAGTTGAGAAAGTCAGGCCCTGAATACTGCTGCAAGTATCTCTGGACATGGCTTCTTGGGAAATGGAGATTGGCTGGTGTTGTGGGCCCCAAGGGGAGGGGAAAATGGATGTGGAATGGATGGAACCAAGGTAAATATGGGGGCAAGAGAGGAGTTTTGTGAAAGTACACAAGGATGAATATAAAGCATGTAATATTACACCAAAAACATATAGGGGACGACAGCCTGATAATGTAAACCATAAGGCAAAACATAGGATAACTAAAAAATTTAGAAAACTATACAACCTAAAGTATGGACCACATAGTAAGTACAGATGTCACCTTTTTTGAAAGCTATTGTCTCAGAATCTCTACATCAGTTTCAGGAAATATGATATGAATAAGGTAAAAGATTATCGCTGCAGAAGGGAAAAGGTTTTATGGTGGATCTGGGGAAGTACTGTATATTGTATATATGAATTTCGGTGATCTAAGACTCTTGTGAAGCTGACAATTTGTTGGGATTCACTTTACAGGAAGTTTCGGATCACAGAGTGGTTCAACAATGGCAGCGGAGGAATACTGATATAGGATGTTATTGACAGGATATATAGGGTTGACAGGGAGTTATACAGGGCATATGCCCAGGGTATATAGTAATGTCTAGATACACTCATAGTGGAAACAATTAAAAACAACAGCTGGGGGGGTACTGGGCCCCTGGCTGGGGGGTCACTGTCGTGGACCCTGGAGGAGCAGCGGCAGTCCCCCAGGTGCAATGGCAAGAACCAGGAAGGAAGGAGGGCCCAACAGTGGGCTCCTGATACTAATGGCTATGCTTTTGAGCCTGTACACCTGCAATAAGAACAAGGCCTAGAGTAGCACTGTGCCTGGGAGTTTCCTCCTGACAGCCTTCATGTTACTCAAATGTGGCCACTCTCACAGCCAAAGTCAGCATGTAGATGCAGTGCATTCCCCCCAGCGAGGGACATGACACCCGGGGATGAGCCTCCCTGGCACCGAGGGACCACTACCACATACCAGCTGAAGATACAACTAGAAAATGACCTTGAATTAAAGGTTCAATACGGATCAGCAGAATATCCCTGTCTACATATAATAACATGACTTCAAAATGCTGATTGACCTAATGTAAGGGGGAAATGGAAAGGAGAAATGAGATTATAAGGCTATGAGTCTCTAAAAAACAGTCTGGAGGTTGTCAGAAGGAATGCCCTTATGCACAACTGAGCAGAGTCTGAGAGACAGATAAAGTAGATACAACCCCATGTATTGGTTCTTTTGAGGGATAAAGAGACCCACGGGTTCTAAGGTCATAGCAGATGGGGTTCACTGCCAGGGAAGATGGCTCTTCTTTGGAGCCTGTGTTTCTGCGTGATGGAATTGGACTCAGAGGGGATCTCTTTTCACAAGACTTCCATGCTACTTTATTGGAATTGTAATAGGTGCTGGGGTTTAAGATATATTTAGGGGATTTGAATCTCTGGACTGATAATATGACAGGCCCAGAGCCTCAACAGACTTCAGCTTCTACACTTTGATTTATTGGACTTACCCCACTCAGCTAACATGGAGTTGAAGAAGGTCAAACACCACACCATGGAGCCTAGAGTGTCTACAACTGAAAGCAGGAGGAGTGCATCCAGTATCCATATGGAATCTAAGCCCCCACTTGACATAGATGTGCAATGGACACAACTAATCCAATGTCCATAGAGAAAATGTGGAATGGGTATGGGAAGGGTAGCCATGGTGGCTGCTGGGTTTGGGGAATGGGAGGAAGAGATGAGATGTGGAGCCGGTTTTGGGATGTTGAGTTGTCCTTGGTGTTGTTTCACGGACAATTATGGGACATTGTAGATACCCCCAGGGCCCACTGGATGGAACGTGGGAGAGTGTGGGCTATGATGTGGATCATTGACTATGGGGTGCAGTGATGCTCAGAGATGTTCTTACCAGGTGCAATGGATGTGTCACAATGATGGGAGCAAGTGTTGCTGTGGGGGGAGTGGGGGATGGGGGCGGTGGGGTTAAATGGGACCTCATATTTTTTAAATGTAATTTTTAAAAATAAATAAATAATTTTTAAAAAAGGCTGTGTAAGAAAAGCATAAAGATGCTTATGTCAATTGAAGGAAAAGATCAGGCACAGGGGGCATTTAGGTTCATAAGGTTAAATGATGAGGTAATTGTGATAGGAAAGATTTTTTAAAAATACAGGAAAAACAGTTCAGTTGGAGACATTCAACTTAATCAGATGACAAGCCTCTTCAATGAGAGAGAAGGAGTAACTAATGGGTATGAGTGCATGAGTAACTAGACATTATGGTATTAAGTTTAGGTGATTTTTTAAAAAATTACATCATTCTGTGGTTATGTTAATCTCATCTGATAAAATTAATGTGAAATGTAAGAATATATTATATTCAAACTATCACATTTGAAGTGATTAAGGAAGATGGGAGAATAATTCAATTACCAAGACAGCCCTTTTCCCAGATATATTTGAAAGCACTAAGAGTTGTGATTCAGTATTTAGTCATAAAGCAAGATCTTAGTAATGTGCTATGTCACATGCAGTAATAAAGATGACAGGAAATTAAAATCACCTATGTGGGCAAATGTAGAAAATATTAAGATATTTATTGACACATTAGTTAAATAGTTCTCAGGAAGCATATGCTGAAATATGTATGTTCAAATACATCTGGCAGTGAATATTACATGAGGTGGAAGCTAATGTTTGGAAAGTGGGTTCAATGCAATGGAGGTTTCCTTGTGACAGGAGAACCTGTGCATGGGTTTAATTGTAACAAAGTATATGAAGATGTAGTTTTGACAACAGAAAGAGTATCTGATTATTTAAATGAGGCATGACAATTCATGCCATACCTAGGTGTGACATGTAACCCTTAAGATATTGGAAATTGGAATATAGGAAGGAAAAAATTAAATCTAGTTATGTCTTTGGCCATATAAGATTGTCATGCTACTTCAGCTTTCTGAACCTCTCTTTGGGACATTTCTTAAATGAGTAAATTAACCTTTATCAACTGGGTTAATGAGAAGATTAAATGATTAAAAATATGTAAATCTGTAAACATGTTAAATACAATCATTTTCCTCCTGGACTTGAGGCATAAATGGCTAAGTTAATCCTAGATCTGATCAACCCCATAATAGTATATATTCTTTTTTTCTTTTCCTTTTAATAATATCTATGCCTAAGTTTCTTAGTTGATTTCCAGATACACTGATGTGAGATATAGAACTCAGCTTTAAGGAGGTGGCATTGTTATACATCACATATGGAAGAACTAAGATGTTGGATGACAAACATCATGTCAGGTTCATGGTAGAGCAGGAAGTGAATGAGAGAAGATAGAAATGTATGTTAGAGAACAAATACTTTTGCAAAAACCAGTAATAACTGAGCAAACTCAAGTCTGCTTCCTCTTGTGGTGAGGACCCAATTCCAGGTATAATTTTGGTCAAGGTTTCCTGTTTTGGAATCAGGGATGAATTAAGTCTCCGAACATGATGGGCTAATTAACAAATATAATTCTTGGATTTTCATGTACTTATCTATAGAATGAAGGTAATAATATCATATTCACTACCCAGAGAACACAAGACTTCCAGCATCTTGTCTCATGGAAAGGAGAGTCCTTCCCTCATTTCTCTTGAGCATATCTCATGCTCTTTTTATTGATTGGGCTGGTGATACTCCTGGATGAAGTTTTAGGTATTCATGACAAGTGGGGCAGAAAGTTTTGATCAACACTTGAATCTTAAGATTCTTTCTCCATTCTCAACTTATCCCACCTTCTGCTCATCTCATTGTGAGTGAATCCAGAGGAAGGCAGATGCCAGCTAAGGTATTGATAATGCAATCAAGCAATTACAGGTGAGTATTCTTTTTTAACTGAAATTCCACCTCTGTTTCCAGCAGATGGGAAGATTTCTCCTATTGGTGTGGGTATTCCAAGTGTATTCAGGAGATATTCAAGGATCTGAGCTTAAATTAAGTTTATACAGAACTCTAATATTTATGGTAAGTTAGGGACTGAGCATTGAGTAATGTTCCAAGACAATTGCAAGAGTTGGTTCCAGCTTCTACAAAGACTGTATTCTCAGTGTTTTCTTTTTCTCACACAGCCCATGGCCTCATTGGATAAATAGTGAATTTATGGATCATGTTAGTACCCTGGCATGTAATGAATTCAGCTGACAGAGATGAACAAGAAGGGAAGTTTATAGTTAGCAGACAGGCTGAGTTTTCATCTGTGGAATCAATCCACCATTACATGTACTTTGTTGTAGGGGTAGGCATATCTACCAGAAGCATGGGAACAGTAGTAAATTAAGGGAAATGAGGAACAATTTATTTTCCCCAAATTAATTTTCTTAAAATTTTGATGGAATATATTTGCACATTTTGAAATTTTTCTTAAAAGAAACCATAAATTCACCTTACCACTCTTATTAAAATTTCCAAACTTCAATTTTTTAAATAAAATTTCTTCAAATTTTATTAATGGATACAATGTATAGGATTTTTTCTCCTCATTATGGCTGTGGTTCAGGAACTTTATTATAGGTAGAATAAAATTTATTTCTCTGTGAAAAATTTTGAAGTCTTGGAGAGACCAGAAGCAATGAACAGGATTCTATTAACCTTTCACACACAGATGAGATGAAAATAAAAGTGAGACAATGAAAATGTATTTGTAAACCCCAGAAAAAGTTGAGACTGTGAAGTCTTCTTCCACAGAAATGGTCAGTTTAAGGCAATGAGTGTATCAGTACAACTCTCTCAGGAGTGCCTGGCCCATGACCCTGAACCCTCTGTATTTATACATTATAATGCATACCTGAGTTATGTAACTTTGAGGAAAGTAGGACGTACTGTTTTGATACCTATACAGTTAAGCAAAATTCTGGATATTTCTTCAAGATTCTCTGTCATTTCAATGAATAATAGACTTCTGAATTGAATTTAGATAGAAAGCAATTCACACATTAACTTGCATTTGTGAAAATCAAAAACATACTCTTAAATGATTTTATAAAAGAGAGGAAAATGAATTCATCTGTACAGGGGAATACTCTAACCATACTCATTTTTTAAAATGACATGTGGATATTGCTTGTCTTACAATGTGTGTAAATTTTCTTAAAATTGTTTGGAAAGATTGGTTTAGTTTTGAATGTTTGAATGAAAGCTTTCTAATCAGCAGAAAGAAGGCATATTTGCAAGTTTATTGGGAAATTTTCAGGTGTATATAACATCCCATGTCATGTGATTTTCTTTTACAATGGGGTGTTATGTATTCAGAGTGTATGTGTCTAAGAGTGTATCTGAAAAGCAGATGACAATTGAGCATTGGTAATGCTGTTACCATAACCCCACACACATTTTGAGTTTTATATATACAGTTTCTGCTTCTTTAGTGCTATTATTTTGTACATCACAACTCAGGACATTGGTTAGGATAATGCTGTGTGAACACAAATTTCCATGGTGTTTTAGGAGTATGTGACCTTCAAGGATGTGGTTGTAGACTTCACCCAGGAAGAGTGGGACCTGTTATACACATCCCAGCAAAAGATGTTCAGAGATGTGATGTTTGAGAATATAAATAACCTGGTCTTAGTAGGTGAGACTCTCAAAATTTGTCTACCATTTCTATCTGTCTCATCTATCTAACCTACCTATCTACTTATATATTTATCATAACTCAATGTCTATTTATTTATTCAAACATAAGCTTCTCCATATTTTATAATCTTTATTTTCTCTTTTATTTTATATTTTATAATTTTAATACATTTATATTTTGTAATAAAATAAGACTGCCTAAATGAAGGTTTCTTTATTTTTTTATTTTCTAAGTTCATTTTTATTTATTTTTATTGTCTTTTTAAAGATACATAAATCACACAAAATGTTACATTAAAAAATATAAGAGGTTCCTATGTACCCCAATCCCTACACTCCTCACTCCTCCCACATTGACAACTTCTTTCATTAGTGTGGTATATTCATTGCATTTGATGAGTACACTTTGGGGCATTGTTACACAGCATGGGTTATAGTGTCTGTTGTAGTTTACACTCTCTCCAGGTCCACTTAGTGGGTCATAGCAGGATAGGTAATGACCTGCATCTTTCCCTGCAGTATCATTCAGGACAATTCCAAGTACTGAAAATGCCACATTATCACACCTCTGTTTCCATCTCCTTGCCTTCAGCAACTCCCATGGCCATGGTGTCCGCATCAATGATACAATTTTTTCTACTAGAGTCACAATAATTCTATAGTGTAATACCAGTAAGTCTACTCTAATCCATATTTTATTCCTCCATCCTGAGGACACTGTGATGGTGATTATATATATATATCCAGTTCACCCCAATAGAATTTAATCTTCTTGAGTACAACTTAATGCCTTCCTTGAATTTCAATTCCAACACTCAGTGCTGTTCTGAGAACTCAGTGAATACATTTTGACTAGATAAGTTAATTGACTATGGTGAAATAAGTATTCTGCTCCAACAGCTATGCTGATGCTTCAGAACATAGTAGTAAAAACATTGCATTTATAATTTTCCATGTAGAATTTAGATAATCCTTTTGGGATTTATGTTAATTGAATTATTTTTTAACATAATATTTGATCACTTTGGAAACATAGATTTCTCCCCATTTAGAATAGTGATGACACTGCAGTTTCTTTTTGTACTACTACATGGGTAACAGTAACAAATAGTCCTTACTGAAATGGGAAAAAGTTAAAGAGTTACAATTTCTGTTGAGATATTTTCAATGATCTGAGTTCTAGGTTTTGTTGTATTGCTACCTTCAATGCTGACATTATTCTTTGGTAACCTGCCATGTACATCATCATCATGCTCTGTTACTATCACAATTCAAAATCCAGGTAAATTTTTTTCCATACAAAGAGGATATCAAGTCTGAAAAACAGATGTGCTTTCCCAGCTGCAACAGGGAGAAGTGTTGAGAGAAGGAATAGGATTTCCTCAATACCACATTTCAGATGAACTATAAGAACTGGTGCATCAGAAAAGAAATAGTGTGTATGTGATTTGTCTAGGTTTCTTTTTAAGACTTGTGATTTCTAACATGTAGCTAATGATATTGGGGAAATTTTAGTCACATGGGCTTATTCCAAATACTTCTCAAGCTTTATCAAGTGTCATTGGCATTGTCAAAAGGATATTCAGTTGTTATTGCAATTAAACTTTCACATGATCCTTTTCCTGGTTCTATTATTGGAATATTTTCCCCCTCTTTACCTCTCTAATATCCCAACTTCTTTTTTCTCATATTCCATACCTGAAATTCTTTTCTGATCATAATGTCCTATAATGTTAATTTTATTATCCCTAAAATATTCATTAACTAAATATTCTCTCCCAGCTAATTGTGAATGTGGAAACATACTGAAGGAGATACTTGGAAAGTCCCAAAATTTTGTCCCCCTAATGTTTTTCTAACAATCTTTTTTCTGTTATTACAGGGAGAAAAAGTGCCTTTAAAACATATGATATGATAGAAATGATTGACTACCAGCCTACTTTTAGGAAAAAAACTTCCAAAATCATGACATTGGTAAGCTTAATTTTTTGAACCCTAGTATTCCAAGTAGATACCTAGGGATAGAATGAATTAGGAATTCAGTAAAATCATGAAATTCTAATTAATGTTGGGATTAAGTACTAATCCAGCAAAAATCTGTGATAGTTTGAATTAAGGTAACAACTAACCTAAACATGAACTCTTGCCTGAGTTCTTATAAAAAGCAAATTGCTTAAACATGTTTCATATACATAATCTTTGAAACATCATGAAGCTAAAACTTAATCAGATATCTCTGCAATTAGATTATCATAATAGAGAATATCTGTGTATGGAATAGAATAAAGTGTATATGAAAAAACATGGCAGATATTTTCATTGAAGACTATCCCTAGAGGATTGGTCTTGGTTTCATATGTGGGGAAATGAAGAAATTCACTTTATGGACAAATGTTTTACAGTCTCTTATCTCATTCCCCACAGCAGAGATCTTACCCCAAAAGATTTCCTTTGAATATAGCTATTTGCAAGAAGATTCCTCTCACACAATGAACCAACATGCATTAATTCACATGACAAAGAAATTCTGTTTCAGAAAACCACCTCCAGCAGTCCACAGTGATCATTCATCTTTTAATCAACATAAGCATATTCAACCTAGAAGTAAATCATATGAATGTTCCCAAAGTGCTAAAAATTGTATGCTATACTCTGATCTCAGACAATACAATGGCATTCCCATTGAAGAGAAGCCCCATGAATGTCATCTATGTGGGAAAATTTTCAGTCAACATTCCCAACTTCAACGACATGAGAGAACTCACCCTGTAGAGAAACACTAAGAAAGTCATTTATGCAGGAAATCATTTAGTCATTCTTCTTCCCATAAATATCATGAGAGAACTCATTGGAGAGAAGCCCCATGAATGTCATCTTTGTGGGAAAGCCTTCATTTACTCCTTTTCCCTGAAAGAACATCAGAGAACTCACACTGGAGAGAGACCATATGAATGTCATCTTTGTAGGAAAACCTTCAGCAATATACTTCTTTAAGACAACATTAGAGAACTCATACTGGAGAGACACCATATCAATGCAATCTTTGTGGGAAAGCCTTCAGTCACTCCTCTTCCTTAAAATGACATGAGAGAACTCACATTGGTGAGGAACACCACAAGTGTCATCTATGTGGGAAAGCAATCAATTTGCTCATCTTAAAGAACATGAGAGAACTCACACTGGAGAGAAGCTTCATGAATGTCATCTATGTGGGAAAGCCTTCAGTCACTCCTCTTCCTTAAAATGACATGAGAGAACTCACACTGATGAGAAACACCACAAGTGTCATCTATGTGGGAAAGCAATCAATTTGCTCATCTTAAAGAACATGAGAGAACTCACACTGGAGAGAAGCTTCATGAATGTCATGTATGTGGGAAACCCTTCAGTCACTCCTCTTCCTTAAAACAACATGAGAGAACCCACACTGGAGAGAAACCCCATGAATGTCGTCTATGTGGGAAAGCCTTTAGTCATTATTCTTCCCTTAAATATCATGAGAGAACTCACTGAAGAGAAACCCCATGAATGTCATCTATGTGGGAAAGCCTTCATTAAATATTCTCATCTTAAAGTACATGAGAGAACTCACACTGGAGAAACCTCTTGAATGCCTTCTATTTGGGGAACACTTTAGGCACACCTCTTCCTTAAAACATGAGAACACACACTGTGAGAAACCCCACAGATGTAATCTGTGTGGGAAAGCCTTCAGCCAATATATTCATCTTAAGGAATATGAGAGAACTCACACTGGAGAAGCTTCATGAATGTCATCTCTGTGGGAAACCCTCCAGGCACTCCTCTTCCTTAAAATGACATGAGAGAACTCACACTGGAGAGAAACCCCCTGTATGTCATCTGTGTGGGAAAGCATTTCATCATTATTCTTCCCTTAAATATCATGAGAGAACTCATGTTGGTGAGAAAGCTCATGAATGTCATCTATGTGGGAAAGCTTTCATTAAATATTCTCCTCTTAAAGTACATGACAGAACACACACTGGAGAGAAACCCCATGAATGTCATCTATGTGGAAAATCCTTCAGTCAATATGCTCATCTTAAAGTACATGAGAGAATTCACAATGGAGAAACCCCTTCAATGCCATCTTTGTGGGAAACCCTTTAGTCATTCTTCCCTTAAACACCATGAGAGAACTCACAAATTGGAGAGAAACCCTATGAATATCATCTTTGTGGGAAAGCCGTCACTTGTTCCTCTTCCCTAAAAACAATCAGAGAACTCACACTGGAGAGATACTGTATGAATGCCATCTTTGTAGGATAGCCTTCAGGCAATCCTCTCACCTAAGACAAGATGAGAGAACTCACACTGTAGAGAAACCCTAAAAATGTCATTTATTCACAGAAGCTTTCAGTCAACATTGACATCTACAATGATATGAGATAACTCACATTGGAGAGAAACCATAGCAATATCGTTTTTGTGGGAAAGCCTTTGTATTAGCCAAAGGAGTACTGATGCAAAATACCAGGAAATCGTTGGTTTTCATAAATGGTATTTAT
Organism: Dasypus novemcinctus; assembly: GCF_030445035.2. Taxonomy (NCBI): domain Eukaryota; kingdom Metazoa; phylum Chordata; class Mammalia; order Cingulata; family Dasypodidae; genus Dasypus; species Dasypus novemcinctus. The sequence continues at coordinate 8,593,247 of NC_080694.1, read as the reverse complement.
TTGAGATAGGAACTTATAGATAGCAGGCAATAAGGCATAAGTTACTTCCCTCACGAAAGTCTATTTGAAGAAATATGGCTGCTGATGTCTGTGAGGGTCAGGCTTTCTGGGTTCCTATATTCCTGGGGTTTGCTTTACTCTGGCTTCAATGATCCTTCCTTCCTGGGCTGGCTTCTCTGCCTGTGTGTGCTGACTTCCTGCATGTTCAGCATCAAACTCTAACATCAGAAATCCCCAAATCTGTTCTTCATTGTGCCTTTTATCTGTGAGTCCTCACCCACCCAGGGGTGGGGATGCAATGTCCTAAAGTCAATAACTCAATCATGCCTAGGTACAGATCAGATTACAAGCATAATCCAATATTTCTTTTTGGAAGTCATTAATTATTTCAAACTGCTACACTCCACCCTCTAAATTCCAAAAAGACATTACAATATTAAAAAAAAAAAACTTGTCAGTTACAATGCAAGTACTAAATTGTATCACAATCAATTTATTTTTTAAAGATTTATTTTTATTTATTTCTCTCCCCTTCCCCCCTCCCACCCCCCACCCCAGTTGTCTGTTCTCTGTGTCTGTTTGCTGTGTCTTCTTCATCTGCTTCTGTTGTTGTCAGTGGCACAGGAATCTGCGTTTCTTTTTGTTGTATCATCTTGTATCGGCTCTCCATGTGAGAGGCACCATTCTTAGGCAGGCTGCACTTTGTTTCGCACTGGGTGGCTCTCCTTATGGGGCACACTCCTTGCACATGGGGCTCCCCTACATGGGAGACACCCCTGCATGGCATGGCACTTCTTGTGTGCATCACCACTGCCCATGGGCCAGGTCCACATGGGTCAAGGAGGCCTGGGGTTTGATCTGCAGTCCTCCCATGTGGTAGATGCCCTAACCACTGGGCCAAGTCCGCTTCCCATATCACAATCAATTTAAGGAAATAGTTTGTCCTGGAGCAATGTTATATTTGCTATACACCTCTGAAATTACAAAACAACTTGTCTGTTTCCACTACACAAATGGATAGAAAATAGATAAACATTTTCATTACAATAAGGAGAAATTGGAAGGGAAACATGAGTTACAATTTCTCTGCAGTTCAGTAGACCTGCAGGGTATCCTGTTTGATTTCCTTTTTTTTTTTTTAAAGATTTATTTTTTATTTATTTCTCTCCCCTTCCCCCCACACCCCAGGTGTCTGTTCTCTGTGTTGATTTGCTGTGTGTTCTTTTGTCCACTTTTGTTGTTGTCAGTGGCACGGGAATCTGTGTCTCTTTTTATTGTGTCATCTTGTTGCATCAGCTCTCTGTGTGTGCGACACCATTCCTGGGCAGGCTGACCTTTCTTTTATGCTGGGTGGCTCTCCTTACAGGGCGCACTCCTTGCGTGTGGGGCTCCCCTATGCAGGCAACACCCCTGCATGGCACAGCACTCCTTGCATGCATCAGCATTGCACATGGGCCAGGTCCACACAGATCAAAGAGGCCCAGGGTTTGAACCACGGACCTCCAATGTGGTAGATGGATGCCCCATCCATTGGGCCAAGTCCGCTTCCCTCTTTGATTTCAAAGTCTGAGAGTCATTCTCACGATGATGGTTTCTTCTCCTTGGGGCCATGTGAGGACCGATCCTTTCCACTGGCTTGCCCAACAGTCATTTTCTTGGTTCCACCCTCATCAAGCATCTGTCAACCAAGCTCCAGACCTCTCCTTCCAAGAGTGTTGGGGTGATTGCCACACCTTACCCAATCTCTGGGTTAGAGTCTTAACCTCCCTAGCACAGTGGGGTAGAGACATTCCCCCTAATCTTTGGCATACAGGCTCAACCCTTTCAGAGCAATGAGTTGACAATCTGGCCTCCCCAAACCTTTGGGGGACAGGTCCACCCTTCTCAGACCTGTGGGGTGCTAACCTTAACTGCTCTAATCCTTGGGGAATGTGCTCTATCCTCTCTGCACTCTAGGGGTGCAAAGCTCTCCCAGAGCATAGGTGGGAAAACCCACCCTCTTCAATTGCTGGGGCAAACTCACCTTCTGTACACATGGGTGGGGTTCCTCTCTTGGCCCAAGATGGTGTCCTAATTTCATGTCTGTTTCCATGGTTTTCCTCTTAAAGCTCTTTCTCTTTAAATTTCTCCTTTCTATATCCCTTTTATTCCAGGCTGGCAGTGGTTTTTTTCATACATCTCTCTCAGAAAGTCTGTTGGTTTAGCATGCAGGAAGCAGGGGTCCAAGCCATCAGACAATAAGACTTTCCACAAGTCTTTCCAACATAACTGTATCTTCAATCCTGATTTACAAGTTCCAAGTTTAGTTAAGTCCTCCAGTGGGGTACTTTCAACTGGGAACCTGATTTCCAGGGGTTTGGAATTTTCAATATCAGTGTCTGTTTTCTTTGTTCCCAACTTTTCAGTTTTCAGCTTATCTTGCTCATCTAGCATTTTGCTATAAGCTGCAAGCAGAGGCCAAGCCACATTCTCCAGGTTTACTTTGGAAGTTGCTTCAGCTAAATGCCAGGATCACCATTTTCAAATTCTGCCTTCCATAAAACACCAGGAGTTAATCTTGCTTAGTTCTCTGCAACTTTAAAACACAGATTGCCTTTCTGCCAGTTTCTTAAAATAGTTTCACCATTTACTTCTCAGGCATCATAAAAAGTCTCTTTGGCATCCAAATTGCTATCAACAGTCTCTTCAAAGCACCATAGGTCTTTTCTTCCAAGCATCTCACAGTTCCTCCAAAACGTATCCTTTACCCATTTATAAAACCATTCCAGCATTTCAGTAATTGCAAAAGCACTCCTCCTCTCTTGTTACCAAATTTTGTATTAGTCAGCCAAAGGAGTGCTGATGTAAAATACCAGAAAGTGGCTGTTTTTATAAAGGGTATTTATTTGGGGTAGGCGCTTACAGATACCAGGCCATAAAACAGAAGTTATTTCCCTCACCAAAGTCTATTTGGAGCTAGATGGCTGCCAATGTCTGTGAGGGTTCAGGCTTCCTGGGTTCCTATGTTCCTGGGGCTTGCTTTCCTCTGTCTTCAAGGATCCTTCCTTCCTGGGGCTGGCTTCTCTTTCCTCTGTGTGCTGACTTCCCAGGTCTTCATCAAATTCTCACATCAGAAATCCCCAACTCTGTTCTTCACTGTGCCTTTTATCTGTGAGTCCCCCCCCCCCGGGAATGCAGCACCATAATCACAACTCAACCATGCCCAGATACAGATCAGATTATAAGCATTATCCAATATTTCTTTTTGGAATTCAATTATATCAAACTGCTATAGCCTTCATTCAAGCCTCTTCCCTAAAATGTGAGAACTCACACAAGAGAGAAACCTTATGAATGTCATATATGCATGGACTCTTTCAGTTGCCATTCCCATCTTCAGTGACATGAGAGAACTCACACAGGGGAGAAATACAATCAATGCAATCTATTAGGGAAAGTTTTATTTCATCCCTCTTCCCTTAAAAAAAAAAAGAAAGAATTCACCCTGGAAATAAATACTGAATATTATCAATGTCAGAAAGCATACAGTAATTATTCTAATCTTAGAGGACATGAAATAATTCCAACTGGAGAGAAACACTATGAGTTTCATCAATGCAGGAAAGCTTTTAGTCATCATTCCCACCTTCAAGAACATGAGAGAACTCACTCTGGGAAAACTTCAATTTTCTAATCTTAAACACCATGAGAGAACTCATACTGTAGAAAAGACATGTGAATGTTGTCTACATAGGAAAACTTTCACCTGTATTTCTGCCCTCAGGCAACAATACAAAATTCCTGCTGGATGGAAACAATAACATACATATGGGAAAACCTTTATTTTTCTAGCCTTAAGCAATAGATTACTCAAATATTCAAATGGATAGAATCCCTAGGACTGTCAACAAATTGATAAAGTCATCAGTCAATATTCTTATTTTAAATGTAATATTCACACTATAAATCTCTTGCATATTTAAGAGACTTCAGCCATAAATTTAACCTTTAAACATACCAGGGAACTCATATTCTGAAGAAACACTTTTTTTTAAGATTTATTTTTGTATTTATTTCTATCCCTTTCCCTGAACTCCCCCAGTTGTCTGCTCTCTGTGTCCATTCACTGTGTGTTCTTCTGTGTCCACTTGTATTCTTATCAGCAGCACCCAGAATCTGTGTCTCATTTTGTTGCATCATCTTGCTGCATCAGGTATCCATGTGTGTTGCACATTCCTGGGCAGGCTGCACTTTTTCATGCTGGGCAGCTCTCCTTATGGGGCATACTCCTTGCACATGGGGCCCCCTATGTGGGCATGGCAGGGCACACCTTGCATGCATCAACACTGTGCATGGACCAGCTAATCACACGGGTCAGGAGGCCCTGGGTTTGAACCTTGGACCTCCCATGTGGTAGGTAGATGCCCTATCCATTGGGCCAAATCCACTTCCCTGAAGAAACACTTTTTAATGTATTTAGAAGTTCTTGTTGTTATCCATACTTCTTCAGATAATCTAATAACATTCATAGTCTTGAGAATCCATGTGCATGTTATTTATGCAGCAAAGCCCTTAATAGGTAAATGATATCCTATGTGAGAAAGCACATAATGTAAATATAATGGAATTGGAGGGGGCTCTTCTATCTAATAAGCTAATCAGAAAATCACATGTGAGCAAATCTACAACTGTACTCAATGTCAGATTGCCTTAATTGCTAATTTATCCTTTAAATTAAATGAGTGAACTCCAAAAGAGTGAAACACTAGGTCTGTAATCACTGCACTATCATTCAGTCAAAACTAAGCCTTGTGCTAAAGGAAACTCAGTTTAAGAATAACCACAAAGATACAACCCCAGAATGTGGTGCTCTTGGGTTACAGAGACACCCAGGTCCTACAGTTATGGCAGATGGCTCTGGAGTTCAGGGCTTGCCAGTGAATCCAACTTTGGAATTTCTGCTCCTGCATGTGATGTAGTTAGACTCTCATGTGACCTGGCTACACATGCCTCTTCTGTCACTTTTACTGGAACTGTGATTGGCACTGGGGTTGGTGTATGCTCAGGAGACTTGAATTCCTGGACTGTCCATGTGACAGCTGGGCCCTTAACCTCAGCAGAGTTACAACACCTATTCACTGGGTCATTGAACTTATCCATGTCAGCCAACAGGGAGGTAAGGATGGTCAACCACCACACCAGGGAACCAAGAGAGTCTACAACAGCAAGCAGGAGAATCCCATACCTCAGTCATGTAGGATCAAAGCCTCTCAATTTAGAAGTGGAGTGGACTTCCATTCCACTGGAGTGGATCATCCCAGGGTCATCCAGATGGAGGAATACAGTATGGATTAGGGTGGACTTACTAGTATACTACTATAGAATCATTGTGATTCTACAATGGAAGAAACTGTATCATTGATGTGGAAACTGTGGCCATGGGATTTGCTGAGGAGAGGAATAGGGAAGAAGAGGTGTGATATGGGGACGTTTTCAGGACTTGGAGTTCCTATGAATAATAGTGCAGGGACAGATGTAGGACATTATATATCCTGCCATAACCCACTGAATGGACTGGGAGAGCGTAAACTACAATGTAAACTATAATCCATGCTGTGTAGCAGTGCTCCACAATGTATTCAGCAAATGCAATGAATGTGCCACTCTAATGAAATAATTTGGTGATGTGGAAGGAGTGGGGGCTGTAGTGAGTGGGATATAAGGGAACCTCATATTTTTTAATGTAACTTTTTTGAGATCTATGTATCTTTTTAAAAAAGGTAATAGAATAGGGGGAAAATTACCACCCATACCAAAAACCCTTTTAATGCAAATTTTTTAAAAAGAGGAAGAAGACTATTAGGAGGATGAAACCCCTTGAGGAATTTCCAGAAAATTCATTGTGGAGAATGTAATGAAAAGTCATGGGAAATCATTTATTCAGTGATTGGGATGTTGCATGATTCAGTAATTTTGTTTCTGTGATGGATATTATTAGAGGGGTTTTGCAAATGGGTATCTGATAGCTGACTTTGTGATTATCAACTAGAAGTTTTATAGGTTTGGGGATAAGAAAATGTGTGAAATCTGTGGTTTAGGAGTCTCCCTCATAAATGAATGTGGTTCTTTCATTGCCTTTCCTGACTCAGTGATTAAATAGCTGAAGGTGAGGAACAGGTATGGTCACGTATCCCTAATGGTAAATGAAACAATACTTCACCTCTGTGACTAGAATTATCAGTGAGTGTGATAATCATGAACTCAGTAGTTCACTGTGCCAGGCAGAGGTACAGATCATTTGCACTTCCCATCACTAATTTCCCAGTATGATATAACCAGGAAAAATGCACTGCCATAATGATTTTGTTAATAAAATAACTAATAGATTCCAAAACCTTCTATGTCCATAGGCAATGCCCTTATGATGGATGACATTTGAAATCATTTCCTTGACATTAATTACTAAAATATTAAGTTCCAGATCATGCAAATATGGAAAACAATAAGCAAAAAACAAAAACCAAGCAAAAATGCATCATCTCTCACTTTCTCTGATTCCTCTGATGTACATAGCTGCTCTTTTTGACTATTCTTGCAGATTTCTTTATTTTAAAGGAGTTTAACTGAGATAGACACAAATACAATATATCCTAATTCTGTAATTGATAGGTCTTAATATAATCAAAATGTGCCTTCATCACCAAATAGTTTTAGAACAATTTCATTACTCCATTAAAAAAATACTCCACACCCCTTAGCAGTCTCCTCACTATACCTCTATCCTGTCACAATCCTACATTACTAATTTCATCTTTATAGATTGATATATATTTGTAAATTAAACAAATGTAATAATACAATTTTGCACTTATTTTTGTATATGGTGTAATAGAATGGTCTACCTATTATACTTTTTAAACATATTTAGATCATTAAAATGTTACATGAAAAATATAGGGAATTACCATATGCCCCACTATCACTCCCACACATTCCCACATTAACAGCATCATTCATTAGTGTGGTACTAGTGGGGTTTCCTTCTATTCCTATCTTTTGAAGTGCTTTTATCAGGAAAGGATGCTATATTTTGCCAAATGCTTTTTCTTCATCTCTAGATATTATCATGTGATTTCTTTTGATCTGTTTATAAGATGTATTACATTGATTTTCTCATGCTGAAACTTCCTTGCATAGGAAGGATGAAATTCATTGATCATGGCGTAAAATTTGTTGTGTTTTTTAATACAATTACCAAGTATTTGGGTATTTAGCATCTAGGCTCATTAGAGTGACTGGTCTGTAGTTTTCCTTTTTTTGTGGCATCTTTGTTTGACTTTGGAATTGGGGTGATGTTGGCATCATAGAATAAGTTAGGCAGTGTTCCCTCCACTTCTTTTTTTTGGAAGAATTTAAGCAGGATTGTTGTTAATTCTTCCTGGAATGTTAGGTAGAATTCACATGTGAAGCCATCTGGTCCTGGGCTCTTCTTATCCGGGAGGTTTTTGGTGACTTATTCAATCTCATTACTTGTGATTGTTCTGTTGAGTTCATGAATTTCTTGTTTCATCAATGTTAGGGTGCTTGTGGTTTCTAGGAATTTGTCCATTCATTCCCTCAAAATTATCCACTTGTTGGCATACACTTTTTCAAAATGTCCTCTTATGATACTCTTTATTTCTGTAGCATCTGTGGTGAAATCTCCTTCCTTGTTTCTTATTTTATGTATTTGCCCCTTCTCTCCTTTTCTCTTTGTTAGTCTAAGTATTTGTCAATTTTATTAATCTTCACAAAGAACCAGCTTTTGGTGTTTATTTTTCCTACTGCTTTCTTATTTTCAATTTCATTTAGCTCTGCTCTAATTTTTGTTATTTCCTTCTTGATACTTCCTTTGGGGTTAGCTTGTACATTTTCTAATTCCTCCAGATGTCCAGTGAGGTCTTTGATTTTACCTCTTCTTTTTTAATATAGTGATTTATGGCTAAGAATTTCCCTCTAAGTACAGGTTTTCCTGTAACCTATGGATTTTGATACATTGTGTTGTCATTTTATTTAGTTTCAATTTAGTTTCTGATATCTTTTGCAATTTCCTCCTTGACTCACTGATTATCTAAGAGTAGTTTTACTTCAGTATCTTTGTTTGTAATATTCTTCTCTGTACTTGTCCAATTTCCAGCTCCATCCTGTGGTTGTCAGAGAAACTACTTTGTATAAGGTCAATCTTTCTGAATTCATTGAGAGTTTTTCTAGGACCTAGAATATTATCCATCCTGGAGAATGATCCATGTGCACTTGAGAATAATGTATATTTGGATATATTTGGGCATAATGTTCTGTATATGTCTTTTAGGTCCAGATCCTTTAACGTATTATCCAAGGTCTTTGTTTTTTTATTGATTCTCTGTTGAGATGTTCTGTCTAATTCTGATCATGCTGTTTTAATGTCCCCCACTATAACTGTAGAGGCATCTATTTCTTTACTTAATTTTTCCAATATTTACCTCAAGTACTTTTAGGAGTCTTGGTTAGGTCCATAAATGTTTATGTTTGTCCTTTCTTCTTCATAGGTTATCCTTTTTTATTAATATATAGTGTCCTTCTTTGTCTCATACAAGTTTTATTTTTTATCCCTCCCCACCCATGGCTTTTTACATGCTGTCTGCCCTCTGTGTCCATTCACTGCAGGCTCTTCTGTGTTTTCCTTTGTTTCCCTTTTTGTTGCGTCATCTTGCTGAGTCAGCTGTCCATGTCATCTGTGGGCCAGGTGACACTATGTGGCATTTGCAAGCCAAGTGGCACTCCATGGCATCTGTGGGCCGGGCAGTGCTCCACAGCACTTGCAGGCTGGGTGGCACTCCATGGCATCTACAGGCCAAGCAGCACTCTGTGGCATCTGTGGGCCTTGCAGTGCTCTGTGGCATCTGCAGGCCAGGTGGCACTCTGTGGTGTCTGTGGGCTGCACAGCACTCTGAAGCACACAGGCAAGCCTGCCTTCACAAGGAGGCCCCAGGACATAAACCAAGGGCCTCCCATATGGTAGATGGGAGCTCATCTGATTGAGCCAGAGCTGCTTCCTACAATAGTTTTCTTTTCAAGTGTATTTTGTCCGATATTATTATAGCTACTCACACCTATTTTTGGTTATTTGCATGTAAAATTCTTTTCCAACCATTTAGTTTCTGCATCCTTTCATCTCTGTGTCTAAGGTGAGTTTCTTGTAGATAGCATATAGATGGGTCCTATTTTTGCATACATTCTGCCAATCTCTGACTCTTGGTTGGAGAGTTTAATCCATTAACATTCAATGTTACTACTGTAGAAGAATTCATTTATTAGCCATATTTTTAGGTTTCTGATGCCATATATTGTTTATATTTCTCTTTATATATTTTTTCTTACACTCTCATCCAACTCTCTCCTAGTTTTCCTTTCAAACTGCAGAACTCTCTTTTAAAGAGAGTGCAGGTTTCTTATTGACAAATGCTCTTAATTTATGTTTATCTGTGAATATTTTGAACTCTCCCTCATTTTTAATTGTGAGCTCTTCAGGATAGAGATTTCTTAGCTGGAAGTTTTTCATTTAGCACCTTAACTATGATATACCACTCCCTTCTTGCCCCTATGGTTTCAGAAGAGAAATTACCACTTAATCTATATTAGTCAGTCAAAGGGACACTGATGCAAAGGATCCAGAAATGGTTGGTTTTTATGAAAGTTATTTTGGGTAATAGCTTCCAGTTCCAGGCCATAAAACATGAGTCATTTCCTTCACCGAAGTTATTGCTACATCTAGGGGCATAATGGCTCCTGTTGTCTGTGAGGGTTCTGGCTTCCTATGTTCCTCTCTTCCTGAGGCTTGCCTCTCTCTCTGGGCTCAACTGCTCTGCCTGCTTCACAAGACCAGCTGTAGATCATCAGGCAAATGTCTCTATCTCTCTCCCTAGGACTTGATTCTTTCTGGGTTCAATTGCTTTGCATTCTACAGTGTGTTTACTTACTAGGCTCCAGCTAAAATTTCCCAACTCTGTTCTTTGCCATGTCTTTTCTCTGAGAATCCCTCCCCACCAAGGTGAAGGGACTCAACACCCTACTCACATGGCCCAAAGTCCTAATCATAATTTAATCAATTAAACGTGATACTTCTGACAGAGCATTTTACAAATATAATCCAATAACTAATTTTGGAACTCATAAACAATGCCAAACTGCTACATAATCTTTTCTAGCTTCCCTTGTATGTGATAGTTCTCTTTTCTATTGCTACTTTCAGTATTCTCTTTGCCTTGAGCATTGGACATTTTGACAAGTATATGTCTTCAATTAGGCCTGTTAGGATTTCTACTGTTCGGTGTGTGCTGCACTTCCTGGACATGTACATCCATGTCCCTCAAGAGGGTTGGGAAATTTTCAATTGTCATTTCCTCCAACCCTCTTTCTGCTCCTTTAACATCTTTTTTATTTCTGGGATCCTAAAATGCATATGTTTGTGCATTTCCTTTTGTCCCTCTAGTCCCAAAGTCCCTGATGGGTTTTTTCTATCTTTGTATCTGTTCTACTATTGGTCTGCTCTCAGATGTACTGTCTTCTACATCACTAATTCTTTCCTCTTCTTGTTCAAATCTGCTCTTATGTGCTTCCAGTGCATTTTCTATTTCTTGCCTTTTGCCATTCATCACCATCATATCCATTATTTTATATATGTTTATATTTTCCTTGCTATGTTCCTCAAGGATCTCCTTAATATCATTAATCTCTTCCTTCACTTCATTAATTTGACTTATTATGTTTATTTGGTCATCTCTGATTTCTTGTTCCATGTTATGCATCTCCTCCTCTTTTATATTTTGTTCATGAGACTAGGCCATGTCTTCTTCTTTCTTAGTATGCCTTGTAAATTTATTGGTGTCTAGGCATCTGCCTTGATGGCTTTATTCAGTTGGTTACTTTCTGTTTCTACTCTAGGGTTTTATTTTCTTGTTGTTTGTGTGTGTGTGGTAAGGTTTCCCTTTGACACTTAGTTCCTCTTTTTCTTTTTCCCTGCTCTTGTCTTTGCTCCATTGGGGGAAAAAATGAATTAGAATAAGAGAAAAGTAGATAAGTAGAGAAAAACAATAATAGTTATACTAATAAAAAAGATGGAAGAGGAACCATACAAGACTTAGGAAAATAAATAATTACACATGTAAGAGACACTAAGTACAGAAGAATGAGAATTTAAAAGTTGAAATAGAAAAAAAGAAATGAGAAATAAAATAGAGAAAAATATATACAATGATTTAAAAGGCCAAAATCATGAGAAGAGAGAAAAAGAAAGAAAACAGTTGGACAAAAGAGAAAGAAGTAAAAACAAAAAAATGGAAAACTAACCAAAATTGGTGGAATGAAAGAAAAACACAGAAAACAGAAGGTGGAAAAATAAAGGAAAGAAAAGAAAGAATATAGGTAGAAAAAGCCAGTGGAAAAAAAAGAATCAAAGAATTTGGAAAGAAAACAAGGAAAAAAACAGCAGCATCTAAAAAAAGAACAACCAAGAAAAAAACCTTTCCTCTTATGTCCCTAGGGAGCTTCTCAGGCTGCTAGTGTTCATCAGTCAATCACCATGCAGCTTCAAGTAATATACAGGGTTTTAGTGAATAAAACAAGGAAAGAAAGAACCTTTAAAAAAATAACAGATCCTAGGAAACATAAAATAAATAGAATGTCTACATGTTTCCTATCATATCACCTGGATGCCTGATAACCCAGGGGATTATTTCCCCATGTTACTTAAGATACTAGGGAATCAAACCAGGGGCATTGTATATACAAGGTGGGAATTCCTCTACTCAGCAAAATGGTCTCCTTAGGTTAATTAGGCTTCAGAAAGCCCTCTTACCCTTTTCTCCAGGTATTTTAGACTACAATTTGTGACCTGCTGCTTAGGCACCCATTTTGCCCCCTCTATATGCTAGTTCCTCACTTTCCCCTGGTGGCTGGGCATGACAGCCTGCCTGAGCACATACCCCACTCCTCTCCACATTTGATCATGGTGCCTTCTGAGATACAAAGGGGGCTCAGCTGGCCAAACTCACCAAAAAGAAACCACTGTTCACCTTATGTCAGACCCCTCTTCCCTCCCTGGGAATGCCCCCTCACAGTCAGTTGGCAGGAGCAAGCCAGGTGTTCCACCAATGCCCCTTACTCTGAGGGTGAGTTATATGTGCTATTCCCAGCCACAGATGCAAGGAACTCATGATTTTCCTTGGTTTCCTTTTCTTTCCAATACCGTCCTAGATGACTCAGCACCTTCCCATTCTATATATATCCAGAGCAACTCCTCTAGATAGGTCTCTTCCTTCCAATCACGTTTTTGTGAGAGGGTCAGATTCTGCCTGCCGACTTTGCACTATTTTTTCCAGAAGTCACTACCTATTTTTTTTACTCATGGTAATATAATTTTCCCATCACCATTTGTTGAAGAAATAATCCTCTCCAGATTGAGAGGTGTTTTCCAACTTGTCAATAATTGGCCAGGAATGTGAGGGTTGAATACTGAGTTTTTAATTCTACGACATGATTTTCTATGTCCGTCATTATGACAATGCCATGGTCTTTTGTTTTTTTGTTTGTTTTTGTTTTTGTTTGGTTTTTATCTTTATTTTTTTAATGTTACATTAAAAAAATATGAGGTCCACATATACCCCATGCCCCTCCCCCCATTCCTCCCCCCATAACAACAACCTCTTCCATCATCATGAGACATTCATTGCATTTGGTGAATACATCTCTGAGCACCGCTGCACCTCATGGCCAATGGTCCACACCATAGCCCACACTCTCCCACAGTCCACCCAGTGGCCATAGAAGGACATACAGTGTACAGTAACTGTCCCTGTAGCACCACCCAGGAAAACTCTAAGTCTCAAAAATGCCACCACATCACATCTCTTCCTCCCACTCCCTAACCCTAGCAGCCACCATGGATACTTTCTCCACACCAATGCCACATTTTCTTCAATTACTAATCATAATAGTTCATGAATAGAATATCAGTAAGTTCACTCTAATCCATACTCTATTCCTCCATCCTGTGGACCTTAGAATGGTTGTGTCCACTCCACATCTATATTAAGAGGGGCTTAGATTCCACATGGATGCTGGATGCAATTCTCCTGCTTTCAGTTGTAAGCACTCTTGGCTCCCTGATGTGGTGGCTGACCTTCTTCACTTCCATGTTAGATGGGTGGAGTAAGTCCAATAAACCAGAGTGTAGGAGTTGCAAGTCTGTTGAGGCTCAGGGCCTTGCTATCACATGATCAGTCCAGAGATTCAGGTCCCCTGGGTATACACTAAACCCCAGCATCAACTACAGATCCGGTAAAACTAACAGGAGAGGCTTGTGAACAAAGATCACATCTGAGAGCAGCTCCATCACATAGAAACACAAACTCCAAAGTAAGATCAACTGACATGGCACTGAACTCCATCTGCCATGACCATACGACCTGTGGGTCTCTGTAGCCCTCAGAAGAACCAATACATGAGATTGTATCTACTTTATCTGTCTCTGGGACTCTGCTCAGGTGTGCATAAGTGCAACCCCTCTGATAACCTCCGAGCTATTTTTGGAGACACATAGCCATATAAACTCATTTGTCCTTTCCATTTCCCCCTTTTATTCAGGTCAAAAAGCATTCTTAACTCCTGGTACTATATGTAGACTGAGATATTCTGCTGTTCTGAGTTGACCCTTTTATTCAAGGTCACTTTCTAGTTACATCATCTGCTGGTACTTGGTAGTAATCCCTCAGCACCAGGGAGGCTCATCCCCAGGAGTCGTGTCCCATGCTGGGGGGAAGGCAAAACACTTACATGCTGAGTTTGTCTTCAAGACTGGCCACATTTCAGCAACACGGAGGCTCTCAGGAGGTAACTCGTAGGCACCCTGCAGCTCTAGGCCTAGTTCTTTTTTCAGGTGCACAGGCTCACAAGCATAGTCATTAGTATCAAGGGCTCATTGTTGGACCTTCCTTCTTTTCTGGTCTTTGCCGTTGCACTTGGGGGATTGTTGCTGTTCCTTTAGGGAATGTGATAGAGCTCCCCTGGCTAAGAATTCAGCACTCCCTCAGTTTTTTATTGTAACCACTATGAAAATATCCAAACATTTTTATGTACCCTGGATATATGCCCTGGAGAACTCCCTGCCAACCATGTGTCCCCTGTCAATAACATCCCACACCAGTATTCCTCCCCTGCCATTGTTGAACCTCTCTGTGATCCAAAACTTCTTCAAACATGAAGCTCAATATATTGCCAGGTTCCATTAATAGTAAAATGGAATATAGTGATGAGTTTAAAAGTTAGATGTAGAATACATATTAATTTAGAAAAATTAAGATAAAAATAAATTGGGGTATCAAAAAATTTAAAAATTCAAAAGCTTTTTTTTCAAATTCTACTCAATTTATTCATTTTTTTAAAAAATATTACATTCAAAAAATGAGGTCCCCATTCACCCCCACCGCCCCCACCCCACCACTCCCCCCACAGTAACACTCTCCCCCATCATCATGACACATCCATTGCACCCGGTGAGTACATCTCTGGGCATTGCTGCACCCCATGGCCTTTGGTCCACACCATAGCCCACACTCTCCCACATTCCATCCAGTGGGCCATAGGAGGACATACAATGTCCGGCAATTGTCCCTGGAGCACCACCCAGGACAACTCCAAGTCCCAAAAATGCCTCCACAGCTCATCTCTTCCTCCCATTCTCCACACCCAGCAGCCACCATGGCCACAAAAGCTTTGTTTTTGATATTTTGCATTCCATCACTACAATAAGTGTTGCCCTGTATGCAAATTGGCAAGGCAACTTCTTCCATCTTTTCCTCAGTGTCTACGTCCTCTCTTTTTCTTTTTTCCCCTAATTATTAAGCTTGTCTTCACAAAAGTTTTAGATCACAGTAATTCATATATAAAATATACAGTACTCCCATATATCCAACGTAAAACCCTTTTCCCTTCCACAGCAATAATCTTTTTACATATTCATGCTATATTTACTGAAACTGATGTACAGATATTGAGACAATAGCTTTCAAACAAGGTAACATTTCAGTTTACATTGTGGTTTATATTTTAGACTATACAATTTTCTAAATTTCTAGTTATGTTTTACATTATGATTTACATTTTAGCCTATCAGCCCCTATATATTTTTTGTGTAATTTAACATGTCTTATATCCATCCTTGTGTACTCTTGTGGAACAGTTGTATTGTCCACACAGTTACATTGATTCCATCTATTCAATAACTCTTTCCCCTCCCCTCAGGGCCCACAGTGACAGTCAATCTTCATTGCTTGAAGGGCCATGTTCAGAAATACTTGCAACAATTTTGAGGGCTTGCCATGCTTAACTGCCCTAATGCATTGGGAACCACCATTCCTCTTGAGAGATACAGTTCCCACTATTTGAGAACATCAGTCCTCCCCAGGGTGTGGGTATACCTTCACTCTCATTATATGAGTCTCTTTCCAATGATATAACCCACTAAGACAAAATGAGCACTCACACACTCCCTAGAAGCCTGTCCTGTGTCAGATTATCCCTTTTAAGCATCTTAAACAGGTAACCTTCCTTATTTTATTTTTGAAAAATTTTCTCAGCATTATACTCTCAACCAAATATCTGTCAATCTCCTATGTTCATATGTTCCCCCACCTTCCCCCAATTTCTTGGGCAATATTACTCATCCTCCCATCCCTAGCCCCCCTCAAGCCTGCAAAGCCCCACCCAAAAGTAACCCTATGTCCCATGTTTTCCCTTCCTTGTTCAAATACTTACCGACACCTTATCATAGATTTCACCCATGTAGGTGTCAGCTTACATCCTTCCTCTACCCCCCAATTTCCTTTAAGCCTATCATCCAGTCTCTAGCTCTCTGATGCAGCTTGGTTTTCTTATTTCATATCATTGAGGGCATGTAGAATTTGTCCTTCAGTGCTTGGGTTGCTTCACACAACATAAGGTTCTCAGATTCATCCATGTTATCACATGTGTTTGTAGTGTAGTCATTCTTAAAGCTGAGTAGTATTCCATTGTATGTACATACCACATTGTATTTATCCATTCATCTACTGATGGGCATTTGGGTTGATTCCAACATTTGGCAATAGTGAACAATGCTGCTATGAACGTTGGTGTGCATATATCGGTTTGTGTCCTTGTTTTCAGTTCTACTGGGTATATACCCAGCAGTGGAATTGCTGGGTCATATGGCAAACCTATGGCTAGTTTTTTTTTTTTTTTTTTTAATTGACTTTGTAATAATATTACATCAAAAATATATATGTGAGGTCCCATTCAACCCCGCTCCCCCACCCCCCCCTCTACCCCCCCCAACAACACTCGTTCCCATCATCATGACACATCCATTGGATTTGGTAAGTACATCTTTGGGCACCTCTGCACCTCATAGCCAATGGTCCACATTATGGCCCATACTCTCCTCCATTCCATCCAGTGGGCCCTGTGAGGATTTACAATGTCCGGTGATTGCCTCTGAAGCACCATCCAGGGCAGCTCCATGTCCCAAAGACACCTCCACCTCTCATCTCTTCCTGCCTTTCCCCATACCCATCGTCCACCATGTCCACTTTTCTCAATCCAATACCACCTCTTCTATGTGGACATTGGATTGGTTGTGTCCATTGCACCTCTATGTCAAGAGGAGGCTCAGATTCCACATGGATGCTGGATGCAATCCTCCCATTTTCAGTTGTAATCACTCTAGGCTCCATGGTGTGGTGATTGTCCTTCTTCAACTCCATCTTAGCTGAGTGTGGTAAGTCCAATAAATCAGATTGTAGGTGCTGGAGTCTGTTGAGGTTCAGGACCTGGCTATCACATTGTCAGTCCAGAGATTCAAATCCCCTAAATATATCTTAAATCCCAATGTTAACTGCACCTCCAGCACATTAGCATGAAAGTCTTATGAAGGGAGATCCCATCTGAGTCCAGATTCATCACACATAAACACCATTTCCAAAGAGGGGCCATCTGCCCCGGTAGTTAACCCCATCGGCCATGGCCATAACTCTCATGGGTCTCTTTCCTATGGCTAGTTTTTTGAGAAACCGCCAAACTGTCCTCCAGAATGGCTGGATCCTTTTGCATTCCCACCAGCAGCAGATGAGTGTTCCCATTCCTCCACATCCTTCCAGCATTTGTAGTCTTCTGTTTTTTTTTTTCATAGCTGCCAATCTTATGGAAGTAAGATGATATCTCATTGTAGTTTTCATTTGCATTTCCCTAATAGCTAGAGATTTGGAACATTTTTTCATGTGCTTTTTAGCCATTTGTATTCTTTGGAGAAGTGTCTGTTTAAATCTTTTTCCCATTTTTAAAAATGGGTTGTTTGTCTTTTTATTTTCAATATATAGGATTTCTTTATATATGCAGGTTATAAGTCTCCAATCAGATATATGGATACCAAATATTTTCTCCCATTGTGTAGGCTCTTTTTTCACTTTCTTGACAAACTCCTTTGAGGTGCGGAAGGCTTTAATTTTGAGGACTTTCCATTTATCTCTTTGTTCTTTTGCTGCTCGTGCTTTTGGTGTGAAGTTCATGAAGCCATTTCCTATTACATGGTCCTGTAGATGCTTCCCTACACTGCTTTCCAACGTCTTTATGGTCTTGGCTCTTATATTTAGGTCTTTGATCCATCTTGAGTTGATTTTTGTATAAGATGTGAGTTGGTAATACTCTTTTACATATGGATGTCTAGTTTTCCAGTCACCATTTGTTGAATAGGCCGTTCTCTCCCAGTTGAGAGAGTTTGATGGCTTTATTGAATATTATATGACTATATAGATGAGGATCTATATCAGAATTCTCAATTTGGTTCCATTGGTCTGTATGTCTCTCCTTTTGCCAATACCATGCTGTTTTCACTACTGTAGCTTTGTAGTATGTTCTGAAGTCAGGTACTGTGATTCCTCCAATTTCATTTTTCCTTTTCATATGTCATTGGCTATTCGGGGCCTTTCCAAATAAATTTCATAGCTAGTTTTTCTAGTTCCTTAAAGAAGGCTGTGTTGATTTTTATTGGGATTGCATTGAATGTGTAGATCAGTTCTGGTAGAATAGATATCTTAATAATATTTAGTCTTCCTATCCATGAACAGGGAATATTCTTCCATTTATTTAGGTCTTCTTTGATTTCCTTGAACAGTGTTGTGTAGTTCTCTGTATGTAAGTTTTTTACATCTCTAGTTAAATTTATTCCTAGGCATTTGATTTTTTAATTGACTATTATAAATGGTATTTGTTTCTTGATTTCCTCCTGAGCTTGCTCATTATTGGTGTACAGAAATGCTACTGATTTTTGCACATTGATCTTATAACCTGTGACTTTACTAAACTCATTTATGAGTTCTAGAAGCTTTGTTGTAGACCTCTCAGGGTTTTCTATGTATAGGATCATGTCATCTGCAAATAATGAAATTTTGACTTCTTCCTTTTCAACTTGAATGCCTTTTATATCTGGTTCTTGCCTCAGTGCTCAAGCAAGTACTTCTAAGACAATGTTAAATAGAAGAGGTGATAGTGGGCATCCTTGTCTTGTTCCTGATCTTAGAGGGAAATATTTTAGGATTTCACCATTGTAAATGTTGTCTGTGGGTTTTTCATATATACTCTTTATCATGTTCAGAAAATTTCCTTGTATTCTGATTTTTTGCAGTGTTTTTATCAACAAAGGGTGCTGTATTTTGTCAGATGC
The DNA here is from genome assembly GCF_030445035.2 of Dasypus novemcinctus. NCBI lineage: Eukaryota > Metazoa > Chordata > Mammalia > Cingulata > Dasypodidae > Dasypus > Dasypus novemcinctus. Next base: position 8,574,496 of record NC_080694.1, on the reverse strand, counting down.
TTTTTCTGCATCTATAGATATAATCTTGTGATTTTTTCTCTTCACTCTGTTTATATGGTGTATTACATTAATTGATGTTCTTATGTTGAACCATCCTTGCATGCCCAGAATGAATCCCACTTGGTCATGGTGTATAATTCATTTAATGTGTTGTCGAATATGGTTACCTAGTATTTTGTTGAGGATTTTTGCATCTAGATTCATTAGAGAAATTGGTCTGTAATTTTCCTTTCTTGTGGTGTCTTTGGCTTTGGTACTAGGGTAATGTTGGCATCATAGAATGAGTTAGGTAATGTTTCTCCTTTTTGATTTTTTAGAAGAGTTTCAACAGGATGGGCATTAGTTCTTTCTGGAATGTTTTGTAGAATTCACCTGTGAAGCCATCTGGCCCAGGGCTCTTCTTAGTTGGGAGGTTTTTTTTTTATTATTAAAATTATTTATTTATTTTTAAAAATTACATTCAAAAAATATGAGGTCCCAATCAACCCCACGGCCCCCACCCCCCACTCCCCCCAGAGCAACACTCTCTCCCATCATCGTGACACATCCATTGCACCCGGTAAGTACATCTCTGAACATCACTGCACCCCATAGTCAATGGTCCACATCATAGCCCACACTCTCCCACGTTCCATCCAGTGGGCCCTGGGGGGGATCTACAATGTCCCGTAATTGTCCGTGAAGCAAGTTGGGAGGTTTTAATGACTGATTCTATCTCTTTACTTGTGATTGGTTTGTTGAGATCATTAATTTCTTCTTTCATCATTATAGGCTGCTCATGTGTTTCTAGGAATTTGTCCATTTACTCTGAATTGTTATTTTTGTTGGAATGTAGTTTTTCAAAGTACCCTCTTATGATAGGCTTTATTTCTGTGGGGTCAGTGGTGATATCTCCTTTCTCATTTCTTATTTTGTGTATTTCCATGTTCCCTCTCTTTTTCTTTGTTAGTCTAGCTAAGGGTTTGTCAATTTTATTGACCTTCTCAAAGATCCAGCTCTTGACTTTGTTTATCTTTTCAAGTGCTTTCTTATTTTCTATTTCATTTAGTTCTGCTCTTATCTTTGTTATTTCTTTCTTCTTCCTGTGGGAGGTTACTTTGTTGTTTTTTTACTAATTCCTCGAAATGTGTAGTTAGTTCTTCAATTCTTGCTCTTCTTTTTGATGTGTGAATTTATGGCTATAAATTTCCTTCTCTGTACTGCTTTTGCTGGATCCCATAAGTTTTGGTATGTTGTGTTATCATTTTCATTAGTTTCAAGATAGTTATTAATTTCTTTTGAGATTTCCTCTTTGACCCACTGTTTTTCTAAAAGTGTGCTGTTTAATTTCCATATCTTGGTGTGAAATCTGGGCCTCTGGCCCTTGCAGATTTCCAGCTTCATTTCACTGTGGTCAGAGAAATTATTTTGTATGATTTCAATCTTTCTGAATTCATTGAGCCTTTCTTTGTGGCCTAGCATGTAGTCTATCTTGGAAAATGATCCATGTGCACTTGAGAAGAATGTATATCTGCTGTATTTGGGTGTAATGATCTGTATATGTCTATTAGATCCAGCTCCTCTAATATATTGTTCAAAGTTTTTTTCTTTATTGATTCTATTTTGAGACGTTCTGTCCAAAGTTGATAGTGCTGTATTAAAGTTCCCCATTATATTTGTAGAGGCATCTCTTCTTTCTCTTAGTTTTTCCAGTGTTTGCCTCACATATTTGGAGGCGCCCTTGTTAGGAGCATAAATATTTATGATTGTTTGTTCTTCTTGAAAGATTATCCCTTTCACTAATATGTAGTATCCATCTTTGTCTCTTACAATTGTTTTGCATTTAAAGTCTATTTTGTCTGATATTAATATAGCTACTCCTGCCTTTTTTTGGTTATTGTTTGCTTGTAAGATTGTTTTCCAGCCATTCACTTTCAATGTCATTGAATACCTGGGTCTAAGATGTGTTTCTTGTAGACAGCATATAGATGAGTCATATTTCCTTATCCAGTCTTACAGTCTGAATCTTTTGACAGGTGAATTTAATCCATTGACATTCAGTGTTATTACTTTCAAGGAGTTATTTCTGTTAGCCATATTTTGTTTGGATTTGTGTTTGTCATATTTTGGGTTTTTTTCCTTCTCTTTTTCTCTTTTTTGTTGCTCTTAGACTCTCCTCCAACTCTGCCTCTCCTGTTTTTTTTTTCTTTCTTCCTGCAGAACTCCCTTTAGTATTTCTTGAAGGGCAAGGTTCTTGTTGGCATACTCTTTTAATTTCTGTTTATCTGTGAATATTTTGAACTCTCCATCATTTTTGAATGCTAGCTTAGCTGGGTAGACTATTCTTGATTGGAAATTTTTTTCTTTTAGTCCCTTGACTATATCATACCACTGCCTTCTTGCCTCCATGGTTTCAAATGATAAATCAGCAGTTAATCTTATGGAGCCTCCCTTGTATGTGATGGTTCTCTTTTCTCTTGCTGCTTTTAGAATTTTCTTTTTGTCTTGAGCATTGGATAATTTGACAAGTATAAGTCTTGGGGTAGGCCTGTTGGGATTTGTGGTGTTTGGGTGCATTGTGCTTCCTGGACATGTAGATTTGGGAAATTTTCAGCCAATATTTCCTCCAATACCCCTTCTGTCCTCTTTCCCTTCTCTTCTCCTCCTGGTATGCCTATTATATGTACATTTTTGCATTTTGCTTGGTCATTCAGGTCCCTAAGTCCCAGCTGGATTTTTTCTCTTTTTATCAATCTGTTCTACTATCTGTTTGGTTTCAGATATACTGTCTTCCCCGTCACTAATTCTCTCCTCTGCCTCTTCTAATGTGCTGCTATTTGCTGAGAGTGTATTTTTGATTTTTTGAACTGTGGTGTTCATCACCATCATATCTGTTATCTTTTTGTGTATAACTGCAATTTTTTCTGTATTCTCTCCAAGTGTTTTCTTCATATTGTTAATCTCTTCCTTTACTTCATTAAGTTGGTCTCTAATATATGTTTTGAGAGCTTTAATTACTTGTCCGATGTTCTGCTCCCCTTCCTGGTTTTTAGTTTGTTCATTGGATTCAGCCATGTTTTTCTGATTATTGGTTTGATTTGTAGTTTTTTATTGCTGTCTGGTCATCATTTTATCTTGATGAGTTTAATCAGTTCCTTAGCTTCTTTGTCTAGTCTTGGGGATTAATTAGTTGTTGTTCATGCATAAGTGTTATGTCTTCTCTTTGTCACTTTGTTCTTACTCTATTTTCTTGTTGCTGGCTAAGTTTACTTTGAAGGAAGATATTAGGGCCAGGGAAAACAAAATGAGTAAGAAAAGAAAATGTATTAAGTAGTACTGGTAATAAATGTTAACAGAGCAACAATGTGAGATCTAGGAGAATGGATATTAGATTTATGTAAGTTGTGTAGAGTTACAGCAGTAAGTCGAGTACGTATAATGAGATAGTCAACTGAATATGGGGAGGAATGTAGTATGAATTACAAGTCCAGTGTTTTCATGAGAGAGGGAAAGAGAAAAGAAATACAATAATATCAAGAGTGGGTTAAAGACAGAAAACAGAGCAAAGGTATTAGAAATTAAAACTCAGACAATTTGGGGGCCAAAAGGGAGGTGGAATGTAAGAGAAACAGTAGATGATGGAGGATAGAAAGATGTAGAGGAAAGGGGATAGTGTAGGTGGCCAAAATCAGTACACACAGAAAAGAGGCAATGGAGGTTGATGAAACACAGGAAATGTGAAGCACTCCCTACAGCACCTATTATTATAAAGAAAATAAAATTACAAAGAAGAAAAAGAGATAAAAGAAGTGGGGCAAAGAAAAGGGGGGGGGGAACAAGCAAGAAAAAGAAAAAGAGAAAAAAGCTAAATAAATGAAAAAGGACCTTGGGGGATAAAATGGGAGAATAGACCAGGAGATAATGCAATAGTAGCAACTGTGAGGAAAAAAAAAAGTTTCAAGCTAGGAATCCTCTTTGCATTAAATAAAACACTTAGGGATCTGATGTTCCCCCTTTCTCCCTTCCTCACTTCTCTCTTTCTCAGGGCAACAGGAAAGCTCCCTGAGAGGTCCAGTAGGTGATTCAAGTGAGTTCTTGTTGAACCAACTCAACACAGAAGACAATGACTCTTTATTTCCAGCATGAGAGCTCCTACACCTCACCAGAAATCCCAAATATGCTATTGGAAGCTTGGATAGCATGTCCTACAGTCCTCCCCCTTAGATGTGCTAGGGGAAGTCTAATTGATTTTCTGACTCCACCTTCTCCCAGACCAAGTTTCCTATCCCAGGACGTTTAGGTAAATTGGGCTTTCTTAGCAGATTCACCTCTCCTTTCTTCCCAGATTCTCCCCAAGTCAGCTGGTATACTCCAAGGTCAAGGAGAAAAACAAAAAAAATGCAGAGGGCTAGTGTAATCAAGGGCCTCAGACCAACCTCGGCACGGTGGATTTGGGAACGGGAAGTCTATGATATTGCAGACTCAAGGCATGTGAGTCTCTGGAATGTGGGCTACCAGGATTTAGGGGATACAGACCTGGGAACCATGCATCTGGTAAACATGGGGTTTAGGATCACTGCAGCACAACAAAGTTTTCAGGAATCACTGGGGCCAAGCTGCCAGCCCTAGGGGGAGGGGTCCCACTCACAATTTCTGACCTCTGTGTCAGAAACCCAAAATTCTACCTCTTGCAATAATCTGTCACTGTCTCATCAAATTGACATCCAGACACTTCCTGCCCTGCAAGCCCCCAAAACAACCTGCTCAGGATTTGGGAACACCTCAGCACAACAAAGTATTCAGGGATTGCCATAGCTGGGTCACCAGCCCTAGGGGGAAGGGTCCCACCCACAACTTCTGACCTCCTGTCAGAAACCCAAAATTCTACCTCTTGTAAGAATCTCTTCTGTCACTGTCTCACCAAATCGATGTCCAGACACCTCCTGCCCTGCAAGCCCCCAAAACATCCTGGTCCAGCAGGACTCTGACCCTACTCAGCTGCTTCTTTGCAGTAGAGATTATGAGGTGCACTCACGCAGATGCCATCTTGCCCCACCTCTTCACCATGTTCTTTTGATTACTTTTTTTTATAACTTTCAAGGTTGGAAAGTGTGAGTCCTCCAGCTCTTGTCTTCTTTTCCATGATTGCTTCAGCAGCTACCCAGGGCCCAATATACATCCTAATAAGTTTTATGATTTTCTTTTTCCATTTCTACAAAGAAACTTGTTTGAATTTTAATTGGTAATACATTGATTCTGCAAATTGCTTTGGGTAGTATTGACATCAGGATGATATCCTACCCATGAACAAGGAATAACATTCCATTTATTTAGGTTTTTTTAAAAATGTCTTTTAGCAGTGTTTTGTTGTATTCTGCTTAGAAGTCCTTATATACTTGGTCAAATTTATTCTTTCATGTTTGATTTTTTTTATTTGATTTTTTTCTTCATTTATTTTAAATTTTTTGTGTGTGAATAGAAGCACTACTGATTTTTGGCTGTTGATTTTGTACCCTACAAATCTGCTGAATTCATTTATTAGTTTTAGAAATTTTGTTTAAGATTTTTCAGGTAGTTCTGTATAGAGGATGTTACAAGTGCAAATAAGGAATGTTTTACCTTTTCCTTTCCAATTTGGATGCCTTTATTTCTTTTTCTTGCCTAATTGCTCTGACAAGAACTTTAGTACAGTGTTTTTTTTTTAAAGTTACATTAAAAAAATATGAGGTCCCCAGATAGCCCCCAACCCTCTCACTGCAATCCTCCCACATCAACAACCTCTTTCATCAATGTGGCACATTCATTGCATTTGGTGAATAAATTTTGGATCACTACTGCACCACATGGATAGTGGTTTACATTGTAGTTTACACTCTACCCCAGTCCAACCCATGGGCCATGGCAGGACCTATGATGTCCAGCAGCTGTTCCTGCAGTACCACCCAGGGCAATTCCAAGTCCTGAAAATGCCCCTACATCATATCTCTTCTTCCCTCCTTACCCTCAGCAGCTACTGTGGCCACTTTCTCCACATCAATGCTACATTTTCTTCCATTACTAATCACCATAGTTCCAGAATAGAATATCAGTAAGTCCACTCTAATCCATACTCTATTCTTCCATCCTGTGATCGGTGGGATGGTTATGTCCACTCCACCTCTATATTGAGAGGGGCCTTAAATTTCACATGGATGATGGATGCAGTTCTCCTGCTTGCAGTTGTAGGCACTCTTGGCTCCTTGGTATAGTGGTTGACCTTTTTGACCTCCCTATTAGCTGGCTGGAGTAAGTTCATTAAACCAGAGGGTGAGAGTTGCAGGCCTGTTGAGGCTCAGTGCCTGGTTATCACATGGACAGTCCAGAGATTCAGGTCCTCTGAGCATACACCAAACCCCAGCACCAACCACAGGCCTGTTAAAAGTAGCAGAAGAGGCTTGTGAACAAAGATCATATCTGAGTCCATCTCCATCACACTCAGGAATACAAACTCCAAAGTAGGGCCAACTGACATGGCACTGAACTCCATCTCCCATGACCACTGAACCTGTGGGTCTCTGTAGTCCTCAGAAGAACCAATACCTAGGCTTGTACGGAATACTACTTGGCCATAAGAATGAACACAGTACAAACACATGTGATAACATGGATGAATCTTGAGAATCTTATGTTGAGTAAAGCAACCCAGGCACTGAAGAACAAGTGCTACATGACCTCACTGGTATGAAATAAGTAAACCAAGCTGTCTCAGAGAGCTAGAAACTGGATGATAGGCTTAAAGGAATTTGGTGGATAGAGGAAGGTTGTGAGCTGACACCTACTTGGGTGAAATCTATAAGCTGGAGGTAAGTATTTGTACAGGGAATGATAAAATGGGGGCATAGGGATACCTTTGGTTGGGGTTTTGCAGGCTTGAGGGGAGATAGGGATGGGAGGATGGGTAAGATGGTTCAAGAAGTAAGGGGAGGGTGGGGGAACATTTAAACATAGGCGATTATCAGGTATGTGGTTGAAAGTAGAATGCTGAGAAAACTTTTTTCGAAATATAATAAGGAAGGTTACCTGTTTAAGATACTTGAAGGGGAGAATTTGACACAGGGCAGCCTTCCAGGGAATGTGTGAGTGCTCATTTTGTCATAGTGGGTCCAACCATTGGATGGAGACCCATACAATGAGAGTGAAGGAATACCCACGTTCTGGGGACGACTGATGTTCTCAAATAGAGGGAAATATATCTCTTGAGAGAATTGGTGGCTCCCAGTGGGTTAGGGCAGTCGAGCATGTCAAGCCCTCAAATTGTTGCAAGTATCTCTGAATATGGTTCTTCAAGTAATGAAGTTTGATTGCCACTTTAGTACAGTATTGAATAACAGAGAATTACTGCTCATTCTTGTATTTTCCTGATCATAGATGGAAGGCTTTCAGTCTTTCACCATTAAGTAGGATGTTAGCTGTGGGCTTTTCATACATGCCAGTGGAGGAAGTTTCTTTCTATTCCTAGTGTTCTAAGTGTTTTTTATCTACAAATGGTGCTATATTTCATTAAATGCCTTTTCTGCCTTTATTGAGATGATCATGTGGGTATTTTCTTTCATTCTATTAGTGTGGTGGATTGCATTAATTGATTTTGTTATGTTTAACCAAATTTGCATACCAGGAATGATTACCACTTCATCATTGTGTATAATTCTTTTAAGATGCTGCTGGATTCAGTATGCTTATTTCATTGAGAATTTTTTCTTCTAAATTAATGAGATTTTGGTCTGAACTTTTCCTTTCCTTTGGTATCTTTATCTGGATTAACTATGAAGGTAATGCTGGTGTTGTAGTTTAAGAATATTATTATTAAGAATTGTGAATTCATAAGCTTTCTAATCAATAGTCTCTGGTGTTTCAGCCTAGAATTGTGAATGATTAACTTATCCTTTGTCCTTTGGAATATTATACTGCTATGCAGACAACCCCATCATTTATTACTCCCCAAAAAACAAATGTTTAAAAGGAACAAGTTACTAGATATGGTATTTGCATGTCCAATATATATCCCTTGTAAAGTTAACATCAAGATAAAGCTAATGTTAATGTAGCACGAACAGAATAGAACAAAACACCTCAAGACACTGCCTCTCCTGTGGAGGCCTGGCCACTCTCCCACCAGATGGATTTGGTTACTTCTAATGAAGTCATTCCTCCCATGTTGCAAGTTTCATTGGGGTTTTGAGGTTCAAAGCTCCTTAACAGGGATAGCCCCTAAGTTGCCAGTTGAAGTATCACCCAGGAGAGGACACTTTGCCTGGGACCATTTTTCCACTTGGGACTCTGATCACCTGTAAAGAGACTTCCCAGCCTCATGAGAGATCAGATGTTGTGTTTTCCTGATTTGGTGAGTGCTTGTATATACTTTCATTCTTTCCTATGTCATTTAATTGATTACTCTTATTTCTGTGATTGCTTAGTTGTTATAATCACTTGATATAATCTGAAATTCATTTGATTGAGTAAATCTGGCTTGCATAGCACTTAGAGTTTCTGCCTCTTCTTAGCAAAACAGCTGGCTTCATAGAATGAGTTGAGTAGTTTCACCTCCTCTTCAGGTTTTTTGGAAGATTTAGAGCAGGATTAAAGTTGTCTTCTTTAAATGTTTGCTAAAACTTTCCTGTGAAACCATGTGGTCCTCGATTATTCTTTGTATGCTTCTGAGAATTTTTCTTTTTCACCCAGGTTATATAATTTATTGACATATATCTTGTGACAGTTTGAATTTCTTTTATGTTTCCCAAAAAGTAAAAGATTAGGCTTTAGAATTAACCCCTTCCTGTGTGTGTCAATTCCTTTTGATTGCACTACAACATTGAAATGTAACACAGTTTGGGATTCTTCCAACTTGCTGGGACTTATGTAAATGGAGACAGAGAAAACAGAAGCTATCATTTTTGACCCTGCCTTGTAAGAGAGGACATGAGGATCAACTGCAGCCAAAATTTAAGCACAATACCCCCAAGAAAGTGAGCCAAAAGAACAGTTCATGGCTGAAGAGATGAGCCATTTGCCTTATAACCCACAGATGAACATGGGAATAAAGCAGAACAACCAAGACTGGAGAGGAGTAACTAAAAGAGAGAAGCCCTATGACTGCTTGTCCACAGGTGAGCTCCAGGAGATGGTAGGTACTGTAAGAGAAAGCAAGAGCTTTATAGTAAATGGTGACCATCTTGCTTTGCCATGTGAGAGGACACCAGTATCACCAGTAGCAAAAAGTGGTGAAAAAGCATCATAGCCTCAGAATTGTAACCTTTTACTGTAAATATAATTCTCATTACAAAACCCAAACATTTCTTATATTTGCATCACCAACCTGTGGCAAATTTAAGACACATTTGTCCATAAAATTCTCTTTTGGCCCCTTTACATTTCAGTAAGGATGTTAGTAATCCCTCCTTTTTCATTTCTGATTTTATTTGTATCCTTTCTCTTTTCTTCTTTGTCAATCTAGCTAAATGTTGATTTTATTAATCTTTACAAAGAATCAGTTTATAGTTTTGCTAATGCTTTATTGTTTTCATATTTTCCATTTCATTTATCTCTGCTCTTATCTTTGTTATTTCCTTCATCCTCTTTGCTATTTGATAGTTTGCTCTTCTTCACATTCTTAGCTGTCTCATTTGAAGTCTTTCTTCAATTTTAATGTAAGCATCTATATACTGACTGTGCTGCATCCTAAGCATTTTGCTAAGTAGTATTTTCATTTTCATTAACCTCAAATAATTCCTAATTATGCTTCTGATTCATCTTTATCCCTTTGGTTGTTTTAGATGATATTGTTTAATTTCCATTTATTTGTGAGCCTCCCCCTTCTCCCTCTGTTATTGATTTCTAGCTTCACTCTGTTGTAGTCAGAGAACATGCATTCTATGTTTTCAATTTTTAAAAATTCATTGATACTTGTTTTGTGTCCCAACATATGTTCTATCCTGGAGAATGATCCATGTACTTTTGAGAAGAATATGTAATTTGATTTTGGGTGCAGTCCTTTATATATATCTGTTAGGTATAGTTGGTTATGTGTATCTGTATCATTCAAGTCCTTTACTTGTTGATCTTCTCACTAGATGATCTATCCTTTATTGAGAGTGGTTTGCTTAAGTCTCCTACTCTTAATGTAGAACTTTTGATTTTTCAATTTAATCAGTCAATATTCGCTTTTTATATTTTTGGGCTTTGCTGTTAGGTGCATATAATTCATAACTGTTACACATTTATTTGAAATGTCCCCTTTTTCAGTATGTAATGATCATCTTTGACCCTAATATGCAATTTGATTTAAAGACTCCTTTGTCCTATATTAGTATAGCCACCTCAGCTCTTTATTTACATATATTTTTAAATTTCTCTTTAAAAGATACTTAGATTACATAAGTGTTACATAGAAAATATAGGGGATTCACATATGCCCTGATCCCAACCCCTGCCATTTTTCCCACATTAACAACATTCTTGATTAGTATGGTAATTTGTTACAATTGATTAACACATTTTGGAGCACTGACACTAAGCATGGATTATAGTTTATATTGTAGTTTACACTCTCCCACACAATTTTGTCAGTTATGACAATATATGTAATGGCTTATATCTGTCATTGCAATATCATTCAGGACAATTTCCAAGTCCCAGATATGTCCCCATAATACACCTGTTTCTCCCTCTCCTCCTCTCAGGACCTCAGAGGCCACTACCTACACATCAATGTTAAAAGTTCTTCCATTACTAGAATCACAAAAATTCTTTATTAGAATAACAGTAAGTCTGCTCTAGTCCATTGTTCAATCCCCAATCCTGAGGACTCTGGAATGGTGATGCCTACTTGACATCTAGTTGAAAGGGGCTTAGATCCCATGGGTCAGATGGATGGGCCTATTTTGCTTGCAGATGCACACATTCTCTGTTCCTTGAGATGATTGTGGCCTATCATCATCTCTTTGTTAGTTGTACTGGGTAAGTCCAATGAACTGGTGAGTAGGTGTTGTAGGTCTGTTGAGATTCAGGGCCCAGTTGTCACATGGACAGCCCAAAGATTAAATCTCTTGAACATTAACCTATCAACTCTATGATTAAATATAGGTTCAAACAGAAGGAACAGAAGAGCCATGTGTAAGGAAACCATAACTGAGCTGTCTAACTCTGTCACACTGAGGAACATAAATTCCAAATTAGGACCCACTGGCAGGTCACCAACTTCCTGAGTTGTCTACCCTGCCCATAGTGTCTGGATATGTCCACTATTTGAGGAAATATTTACTGTGTCAGTCAAAGTGATCCTGCTGAGATGTGCTTGAATATAACCCTTGGATTGACCTCCTGACTCACTTTGAAAACTCTTAGCAATATAAACTCATTTGTCTTTACTCTTTCCCCATTTTGGTCAATGTCTTTTTCCAGTTGCATTTGTTGGCTGGTGCTTGATAGTAATCCCTCTGTGCCAGGGAGGCTTATCTCCAGGAATTATGTCCCCACTGAAGGGAAAGTAATGCATATATATGCTGAGTTTCACTTAGAGAGAGGCCACGTTTGAGCAACGAGGAGGCTCTCAGGAGGTAACTCATAGACACCCTATAATACTAGTTTGTGTTTCTATTTCAAACATAAAGGTTCATATATACGGTCATCAATATCAAAGGCTGGTCAATGGTCCATCCTCTTTCATTAGTTACTGCCCCTGTACTTGGGCAATTCTTGCTGTCCCAATAGAGAATGTGGCAGAGCTCCCCAGGATGGGAATTGAATATTCTTTCAATTATTATGTGAATCTCCACCCACTGTGACATTACCCCATGAACACCTGACCACATTTATATACCTTATAGGTATGCCCCAGGTGAACCTCTTCTCATGCATCCCCAATCACTGATACCCTGCTCCAATGATCTTCCCCTGCCACAGTTGGAACTCTTCTGTGATTCAAAACTTCTTCAAAAACGAAGCTAAGAAAATAACCAAATACAGTTAATAATAATGATAATTTTAAAAATAAATAAAACAAACTTTTTAAAAAATTTGGAATAGTAAAAAGTTAATTAAAAATATAAAATTAAAAACATTTTTGTCATTACCTCTTTCATCACTTTGATTTCTTATCTTGTCTGCACAGTGACATTTCTTCTGTTTATTCCCCCAGTGTCTTATTTTTTTAATTTTGTCTTCAAACCAGCTTTAAGTTACAGAAAAGTCACTTACAGAATAGAAGGAATTCCCATATACCCAACTTCCTCCCTCTTTCCCCTTTCCCCTATCAATAACATTTTACATCAGATAGTACATTTGTTACAATTGATGTACAAATATTGAAGAATTGTTACAGACCATGGTCAATGATCTGCATTATGGTTTACATTTTGGACCATACACTTTTTATAAATTTTGATGAAATTTATCATGGCCTGTATCCCAAAGGTAGGCAATGTTTCAATATTTGTAAATCAACTGTAACAAATATACCATCCTCAGTTCTGTTTTGGTCACATCTTGCATGGCATATTTTTTTCCATTCTTTCACCTTCAACATATTTGTATTTTGAATGTAAGGTATGTCCCTTACAGACAGAATATGTTTTTTTTAATGCTTTTTCATACATTTTACCAATCTCTTCCATTTAACTGAAAAGTTGATTCCATTTACATTTAAAGGCACAATTGATAATATAGAAATTTCTTCTGTCATTTTTCTATTTTACATTTGTAAGTTCCATGCTGTTTTTTCTCTCACTGTAGCATATATAGCTTTGAATTTTTCCCACAAGTCTTTCAATTCTTTCCCCTTCTAGTCACAGAGACATTTCATTTCTTAGTACTTATAAAGCAAGCCTTGAGAAATAACTGTGAGCTCATGACTGATAAGTAAAATGTATGATTAGAATTCTTTCCCAGAAACTCTAAGAATAATCTGATCTGTGAACTGCTTGATGGCCTCTGTATCAATAGATCCCTTAGTAATTACTGTAAAGATGTAACTTTAACCCTATTGACAAATATTGCCAATGCACATTTTACATATTACTATGAAAGTGTAAACTTCTGCCTTGCCAGAAAACATGGTGAATGTCTGTTTCCTGTTTATCTCTTTTGAGCACTACAATTTTAATCATGCTACCCCCTCACATGTCCTCGCTGCACCTAGACATTAGGATTTAGGCCATGACCAGTCTCAAACTCAAAGAGAGTGGATCTTACCTCTGGATTGTTGATGCTGAGGCCCCACATAATCCCTCTATTAAAACTCTTTGTTCACCAAGCTTGACTTTTCTGAATCTTTCTTTGGTCTGATGTTTCTCTCTCAGTTTGGTGGGAACCTGTCATTTTACATGGCTTCCTTCTAGGAACACTCACTTCTGGTTAATATTAATTTGCTTTCTTGTGTTGTACCATTTTGAATGCCTTACAAATTCTATCTGGATGTTTTTCACTTGTTTTTAACCCATGATGTTAAAATGTAACATAATAAATATATAATAATTATCTTAAGTTTGATACCTACTTAACTTCAATAGCATGCATGTATGATATAAACCTCTTAACCTCCATAATTTCTTTACTTTTACCAGTTATATGTTTGTACATTATTTGTATAAAAGCCTTTAATTATCATTACCTTTTATGCATTTGCATTTTAGCACTTTTAGGAAGCAAGAAGTGGAGTTACATACCAAGCAATACTATATAATAATGCTGTCATTTACAATTACCCAAATTGTAACCTTTATGCAGATTATTTTTTCTTTAGGCTCTTTTGAAGCACTTTCTATTATACTTTCATTTCAGTCTATAAAACTCCTATTAGCTTGTGAGGCAGGTCTAGTGGTGATGAAGTCCCTCATTTTGTTTAACTGAGAATTGTTAATTTTCCTTCATTTTGAAAGAAATGTATATAAATTTTTGGCTGCCAGGTGTTTTCCTACAGCACTTTAAGTATTTCATTCGTATACCCTCTAGACTCCATTGTGTTCTGATGAGAAAACAATCAGCCCTCAATCTAATTGGAACTCCCTTGTATGTAAAAATTTTGCTTTTTTCTTGCAGCTTTCAGAACTCTCTCATTATATTTTGCATTTGATGGTGTAATCAGTACATGGTGAGATAAATATTTTTCATGGTTATCTAATTTGGTGATCTTTGAGCTTCTTGGATTTGCATATTCACCACTTACTATAAGTTTGTGAAGCTCTCTGTTGTTATTTCTTTGAACATCCTTTCTGGCCCTTTATGTCTTTCTTCTTCATATGACAGACCCATAATGTGTATATTGCTATGCAATTGATGTTTTAGGCTATTTTCATTTTTAATATTTCATTTCTTTTTCTGCTCCTCAGCCTGACTCATTTCAAATATTTTTATTTACATTCACTGCTGCTCCAATCTGATCTTGAAACCCTCCTGACTTTTTTCACACCATTTATTGTGGACTTCAACCCCACTCCTATTGTTTTGTGACTTTTAAATTTTTCTCTTTACTTATACTCTCATATTGTTCATTTATTGATTTTCTGATATCATTTAGTCTTTTATCAGTACATGCATTCATGCTCTTGAGAACTGTTATGACCTCTTTTTAAAAGACTTTATTGAGTATATCCACATTCTCATCTTCGTCATTGGTATTTTCTGTATTTTTATCCCCATCCTTTGGATGGACCATAATTTTCTGTTTCTCTGTTTGTATTGTTTGTTTTTATTGCACCCTGTACTAATACTTAAAATGTTAACTCTTGGATTTATGCCTGGGATACATTTTTTTTTTTCATTTTGCACCCAGCTGAGTTACAAAGGTTAGAAAACAAACATTTTCTTGGACCTCAGCCCTCCTATCTGGAAGGTTTGTTTGCCAATGGCAAATACAGTGCCAAGGCTTCAATTGTCTCCTCATAGGTCTTTGTGGGTACAGGATTATTGAAACTTCCTGAGTTTTTCATGTATGCTCTGATTTTTCCTTTCTTCTGTGTCTTTTAAGTGCCCCTATGTACATGTGTAGAGCTTCAAGATCAGATAGAAGCTTATGAATGATAGGGGCCCTATCTTCCCTCTACTGCTCCTGTATGGAACCTCTTCTGAACCTGAGCTTTGCTATAACACATTCCTAAGCCCTCTCCAATTTCTGTCTCTGAGATTGTCACTTCAACTGATTATGCTGCTAGGAATATATGTACCCACTACTCCATATTTAATAAACCCCCCTTTTTAGGAGGTACCATGGATTGAACCTGGGATCTCATACATTGGAGGGAGGCAACCACTGAGCTTCATCTGCACACAATGAGCCCTTTTATTTTTTTTACCTTTTTTGTCTTTATTTTTTTAATGTTACATTCAAAAGAGATGAAGTCCCCATATAGCCCCCAACCCCTGACCCCACTCTTCCCACATCAACAACCACTTTCATCATCGTGGCACATTCATTGCATTTGGAGCACCACATGGATAGTGGTTTACATTGTACTTTACACTCTCCCCCAGTCCACCCCATGGGCCATGGCAGGACATACAATGTCCAGCAACTGTCCCTGCAGTACGACCAAGGACAACTCCAAGTCCAGAAAATGCCCCCACATTATATCTCTTCTTCCCTCTCCTACCCTCAGCAGCCACTGTGGCCACTTTCTCCACATCAATGCTGCAGTTTCTTCCATTACTAATTACAATAGTTCCAGAATAGAATAGCAGTAAGTCCACTCTAATTCATACTCTATTCCTCCATCCTGTGGACCCTGGGATGGTTATGTCCACTCCACCTCTATGTTGAGAGGGGTCTTAGATTCCACATGGATGATGGATGCAATTCTCCTGCTTGCGGTTGTAGGCACTCTTGGCTCCCTGATGTGGTGGTTGACCTTCTTCACCACCCTGTTAGCTGACTGGAGTAAGTCCAATAAACCAGAGGGTAGGAGTTGCAGGTCTTTTGAGGCTCAGGGCCTGGCTATCACATGGACAGTCCAGAGATTCAGGTCTCCTGAGCATACACCAAATGCCAGCACCAACCACAGGTCCAGTAAAAGTAACAGGAGAGGCTTGTGAACAAAGATCACATCTGAGTTCAACTCCATCACACTCAGGAACACAAACCCCAAAGTAGGGCCAACTGACATTTTTTGAATGTGTGGGAAGTGCTCCTGTTCTCATTGAAAATCTTGCCTTGGCAGCATGTCTACAATGACCAACCTGGGGTGGGGAAGGGAATGGGAGCAAACTCAGATCAGATGCAACAGACTCTGAGTCTTCTTAGAAGCATAAATAGTACTAAGATTATTGTATGCCTTTGATTTCTTCTCTGAGAGCTCAAATGTTTCCTTGGTTAAATTTAGCCTATCATATTCATATTTTGGAGAGAGAATACATGAATCATTTTATATGACCATAGTGTGAAATGCTGGAGGTAGGCTTTTTAGTTAAAAATGCATATGTCCTTTGTGGAAGGGTAGGTGATTTGGCATAAGAAATAAGGGATGTGGGAACCAGACTTGGCCCAAAGGATAGGGCATCCACCTACCACATGGGAGGTCCGTGGTTCAAACCCTGGGCCTCCTTGACCCGTGTGGAGCTGGCCCATGTGCAGTGCTGATGCATGCAAGGAGTGCCGTGCCACACAGGAGTGTCCCCCATGTAGGGGAGCCCCATGTGGAAGGAGTGCATGTGGTAAGGAGAGCCACCCAGTGCAAAAGAAAGTGCAGTCTGCCCAAGAATGGCACCACACACACACAGAGCTGACACAACAAGATGATGCAACAAAAAGAAACACAGATTCCCAGTGCCGCTGATAAGGATAGAAGTGGTCACAGAAGAACACACAGTGAATGGATACAGAGAGATAACTGGGGAGGGGGGGTGAAAGGGAGAGAAATAAATAAAAAATAAATCTTTATTAAAAAAAGAAATAAGGGGGCAGCAGACTTGGCCCAGTGGTTAGGGCATCCTCTACCACATGGGAGGTCCGCGGTTCAAACCCTGGGCCTCCTTGGCCCATGTGCAGCTGGCCCAGGTGCAGTGCTGATGCATGCAAGTAATGCCGTGCCACGCAGGGGTGTCCCCATGTAGGGGAGCCCCACGCACAAGGAGTGCGCCCTGTAAAGAGAGCTGCCCAGCGTGAAAGAAAATGCAGCCTGCCCAGGAATAGTGCCACACACACGGAGAGCTGACGCAACAAAAAGAAATACAGATTCCCGTGCCACTGACAACAACAGAAGTGGACAAAGAAGACGCAGCAAATAGACACAGAACAGACAACCGGGGTGCAGGGGAAGGGCAGGGAAATAAATAAATAAATATTTAGAAAAAAGAAAAACAAAAAAATAAGGGATGAAAGACTAAAGAGTAGCACAAGATGAGAAGTTGAGTGGTTGGCACAAGGCGAGAAGTTGAGTTGTTGGAAAGAAGTTATCTTAGCCCATCTTGACTTGTCAGCCACTTTTGACAACTTGTACCATGGAGTTTAAAATAGATTCCTAGATCAGCAGAAGGCATGGTTTGGAGAAGATTGAATATCATTGGAGCCATTCCAGAAGTGAGAAGAACTAGAAATGACAGGGAGAGAAATCTGAGGGTAAGATACTAATTAGGACCTTTCATTTAAATGGCTGGGGATTCATACAGAAAAGTAAAGAGTGACTTTATCATAAGGATAAGTTGCAACCGAATATAGGAGATCAAGTGTAGGAAAATGAATTTTGTATTTTGTATTTCAAAAACCAGTTTCTCATGGAAATGGTGACATCCTCCTTGAAGGCACAGCTTGTGGAATTTATGGAATATAAAATTATGTGACAATCACCTGTGCCCTGGTGCATAAACCTGGTACTTAAACACCTACACATATTCTTGCCAAAGGTAAACACTACTGTGCTTACTGATAGGTTGTGGGATGGGTGCTCTGTTTGTGATTAGACTCATGTTTGTAATGGGGTGGGTGGAAAGAAACAAACCTTAGTTTTACACCTCTAATACTTGAAGCTTACCCACTCTTTTGTGAAAATGCAAGAGTATTCCTCTGACAGATGACAAATATTCCTAGGGTTGAAGAGCTGGCAAACCAACTGCTTACCTAATGGCTACAAGTTACCAGTGTACATAAACTACCTGTGTCTTATTCTGACATTTCTCTTTGTATGACAAATATGGCAAGGATTTAAGGTACTTTGAGTTACTGAAAAATTAAATGTTTGGAAAAATTGGAAAATTTTTACAATCAAAATATGTTAATTTGCAGCAATAGATATTTTAAAATGCAATGAGAACTCTTCTTTTTATACATTATCTCTATGAAAACTTATAACCTTGTTCAACTAAATAGTGCACAGAAATACAAAAGTAACTATGAATTAACATATTTACAAAATTGTAATGTTACAGTCTACAAGACCTTTAGAAAGCTATCCTAGAAACTGAAGGAAGGATGTAATCAATACAAACTGTAGCTTGGATAAAGAAGAAATATGAGACACCCTGTCCTGCCAAACTGGGAAAAATTATAATTTCTGCTTAACCATATTCATCTATTTTCTTAATCCATGGCCATGTGCTCAGCAGCAATCTTCACTTCCATGAGTCCTATAAGCTCTCTGCCATAGATCCTGACCTTCACTCATACCTCCTGTGCCTTTGCTGTCCATGGGCTCACTTTCAATAAGCTTTGTGGCAAAGAGCACTGGCCTTGGGATTTGTGGTAGGGTTAGGACTGATAATACAAAACCACCACATACCAGCAAGCTCATGCCAAGCACATACCCACCCACCACCTGTTCCCATTCCTGAGAGGGCTTGGTGCCACATGGATCTGGACCTAGGTAGATGCAGAGATCCTGAAGTTCTGCCTAAGGTAGAATGGAACATGTACTATGCTATTTCTAAGACTTCAGGAAAGTATATGTTGAGGTGATTCCAGGCATTCAGGTGCTCTTTGTCAGTCAGCTATTACTTGGACATAGGAGCACTCCATTCTCCCCTGCAGGGGAGCAACCTCCACAAGCCTCCACTACCCTAGAGCAACTCTCTGCCCTGTTTCTCATTGGTCTTCACCCACTCAACTTAAGTTCCAGGAGAGCAAGCCACCCAATCATTCCTGAGAATGGATTCCTGGCAGAGGGCAGATCTGCAGCCAGATGGGGTGGAGCCCACAGGTTTGGACCTGTGCTTTCTTATCCATGGGTGATGGATGGATAAGGAAGAGAACTCAGGATGGAGAGGGACTAGTGACCAGGAACTCATGCTTGGGCTAGGCCCAGAGAGGAAGACAATGGCCTGGAATTGAGAATAAACAAGATTGATTCTCCAGGATGTGCTGCTGCTGCCAACAGTGGTCTCTTGTGGCATCTTCCCTTCCAAATACTGCCAGCACATGCAGGAGGACTGATGGGCCCCTGGTATGTCTGTGTGTTTGTCTCTCTGTTTCCCAAACTGTTCTTTCTCCTTCACCTACATAGGGGCCCCTGGAGTTGTTGGAGATGACATGCATGGTTGCTAGTGTTCAGTGGCCATGAATATATCTAAGGGGGCCTGAGGCATGGGTGATGGGTCTTTGTACTCTGGGGACTGGAGGACAATGGGAGTGTGTAGAATGGGGCCCAATTGTAAAGGGAAGGAATAGTTCACTTATCTCATCCCTCTTGTGCCAGGGATTGCAGTGAAGGAAGAGGGTGGCTCCTGTTGGGAACCATTTGCATGCAGATCCAAAGGGAGTTAGGGCCCCAATGGCCAAGAAGAGGTCTAACAGGTGAGAGTTCTTTTTTTTTTGCAGTTGGGGTTTCCACTGCCCCTTCCATGCCTGGGGTTGTGCTGGTTGGTGAGATCCAATGAGTGGCTGAAATGGAGCTGCCTACCTCTTCCCCAATGGGCATGGGACATGGTGGAGATGATGGTGCCAGTGCAGGACTATTGCAAGTGAACAGGAGGCTTTGACTGGAGGGAGCCATGCTCTGGGTGGGGGCTGTAAAAAAAGAGGAGAGAGAGAGAAAGGGTTTGCATGTATGAGAGAAATGCTGCTGGCAAAAGCCTACTATACCTAGTATTCCCAAGCAGTCTCCCATCCAAGTACTAATCAGATGCCACCGGGATTAGCCTTAGAGATCAGACATCAGTCTATATTGGATATGTTCATTGCAGTATAGCCATAGATGCTGATTACCACAACCTGGAGCCTCAAGAGACTGTGCTGTGCATTGCTACTTAATCTTGTCCAACTGCAGGGTCTTTGGGCCCCTGGAGCCAAGCTGTGGGCCAATGGACCCTGCTTATTGCCACCAGTCACCTGGTTGCTCTGGCCATCATGGTATGCCTCACTCTTGGCTTTTGCCCATGCCCTGAGAGCCAGGGCAGCAGCCAGAGATCAGCCAGGCATTGAGATGGCATTGATAGTGCTCAGCCACCCATATGGCAGATCAGACACCAAGGACTCCATGGCACACCAAGCACTTGCTTAGGCAGTTTCCAAAGAGGCCTGCCTCCACTTGGATTCTGAAATCCCACCAAGTTGGGCATCCTCAGGGGTTGTACACTTGGGCCCTCTACCCAGCCTATCTCAGTCTCTAGAAAGCCACACTCCCCCACCTAACAACCACATGCATCCCCCATTCCCAGTCCATGGGTACCCCTTACATGTCCCTGCCATGTCCAACCAGAGCTGCCAGCACACTCTGATGGCCTGCCCACTGGGCAGCTGCCCAGCCTGGCAGGCCCTTCCTAGAATGTCCTTGAGCAGTCCACCTGGCCAAGTCCCCAGCCACCCAGTGATCTTGACTGAGTGCACCAGGCCAAGGTCAGGAGGATGCCCAAGGCCTTGTTTTCTACCCATGACTCAGGAATATCTCTCCTCTAGGGTGCTCTGACCAAGGTATCCCCATGTCTACCTTCCAATAGGGTGTACCTGCCCCACAAGATGTCTTCCCACCTGTATTAGCCAAAGGAGTACTGATGCAAAATACCAGAAACCTGCTGGCTTGTATAAAGGGTATTTATTTGGTATAGAAGCTTACACATACCAGGCCATAAAGCATAAGTTACTTCTCTCATCAAAGTCTATTTCACGTGTTGGGGCAAGATGGTTGCCAACATCTGCCATGGTTCAGGCTTCCTTGGTTACTCTCTTCCAAGGTCTTGCTTCTCTTGGGGCTCAAGTCGTCTGTTTTCACCACAAGGTCAGCTGTAGACTATGAGGCTCTTTAGGCTTTGCCTCTCTCTACAAGGTCAGCTGTAGCCTATCAGGTGAACAGCTCTGTCTCTCTCCCTGAGGTTTCAGCCATGTCTAAGGAGCCACCTTATTTCATCTGTGTTCTCCCAACTGAAATCCTGTCTTCTCAGGGCTTGTTTCTCTTTCCTCTGCATGCTTACTTCCAGGGGCTCCAGCTCAGGGCTCCAGCATCAAACTCCAAAGTAACATCAAAATCTCAAACTTTGTCCTTAGCCATGTCTTTTATCTGTGAGGCTCCACCCACCAAGGTTGAGGGACTCAACACACTACAGATGTGACCTATCAAAGCCCTAATCATAACTTAAGCATTTTCAGGTATTGACCAGTTTACAAACATAATCCAATATCTATTTTGGGAATTCCTAACTATATCAAACTGCTATACCACCCAGGTAACCATGGCATTCACACTATTGGCCTCTTTAAAATGAGTATATGTGTTCTGGGCCAGACTTCATCCTCAACCCACAAAGCTCAAGTGGAACCATCCAAGCTGGAAAGCTGACATCTATCTGGAAGATAAGGGGAGCCTCTGGCATCAAGGTCCTGCCTGGTCCTCCCATGCACATTCAAGCAACACACATGCAATGTGCAATGGGACATCTGCTCAACTTAGGAGTAGGAATAAAATCATGGCTCTGATATGGTCTGCTATGGCAGGAACCCCAGCCAGGCGCTGCAATGGAGACTGGCAGACATAGGCTTGGATGAGAGCCATCTGAAACCTTCATCAAGTTAGAGGAGATGCACTTGGAGCTGAGAACGGAGATGGCCTTGGAGAGGCAGATCTCAAGGGGCCTGCAAGGATATGTAGGGCTCCAGAATTTCCTGTGATTCCCTGAATGTCAGCCGCCTCCACAGCTCGGTGCAGTGGGTAGAGTCTTCTCTACCAGCTCCTGTGCCTTTGCTGTCTGAGGGCTGCCGTCATCAGAAAGTCCCTTGTGGCTTAAAGCTATTGACCTGAGTGTATGGCTGTATTAGACTTAGTGCTGCCCCAACACCCCACCTGAAAGTACTTGCCACAACCTTCCCAAACCCCACCAGGCACCACCCCACTAGGCTTCCCTGCCACAGAGGGTTTGGCCATAGGTGGTCACAGAGCTCCTGACCATCCTTCTGAGGGTGACTGGAACACATTTGGTGCTGTTTCAGGACCTCAGAAATGTTTCAGGCACTTTCTGTCTCTCGGGGGTTCCTTTTCTTAATGAGGTATCTCTTGGGGAACACTACAGGGTTCTCCTCAGCAAGGGACCCTTCCTTCTACAAACCTCCCAGATTGCTAGATTGATTCCCAGCTCTGTTTCCCAGTGGCCTCCACCCAGTTGACTCTAAGCTTCATTAGAGCAGGTCACTCAGCCCTCTCTGCCCTCATACCAGAGAAGAGATCTCAGTGCATCAATCTGTAGCAAACTTGTGCCCTCCAACCCCAGGGAAAGAGACCCAGTAGTGTGGATTCTTGACCAGGAATTAGCCAATGTTGGAGGATTTGACTCTGCTGCTGGCATCTTCATGCCTGCTGTCCTGTGTGAGATGGGACCCTGGATATGTCTGTCTTCCTGTCTGCCTGTCTGTCTGTTTGCCTGTCAGTCTGCCTGCCTGTCTGTTTCCTGGGCAATTTGTTATGTGTCCCAATGATACAGCCTTTTGCTGGAACCACCACCGTAAGTGAATCTATCAGCTCTATAAGCATTAATCATCACTCCTCATCATTCTAGCCAAACTGTCAATATGCTGGGCCACACTGGCCTACTGGATATATTAGCTAGTATCTCAAGGAAACCACTCTACAGACAAGAAGGACAGAGTCCACTGGCTATGGTAGACAACTTTTGAAGCCCATGGACTCCCCATACAGAGTGCCTAAACCTTGGGGAAGAAATGGTTCCTTTTTATTGAATGCCTAAATGTCACCAGGCCACACCAGGAAGAAGTTCCATATGACTACTGTTACAAAATGGTGTGAATTGTTTTTGAGGATTGTTTCTTTTGAGCCCACCTTAATTTAATGTTACAGTGGGCAACAACACTATTTCAGGATATGACAAAGTAGCCCAATATACAATAACTGGTGCCTTCAGGGGGAATACTGGAGAATCTAATATGCTGAGGGAGTCAGAGATGCATTAAGAGGCCATATCCCAGGCCTTTTCTACTCCCATTTCTATTGTTTGCACATGCCTCGGTATGTTTCCATTCCACAGCCTGGTGCATATGTTAGATCTAATATAAAGGCCTGGACATCCCTTAAACCCAGAAAGTAGAAACATGTAGCCCCAAGTGTGTATCAGGGTGAGAACTCTCATTGGCAGATCCCCACATGCTCTCGTGTATAAATACTAAACATTCAAACAGCACAAGTCTCTCCTCTTCAATGAGAAGCATTTGGAGCTGCCAACTTCCAATATTGGCTCAAGCAGTTGTCCTCCCTGGGAGACAGTCCATGCTGGAGTCTTTTTCCTACTCTTTTGGGTACTTTGTTTTGTCCAAGGAATAAAGTGTTTGTTTACTAAAAGTTGTTGGTGTGCCTAAGCTTTTGTTCCCATGATGCACTGTAGAGCAATTTGCTATAAAAAGAGTGCATTTGCAAGTACACTATGTATGTAGTGGGTTGACTTTTTGGCCATTCTTTTCATCATTCTTGCATTCCTTTTGTACAAAAACATTTTGGACAAAACAAGACTGATGTCCTTGTGGAATAAACTGAAGGATTGCCCCTGCCCTACCAGACTGGGTGGAGGTAATGGTCCCCAGATAGGGGACCTAGGGCATGCTGTTTCCATCCTATGGAGAAAGGGTGGCAATAAAATGGGTGGATGTTTACACACTGAGATTAATAAGCTTGGAGCTTCCACTATGTGGCATACATAGACAGGATCTCCAGTTGAGAACTTTGGGGAAAATATAAACTAGAAGGAGGGCCACAGGCTCAATAGGAACAATCTTTCATCTTTCAGATACCCTCCCCTCAATTGCCAAATATGGGCAGTAGAGGAGGAAGAGCAAATCGGAGAGCTCCTGCCTTCACCTTCAACTGTGAGTGAAGAGACTGGCCCTTGGGAGGAGTCACTTAAACATGACATGACCAAATTGAAAGTAGCTAGGGATTGTGGCCAAGAACCCTGACAAAACTTCTGGACTCTAAGCCATATGCCCCAGTCCAGATACAATTTGGGGTCATTGAACAAAACTTTATATCTTTGTTGGGTTCAGGCCCCCAGGTAAATACCATTTTAGTAGATGCAGTGGGGAGGCCTTGAAAATTCCACAAAGATATGGTAATGGGAGGTTACAATAGTAACCTGTTTGTTGGTCCCTTTAGACCTTAGCCACCTCTGTGTTCATGCTCCCTGCCATGGAGTACATTGTAGCAACTGATATGCACCACTGAACATCCCAAGCATGACAATAAGTGTAAGTTCCCCAATCCCAACAAATTTGGGCTATCATGGTTGGGGAGGGCTGGACTCAGCATCTGCAGTGCTCCCACCTATTTGCCTTGTCCAACAGTGGCAATACAGCCTTCCTGGTGTAAAAAAAGGAACTCATAAAAAAACTTTCTGCAGCTGTCCTCTATTCCACCGTCTCTACCTATAAAGCCTGGTGTGGTCAGTGGAAAAGGCAAGTGGGTCATGGTAACTAATTGTAGACTGTCAGCATTTGAATGCAGAAGTTCTGCCTTTGGCACCTGAAATCCCAAAAATTATGACATACTTTGAAACCATCATGGCTTCCTTTGATTTTTGGTATGCAGTTTGATCTGGTAAATGCCTTTTTTGCCTTCCCACTATAAGAGGAGGATCAGAATCAGTTTTCTTTCCAATGACATGACATACAGTGGAACTTCACTGAATTGCCCATGTGAATTTAAACTCAATCACTATCTGCCATCAATGGGTGGGGCAGGATTTGAGTAAGCTAACCCTGCCTAAAGAACTCCAAGTGCTCTGTTATATTGATGATTTCAGGTTAGTGGGCTAGTAAGGGAAAACCTGCCCACGAAATGAATGTATTGCTAACTGCAATTCAACAATTTGGCTAGGCCATTAATTCCAACAAGATGCAAAGCCCACCTCAAAATGTTTATTTCTTTGGTAGTATATCAGGTCAAGCCATCTCTGGATCCCTGAGGCGGTACAGGAGAAATTACTGCCTTAAGGTTATCCACCACCAAAAAGGAAGCCCAGTGGTTCACCAAGTTGTATATGCATATTGGTGCCAACATATTCCCCATCTTCACACCCTCCTGGCGCCTCTAGATTGGGTCATATGGAAAGAAGAGATATGTACTTTTAGGTAACAAAGTTTCCAGACAAAATCCAGAACTACCCCTTCAAAAGTCAACTTCTGATGTGCTATGTAGCCTTGGTGGAAATGGAAAGGTTAAGGATCACCAAGAGCTTTCAGATCCTCCTGAGTCTAGAAATCTCCATCAGATCCTGGGGCCTGGCTAATCAGAACACTTGTCCAGGATATGCCCAATGACAGAGTATCATCAAATGGAAGTAGTAACTAAAAGACTGTGCTTACCTGGGCCTCCAAGGAATGACATGTTTGCATGAAGTGGTGGCAGAATTGTCCCTCAACAATGACCCTGTTGTCATATGAGATAAAGGTCCTCCCCTCCCTGCATTGGAATACAGAGGCCCCCAATTCAAGGATGTCCATCAGGTGTTGTTTCACTGATAGATAAGCCAAGCTGAAGTCATCTGTATCCTTTGGAGAGCAGCTGCTGTTTATCAAGCTTCAGAATGACAAAAAGCCACCTATGGCAATGGGGAAAAATTACCCAATGTGCTGAAGTATGAGTGATCTGCCTAACCCTGGAGCATTTGGCACAAAGCACCCTAGCACCCAATGTAAATTTTTACTACCTTATGGTGGGAGTCATAAGCATTATCATGTCAGGAACATGGACAGAACATGATTGGAGAATCAAAAGTTCCCAGATATGGCAAAGGGGCTTATGGAAACAACTGGCACTGTGGAAAGGCACAATCTGTTACCCAGGTTGATGTCAAGGGCAAGAGCTATCTCATGATAGACAGCTATAGAATAACATAGCCAAAGAAGGATGCATCAAGATGCTTTACACATCCAATGAGGATGGAGATTCCAGTGAGTGAGAGTCTGAGGATGATCCCTACTTGTATAAGAACAATGAACTTACCCTTGGTGACAGCCATAAAGTATCTGAATTTCCCATGAATGCTTCTGCTGGGTGGATCCACCACTGAACTAGACATGAAAATTCTGACACCTTAGAATTACAGTCCCAGGAACATGGAGAACTCTGTATTAGTCAGCCTAAGGGGTCCTGATGCAAAATACCAGAAACCTGTTGGCTTTTATAAAGGATATTTATTTGGGGTATAAGATTACAGTTACCAGGCCATAAATCATAAGTTTCTTCACTCACCAAACTCTGTTGCCATGTGTTGGAGTAAGATGGCTGCCATCATCTGCAAGGGTTCAGGCTTCCTCTTCCTCTTAAGGCATCAGGGTTTCCATTTCTTCCAATATCAGCTGTAGGCTGGGATAAGTCTTATCTCTCTCCAGTGGCTGCATTCCTCTCTGGTCTTAGCTGCTCTGCTCTCTCCACAATGCCACCTGTTAACAATCAAGGGAATGGCTCATCTCTCTTTGTGGGGAATCTGCCATGTCTAATGAAGCTTTCTTTCTTTCATCACATATATGCTTCTCCGTGCTTTTTCTTCCTGGGGCTCCAGAATTAAAAGCTCCACTAAATCCTCTGTCATTTCACTTTCTCTGTGAGTCCCTGCCCCCTTGGTGGGGAGTGGGCAGGGACTCAAAATCCTACTGACATGGCCCATTTAAACCCAAATCATAATTTAATCACACCCAGAAGAACAGACCAGTTTATAAACATAATCCAATGTCTCTTTTTGGAATTTATAAATAATACCAAATTGCTACAACCTCTCTCATTAAAATTCTAGTAAATAGAAATTGAAGTTTATTTTAACTTTGGACATGGTGATCTTAATAAAGTTACTAATTACTTCCAAATTTTTCTGCTAATTTAATAGTAGTTTCTGATACCCCATCATGTCATCTGCAATCAAAGACCATTTTCTTTTCATGTTTTCTGATTTTTCTTTCCTCTCTGACTTATTACACTAAGTCGACCATAATATCATTATATCACTTAAGTGATAATAGATGTCCTTTTCTTGGTCTCTATTTAGGGTAAAGCATCCAATCTTTCAATATTAAATAAAATATGAGGTTTAGTGGTGAGAACAGAAATATTTCTAATGGAAAGCATTCAGCTATCTTTTAAATTAAGTATGAAATTAGCTGAAAGTTTTTAGATAGAGATACTATAGATTATGTTTCCCAAAATTAAGATCAAGGAGTGGATTTCCACATCTGGATCATCATAATGGCATTGACTATGGGTCTTGTAGATTTTAGAATATATTATTCTTCATTATGAACAAGATTTTTGCAGTGGGTTCTGATGGATACTACCTATTGGGCCATTAGCAAGGGTGAAAGGAAACCATCTGGATTTCTGCTTGGCTCAGTGAATTACTATCTGCAGGACTTTCTCATGGATGAAGACTCTAGTCACTGAAATGAAGCACTGTGTCCTCTAAGATCAGAAAAAAAGCAACCAACTCTGTTCCTATTCTTCAGATATTTAATCACTTAAAGAAATGTCCATCACTGACCCATTAGAGACAACCACAAAACAATATTCATTTACCTTAGAAGACTCCCAAATCAAAAATTTCACATATTCTATCCTCAAACCTGTAACATTTCCACCACTGACCTCCATAACTTAGACCTGAGATACCCATTCATTTGGCCAAATTCCTCATACAATAGCCCTCACAGAGACAAGATAATAGATGCTCATCATACTCTCCCCAATTGCTGAATAAATGATTTCCCTTTAAAAACATTCTCCATTATGAATTTTCTGAAACTCCCCCAAGGAGTATCATCCTAGTAAAGACTTTTCTTTCTTATTTCATGTTTTAATAGTTATCCCTAAACTGAGTTTTCTTTAGCACACCATGCTTCTTTTTGTCTGAATGATAGTGCAGAGTGGTTACAGACCTAGTGTTTCACTCCTGTGTAGTTCACTTATTTTATTTAAATTATAAAGTAAGGCATTTCCATATTGAGTACAAAGAATTTCTCACATTTGTTTTCTCTGACTCTCCACTTCCATTAGGTTTAAATAGTGAGTTCTCTCTTATGGTATATCATCAGACTATCTTCTAAGGACTTTGCTACATAGAAGACATTACTATGGGTTCTCTCCCTTACAAATTTACTTGGATTGTCTTAAGTAGTACTGATGACTAAAGGCACTTTCATGTTGATGGCAAGCATAGTGTTTCTTCAGTATGTGAATTCTTTGCTGTGTTCAAAGAGTTCTTTAAAGAGACTTCTCTGACTGAAGTCTCTTTCATATTTAAAGTATATATAGCATGAGTTCTCTCATTCCATCTAAGGTCAGAATATTGACTAAAGGCTTTCCCACCATGATGACATTCATAGGGTTTCTCTTCAGTTTGAATAATCTCATATTGTCTAAGGCTAGAAAAAATGAGATATTCACATTTAGAAGATATATTTCTTCTCCAGTGTGCATTTTCTCATGTTGCCTGAGAGTATAACTATGAGTGAAAGTTTTCTCACATAAATGATATTTATGGGTTTCTTTCAATGTGAGTTCTCTCAAGTTCTTTAATTGAAAAGTAATGAATGAAAACTGTCACACATAGATGACATCTATGGGGTTTCTCTCCAGTGTTGTCCAATAATAGATTATTAACCAAAGTCTTTTCCACAAGATCACATTCATAGGGCTCCATTCCTCTGTGAATTATCTCATGTTGCCCAAAATGAAAAATCTAATGAAAACTTTCTCACATAGAAGGCAACCATATAGTTTCTCTCCAAAGTGAGTTTCATTGTTTTGTACATGGACAGAGATTTCTATAAAGGCTAGAGCACTTAAATGGTATTCACATGATTTACTCCTTGTATGATTCTTGTTTTGATCAAAAGATGACTGGTCACTGAGCATTTTCCAAGTGGTTTGCTGAAATATGATTTGTCTTGTCAATTAATGCATGTTAAGTCACTGTGGATCTGTAAGTGGAATCTTCTTGCAAATAATTACAGTTAAAGGAATTATTTTGGGTGTGAGATCTCTACTGTGGGGAATTAGTTGGGAGACTATAAAATGTTACCGATATACATGAAAATCTTCATTTTCCTGCATATGAAACCTAGACTAATTCTCTACTGATAGTATCAAATGAAAATCTTGCCCATGTTAGTTTCATATGCACATTATTCTCTTTCATACATGGAAATTTGCTCTATTATAGCACTCCAACTGCAGAGCTATCTGATCACTTTTGAGATTCAAGATGTTTCAAAGTTTATGTATGTGAAAATTGTTTATGCAGTTGTCTTTTTATAAGAAATCCTTTTAGAGTTTTGCATTCAGTTTAATATTTCCAAATTTCAAACCAATGAAAATTTTTAGCATTTAATCCCTAAACTATTTACAGTTAGTTGATTGTACTGCATTCCTTATTTATTCCATCCCCAGGTATCTATGTGGGAAACTAAGGTTCACTCCAATTATTCTTACTGATGACATGCTATTAGAAGTGTCTTTCACAACCAATCCAATGTCCACATAGAAGAGGTGGCATTGGATTGGGAAAAGTGGACATGGTGGACGATGGGTATGGGGAAAGACAGGAAGAGATGAGAGGTGGAGGCGTCTTTGGGACATGGAGCTGCCCCGGATGGTGCTTCAGAGGTTATCACCGGACATTGTAAATCCTCACAGGGCCCACTGGATGGAATGGAGGAGAGTATGGGCCATGATGTGGACCATTGTCTATGAGGTGCAGAGGTGCCCAAAGATGTACTTACCAAATCCAATGGATGTGTCATGATGATGGGAACGAGTGTTGTTGGGGGGGGGGAGAGGTGGGGTGGGGGGGTGGGGTTGAATGGGGCCTCACATATATATTTTTAATGTAATATTATTACAAAGTCAATAAAAAAATATGAATGGAAAAAAAAAAGAAGTGTCTTTCGTGTAGATAGGTTGCTTGAATATCATTTCTTGTTTTTTTTTAAGATTTATTTATTTATTTATTTATTTCTCTCCCCCCCAGTTGTCTGTTTTCTGTGTCTATTTGCTGCATCTTCTTTGTCCGCTTCTGCTGTTGTCAGCGGCATGGGAATCTGTGTTTCTTTTCATTGTGTCATCTTGTTGTGTCAGCTCTCCGTGTGTGCGGCACCATTCCTGGGCAGGCTGCACTTTCTTTCACACTGGGTGGCTCTCCTTACGGGGTGCACTCCTTGCACGTGGGGCTCCCCTACACGGGGACACCCCTGCGTTACACAGCACTCCTTGTGTACATCAGTACTGCGCATGTGCCAACTGCACACGAGTCAAGGAGGCCCAGGTAATTGTGGGGCTTTGATAATGTATTAGACTGGACTATTAATAGCTGGTAAATGTCTGGACAATGCATACTGGGTCTCATCACTGCACCTTTAGGAGTTTATAATGAATCTGAAATTTCTCACTGGACTAGTCCCCATAATATATATTCTGAGACAAAAAAAAAAAAAAAGATTTACCCAGGAAGTTCATGATTCTGGGTTTGCCTCTTTTGGCAGATTGTTGCAACCTTGGATTGAGGTTAAGAAAAATGAAAACTTGATTAGAAATCTATCTATTTCAGTAGGAGAACTTACTGAATCTACTGCTTAAGATGGAGCTGCACAGCAACAGGCATTAGATTCATTACCTAAACTTCTTTTAGATAATAGCATAATCAACCTTCATTATATATTAGCTGAACAAGGACTCATTTTTGACATTGATAGTTGGAAAATGTGCTTATTAAAAGTTTCTTCAGTCAAGTAGCTCTGAAATTTCTAATACAATAATTTAGCTGGTTTTCTATTAATCTAATTTTGGAACTTAATTCTTTGCCCTTATTTCCCCAAAGGCAATTAACCAGAACTTCTCCATTTTGTTCACAGGAATGAGATAATGTTGTGGAGAGAGAGAGAAGTCAGGTATATGTGGTATTGAAGGCCAGGACATGAGAAACTGAGAAGAAAGATTTATCGACAGCTGGCTGGGCTTGGTGGACTCCTGTGCTAATAAAAACTGAGCCCTGAGTAGGATTTTTGGGTCCCTTTTATACAGAGGATGTAGGAGTAGGGAGTCAAATGGTGCTTATATGCAAAAGGACTTTTTTGTTAGCTTCTTAGAGTTTCAAGTGTTTTATCTGAGTATCAGATAGGTCTTGAATTAACACATATCCTTCAGGAAAGCTTGAATTAACACATACCCCCCATATTCCAGGTAATCTTGAATGAACACATATCCTCCACATTCCAGGTAAGCTTGAATTAACACATATCCCCCACATTCTAGGTAAGCTTGAATTAACACATACCCCCCACATTCCAGGTAAGCTTGAATTAACACATATTCACCACATTCCAGATAAACTACATTTAGTTTGCATCCTCCCTGAATATCCAAAGTCCATAGAGCTTATACCTCTCAGTTGGCTTTCCAGGAACTAGGCATACTTGGATATAGAATAAGTTTTCAATTTATGCACAGGCCCTATTAATGCCTCATGTGAAAGCAAAACCAGAGAAAATAGTGTCAAAAGAACCCTGTAAATCTGTAACTTTCCTCAGAGACCAAAAAAAAAAAATATTATTGATATCCTTGAGTTGTTGGCTAACAAAGAAATCATGAAGACCTTGTAGAAAGGCACCTGTACAACAATATCTAAACTGTTGTTAAAAACTGTGGTTTTTAAGCTGCTGAAATCAGAGACATTTTAATATGCTGAGACAAGGCAGAACTGAGAATTTGTACATATGCTCCTCACAAGCCCCCTGGAAGCATAACTTAACTTCTTTATTTTTAGCATTTTTTCCTCACCTACCCTATTTTCTTTTTCTTCTACCTGTAAAAACCCTAGCTGCCATTCTCACTTTGGATTTGTTTTGGGACTATTCCCCCAGCTCCTTGCTTATGCATTTGCAATAAATCTTCTCTCTGAGAGATGTGATTCTCCTTTGTGACACCATATTCAGTAGATCTTTCTTTTAGAATTTGTCATGCTTACCAAAACAACATTGCCAACATCATCTATTATAGTTGGGTCAATACCACTAGGGACATTGAGACACAATTATAAGAAAAATTGAACAAGAACAGGCCTGTAAACTCTGAAAAAAGAAGCCAGGACAGAAACACATCAGGGTGGGGATGGGTTGGTGGATTAGCATTTGCCCCCATAAGCCTGTTGTAGCAGTTTGATATTTTGCATGGGTTATGTTTGTAAACTTGTCTATTCTTCTGGGCATATTAGATTGTATTAACTTCAAAAGTATCACTTTTGCTTGAATAAATTATGATTGGGCCACATCACTAGGACATTGACTCCCTGTCCTCTTAGTGGGGGGAATTCACAGAGAAAACAACATGGCAGAGGAGAGAGTTGGAATTTTGATGGAGCCTCGGGAAGTAAATAGAGAAGCGTACACAATGAGGAAAGAAGGCTCCATTAGACATTGTAAAAGACCCAGGAAAAGGGACAAGCTGTGTGCCTGAAATTTACATCTGACCTTTGGGGAGAGCAGACTAGCTGAGCTCAGAGAGAAACAAGCCCCAGGAGAGAGACTAGACTTACCCTAGCATACAGCTGAGATTGGAAGTAGCTATGACCATGGAGCCTTAAGAGGAAGAGGAAGACTAAACACTCACAGATATCACCTGCTGTCTTGCCCAACACATGGCAAATGACTTTGGGTGATAAAGTACCTCTTACGGTACTTAGAGTAAGATTCTTTAGGGCCTGGTAGCTGTAGGTTTCTACCCCAAATAATAACCCTTTTTAAACCCAACAGGTTTTTGGTACCTTGCATCAGCACCCCTTTGACTGACTAATACACCTGTCCACACACAGCAAAGGCCCAGGAGGTGTGAGTGGAAGCTCTGCCTACAGCACCAATTGGCCTCTTCCTGAGCACCAGTTTATGGAATCCCATCTCTCTACCCACATCCTGTACAATCTGCCTTTCCAAAAAGCTGGTCTGAGTGCCCAGCTCCATGGGCATTTCTTCTCAAGTGATGATGCATCCTGAAAGCCTGCCTCCAAGCCTGGGACCTGCCAGTCTCCATCTCAAGCCCTGGGTGGGATTTCTCATCATAGCAAAACTGGTCAGATTTCCAATTTGGCTCCATCTGCTGGATTGAGGGCATGGTCCCAAAGCACAATAGTTTGTTTCATGAAATCACATGGCAGGGGGGTGGGCAAGGGAAGACCTTTGCATCTGTGACTACTGCTTCCCCAATGCTCTAGGTGAATATTGATGTTTGGTTTTGGGTGGTCCTCAGTTTGGATCTTAGGGCTGAGGACTGAGCCTGGTGCAGAGCAGTTGCTGTGCTCATGTGAATCTAGCCAATAACAGGAGTGCCATAGATTAACCCACGGGGACATGATACCCGGGTTGAGCCTCCCTGGCACCAAGGGATCACTACCAAGTACCAGCTGATGACATAACTAGAAAATGATCTTAAATTAAAGGTTCAACACGGACCAGCAGAATATCCCTGTCTACATATAATAATAGGAGTTAAAAATGCTGTTTGACCTAAAGTAAGGGGGAAATGGAAAAGACAAATGAGTTCATATGGCTATGAGTCTCTAAAAATGAGTCTGGAGGTTGTCAGAAGGATTGCCCTTATGCACACCTGAGCAGAGTCTCAGAGACAGATAAAGTAGATACAACCCCAGATATTGGTCCTTTTGAGGGCTAAAGAGACTCACAGGTTCTATGGTCATGGCAAATGGGGTTCACTGCCATGCCTGTTGGCCCTTCTTTGGAGCTGGTGTTTCTGCGTGATGGAGCTGGACTCAGATGTGATCTCTTTTCACAAGCCTTTCATGCTACTTTACTGGAATTGTAGTTGGTGCTGGGGCTTAAGATATATCTAGGGGATTTGAATCTCTGGACTGACAATATGATAGCCAGGCCCTGAGCCTCAACAGACTTCAACTCCTACACTCTGATTTATTGGACTTACCCCACTCAGCTAACATGGAGTTGAAAAATGTCAACCACCACACCATGGAGCCTAGAGTGCCTACAACTAAAAGCAGGAGGATTGCATCCAATATCCATGTGGAATCTAAACCCCCTCTTGACATAGATGTGGAATGGACACAACAAAGCCAAGGTCCACAGGAAGGAGGAATACAGTAAGGATCAGAGTGGACTTAATGATATCCTATTCATGAACTATTGTGGTTAATAATCAAGAAAATGTGGCATTGGTGTGGAAAAAGTGACCATGGTGGCTGCTGAATGTGGGGAATGGGAGGAAGAGATGAGATGTGGAGGCATTTTCGGGACTTGGAGTTGTCCTGGGTGTTGCTCCAGGGACAATTGCCAGATGTTGTATGTCCTCCCATGGCCCACTGGATGGAACGTGGGAGAGTGTAGGCTATGGTGTGGAACACGGGACATGGGGTGCAGCGATACCCGGAGATGTACTCAACAGATGCAATGTATGTGTCATGATGATGGGGGAGAGTGTTACTGTGGGGGGAGTGGTGGGGTGGGGGCAGTGGGGGTGAATGGGGACCTCATTTTTTTAATGTAATATCTTTTAAAAAATGAATAAATTGAGTAGAATTTGGGGGAAAAAAAGTCCAAAACATTTAAATGAAAAAAAAAAGATTAACCCACGGTAAGATGTTAGGTGGGAGGGATGTACCCAGTTGGAGGCTAGACAAGGGAACATCCTGGACTGGGCTGGCTGTAGAAGAGAAAGATATTCCTGAGAGTTTGGCAGGAAACAAAGTCTTGGGATTCCTCCTCACCCTGGTCTGATATGCTTAGTCAAGTACCTTGGATGGATCTGGCAGGGAGTGCCACCAAAGCTGGTGGATGGTTGGGGAAAGCTGGGTCCATGCAGTGGTGGGCATGGGGCACACATGGACTGGGAAAGTGTGTGTGTGGTTGTTGTGGGGGATGAGGGGTCCTTCTAGATACTGAGTCAGGCTGGGAAGATTGAGGCATGGCCAAGAGCACACCCCTGACCTGGTGGGTTGTCAGAGCAGTGGCTTTCCCTCTTTGTAACCCACCTAGCAGAGTGCTCTGAAACCTGGGTTCCCCTTGGACTCTGGTTTTCTGCACAGGTAGCCGGACACTGCCAGTTTTGTTCCACTGCCTCTTTTGCCTTTTCACTGCCTTTATTATCGTAGGGTGTTGATGAAAGCCAAGCAAAAGGCATACCACTGAAGCTGAGGTGTCATTGTGGCTGTGGCAGCAAGCAGAAGTCAGGTACTGGGGGCCCTCAGCCCCTGCAGGTGGAAGAGTTTCCACAACACCATCTAGTGCAGACTTTTGAAGTTCCAGGCCATAGCCACCACCGTTTTCTGCACTAACACCCTGAATATGACTAATGTCACTCATCTCTGACTAGGCTGGGTCAGGCCTGGTCAGTACTTGGATGGGAGACAGTCTGGGAATGTCAGGTGCTTTTGCTAGCCACATCTCTCTCTCTCTTCTTTTGGCCACCACCACCCAGAGAATGCCTTCCTCTAACCACTGCCTCACACTCCTCCCAACAACCTGCATGCCTGTCTCCACTTCAACCCTGCACACAGTGACACACAGGCAGCTGCAGCCAGCCCTTCTGTAGATAACCTAGTCCCAGACAAGCCCTGGCCTAGCAAGGACAGCAGAGACAGAGACTTCTGAGGCCTGGTCTCCTCATTGCTAGACCTTTTTTCAGCCATTAGGCCCCCTTACCCCTTGGCACCTGCAAACAAAGGGTGCACACAGGGGTTCCCTTTGGCTTTCTCTGCCTTCCCTGGCACAACTGGCATAAGTCAAAGGAATACACCTTCCCTTTGCCCTGGGTCCCATCCTACACACTCCCTATGCTAACAGAATACTCTGGGTTCTGGGCATCTAATTCCTGCTATGTCACATAAAAGAATTTAAGGACACACCATAGGGTAGGCCAGAGAGTAGAGTTTATTAAGAAACAAGTACACTAGAAATGAGACAAGTATGCAACCTGAGACACATGTGTGGGCATGGTACATGGTGAGATGTGAACTTGGGGCCCCAGGTTAGGCCTTTATAAGTTTTTCCTTCTCCCTTATCCTAATCCTGGGAAGGGGTACCAGCTGTTTGAGGTTCTGATTGGATGCCACAACTGTTAGCTCTCAAGGGACCAAAGGGGTAGCCTATTGTTTGGGCTTATCCTGGGCTTCCCTTGACCCTGGAAAGAGTTCAGAATGGGACCTTGTGGTCAGGATCTAGGAAGGATCTTTCTGGCTTTGTTTTGAGTTGCAGGGCATTTCTGAGCAGGGCTTCATGGCTTGTTCTCTTCAAGGTCTCAGCTGTCTTCCTTCTTTCCTTATTCTAAATTGCCTCAACTCCCCACTTGAAGGGCTTCCAACCTTGCACTGAAAGGGAAGCTGAAAGGTGATGGTCATTCTTCTGTAGCTGCTTGCTGGTGGTTAGGGGGAGAAGACCCTACCTGACAAAGTATAAAGTCTTATGGCTATTCTATTGAGGTTGAACAAAAATGGGTCTGGTACTATGATAGGAACTTGATGAAATCACCATGTACTAATACCTTGTTCTGGAAAGTGTTGATTCTGGAAGAAATAAACTTAATTAGAATCTTGGTATACTGTCCTACTAAAATAATAAAGAAGATGGTGGTAAGTGAGCCCAAAAAGGGGCCAGCCATGACATAGTGAACCACAAGTGTGAGAAAGGCCAGAGGTGCCTCAGAGGCTGCATCTTCCCAAAGCTGATGGGAAAAAACATTCTTCCTTAAGTTCTTTTATGTGTTGGTTAGCCCTAGGGAGAGATTGTGGTAGACCTGGGTTTGGTATAAATTGCCAACCCAGTTACCATGGTGGTAGTTATGCCTAGGATAACAACCTATGCTAGGAAAGGTACGAAGAGAGGCACTACCTTAGAAACTCACAAAGACCATAATGGCAAAAACAAGGCAAGCATATGACAAGCAATATAAAGACAGCACTTGAAAGAACCATTCTTTTATCTTACAGGCATGCTCATTAACTACTTAGAAAATGAAATAAATTTAACCAGATTATTTTTAATTTTTAAGTTTTTGTCTTTTTTTGACATGTAATTTTTATTGTCTTTTTTAAAGATACATAGACCACAAATGTTACATTAAAAAATATGAGGTTGCTATATACCTCACACCCCACTCCCCCCAATTCCTCCCACATCAACAACCTGTTTCCTCATTGTGGCACATTCATTGCATTTGGTGAATACATTTTGGAGCACTGCTGCACACATGGATTATAGTTTACATTGTAGTTTACACTCTCCCCAGTACATTCAGTGGGTTATAGCAGGACATATAATGTCCAGCATCTGTTCCTTCAGTATCATTTAGGACAACTCCAAGTTCCAAAAATGCCCCCACATTACACCTCTTCTTCCCTCTCCCTGCCCTCAACAACTACTGTGGCCCCTGTCTCCACATCAATGATACAATTACTTTCATTGCTAGAGTCACAATAGTTATATAGTAGAATACCAGTAAGTCCATTCTAATCCATATTTTATTCCTCCATCCTGTGGGCCCTGGGATGTTGATGTCCATCCACTCCACCTCTAAATTGAGAGGGGGCATAGATTCCACATGGCTGATGGATGCAATTCTCCTGCTTGCAGTTGTAGACACTCTTGAATTTAACTGGATTTTTCACATTCAATACTCTCTGCATATGTTTTAGAATAGAAGAGATATTATTATATTCATCAGGTATATAGGTACAGTGCTTAATACTCATCAGTGCACAAATTCCTCTATAAGCTGCAGTTAATAGATCTAAGGTCCAGGTTTGCAATACCACACTTGTCTCTAAAGGGCTGAGGTCATAATGCCAGTTGTGTTTATATTCTACTCACAATACTTTGATAATTATTGCTCCACTTGGTATGTCCACGCAGCCAGCATGCTGCAGCACTGTTGATCATAGAGAGAAACTTGGAAGGTAGGACCCAGTGTTTCACCAGCCTGGTGCATAGTGCCCTTTGGTACTATGAAATAGTGCCAGCCTAGAAACAGTATTCATTGTAAATCTGGACATATTGAGCCATTGTCAGCTGCTGGAGAAGTCCAACCCTGCAACATACTCTCCTTCCCCTACAGGAGCATGTCCTGATGTGGTAGATACTTTTATTGTTTTAGGGGTTATCATAACCAACCTAGCCAATAACTCAAATGGATAGGCTCCATGCAGGGCATTTGGGACTGGTTTGAATGCATGCACAAGAGAGTTGAAAATAGTGGTCTATCTCTTTTAATTTTGTACAATTTATAAACACTTCCAATGCAATGTATAACATATCAAATGAACTTAAATGTTTTTAGTACTTTACTATTTACTTCTACACCTTTACCATGATAACATTAATTAACAGGTATTTTACTTTAGCAGTACAGGAACAACTATTCCCTCTATTTTATGAAAATGTAAGATTCTCAATAGAATCTCTGTTATCACCACTTTGAGATGCAGATCGAGGTGGTCTCTGACATGTTTCCCTGTTAGGAAGCTCCTTTTTTTTAATTAATATCAGTTTTGATTTCTAACTAATAATGGATTCCTGGAATTACCCTTTTAAATGCTTCAGTTTAGAAGATGACTTACAAACTTCTTAAAATTCACCATAATCTCTTAGACTACTTCATATTTAAATAAGCTTATAAGTTACAGTTAGCAAACAATGAGATTTACTTAATCTATTTAAAGTATTATATTACATTCCTCATTCTGTTCTATGAAAACTAGTCTTTTCACTTTAAGACAGATCTGTCTTTCCTTCTTAACTTTAATTTCATTAAACAGAAACTTACAACTGTTATCTTAAAGGTTTAGTACATATAATGTTAATTTATTCTATTAGTATCCTATAAACCTATGGAGATTACACAAAAACCAAATAAAGTGGAAACCATTATAGTCTATGTGAGAAATGTTCTTTTTCCTTCCTTCCCAGGAGAGTAAAAAAATATCTTCTTTAAAAATGAAATTCTAAAACTGTGGATAATCTTAAAAGCATACTGACTGCTAATTTCTGGAATATGTTGTATTTGTTTAATTTGCTTTAATTATACTTTAGAAAAGATCTTTCCATAACTTTCAAGGACTTTTTTCCTTTACTTATTGAAATTTGAAAATCAGGTTATTAATTACTCTCATTTAAATCTGTTAATGGGTTTACATTGGGGGATTACAGGACAAGCTATGTTTCTTAATTTCCAAGCCCAGTAGATAAAAGTTTTAAGCTAAAATTACATTTTCCTATCTTGTCACACCTAGCCCTTCCACCATAACTCTTGCAAAGAGAAGGCCCTGAGGACTGGGTAGTTCAAAGAGCTTCAGGAAAACATATTTCCCTTTCCCAATAATTTCTATATTCAGATTTATATATCACCTTTCCATCTGCTTAGCCTAGTTTGCACTCCAAGAATATTCATTCACATATATAAATGCATATTTAAATTTTAAAAATTTGAACAGAACTCTTTTAAGAATTTTCAGTTGTTAATTTGATATTATCATCCCATTGTATGAAAATATATGCTGAACAAATAGACACACATAGAATTAGACATAAACACAGAATGCCTTAAGGCTACTTATAATTTTCATTCTCTTACAAAATAAGTTCACATGTAATATAACATTTAAAAGAGCTCTTTGAAGGCTATTTCTCATTATCTTTATGTGCACTGTTTTGCACACAATTTTCAATCTTTTTAGTTATTGGCTTATAATCAATTTTTTTCCAATGCTTTGAAATGCAGCCTACATCATTTTCCTTTACTTCAGAGCTCTGCTTATTTCCTGTAGCAGATTTATATCATTTATGATTTCAAAAAGAAAAATATAGATTAAGTTTGTAAACTGGTCTTTTCCTCAGTGTGATAACCTTTGATTGTATTAGATTCAACTGAGATGTCTTTGCTTAAATTATGTTAAGGTTAGGGTTTTGATTCAACCATGTCAGTAGTGTGTGACACATGTTTGAGTCCCTGGCCCCTTGGTGGGCTATAAAAATGGACACTCACTCAAGAAGACACACAGAAGATGACACAAGAGCTCTATAGAAACAAGAGGAGATAAATTAGTTTTGATGTTGGAGCCCAAGAGAAAGCTAAACCATTTGCTAGGTAGTTTACAGCTGACCTTGTGAAGAGACCAGAGAGGCTGAGCCTGGAAAGAAACAGGACCTATGCCAGCCTACTTATGAGATCAGAAGAAAATGGGACCATGAAGTCTTAAGAGGAAGAAGGAAGGCTGAACCCTAACAGTTTTTGGCAATCATCTTTGGCTAGAAAGTGCCTCTTATGGTACCTTGAGTAGGACTCTTTAAGGCCTTGAAACTATAAGCTTCTTTCCCCAATGACACTATTTAAAAAGGCAACAGATTTCTGGTGTTTTGTACCTGCATACCTTTGGCTGACTAAAATATTTCCCATTTTGACTTCAACAGAGGTTGGGCAAGAAACATTATTTCCAGTATATACTCACTGAAGTCATTGACGTCTCAGGGAAAACTGTTTTACCTCATGAATGGCTAGGGACATTTCCTTTGGCCTACTGTTATAGAGGTCTTAGTAGCTGTGTGAGAGAGCTAATTTTATTGCCACTGCCTGGGACTGAGTTTTGCTCTTAAATCAGACATTAAGAGGAACACTAAGAAGCAGGGACTCGGGGATGAGCCTCCCTGGTGCCAAGGGATTACTACCAAGTACCAGCTGATGATGTAACTAGAAAATGACCTTGAATAAAAGGGTCAACTTGGACCAGCAGAATATTTCAGTCTACATATAATACCAGGAGTTAAACATGCTTTTTGACCTGAATAAAAGGGGGAAATGGAAAGGACAAATGAGTTTATATGGCTATGAGTCTCCAAAAAGAGCTCAGAGAGGTTATCAGAGAGGTTGCCCTTATGCACACCTGAGCAGAGTCCCAGAGACAGATAAAGTAGATTCAACCCCAGGTATTGGTTCTTCTGAGGGCTACAGAGACCCACAGGTTCTATGGTCATGGCAGATGAAGTTCAGTGCCATATCAGTTGTCCATACTTTGGAATTTGTGTTTATGTGTGATGGAGCTGGACTTAGATGTGATCTTTGTCCACAAGTCTCTCCTGTTACTTTTACTGGAACTGTAGTTGGTGCTGGGGTTTAATGTATACCCAGGGGACCTGAATCTCTGGACTGACCATGTGATAGTCAGGCCCTGAGCCTCAACAGACTTGCAACTCCTACACTCTGGTTTATTGGACTTACCCCACTCAGCTAACATGGAGGTGAAGAAGGTCAACCACCACACCAGGGACCCAAGAGTGCTAACAACTGAAAGCAGGAGAATTGCATCCAGCATCCATGTGGAATCTCAGCCCCCTCTTGATATAGATGTGGAGTGAACACAACCATTCTAAGGTCCACAGGATGGAGGAATAGAGTATGGATTAGAGTGGACTCACTGATATTCTATTCATGAACTATTGTGATTAGTAATCAAAGAAAATGTGGCATTGATGTGGAGAAAGTGGTCATGGTGGCTGCTGGGGGTAGGGATTGGGAGGAAGAGATGTGAGGTGGGGGCATTTTTGGGACTTGGAGATGTCCTGGGGGGTGCTGCAGGGACAGTTACTGGACATTGTATGTCCTCCCATGGCCTACTGGGTAGACTGTGGGAGAGTGTGGGCTATGAGGTGGACCATTGATCATGAGGTGCAGCAGTGCTCAGAGATGTATTCACCAAATGCAATGAATGTCTCATGGTGATGGAAGAGGTTGTTGTTATGTGGGGAGGAGTGGGGTGAGGGGGGTGGGGGGTATATGGGGACCTCATATTGTTTTTATGTAACATTAAAAAAATAAAGACAAAAAGAGAAGCAGGGACCGATCTGTGTCTTACAGTCAAACAGCCTCAGGGGCCCTGGAGTTACTGTATTAATAGTAATCTCAGGGCCTCCCAGCAGCTGAGTAAGAACAAACCTCTAGGCTTGGCCCAGGGGTCTCTTTAATAAAACAAAAGGAGACGGAGACAGGCCTTTGAATTAAAAAGCCTAGACTCACTTATTGTTATAGGGTTTCAGTGAGCATGACTAGTCTCCTTTTCTCCTGTCTGGCTTGACAAATATACCAAAATATTACTTTGTCTTTGGCACTGGACGGGTTAATCACAAAAAATCTTGATGCAGCTCTCTTTGCCATTATCTTGCTGGACATTCATAGAGTATCTTGGATTTATGTATTCAGGCTTTCCATCATATTTGGGATGGAAGATTTTCTGTCATCATTACTTTAAGCATTTTTTCTGGCCATTTATCCATCTTTGCTCCTTCTGGGACTCCTATTTTACATATATTGGCATACTTTGTGGTATGCCACAGGTTACTCAGACTGTGTTTATTTTTTTCCATTTTTTTTA
This sequence comes from Dasypus novemcinctus, assembly GCF_030445035.2. Taxonomy (NCBI): domain Eukaryota; kingdom Metazoa; phylum Chordata; class Mammalia; order Cingulata; family Dasypodidae; genus Dasypus; species Dasypus novemcinctus. Next base: position 8,531,713 of record NC_080694.1, on the reverse strand, counting down.
AGTAAAATAGTCTCCTGGGCTATTTCAATTGTTTTTTCTTTGAGGTCACTGAGACTTTCTTCAGCCTCCTCCAATCTCCTCCTGAAATTCAGTTCAATCTGCTTTTGAATTATTCAGTTCTGTTATTGTACTGTTGAATTCCCAAATTTTCATTTGGCACATTGTAATTTCTATCTTAGTGCGGTCACCCCTCGGGCTGAAGTGTGGTTTGCTGGCCTGGCAGGGGAGTGGCCGCGGTAGGCCTAATTCCGCTGCCCCCATAATAGGGTGGTTGGTCGGGCCCACCGCCACCCCTGAAGGAAGCTCGGCATGGGCGCAGAGTGCCCTCGGGTCTCCCCTTCTCGGCAGCCATGATTCCGCGGCCGCCCCTCCTCCCAGATGGTGCCACCCGATGCCTTGTGGGGCGGCACCCTTCTTCTTCCTTCTCCCTGCGCAGGCGCAGGGCAGAAAATTCCAGTCTGCCCTTTTCCCCTCCCCCGACAGCAGCAACAGCCAGGCGTGGGTGGAGAAATCCAGCCCGCCCTTTTCCCCTCCCCCGACAGCAGCAACAGCCAGGTGTGGGTGGAAAAATCCAGCCCGCCCTTTTCCCTTCCCCCGACAGCAGCAATAGCCAGGCGTGGGCGGGAAACTCAAGTCTGCCCTCCACCCCAGCAACAGCAGCCACCAATCCCTAAACCCTGCCCCTTCCCCCAGCAACAGCGACAGCCAATCCCTAACCACCACCCCTCCCCCGTCCAGTACCGCCCACTGACCTTTCGCCGTCAACCAATCAGAACAGGGCGTGGCTTCAACCAATCAGCCTTCCCCAGCCCCTATAAAACTGTTGCCTCTCCCTCAGTAAAGTGGACTTGCGTGTTTACCTTGTCTCCGCGGTAGTTCTTCTGCCGTGCGCCCTCCAGTCCTGAGAGCCCCCGACAAGGGCCTGGCCTCCCTTGTCCCCAGTTCGTCACCTGCTTCTCCGGGCGACCCCTTCGTCGCCTGCTTCTCCGGGAGACCCCTTCGTCGCCAGCTTCGCCGGGCGACCCCGTCAGCCGAACCGCGCAATCCCTTGTGAGACCGATCCCTCGTCTGCTGCCGGACCGACCCCTCGTCCCAAGCGGGACCGACCCCTCGTCCCAAGCGGGACCGACCCCTCGTCCAGAGCTGGACCGACCCCTCGTCCGCAGCCAGACCCCACCTCTACCAACCGAGCAAGCCGCCGCAGCTGGCGCCCAACGTGGGGCAAGGCAACCCCACCACAGCACAACATGGGGCAAGGCAAATCCACCACAGCCTCACTCCATAACCTGGCGGCCCCCCCCCCTCCTTTCTTCTCACCGTGGGGCTTCTCTCGTGCAACATTGCTGCTACCTGAGCCTTGGCTACCTCATATGATCCACAGCGGTCTGGGAGAATCGCTGGATGGCTTTCTCCTTCCATGTCGGGGGCTTATACCGACCCGCTATGATTAAGAGGAGCCTTGGATTTCTCGGGAGCGCGCGCTTGCACGTCTGAAGTAATCCTACCACAGCCCTACGCCCTCCTCTCTTCTCACCTTGGGACTTCTCTCGTGCAACATTGCTGCTATCTGAGCCTTGGCTACCTCATATGATCCACGGCGGTCTGGGAGAATCGCTGGATGGCTTTCTCCTTCCATGTCGGGGGCTTATACCGACCCGCTATGATTAAGAGGAGCCTTGGATTTCTCGGGAGCACGCGCTTGCACGTCTGAAGTAACCCTACCACAGCCCTACGCCCTCCTCTCTTCTCACCCCTATCTTTTCGCTCTGCATTGCTGCTCCTGAACCTTGGTGACCTCATATGATCCACGGCGGTCTGGGAGAATCGCTGGATGGCTTTCTCCTTCCATGTCGGGGGCTTATACCGACCCGCTATGATTAAGAGGCGCCAATAAAACTCTCAGGAGCGCGTGCCTGAGCACCTCCACCCCTGCCTTCACCTCTGCCTCCTCCCCTCTGCGCTTGCTCCCCTTTGCCTTGCTCCACTGCTTGTCGTCCCGCCCTCCCCTTGTCGGGGCCTTCTCTTGGCCCGCGACCACCGTCGGAGCCCCACCGGCTCCGACCCCTCGTCTCACCGCGCACCTCGGCTCCCATCGCCGCGCTCTCAAGGTAAGGGCCCCTTTTCTTATCGGCTCCAAAAGGCCATTAGCAATGGGTAACATCCTATCTGCTAAGCAAGCCCCACAAGTTCGGGCCCTCGCCGGTCTCCTAGACACTCACCGGTGTAAGATCTCTTTGAAACAGCTTCAAGTGTATTGGGACCTTCTTCTCCCCTTTAATCCGTGGCTTACCACGTGTCAGCTTTGGGACCCAGACACCTATACTCGCCTTATAGATAGGGTCACTTCTGCTGTGGAGCAGGAAGGTAAAAGATTCCCTCCTGGCTTATTACCAGCGCTTTTTACCATCTGCTCCTGCCTTCAAGGTGCCCCTACCATCGACTCCCCCCGGCCGAGCCACCGCCGCTGCCGTGATTGTCAGGACGGCGACTTTAACAGGGACCCTAATTGGAATTCTGATACCGACTCCGATTCCGACTCTGAGTCGCTTGTTGAGCGCCTTAATAACGCGCTCAAAAATTGTCCCCCTAAACAATGTAATCTAGCAGTGCCGAGCGCCGGTGAAGATGGCGAACTTCTGCCTTCTTCCTCGCTCGTAAAGGGGAGGTCTCTTTGCCCCTCCCTCCCCCCGACGACTTCCTGCCTGGGTGGGCCGGAAGCTCCCTCCCCGCCATTTTGTAGCACCGCTGGGGACGGCCCGCAGCCATTTTGTAACACCGCATGGGCAACGGCTCCTCTCGTGCCCTCCGCGCCAGCGGCCCCCCCCGGCTCCGCCTCCCCCTGGCAGCCCCCTCCATCCGATCCGTGGCAAGCTGCCGCATGCACGGCCCCCTCTAGCCTATTTTTGGACCCGTATTCCTTATTCCTCCCCCGTCGGGGCACCTCCGCCTACCTCCCTGCCGCCTCCTACCACCTGCTTTCCCCTTAATGTAACTCCCACCCCTCAGCGCCCCTTTCCATGGTACCCACATGATGCGGAAAGTGTTAAACAGCTCCGCAAGGCCGTTAAGGAGGACGGGTTAGGCAGCCCTTATGCTCAGCATTTGTTAGAGGAGATGTCCACCCTTCTGTGCATCCCCCTCGATTGGCTCCAACTGGCCCGTGCCATCCTCACGCCTGGCCAGTTTATAAATTGGCGCGCCCATTTTCATGCTGAGGCTGAAAAGCAGGTTGCGGCCAACGTCGCAAGGGGTGTTAATCACCCACCAGAAGCCTTCACCGGCACCGGTCAGTTTAGCCAGGCTGCGGCCTACTACCATGCTCCGGCTGGCTTCTGGCTTCAGATTCGCGAGGTAGCCCTACGGGCCTTTCGCGCCTGCACTGCCAGTAGTGCTGACAAGTTCACTAAGCTCACACAGACCAAGGATGAGGACTTTTCTACCTATGTTTCCAGAGTCCTCCGGGCATGTGAGCGCAGGGTCCACGATGAACAGGCTCAGTGCGCCCTCGTCCGTGAAATTATCCTTGAAGGGGCCAGCCCCATTTGTCGACAGGCGATCGCTCCCGTGAGAGAAAAGTCGATAGACGATTGGGTAATTGCCTGTAACGGCCTTGACCAACAGGCTGCTTCTTTCGCCAAGGCTGTCACGACAGCCATGGCACTTAACTCCTCTTGTTTTAGATGTGGCGAGCCAGGACATTTCGCCCGTGAATGCCTGGCAGTCTCTGCACCGCCGGGCCCTCCTGTTCCTCCCCCCCCACCGCCCCGACGGGGCCCTTCTACCCCCTGCCCCCGCTGCGGCCGGGGGTACCATTGGGCTCGCGACTGCCGTATGCAGCCTCCCCTGCAGCGGCAACAGCCATCTTTAAACTCCAGGAGGGGCAGGCCTCAGCCCCACCCCAAAGAGGCTCCCCGTCCCAACCTTCCAAAGCCCTGATGTGGACAGTCCCCATCACGTCCACCAGGCCTACCATGAGGTTTAAGATTCAACACCGCTGGTATTCTGGGACCCTCGACTCGGGTGCAGAGGTCTCTTGTTTCCCTGCTCATTTCGCCGCCCAGTGGTCTGTTCAAGAAGGCCCTTCCGTCCAAGGGGCCACTGGCTCCTCTACCTCCCTTCGCGCCAGTCACCCTATTGCCTGGGAGGACGGTGAGGGATGTGTGGGCACATTCCGGCCCCTCTTCCTTAGCACCCTTGATACTATACTTTGGGGGCGAGATGTCCTGGAGGAGTGCGGTGTTCAGTTAACCACTCAGCCCCCCCAATAGTTTGCGCCACTGCTCAATTAACACCTCCCACACCCACTCCTCTGCGGTGGGATACAGAGGAGCCTATTTGGGTGGAGCAGTGGCCCTTGCCATCCCACAAACTCCAAGCTCTTCGTGAGTTGGTTCGAGAGCAGCTTGAAGCTGGACATATAGAACTGTCCACAAGTCCCTACAATTCGCCCGTTTTTATTATTAAAAAGAAGGCCACTGGCAAATACCGCCTCCTACATGATTTGAGGGAGATTAATAAGCATATCCTCCCCATGGGAACTCCCCAACCGGGACTCCCTCACCCAGTGGCCATTCCTAAACACTTTTTTGTGGCTACTCTAGATATTAAGGACTGCTTTTTTTCCATTCCGCTTCACCAAAAGGACCGCCCGCGCTTTGCCTTTACTGTTCCTGTCCCCAACCACCGAGGGGCAGCCGATAGGTATCAGTGGAAAGTCCTTCCACAAGGCATGCGCAATAGCCTGGCCATCTGCCAGCTGTATGTGAACGCGGCAGTCGCCCCCTTGCGAGATCTGGGCTACCTCATTCACTATATGGATGATGTCCTGGTCGCATGTGAGACCCATGAGAAGCTGCAGTATGTCCTCTCTCAACTTCGGCATAATCTGTCCGCCATTGGCTTAACAATCCAGAATGACAAGGTCAAATTTGAACCCCTCTTAACCTTCCTGGGGTTCCATATCTCCCAGCATGTAACCCCAATGGCTGTGCGACTAAATGTGCCAGACCGAGTCACCCTCACAGAGCTCCAGCAGCTCTGTGGGAATATCAATTGGGTCCGTCCGGCTCTGTCTGTTACCACGGCACAGCTCCAGCCATTATTTGCTCTCTTACAAACCAGTCATAAACCCCCCTCTGCCGTGTCCGCAAAGATAGCCATCACACCCGAAGCTCGAGCCGCCATTGCCGCTGTAGATAAGGCCCTTAATAACTGCTGCCTCCAGCGGTTCAATCCCCAGCGGCCTCTCCAGGTGTTGGTCCTCCCCACCAAGGGAACGCCCACCGGAGTTCTTTGGCAGGACGGGCCCCTCCTCTGGCTCCATCCTTCTAAAAGCAAGATGCAAAAGATCTGCCCCGCAGTAAGACTATGGATCGCTCTCGCAGCCGATTTAGTGCAGCTGTCCGTCCATACGTTTGAAACTCAGCCTGCCGTAATTGTTTGGCCGCTTAATGCGAAAGAAACCACCTCCCTCATTAGGGATAATGAGCAAATGCAGGTGCTGTGTGAGGGATTTGCAGGCGATTTCAATTGCCATTTCCCTAGTCACCGCCTACTCCAAGGCGTGTCCAAATTTCCCTTCCGAAGTCCTTTTTTCCCCTTCCCGTCTTCCTCCCCCTTTCCGAGGTCCGTCACTATTTTCACGGATGCGTCTAGAACTAAGTACTCCATGGTTGTGTACCTGGATGGAGTCGCAGAGCCGAAAGTCTTTACACATCTTAACCTACACTCCGTCCAGACGGGAGAGCTTTTGGCTATTGTAGAAGCGCTTTGCGCCTTCCCCTGTGAACCTGTTAACATCTTTACAGATAGCCTCTATTCTCTGCAAGTCTGCAGGGTCTTGGCATTAGCTACATTCTTCCCGACCTCCTCTCCTATTGATGAGGCACTGGATGCCCTTAAGACCCTTCTTGAAAAACGCATGGCACCCTGGTATATTGCTCATATCCGGAGCCACTCCGGGTTGCCTGGCCCCCTAGCAGCAGGCAACGACACCGCGGATCAGACGGTCTCCGCCCTTGCCCTTGATTCGGTCGGAGATGCTATCAATCAGGCTAAGTCCTTACATTCGAGGTTTCACTTTTCTGCCACCTCACTCCACCACCTTTTGCCTGAGTTGCCAATTGAGACTTGTAAGCACCTAGTGCGGACATGCAAAACCTGTGCCCCCTTCCTGCCTCTGGGGCCTCTGCAACCGCAGGGGGTGAATCCCCACGGCCTTAGGCCTAATTCCAGGTGGCAGATGGATGTCACGCATGTCCCGTCCTTTGGACGCCTTAAGTTCTTGCACGTTATAATTGACACCTTCTCCCACATGTGCTATGCAGTCCCCTTGCCTGGGGAGACTGCTAAGCACTGCATTAAGGCCCTTCGGCAAGGGATTCTCTTCATGGGGGTCCCCTGGGACCTAAAGACGGATAACGGCCCTGCTTATCGCAGTGAATCCTTTGCGAGGTTCCTTCAGCTCTACCAAATCGCCCACCATTTTGGTATCCCATATAACCCACAAGGACAGGCCATTGTGGAGAGCTCCCATCGCCGTCTGAAACAACAAATTGAAAAACAGAGGGAAATCCTCCCTCACGCTCCTCCCGGAGACATCATCACCGCTGTCCTAATCCATCTAAATCTCTTGACCTTTGATAAGGATGGTCTCTCGGCAGTCCATAGGCATTGGGGCCCCTCGTATCGCCCCACACAGGCCCCCCTGGTCCTTTGGAAGGACCCTCAAACAGGTCAGTGGCGTGGCCCGTGCCCCCTTCTTACCCAGGGCCGAGGTTTTGCTTGTGTCTTCCCGCAGGATGCCGCTCAGCCAATCTGGGTCCCCGGGAGATATGTCAAACCCGCCACCTCAGCAGCGGATGTCCCGCAGGGCACGGCGCCAGATGCGAGTGATCCAGCACCAACTGAGCCAGCTCACCCTCCACCCTGAGAGGCAACCATCCAACCCTGAAGTCCGTTCACTGCTCACACTCTACCGTCAGTGCAGACGCCGCAACCCTCGCCATGCTGCCGAGCCAATTAACATAGTCTCTCTCCTTCTCCTTATGCTCTCCCTCGCCACCTCTGGCCAAGCTAACCCCTCTCACCAGCCCCGCTAAATGGCCCGCAACCCGCTTTCCCCGGCCCGCAGCTTGCGGAGCTTCCTCCTGTCTCGACCTCACACCTCTTCTCAGCCATCCAAAGCGTCCTTTCTCGTCCCCCGCCCCCCTCCTTTTTTCGCTTGAACCCCTACTGCGTTGCAGATTGGGCCGCCCCATGTCGGCCCGCCCCATTAACATCGGCCTCTCTCGCGCCCGTGAAGACTTTGGCCTTCTTATTGTCCTCGCCTACGTCTCCACCACTCCCGACGCTGCCGCCACCACCGTCGCTGGTGCCCTGACGCGACTTGTCCTCACCGCTGCGATCCTCCAGACCATCACACAGTCTGCCTCTACCGCTCTTCGCCGCCAAGAAGAGATCAACTACCTGTAACGCGCTGTCATCCTGGACTTTTAACAAGCAGATGGACCTTATAGCCACCGAGATCAACAAGAATTGGACATTGGCCACCCTTGCTTGCAACGGCAAGATACCGCCCCCCAAATTGTACATTTGTATCCCCGTCATACTCACCTCCCTCTTCAGCCCCGCTTCCCTCATTGCTTACTGCCTCTTGGGCCTCGGCTACTTGTTGCTGCTGCCATCCTGGCCCTTATTTGAAAAGAAGGGGGAAATGCGGTCACCCCTCGGGCTGAAGTGTGGTTTGCTGGCCTGGCAGGGGAGCGGCCGCGGTAGGCCTAATTCCGCTGCCCCCATAATAGGGTGGTTGGTCGGGCCCACCGCCACCCCTGAAGGAAGCTCGGCATGGGCGCAGAGTGCCCTCGGGTCTCCCCTTCTCGGCAGCCATGCTTCCGCGGCCGCCCCTCCTCCCAGATGGCGCCACCCGATGCCTTGTGGGGCGGCACCCTTCTTCTTCCTTCTCCCTGCGCAGGCGCAGGGCAGAAAATTCCAGTCTGCCCTTTTCCCCTCCCCCGACAGCAGCAACAGCCAGGCGTGGGCGGAGAAATCCAGCCCGCCCTTTTCCCTTCCCCCGACAGCAGCAATAGCCAGGCGTGGGCGGGAAACTCAAGTCTGCCCTCCACCCCAGCAACAGCAGCCACCAATCCCTAAACCCTGCCCCTTCCCCCAGCAACAGCGACAGCCAATCCCTAACCACCACCCCTCCCCCGTCCAGTACCGCCCACTGACCTTTCGCTGGCATCCAATCAGAACAGGGCGTGGCTTCAACCAATCAGCCTTCCCCAGCCCCTATAAAACTGTTGCCTCTCCCTCAGTAAAGTGGACTTGCGTGTTTACCTTGTCTCCGCGGTAGTTCTTCTGCCGTGCGCCCTCCAGTCCTGAGAGCCCCCGACAAGGGCCTGGCCTCCCTTGTCCCCAGTTCATCACCTGCTTCTCCGGGCAACCCCTTCGTCGCCTGCTTCTCCGGGCGACCCCTTCGTCGCCTGCTTCTCCGGGCAACCCCTTCGTCGCCAGCTTCGCCGGGCGACCCCGTCAGCCAAACCGCGCAACCCCTTGTGAGACCGATCCCTCGTCTGCTGCCGGACCGACCCCTCGTCCCAAGCGGGACCGACCCCTCGTCCCAAGCGGGACCGACCCCTCGTCCAGAGCTGGACCGACCCCTCGTCCGCAGCCAGACCCCACCTCTACCGACCGAGCAAGCCGCCGCATCTTAGTATTGAAATTTTCATTTTGTTTTAACCAAAACCATGTCCTGTCTTGGCATTTCTAAGAAAGGGTTTTTAAAGAGAAGGAAGGTTTCATAACTTATTTTTGGTCAGTGGATATTTGGAGTTCTCCAAATGTCCATCAGTTTAATAGTTCACTGAGTTCTTTATCTTGTGATTTGTTTGTGGTATCCAGATGTCCCTAGGGTTTTGAGGAATACTGTTGCTTGAGGCTTTGCACACTCTGGTAGTTTGTGATTTCTAGCTGATATTTGTCTAAGAGTAATATCCAGAATGACCACCTGAATCCATTTTAATCTCTTACCCATAGTAACTCTATTCTGTTTTATTTCTTTTTACAAACACAAGCTTTAATCTAAAGATTCAACAGAAGAATAATTAAATGGATCATTATCTATTCATAAATGGAATAGTCCTCAGCATTATAACAGGATAAATGACTAATTCATACAATTCTGATGAACATCACAGACAATATATGTGTTAAAGAAACCAGACCCCAGTGTACCTTACATATCACTTCTCACCATCATGTTCAAGAACAGCCAAAAGTGACCTGTGGTGAGGAAACTCAGAATAATGTTTGCTTGTGAGAGTTGGGGTCAAAGGAGAGGGGCACAAGGAAAGCTTCTGGAGTGATGGAAATAATTTAGTTTTTTATTTGGGTGTGGGTTACTTATATGTGTGCATTTCCCAAAACTCAAATTGAAATCTTAAGGGCTCTTAATAGCCATGCTTTTCAATGTACGTAAATTTCAACTCAATTAAAAACATTTAAGGCGTTAAACTGTACAGCAGAAACCCTTCCACTGTGGCCTGTGGAGGAGTGATTGTCACCCACCAAAAATTCAAAGGACATGGAAATGAGCTATGGACCAAACATCCTTCTGCTATAGACCAAACAGCTCTCTGCTATGGTGAAGAGGTGTTACCATTCCCTGACATTCACAGGGGCCAGATGTAGAGTACAATGGAGCCCACACATGGTACATCCAGAAACATGAAGATTATATATTAAGCTTAACCCACTGTTCAGCAGAGCATCCCCATCCTCTTGACACATACACTGTTGGGAATCTAGACTTTGAGGACCAGGATGGAATGAAAAATTTTCACACTCTTTGAAACTTGGGGACATAGTGTGTAGGTACTCCCTCCTGTCCTCTCTGGGTCACGGCTCACTTCACTTCCCACTCTAGTTAGTCTACATCACCAGGATAGATGACTCATGAGCCCACCTCTCCTGCAAGGAACCCCCAAGGCAAAAGAGATTTGCCTTGGATCTCTGAGGCAAATATCTACTGACTTTATTGCTTTCTCACTTTCTCTGCTCCTTCACTCTTATGCTTTCTAGTGTGGGTTGTCCCTAGTGAGACACCATGGTAGAGGGCTTGCTGCTCATCTGCCAGGGTCCAGGATAAATTTCCAGTTGCTGTTCCTGTTTCTGTCACTGAAGAAATGGGCATCACCTCTGCAAGAACTGCCTGGACATTGGCCATCCTTGAATTCATGTTTATCAGCAAAGAGAGCTGCCTGGGAGGGCCAAGGCCTCTGGAGGTGAACAGACTCAATGAACCACCAAGAAAAGCAAAGATGCCACATCTTAAACAATTAATTACAGGTAAAGGGTATCTCTCTACAAAGTCTGTGTGGGAATGTTACTGCAAGCAGAGCTCATTTCCAAAAGAAGGGACCATTGATCCAGGACTACAAAGAGCAAACATGTTTCTCAATGACAAGTTGATTAATTGCAAGTGCACAAGAAAGGGTTTGGGGGAATCTTCCCAAAGCTACTTCAAAGTGAAAATGGGAGCTAGTATATTTATAGGCAAAGAAAGAGAAAAGGTGTATGTGAGAATGAAAACAAGGGGGAAAGCCAAGTGATGGTATGATGCTGGGCCATTGCAAGGAGGGTACATGGAATTTGCCAGTATTGCATTGTCTCAAGCATGTTCGATTTTACTTGATTTCAGTAGCTAATAAAACAGTTGAGATATTGTTGTGCCAAGAGCTCAAGGATATCAAGCTTTTGGCCCTCAGAAAATTTGTAGATTGACTGGGTCATAAATTGCTCCTGGCACCATTCTGACTCATTTTGCTTTGAGACATTATCTTTTTTTTTTTTTTTTTTTGAGGGCAATGTTTTTATTGTAATTATTATTTTTGCAACTTAAAATTTATGTTTTTTTATTTTGAAAGAAGCTTGCTATTATATAAGTGCTATATCAAAAATATACCCATATATCTCACCCTCTTCCTCTCCACTACTCTCCCCCATTAACAACATCATTCATTAGTGTGGTACATTTGCTACAATTGATGAACACATATTGAAGCGTATTGTTACTAACCATATTCTATAGTTTATAGTTTATAGTTTGCACCACACAATTTTATGTGTTGTTACAATGTAGAGTAGCCTGTATCCATCATTGCAAAGTCATGCAGTGCAATTTCATTGTTCAAAATTCTGCCATACTATACCAATTCTTCCCTCTCCCTTCCCTCAGAACCTCTGGTGGTCAATGCCTTTTTTAAACTTTTTTAAAAAGATAAATTGAACACAAAAAATTACATTAAACAATATAAGAGGTTCCCATTTACCCCATTCTCCACCACTGCCACTGCTCACACATCAACAACTTCTTTCATCAGTGTGACCCGTTCACTTCATTTGATGAATACATTTTGAAACACGGCTACCCAGCATGTATTATAGTTTACATTGTAGTTTACACTCTTCCCCAGCACATTCAGTGGGTTATGGCAGGATATATAATGTCCTCCATCTGTCCATGCAGTATCATTTAGGACAACTCCAAATACCAAAAAATGTCCTGATATCACACCTCTCCTTCCCTCTCCAAGTCCTCAGCAAATCCTGTAGCCACTGTCTCCACATCAATGTTATAATTTATTCCATTGCTAGAGTCACAATAATTCTATAGTAGAATACCAGTAAGTCAACTCTAATCCATATTTTATTCATCCATCTTGAGGACCCAGGGGTGATGATGTCCACTCCACCTCTAAATCAAGAAGGAGCTTAGATCCAACATCACTGATGGATGCGATTCTCCTGCTTGCAATTGTAGACTTTTGTGCTTCCCTGATTTTGTGGTTGACCATCCTCACATCCCTGTTTGCTGACATGGGTAAGTCCAATGAACTGGAGAGTAGTTATTGCAACTATGCTGAGGTTCAGGGCCTAGCTAGCACATGGACATTCCAGAGATTCAAGTTTCCTGAGCATACACCAACCCAGCACCAACCCCAGGTTCAGTAAAAGTGACTGAAGGGGCCTGTGTATAGAGGTCATATCTGAGTCCAACTCCATCACACTCAGGAGAACAAATTCCAAAGTAAGGCCCACTGTCAAGGCACTGAACTCCTGAGCCATCTGCCATAACTGTAGGTCCTGTGTGTGACACATTATCTTAAACATATAAACACAAATGAGACATTCTGGTTAATATTCTTCAGGGAACTAAGTGCAAAGAGTAAACTTTGAAAATTAGATTAATAGAAAATCAGCTTATTTAGTGTATTAGAATTTTCAATGTTTCTTAATTAAACACATTTTTAGTAAGCACATTTTTCCAGCTATCAAATCCTCCCTTTTGTTTAACCTCTTCTTATTGTTAAGAAGACATATTTTGTAAATATTCTTCATATAAGGAAAATGGGCAAAGGTCTCCTCTTCTGTAGTTATTTCCTACTGTTTAGGGGTGAAGGAATTTTCATAACATTTTGGAGGATGCTCTGTACATAAGTTCTCAAAGGCAATTTAAGAAAAAAAGAAAAGTATATGGCAAGGAAATTAAAGGCATTATTTAAGAAATACATTCTTTCATGTCATAGATAAGTTCATTAACTTCTTGGAAAATGAATCAATTTTGCCAAGACTTTTAACATGTTCAATACTGTGATCCAATATATAGAGGAGATATTATATTCATCAGGTACAGTACTTAATATTGAGCAACGCACAAGTTTTTCTTTGAGCTGCAGTTAATATAGCTAAGCTCCAGGTTTGCAATACTATATATGTCACCTCTCTCCATGGGAGCAGACCATAATGCCAATTGTGTCTGTTTAGGTTTTACTCACATTACTCTGGTAACTATTGCCCCACTTGATATAATCTTCACACAGATAGCATACAGCAGCATCATTAGTCCTAGAGAGCTAGCCATCTCTGACTGGTAGAGAAACAGGTGTTTGAGGCAGTCATGTAGTTCCACCTACTTCAGGAGCATGAAACGTGATGTGGCAGTTATTTCTATTGCTTTCAGAGTCGTAGTGACCAATCTAACAAATAACTCAAATTGAGAGGCACCATGCACACCACTGGAGGCTTTGTTTAAATGCATAAGTGTTTGGCAATACTGAAGTCCATCCCTTTTAATTTATAACATATCAAATGAATTTAACCTTTTTTATTTTTATGTATTTTTTTCTTTTTTAAAAAGATACGTAGATCACAGATAATGTTACATTAAAAAATATGAGGTTCCCATATACTCCACTCCCCACATCCCCCACTTCTCCCACATCAACTTCTTTCATTAGCATAATTTATTATTAATACTTCACTTTTTACAAAGTGAAAGAACAAATCTTTTGCAATAATTTGAAATTAAAAGATAATTTTCAGAGTTTGCTTTTGAGAAAGCAAAATTTTAAAAGTTTTTAAATTTGAAAATTGTATTCTTTTAAAAAACAGAGAAGACCTATTTATGTTAAACAACAAAGGACAAGATATGGTTAAAGTACAATAAGCTATTTCGATAAAACTGATTTTCTGCTTCATATACTCATTATTCAGGAGAAAAACTCAGTCTTCATAATCTTTTACTAAACCAGACTAATGACTTAAGAAACTCTGTCATTTAACAGAGAAAGAACCAACTTTTAATTTTGCATCAGTATACTGTTTGATACTGTCTTTTAAAACATTATATTATAGACCTATCAAATCTTTCCTAACTTTGACTACAAAACTTCCTTTTTTTTTAATCATCTGCCAATTTTGTATTCTTTCAGGTATTATTTCACATTTTAATCTTTCTTAATAAAATTTTGGGATAAAACTCATTTTTCAATAGTAATAATAAAAAGCAAAATCTATATACCTTACATGCTTAAGTTACCAAACTGATTTTGGAAACAGTCTCCAAGCATATCTCTTAAAATATACAATTACCATCAAAGTTAAACAAATTTGTCTGAATAATGATTTAATTTGGTTGTATGCAAACATGATGTCTCTTCATTTCATATACATAATAGTATGCAATACTGGAACATTGAACATAGAGAATGTTTTACAGAAGTAAATGCTTTATTTTTTTTTAAGATTTATTTATTTATTTCTCTCCCCTTCCCCCCACCCCCATTGTCTGTTCTCTGTGTCTATTTGCTGTGTCATCTTCTTTGTCCACCTCTGCTGTTGTCAGCGGCATGGGAATCTGTGTTTCTTTTTGTTGTTGTTTTTGCATCATCTTGTTGTGTCAGCTCCCCACGTATGCAGCACCATTCCTGGGCAGGCTGCACTTTCATGCTGGGTGGCTCTCCTTACGGGGCACACTCCTTGTGCATGGGGCACCCCTATGCAGGGGACACCCTTGCATGGCATGGCACTCCTTGCACGCATCAGCACTATGCATGGGCCAACTCCACACAGGTCAAAGAGGCCCAGGGTTTGAACTGTGGACCTCCCATGTGGTAGATGGACACCCTAACCACTGGACTAGGTCCACTTCCGAATGCTTTCTTTAATTTACTACTTTAGCAGTATTTTTTTAAGATTTATTTATTTGTTTATTTCTCTCCCCTTCCACCCATCCCATTTGTCTGTTCTCTGTGCCTATTCACTGTGTGTTCTTCTTTGGCCGCTTCTGTTGTCAGCAGCATGGGAATCTGTGTTTCTTTTTGTTGTGTCATCTTATTGTGTCAGCTTTCCGTGTGTGCGGTGCCATTCTTGGGCAGGCTGCACCTTCTTTCACACTGGGCAGCTATCCTTATTGGGCACACTCCTTGCACATGGGGCTCCCCTATGTGCGGACACCTTTGTGTGTCAGGGCACTCCTTGCACACATCAGCACTGCACATGGGCAGCTGCACACAGGTCAAGAAGGCCCCGGGTTTGAACCGCAGACCTCCCATGTGGTAGACCACTGGGCCAAGACTGCTTCCCTCTTTAGCAGTATTTCAAAGAGATATATGATGAAATATTTACAAGGACACATTTCTGAAGCAGTTCTCTGGAAAAAAAATTTAGGAGGGTTGGTTGTTCTTAGGGCTAAACCATGATTGAACTGCAGGTTTACAAAAGCGGTAGCATTTTTCTATTTTTTTTCTCATTTTCTTCAATACCACTGTCTAGTTCAGTAGCTACTAAACTTTAACAGCACCAAATTTATTTTATTTTTGTTTTTTGTTTTATTTTTTAGGAGGTAACAGAGATTGATTCTGGGACCTCATTATGTGAAGAAGGCACTCAACCACTGATCTAAAACCACTCCTCAGCATCAATTTCATTAATGTGGTCATCTAGATCTCATTAGAATTAACAGGGAAACAGAGCAGAGGACATTAATCTTACTAAATTTTTACTTCTCCAGCAGTTTAACTAATTCTATTTGTGATTTCTTTTACAAAACAAATCTATTTGCAAGATAGTATTGCCAAGACACATTTTTAGGCTACTTTTCACTGTCATCCAATTTACTCTGTGGCCATACAACATTGCAATAGAAAATAATTTTCTTTTTCTTAAGGGGGTCCATCCAGATTTCGACCAATTTTCCAATTTACAACCAAAACAAAATATAGCTGGCACATTCTGAGAATTTCCCATGGCAAGGCAACATCAACAGAAAAGACAAAGACAGAATATGAAGAGCAGGAGCTCCTCAAAGTAATCAGGTTCCCAACTTCAAAATACAAAATCAACAGGCAAACCCTAGATCTGATTTATGATGTCCTAGGCATGAGCAGACTGACAAACTGAAAATAAATACAAACTAGAACAAGAAAGAATTTTACACACTTACCTAGCACAGGGAAAAAACAAGATTCAGAATCACCTTCACACAAAGCACCCTGGGTCTGCCAAATCAGAAACCTCATCCAGAACCTCCAGCCTTTGTCATCCAGAGAATTCCCCAGGCAGTTCCTAAGTATAGAGCTGTTAAGGGATCCAGGGAATCCCCATGATTGACAACACATGGACCAGGCTCCTACAGGGCCTGCATCATAGAGCACTGCAGCTCCTGCCTCACTCACCAAATTGTTACCATATACATTGCTCATTTCCAATAGAAGGGCCCATGTGATCCAGCACCACAAAGAAGAAACATGTCTCTCAGTGAAAAGGTGATTTATTGTGAGTTCACAGTGAAAATGGGAGATAACATTTTTATAGGGAAAAAAGGGGAAAAGGGTAGGTGAAAAGTACAAGTAAAAAATTTGATACCAGGGATTTTGAGGAGGGTACATACAATTTGTCACTATTGCATTGTCTCAAGCACATTCAGCTTATTGTTCATTTCAGTGCCTAAAAAACCACAGTTTAGATATTGTGCCAACTGCTCAAGAATATCAAACTTTTTGTCTCTGAGAAAAGTTACAGATTTACTGGATCATAAGCTGCTCCTGACATCTTTCTGTCTTGTTTTGCTTAAGGACATTATCTTATTCCTATAAACACAACTGAGAAGGTCTGGTTTATATCCTTCAGAGAATGAAGAGAAAAGAGTAAATTTCTAAAATTAGATTAATAGAAAACTAGCTTATTTAGTGTATTAGAAATTTCAGCTGATTAAGTGAAGAAATTTTTAGTAAACATATTTTCCAGCTATCTGGAAGAGGGATGAAACTCAAAAAGTAAGCTCTGACAGGGTAAAATTGCAAGCCTCCAGGGAAAAGGTGGGCCATGAACAAGCAGTGCACCCTTCTATAAATACCAAAGAGGTCCACAGCACCCACATTGCATGTGATTGTCCTGGTTACCTAACACCTTCAGTTTTCAATTCCCACTCAAACCCTCAAACCAGGACTATGGATGAGGGTTCCCATTCCTCCAAATCCTCTCCAACACTTGTAGTCATCTTTTTTTAATAGCCACCAGTCTATTGGGAATAAGATGATATCTCATTGTAGTTTGGATTAGCATTTCACTAATAGTTAGTGATGTTGAGAATCTTTTCATGTGTTTTTAACCCATTTGTACTTCTTCTCTGGATAAGTGTCTGTTCAAATCACTTGCCCATTTTTTAAATGCGTTGCTTGTCTTTTTATTTCTGAGGTGTAGGATTTCTTTATATATGCCTGATATTAAGCTTCTATCATAAGTATGCTTACTGAGTATTTTCTCTCATTGAGTAGGCAGCCTTTACACTTCCTTGAAAAACTGCTTCAAGGTACAAACTTTGTTTAATTTTAAGTAATTTCATTACTCATGCTTTGGGATAAAGTTCATGAAAACATTTCCTAATACAAGATCTTGTAAATGCTTTCCTACATTATCATCCAAGGTCTTAATCATCTTGGCTCCTATATTTAGATATTTGATCCATCTTGAGTTAATTTTTGTATCATGTGTGAGATGGTGTTCATCTCTCAGTCTTCTGGATATGGATATCCAGTTCTCCAAGCACCATTTGTTGAAGAGGTCATTCTCTACCAGTTGAGTGAGCTTGGAGGCCTTGTCAAATATCAGTTGACTGTATATGTGAAGATCTATATCAGAACTCTCAAATTGGTTCCATTGGCCAGTATGTCTATCCCTGTGCCAATATGATGCAGTTTTGACCACAGTAGCTTTTTGGTATGTTTTAAAATAAAGTAGTGTGATTCCTCCAAATTTGCTTTTCTTTTTCAATGAGTCTTTTGCTATTCGGGAACCCATGCTCTTCCAAATAAGTTTCCTAGTTAGCTTTTCCAATTCAGTGAAAAATACTGTGGTGATTTTTATTGGGATTGCTTTAAATTTGTAAGTCAGTTTGGGGAGGATAGAAATCTCAATGATTTTTAGTTTTCCTCTCCATGAACATGAAATATTCTTCCATTTGCTTAGGTCTTCTTTGATTTCCTTTAACAGTGTCATGTGTTTTCTTTATACAACTCCTTTACATCTTTAGTTAAGTTTATTCCTCAGAATTTGATTCTTTTAGTTGCTATTGTAAATGGGATTTTTTTCTTGATTTCCTCCTCATGTTGCTCATAATTGGTGTACAGGAAAGCTGCTGATTTTTGCTTATTGATCTTATAACCACCTTTCTATTGACCTCTTTTATAAACTCTACAAGCCTTGTTGTAGTTTTCTCAGGGCTATGTATAGGATCATGTCATCTTTCCTTTCCAGTTTGGATGCCTTTCATATCTTGAACTTGACTAAGTGCTTGAGCAAGTACTTGCAACACAATATTAAATAAAAGAGATGACTCTGTCCATCCTTGTCTTGTTCCAGATCTCAGAAGGAAAGCTTTTAGAATTCCACCATTGAATATGGTGTTAGCTGTGAGTTTTTCATATATATCCTTTATCATGCTGAGAAAGTTTAATTCCATTCCTGTCTTTTGAAGTGTTTTTATCAGGAAAAGGTGCTGTGTTTTTAAAATTCTTTTACTGCATCTACAAAGATGATCAAGTGATTTTTGTCTTTCAATTTGTTTATGTGGTGTATTACACTGATTGATTTTCCTATGTAGAGACATCTTTGCATGTCAGGGATGAAACCTACTTGATCATAATATATAATTCACTTGATACGTTTTTAATACAATTATCAAATATTTTGTTAAGGAATTTAGCATCTAGTTTCATTAACAAGATTGGTTTATAGATTTCCTTTCTTGTGGCATCTTTGGCTTTAGCATTAGGGTGATGTTGGCATCAGAGAATGAGTTAGGCAATGTTCCCTCTGTGTCTATTTTTTTGGAAGATTTTAAGCAGGATTGTTGTAGTTCTTTCCAGTATGTTGTGTAGAATTCACCTGTTAGGCCATCTGGTCCTGGTTTCTTCTTAGTTGGGGGTTTTTTGATGACTAATTCAATCTCATTACTTGTCAATGTTCTGTTGAGTTCATAATTTCTTCTTTCATCAATGTAGGCTGCTTGTGTACTTCTAGGAATTTTCCATTTCCTCTAAATTATCCACTTTGTTGACATACAATTTTTCAAAGTATCCTCTCATTATACTTCATCTGTGGTATCACTCAGAAGTCTCACAACAGTTCTTATTGCCAGGTACAACATAAAGCAGGCACAGTACAAGCCTAAAATTCAGTAAAACAGAAATGTTGGGCATGGAAAAATTTGACCTCAATGATCAAATATCCCTTCCTGTTGGAAGGCACAGTGGTCTCACAAGGAGAGATGTGCTGTTTCCATGGCTACACTTGCAACCTAAGGAATGCAGTAATTAAGAGTTCCCAGCAAACAGGATGAAGCTATTAAAGGCTGAAAGAAAAGATGAGCACATACCTTTCTTAGTAAATAGAACACTTAGACTTTGTACCTTGACATAAGATATTTTGAATTCCTTAGACTATGAGTAATGCTGATGGTTAACTGCATGTTGTTGCTTGTTGTCATGTGAACTGGGGTATATATAGAGCCTTTTGTGAACAATAAAATTGTCTAATGAGTCTCTACATGCAGACCCCCTGATCTCACTTCTCTCGTTCTTTCTTTCTTTCACTCTCCATTTTCTCTTTCATTCCCGATACCCTTCAAGCCCAAATCTCCAACAAATGGTGCCCAATGTGGGGCCCAAAGAAGTGAGTCTTCCAAAACAGTATCAGGAACTGCAGAAAGGACTCCTATGAGCATCGTGAATGACGTCCAAAGCAGCATGACTTGAGTCTTCTTTTACGTAGATAATATTTCTGTGAAGTCATCAGGGTAATGGGTAATCAAATGGGATGTGTGGAAGAATATTTGCAAGTGTTAAAAACTTTATTAAAAGTTAATGGGGTGCCTGCAAAAAGCTATGAATTACTAGAATTGTTTGCTTTAATACAAAAGCATTGTTGCTGGTTTCAGCCACAGGGGTGTAATGTTTTAAATTTGAAACTGTGGAGATGTGTAATGAAAGCTTTAAGGAGAGCATATCAAAGAAGGGAATCCATTCCTTTTATTTGTGTGAGCTTTGTGCCAGCAAATTGCTGCCACCTTAGATCCTGTACAATCAGAGGAAGATGACAAAGAAGAAATTACTGTATTTTCAAAACCCATAGACAAACAGAAAATGGAGAGCCATTTGAAAGAACTAAATTGTGAGCCAAAAAGCAGAGGAGAGTTTCCTGGCTTTATGCCTAATCCTAGTACTAATCCTTTTATAGATAAGAAGACAACTGTCTGCTCTAATGAAATATCCAATCTCCGTATATCTTGTCCAGGTGCTTATCCTAGCTTATATCCAGTTCAACCTACTGTGCCTGATGAGTCACCACTTATGGCTGTACCAACCTCAGCACCTGGAATTTTTTCAGATATGGCAGATGCTCTACCCTATGTTAAAAAGATAGTGGTTTCCAACTCCACTCCTCTAACACCCTTGATGCACTATTTATTGGCTGTTTATTGTAAGGATCTCGACAAGGGGATCTGGAGGCAGTGCGATTCCTATCAGCTTTTCCAGTTATATCACGACCAACCAAATCAGGTGCTAATAATCCTCAGAGAGGTGCTGAGTTCCATCATAAACCAATACCTTTTAAACTATTGAAACACTTAAAACAGGCAGAAATACTAAATAAAGTCCTTGTTAGTGAAATCAGGCTTGTAAGAAAACCCTCTGTTAAAATGTTAACTAAGATAAAGAAATTATTCTGGCAGCAACTCTGTAAACCCCCTGCTGTCTCCATAATAATGTAGCTGTGGGCTAGTGGGAGTTAATAGAATTAAACTGCTGGAAAAGGAAAAAATCTTGGCAACATTGGTGTTCTGTTCTGTTTCCATGCTAATTCTGATTGGGCCTATTTAACCAAGATAATAAAATTAGTACAAAATTTTTATCAGGTGTTAAAAGGAATTTTCAGTTTTAAATCAATGGTTTACTCCTGAACTTCAAGTCTCAGTGTAGTCTTAAAAAGTAATCTAAAAAATATGTGTTAACAGTCTGTTTAAACTGCTAAATAAGAGCTTAACTACATTTATGCTGCTCAAGTTATCTTAACTGATTGCTGATAACTAATAAAAATGTTTCCAAGCACAAGCTTGCATGTTACAGGCAATGTGGATTCCAGAAGAAATCTTAAAAAGTAAAATCTAAGATGTGATATGATGGAGAACTTAAAAACTGCTATACCAAAAATGTAAGAATTATGAGTCAATTGTAAACTGTATGTTTCTACTGGTGTGTTTTAATTGTTTTGTGTTTGTCCAGTTTCAGTGTATATTTTGATACCTCCAGATGGTAATATAATAAATAAAAATTTCTAAAGGAGCTCTATTGAAATGGCCAAAAATTAAGTGCTTATATTAATACTTAATTTTAAATGTTAATGGGATCTCTACAATGATAAAAAATTGTAAGTCTTAATTAATGAAATTACTATTAAAAAATGGCTCTTGCCTAAATTGAAATGAATAGCTTATTTTTCTTCACAAAATAAAGGATGTAAAACCTGAATATTTTGAAATGTAAAATTTTGTAGACATGCTAACTAAAAGTTGATAAGTTTGTTTAAAAAAGTGTATTTTGTCCTAAAATAAGACACCTGGTCTTCATAAAATCAGAAAGAACATATGCAGAACAGAACTTGAATGTATGTAAGTTATAAAGGGTATTATAGTAACTTTAGGTAAGAGAATGTGTTCTGTAAAGGTAAAATTTGTCTTTAAATGATATACTCTATATGGTTATAAATAATTATAAGAAGTTTAATGAAGCATTGTTTAAATTAAGGTATTTAAATAGCTAATTCCAAAAACTCATTATTAAACAAAAACAGAATTGATAATAATAATAATAAAAGGTAATTTTATAACAGGAAAGCTTGTTGGCAGCCAGCTTCCCCTGCAAACTTGCTTCTAGGGGACTGTTTCTGGTATTGCGTGCTACTAAGTATTTAAAGGAAAGAAAAGTTCATTATTTTAACAAGTTTGTTTAGTGTTGATGGTAATTATATGTTAACACAAGTTTGCCTGGAAACAGTTTCCAAAATTGTTTTAGTAACTTATGTATGTGAGATGTATGGAATGTGTTTTTATTGTTAAGGAAACAGGAGAGGATTTTGTCCTAAGATAAAATGATTGATTTTGGGGAAGGAGTAAAACATGAGACAAAACCTGAATCAATACTGAAAGTACAAAAGATTCATGAAAAAAGAAATTTCTATGGTTAAAGTTAAATAAAATTTGATGGGTCTGTCTATAAAGTTTTTTTAAAAGATTTATTTACTTATTTCTCCCCCCTTCCCCCCCACTCTGGTTGTCTGTTCTCTGTGTCTATTTGCTGCATGTTCTTCTTTGTCCACTTCTGTTGTTGTCAGCAGCATGGGAATCTGTGGGTTTTTTTTTTGTTACATCATCTTGTGGTGTCAGATCTCCGTGTCTGTGGTGCCATTCCTGGGCAGGCTGCACTTTCTTTCATGCTGGGTGGCTCTCCTTACAGGGCACACTCCTTGCATGTGGGGCTCCCCTACATGGCATGGCACTCCTTGCACACATCAGCACTGCACATGGGTCAGCTCCACATGGGTCAAGGAGGCCTGGGGTTTGAACCGTGGACCTCCCATGTGGTAGATGGACACCCTAACCACTGGGCCAAGTCTGCTTCCCTATAAAGTTTTAAAAGGTTTAGTATCAAGTAGTATACTGATGCAAAGTTAAAATTTTTTTCTTTCTCAAAGTCTCTCAAGTCATCAGTCTGTTTTGGTAATAGTTTATGAAAAGTTTCTATTCTGAATAATCAGTATACAAAGAAAATCTGTTTTATCAAAATAGCTTCTTGTGCTTTAACCTCATCATTTCCTCAGGGTTGGAAGAAGAAAAGGTCTTAGCTCTTTTAAAGGAACATAATGTTCAAAACTGCTTTCTAAAAATCAAATCCTGAAGAGTAGCTTTTTATTTCAAACTAATTACAAGAGATTTGTTCTTTTACCATGACAGAAAAATTAAAGTAATAATTGAGTTCATTTCATATGTTATTAGTTGAATGAAAGGTGTTTAAAAAGCATTACAGGATTTTTTAACCCTCTGTTAATTAAAGTTGTATGAGTAAAAGGTTCATATGAATACCTAAGAGTGTATAAATTTACCAATATTTCAATATAGTATTACACAAATGTACAATATGGTTAATTATGGTTTTAATTAATATAAAAAAGTGTGTCACGGAAACTTCTTATTGTAAATTGAAGTAACAGCATTGTAATATGCAGCAGCCCCAAATTTTGCTAGTTTGTTGAAAAAAATTAATATCCAACTATATCACTATCACTTTGTTTTAAAATGTGCTAAGACTTTCTTTAGTATTTCCTTAGGCAAGTCAAGCCAATCTGCATTCTTCTACCTGTAGAAAAGTCAACAATAGACTTTTGCAGTGCCTCCCCAAGGTTGTGTGTATAGCCCAACCATCTGGTCTGGCCTTGTGGCAAAAAATTTGGCTGTGTAGAAGAAATCTGTGGCTAAAACTCAACTGATGACATTACATTAATCAGTAATCCTTTTTTCAGAATTAAAAGAAACATCAGAGACAATGGTATCTTATCTTGAGAGCCTGGGGTGGGCAGATGGTTGGGATGGGGCTGCCAGGTCCCTGCTGCTCTATCAAATTCTTCAACATTGTTTAGTTGGGTAAAACAAAACTATACCCTCTGCTGTAATTGATAAAGTACACTGTTTTCTCATGTTAAAGTAGTTTGCAATATTGTTGAAATACTGAAAATCTTTCATCCCTCACTTAGCTCAAATATTAAAACAATTGTATGTATTAATTGGGAAAAGTCCTTCATGGAAGTAGGAAAACCTCCAGCAAGCTGCTTTAAATAGTAATAAAAGTAAGGCAAATTGTGGACAGTAACTTAGCCTATGAATTGGATGTGGCAAGCACCAATATTGGTTTTGGGTGGAGTTTGTGGCAAAAGCAAAATTCTAAACAAGTACTCCTTGGGTTTTAATCACAATTCTGAATAGAAGCCAAAAGCAAAATATAAAAAGCAATTGCCTGCAGCCTAGGAGGTCATGCTAAAAGTGAAAGACTTAACCCAATAGGTCTGGTCACTCTAAAAACTGCCATGCCCTATCCAGGAGTGGATTGCAAATACTAAAAGCAAGACAGAAATGACAGATTGCTATAAATCACCCTCAGATTATGATAAAACATCTGGGATACCTGCTAGTAGTAACAGGTGACTGTCTGTCATGTCCCCGCCCACTCCACTAACATCCCTTTTAGGACTGTTGATGCAGATGCCTTTGTGAAGATCCAGGGCCCTACAAATGAAACCTGAGAAAAGGCAAAAGTGGCTCCACTGAAAAGGTGAACATCAATGAAGAAACAATAGCCATGGCCAGAAGAAGAAAAGGCATCTGGATACCAGTGAGAATGACGTGGATTTGGCAGTCATCTCCTGAAAGTCAATTATTGCTGCATAAGAATTCTTGAAACAGACTAAATGCTTTATTGGACTGCTTATTATAAGCATTTTGGGACTAACTAGAATCATTACAGCTGCTGCCATTGCTGTGGTAGCTTCACATGAAAGTACAAACAACAATATGTACATGATTGGCATAAAAATGTTAATGATTTGTGGCATAGTCAAGAGCATACAGATGAGCAGTTAAATAATTGAGTTAATGATTTGGAATCAGCTGTGTTATATATTGGAGATCAATTGTATAATTTAAATTTGTTAAGGGGGTTGAGGTGTGATTGGAATGAAAAGTAATTTCTGTATAACTCAACTTGCATATAATTCATCAGATATAGTATGGAAAAAATTAAGAATCATTTATTAGGCCATAAAAGTAATATCTCTCTGGAAATAATTGAAATACAAAGGAAAATATTAGAGATGTCTCAATCAAATTCATGTAGCAAATGATAAGAATATTTTCTCAGATATGATTTCACATATTACAAAATTTAACCCAGTTAATTGGTGGAAATGACAGCATTTCCTGTCAGCTTTAGGAATAGGGCTAATCATATTTGTTCTGTTGCTCATGATTCTTGCCTGTGCTGAACAGTGCTATTGAAGAAAATTGCAAAGCATGACAGCCATGGGACATGTGAATAATCTGGTGCTAGCAAAAGCACTTCAATAATTTCCCCAAGTCAAAGAGCTTGACTGGTAGTCAATGATGGGTAAGATTCTCAGAGGAGGGCAACCTAAGACAGGCACAGTCACCTTGACTAAAATAAAAAGGGGGAAATGTTGGAAACTGAGGCACAGTGGTCTTGCAAGGAGATGTGCTGTTTCCATGGCTATGCTTGCAATCCAAGGAATGCAGTAATTAAGAGTTCCTGGCAAAGAGGATGAAGCTGTTAAAGGCTGAAAGAAAAGATGAGCACATACCTTTTGTAGTAAATAGAACACTTAGACTTTGTACCTTGAGATAAGATTTTTTAAAACTCCTTAGACTATGAGTAATGCTGATGATTAACTGCATGTTGCTACTTGTTGTCATGTGGACTGGGGTATACATAGAGCCCCTTGTGAACAATGAAATTGTCTGATGAGTCTACTCACAGACCCCTGATCCCAGCTCGTTCTTTCTTTCTTTCTTTCTTTCTTTCTTTCTTTCTTTCTTTCTTTCTTTCTTTCTTTCTTTCTTTCTTTCTTTCTTTCTTTCTTTCTTTCTTTCTTTTCTTTCTTCTTTCTTTCTTTCTTTCTTTCTTTCTCTCTTTCTCTTTCTTTCACTCTTCTTTTTCTCTTTCTTTCATTCCCAGTACCCTTTGGGCCAAAATCTCCAACACCTTCCTATTTCCCCCATTCATCTCCCTGACTCAAATTATTCACAGTTGCCAGTATTTGACATGGGAGATCTTTTTATGAAAGAACTTGAGGAAAGTAAAATTGTCCCTGGGAAGCAGATGTGGCTTAAGCAATTGGGCTTCTGTCTACCATTTGGGAGGCCCCAGGTACAATTCCCACAGCCTCTTGCTGAAGACATGTTCACCTATGCTGTGGAGAGCTGACAGCCCACTCTGCAGAGAGCTGACACAGCAAGTGATGCAACAAAGGAGGACACATAGGAGTGACAGTGAGAGATGCAGCAGACCAGGAATATGAGGTTGCTCAAGCAATTGATTGCCTATCTCCCACATCAGAAGTCCTGGGATCAGTTCCCATACCTCTGAAAGAAAAAGATGAGGAAAAAAAAAAAAAGACAAGCAGCAAATGGGCACAGAGAGCAGATAGTGAGCACAATGACAAAGGGGAATAAAAAGAAAAAAAGTTTAAAATTTTCCCTGATTTGAGAGGAAGTAGAAATCAAAGGGCTGAGAAGATGGTGGGCAGCTTTCAGACCACATGGATATTGGGTTGGCCCTGAGAGAAAGGTGGGCAGACCAGGCCTGCATGGATCTGGGGTGTGATCTTAGTTATCCCAAAGAGTCCATTGGCCCACATGAGCTGGTGGTTTTTTGCCTTCTGACACTCATTACCCTTCTGGTCCAGCCCCATCTTTCTGGCAGTCTTGAAGGCTTCCTGGACACAGCTGAAGTGGAAATTTTAGCTGAAGTGCCCTCACATGCTGGTAGTAATCTCTGTACTTCTGACAGAGATGAGATGCTGCTGCTGGCTATGAATAAAGCCTGGAGTTGTGTGTGTGGGTTGGAGGTGTGTGGGGAGGGAGAATAATGGATCAGCTCTACATGATCACAATAGGGACCTGGAAGTATCCTCAAGGCCCAACCTTCCTCCTAGGGGCTATTCCTCTCAGCAGTCCCAGGAACCCTGCTAGGAGAAGGGGATCTGAAGGATGGAGCTGAATTTGGTTGATTTAATTTCACTCAGGAGCCCCTGAAATCCCAGCCCCAGCAAAGTCCAGTTGGCAGCACACTACTACCTTCAGCCACCTCTACCACCTTTTGCTGAGTCTTTTTTTTTTTAAAGATTTATTTATTTATTTCTCTCCCCTTTCCCCACCCCCACCCCGGTTGTCTGTTCTCTGTGTCTATTTGCTGCATCTTCTTTTGTCCGCTTCTGTTGTCGTCAGTGGCACAGGAATCTGTGTTTCTTTTAGCTGCGTCATCTTGTTGTGTCATTTCTCCATGTGCGCAGTGCCATTCTTGGGAAGGCTGCACTTTCTTTCACACTGGGTGGCTCTCCTTATGGGGTGCACTCCTTGCATGTGGAGCTCCCCTACATGGGGACACCCCTGCATAGCACGGCACTCCTTGCACACATCAGCACTGTGCATGGGCCAGCTCCATATGGGTCAAGGAAGCCGGGGTTTGAACCATGGACTTCCCATGTGGTAGACGGACGCCCTAACCAATGGGCCAAGTTCGCCGCCTTTTGCTGAGTCTTAAGTCTGAGATCCACCTCCTCAGCACCTCATCCCCAGCACAGAGGAGAACCTGGGAGATCAGCAGATGTCCTGAGAAACAAGGTAGCAATCTGAAGAGACATTCAGGAATGTGGCTTTAAATGCAATTGACAATGGACAGGAATGAGGGACTCAAACAAGGGTGTGGGTCTGGGTGGGGTCCTGTTGGTCCTGGAGGGTGGTGTCCACTACTTGTCAGAGGTAGGGTAGGAATCTTTAACCTCCAGTAGTGCAGTGGGCATTGGACAGACTCCCTTGGCCTGATTGAACTGTGGAGGCCCTGAGCAAGGCAGTCAGGATGGACCTTCCTTCTGGCCAGGCCCAACCACAATGCCTCTATCTCCTGGCACTTCCCACACCCTCTTTCTGCCACTGGCAGTCACAGGTGCTTTAGGGCACTGTTCAGGTGACTCCACCCTCCCTCTCAGCCTGAATTCCCTTGCAAAGGTCAACTCCTCTGCCTTCCCTTGTCCTTCTCCCTTTGTGGCTTTTGAGGACCCATGGGCAGATGTTCAGATCTCAGGCCCAGACCTGAGTCTGATGACCTGGCCACAGTGAGGCATGCCCTTGCCTCCCAACCTGAGTCTCCAGCTCCTTTTGCCACCACCCTGGGTTGCACCACAATCAAGGTTGCAGCATTTCTGGTCCTCTTCTCTGATAAGGTCTCTTCCCTCTATGGGCTAAGTCGGAGGTTCACACTGGGTGCTGTCTGAATTTTAACTCATGTGACCCAGGGAAACTGGTGTGTGGGTTCATGTGCTAGGTCAGTCCCACCATTCACTTTCATTGGGCATCTTGGGGCTATCCAGCATTTGTTGTTTTGGTCAATACAGGTAACCCTGCACTGCTGCCATGCACCTCCTTTGGTGGGGTCCAAAGGCTGCCCAGGGATGCCTTGGTTTTTGTCAGTTAGGGGTCTGCCCATGTCTGGCATGATGGTGGTACAAGAGTGGGCAGCACTAGGGACAAGGAAGTCTGGAGGTTGGCAGTCCAGAACAGAGGCACCAAGCCCTTGGGTGCCAACTCTGCCTTCCAAGACTCCATCTTTAGAATAGAGCAGTGACATTCAGTGTCTGCTTGGGAATTTGATACAGATTATGCAAAGTGCTCTTAGAGAAGCCCTGGAATTAGGCCCTCAAGGTTGGAGGAAGTGACAACTCTCTGGCTCTAGCACCATCTCCTGGTATTGAAATGATAGTTCAGACTATGAGCAAGAGTATCCCAAAGAAAACACAAAGAAGAAAAATTAGAGAAGGCAGAACTTGATGAGGATCAAAGGAGGAAGTCAAAGAAGAGCAAGTTCCTGGTGTATTGTATTGTCCCTGCCACTGTAAGGGGGAACCCAAGTATGAGCCAGCTCTTTCCCTAGGAAAACCTGTTTTGTAACAAAAAGTAAACCAGGAATATTAATTGCTTCAGGGCTAGGTTTATTGGTTTTCTTTTCTACGCCAACCCCTTAGGTGGGGGCTTGTAAGATTGGGAAATGTAGAGTAAGTAGATTCTCTGGAATGGGATTTTTTTCTCATAGCTACATTTTACCCCTTAGAAACTGACAGGTGTGTTTAAATTCCTAGCTATTGCCAGTCTGGGATGAGAATCCAGCAGCTCCATTGCTCTGATTACATTGACTCTTCCTCATGGGGAGATAAGAAAAGGAGCCCTGACAAAAAGAGATCATGTGTTTGATCCTGAGAAGAAGGCAGAGGCCTATCAAAGGGAGTCAATCTCAAACAGGCCAGTTTTGGAAATTCATACAGGCATTTGTACAGCATCAGAGCTTGCCGTTTTAACATGAGAAAAAGACTCATACTTAATGTGCTTATTACTGAAAACTCCAGTTATCAGAAAGACCTAGAAGGCAAACACTAGCCATTTCCCCCCTTCTTTTTAAGTAGAGGACAAATGAACAAGACTTTTAAATTACTTTTGAGGTGCATGACAAACAAATTAAGCAATCTGAATTAATTGTGAGTCTCCCTCCAATGTCCAAGTCCTTAGTTGGTTAGGGTTTCTTTTATTTCCATTTTTTAGGGTTTATAACATTCTTTTCATCCTAGAAACTAATGTGATTATAATCATGTTCTTAATTCTTGGGAGAAACTAAATGATAGTAAGATAGCTTAAAATGATCATTCATGTTGAAGAAGTCTGAAACTATTTGAAAATCCAGTGATATTTTAAATATACAATAAATTTTTTATGTAAGACTTTTCAAATTTTTTAAAGTTCTTAATTAAAATAATTTCCATAAAAATTAATTAATATAGGTCATTAGATTCAGATGACAACCTTTGGGCTATTCCTGACCTACAAACCCATGATGGAAACTGGAGAGAGGTAGGCTTTCTATTCATTCCTATGGTAGTAGGAGGTAGAGCTTTGGAACCAGTGCTGGGGTTGGGGTGAGGCAAGCAAGGCAGGGGTTAACAAGTATAAGAGGAGGAAATCAAGAGCCCCATGAAGAATACATTTAATGGGATCATCAGTACACTGGATGCAGTGAAGACATAGCCAGTGTGCTGGAAACATAGCAGTAGAAACTTGCAAAGCTAAAGGTAGAGAGAAAGAAGAATGAAAAACAATGGTACACAATGTCCAAGAACTGTGGGAAAATTGCAAAAGATGTGATTTAAGTGTAGTAGAAATAATTGAAGTAGTAGAAAGTGGTAAGCAAAAGAAATATATGATGTAGTAATGCCTGAGTATTGTATAAAATTAATACAAGACACCATCGAAAGATCTAGGATGCTCAGAAAAAACTTAGGCAAGATAACTGCAAAGAATAAATATTGAAAGGAGTCAGAGGAGGGGGAAAAACAAGCACATACAACATCAACATCCTGTTACCTCTAGAGAAACAAGTCTGAGAATGAGATTGGACTTCTCAAGCTGTATATCAAAGAAAGAGGAGTGAAATAATTGAAATGATGAAAGAAAATATAAAATATGCTGTAAGAGTTCAATAATATTTCTGATTTCAAAAAAGAAGGTTTATGTCTGTAAACTGGTCTGTTCCCCTGGATTTGATCCCCTTTGATTATATTTTATTAACATGAGATGTTTTTGATTAAATTACCAGTTAAGATTAGGGTTTTGTCTTGTCCTCCAAGAAGTGAAGCCTAGTTGTCACCATGTGCTCTGAGGGGAGAGGGAGAGAGGAATAGAACAGATGGAAGAAGGGGTATATAGGGGGCAGTAGAAGTGTTCTGCATGATCCTGCAGTGATGGATACAAGCCATGTTAAATTTCATGGAAATTTTTAAAAAGAATAAGGTGTAAAATGTAAACCAGAATGTAAACCATTGACCATGGTTAGTAGCTGTGTTTCAATATTTGTACATCAGTTGTAACAAATGTACCATGCACACTTAAAAATGTTTTTAATATGGGAAGGGAGAAAAGGGGGATGATATTGTGAATGTGGGAGTATCCTATATTCTGTATGTGGCTTTACTGTGATGTAAAATTTCTTTGAAAACAAAATAAAAAAATTAAGAAACTGGGGAAGAAATGGAAGAAAATGCCTTTGTACATACAGGACAACAAATATTACAGTGATGCAAGGCAAAATGTAAATAAAATTTCAAATTTTTTTTGTTATTTTTTAAATCCCAATTTTTTACTTTATCTTTTCTAAATTATTTTGTATTTTATTTTTTTATGTTTAAACATCATTATTTCATTTTCCTATTAACTGTATTTGGTGATATTCTTGGCTTCATTTTTGAAGAAGTTTTGGATCACAGAAGGGTTACAGTTAATGGCAGGGGAGGATCTTTGTCATAGGGTGTCAGAGATAGGAGATACATGGGAGGAAATTCACCCAGGCATACATATAAGGCATATAAATGTGTTCAAATGTTCATGGGGCATTCCCACAGTGGGTAAAGATTCACACATCAATGAAAAAACACTGAATTCCCATCCTGGGGAGTTCTACAACATTCTCTAATGGAACAGCAACAATCCCCCAAGTGCAAGGTCAATGGCTAGTGAAGAAGAATGGTCCATTGATAGGCCCTTGATATTGATTACTTTGTGTATGAGAGTTTGCTCTTGAAATTGCAACTTAACCTAGTGTTGTAGGGTGCCTAAGATTTACCTCTGAGAGCTTCCATGTTGCTCACATGTGGTCACTCTCTAAGCCAAACACAGAATATAAATGTATTCCTTTCTCCCAAGTGTGGGATATGACTCCTGGGGATGAGCCCCACTGGCACTGTGGGATTACTACCAAGCACTGGCTTGTGATGTAACTGGAAAAAGACATTGAATAAAAGTGGGAAAGGTAAAGACAAATTCGTTTATATGCTAAGAAACTTAAAATTGAGTTGAGAGGTCATCAGAGAGGTATCACTTACGCACTTCTCAGCAGGATCTCATAGACTGCCAAAGTAGATACTACTCCAGACAGTATCCACTCCAGAGGCTCCCAAGGCTTCTGGAGACACCTGGGTCCTACAGTCAAGGCAGATAGCTCTGGAGCTTGGCACCTTGTCATTGGGCCCTACTTTGGAGTTTTTGTTCTGGAGTGCAACAGAGTTGGACTTAGATATGACTTCTCTACACATGCCTCTTCTGTCCCTTTTATTTGAACCTATAGTTGGTGCTGGAGTTGGTAGGCTTTTTTTTTCCCACAGTGCTTCTTTGATATTTGATTCTACTTATTCTAAGTCTTTAAAATTGTCCAGCTTATGCTACCAAATCATGCCAGGGCCTCATTAATGGGGTGCAGATTTTTTCCCAGGAATTAGGGTACAGAGAGTACCCAAAGCAGTTTTGTTCATGCAATTTCCATACATGCCTATAGATGGTGCTCATCAGTGTACCTTTCCACAGAGATGTTTCTTTCAATCCCCATTTTCCTGTGTCTTTGTCTGGCCATACCTGAGTTTGAAAGCAGGCTCTTCTAGCTGAATTCACTGAAGAAAAGCCCCCAACCACCCTCTATTTCCTTGTAACAGCTGACAGGGAGAAATATGTTCCCCTCACAGTCAGCTACAGTGAACTAGAAATTTAGCCAGTTAAATATCTTGGTGGTGCCAAAGTGAAGCACTTACCAGATGCCATGAGGGTTTGGTTACTCACATTTGTTGTTTTCAGTTCTTTATCTCTCTGTCCCTCACCCTCCTGGAAGTTGTGAAGCACAGTTCTGCTCTGCTGACACCCAATGCGAGTCACTTGGACAGCTTTTGGTTCTTTCTCCGTTACATTTGTGAGAGAGTTCAGACCTGCCTGCCTAATCTAATGCCATTTTCCCACAATTCTGGATTCAGTATTTTTTATAAGAAATAATGCTTCTATAAGCAACACGTTTAATTTTGATTGAGAGAGATAAACAATCTGTGCAGACTTAGTGAGACTCTTAATTGACTCATGTTTGAGAAGGCAATTGGATTCAACATACCAATGAAATATGAAACACTTATAAAATAGAAACAAAATATAGAAAATGAGTATTAAAAAAACAATTCACAATAGAAAGAAATATCATGTGGCAGAGATTTGACAGCTCTTGTGGAAAAAACAAGTGTTTCATTGTCCACTCTTAAATAACTGAAATAATGGAGTGATAGACCATACACATGGATTGGAAGACTCAACATTGTAGCCAAGTCAACATATCTGTGCTTTCTTTTCTTAAAAATTCCTATCAAAGCCTGAAAAGTTTCATGTGTTTTTAAATGGTTTATGTCTTATTATGTGACCTTTTGTTGGTTCTTGAGGGAAAAAAAACTTCATTTATTGTAATCAAATTCACAAGTATGTTTCCATTGTGCATATTTTTGTAACTTTTTCTCCTCCATCTAGTCTTCTTTCTTATACTCTCCTCCTGCTTCTCCTCATCCTTCTCTTTCTAAGCTATTCCTTCAAACTTCTGAGGATATCTTCAAAATTATTTTAATATTGATTTTCTCCTTTCATTAATTAATCAACTTAGAGTTAGTTTTGAGTGGGTTGAGTAAAAGGAATGTGATTCCCACTGCAATTCCTTGTGGCATCTGTCATCTGAGTGTTCATTTTTATACCCTTTATTCTGTTGCATCTTTACTTGTCATTTTTTCCCTTTTTGCCACAATGCTGACTTATTGTTTTATAGACAGACCTGATATCTGTTTAGGATATCCTTTAAAAATTTGTTCCTTAAGAGTGTTTATGTTATATGGATTTAACATGCATTTTAGGGCAAACTTGTCAATTTCTACAGTAGAAAATCTGTAGGGTTTTTTCCCTTAGGCATCATTGACTTTGTTGGCTTCAGTATTTTTAAATATTTATTTTATTTATTTCTCATTCCTCATTGTTTGCACTTGCTGTCTGGTGTCTGTGTCTGTTGTGTGCTCATTTTCTTTTTAGGAATCACAAGGAACCAAACTTGGGAAACCCCATGTGGGAGGGAGGCACCCAATTGCTTGAACCAACTCCACTCCCTGCCTGTTTTGACTATCATTGTATTTCCATAGTGTGTCTCTTCATTGCCTCATCTCATTGTGTTATCTTGTTGCATCAGCTTACTATGCCAGCTCATCATGTCAGCATTGTGTCTTGTTTTTCTTCTTTATGAGGCACAAGAAATCAAATCTGGGACCTCCCATGTGGTAGCTGGGTGCCCAACTGCTTGAGACACATCTGCTTTCCTGGCTTCAGTTTTTATATTAAAAAGTTTCTCCTTGGAAGTAGTCCTTCATCACTGACGGGTCCATTCTTGAAGAAGGAAAGCAGCCTTCTAATTTTGGAGCTTTAGCTTTTCTATGTCCATTTAAATGATTTTTCAGGGGAAACGGACTTTGGCCCAGTGGTTAGGGCATCTGTCTACCATATGGGAGGTCCGCGGTTCAAACCCCGGGCCTCCTTGACCCGTGTGGAGCTGGCCATGCGCAGTGCTGATGCGCGCAAGGAGTGCCCTGCCACGCAGGGTGTCCCCCGCGTGGGGGAGCCCCACGCGCAAGGAGTGCGCCCGTGAGGAAGCCGCCCAGCGTGAAAAGAAAGTGCAGCCTGCCCAGGAATGGCGACGCCTACACTTCCCGTGCCGTGCTGCTGACGACAACAGAAGCGGACAAAGAAACAAGACGCAGCAAATAGACACCAAGAACAGACAACCAGGGGAGGGGGGGAAATTAAATAAATAAATAAATCTTTAAAAAAAATTAAAAATAAAAAAATAAATGATTTTTCAGGGCTGTACTATATATAAGGCATGTCCTTTTCAATATATAAGGCATTAGGGAAACTATGTGATCCTGTGCTGTATACTGTAGACACTAGTCCCAAGCCAACATGAATTTTAAGCCCTTTTCATCACCCAATTGGATATTTTCCCTTATAACAAATTCTGTGGTTTGCTTCAAACTTTGGTGAGGACAGTGGAAGAGCAATGTACCTAACAATGAGATGCAGGTACTGCTGCACAGAATCAAAAAGAAAGTTACAGAGAACTCAGACACAACTGGATATTGTTCTAAAATGTGGCATCCAAGAACAGAAAAATAAGGGAGACTCTCCTTCTGAATTCTTTAAATGCTTGCATCTTTCCAGAAACATACCTGGCATGAGCCACCCCTTCTTCATCATGCACTGAAACACAGTAATTGTCCTATTAAACAGATTCAGCATCAGTTGAATAAGAGAAACTATGAAAAACTCAAATCTCTTCCTTCTTCTCTTGCAGGATTGCAAAGATAATTTTATTCTCCAGCATGAACACAAGTTCTACTGAGCAATTAATGAATGTCCTTACATATTGTATCCACCTAATGCTTTCCAATGAAGACAGCCATTTCTGTTAAGTTTCTTCAAGTCACATTAAAATATAGTTGGTTAAATTTTACAAATGCTATCTGTATTTCTTGGATATTAGGCAAAGTCTTATTCAAATCCAATTTGTAAAATTCACTTCTCTGTAGATGATTTCTAGTTATTCCACTACAAATATATTTTTTAAAGATTTATTTGTTTCTCTCCCCTCCCCACCCCAGCCCCAGTTGTCTGTTCTCTGTATCTATTTGCTGCATATTTTTCTTTGTCTGCTTCTGTTGTTGTCAGCAGCACAGGAATCTGTGTTTCTTTTTGTTGCATCATCTTGTGGTGTCAGCTCTCCATGTGTGCGGCACCATTCCTGGACAGACTGCACTTTCTTTTGTGCTGGGCGGCTCTCATTATGGGGTGCACTCCTTGTGCGTGGGGCTCCCCTATGTAGGGGACACCCCTGCATGGCACAGCATTCCTTGCGCACATCAGCACTGCACGTGGGCCAGCTCCACATGGGTTAAGGAGGCCCGGGGTTTGAACTATAGACCTCCCATGTGGTAGACAGATGCCCTAACCACTGGGCCAAGTCCGCTTCCCCCATTGCAAATATTTTGATCTATTTTTCACTGCTGGGACACACTTTTTTATCATGGCCCTTCTTACTTAGATAATGCCATTAGATTGAATCCAGCACAGGAGTGGCACCCTATTTCCAACAAAAAATGGGAAAAGAACTTCAGTTCTTTGTATACTAAAGAACTAAATACTACAAAATATTCTAGAAGACAAGTGGGTATCATGTAACCCTCATTAATGGAACAAACTTTCCACCCAGGGGAAGCGGATTTGGCCCAAAGGATAGGGCATTCACCTACACATGGGAGGTCCAAGGTTCAAACCCAGGGCCTTCTGACCCATGTAATAAGCTGGTCCACACACAGTGCTGATGCACACAAGGAGTGCTGTGCCATGCAGGGGTGTCCCCCACTAGGGAGCCCCATGCACAAGGAGTGTGCCCCATAATGAGAGCCATCCAGCATGAAAAAAGTGCAGTCTGCCCAGGAGTGGTGCTGCACACATGGAGAGCTGATGCAGCAAGATGACGCAACAAAACAGACACAGATTCCAGGTGCCTCTGACAAAAATACGAGTGGACACAGAAGAACACAGCGAATGGACACAGAAAGCAGACAATTAGGGGGGTGGGGAAGGGGAGAGAAATAAATAAAAAATAAATCTTTAAAAAAAAACAAAAACAAACTTTCCACCCAGAAACACCCACCACCTTGATTTCTCTGTCCCAATCTGAGTAAGTTTCAAACAGAGCAGTTCTTTTTCTGTTGCCCTCACAGTTCCATTCTCTACCTCCTGAGGGGAGTGCATTTATTTTGTTGGCTGAATTGTGTTATTTTTTCCCCAACATATTCAAATACAAAGTGTAGTTTTGGGTCTGTTGGCTGGGAATAATGAGCTATTGGTAGATAAAACTTTATGGTAGTTTTGTGTCATGATTTATCAAAGCAAAATCTGACAATCTTGAAGTCTTTAGAATAAATAATTAACTCTGTTGGGTTAAATTTCAGTTTCTCCTTAGGGCCTAGGACATTCTGCTTTTTTTGTGGTCAATTATTGTGACAATTTGGTCATTACATGTCAAATAAGAAGAAGGTTTCTGTAATGGAATTTCTGTGATGGCATTGAATCATCTGGAATAAAGGACATTTTAAACACTTTTATA
This sequence comes from Dasypus novemcinctus, assembly GCF_030445035.2. Lineage (NCBI taxonomy): Eukaryota > Metazoa > Chordata > Mammalia > Cingulata > Dasypodidae > Dasypus > Dasypus novemcinctus. The sequence goes on along the minus strand of NC_080694.1, from coordinate 8,494,985 downwards.
TTGAAGCATATCTTTCATAAGTGAATATATCCATAAACAACAAATTTATAATAAAAGTTGTGAGCTTACAAAACAAACATGCATATCATCCTACAGGGTGCCCACACATTATCTCACCACCAACATTTTGCATTGTTGTGAAACAATTGTTACAAATCATGAAATAGCATCATCAAAACATTACTACTACCTGTAGCCAATATCTTACATTAGCTTTATTTTTCCCCATCCCACCTGGTTACTGATGCCCTGTATTAGTATTATATACTTGCTATAATTAAAAAAAGAATGTTCTTATATTTCTTCAGTAAACTACAATCTGTACAAAATGATTCATTATGTTATACAGGCTCATGCTTTCTAATATCCATTTCAAATGTACACTCAGTGGCTCTCATTCATCACAGTTGTTCTGTCATCACCTCAATTTTCAATCATTTTCATTATTCCACAAAGAAAAATCCCATACCCCCTTACACCCATAGGAAATGGAATATGGGTGGAGAATGGGAGCTGATGCCTAATGTATGTAGAATTTTAAATAATGCTTATTGTAAATGTGCAAAATGAATAGACTTGTTGTTACTAAATTATAGTGAGAATAAATAACACAGCTGATTTATAAATGTGATAGTAAATAAAAGGGGTAGTGTATTACTCAGCCAAAGGGGTGCCGATGTAAAATACCAGAAAATGGTTGGTTTTCATAAAGGATATTTATTTCGGGTAGGAGCTTACAGAAACCAGGTCTTAAAGCATAAATTACTTCCCTCACCAAAGTCTATATTTATGGGTTGGAGCAAGATGGCTGCTGATGTCTATGAAGGTTCAGGCTTCCGGGGTTCCTCTGTGCTCACCATCTCTGTTTTCTCCACAAGGTCAACTGTAGACTATCAGGCAAATGGCTATGTCCCTCTCTCCCTGGGGCTCCAGCTTCAGCATCAAACTGCTACACTCCACCCTCTGAATTCCAAAAAGATATTACAATATTCAAAAAAAACTTAAATCACTAACAATGCAAATACTAAATCATATCACAATCAATTTAAAGAAATACAGTTTGTCTCAGGGCAAAGTCCTGTTTGCAATAGACCTCTGAAACTTACAAAATAATTTATCTGTTTCCAAATACAAATGGACAAAGGATAAACATTTTCGTTACAATAAGGAGAAACTGGGAGAGAAACATGACTCAATGGGTCCTCTGTAGTTCAGTTAACCTACAGGGCATCCTCCATTCGATTCAGTATGAGAGTCATTCTTAAGATGATGGTTTTTTTTGTCCCTGGGGTCTTATGGGTACCCACCCTTTCTAAAGGTTGCCCAATGGTCATTTTCTTGGTTCTACTCTCATCAAGCATCTGGGTGTGAACCAAGCTCCATATCTTACCTTCCAAAAGTGTAGGGGAGATTGCCACACCTTACCCAATCTTTATGTTAGAGTTTTAACCCCCCTAGTACAGTGATGTGAAGAAAACATTTGCCCTAATATTTGGCATACAGACTCAACCCTCTCAGAGCAATGAGTTCACCACCTGGCCTTCCCTACCCTTTGGCATATAGGCTCAACCCTCAGAGTAGCTGGTTAAACATCTGGCCTTCCCTAAACTTTGGGGGACATGTCTACCCCTCTCAGACCTGTGGGGTGCTGACCTTAACTGGGTGCTAATCCTTGGGGAATATTCTCTACCCTCTCCATACCCTGGGGCAGCAAAATTTTCCCAGAACATTGGACAGGAACATCCACTTTCTTCAACTGCTTGGGCAAACTCAACCCTCTCTGTACACATGTGTGGGGTTCCTCTCTTGGCCCAAGGTGATACCTTAATTTCAGATCTCATTTTACTTGATTTTCCTCTTAAAGATGTTTCTCCTTCAATCTCTCCTTCCCAAGTCCCTTTTAGTCCAAGCTGACAGTGGGTTTTTTTTTCATACAATTCTCCCCCAAACCTTGTTGGTTTAGCATGCAAGAAGAGGTGTCCAAGCCATCTGATAGTAAAAGTTTCCATAAGTCTTTCTGACATAACTGCATCTTCAATCCTGATTTACAAGTTCTAAGTTTAGTTAAGTCCTCCAGTGGGGCACTTTCATCTGGGAGCTTGATTTCCAGAGGCTTGGAATTTCCAGAATCAGTTTCAGTTTTCTTTGTACCCAACAGTTCAGTCCTCAGCATATCTCTCTCATCTAGCATTTGGAATAAGCTGCAGGCAGAAGGCAAATCACATTCTCCAGGTTTACTCTGGAAATTTCTTCATCTAAATGCCAAGGCTCACCATTTTCAAATTCTGTCTTCCATAGCACACCAGGAGTTAATCTTGCTAAGTTCTCTACAACTTTAAAACATAGATCACCTTTCCTCCAGTTTCCAATAATAGTTTATCATTTACTTCTGAGGCATCATAAAAGTCTCTTTAGCATCCATATTGCTATAAACAGTCTCTTCAGAGCACTGTATGTCTTTCCTTCCAAGAATCTCACAATTCCTTCAAAAAATACCCCTTACCCATTTATAAAAACATTTCAGCATTTTGGTAATTGCAAATGCACTTGCCCACTCTTCAGTACAAAATCTGTATTAGTCAGCCAAAGGAGTACTGATGTAAAAGACCAGAAGCTGGTTGGCTTTCATAAAGGGTATTTATTTGGGGTAGGAGCTTACAGATACCAGGTCATAAAGCATAAGTTACTTCCCTCACCAAAGTCTATTTTCACATGTTGGAGCAAGAAGGCTGCCGATGTCTGTGAGGGTTCAGGCTTCCTGGGCTTCTCTGGGCTCATCACCTCTTTTCTCCACAAGGTCAGCTGTAGATTATGAGGCTCTCTAGGCTTTGCCTCTCTTCTCAATGTCAGCTGTAGACTACCAGGCAAATGGCTCTGTCTCTCTCTTCCTGGTGCTTCAGCTTTGACATCGAACTCCAACATCAAAAATCCTTGCATCAAAAGCTCCAATTCTATCCTTTGCCATGCCTTTTATCTTTGAGTCCCCACCCACCAAAGGGGTGGGACTTGATGTCCTAATGATGTGACCCAATCAAAGCACTAATCATAACCAAATAATACCCAGTAATAGACCATATTACAATCATAATCCAATATCTATTTTTGGAATTTATAAACATGTCAAATTGCTACAGATAGTCTGTGGTTGCAATATTTCAAATGAAAGGAAGGAAATAATGAGGTACTGTATAATATGATTTTGGTGGTGAATGATGACTGTGGTTAATATTATAAGAATGTTCTTTTACAAAGTGTTAAAATCAAAGGAAAATTTAAAGTTACTATATATCAGCATTCCCCTTAAATCATATGATCTCTGTCTGTTGCAATTCATTTTTGTACAAAATTGACTTTATATATGGCAATTATCCTGGCAAAAGAACTGACTCCAGTTTATTCATATTTGGCTCCAAATTAAATTTATCATCAATCTGGGGTACAGCAGCAGTTAGTAGGTTCTGTGTGTAGGTCTTGAAGGGGCTTGAAGGGGAACATGTTGCCTGCCTCTTCTAAGATGCGCTTCTACCAGTTACCTCCCAACACCTCCAGACACCTCCAGGCATGGAGCTCCAGGTGTTGAAGTACAGATCACACCTGGAGAATGGCCACACAGACTGACAGGTTGGGACATGATGTAGCAACTGCCAGAGAAAGGAAGAACAGGGTAGGCATGGACCTATGCTGGTGCAGGTGCCCTACCCCAGAAAGTGCCTGTCACTGAACCCCAAGAGACTGCACACATAGGGCCTGTGGCCTACATCACAGGACCTCTAACTACTTATAGAATTTGAGGGCAACTTTAGGCCAAGATTCTGACATGCAAAATTCTATTAAATCAAGGGGCTTTTTAAGTGCAGATCTAGCAAAGTTGATGCTGCTATAGTTTGACCAAAGAGCCAGGACCCTATCAGTACAATTAAGCCCCAATTAATGGTAGCAGAATGTTAAAGCTCCCAATAGTCCAAGGCTTTACTCAGATAAGTGATGAGAAGGACTCTGTTGCAAATAGGCTTTAAATCATATGGCCAGATTTGGGGGCATTTTATTAATAATATGTCAGGTTGTTAGTTAAGTAAAATACTTGTGACTGAGATTAGAGCTCCAGCAGTAGAGTCAGCTCTTTCAATTTGTCTAATTCCTATGGGCTATTTGCCTCAATTGTTAGTTCAACTGGAGATAGACAAGTCACCAAGTTCTTTGAACAGCCAGGTTTTTTAAGCCAAATGTAATGGCATGTGCCCCTCAGCATTTGACATTTTTGTTTGAGAGAATGGCTTATTTAGAGGAGTTGAGCCTCTGGATTGAAAACCAATGAAAACAACCAGAAAAATAACAACAAAAAGCCAACAGAGTGGTGTAGGTCTGCATCCAATAGGCTTTTTCTTAGTTTATGCTGTTTCTCCCCTTGGCCTGAATTATTACCAATAATATAATAACATTGCTAATACTGTCTATTTCATCATGGTGGGATGGGGTTTGCTCCTGCATTATTTTCTAATGTGACTATCATTTAAAAGTGGACTTGCTAATTTCCCTTCTTGGTGGTATATATCTTTATGTAAATGGTCCTTGACCAATAATTTAAATTTACTGAAGGAGATTCATGGGGACATAATAATCATCCACCCCATACATGCTGAAAAACGTTGAGCATTCCTAAATGCCAAAAATTTAGGTTTAAATGTGTCCTACATCAAATGGTCCTATAACATATGTTGTTTCTGTATGATAATATGTCACTAATGGGCCCCAGGAGAGTACCTGTCTCAATATGTCCTCCATCCCTGAAGGTTAGGAGGCAGAATAGAAAATCCATAATATGAGAAAAGATATTATGAAATGGTCATGTGTGCAGAATCCTCATAAACATCAAGATGAGACATATCCCCATTAAATGAAAAAAAGAGCAATGGGAAGGTTTATAAAAATTAGTATGGATGTCAGTCTTCCCAAAGGTCTGGAATTAGAAAAATTAAAGTTTTGGATAAAAGTAAAACCCAAGTGACAAGAATCAATTGTGTGTATTCTGGGAAGATGTCATCAGAGTAGCCCAAACAGGGTGAAGGTCTCTTTCGAAATAGGAGAAAGCACAGAAGCCATCCCAGGGAGATGCTTTGGGGACCTACAGAATGGGAGAGTGCAACACACAGCATCAAAGAGGGCTGGGTCCTGGAGAGACTAATGGGCCAAAGGGAAAACTGATTAGTGAGCTCACACCTGGGAATGGCACTCACCCCCCACTTTCAAGGTGAACAACCTCCATAAAACCTGCAACTGAACAGCCGACAGAGAGTGGAAAGGACATATTCTTCCCAGGGAAGATGGAAGGTACCAAAGAGACCTGACAATGGTTTCTGTTCATGGAGTTTAACCAGTATAAAATGGTTTTGAATCTATATCTCAGAAATCAATGGAAATTGAAGGATTCATTATAATGGAAAGCCCAAGAGCAACATATGATGGCCAGCCAGAAAAGTGAAGAAAGATAAGCTTTGTCTCTGCTGTTTCTTTCCCAGTCACCTTAGATCTATTCTTTGCCCCATTTGTGGCTCTCTGCCCCTCCGCTGATAACTTAAACATGAAAAACTTAAAGTTTTAGAAAATAAATTGAACCAGAAATTTTTAAAAACTGTGAAATAAAGCCACTGGGACCCACTGTGGGACCAAGAAGACTGCCAGAAGAATCCTGTGATAACCCAGCCATGAGAACCCCATTTGGAATGAGATCTCATTTTGGGTCAAGGGAAAGTGCCAGGTACCCTCAAGGGCTTCACCATTGGGTCCCCTAGGGGCCTAATGGGTGGGATAATCATTCAGGAGAGCAAAGAGCTGAGACCCTCCCCTAAACATTAGCAAGAGGAGGAATAATTAATAGCTTAAAAGGTAACCACACAAGCCAAATCTCTTTCTCTGTAAAGAAGCCCACAACTATTAATATATCTTGGATGCCTAATCTGATACTTTCTCCCATTTCTGTTCTCTTCTTCCATTTTCTCAATAAACTCTGGCCTAACTAAACCAGCATGTTCTTAAATTCTTTTATGTAGCATAGCCAAAAACCTAGAGCAATCCATCATCCCCCAACTTCCCCTGACTTCATGCCTAGGCATATTGCAAGTGCAAGTGATTCTTATACATGATTGTTTTATAATTTTTCATTGGTCTATTTTACTGAAAGTATGGTGGATGCACTTTTTGCTTAATTTTTGGGAAATGGCTGTACACTGGGAGGCTGAGTGAGATCTGTGGGAGTCCTGGGCTGTGGAAGCAGCACTGCACACAACATTGAATAAATCCAGGATACAGATGAAATGAGGAGCCCCTGATGACTGTCTCATTTGGAGTAAACTTTCTCACTTTTTTTTCTAATAGATACTTCAATCCCATATATTTGCCGGACAGACATGAGCTCTCCTCTCTTTCCAGTTTACTTGCAGAAGACTATACTTCATTGGAATGAGAAAATTAAAACAAAACAGCAAATGCTACTTTTAATATAGAATCAAGATGACAGCTTAATATGAGAGAAAGTTGATTTGTCCATTACCAAACATTGGAGCTCCTCCTTTATGTCCATAAATTTCCTGTTTTATCATTGTTGGAGAAAAAGAGCATTCACTGGAACATGGAGACTGATTGACCACAGGCAGAAAATGTATTTATTGAGAAGCTCTCCCAAAGGAGGAGGTTAAAAAACAGACTTCAGGTGCCCCACCAGCATGGTGGGGGTCTGAAGAGAGACTTCAGCCCACTTCTGGAAGGGGGGACTTCAATTTATACAGCACTTTCCTAGGCAGGGAGGGAGGTTGAAGGTCTGAGTGAAGTAGTGGAAGGGGGTTGAGGGAGTTTATGGCTTCTTGGAATGCTGCAGAAACAGATGTTTCTTTTCATCTGTAGGAATTAAAGGGTATGTAAATAGCAAAAGTTTCTATCTCTGTTTCCCTCTGATATGCAGGTAGTAAAGATCTCCATCTCCCTCTATTCCTCTCTCTATGAGGTTTCTTTGTTGAACCTGTGGGAAAGTGCCTGCCATGCCCTCAGACACAGGGGAGGGGGTTTGCCTTTTCTCAATGCATATCAGGGGAAACTGAGCTACAGCTTGTTAATTATTGCAAACCTCTAACAATCATTGAAAAACTATTTCTTTTTAGCTTTTCTTTGTCCATTCCCCAGCAAAGTAGCATTTGGGTCATTTCTAGTTCATAGTAATTAAGCTGCTATAAGCAGTCATATACAGGTTTTCACTTGGGTAAATAGCTAGGAGTAGAATTTCTACAGTGCATTCTAAGTGTGTTGAACTTAAAAGAATTCACCTACTTTTTTCAGAAGTTCCTGCATTATTTTGAATTCCCTTCAGTAATGCATGCATGTTCCATTGCTCTCCGTACCTTTTCAGTCTTTATCAAAACTTGAGCCATTCTAATAGGGGTGTAGTGGTACTTAGTTGTGGCTTTGATTTTCATTTCCCTAATGACCAGTGAAGTTGAGCATACTTTGATGTGCTTACTTCAATCTATCCATCTTTGACTCAGTGCCTGTTTAGATCTTTGGCCCTTTAAATTTCTTTTTAATAGTATTGTTTCAAAAGCTCTTTATATGTTCTGGATACAATCCTTTAACAGGTATGTTATTTACAAATATTTTCTCCTAATCTGTGACAATTCTTTTTAATTTCTCAACAATGTCTTTCAAAGACGAGAAGTTCTTAATTTTGAGGCCCAATTTGTTGATTTTTCCTTTCATGGACTGGACTTTTGGTGGTATGTATACTAAAGTGTAAGTCAGCAATGAGAAGGAACAAACTACTGATACACAACGATGTGGATGAGCCTCAAGGATACTAAGCTGAGTGAATGAAGGCAGAATCAAAAGGTTACACACTGTGTGATTTTGCTTATATGACCTTCGGGAAAAGACAAAATTAAAGGGGCAGAAAATAGATCAGTGATTGCCAGCAGCTGGGGGGGAGGGGTTGACTACAAAGGGGGGAGGGCTTATTTTTCAATAATGCAACTGTTCTGTAGCTTGGTTTTAGTGCTGGTTACACAAGTATATGTGATTGTTAAAACTTGCAGAATTGTCCCATAAAAAGGATGGATTTTACCATATGCAGATGATGCATTAATTTTTTTAAAAAGCAAGTTTTTACCTAATTGACCTCCAGTTGCATTTTAGTTTCTTCAGGGAGGAGTTCTAAAAAGCATCAAATGTTATGTATGCTTATTTTGTAAGTTCATAACTTTTACTATACACTTATTTATGTATGTTCATGTATGTTCATATATGAAGGATATGCTTCAATAAAAATCATAAAATTTTTAAAAACTAAGAAAAAAGCATCAAAGACAGAGTAAAAAGAAGTTAAGAGTTTAACAAAGGAACCGTACAATCTTATCTTAAAGCTTATAGTACAGACTGGAAGCATTTAGAGTCATATGCTCCATGATGATTTTGATGGGACTTGGGGGGCTCACTGCTATTTCCTATCTGAACTCTATCTGAACCCTCAATTTGATCTCACGGATCAGTGTGTCTATCCTTGTGCCAATAGCATGCTGTTTTCACTACTATAGCTTTGTAGTATGTTTGAAGTCTGGTAGTGTTTTTCATCTGATTTTCTTTTTCTTTTTCAATATGTATTTGGCTATTTGGTGCCTCTTCCCAAATAAATTTCATAGTTTTTCTAGTTCATTAAAAAATGCTGTGTTGATTTTAACCGGGATTGCATTAAATCTGTAGATCAGCTTTGGTAGGAAAGACATCTTAATGATATTTAATCTTCCTATCCATGAACAGAAAATATTCTTCCATTTATTTAAGTCTTCTCTGATATACTTGAACAGTGTTGTGAAGTTTTCTGTGCATAAGTTTTTTATATCATTAAATTTCTTCATAGGTATTTGATTTTTTTTATTTGCTATTGTAAATGGTATTTGTTTCTTGATTTCCCCCTAGATTGCTCATCCTTGTTGTACAGAAATGCTACTGGTTTTTGTACATTGATCTTATAACCTGAGACTTCACTGAACTCATTTAGTTCTAGAAGCTTTGTTGTAGACTTCTAAGGACTTTCTATGTAGAGGACCCTGTCATCTGCAAATACTGAGATTTTTACCTCTTCCTTTCCAATTTTGGAAGACTTTTATGTCTGGTTGTTGCCTCAGTGCTCAAGCAAATACTTCTAACACAATGTTAAATAGAAGGGGTGATAGTGGGATTCCTTGTCTTGTTCCTAATCTTAGAAGGAAAGATTTTAAGATTTCACCATTGTAAAAGATGTTAGCTGTGGCTTTTTGATATATCCCCTTTATCATGTTCAGCAAGTTTCCTTCTACTCCTTCTTTTGCAGTGCTTTTATCAAGAATAGGTGCTGTATTTTGTCAAATGCTTTTTCTCCATCTACAGATATGATCATGTGATTTTTATTCCTTTGATCTGTTTATGTGATGCATTGCATTAATTGATTTTCTTATGTTGAACCATCCTTGCATATCAGGAATGAAACCCACTTGGTCATGGCGTATAATTCTTTTAATGTGTTGTTGAATACAATTAGGAAGGATTTTGTTGAGGATTTTGCACCTAGGTTCATTAGAGAAATTGGTCTGTAATTTTCCTTTCTTGTGGTGTGTTTGTTTAGCTTTGGTGTTAGGTTAATGTTATCATCATAGAATGAGTTAGGCAGTGTTCCTCCTACTTTGATTTTTTGGAAGTTTAAGGAAGATTGGTATTAGTTCTTTATGGATTGTTTGGTAAAGTTCACCTGTGAAGCCATCTGGCCCAGAGCTCTTCTTAGTTCAGAGGTTTTAAATGACAGATTCTATAGCTTAACTTGTGATTGGTTTGTTGAGCTCTTCAATTTCTTCTTTCCTCAATGTAGGCTACGTATGTGTTTCCAGGAATTTGTCCATTTCTTATAAAGTGTCCCTCTTGTTGGCATATAGTTTTTCAAAATATTCTCTTATGATATTCTTTATTTCTGTGTGGTCAGTGATGATATCCCCTTTCTCATTTCCTATGTTGTGTATTTGCATCTTCTCTCTTTATTTCTTTGTTAGTCTAGGTAAGGGTTTGTCAATTTTATTGATCTTCTCAAAGAACCAGCTCTATGTTTTATTTTTTCTAAAGCTTTCTTATTTTCTATTTCATTTATTTCTGCTCTGAGCTTTGTTCTTTCTTTCTTCTTCCTTTGGGGTTACTTTGTTCTTGTTTTTTACTAATTCCTCGAAGTGTACAGTTAGTTCTTCAATTGTAGCTCTTTCTTCTTTTTTGATGTATGAATTTATGGTTATGAATTTCCCTCTCAATACAGCTTTTGCTGCTCCCATAAGTTTTGATATATTGTGCATCATTTTCATTAGTTTCAAGGAAGTTATTTCTGTTGAGATTTCTTCCTTGACCCACTGTTTTTCTAAGAGTGTGTTGTTTAACTTCCATATCTTCGTGCCAAATCTGGGTCTCTGGCCCTTGCAGATTTCCATCTTCATTCCACAGTGGTGACAAAAATTATTTTGAATGATTTCAAACTTTCTGAATTCATTGAGACTTTCTTTGTGGCCTAGCATGTGGACTATCTTGGAGAATGATCCATGTGCACTTGAGAAGAATGTATATCCTGCTATAACTGGGTGTACTGTTCTGTATAGGCCTATGATGTCCAAATCTTCTAATATATTGTTTAAATCTTTGCTACTTTATTCATTCTGTTTTGAAATGTTCTGTCCAATGGTGATAGTGCTGTGTTAAAGCCCCCCACTATAATTGTGGAGGCCTCTATTCCTTCCCTTAGTTATTTCAGTGTTTGCATCACATATTTGGAGGTGTTTTTGTTAGGGGCATAAATGTTTACAATTGTTCTTTCTTCTTGAAAATTATTCCTTTCACTAATATGTAGTGTCCATCTTTTCTCTCACAATAGTTTTGCATTTAAAGCCTATTTTGTCTGATATTAATATAGCTACCCCTGCCCTTTTCTGGTTATTGTTTGCCTGTAAGATTTTTTTCCAGCCATTCATCTTCAGTCTCCTTCAATCCCTGGGTCTAAGATGTTTTTCTTGTAGACAGCACATAGATGGGTCATATTTCCTCATCCATTCTTCCAATCTGTGTCTCTTAACAGGTGAGTTTAATCCATTGACATTCAGTGTTATTATTTTCAAAGAATTGTTTATATCACCATATTTTCTTTGGATTTGTATTTGTCATATGTTGTTTGATTTTTTTTCTCTTTTTGTGTTTTTAGTTGTTCTTACATTCTCCTCCAACTCTTTCTCTCCTGTTTTTTTTTTTTTTTCCTTTCCTCCTGGAGCACTTCCTTTAGTATTTCCTGAAGGGCAGGTTTCTTGTTGGCATACTCTCTTAGATTCTCTTTATCTGTGAATGCTTTGAACTCTCCATCATTTTTGAATGCTAGCTTTGCTGGATAAAGTATTGTTGGTTGGAAATTCTTTTTTTTTTTTAGTACCTTGACTATGTCATACCACTGCCTTCTTGCCTCCATGGTTTCAGATGAGAAATCAGGACTTAATCTTATGGAGCCTCCCTTTTACATGATGGTTCTCTTTTCTCTTGCTGCTTTTAGAATTTTCTTTGTCTTGCACATTGGATAATTTGACAAGTATATGTCTTCGGGTAGGTCTGTTGGCATTTATGGTATTTGGGGTGCGTTGTGCTTCCCGGACATATACATGCATTTTCCTCAATTGACTTGGGAAGCTTTCAGCCATTATTTCCTCCAACACTGCTTCTGCCCCCTTTCTCTTCTTTTCTCCTCCTTTTCTGCCTATGATGTGTATGTTTTCATGTTTTTCATTGTCATTCAGGTCCCTAAGTCCTTGCTGAATTTTTTCTTTTACCAATGAATTCTATTTGATTTCAGATGTACTGTCATCCACATCACTAACTCTTTCCTCTGCCTCTTCAAACCTGCTGTTATTTGCTGGTAGTGTATTTTTTATTTCTTGGATTGTGCTGCTTATCATCATCATATCTATTATCTTTTTGCTTTTGATTACAATTTCTTTTGTATGCTCTCCAAGTGTTTTTGTAATATCCTTAATCTTCCTTCACTTCATTAAGTTGGTCCATGATATATATTTTGAGAGCTTTAATTAGTTGTTTGATGTTCCACTCCTCTACCTGGTTTTTAGTTTGTTAATTGGATTGGGTCATGTTTTCCTGATTATTGGTATGGTTTGTAGTTTTTTGTTGCTGTCTGGCCTCATTTTATCTTCATGGGTTTATTCAGTTGATTAGCTTATTCATCTCAGAGTTTAATTAGGTTTTTTTGTGTGTATGTCAAGTCTTCTCTTTGTCACTTTGTTCTTATTTTATTTCCTTGTTGTTGGCTAAGTTCCCTGAAGGAAAATATTAGGGCCAGAGAAAGCAAAACAAGTAAGAAAAGAAACAATGGTAGTATTGATAGTGAATGTGAGCAGAACCATGTGAAATCTAGGAGAATGGATATTGAACTCATGTAAGCTGTGCAGTGTTATAACAGTAAAAAACTGGAGTACCTATAATATGGTAGTAAACTGAATATGGGAAGAAATATAGTATGAATTAAAAGGCCAGTATGATCAGTAGAGAGGGAAAGTGAAAAGAAAGGACAATAATATAGAGTGAATAAATGATAGAAATCAGAATAGAGACATTAGAGATAAAAAGTCAGAAATATTGGGGGCTAAACAAAGAGAGGTGAAATGTAAGAGAAACAATAAATGATGGAGGATAGAAAGATATAAAGGAATGTGGCTAGCATTGGTAGTCAAAATCAGTACACATGGGAAAGAGGAAATTGGGGATGAGGAAGCACAGCAAATATGAAATGTTGCCTGCAGCACCTAATGCAAAAATAAAAGAAAAAAAGGGAAAAAGAAAAAAAAGCAGGCAAGAAAAAGAAAAAGGAAAAAAAAAGAAAGAAAAAGGCCTTGGTGGCATAAAGAGGAAGGAAAAACAAGAAAACAAACCAACAAAAAAGACCAGACAAGGCCTCAAGCAAGGACTCTTCTTTGCAATTCAATAAACTGCTTAGGTGGCTGACCTTACCCTTTTCTCCCATCCTCACTTCTCTCTCTCTCAGGGCAGGAGGAAGGCTGTTTGAGGGTTACTGTAGGATAGTCTAATGGGTCCCTCATGAACCAACTCACCTCAGAGAATAATAACTCTTAATTTCTTGAGAGAGGGCACCCACCCCTTGCCAGGAACCCTATATATGCTATTGGAAGCCTGCAAATCATGTCCTACTGTCCCTCTCCCTTAGGCATGCTAGTTAATTTTCTGACTCCACCTTCTCCCAGACCAAGTTTCCTATCCCAGGGCATTTAGGTAAATTGGACTCTCTCACATTTGCCTCTCCTCTCTTCCTAGGCTCTCCCCAAGTCAGCTGGTATGCTCCTCCAAACTTAATAAAAGGGTGGGATCAAAAAACTGAAACTGCACTCCTTGGGGACCTCTGTACTTCCCACCTAAACCCTCACATTCCTGATTTAGTCCAAGACCAGAGGGCTAGGGCAATGCCAGATTTCTGGGAACAGTGGGTTTGGCAAGCAGAGGCCCAGGAGAATGTGGACTCAGGATATGTGGGTCTGTGAAATGTGCATAGTGGGGGTTCAGGGAACATGGGCTTGGGGTTCATGTGTTTGGAGAACATGGGGCTTGGGAACTCTGCTGCATTACTGGCAGTTCTCAGGGAATGCTGCAGCCCTTAGACCTAGAGGAAAGGGATTTACCTACCCACAGCTTCTGAGTTCAGTGTTAGAAATCTGTAGTTTTACCTTGAACAAGTACTGATTTTGTCACAGTCTCTCCAGATCGACGTCCAGACACCTCCTATTTTATAGGTTTCTGAAACAGCCCACTCAGGAAGGATTCTGTCACCACTCAGTTGGTTCTTTGCAGGAGAGATGACAATGGTGTACTTACTCAGATGCCATCTTGCCCCACCTCCTCACCCTCATTTTTGAATGACACGTCTTCTGTATAGAGATTTCTTGCCTGGAAGTTTTTCATTTAGCACCTTAACTATGACATACCATGGCCTTCTTGTCTCTATGATTTCAGATGAGAAATTAGCACTTAATCTGTATTAATCAAAGGGATGCTGATGCAAAGCACCTGAAATCAGTAGCTTTTATGAAGGTTATTTATTTGGAGTAAGAGCTTATAGTTACCAGGCCATAAAGCTTAAGCTATTTCCTTCACCAAAGTCTATTGCAATGTGTAGGGGCATGATGGCTGCTGTTATCTGTGAGGGTTCAGGCTTCCTGTGTTCCTCTCTTCCTGAGGTTTGCCTCTCTCTGGCTCAGCTGCTCTGCCTGCATCACAAGTCTAGCTGTATGCCATCTGGCAACTGGCTCTATCTCTCTCCCCAGGACTTGATTCTCTCTGGGTTCAACTACTTTACATTCTCCTGTATATTTTCTTCCCAGGCTCCAACTAAAATCCTCCAACTCTGTCCTTTGCCGTGTCTTTTCTCTGTGAATCCCTGCCCAGGAAGGGGAGGGGACTCAACACCCTAATCATATAGCCCTAAGTCCTAATCATAATTTACTCAATTGAAGGTGATACCTCTCACAGAGCAGTTTACAAACATGATCCAATAACTACTTTTTGAACTCATAAATGATGATGAACTGCTACATAATTTTTCTAGCTTCCCTTGTATGTGATGGATCTCTTTTCTCTTGCTACTTTCAGTATTCTCTCTGTCTGGAGCATTGAACATTTTGACAAGGATATATCTTCAATTAGGCCTCTTAGGATTTCTACTGTTTGGTGTGTGCTGCACTTCCTGGACAGGTACATCCATGTCCCTCAATAGTTGGGAAATTTTCAACCATCATTTCCTCCAACCCTTCTACTGCCCCATTCTCTTCTCTTTTCCTTCTGGGATGCCTAAAATGGATATGTTTGTGCATTTCACTTTGGTACATTAGTCCTTAAGTCCCTGATGGATTTTTTCTATCTTTTTATCTATCTGTTCTACTATTGGTCTGATTTCAGGTATACTGTCTTCCACATCTCTAATTATTTCCTCTTCCTATTCAAATCTGCTATGTGCTTCCAGTGCATATTTTATTTCTTGCATTTTGCCATTCATCACCATTATATCCATTATCTTTTTTAAAATGTTACATTAAAAAAATATAAGAGGTCACCATATACCCCTCACCCCCCTCACCCCACTCCTCCCACATAAACAACCTCTTTCATCGTCATGGATATTCATTGCATTTGGTGAATACATTTTGGAGCACAGCTGCACAACATGGATAATGGTTTATATTGTAGTTCCATTCTCTTTTTATATATGTTTACATTTTTCCTTGGCATGTTCCTCAAGTGTCTTCTTAGTATCATTAATCTCTTCCTCCACTTCATTAATTTGACATATTATGTTCATGTGGACATCTCTGATTTCATGTTCCATGTTATGCATCTCCTCCTGTTTTTTATTTTGTTCATTAGACTGGGCCATATCTTCCTGTTTCTAAGTATGGCTTGTAAATTTATTGGTGTCTAGGCATCTGCTTTGATGGATTTATTCAGTTGGTTAGCATCTTTTTCTACTCAAGGGTTTGTTTTGTTGTCATTTGTGTGTGTGGTAAGGTTTCCCTTTGACTCTTACTTCCTCTTATTCTTTTTTCCTTGCTGTTGTCTATGTTCCATTGGGGGGGGAAATGAATTAGAATAAGAGAAAAGGAGGTAAGTAGAGAAAAAGAATAATAGTTATAATAATAAAAAAGATGGAAGAGGAACCATACAAGACCTAGGAAAATAAATAATTAACACATGTAACAGATAATAAGTACATAAGAATAAGAATAAAAAAGGTGGACTAGAAAAAATTCAAAATGAGAAATAAAATAGAGAAAAATATATGCAATGATTTAAAAGGCAAGAATTATGAGAAGAGGGAGAAAGAAAAAACAAAAAATAAAAGCAAACAGTTGGACAAAAGAGAGAAAGAAGTAAAAACAAACAAAAATGGATGGAATGAAAGAAACACAGCTGAAAACAGAAGATGGAAAAAATGAAGGAAAGAAAAGAATTAACATAGAAAAAAATCAGTTAAAGGAAAAAAGGGAACAAAGAGGAAACACAACAAGGAGAAAAGAACAGCAACAAAAAAGAACAACCAAGGAAAAATGGGGTTACCACTTAGGTTATTAAGGAGCTTCTCAGGCTGCCAGTGTTCATCTGTTACATTGCAGCCTGCCCTATGCAGGTAACATATAGAGTTTTAGTGAGTAAAATAAGGGAAAAAAGAACCTTTAAAACAATAACAGATCTTAGAAAAGATAAAATAAATGGAATTTCTCCATGTTTCCTGTAATATCACCTGGATGGCTGATAACCCAGTGGACCACTTCTCCACTTCACTTAGGTTACCGGGGAATCAAACCAGGGACATTTTATATGCAAGGTGGGAATTCCTCCACTCAGCTAAATTGTCTCCTTATGTTGATTAGGCTTCAGAAAGCACTCTGCCCCTTTTGCCCAGGCATTTTAGACTGCAATTTGTGAGTTCTGCTGTTTAGGAACCTGTCTTGCTTCCTCTCTATTCTAGTTCCTCACTTTCCCCTGGTGCCTAGGCATGACAGCCTGCCTGAATACATACCCCTCCCTTTACATACCGCTCCCTTCTCCCCACTTGGTCAGGGTCCTTTCTGAGATACAAAGTGGGATCAGCTAGCCAAACTCACCACAAAGAACCCACTGTCTACCCTCTGTCAGACCCCTCTTCCTCGCTGGGTATGCCTTTTGATTGGACTACATCATTGAAGTGTAACCGTTTGGGATACTTCCCACTTGCTGGAACTTATGTAAATGGAGGCAGAGAAAATAGAAGCTATCATTTTTGATCCTACCATTTGAGAAAAGACATGAGGATCAACAGCAGTCAAAATTTGAGCACAGTACCCACAAGAGGGTGGGCCAACAGAACAGGTCATGCCTTATAACCCACAGATGAACATAGGAATAAAGCACAACAGCCAAGACTGGAGAGAAGAAACTAAAAGAGACAAGCTCTGACTGCTTGTCCATAGGTGAGCTCCAGGAGATGGAATGTTCTGAAAGGGAAAGTAGGGAGCTTGATAGTAAATGGTAATGATCTTGCTTTGCCATATGGGAGGACACCAGTATCACCAGTAGCTGAAATGGTGAAAAGTATCTCTGCTGATACCTTGGTTTGAACATTTCATGGCCTCCAAATTGTAAGATTTTACCCTATATAAACTTCTTATTACAAAACTGAAACATTTCTGATATTTTGCATCAGCAGCCTGTGTCAAATTCAAGACACATCTGTTCATAGAATCCACTTTTGGCCCTTTTCCACTTCAGTAAGGATGTTACTGTTTTTCATTTCTGATTTTATTTGTATCCTCTCTCTTTTCTTCTTTGTCAAGCTAGCTAAATGTTGATTTTATTAATCTTTACAAAGAATCAACTTACGGTTTTGCTAATGTTCTATTGTTTTCCTATTTTCCTTTTCTTTTTTTGTCTTTATTTATTTTTTAATATTACATTCTAAAGATATGAGATCCCCATATACCCCCGACTGCCTTCACCCCTCCTCTGCCCATAGCAACAATCTCCTCCATCATCATAAGACATTCATTGCATTTGGTGAATACATCTATGAGCACTGCTGCACCTCATGGTCAATGGTCCACATTATAGGCCACACTCTATCATGTTCCATCCAGTGGACCATGGGAGGACATACAATGTCCAGTAACTGTCCCTGCAGCATCACCCAGGACAACTCCAAGTCCCAAAAATGCCTCACCTCTCATCTCTTCCTCCCATTCCTCACACCCAGCAGCCACCATGGCCACTTTATCCACACCAATGCCACATTTTCTTTGATTACTAATCACAATGGTTCATGAATAGAATATCACTAAGTCCACTCTAATCCACATGCTATTCCTCCATCCTGTGGACCTTGGAAAGATTGTGTCCACTCCACATCTATATCAAGGGGGACTTAGATTCCACATGGATGCTGGATGCAATCCTGCTGCTTTCAGTTGTAGGCACTCTTGGATCCATGGTGTGGTGGTTGACCTTCTTCAACTCCATGTTAGCTGAGTGGGGTAAGTCCAATAAACCAGAGTGTAGGAGCTGAAGTCCGTTGAGGCTCAGGGCCTGGCTATCATATGGTCAGTCCAGAAATTCAGATCCCCTGGGTATATATTACACCCCAGCACCAACTACAGTTCTGGTAAAAGTAACAGGAGAGGCTTGTGGAAAAAGATCACATCTGAGTCCAGCTCCATCACACAGAAACACAAACTCCAAAGAAGGGCCAACTGACATGGCACTGAACTCCATCTCCCATGACCATAGGACCTGAGGGTCTCTGTAGTCCTCAGAAGAACCAATACCTGGGGTTGTATCCACTTTTTGTCTCTGGGACTCTGCTGAGGTGTGCATAAGGGCAACTCCTCTGATAATCTCCTGGCTGTTTTTTTGGAGACTCATAGCCATATAAACTCATTTGTCCTTTCCATTTCCCCCTTGATTCAGATCAAAAAGCATTTTTAACTCCTGGTATTATATGTAGACTGAGATATTCTGCTGGTCGGATCTGACCCTTTTATTCAAGGTCATTTTCTAGTTACATCATCAGCTGGTACTTGATAGTAATCCCTAAGCACCAGGGAGGCTCATCCCCAGGACTCATGTCCCATGCTGGGGGGAAGGCAAAGCATTTACATGCTGAGTTTGGCTTTGAGACTGGCCACATTTGAGTAACACGGAGGCTCTCAGGAGGTAACTCTTAGGCACCCTACAGCTCTAGGCCTTGTTCTTATTTCAGGTGCACAAGCCCACAAGCATAGTCATTAGTATCAAGGACTCATTGTTGGACCTTCTTTTTTCGGTCTTTGCCGTTGCACTTGGGGGATTGTTGCTGTTCCTTTAGGGACTGTGATAGAGCTCCCCTGGCTAGGAACTCAGCACTCCTCAGTTGTTGTTTTCACTTGTATCCACTATGAAAATATCCAAACATTTTTATGTACCCTGGATATACGCCCTGTAGAACTCCCTGCCAACCATGTGTCCCCTGTCATTAACATCCCACACCAGTATCCTCTGCTGCCATTGTTGAAACTCTCTGTGATAGAAAACTTCTTGAAAAGTGAAGCCCAATATATTGCCAGGTTCCCTTAATAGTAAAATGGAATATAGCGATGAGTTTAAAGGTTAGATATAGAATACTTATTAATTTGGAAAAATTAAGGTAAAAGTAAATTGGGATATCAAAAAATTGTCTACATCCTATCTTTTTCTTTTTTCTAATTATTAAACTTATCTTCACAAGAGTTTTAGATCACAGTAATTCATATATACAGTATATAGTACTCCCATATATCCAACATAAAACCATTTCCCTTCCACAGCAATAATCTTTTTACATATTCATACTATATTTACTGAAACTGATGTACAGATATTGAGACAATAGCTTTCAAACAAGGTAACATTTCGGTTTACATTGCAGTTTATATTTCAGGCTATATTATTTTCTAAATTTTTAGTTATCCTATGTTTTACATTATGATTTACATTTTAGCCTATCAGCCCCTATATATTTTTGGTGTAATTTTACATGTCTTATATCCATCCTTGCATACTCTTGTGGAACACTTCTATTGCCCACACAGCTACATTGGTTCCATCTATTCAATACCTCTTTCCCCCTCCCTTTAGGGCCCACAGTGAGAGTCAATCTTCATTGCTTGAAGGGCCATGTTCAGAGATACTTGCAACACTGTTGAGGGCTTGACATGCTCAACTGCCTAATGCACTGGGAGCCATCATTTCTCTTGAGAGATACAGTTCCCTCTATTTGATGGCATCAGTCCTCCTCAGGATGTGGGTATACATTCACTCTCATTACATGGGTCTCTATCCAAGGATATAACCCACTATGGCAAAATGAGCACTCACATATTCCCTAGGAGCCTATCCTGGGTCAGATTATCCCCTTAAAGCATCTTAAACAGGTAACTTTCCTTATTATATTTTTGAAAAGGTTTTCTCAGCATTATACTCTCAACCAAATACCTGACAATCTCCTATGTTCATATGTTGCCCCAACCTCCCCCCAATTTCTTGGGCAATATTATCCATCTTCCCATACCTAGCCCCCCTCAAGCCCACAAAGCCCCACCCAAAGGTAACACTATGCCCCCATTTTATCCTTTCCTTGTACAAATACTTAGCTCCAGCTGATCACAGATTTCACCCATGTAGGTGTCAGCTTACCTCCTTCCTCTACCTCCCGATTTCCTGTAAGCCTATCATCCAGTCTCTAGCTCTCTGAGGCAGCTTGGCTTACTTATTTCATATCATTGAGGTCATGTAGTATTTGTCCTTCAATGCCTGGGTAGCTTCACTCAACATAAGGTTCTCAAGATTCATCCATGTTATCACGTGTGTTTGGAGTGTATTTGTTCTTAAAGCCGAATAGTATTCCATTGTATGTATATACCACATTTTATTTATCAATTCATCTTTTGATGGGCATTTGGGTCCACTCCAACTTTTGGCAATAGTGAACAATGCTGCTATGAACATTGGTGTGCATATATCAGTTTGTGTCCTTGTTTTCAGTTCTATTGGGTATATACCCAGCAGTGGAATTGCTGGGTCATATGGCAAACCTATGGCTAGTTTTTTGAGAAACTGCCAAATTATCCTCCAGAATGGTTAGATCCTTCTGCATTCCCACCAGCAGTGGATGAGTACTCCGATTCCTCCAAATTCTGTCCAGCATTTGTACTCTTCTGTTTTTTTATAGCTGCCAATCTTATGGGAGTAAGATAGTATCTCATTGTAGTTTTGATTTGCATTTCCCTGATAACTAGAGATTTGGAGCATTTTTTCATGTGCTTTTTAGTCATTTGTATTTCTTCTTTGGAGAAGTGTCTGTTTAAATCTTTTTCCCATTTTTTAAATGGGTTGTTTATCTTTTTATTTTCAAGATATAGGAGTTCTTTATATATGCAGGTTATAAGTCTCCTATCTAATATATGGTTACCAAATATTTTCTCCCATTGTGTAGGCTCTCTTTTCACATTCTTGACAAACTCCTTTGAGGTGCAGAAGGCTTTAATTTTGAGGAGGTCCCATTTATCTATTTGTTCTTTTGATGCTCATGTTTTTGTTGTGAAGTTCATGAAGCCATTTACTATTATAAGGTCTTGTATATGCTTCCCTACACTGCTTTCCAAAGTCTTAATGATCTTGACTCTTATATTTAGCTTGGTTAATTTTTGTATAAGGTGTGAGATGGTAATCCTCTTCCATTCTTTTACATATGGATATCCAGTTCTCCAGGCACCATTTGTTGAATAGGTCATTCTCTCCCAGTTGAGAGGGTTTGGTGGCTTTATCAAATATTATATGACTATATATATGAGGATCTATATCAGAATTCTCAATTTGGTTCCATTGGTCTGTGTGTCTCTCCTTGTGCCAATACCATGCTGTTTTCACTATTGTAGCTTTGTAGAATGTTTTGAAGTCAGGTAGTGTGATTCCTCCAATTACGTTTTTCTTTTTCAATATGTCTTTGGCTATTCAGGGTCTCTTTCCTTTCCAAATAAATTTCATAGCTAGTTTTTCTAGTTCCTTAAAGAATGCTGTGTTGATTTTTATTGGGATTGCATTAAATGTGTAGATCAGTTTTGGTAGGATAGACATCTTAATAATATTTAGTCTTCCTATCCATGAACAGGGAATATTCTTCCATTTATTTAGGTCTTCTTTGATTTCCTTGAACAGTCTTGTGTAGTTCTCTGTGTATAAGTTTTTTACATCTTTAGTTAAATCTATTCCTAAATATTTGATTTTTTAAATTACTATTGTGAATGGAATTTGTTTCTTGATTTCCTCCTGATCTTGCTCATTATTGATGTACGGAAATGCTACTGATTTTTGCGCGTTGATCTTATATCCTGCGACTTTACTAAACTCATTTATGAGTTCTAGAAGCTTTGTTGTAGACCTCTCAGAGTTTTCTATGTATAGGATCATGTCATCTGCAAATAATGAAATTTTGACTTCTTCCTTTCCTATTTGAATGCCCTTTATATCTGGTTCTTGCCTCAGTGCTCAAGCAAGCACTTCTAAGACAATGTTAAATAGAAGGGATGAGAGTGGGCATCCTTGTCTTCTTCCTGATCTTAGAGGGAAGGATTTTAGGATTTCACCATTGTAAATGATGTTGCTTGTGGATTTTTCATACACACTCTTTATCATGTTCAGAAATTTTTCCTTCTATTCCAATCTTTCACAGTGTTTTTATCAAGAAAGGGTGCTGTATTTTGTCAAATGCTTTTTCTGCATCTATAGATATAATCATGTGATTTTTTTCCTTCAATCTGCTTTTATGGTGTATTACATTGATTGATTTTCTTATGTTGAACCATCCTTGCATACCTGGAATGAATCCCACTTAGTCATGGTGTATAATTCATTTAATGTGTTGTTGAATACGGTTAGCAAGTATTTTGTTGAGGATTTTTGCGTCTAGGTTCATTAGAGAAATTGGTCTGTAATTTTCCTTTCTTGTGGTGTCTTTGCTTGGCTTTTGTACTAGGTTAATGTTGGCATCATAGAATGAGTTAGGTAATGTTCCTTCTGTTTCGATTCTTTGGAAGAGTTTCAGCAGGATTGGTGTTAATTCTTTCCGGAATGTTTTGTAGAATTCACCTGTGAAGCCATCTACCCCTGGGCTCTTCTTAGTTGGGAGGTTTTTAATGCCTGATTCTATTTCTTGTGATTGGTTTGTTCAGATCATCAATTTCTTCTTTCATCAATATAGGCTGCTTATGTGTTTCTAGGAATTTGTCCATTTCTTCTGAATTGTCATTTTTGTTGGAATATAGTTTTTCATAGTATGCTCTTATCGTCTTTATTTCTGTGGGGTCAGTGGTGATATCTCCTTTCTCCTTTCTTATTTTGTGTATTTGAATCTTCTCTTTTCTTCTTTGTTAGTCTAGCTAAGGGTTTGTCAATTTTATAGATCTTCTCAAAGAACCAGCTCTTTGTATTGTTTATCTTTTCAAGTGCTTTCTTATTTTCTATTTCATTTAGTTCTGCTCTTATCTTTGTTCTTTCTTTCTTTCTTCTTCCTGTGGGGTTACTTTGTTGTTTTTTTACTAAGTTCTCCAAATGTGCAGTTAGTTCTTCAATTTTTGCTCTTTCTTCTTTTTTGATGTATGAATTTATGGCTATAAATTTCCCCCTCATTACTGCTTTTCTGTATCCCATAAGTTTTGGTATGTTGTGTTATCATTTTCATTACTTTCAAGTATTTATTAATTTCTTTCATGATTTCCTCTTTGATCCACTGTTTTTCTAAGAGTGTGCTGTTTAATTTCCATATCTTGGTGTGAAATCTGGCCTTCTGGCTCTTGCAGATTTCCAGCTTCACTCCACTGTGGTCAGAGATATTATTTTGTATGATTTTATCTTTTTGAATTCATTAAGCCTTTCTTTGTGGCCTAGCATATGGTCTATCTTGGAGAATGATCCATGTTCACTTGGGAAAAATGTATATCCTGCTGTGTTTGCGTGTAATGATCTGTATAAGTCTATTAGATCCAGCTCCTCTAATATACTGTTCAAAGTTTTTGTTTTTTTAGTGATTCTCTTTTGAGATGTTCTGTCCAAAGTTGATAGTGGTGTATTAAAATCTCCCACTATAATTGTAGAGGCATCTATTCTTTCACTTAGTTTTCCCAGTGTTTACCTGACATATTTGGAGGCGCCCTTGTTAGTAGCATAAATATTTATGATTGTTTGTTCTTCTTGAGAGATTGTCCCTTTCACTAATATGTAGTATCCTTCTTTGTCTCTCACAATTGTTTCACATTTAAAGTCTATTTTGTCTGGTATTAATATAGCTACTCCTGCTTTTTTTTTGTTATTGTTTGCTTGTAAGATTGTTTTCCAACCATTCACTTTCAACCTCTATGCATCCCTGGGTCTAAGATGTATTTCTTGTAGACAGCATATAGATGGGTCATATTTCCTTATCCAATGTCCCAATCTGAATCTTTTGATAGGTGACTTTAATCCATTGACATTCAGTGTTATTGCTTTCAAGGAATTATTTATGTTAGCCATATTTTGATTGGACTTGTGTTTGTCATATTTTTTTGTTTTTTCCTTCTCTTTTTGTCTTTTTTGTTGCTCTTACACTCTCCTCCAACTCTGCCTCTCCTGTTTTTTTCCTTTCTTCCTACAGAACTCCCTTTAGTATTTCTTGAAGGGCAGGGTTCTTGTTGGCATTTTCTTTCAATTTCTATTTATCTGTGAACATTTTGAACTCTCTGTCATTTTTGAATGCTAGTTTCGAGGGTAGAGTATTCTTAGTTGGAAATTTTTTTCTTTTAGTACCTTGACTGTATCATACCACTGCCTTCTTGCCTCCATGGTTTCAGATGAGGAACCCGCACTTAATCTTATGGAGCCTCCCTTGTATGTGATGGTTTTCTTTTCTCTTGCTGCTTTTAGAATTTTCTCTTTGTCTTGAGCATTGGCTAATTTGACAAGTATATATCTTGGCATTTATGGTGTTCAGATTTATGGTGTTTGGGGTGTGTTGTGCTTCCTAGACATGTACATCCAACTCTCTCAGTAGATTTGGGATGTTTTCAGCCATTATTTCCTCCAACACCTGTCCCCTTTCCCTTCTCTTCTCCTCCTGGGATGCCTATAATACGTATGTTTGTGTGTTTTGCATTGCCATTCAGGTCCCTAAGTCCTAGCTGGATTTTTTCTATCTTTTTATTGATCAGTTCTACTATGTGTTTGATTTCAGATGTACTGGCTTCCACGTCGCTAATTCTCTCCTCTGCCTCTTCTAATCTGCTGCTATTTGCTGAGAGTGTATTTTTGATGTCTTGAACTGTGGTGTTCATCCCCATCATATTTGTTATCTTTTTACGTATGTCTGCAATTTCCTCTCCAACTGTTTTCTTCATATTTATCTCTTCCTTTACTTCATTAAGTTGGTCTCTAATATATGTTTTGAGATCTTTAATTACTTGTCCGATGTTCTGCTCCCCTTCCTGGTTTTTAGTTTGTTCTTTGGATTCAGCCATGTTTTCTTGCTTATTGGTTTGGTTTGTAGTTTTTTTTGTTGCTGTCTGGTCATCATTTTATCCTGATGGGTTTAATCAGTTCCTTAGCTACTTTGTCTAGTCTTGGGGATTAATTAGTTGTTGTTCTTGCATAAGTGTTATCTTTGTCACTTTGTTCTTCTTACTCTATTTTCTTGTTGCTGGCTAGGTTCACTTTGAAGGAAAATATTAGGGCCAGGGAAAGCAAAATGAGTAAGAAAAGAAAATGTGTAAAGTAGTATTGGTAATAAGTGTTAACAGAGCAACAGTGTGAGATCTGGGAGAATGGATATTAGACTCATGTAAGTTGTGTAGCGTTATAGCAGTAAGTAGAGTACCCATAATGAGATATTCAACTGAATATGGGGAGGAATATAGTATGAATTAAAAAGCCAGTGTTTTCATGAGAGAGGGAAAGAGAAAAGAAAGACAATAGTATCACAAGTGGATAGGAGACAGAAAACAGAAGGTATTAGAAATAAAAAGTCAGACAATTTGGGGCCCAGAGAAAGGGAGGTGGAATGTAAGAGAGACAGTGCATGATGGAGGATAGCAAGATGTGGGGGAAAGGGATGTTGTATGGGAATTTCCTATAGTTTTCTGCAATTTTTCTGAATATGATGCTAAGCTTCTCTAAATATGAATTTTTAAAAAATAACCACACTAAAGGATGAAAGAATAAATCTAATAAAAGGCTATTGTGATCCCTAATAAAGTATGGGTGATTACAGAGATCTCCTTTCATGTGAGGAGATGAAGTGACCTTCAGGTTTAGCTATGAAGAATTTGAAGTAGCCAGCCATGAAAAGTGCTAAAGAATCAAAATTCCCAGCAGCATTCACAAGAAGGGCAAATGCCTAAAATAAGGAAAGCAATTCCCAGTTAAAGGTACAGAAAAGACAGTGGGGAAAATTGGGTAGGGATACAACTGGAGACCTGAGAAGAAGGCAGATCGCATGGTAGGAAACTTTAAGTTTGAATATTATTTACAGAATCTACATGGAGAGTGGTGGGAGCAGAGCAGAAGCAGCAGGATGAGTAAGGCATGTTTCTGGGCAAATTAACCCCTATTTGGTCTAACCTATTTTGGTAAGACAAACACAAATGAGTAAGAAGTTTCTCCTAACTTACTCAATCCTAAATATTGTGTCTTAGTGAAATATACCAATTGATGGACAAGATACTAGAATAAGAAAATATTACTAGGCCTATTTCAGTTGGCCTTGACTAACATTGCTTCTCATCTTACCCCAACATTTCTCAATCTCCTCAGATATCTCCTCTCCCTCTCTGGCTTTCATTTGGCACATAAGAATGTTCTCCCTCTCTTTATGCCTCATTCCAAAATGGAGATAACCCTACCAGTGTAAATACTGCTCCTCACTCTCCTCTCAGAGGTAAGGTTCTTATATGAGTCTTAGGCCATTACCAGGCACCATTTACTCATTTCCAATTCAACCAGCAGTGATCTTGTCACACTTCAGCCAACTACTCCAATGAAACTGCTCTTCTAAGATTACCACTTACATTCAAGATTTCAAATGCAATACACACATTCCTTTCATTACCTTCTTGATATTTTCTTCCTGGTTTCTCATCATTGTTTATATGTTTGATTATATTCTTCCCTACCACCACCTAGGCTTACCCATATCATCTTTTTAAATTCCTTCCTATCCCTAGGTTTGTTTCTTCTCAGTCTAGTCTTCCTCTATTTATCCCTTTCATGTTGATGCCCCCAGGGTTCAATCTCCTGCTCATATACGCCTCACTCTTCATTCTCTCTCTGAGTTTCCACATCCAAACTATGGATTCAACTGAATCACTATGCAAGTGAATCCAACCCTTCACATCTAGTGAGAACTTTCTCCTCAGTCACACATCTGTATTTCTAGTTGGATTCTTATAGATATCTCAAGCTAAAGCTCTTCCCTCAAAGTTCTGATCCCTCTTCACAGTCATTGAATTTTACCATCAATGCTCTAAGCCAGAAGATGGAAGATTTCCATGACATGTCCTGCACCCTCATTCATTGATGCAGTTAGTGATGATGTGTCAATTCTACTCCCTAAATATGTTTTCTTAGTTTCTGTTCTCCCTGTTCTTCCTGCCATAGACAGCCCAAGTCTTCATTACTTATAGCCTAGTTCTTTGTCACAAGTTTCCTGCTAGTTCCTCTGCTTCTTGACTGATCTCTCTCCAATTCATCGTTTTTATTGTTATTAGAAAATATAACACCCTTATTAAAAATCTTTCAACAGTTTATGTCTGCACATTAAAGTCCAAAAATGTCAGCATTTGATACCAAAAATCTCATGTCCAGGCCACAGTTCATCTCTCCAGTCTCTCCCCTACCATTTCATCAGAAATATGTATGTTACACTAGAAGACAGCTTATTTACACAGGATTCTGAGGAGAACTCTCATGTTATTCATCAAATTCTGACCAAATAATTGGAATTTGGGAAAGTGGAGAAATTGGTTTAAACAAAGTAATGGGCATTTGAGAGTATCCAAGAAATGAAGAGAATGTAAACTTTGAGTATTGGCTCCTGTTTTTCATTGAAAACCCATTAACATCTCTAGGAATTCAGCTTAGAAAATTCTACTGAAGACATTTGGAAAAATCTTCAGTATAACTATTCCTAGAATATGCTACACTGCCTTGTTTCTCCACCTCTGTGTGGGGTACCACACATTCATTCATTTACTCTAGTTTTTTTTTTCATTCCAAAACATTCATTGTACATCAAGCATATATATTAAAACTAGTAAAGGTTGGGCATTAGAGGGAGAATATGATCTACATGAGCCAAATTAGTAAATCTGTGCTTAAAACAATCAGGTTGTGGGAAATGTATGTGGCTCAAGTGATTGGGCTCCCATCTACCATATAGGAGGTCCAAGGTTCTCTTTCCAGTGCCTCCTGGTGGGGAAAAGCTGGCCTGCATTGCAAGCTGGCCTAAGTGGAGAGCTGGCCCATGTGGAGTGCTGACCCACACAGGAGTCCTGGCCCACATGGAGTGCTGGCACAGCAATTGGACACACACAAAAGAGAGACACAGAGGAAAGAATATAAGGCCAGAGAGCTGAGGTGATGCAAGCAATTCATCACCATTCTCCCACTCTTGAAGGTCCCAGAATCAGTTCCCAGTGCCACCTAAAGAGAAGACAAACAGACACAGAAGAACACAGAGAGCAGACAATGAGTTACAAAACAAGGGGGGAGAAATAAATAAATCTTAAAAATCAGCCTGAATGCTATGATCTTAGCAGTATAAAGTGAGAAGTACTGAATTGGGGAAGATCATGAGACAATAACCTTATTTCTCACATTCTTTACAGGGGCTATCTCTGAAATATGAGTCAGTTTTATTTTAGGTAATTTGAGGCTTAGATGCTAAGTATGCATGTATTTACACTTATATTTTCTTCATGTATTGATTCTTTTCTTATTATGAAATATCCACCTTTATCTCTAATAATATTTCTTGTAAAGCCTATTTTGTCTGATACAAATATAACTATTCCAGTTTTTTGATGGTTTTTGTTTGAATGGTGTCTTTTCTCATCATTTCATTTTCACTCTGTCTTTGACTCTAAAGTGGGTTCTTTTAGACAGTACACTGTTAGATCTTGAAATTTCATCCATTTTGACAATCTCTAACTTTGGCTGGACTGTTTAGGCAATCATATTCAATGGAGTTGTTGCCATTTCTGGATTTATATATCCATATTAGTAGTTATTTTCTATGCCGCCTACCTTGTTGATTCTTCTCCTCTTGGCTGTCTTCATTTGCGTTAGTTATTATTTCCTCTATGATTTAAATTGATTTGTTTACTTTTAATGTTTCCTTTTGTTATTCTTTTGTGATTCTAATTGAAAGATTGGAATGCATCTTATTTTATGACACTACTTCAGATCAATGCTAAATTAATTCCAGAAATATAGAAACATTGCTCCAATATACCTCAATTTCTTTACCTTTCTCTTTAGGCTGTTGTGATTTATATTTTTTTATGTATTATAAATGCTCCATGGAATATTATAATTACTGATTTATCCAATTTTACATCTCTTAAATTAAGACAAGAAATGAGAAAATGTGTACCTATAGAGGCTTTTGTATTATCCCACATATTTACCATTTCTTGTGCTTTTCATTGTTCCTCAAGTGGAGTAAGTTCCTTTTAGTCTAAATTACTTGTTTTCAATTTTCTTATAAGGCATGTGTGGTAGATGGAATTATTTGTCCCAGAACTGCCAAATTCTTATTCTTAATCTCCATTACTTTGGGTATGAGCCTATTTGTAAATAGGACCTTATTCCTGAATCCTTTATAAGTAGAGTTAACTTGGGAAACATCAGCAGGAGAAAGTCATAGACAAACACCTAGGAAATCACCATGTGATGAGTTGCTGCTATCACTAGAATGATTTATTCCAGGGAAACCATAGTCATGTTGAAATCTTGATTCTGGACTGCTAGTTTCTGAAATTGTGAGTTAATAATTTTTGTTATTTAAACCAACCACTTAACTATTTGGTATTTTTATCTCTTGGATTGTCTCTATTTCATTTTCCTTTGCTGGATGTAGAATTCATGCTTGACACTGTTTTCCTTTACAATGTTTTGACCCTGTAATTCCACTGATTTGTGGCCACCATGCATTAATTTTATTAATACAACACTTTGTGTAATGAGCCATCTTTCTCTTGTTTTCAAGATTTTCTCTTTGTATTTTATTTTGTTTAATTTTCTTTTCTATCTGAATTAAACTTTGTGTAAGGGTGATGCATAATAAAGGAAGGAGGAAGACAGAATTATTATACCCAAGTAACCAACCTTTAAATGCTCTCCCTGTGAAAATCATTAACATTTTGCAGGAATTAGTATTCAGGATAATTTTAAATATACTTCTTATGTGGGGACTGTAGCATGGGAAGCTTCTGGTGTGGCAGAATCAGTTTTGATATTAATTTTCTAGTAGGTCTTCACATGGCAGTTAGTATATTGTTGACTGGCAGTAGCTTCTCTGTTTCTCTGAAGAGCAAAGAAGTAGGTTGGTAGAAGGATTTTTCACATGTGCTGTACTTGCAAGGCTTCTCCACCATGTGCATCTTCCATTGCACATGGGGTTCTGATGTCTGGAAGAAACGTTTGTGACACTGGCACAAACAAATGATACCACATTCCTGTGTCTTCTCTAGTGGGGGTCTACTTAAGAGGGATACCTAATGATCCTGGGGCAGTTCTAACACATATGAGTTTGGGGACTGTGGACTCTTTCTTGGTCTATCCCACATTTGAATAGTCCATCATTGTTTGGTTGGTAGGAATAAGCTTAGGGCTGGCTTGATCTGTCCTGGGGAGAAACTGTGGTTCCACCTCCATAGGGACATCTTGAATAGAGAAACATCCTAGGGATCCTTCCTGGGAAATGGAGAACCAAGTTCTGCTCTTCTTGATTTATGCAGGTTCTCCCAAGAACCACTTTCCTCTTCAGCATTAGGTTAATCATTTTCCTGGATAATAACCAGAACAGTTACTTGATTGCCTCAACCAGTAATAGTATCATTTACTTGACTGGACTATTACAGAAATGTTGATAACCATCAGCTTGGCCTGTCTGAAGGGGAATATCTTGGGGACCTTGGAAGGGTGCTCTCATGCTCTCTCCTCTTGGGGCCCATGCTGGCATTTGTTCCATGAGATGAATGACTTCTCTTAAAGTCATATTTTCAGAGAAGTGGGCTTCCTGTTCCTGCAAGTGGACATTGACAAAGTCAGGTGACTTCATGCAATTATTGGTTAGATCTTCCACGAGTTTCTCCAGGGTTCTTCCACTTGTATCCCAGTTCTCTCTCTCTCTTTTTTAAAGATTTATTTTTTAATTATTTTTTTAAGATTTATTTATTTCTTTCCCTCCCCCACCCACCCCAGTTGTCTGTTCTCTGTGTCTATTTGCTACGTGCTCTTCTTTGTCTGCTTCTGTTGTTGTCTGCAGCATGGGAATCTGTGTTCTTTTTTGTTGCATCATCTTGTTGTGTCAGCTCTCCATGTTTGCAGTGCCATTCCTGGGCAGGCTGCACTTTCTTTCAGTAGATGGGTGCCCTAACCACTGGGCCAAGTCCGCTTATTTATTTCTTTATGTATGTATGTATGTATGTATGTATTTATTTATTTATTTCTCTCTCTCCCCTTGCCCCTCTCCCGCCAGTTGTCTGGTCTCTGTGTCCATTCACTGTGTGTTTTTATGTGACTGCTTCTATCTTTATCAGCAGCTCTGGGAATCTGTGTTTCTTTTTGTTGCCTCATCTTGCTGTGTCAGCTCTCCATGTGTGTGGCACCATTCCTGGGCAGGCTGCACTTTCTTTCACACTGGGCGGCTTTCCTTACAGGGCA
Source organism: Dasypus novemcinctus (assembly GCF_030445035.2). Taxonomy (NCBI): domain Eukaryota; kingdom Metazoa; phylum Chordata; class Mammalia; order Cingulata; family Dasypodidae; genus Dasypus; species Dasypus novemcinctus. Next base: position 8,463,428 of record NC_080694.1, on the reverse strand, counting down.
CACTCCTTGGGCTTGGGCTCCTCTACGTGGGGGACACCCCTGCATGACACAGCACTCCTTGCGTGCACATGGGCCAGCTCCACATGGGTCAAGGAGGCCCAGGGATTGAACCGTAGGCCTCCCATGTGGTAGGTGGATGCCCTATCCACCGGGCCACGTCTGCTTCCTCCAGTTCTCTCTTAAAGTGGGCCTGTATCTGCAGTAGCCATTCATCATAAACAGTTTCAGGACCAATTGAGAAATAATTTCTTCCTTGCTGTGTTTTTCTTGCTACAGCCACAAGTTAAATATCTTACAGAGTCTTTTTAGTTCCTTCTTTTCAAACGAGCCATTGTTAGTTTGATATAAGCTGAGCTGAAGGCCGCATCTCTCTTCTACACATCATGTCTGTGGACTGGTCCTTGTATTTTATTTTCATAGTTTGTCTGTGAGATCAAACACAAAGAGGTGGATCTCTTTACATACATCCTAGCAAGGTTTTTTGAACTTCCTCTATATGGATTTTTTTTCTCATTAAATCTAGTTAATTTTTGGTTATTATTTCTTCAAACATCCCTACCCCACCATCTCCTCTCCTTCTAGGAATACTTTTACATGGAATTTGCTATAGTTATTCTCACAGGTGACTGAGGTTCTATTAATTTTCCCTTAGTAATTTTTAGTTGGGTTCTGGAGTGGATTATATTTTAAAGTTCAAGATTGATTCTGTTGTCATCTTGAGTCATCTGTTGCATTCTCCTACTGATTTTTTCATGACTTTTTGTTTCACCAACACTAAAATTTCCATTTTAAAATAAATTTTATCCTCCTCTTGAGAATTTCCTTTTGTTGGTTCACGGTAGTCATATTTTCTTTTCATTCATTAACTATGGTCTACTTCAGTTCTTGGAACATATTTGAAATAGTTATTTGATATCTTCATTTATCAGACTTCTGGAGATAGTTATGGATCATTCCTATTCACTGCATTTCCTCCTAAATATGAATCACTATTTTCTGAAAATGGATCATTCTGAGTGGTTTAATATATTTTAGCATGTCTAGATTCTTATTTTTACTTGTGATGGTACTTACTGTTGCTGCTGTTAATTTTTTCCTTCATATTTTTATTTTGTACTTGCTTGGAGTAAATCTATGAATTCTTTCTCCCCTATACCATATGATATATGTCTCTCCTTCATAAATGCATGGGCATACATATATATAAACACACAAATATGTAACATATTGTATATAGCATGTGGTATATAATTAATGCTGGCTTCCAATGTATAGCATTGCACTTCTTTCTTTGTAGATTAACTGTCAGCTAATAAATGGACAGAGGTTGTGTTCAACATTGGGCCACAAGGGTTCAATCCTCTACTCATAGTTCTATGTGGGTACAGGATTATTGAAACTTCCCTGAGTTTTTCATGTCTCCTTGATTTTTCCTTTCTTCTGTGCCTTTTCAGTGCCCCTATGTACATGTGTAGAGCCTCAGGATCAGTTGGAGCTTATGCATGATGTGGGCCCTATGTGCCCTCTGCTGCTCCTGCATGAAACCTCTTCTGAACCTGTGCTTCTCTATAACACATCCCTAAGCCCTATCCAATTTCCTTTCTCTGAGATTGTCACTTCAACTGATTATGCTGCTAGGAATGGATGTGCTCACTACTCAATATTTAATAAAACATCCCTTTTTAGGAGGTACCAGGGATTCAATCTGGGGCCTCATACCAAGGAGGGAGGCACTCAACCACTGAGCTTTATCAGCACACAATGAGTCATTTTTGAATTTGTGGGAGTTGATCCTATTCTCATTGAAAATCTTGCTTGGGCAGCACCTCTAAAATGACCAACCTGGGGTAGGAAAGGGAATGGGAGCAAACCCAGATCAGATACAAAAGATTCTGAGTTTTCTTAGAAGCATCAATGGTACTAAGACTATTGTATGCCTTTGATCTCTTCTCTGAGAGGTCAAATGGTTCTTCCGGTTAAATTTTACATATCAGATTCATATTCTGGTGAGAGAATGCATGAGTCTTTTTATGACTACAGTGTGAAGTCCTGAAGGTAGGCTTTTTAGTTAAAAATGCATAGATCATTTGGGGGAGGGTAGATGATTTGGCACAAGAAATAAGGGATGAGAGACTAAATAGTAGCACAAGATGAGAAGTTGAGTGGTTGGAGAGAAGTTATCTCAGCCCATCCTCAGTTGTCAGCCACTTCTGGCAACTTGTGACAAAAATATGAGGTAGAGTTAGGACCTGGAAAATGGGGCAGGATGTCCCCATTCACCAGGTATTTAAGAGCACTAGTTCTTAATGCAGAGCAATGAGTAGAGCAGTCACTGCCTTTCCATGTCAATCTGGAATCCATATTCTTTTGTGGTGGGGCAGAGAAGACAGATATGAGTCAAGGGTCCCTGATGTAGGCAAGATTTATTCAAGTACTGCACACAAGCCTTCTATGATTGACAATAGCCCTGAGTCCCCACCTATGGGGCATTCAGCCACTGCCCGATCTGACAGTATTTGGGGAGTGGGTGCAGGACGTGGGGATGGGCAGGGCCATACACAACAGCCCTCCCCAAACAGACACATGGATACCTTTGGAAGGGAATGTGGGTGGCAAGGAAAGGACTCACTGATCTGCAGTCTTCTGTCCTCTCACAGTGCCTTCAACTGTTTATTCCAAATCTTGGAGGACCATCCCTTTGGGGGCTTTTCTCAGCACCAGGAGTCGTTGATCCTCCAGGGCCCGATGACCTTCATGGATATGAAAATTATTTCCTTCACATTTAAAAGGCAGTCCCATCCTGCACATGGCCAGCTTGACATTCAGGAATCCATGGAAGCCAAGCCAGAAGGTGAGGATGTATGGGAATGGGTTCCTGTGTGCCTGAGCTGACCCCATGGGTGGTCAATCCGGGCAGGATTTCCATGTCTAGGATTGTCCAAGAGGAAGAGCAACTTCAGACTGCGCATCAGTTCTACAACTACATACAAGATTTCCAGTGTTTGGGTGTGGTGGGTTTATAGTTTTTGCATTTGTAAGGCTCATGGTTATTTTCTGCTTCTATAGGACACCAAAATGCTGTCATGCTGGGGACCTCTTCTCCTCTTCAAATCCCACTGTCATCTCCATTGCCTGTCTCTATCCTAGCTCCTACTCCAACACCAGCACAGTATGATCTGGAGCCACTTCCAATTACAGAATTTAGACTAGGTTTGGAGTTTGAAGAAGCTTCATGGTGCATTCACAGAAATCTAGCCCTGAGTGTTCATTTCCGGTCTGTCCTCAAGATGATGGCACATATACCACCTTGGCCAGGTGTTGAGCTGGATACAGCACCATTCCTGGCTCCCACATCACAGCAACCAGGAGAGCTCTCTAAAGAGCTGGAAAAAGCCCTAGCAGGAGATGAAGGTTTAGAATTACATCTCCATCTTGGGCCTGCTTAAGAAAAAGAGCATTCCTTCTCTGTTCCTAGAAAGGCCATTTTATTCTCTGTTGTAACACTTTTTAAAATATATTCTTTATTTTCCATGGTTATATTTATTTTTTCTTTTTGAATATATTTTAAGTTAATATTTATTATTACCCTGTTGTAGTGTGCAAATCATTGTCTTTAGTACATTTAATGTGGAGCAACCGTCATCACTGTGTGGTCCAGAAACTATCTTCATCCAAAACCAGAAACTCAGGCTACCTGACATTCACTGGCCATTTTTTATTCATTTGCGTGGTAAGAACCACAGATCTGCTTCTTTCTTCTTGTATCCCCATGCCCTGGGCTCTGCATGCATCATGTGAAGTGTCTTAGGGCCTGGTCCAGAGTCAAGCTTGGTCAGGGAGAATTTATCATTTTTTGACAGGCAGGGACACTGCAGATCAAGGAGGTAACAGGCCAGCTGGAATATCAGGGAATAGGGACCATTACCCTAACCAGGGTACATAGCACAAGAGGGTGACTGTTTTCTTATTTGCCTATTTGTAGCTTGGACTCTCCCATCTTCTGCTTCTTCCCAAGTGCACAATCCCACATATGTTTTCCAGTTCTAGCAGTGTCTGTCCCGGAGAGGTTATTGCATTGTTGACAAGATATGTCATTAACCAAGCTGGTAGTGAAGGTCATCCCTGTGACATCCTGAAAATTGCCCACTTGATCTCCCTCTACCAAGTAGGGCAGGGGGGCATTCAGGAGCATGGGGATCAGTTAGGTGGAGAACTGGTTTCTCCTGAGGATTTCAGCAGTGAAAGCCCAATTTGACCGGGTGCTCACTGGGGTGCCCATCCTAGAGAATATCTCTAGAGGGAGCCTACTGGGGGAGATTGTAAGCCTTTTGGAAAAACACCAGCCCTTCCAAAGAAACTGGATTTCTTATGTCTGGGTAAGGAAAAGCCATTGGCTTTATTTATTGTTTTTACAATTTTAATTGAATTTATATCTTGAGGCAACTTCATGTCTTAACTCAGTACCAAGAAAGACCTTTATTTCCTCCATGAATTTGTATTCTGCATTAACTGAATAAGGTTTGTGCCCTGAGCTTTCCCTTTTCAGTTTTTTTAATAGCAAACTCAGAGCTACATTCTTTCCTTTCTTGCTATAAATCTCCTTTCTACAACTCTAGGTTTACTTTATTATGTATTTTTAAATCCCAACTTAAAAAATAATTGAGGGAAGCAGACTTGGCCCAGTGGTTAGGGCATCTGCCTACCACATGGGAGGTCCACGGTTCAAATCCCAGGCCTCCTTGACCCATGTGGAGCTGGCCCATGTGCAGTGCTGATGCATGCAAGGAGTGCCCTGCCATGCAGGGGTGTCCTCCATGTAGGGGAGCCCCATGCACCAGGAGTGCACCCCATAAGGAGAGCTGCCCACCATGAAAGAAAGTGCAGCCTGCCTAAGAATGGCACTGCCCACATGGAGAGCTGACACAACAAGATGATGCAACAAAAAGAAACACAGATTTTCATGCCACTGACAACAGCAGAAGCGGACAAAGACGACACAGCAAAACAGACACCGAGAACAGACAACTGCAGGGGGGGTGGGGGGAAAGGGGAGAGAAATAAAAATAAATAAATATGACAATTTAATTTAAAAAAATAATAATTGACTACTAGTTTATGTAAAGAGGGCTTTCATGTGTTTAGAGTCTTGAGCTCTTTTGATAGGATTCAAAAATGTAGTCCCTGGGATTCATTAAGCAGAGACCATCTTACCATGTTCTTTCTATCCACACAAAACAAGGACTTCAAGATGGACTTAAGAACTTTCCAGCGAATGGACTAGAGTATGTGGAAGTGTTTGCAAAGAAAGCTGGGGCAGCGAACCAAGGAAGATTTTGTAAATACATTTAAGACTGGGAGGTTAGAAGAGGACCTCTCAATTTTCATCAGATCTGGTCAAATCAAATGAGGCAGGAACATGTGGGATCCTGTGCAAAGCTTTCACAAGAGTCCCACACTTGTGTGAGCTGCCCACTGGCAAGGCCATTACAGGACAATGAATGGTACCAGAGGGGTCACCCCAGTGAATGAGTTCACATCCAAGTCCTCCTTTGGTGTTGGCTAACATTTTGCCTACTGCACAATGGATGGTCATTTTGGAGAGGAGCTTTCCATGGGGAGCTTGAAGAAAAGAAGATGGAATCTGTGATGGAGACGGATGCACTAGTCCAACATCAGGGTCAGCTCCACATGTCAAAAGCAATCACAAGGATGGGTAGAAATCTTCACAACACCCAGTAAAAATGTTTTTATACCCAGGTCCTTCCCAAGTCAGGCATCAAATGTTCTCTCCTGAGACAGGATGGAGGCTGGATGGAAGGGAGAGTTTTCCGCATAACTGAGCATCTGTATTTTTGGGAACAGTGGGGGATATGGTCCAGATGAGGGAGAGGATCCACAGCTTGAAAAATGGCTGATGAATGGGCTTCCTAGCAGAAGGTAGAGCTCAGGATTGGAGTGGCAAGAGATCAGGTGGAAGTGTATGTAGACAAGAGGGGTTGTTGGAGAGAGTTTCTGTTGAGCAACAAGGTAAAGCAAGCACTGCACTTGCATTCAAGAGGGCATCAGGCCCATTGCCTGAATGTGCACTGGGTACTCAGGCTACTAGGGATAGAAGGCTCAGTTCCAGTAACAAGGGAGAGGACCAGGTCAAGGATAATAGGCCAGGAGAGGTCCATGACCAGGACACGTGGGAGCTAATCCTCCCGAGTTCCCAGGCAAAAGGGCTCTCATGATAGAGGATGTGGGCCAGGGGCCAGTGAAATTGTGCCCTGTGGGATCTCCAGGGTCCTAGAGAAGTCTTAAGGTACTTATGTGCTGCTGTCTGACCTCAAGCCATGTTTAAACATGACATGTATTAATACTTGATGACTGATGGAACCCCAAGGTTGGGATGGACTGGTCCAATTTCCCAACCTTGCCCTCTCATCAGGAAGGGATAACAGCTGAGGAACATGGGGTAGGGGACAGTGGTCCCCATGGACTATATAATCATCGACAGTTAATCCAGTCCTACCATTTTATGACAACTTAAAGTTCACCTTGGTGAGGAACCTCAGATCTACACAGAGATGTTGCGGAGTCCCTAGAGTTACTGAATGAATGAGCAGACTGGACATGGGCAAGCAGCAGAAAAATCTACCTTTTCTTCCTCAGCTATAGTTTTCATTATAGAGGACTTCAATTGAGCAGAGCTTTAAATAAATTTATCACCAACAGTAGTAATTCTATTGAAATGAGAAGTGCTCATTTTCAAAAATTTCAAAGCAATGTGTTAATAAATTGTCTCCTATCTCTTCAGGTAGCAATCAACCATCTTTTACTGCCTCCCTATTATCTCTCCTGGTCTGTCAAAAGGAACAGGAATTGAATGGTTGAACTGCCATCTGACCAATGTTCACCGCGTTAGAACCTCTATCTGGGATGGACTCTGAGCATCAATGCAGGATGTGACCCTTAGAGCATCCTGGGTAGCTTCCACACAGTTGGCAAGACCAGCCTTCCCCAGGGCAGGGCTATCCAGGGTTGGTCACCGGAATACATAAGGAAATCCTTCATGACCTTGGATTTGGCAGTCATTTCATAGAAATGACACCCAAAGCATGAACACCAAAAAGCAAAAATAGATAAAATGGACTTTGTCAGAATTGAAAACTCTTTTAAATCAAAGGACATAATCAGGAAATTAACAAGACTTCTTAAAGAATGGGAGAAAATACAGCTGATAAGGGATTAATATCAGGAATACATAAATAACACATTCGTCTATATAAGAAAATATTGAAAAATACAATTTAAAATGGGAGGTCTTAGTCATTTCTCCAATGAAGATTTTCAAAGAAGCATATGAATAGATGCTCAAAAGAGATCGTCATTAGATAAATGCCACTCAAAGCCACTGTGAGGCCCCACCTCACTCTCACTAGATGGCTGCTATTTTTAAAAATTCATGGAATGGGAAATGTCCATCATGATCTTCTTGTTGGTTGTACTGGGTGAATTCAGTGAACTGGAGAGTAGTTGTAGCAACTCTGCTGAGATTCAGGGCTCAACAGGCATATGGAAAAAAATAAGGGTTAGAAGAGATGTGGAGAAACTGGAACCCTTACACTTTGTTGCAGCCTCTTGAAAATTAATCCCTCAGGACCTCAGAAAGTTGGGTATAGAAGTAACATATGAACCAACATTCTCACTTCTAAGTGTGTATTCCCAAAAATTGAAAGGAAGTAGATATTTATACATCATTATTCACAGCAACATTCTCAATAGCAAGAAAGAAACCTAAGTGACCATCAAATGGATGAAAGAATGAAAAAAAAATGTGGTTTATACATGCAATGAAATATTATTCAATCAATAAAAGGTAAAGTTGTGATACATTCCCTAACATGAATGAACCTTGAAGACATCTTGAGTGGAATAAGACAATGCAAGGATATTTAGGATATCACTTATAGGAAATACCCAAATAAAGGAAATTTATGGGGACAAAAAATAGACTTCAGTTTACCAGTGTCAGGAGTGGAACCAGAATAGAGAATTATGGCTTATTAATTTCAGGATTTCATTTTGGTATGCTGAAATTTTAATATGGTTGTGGTGATGGTAGGATCTCAGTGTGAATGCAATTAATGCCACTGAATTATACACTTGAACATTGTTAAAATGGCATGCTTACATTCTGTAAACATCACTAAAACAAAAAGTTACAATATTCTTATATTTATAACAACTTGAAATGATATTTTGGATGTACTGGATGAAATAAAATATTCTCATAACTAATTTCCCCTATTCTTTTAAGTTTTGGAATAGAGACTAATAGCTATTATAAATTTACACATGGGGCTCTCATAGTTCTCTTTTGCAGGAATGGAGCAGTGTGTGCTACAAGCACACACACAAATACACACACATACAGATCTGCAGTATCTTCAAACATTTTTGGAAGAATTAAAAAGAAACACTGAATAATGGTTAAATCTGGGGTAAGATACTGGAGGGCTGAGTTGGGAGAAAACATACTTTACATGAAACATTATGTTTAATAATGACCAGAATCTGTAGGATGACTGGATTAATGCTAAGAGATATAAAAATATGGGCACAATGCTATTGCTTTATGTTTTATAAAGGGCTTTCTCATCCATCACTTCCTCTGCCCCCATCCTGTAACAAAGAAGCAGAGTGTGAAAATAAAATATTTGGCAAGATGATAGTCTGTGAGTATATTTCATCAGTTAACAATTCATGAATTGAGACAGTATCCAAACTGCACATGGATAGGATTTCCCACAAGGCAAAAAGGAAAGGTTATAGAGGGTCAATGTGGACACTTAAAAGAAATATTGAATTGGTGACTTTCGAGTTACCTAGTCAGCATAAGGCATTATTACTGCATTTATTATTATCATAATTTTTATTGCGTTTATCAGTACTGCATTTATCCTTCCAGGTGGCATTTCCTGTATTTCCTGTATTTATCAATATCTCCCTTTGACCATACTCTCAATAAAGAGCTTTGTCAGAAGTTGGTCTATACCAATCACCATCAGCTGTCCTTTGCTAGATTCCTTGTAGAGGGTTATCCTCATTCTCATCATATCCCTCTTTCCTTTTCCCTTTAATGTTTCAATCACAGAAATATCATCTGTCAGGTAAGTAGCTGCAACTCTGCACTTAAAGACTTTGACAAGGCACAAAGGATCAGGGAGGCCAGAGTAAGAGTTACCAGGAGAATAATGCCAATAGATAACAGGTGCTTCAAAGCAAGAGAACCAGCCCCCTCAAATAAAACCCCTGAACAAATCCCAAGGTCCAGCCATGCTCAGAACATCCACTACATTTATTTTTGTCTTAACGTCTTCTACTGACTATTCTATTCCTTTAGAATAGTGTACTCAGAACAACCTTTTCTATTAAACAGTCACTTGTGATCCCCTAATGATATAAATACTTAGGGCCCTTCAGTTCTGGACACTTATTCTGTCACATTATTTACTTACGGTTGTGCATTTTCAAAGTCTCTGATGCTGTCATTGAACACTCATAATTAACAAGGAAACCGAGAACAGCACAGCCTTAGAGCTCTCCTGATGAAAGGAGTTTGGAGGCAAGCTATTACTGCATATGGTTGTAAGCAACCAAACAAGAATTTTTGGGCCTGGTAAAATGCTTCAATGTAGGGAGTGGGGAATTTTGAGGGAAATGTAGATCACTTAAAAAAAATTTAATCCTGAAGATTTCCTACAATTTGACAATTGTCTGAAAATAACCAAATTTGAGGAACAAATGGGCTGATAGATCTTGAAATGGTTAAAAATCATGTATTCCTTGAAGTATTCTACAATTTTTAAAGCTGTGGTTTACAGCCTTAGCAGCAAAGTTTATGTGAATCATTTATTTGTCTGTTTCCAGCCAAAATACTATTTTCTATGAGACTGGAAAACTGAAATATATAACTATTGTGTGGAAGCAGAGTTCTGGGAGATTTGGGGGCCCATACACAGGCAAACCATTTAACAGTAAGCACAGGAATGAGAGAGAAGGTAGTGTGAAGGGTCAGGATAAGTGATGTCTGGTCGCTGCATATGAAGGCATGCCTCAGCTAGGAGTGCAGTGCCTTCCAAACTCAAATTCCCTTCCCCCCAGATCATTCTCTGGGGATGGATGTGACTCACACTCCAGGTGTCTGCCCCAGCACTGGCTTTATGCAGTGCTGCCTCAGAGGCAGGGGTGGGGGTCAGCCTGGTCCTCTACCTGTAAGTACAGTCTCTTCACCTGTGAGAATTAGGATCATCAGGAGAGGGAATTATGTGGCTACAGCATCATCATATTCAGAGTTTAACTGTGTTAGCAAGTAATTGTCACCTATAAAATTGTTTAAATCAGTTCATTCTAAGAGTATACTCAGCCTAAGCTTACTGCACACCCAATTTTATTTTAATTACAGACATTTCCTTAAAACATAGTCTGATATTACCCTATGAAAAAACCTTAAATGTACCAAAGTGAATAAAGTATGAAAGAAGGTGATAATTCAAATTCTAATGACTAAAACCAAACTTCACTTGTTTTAAAATAGTCACATATTCCCTTTAGTAGAAAAACATTGAAAAAAGAATACTAAGTTGGAATACCAAGAAAAAATATTTATCACCACCAAGACTATTAATAAAACATGCAACACTGGTTATTTCGGAATTCAGTCAATTTTCTTTGCTGTATGCACTAAAAGCTACCAAACATAAATTCCAGAACTACTGAGAAACATGCTTGTCAAATCTTCACACCAGCTTGAGACTCCATTATATAAACTTCAGGAGACTATTAAAATTATAGCAGAAAGTCCTTGAAAATAGTTTGGCATATTCATCTCCTGTAGGAAAACTGTGATTCAAACAATAAATAATAATGATTTCAAAAAAAAACACAAGCAGTTGAGAAAACATAGCACTTCAAATGGCTGAAATTTGGAAACATTTTAAATAAGGGGTTTAAGATTACCCATATAGTTTCCTAATCTTATCAAATTAAGGAATCTCCCTTGAGGAAAAAAAATGTGAGAGCACATAATACCTAATGGCCTTCTGCTAATGGTTAGTAATTCTTCAAGTATTCAATCCAGGAAGCTTCATATGCCCAAGAAATTTGATGGCAATAGTTTAGGACTCATTTAAGCATTAATATCCTACGGATAATGTAACTGCATTTATCTTTGAAAAATGATGATTTAAATCATGTTTACTGAAGTTATACCAAAAAATTCTCTTGACTGCCATAGAGATTTTCCAATTTTCTTCCTCTTCTGTTCCAGACATGGTTATACAGTCTCCATGTGCATGGAGCTATGAGAAGGCATCTCACCAGTCATCAGTAACTTCTGGTAGACCAGTTCTCACCATGTGCCACCATTGCCATTGGGTAACAGCTCAGAGAGACACGTGCTGGAGCCTTTGATGAGCTTCAGAGGGGCCATCATCCTCACATGCCGAATGCAAATGAGCCCATATAATGTTCTCGATAGAGATGAAGTAAAACTTCCCCTTTTCTATTATACTTTTAGAGAGGTATAAAAACTACTGCTGAGATATCAATAGAGCTTTATTACCTTTTATTAAGAAGCCCTTCTCTCAGAATACCCCAGACATATATTTTGAGAGAAACTATAGGAAAAATTCATCTGAAAGTCACAATACTGGACTAGGCTTCTCTGTTCTTTGACTGGAACTTTTTTTGTTGGGACAAATTTCTGTGCCTGACATTGTTTTGGTGGCTTTATTAAAATATAATTGATGTATAATAAGCTACACATACTTAAAAGTATGCAATACGATAAGTTTTGACATATGAATATATCATCCACACAATTAAGGAAATAAAAATATCTTCATGCCCCTTCATTATCTTTCCTTTCTGTTTTTCTCCACACTGCCACTCTGCTCTTCCACATACCCGTGTAATCACTGATCTGTTGTCACTATAAATGTGTTTGTATTTTCTAGAAATTTATATAAATGGAATCATACAGTACAGAAACTTTGCCTGTTTTTTTGGTTGTTGTTTTTTTAACTCAGCATAATTATTTTCAGACTAACCCACATTGTATGGATAATCTAATTCATTTTTCTGAGTAGTATTCCTTTGTATGGATACACCAGTTTATTTATTCACCTATTGATGGACATTTGGTTTTTTAAGTTTTAGCTATTAACAATGAAGCTGTTATGAACATTTGTGTATGAGCCTTTATATGAAGATATGCTGTTATTTTTCTTGGGTAAATATTAGAAGGGCTGGGTTTTATGATGGGAGTAAGTTTAACTTTTAAATTATTACTAAAGGATTTTTTGAAGTACCCATACCATTTTACATCCCCACCAACAGTGTGTGTCACATTTCCTATACTTCCCTACCAAAACTTGGTGTGATTAGATTTTTAAGGTTCAGTCATTTCGTTGGTATATAGTAGTATGTTTCTGTGGTTCTTCGTTTCTCTAATAATTAATGTTGACCAACTTTTTGTGAGCTTATTTGCTATCCATATATTGTCCTTTGTGAAACCTATTCTCAGATATTTTGCCAATTTTTAAGTTGTTTTGTTTTCTTCTTCTTGAGGTTTAAGAGTTATTTATATATTATATATATATATCTTATGGATATATGATTTGCAAATATTTTCTCCTAGTTTGCAGCTTGTGTGTTCATTCTCTTAATGATATCTTTCAAAGACCTAAAATTTTTTATTCTAGAGAAATCTAATTTATCAATATTTTTTCTTTTATGGATCTTGTTTTTGGTGTTGTCTCTAGGAAATCCTTGCCTAACCACAGACAGAAAGATTTTCATCTATGTTTTCATCTAGAAGTTTTATAGATTTAGGTTTTACATTTTAGTCTATGATTCATTCTGAGTGAATTCTGCATATGGTGAGATCAAAGTGTCTTTGCACCTTGGTTGAAATCAGATACCCCTATACATGTGGGTCTATTTCCAGGCTCTCTATTCTCTTCCATTGAACTATTGTGTCTCATTCTTGGTTATGATAAATTCTTTCCCTGAATGCTTTTAAATTGCTCATGTAAATATATTCCTAGTTCCCCAGTAATGGGGCTTCACATTTAAACAGACACACAGGCATATCTGAAATGTATTTTAGGATTCAAAAGAGTTTGGGTTCAAACATGACTTACTTCTAAAAGAGCTTTTAAAATGTTGACGGGACTGTGTGTAGCTCAGTGGTTGAGAACCAGCTTCTCCTAAACAAGGTCCAAGGTTCAATCTGTGGTACCTCCTAAAAAAAAAAAAGTTGAAATTTGAAAACTGTATAATCTATATCCCTCCCAAATTAACTAAATTGATATCTGTCCTCAACACTTGAGTGGCATGTATGTGGAGGTTTATGGTGTAGAGAAGACATGAAGTGTATGTAGGGGTATCTTGAAAGATATTATAGGAAGCAGTCAGAAAATAAGAGAAAATAGAAAGGGATATTCAAATACCAAATGTGAAAATAAAATTATATACCTCTACATTTATTTTTAAAGATTTATTTATTTATTTAATCCCCCCCGCCCCCGCCCCGGTTGTCTGTTTTCTGTGTCTATCTGCTGCGTCTTGTTTCTTTTGTCCGCTTCTGTTGTCATCAGTGGCAAGGGAAGTGTGGGCGGCACCATTCCTGGGCAGGCTGCACTCCCTTTCACGCTGGGCGGCTCTCCGTACTGGGTGCACTCCTTGTGTGTGGGGCTCCCCTATGTGAGGGACACCCCTGCATGGCATAGCACTCCTTGCGCGCATCAGCATTGTGCATGGGCCAGCTCCACACGGGTCAAGGAGGCCCGGGGTTTGAACCGCAGACCTCCCATGTGGTAGACGGACGCCCTAACCACTGGGCCAAGTTCGCTTCCCTACATGTGTTTTTAATTACTTTATATTGAGATAACACAAATCCTCAAAAAAGAAAATACAAAAAATTAAATATTTGAAAATGCTTTTATTCGCCAAATTCACTGAGATACTAGGAACAATATAGAGTTTTCTCAAACCAAAGTTGTCTTTTCATTTTTATTCCCACAGGGTGATTGGTTATATTTTATGCAAAGTCTTGTATATGTGGGTGTGATTAAGATGAATCTTTCTAAAGGAGAAATGAATAAAGAATATATGTTGTCAGCTTGTCTAAAACATTTTTCATGTTCTGACTCATTTTTCTTTGTATTGGCATTTCAAGGGATTTGTGGGGCTTTGTTTTCAATTTCACTATTATAAAAAAAACCCAAAAAACTCAAAACCTTCAGTAAAATCCCCTGAAAATAATATAAACAAGTGGAATGAAAGTGAAAAGATGGTAATAGCAATCAGGACTGTGATATTTCTTGTCAATGTTCCTTATCATTTATAATAATCATAAATCCCATATTAATTTGACTTTTTTACCTTTTTAGTTTTACTTTGGTGAAAGTCATTCTTTTGAGAATCAATTTCTTTCTCTCTGCTCATCCTTCTAATCCTATTTCTTGTCTCTTAAAGGAAATAACTATACTTTAGGAGGACCACCTGAGAGAATGGTGGAATAGGAGGAGGGGCTGTGGCAACAATTTGTAGATCTCTGGGTTCAAGGAAATTTAAGTGCTTGACGTTTGTATGATCTGGAATTTGAGTAAATTTCTCATTTCTCAGAGAGAAATAAGAACATGCAGGCACTTATGTTGTCTAAAATAAATGAACACATGGTCATACAGGGTATCACTTATTCCAGCATGGTTAGACACAGAGGACAGAAGACATGAGCTATAAAACACAATCCTTTTTCTATAAGATGCTTGTAATTTAGTTTGTAGGGGGAGGGCTGTCAGTGGCTCAGCGAGGAACTAGATTCTGTATACAGAAGAAAATAATCAGCAGGAAGTCTTTTTTTCTTCCTTCAGCCATAACAGCCAGAGAAAAATCAAGGATTAGGTGTGATTCTACCTTCAGGAGCTAGTTTTGCCTCTTCACTTTGGGGCCACCTGTGAGCCAGTTGCTAACTCTGAGTGCTCCATCTCTTCTAAGCCCAAAACTTCCACTTCTGAGTTTATTCACAGGTCCCTAATCCATGACAACCAGTTCCATTCTTGCTCTGATGAGGGCTCAGCTCTAAATGTTTGACTGGAGCCAAAGCAATTCCTGTGCCAAAAAAATTGGGGTGGGATTGGAGATTCATACACATACATGGATAACAGCTATTTCAGTAAAATTTAGATAAATTGATTCTAAAACATTATACATTTCCAGCCCTAAAGAGAAAACACCATGTTCTTTCAGGTAGATAAATTCCTCTGGAAAGTAAATTTTATCAGTCTGGACAAAAATCTACATGATACTCTACTGTGTTTGACACTGTGCCATTCTTGACCACCCTCTTCCATCTACCTGGGGAAGTGTTCATGACATTTATGTTTGCACTTTTTAAAATCAATATCCATCCCTTAGTGAATTTCAAACTTATGTGTCCATAAGAATTCCCTGGGGGTGTTTTTTAATTACAGATTCCAAAGCACTAGCTAAAGATATCCTGACTCTCTAGTTTTGATGGGGCTCAGAAATCTTCAATTTAACAAACATTCTAGGTGAGCTTGCTGCAGGTAGCCCAAAGGTCACATTTTGATGAAATCTGTTTTAGGACAGACCAGTCTTCTCTTCTTCTATTACAAACCTTGACTCCAGTGTGGACTGAGCCTGAATATCAGGCTCGAAGTCCACTTTAGAATTTCTCCAGGGATCCCAAAGACCAAAAAGCTACTATGATCTCTGTAGACCTAACATGACTTTGGAGAGTTCTTGAGCTTGACAGGAATTTTGTCCTCCACTAGGAAAACTCACCATTGAACCTTTACATGCTAAGTTCTAAGGAAATGAGAGGCAGATAATAAGTGACATTCGAGTCCAGAGAGGACATAGAACAAACTCAGTCACAGCTTCCGTTGCTGTATTCCCATGCACTGTGGGTCCACCAGAATTCTGTGCAAATGTTCAAATCAACACTTCTAAGACTAAGTGAGCAGGAATGCTGGCAGACCAGCAAAGCAATGCTTTCCATTTGAAACAGAGTTTGCTTCTAAAACATAAAGAAGGCAATAGTGTTATGAGAAATAAGAATGACCTACAAACCCTACCATATCCTTATTTATTCTTTTTATTTCCCTGTATTACCCAATTGCTTAAGCTAAATATAATGAATTAGAAGGAAAAGGAAAGATAGGGCAACTCAGTTGTTTTCTCTTTCAAGTCCTTCCTTACTTAATAGTAAGTTGAAGGCTTGACAGTGTTGGTTGAACATGTGCATATCAAGAAGTGAAATAAAAGCAGTTAAATTAGTCTGTGCTTTGTTTCCACTCTTCTGGTAAAAATGAAATACATGTGCAAAATAAGAATTGTGTAATTTGGGTGATTCCACACATGAGTTAGGTGTTCTTATATTTACATCTTGAACTGACATTGCACAGTCTAAAGATGAATGAATGGTAAAATTCATACTAGTAACTTAAAATTTCAAATTTTATTTTCTTAGAAAACCCTTCAATAACAAATAGAAAATACCATGACAATTCAAGAGAAAGCTCATGAAAGAAAGGAAAACATTTTATATTTAATACCTTTAACATCAAATTTTCCTTGCATTTTCATTTTCACTAGACCACACAAATAATGCAGTCAGCCCTGATGGCACTATTTTGCAGATATAGTCCATGATGGAAGACTTAGCTTAATGAAAGAGCCAAGTGCGTGTCATAATTGATCTCCAGAACCATGCAGATATACATATTCAGTAGCAGGCAGCTTGGATCTAGAGAACTCCATGTGCGAGAGGTATGCCCATGTTCGATCCACACCCATGAAGCATAGAGGAGCAGGGAACCTTTATGTCTTTAAGCAAGCTCATTCCCAACATAAGGAAGACCTGAGCAAAGTTTAGCCAGCTATTCCTTCCAAATTTACACAAAATAGGCCACTTTGTTTACCCAGTGGCACTGAGGAAAGGGCTGGAGGTTAAAATTTACATATCAAATTCCCTTCACACCAACGTAGTATTATTAGGAAGTAAAAAGAAAAATTGTCCCTAATAATCTCCTGCTTTTAAATCTCTTAATCCATTTAACTGGGCTTTTGAGTCCATAGTCAATGTATTATGGCTATCATGCTCAGGAAAAAGACCAGAAGTTTACCAGGATCGTCCTTCTCTCATTTTCATGGGGATGCTCTTTTGTCCAAGGACAAAAGGTAGGCAGGTTAACCTTTCCTCCCAGAAGTCTCTGGAATGGGTGAGAAAACATTAAATCATATCCAACGTTCTTCATATCCAATGATGAAAACCATATTTCTGCTATGAAGCAAACCCATTCCTAGTTCCTAAAGCAGGTAAGTTAGGAAAAAAAAAAAAAAAAAAAAGTTTTCAGAGTCCAGTCCAGAGTATGGCCAAAAACACAGCAGAAACTCAATGGCATTTTAAAAAGAAAACAAAGGTAAAATCTCTTTGGTTTTAGCCTCATTAGAATGTCCCCTACTCTTTGCCACATATGTGAAATTTTTGACGCATGAACTTAGAAACAGAAGATTCTGTGCAAATCTCATGCATGGGCTGTCAATTTACACGTCTTTGATCACCCTGATTCTCACACTGCAGTTCTGAATTTATTATGGATTCTATCTCATGACATTGCATTACTAGTTCCTCATGTGTAGATTTTACAGTCCTGTTTTATGTTGCCCATTTTTACTGCCTCCTACTGGGAGCTGAATAGGCATGAGAAAGGTGCCTTCTACAGAACATTTCTTTCCCATATGTGAATAACCAATCACGAGCCGACTTGGATCCATGTGGTAAAGGAAATCACTTGAGCCTATGGGCAAACCACCTATGTCAATGCTGACAAGTCCTGTAGAGTTTATTTTTTATACAATTGAATCTTTGTCTCAGTTAAGCCTTTTTAGGAAAAGCTGTGCCTGAGAAGTTAGTTCACGTTGGAAACTTCCTGAGACTGTCCTGTCAAGTAAACTTTTGATTATCCCCAAGTGTCAGATAAAGGTGTCTGTACACTAAGGATCTCCTTTGTCCTTTCACTTTTCTGCTCCAGTCATTCCTCAGCCACCTGTAACTCTCTGAGACTTCTTTAAGCCTACACTTATGTCCCTCCCTCTACAGAAACAGACACTAATTTATGTCATAAATCGCAGTCATCAACCAAGAAAAACCCTCTACTTGTGTACTGGATTAAATCATGTCCCCTCCCCCAAAATATCCACATCCTAACTTCTGGAACTGTAAATATTATCTTAATTGGATAAAGAGTATATGCAGATGTGAATATGTTAAGGACCTTGAGATGAGGAGATTATGCTAGATTACCCAGATGGTCCTAAAACCTATGAGTATCCTTATTTAAAAAGGGTGAAGGGAGATTTGATACAGGCAGAAGAGAAAGTATAGATACAAGGATGAGAAGGTGATGTAAAGACAGAGACAGACACTAGAATGATTGGCCACAAGACAAGGAAGCTGGCAACCACCAGAAGCTAGTATAGGAAAGGAACATACATTCTGTCCTAGGGCCTCTGGAAGGAGTATGGCCCTGCCAACACCTTGACTTCAGTCTTCTGGTCTCCAGAACTGTGTGAGAATGAATTTCTACTGTTCTAAGCCATCAAGTTCATGCTAATTTGTTATAGCAGCTCTAGTAAACTAATACAGCTGCCAAAAAACCTTTTCCCAGGGCCAGAACTTTACTGCACAAACTTGCCTGACTTAAAATATCTTCAAACTGTCAAGGTCAATACATCCTGCCACACATTAAAGACCAAAGTACAAATCCATCTTTTCTGGCAATAGCAAATCCCCCTCCACCTGGACATTTTATTCTCTCAAATTCTACTACTCTCTCCTTATTACTTGATGCTCCCAAATAATACACCAAATATGTTTTTTTTTAATGGTCTCCTAATAAGTAAAACACTTTTGTTCCATTCAAGTTTAGAAAGAAATTAGCAAATAAAATAAAAATTGAGTTGGACACCAAATTACCATTCTTACTTTTGAAAACCCTGGTCCAAGAGCTAAGGTTTGAATTAGAACCAAATGGTCTGATACCTGAACTATTTAGATGTGTTTCACCAGTCTTCATTGTCATTATTCCCTACCCTCAGTATGAGGCCATTTTCTACAAAGCTACCAAAATATTGACTGTCAACGGCAACATGGTATCATGGAAAGAGTTTGAGATTTGTAGTTCATCAGAACTTAGTTGGGATTCTAGTTCTACTGTGTAATTGTTGTTGGACCTTAGACAACCCTCATAAACTCTGCATAACAGTCCAGTGGAGATTACAGCATTACCTCCACACATATCACCACACTGCAAACTTCATTTAAACTGAAGGTTACACCAAATTCTAGGTTCTCTGTGCCTTGCCCCATGATTTGTTCAAAATCCATCTTCCCTTTTCCAAATGGTTTCTATGATGGAGGTTCCATAAATTGTATGCAATTACATTTGTTGTGTATATCATTTGCACTCAATTGCAATGCTGTGGCTGAAAATGATTGGTTTTTTCCTAGTTCCCCTGGCTTGGCTCCTATTTAAGAATGTGTTCATTTGGAAGAAAAGTCATGTCTCCATTTGTAAGTTCATCTATTGCATATTTATTGATAACCTGCTCTGTCTTTGGCACTGTATTAGAGATGCTTGTTCTTAAGTTAATGAAACAGAGTTCTTGCTTAGGAGACCACAGACCTGTGGGAAAGCAGAAAAAAACTATCTTCACATTTACCAGAGATAATTCACTTGGTAGATACAATAAATACAGATTTGTTAAGTTAATGTATAAATGCTTATTTAGTATTCAAAACCTGATTTTACCATTTTTCTATTCTGAGCAAATATGTTTCATAATGATATTTCACCAGAAGCTTAAAACTACTATAAAGATGAGGGCTTGTTAGAGGTTTGCAATAATTAACAAGCTATAGCTCAGTTTCCCCGGATATGCATTAGGGAAAGGTTAACCCATCCCCCATAAGTCTATGCATCTAAGGGCACAGCACTTCCCCACAGGTTAAACAAAGAAACCACATAGAGACAGGAATAAATAGAAATAGAGACCTTCCCTACCTGCATATCAGAGGGAGATAAAGAAACCCTTTAATCGCTACAGATCAAAGAAACATCTGCTCCTGCAGCATTCCAAGAAACCATAACTCCCTAACCCATTATCCTCTAGTCTTCATCAGAGAAAATTTTCACCTCTAGGGCATCCCATTGGTCCCTGCCCCTCACTTGGACCCTCAACCCCTATCTACCAACTATCAATTCCCAGTCTAGGAAAGTTGTGTACAAATTCAAATCCCCACCTTGCAGGAGTGGGCTGAAGTCTCTCTTCAGACCCCCACCATGCTGGTGGGGGGACTGCTGTCTGTTCTTCAGACCCCCTCCATTGGGAGAGCTTCTCAATAAATTCTTTCTCTGCCTGTGGTCATATTAGTCTCTGTGTCACAGTAAGCACCATTTTTCTCCAACAGGGCTTAAACACGATTCCAGCTCATGAAGTTTATTCCTTGCATATGAATGTAAAAGCTTGAATTTACTCTCTAGAAAATGCCCTATCTGGTATAAATTTCAGCTAGTATTGTAGAATTCGAGAGAGGTTCAATTATTTGTGTATAGAAAGGCCAGGACTCAGGAATGATTTTGAGAAAGTAAAATGGTTTATTGACAGCCGGCCAGACTCGGGAGCTTTCTGTTTCAAACCCAAGCCCCGAACAAGATTTTTGAGTCCCTTTTATACAGAGAGGAAAGGCCAAATGATCCTTTTCTTTTCAGTTCTCAATAGGCTTGAATCAGCATATATCTTCCACATCCTAGGTAAGCTTTTAGCATGGACTTCATACATTCTAGATAAGCTTTTAGCATATTTGGTTTTGCATTTTCCCTGAATATTTAAAGTTTATAGACTTTGCATTGTTAAACTGTTTCCTGGGACTGGAGTCGTTGCATTGGACACTAAGGGCAGGACTGCAGCCTCTTACCGTTCCACACCCACAAGTCAGGACAGACAGTTTAGATTAAGGTTATCTCTGAAGAGACAAAGAGCCTCCCAGCCATGGCCCACATCAGTATAACATAAACCTCAAGAGATCCAGAATCTTAGTTCAGAGAAGCATCCAGAAGTTCATCTATCTGCCAATTAAAACTTGCTTGACATGAAAATAGGGCTGCAAATCTCACAAGATTAGTTGATCTTTTGAGAATTGAAATGTTCCCTGCTATCAGTTGAAAATCCTAAAAGAATATACTCTATTAAAACATCCTTCTATTATGCTTCACAGCTTAATACTTAGTGCGGTGGCTTGCTCGGTCGGTAGAGGTGGGGTCTGGCTGCGGACGAGGGGTCGGTCCCACTTGGGACGAGGGGTCAGTCCGGCAGCAGACGAGGGGTCGGTCTCACAGGGGTTGCGCAGTTCGGCTGACGGGGTCGCCCGGCGAAGCCGGCGACGAAGGGGTCGCCTGGAGAAGCAGGCGATGAACTGGGGACAAGGGAGGCCAGGCCCTTGTCGGGGGCTCTCAGGACTGGAGGGCGCATGGCAGAAGAACTACCGCGGAGACAAGGTAAACACGCAAGTCCACTTTATTGAGGGAAAGGCAACAGTTTTATAGGGGCTGGGGAAGGCTGATTGGTCGAAGCCACGCCCTGTTCTGATTGGTTGCCGGCGAAAGGTCAGTGGGCGGTACTGGACGGGGGAGGGGTGGTGGTTAGGGATTGGCTGTCGCTGTTGCTGGGGGAAGGGGCAGGGTTTAGTGATTGGTGGCTGCTGTTGCTGGGGTGGAGGGCAGACTTGAGTTTCCCGCCCACGCCTGGCTGTTGCTGCTGTCGGGGGGAGGGAAAAGGGCAGACTGGATTTTTCCGCCCACGCCTGGCTGTTGCTGCTGTCGGGGGAGGGGAAAAGGGCAGACGAATTTTCCGCCCTGCGCCTATGCAGGGAGAAAGAAGAAGGGTGCCGCCCCACAGGCATCGTGTGGCGCCATCCGGGAGGAGGGGCGGCTGCGGAAGCATGGCTGCCGAGAAGGGGAGACCCGAGGGCACTCTGCACCCATGCCAAGCTCCCTTCAGGGGTGGCGGTGAGTCCAACCAGCCACCCTATTATGGGGGCAGCGGCTTGGCTGCCGCGGCTGCTCCCCCGCCAGGCCAGCAAACCACACTTCAGCCCGAGGGGTGACCGCACTTAGTACTTTATATGTCAGTTAGATGAGCTCAAGAAGAGAAGGAAACCTATGGTTTAGTTCCATCTTCTTTGGACCATTTAGGAAAACCATCAGTTTACCAGTGCCTCTGTCATCTCATCTGTAAAATGGAGCCATCTCTAAAGTTACAGTCTAAAGTCAAAGTTAAAGAGATACAGAGCAGCTTGATAGTGTCATTGTTTTATACTTCTTTGTGTACTACCAAGAACATTTAAACTATTACTAAAAAGAGTCTAGATGTTATATTTGCTCAACTAGGACAACTTTGCAAATTAAAAAATGGGAAAAAGGCCCTAAATAAACTATGACTTAGCCAAGAGGTCACAATTATTTTGTGGTGGTGTTTTAGTTTGCCAGGGTGCTATGACATACATCACACAATGAGTTGGCTTGAACAATAGCAATGTGTCATCTCACAGGTTCAGTGACCAGAAGTCTTGCTTCCTCCCAGGTCCATTGTGTTCCAGTGATGGCTTGCCACAATCCTTCGTGTTCCTTGGCTTGAATCTCTGCCTCACATTGCATGGAGGTGTCTTCTCCTTTTCTGACTTGTGACTTCCAGGTCCTCTTTATAAATCCTCCGGGAATCTGGATTAAGACCCACCCTCACTCAGTTGGGCCACTCTTTTAAAAATAGCATTTCAATGTCCTATTTACAATGAGTTCATCCTTACAGGAATGCAGATTTAGATTGAGAACATGTAATGTTCTATGTAACTGTTACAGGTTTGGTAAGATTTTGAAAATGGAGAACTAAGTATTAGGAGGTATCTTAGAAACAGTGAAAGCTAGTGTGATGGCCAGGTACATAGAAAAGAATAGTGTCTGAAGATGATTCTGTGGAGAGAGCAAAAGTGGTAATTGAAGGTATGTGTCTGGGCTTCCATTCCAAACATGCTGGGTGAATTCTTGTTTCAGAATGTACTTGGAAGATTCCATCCTAACATATAGCATTAAAATGAAATATATATATTTGGGCTTGGACAAATATCTCATAATGATATATAATAGTCCATGTATCACTTAAATTGTCTTTTTAAAAATATACTTTTTAAATTTCTCTCTTGATTCTAACAAAGAGCTAGTACAGAAGAACATGGGAGACTGCAGAGAAGAGATAAACTGATGTATGGAGGTGCTTTATTTCATTCAACATTAAATGAGGGCTATCTGGATGGAAATCATGAATATTGTCCAGGAGGCAAGAGTTCTACCTGGAGTGCTTAGGAATAGAAAAGATGTTGGGGTGGGGGAAACAGTGAGTAAATGCAGAAGAGAAGGAAATGAGGTCCGAAAGAAAATGGAGGATGAAGATTGAGTAGGGCCCTGCAGGCATTTTGAGGACATTGCCTTTGGCTTTGAGTGAGCCACTGAAGACAGACATACTCTATTAGGATCACTATGGATGCCATGCTAATTAGAGACTGTAGGAAACCAAGTACAAGAGCAGCAGTGATTTACCCAAAGAGGTGTCTTCTACTCAAAAAACATGTACCATGGGGACTGGCAACTGTGACTCGGGCCAAATCAGTCCTCCAGTCTGTTTTTCTAAGATTTGTGAGCTAAGAATGGTTTTTACGGTTTGAAAGTTTTAAAGGATAAGGGAAATCACAAGAAACTGTATATGGCCTTCAAAGTCTAAAGTCTAAGATATTTTAAAACTGGAGAACATTTGCCAACACTTCGTGTAAAAGATCTGGCTTGAAAGGGATCTCCAACAAAACATGAAAGAGCAATACATGAGTAAATTAGTTGCAAAACATATTGTGACATTATAGATATCAGAAAACACCTATGATCTCCCAACCTTTACAAACAATGCCATTTGCATTGAGCTAGTAGGAAATATAGTCTAGTTTTCAAAACAGAAAACCAAAGAGCACTTCCTCACATACACTTATGTGAATGAAATTGAAATAACAACAAATACAATAAAAATAAAAACACACTTTTTCAGTGCATTAAGCTTTACAAAGCATTTTCATGTTCTTTATCTAATTTAATCCTGAAATCAAATCCTTGGGATAGGTTTTGTTTTTCTCATTACAAATTACCATGCCTTAGTAATTGCTCAATAAAAGTCAAAATACAGAAGCTTACATCAGTTAATGGCAAGGTTTGGTGCCTTAAGTTTCCAGGCTCCTATGACAAATAACACACATTGGGTTGGCTTGACAACAGGAATTTTTTAAAACAATTTTTTATTGTCTTTTTTTAAAGATACATAGATCAAACAAAATGTTACATTAAAAAATGTAAGAGTTTCCCATATACCCTGCTCCTCACTCCAACACCTCCACTTCTCCCACATCAACATCTTTCATCAGTATGGCACATTCATTGCATTTGGTGAATACATTTTGAAGCACTGCTACAGGGCATGGATTATAGTTTACATTGTACTTTATACTCTGCGGCGGCTTGCTCGGTCGGTAGAGGTGGGGTCTGGCTGCGGACGAGGGGTCGGTCCAGCTCTGGACGAGGGGTCGGTCCCGCTTGGGATGAGGGGTCGGTCACACTTGGGACGAGGGGTCGGTCCGGCAGCAGACGAGGGATCGGTCTCACAAGGGGTTGCGCGGTTCGGCTGACGGGGTCGCCCGGCGAAGCCGGCGACGAAGGGGTCGCCCGGAGAAGCAGGCGACGAAGGGGTCGCCCAGAGAAGCAGGCGATGAACTGGGGACAAGGGAGGCCAGGCCCTTGTCGGGGGCTCTCAGGACTGGAGGGCGCACGGCAGAAGAACTACCGCGGAGACAAGGTAAACACGCAAGTCCAACTTTATTGAGGGAGAGGCAACAGTTTTATAGGGGCTGGGGAAGGCTGATTGGTCGAAGCCACGCCCTGTTCTGATTGGTTGCCGGCGAAAGGTCAGTGGGCGGTACTGGACGGGGGAGGGGTGGTGGTTAGGGATTGGCTGTCGCTGTTGCTGGGGGAAGGGGCAGGGTTTAGGGATTGGTGGCTGCAGTTGCTGGGGTGGAGGGCAGACTTGAGTTTCCCGCCCACGCCTGGCTGTTGCTGCTGTCGGGGGAAGGGAAAAGGGCGGGCTGGATTTTTCCGCCCACACCTGGCTGTTGCTGCTGTCGGGGGAGGGGAAAAGGGCAGACTGGAATTTTCTGCCCTGCGCCTGCGCAGGGAGAAGGAAGAAGGGTGCCGCCCCACAAGGCATCGGGTGGCGCCATCTGGGAGGAGGGGTGGCCGCGGAAGCATGGCTGCCGAGAAGGGGAGACCCGAGGGCACTCTGCGCCCATGCCGAGCTTCCTTCAGGGGTGGCAGTGGGCCCGACCAACCACCCTATTATGGGGGCAGCAGAATTAGGCCTACCGCGGCCGCTCCCCTGCCAGGCCAGCAAACCACACTTCAGGCCGAGGGGTGACCGCAATACTCTCACCAAATCCAGTCAGTGGATTATGGCGGAATATATAATGTTCTACATCTGTCCCTGCAATAACATTCAGGGCAACTGCAAGTCCTGAAAATGCTTGCTTTCTCCCTGGTTGGGAGAATTTCAGTTGGCCGAAATACTTGAGTTCCTTGACTATGTGGTGATATCCTTTCCTTTCTCTTCTGGGTTTCCACTGACCTTTGTTTCCAGCTCCTCCATGACTATCTCTTTATTTTTTTTTTAAAGATTTATTTTATTTATTTAATTTCCCCCCCTCCCCTGGTTGTCTGTTCTTGGTGTCTATTTGCTGCGTCTTGTTTTGTCGTCAGCGGCACGGGAAGTGTGGGCGGCGCCATTCCTGGGCAGGCTGCTCTTTCTTTTTTTTTTTTCACGCTGGGCAGCTTTCCTCGGGCGCACTCCTTGCGCGTGGGGCTCCCCCACGCGGGGGACACCCTTGCGTGGCACGGCACTCCTTGCGCGCATCAGCGCTGCGCATGGCCAGCTCCACATGGGTCAAGGAGGCCCGGGGTTTGAACCACGGACCTCCTATATGGTAGACGGACGCCCTAACCACTGGGCCAAAGTCCGTTTCCCCATGACTATCTCTTTATATGGCTTCCAGTAAGAGGATCAAAGCCCATCCTGATCCAATTGGCTACACCTTAAAGATAACATGCATGTCTCCTCTCTTGGGCAGAAGAACCTATAAAGTTACATGTAGGGGCCAATAATGTGTAGTGAATAGTGGACCCAACTGGCTTGCTCACAATGATCAAACTGTGCTGATCTTACTTTAATCCAATACATGGCTTGGCTATTCACTTGAAATGACCTGTTTGCTTCTTAAACATGTATGAGATGCCTTGCTGGGCATATGCTAGGAGAGCCACAGAAACTGGCCTCTTACTCATATGAACTATTCCCTTGTAAAATTTCTTCCAGGATAGATAAAATTTTAACTAATATATAATCCTTATATATTTGAGTCCTTCAAACTAGACCCCAAAAACTGAGGAGCAAAAATCAAATATAAGAGAAATACCCAATGGTGCAATGCTGACAATTGGTTGTTCCTACCCCACACCTGAGGAGTCTTAAGTAGCCCAGTGTGGATGAAGGTGAACTTGAGGTGAATCAAATAATTGCTCCTAGTACAACGGTACATTTGCTCATTATTGGCGTGCCCTGGTGGTAAATACCCTAAGTACTATTAAACAGTAATACATAATCACTGCACGGGGAGGAGACCCTACATTTTGGTGTTTAAATGAAAGTGCTCTGGAGAACAGAGCCTGAGATCAAATCCTGGGTTGGGCATTATCATTTGCATGACCAAAAGAAGGTTCTAAGGCGTCAGTGATGTTTTCACCAAATTTGTAAAAAGAAGCTAAGAGAACCTAGCTATGCCAGCAAGAGCTGTTTTGGGGTACAGCATCTGGGCAAGTCAGAGCATTGCAAGCCCTCTTGGGAAAACTTTGCAGCCCTAATGGTGATGTTCATGTACTGGATGGCGATGGAGAAGACATGCCAAGTTGCAGACCGCCAGGGGGCTAGAAAGTACTATTGAGGCTGGGTCACGGGGCCTAGCAGTTTGTCCTTTAGCGCCTTTTCTGTCTGCCCTTCCCTCTCCTCTTCCCCATTCCCACACCTCACATGCTCTCCCTTTATGACATGCCCTTCCTCTGTGACATGCCTCCCTCTGTGACACGTCAAGATGCTGCATATAAAACCTTAAGCCAGGAGCTGAAGTGCCAGTGCAGTCGTCACATCGGAGGAGTTGGAAACTAGGAGACCTCTAGAGTTTAACACTCCCTCCCTCGATCAGACAGCGCACAGAGAGCTCTTCATGAGCAATTCACTAAGTAAACTTCGCTCCCAGCCCTGCAGTTGCTGCACTGGGCCAGGCGGTCGCCCACCTGTTTATCCCTTCCTCAGTGCTCCTGGGGCTGGTTGGGATCACCCCACTGCCCCAGCACCTCTCGCTGGCCCTGTCTGCAGGCTGACCCACAAGGATTCTGTGAAACTACATTCTGGGATTTACATCACCCCTAAGAGGAGATATCCCATCCAGAACCCTCAGGACTCCTCTCTGGG
Source organism: Dasypus novemcinctus (assembly GCF_030445035.2). Lineage (NCBI taxonomy): Eukaryota > Metazoa > Chordata > Mammalia > Cingulata > Dasypodidae > Dasypus > Dasypus novemcinctus. The sequence continues at coordinate 8,435,687 of NC_080694.1, read as the reverse complement.
GGTCCTTCCCTCTGTGTTCAGAGGGACAGTCTGAAGCCAGTGCTGTCATCTTGCAACTCCAAGATGTTTGGCTACTCTTCTGGGGTGGTGAGGATCCCTCCTCCAGGGCACAAACTCCCTTCTGGGTTTGCCCCCTGAGCAGGTCATCCCGAGGAGGTTGACACCATCCAGACACCTCCCACACCTTCACCTGAAGGAAAGTGGGCAGAGGGACACAGAAGACAGCAGAAAAGAGTGAGCAGAGGAGGAGGATCACAGATAACAGAGGGCAGGACAAGCAAAGAAGGGACTCCCACACCAGTGGGAATATCCAGTCCACATCCAGGACCCGGGAAATGGAGGAAGTGGTCACTTCCTTCCAGGGCAGTCTTGGACCTCTGAACAAACATCTCCACTTTAGGGATGTACAAGAAGAGAGCCTGTGTCAGAAGGCCCAAGCAACTGTGAGCTCCACTGTCGACAACTGTCCCACCACAGGCTCAGACAGGCCTGCTGGAGGCGTTCTCCCTCCTGGAAGGTGTGATCCAGGTGCAGTCCGGCTCTCTGGTGCATCTTCATCCTACTCCCTGCTGTCAGAGAGACCACCGCAGGTGGTGCTGGAGGGAAGCCATGGCCACAGATCTCCAGGCTTACTGTCAGGGAAGGAGATGCAGGAAGAACATGGTCCAGCAAGGCCATCAAGGAGCACTCCTCTACCCACACCAGGCGATTTTAGGCCCTGTAAAGGGACAAGACCAATGGCACTGCCATTGCCACTGCTGCTGCTACTGTTGTGGGGTGGAAGTGAGCGGCCCCCACCCCTGAAGCTTCCTCGGATAGCCACAGCTGGAAACCTATGCTGGGAAGAGAAGGCTTGAGACCTCTGCAAATAGCAGTGTCATGGAGCCTCCCAGTTTTTCTCTCTGCCTTCTGCAGAGACTACAGACACCTTGAGCCAAGCCACAGTCACTGTGCCAATCCCAGCTACCACCTCGACAGAGTCACTGGCTTGGCTGACCTGTCTGCCAGGCCGCCAATCCTCCCTGCCCCTGTACCTTTACCCATCCAAGGCAGCCACAGCATCTCCTCTTCTCAAGGCTGCCACACCTTCACATTCACTCATGGCTGCAACATCTATTTACGCCCTCCCCACTCCTCCTAATGCCTTAACCCTCTCCTTCCAGCATGCCACTCCCAGAAAGCAATCACCCACACCTGTGCACATAGATCCTCCTCCTTTATTCTTACTGACCCCTCCCATAGTCCCTTCCACCAGTATCCCTGTCTTCACCAGCCAGCCCTTAACCAGTCCCATGGCCCACCCACCATTCCAGCCAGCACATTTGCACATTGGACCTCCCAGTCTCAGACCCTAATATAAGTGATATGGACACCACTCCCCCTTCCCAGGCTATTTTCTGGCATCCTCCCAGCCCTGTTCTGAGTTCTCTCCAGTTTGCCCATGCCCATTGTATTATGAAACAAACACCTCTTACAAAAGCCCCAGCTTCCACCAACATGCCTGTACCAATGGAGACTACCCCACCCCCACCCCCGTTTTCAACCTCCCCTTTGGTCGAGTAGCCACCCCGCAGCCCACATTTGGGGCCCCTGGTGGGCAACAGCAGAGAGCCACTTTTCCCAGTGCTCCTGTCTTCATTGGCCTGCCCGTCATTCCTGTGGCCGCCTACACTCCAGCAGGTAGCACCTCTGTATGCTCAGCACCCAGGCCTACTTTTGATCCTGAGGATATGGACACCATGCCTCCTTTCCAGGCTGTGGTCTATCTTGTCTGCTCATGTCTCCAGGAAGAACTTCTTCCCCTTTTATGCGGCATGTCCTGGTCCTGACATCATGCCATGCAATGGCAGCTCTGCCTCAAACCAAGTCTCCACTGGCTTGAAGGCACCATTGGTCCATGGCCCACCTCCAACTTACAATCTTCCCTTTCACCCAGGAGCCACACCTCAGTCCACATTTGGGGTCCCCAATGGACAGCAGCTGGGACCCAACAGCTTTAACCCCTCCTTCCCATTGGGAAACTTGTCCCCAGCACAAGCTGCAGGCTTCAGTTCTCCCATAGCCCACCCACCCAGTGGTGGTGTTCCACCACCAGCATTTGGGGGATTGACAGCGCCAGTTTCCAGATTTGGCATCCAAGTCAGCACCCTAATGGGTAGTAGTAGCTGTGGAATCAGTGTCTGCCCCAGGACCAGTTCCACATCTGGAGATCTCACCTCTGGAGCAGGACCAAGTGGAAGATCCAGCACCACTTCTGCTCCACAGGGCCCAACTGGCCAGAGCATACTTCCTGCAGGAGGAACCAGTACCAGGCCCGTATTTAAAGATACCCTGCTTCCACCTTCATGCAGGGACTTGGAGTCCACCTGTCCAGAAAACAGGTGGGACAATAGGAGGGGACATCACCATCCCAGAGCTGTGGGGTCTTTTAGTTCCACCTTTACCAGGAGCACCTGTTGTCCAACTGGCCAGGGCACAGCTGTGGTACAGTGGGAGGGGACAGTACCACACCTGTGCTTGATGGCTCTTGAGTCCTCTCCTTCCAGCCGGGCTCCTGGGGCCCACCTGGCCATAGCCCAGGTGGTGGTGGGTGGGGCTAGCACCACACCTGTGTTAAGGGTCTTGTGTTCACTCCTTCCAGCAGGGAAGCTGGGGCACACCTTGCCAAAGTCAGAAGGGACACCAACATGCATTTTTAGGGGAAAACTTCCCTTCTCCCTTTAAGTCAAAACACCTTGGGCCCCTCCAGCCAGGGTTCCCCTTTGGCTTTAGAGGAGCCAGCACCACTGGGAAAATACCTGTGTTTGGAGGCACTTTTGCTGCCCCCTTTGGTTAAAGCAACTGTGCCTCTGGTATGGGCAAGGTAAGCATCAGCTTTGTCTTTTGGGCACCTCCCTCACTTACCCAGGGCTTCATAAGAAATATTTATTCCAGCACAAGAGACCAGATCTCAGCCAGTAAAAAGCAATAGTGCCCTCCAGAAATGGCATGTATTCAGTCTCCTCATGAATGGTCTTTGAACATCTGGAAAGCATTGAACAGGTCCAATTCAACCTGTTCATTGTCAGTAAGCCGGAGGCCAGGCATGAGTGTGTGTGTGTGTGTGTTGCAGGCTGGCCAGAATTCACTGCAGTGGACTTGAAGACTTCCACAGTAGGGAGTAGAAGAGAGATCTGCCTGTATCATCAACCGTGCTTTCCCTGGCTGAGTAATAACAGGGCACACCCAAACTTGGGCCTTTTCTCTTGGAACTAGCAGGAGGCCCACTTGTTACCTACAAATGGCTCCTTTCCTCAAACCCATTTGCCTGAATGGGCCCTTATCTATCTTCCCTACATGATATATATAGCTTATATATATATGGATGCTTATAAATAAACTTATTAATTTGTCTCTGCTTGTGTCTTTGCTCTTGGACTCAACCATGGAGGAAGAACTGTCTTGCAGGAGTGGTGATGTGTTGAGCCAGACTTAACTACTTCATTTTCTGTGGCCAATGAAGATGAGAAGGAAGTATCCACTCCTTATGACCACATGGCCTGGCATCTGAAGTCTGTATCTTGAGCATTAGGGATGGCAACCCAGTAGAAAGTGAGGTCCAGAGAAGGGAGAGGCAGGGTGGCCCCCTCCTCTTTCCTCTGTGCTTCTCTCCCACTCCTCTGACCTCACTATAGGTTCAGTCATCTCTGGTGCATGTTCAGAAATCACACTTCACAATTTCAGTCTTTAAAATGTTGAAATGTCTTTTTCGTGTCTTTTTTAATTTAAACTTGTGCCAACTATCCTCCAATGTTCATCCTTCACCCAAAATGAATGGGCTTAGCATCCATGCACTTGGACCTAGAGGAACAAGGAAAGAACGCAGGTCCACTCTTTAATTGTTGAAAAATTTAAGTGAAGGTTATAACATAGTACAAAGAAGTCAACATTCTTCTTAAAAACATCAGAAAAAAAAAATCTCTTTAATAACCAGTGTGGCTCTAATCTGAATCACTAAAATAACACAAAAGTTAAAATTTCACCCAGATCTGACTTACCCTAAAGTCTTACTCTTTCTCTACTGTAGTTAATTTTAAAAATACAATTTTTTAAGGCACTTCACACCAGGAGAACTATCCTATGATGGAAGAGAAAAAATGCAAGCATCTCCCTCAGTTCCTTACATGAATTTTTATGTATTCAGTGATGACTATACCCTAGGCTCTGTGCCAGGTTCTAGTGATAGAGACTTGATAGGCATCATTTGCCCCAGAGCAATTTACAATGTAGTAGAGGCAACAGGTGAGTACACTGAAAAAACAAAACAAAACCGGAGGTGGAAATGCTATGGTAATAGCAGGCCATACTGCTACTGGGTGAGGTGAAACACAGACCATGCCTTGAAGAAGGAAGAGGGAGCATCAGTGCGGAAGGGCTGTTTCCAAGTCAAAGCAGAACAGGTTGAAAGGCAGGGAAGGAAGAACGATCACAAGAAAGCGGGACACCAGTAGGTGGTCTCAAGTGGATGGAAAGTGTGAGATGTGGCTGCAAGGATTGGCAGGGGCAGATCAGGCAAACATCATCATGACAGGGCATGTGTCCATTATCCTAGAAGTAAAGAAAGTCACAGAAAGACAGTAAGAAAGCGGCAAGATGATATGTAGATTTAAAAAATAACCCTTTGGCGGTAAGAAGGAAGAAATAACAGGTGCCAGAACAGAGGCAAAGAGACTTACAGGAAACTTGGCAGTGACTCAAGCAAAGATGAGCCAATAATCTCCTGGTCTAGAGTAGCTGAAAGCAGGGATAAGTAAGTAAGTGAGAAGAGAGGAAGGTGATATATGTAACTGCAACAAGACTGGGCCTTTTCTAGCTTTCTGGCTTAGATAAATGGACATGGGTAGTTTTAGTAAAAATCCAAGTACAGCTTTTAATAGTGTGGGATGCCTATGTCAGATCCAGTTAGTTCAGTATTCAGCAGGCAGTTCATTCACCTATTTTTTTTTTTTAAGATTTATTTATTTAATTCCCCCCCTCCCCCGGTTGTCTGTTCTCTGTGTCTATTTGCTGCGTCTTGTTTCTTTGTCCGCTTCTGTTGTCATCAGCAGCACGGGAAGTGTGGGGGCGCCATTCCTGGGCAAGCTGCACTTTCTTTCGCGCTGGGCGGCTCTCCTTACGGGGCACACTCCTTGTGCGTGGGACTCCCCTACGCGGGAGACACCCCTGCATGGCACGGCACTCCTTGCGTGCATCAGCACTATGCATGGGCCAGCTGCACACGGGTCAAGGAGGCCCAGGGTTTGAACCGCAGACTTCCCATGTGGTAGACAGACGCCCTAACCACTGGGCCAAGTCCGTTTCCCCATCCACCTATTAATTTCAAATGTATTGAGTATCTGGGATGTGCTAAGGACAATTCTAGGTAGTAGCATGAGTATTGAGATTGGAGGTAGGGAGAAGCATGGCTTTCAGTTTAAAGGGTGGAGAGGGTAAGCCTCACTAGAAGGATACAATCTAAGTAAAATCTAGAAAGTAATCAAGTTTGCCATTTGAGTGAAGAGCACTCCAGAGTGTGGAGATAAGCACAGCAAAGGCCCAAAGGAAGTGCCTGGTGTCCTCAGGGAGCGGTTAGGTAATGAGGCTGGAATGGAGTCAGCACATGGGAGAATGTGGGTGAGAGGAGGAAAAAGAAGACTTGGGTTGAATTCTCTGCCCCACCATTTATTGATTGTGTCATAACAAACAGCTGACTCCGTCTTCAAGGGTCTTGGTGTCTTCAGTCTTTACTAGGATAAACATTCAGTACATAGCTATTTCAGAAGATTGTGGGGTAAAATTCAATAATGTAGGGAAGAGACTTATAAGTCATTATTGTTATGGTTCTATATATGGGAATGGGTAACTAGATAGAGAAATAGAGATGAGGGAGAGATAGATACATGGGTGGGTGGGTGGAAAAATAGATTAGATAGATGACAGACATAGATATGGAGAGATGCATAAATAGGTGGTAGATGAGAGATAGGCAGATGGATGGATAGATGAATGGATAGATAGATAGATTAGATAGAGGGACAGAAAGACAGAAAGATATTCTTGACAAGTAACTTCCTTAGGCTGTAGTGCTTTGATTGCTTTTACCAAGCAATTGAAATAGGAGATCCCCATTTTAAAGGGAGTATAAAAATGCTAACTCACATCATGAAATAAACACATGGAAAATTATGATAACTGAGCCTAAAAATGCACAGCACTGTGCCTAGTGCAACATGTATGAGATCAGCCTTGTAAAAGCAAAGGAAGCCATCACGCCAGGGCTGCAAGGCTCCTCCAGGCACCCTGTAGCCTGATTCCTTTCCTCTAAGTTGTTCACTACAGTTCCAGAGGATCAAAGCTCCTGCTCCCTGGCTGCGGAGAATCACCTGCCTTTGGAGTCAGAACTACCTCTTAGAAGCAAAGTGGAAATCCAGTGTTTTTTAATAGGTCCACACCCTACTGCCAGGCCAGGCAGTATTACTCAAATTTTAAAAGTTCACAATTCTTGACATTATTTTTAAAAAGGCCTTTAAGCTGAAAATGATTCCAATAAGGCAAACCTTTAATAAACATGTGAGAGATGTAAAAATGATTTTGAATGTCATGTTTTGATGCACTTAGTTGATGTTATTGTAAATATAAAAATTTTTAAATGAAAATAATACATGAACATGGTAACAACTCAAATAACACTGAAATCCAATGTTCCCACCCTTTTCCCCTCCCCTGAGACAATTTTTATCTGCTTTGATATTACCCCCATAATTCACACTTCTAAAGGTTATGCTTATCCTGCCCTGTCAGGATATATCCACTTGAGGCAGTACTTCTTACCTCGCTCACATAAGGGAGGAAGATAAACACCCTGTTTCATGCCTTCCCTCCTCCTGCCTCTTCTCCCCAACACATCATATTCATTTATTTGTTCCTATTTTGTACCTGTAATTATTTTGCTAGATTAATTTATGAGGAAGCATAAAGCATTGGTTCAGGAGAATGACCGCCTAGGTTGGGATCCTGGCTTTTCAAATTATGAACTCTGTAACCCTAAGTAATTCACCTCACCTTCCTATGCCTTAGTTTCTTCATCTGTCAACCTACTTTATGGAGTTGTTTGTGAAGATTAAATGGAACAATACACTTACAGCCTTTAGTGCCCATCTTACAGACCCTCTCAAGCAATATTAGCTATTATTGATTTCTTCTTATATCAGTTTTCATCCTAATCTCATGATTGTCCCTGTGCACAAGACTGTGCCCCTGTAGTTCCTCTGCTGTTCCTTTCTCCTTAGTCAACTAACCTTCTGTCAATAACATGTTTACTCTTGTCTGTCTGTATTGTTAATATTTACATTGTGATCTGCAATTCAGGCAAAATGTCCCATGCTTTATCCATGCCTTGATGTTAAATGTTGAAAACCAACAAATTATTTACTGTGAAACCATTTCTCCATCCTGGGGCAAACAGCATGATCAGATTATATTTTCTTTTCCGAAGGTTTCAGTGTCATTTCTTAGGGTCATGTGAATTAGAATGCCTTTAACATCAATAACAAAATTTTCAGCCTTAAAGACCCCAGATCATGTGATTCTTTGCAATTCTCTTAAGAGATGTGAACATTCAGATACATTTTTCAATAAAAAATATAATTAGGAAACATAAAAAAAAATTCTCTAAAATAATGCTGTATTTTTAGTTTACTTATTTGAATCATTATTTTCTTCAACAGGTTTCTTTGCTTTTCCTAAATATTTTATTGTTTTCCTCTTCCCTCTTTTCATTTGTTCAAAATATGGCATTATTCTTTTTTACAAACTCATTATCTTACTCCACTGGGTCCCTTTCTTCTCCAGAACCTTGATCCTTGTACCCAGTGTGCACGTGTTACTCTCTAGACAGTCTCATATGCTCCAGTCAATACTGATCAACCTATTGATCATCAATTCACACTTGGAAAAACATCTCTTCTCTCCTTTGCCCCTTCTAGCCCAGTGGAAGGCAGGAGACCAAAGTTATGATATAGTCCTAGAAGAAAAAGAGGGACAAACGGACTACTCACACTGGTTTTAGGAAAGGCCAAAAATTCTCAGACATTAGTGGGTAAAGAACACTTATGAAAAATGCAGATTTCTGGCCGCTTTACCCTCATTTCCTAGGTTTGTGGTGGAGCCAGGAATCCGCACTGCAGGTTATTCTATGTACATGGCTCATATACCATATTGTGCGAAATACTGCATCTAGGCCCTTCCTGAACCAAGCACCACTGTGATCCCAGGATTTGAGTTTCCTGAACAGCAGCACCTCCTTTGCCAGAGACAGAGCTGGGGGATGGTCCCCATAACAACCCCAGGCCACAGGTGATGTCCCTGGATATACTTTCTGGATAGGAAAATCAAATAGCTGCTAAGTGTTAAAGTAACGATTCAGATGCTGGATTTGATAATTAGGGTGAAAATACACAAAACAATTTGTGTCCCTCACTTCTGTCTCTTAGGTAAAGTATTGTTTTTAATTCACATTAAGTTGCTAATTACTGATTTCAGAGACTTTCTTGGAAGCAGGTTTCTGTAGGATGTGGGGAAAATGGAAGTTGTTGAAGAGGTGTGGGGTTGGGTGTTGAGGTAAAGAGTTCAAAACACCAACTCAGAACATTTCACAACTTGGCATAGGACTAGCTCAACCTGCTGTGTAGGAATTTCGAAACACTGACTACGGGGAAATATAGTATGTTTAGTCACATTCACACAGTCACTCAAAAGTATTCTACTAGATAAATTTTACTGAATTTCTGAAAATTTTTAGAAATTTTACAGACTTTGCCAAATATTATCATAAACTTGGGGAAAGTATGGGTCTTGAAAGTGCTGAAATATTTATAATCCTAATCTTTTTTTTAATTATTTTTAAAAATTACATTCAAAAAATGAGGTCCCAATCAACCCCACCGCCCCCAGCCCCCACTCCCCCCACAGCAACACTCTCTCCCATCATCGTGACACATCCATTGCACCTGGTAAGTACATCCCTGAGCATCACTGCACCCCTAGTCAATGGTCTACCTCATAGCCCATACTCTCCCATGTTCCATCCAGTGGACCCTGGGGGGATTTACAATGTCCCGTAATTGTCCGTGAAGCACCACTCAGGACATCTCCTCGTCCCGAAAACGCCTCCACATCTCATCTCTTCCTCCCAATCCCCAAACCCAGCAGCCACCATGGCTACCCTTCCCACATCCATTCCACATTTTCTCTGTGGACAATGGATTGGTTGTGTCCATTGCACATCTATGTCAAGTGGGGGCTTAGATTCCACATAGATACTGGATTCACTCCTCCTGCTTTCAGTTGTAGAACCTCAAGGCTCCATGGTGTGGTGGTTGACCTTCTTCAACTCCATGTTAGCTGAGTGGGGTAAGTCCAATAAATCAAAGTGTAGGAGCTGAAATCTGCTGAGGCTCTGGGCCTGGGTGTCATATTATCAATCCAGAGATTCAAATACCCTAAATATATCTAAAACCCCAGCACCAACTACAATTCCATTATAGTAGCATGCCAGTCTTGTGAAAAGAGATCCCCTCTGAGTCAATTCCATCACGCAAAAACACCAGCTCCAAAGAAGGGCCATCTGCCATGGCAGTGAACCGCATCTGCCATGACCATAGAACCCGTGGGTCTCTTTATTCCTCAAAAGAACCAATACCTGGGGTTGTATTTACTTCATCTGTCTCTCAGACTCTGCTCAGTTGTGCATAAGGGCATTCCTTCTGACAACCTCCAGACTCTATTTTAGAGACTCATAGGCTTATATTCTCATTTCTCCTTTCCATTTCCCCCTTACATTAGGTCAAACAGCATTTTGAAGTCATGTTATTATATGTAGACAGGGATATTCTGCTGATCCATGTTGAACCTTTAATTCAAGGTCCTTTTCTAGTTGCATCTTCAGCTGATATGTGGTAGTGATCTCTCGGTGCCAGGGAGGCTCATCCCCGGATGTCCCACGCTAGGGGGAATGCATTGCATCTACATGCTGAGTTTGGCTGTGAGAGTGGCCACATTTGAGTAACATGAAGGCTGTCAGGAGGAAACTCCCAGGCACAGTGCTACTCTAGGCCTTATTCTTATTGCAGGTGTATAGGCTCAAAAGCATAGCCATAAGTATCAGGAGCCCACTGTTGGGCCCTCCTTCCTTCCTGGTTCACGCCGTTGCACCTGGGGGATTGCCACTGCTCCCCCAGGGTCCACGACAGTGACCCCCCTGGCCAGGGGCCCAGGACACCCCCCCCCCAGCTATTGTTTTTAATTGTTTCCACTATGAGTATATCTAGACATTACTCTATACCCTGGGCATATGCCCTGTATAACTCCCTGTCAACCATATATATCCTGCCAATAACATCCTATATCAGTATTCCTCCGCTGCCATTGTTGAACCACTCTGTGATCCAAAACTTCCTGTAAAGTCAATCCCAACATAATGTCAGCTTCACAGGAGTCTTAGATCGCCGAAATTCATATATACAATTCTTCCCCAGATTCACCATAAAACATTTTCCCTTCCACAGCGATAATCTCTTAACTTGTTCATATCATATTTCCTGAAACTGATGTACAGATTCCGAGACAATAGCTTTCAAACAAGATGACATCTGTGCTTACTATGTGGTCCATACTTTAGGTTGTACAGTTTTCTAGATTTTTTAGTTATCCTATGTTTTGCATTATGGTTTACATTATTAGTCTGTCGTCCCCTATATGTTTTTGGAGTAATATTACATGTTTTATATTCATCTTCATGTACTCTCACAAAACTCCTCTCTTGCCCCCATATTTACCTTGTTTCCATCCATTCCACATCCATTTTCCCCTCCTCTTGGGGCCCACAATGCCAACCAATCTCCATTTCCCGAGAAGCCATGTCCAGAGATACTTGCAGCAGTATTCAGGGCCTGACTTTCTCAACTGCCCTAATGCCCTGGGAGCCATCCTTTCTCACGAGAGATACAGTTCTCTCGATTTCACAGCATTAGTCCTCCCCAGGATGTGGGTCCACCCCAACTCTCACTTCTTGGGTCTCTTCCCAATGGTACAACCCACCTTGGCAAAATGAGCCTTCAGCTATTCGCCCAGAGTCTGTCCTGCATCAGACCATACCCCCTGAGCATCCTAAACAGGTAACCCTCCTACTTATATTTTGATACGATTTTCTCAACATTTTGTTCTCAACGAACACCTGACACTCTCCCATGTTCGTATGTTGCCCCTCCCTCCCCCCAATTTTTGGACAATATTACCCCTCTGTCCATCCCCAGCCCCCCTCAAACCCACAAAGCCCCACCCGAAGGTAAGCCCTTGCCCCCATTTTCTCCCTTCTTTGTGCTCATACTTACTGCCAGCTCATCGCAGATTCCACCCCTACAGATATTAACTCACATCCTTCCTCCACCCCCCGATTTCCTGTAAGCCTCTTTTCCGGTGTCTAGCTCTCTGAGGAAGTTTGCTTATTTCATATCATTGAGGTCATGAAGTATTTGTCCTTCAATGCCTGGGTTGCTTCAGTCAACATAAGATTCTCAAGGTTCATCCATGTTATCATGTGTGATTGTAGTGTATTTGTTCTAACAGCCGAGTAGTATTCCATTGTGTGTATATACCACATTTTATTGATCCACTCATCTGTTGATGGACATTTGGATTGATTCCAACTTTTGGCAATAGTAAACAATGCTGCTATGAACATTGGTGTACATATATCTGTTTGTGTCCTTGTTTTCAGTTCTGATGGGTATATACCCAGCAGTGGTATTGCTGGGTCATATGGCAAATCTATGGTTAGTTTTTTGAGAAACCACCAAACTGTCCTCCAAAATGGTTGGATCCTTCTGCATTCCCACCAGCAGTGGATGAGTGTTCCCTTTTCTTCACATGCTCTCCAGCGTTTGTATTCTTCTGGTTTTTTCATAGCTGCCAATCTTATGGGAGTAAAATGGTATCTCATTGTAGTTTTGATTTGCATTTCCCTGATAGCTAGAGATTTGGAGCATTTTTTCATGTGCTTTTTAGCCATTTGTATTTCTTCTTTGGAGAATTGTCTGTTTAAATCTTTTTCCCATTTTTTAAATGGGTTGTTTATCTTTGTTTTCAAAATTTATGAGTTCTTTATATATGCAAGTTATAAGCCTCTTATCAGATATATGGTTGCCAAATATTTTCTCCCATTGTGTGGGTTCCCTTTTTACTTTCTTGACAAACTCCTTTGAGGTGCAGAAGGCTTTAATTTTGAGGTAGTCCCATTTATCTATTTGTTCTTTTGCTGCTCGTGCTTTTGGTGTGAAATTAATAAAACCATTTCCTATTACAAGGTCCTGTAGATGTTTCCCTACACTGCTTTCCGAGGTTTTTATGGTCTTGGCTCTTATATTTAGGTCTTTGATCCATCTTGAGTTGATCTTTGTACAAGGTGTGAGATGGTAATCCTCTTTCATTCTTCTTCATATGGCTATCCAGTTCTCCAGGCACCATTTGTTGAATAGGCCATTCTCTCCCAGGTGAGAGGGTTTGGTGGCTTTATCGAATATTATATGGCTATATACTTTAGGTTCTATATCTGAACTTTCAATTCGATTCCCTTGGTCTGTGTGTCTCTCCTTATGCCAATACCATGCTGTTTTCACTACTGTAGCTTTGTAGTATGTTTTGAAGTCAGGAAGTGTGATTCCTCCTATTTTGTTTTTCTTTTTCAATATGTCTTTGGCTATTCGGGCCTCTTTCCTTTCCAAATAAATTTCATAGTTTTTCTAGTTCCTTAAAGAAGGCTGTGTTGATTTTATTGGGATTGCATTGAATGTGTAGATCAGTTTTGGTAGGATAGACATCTTAATAATATTCAGTCTTCCTATCCATGAACAAGGAATATTCTTCCATTTATTTAGGTCTTCTTTGATTTCCTTGAACAGTCTTGTATAGTTCTCGGTGTATAAGTTTTACCTCTTTAGTTAAACTTATTCCTAAGTATTTGATTTTTTTATTTACTATTGTGAATGGTATTTGTTTCTTGATTTCCTCCTGATCTTGCTCATTATTGGTGTACAGAAATGCTACTGATTTTTGCGCATTGATCTTATAACCTGCGACTTTGCTGAACTCATTTATGAGTTCTAGAAGCTTTGTTATAGGTCTCTCAGGGTTTTCTATGTATAGGATCATGTCATCTGCAAATAATGAAATTTTGACTTCTTCCCTTCCAATTTGAATGCCTTTTATATCTGGTTCTTGCCTCAGTGCTCGTGCAAGTACTTCCAAGACAATGTTAAATAGGAGCGGAGATAATGGGCATCCTTGTCTTGTTCCTGAGTTTAGAGGAAAGGATTTCAGGATTTTGCCATTGTAAACAATGTTGGCTGTAGGTTTCTCATATATACTCTTTATCATGTTCAAAAGGTTTCCTTGTATTCTGATCTTTTGGAGTGTTTTTATCAAGAAGGGGTGCTGTATTTTGTCTAATGCCTTTTCTGCATCTATAGATATAATCATGTGATTTTTTTCTTTCAATCTGTTTATATGGTGTATCACATTGATTGATTTTCTTATGTTGAACCATCCTTGCATACCTGGAATAAATCCCACTTGGTCATGGTGTATAATTCGTTTAATGTGTTGTTGAATACGATGAGCAAGTATTTTGTTAAGTATTTTTGCGTCTAGGTTCATTAGAGAAATTGGTCTGTAATTTTCCTTTCTTGTGGTGTCTTTGTTTGGTTTTGGTACTAGGATAATGTTGACCTCATAGAAGGAGTTCGGCAATGTTCCTTTTGTTTCGATTTTTTGGAATAGTTTCAACAGGATTGGTGTTAGTTCCGGAATGTTTTGTAGAATTCACCTGTGAAGCCATCTGGCCCTGGGCTCTTCTTAGTTGGGAGATTTTTAATGACTGATTCTATCTCTCTGCTTATGATTGGTTTGTTAAGATCCTCAATTTCTTCTTTCGTCAATATGGGCTGCTTATGTGTTTCTAGGAATTTGTCCATTTCCTCTAAATTGTCATTTTTGTTGGAATATAGTTTTTCAAAGTATCCTCTTATGATAGTCTTTATTTCTGTGGAATCAGTGGTGATATCCCCTTTCTCATTTCTTATTTCGTGTATTTGCATCTTTTCTCTTTTTTTCTTTCTTAGTCTAGCTAAAGGTTTGTCAATTTTCTTGATCTTCTCAAAAAACCAGCTCTTCTTGTTTATTTTTTCAAGTGCTTTCTTATTTTCTATTTCATTTAGTTCTGCTCTTATCTTTGTTATTTCCTTCCTTCTTCTTCCTGTTGGGTTACTTTGTTGTTGTTTTTCTAATTCCGTCGAAAGTGCAGTTCTTAAATTTTTGCTCTTTCTTCTTTTTTGATATGTGAATTTATGGCTATAAATTTCCCTCTCAGTACTGCTTTTGCTGCATCCCATAAATTTTGGTATGTTGTGTTATCATTGTCATTTGATTCAAGGTAGTCATTGATTTCCTTTCAGATTTCCTCTTTGACCCACTGTTTTTCTAAGAGTGTGCTGTTTAATTTCCAAATTGTGGTGTGAAGTCTGGGCCTCCGTCCCTTGCAAATTTCCAGCTTCACTCCACTGTGATCAGAGATATTGTTTTGTATGATTTCGATCTTTCTGAATCCATTCAGCCTTTCTTTGTGGCCTAGCATATGGTCTATCTTCGAGAATGATCCATGTGCGCTTGAGAAAAATGTATATCCTGCTGTGTTTGGGTGTAATGATCTATATATGTCTATTAGATCCAGCTCTTCTAGTATACTGTTCAAATGTTTTGTTTCTTTAGTGATTCTCTTTTGAGATGTTCTGTCCAGAGTTGATAGTGGTGTATTAAAATCCCTCACTATAATTGTAGATGCATCTATTTTTTCACTTAGTTTTTCCAGAGTTTGTCTCACGTATTTAGAGGCACCCTTGTTAGGAGCATAAATATTTATGATCGTTCGATCTTCTTGACAGATTGTCCCTTTCACTAAAATGTAGTATCCTTCTTTGTCTCTCGCAATTGTTTTGCATTTACAGTCTGTTTTGTCTGATATTAATATAGCTACTCCTGCCTTTTTTTGGTTGTTGTTTGCTTGTATGATTGTTTTCCAGCCATTCACTTTCAACCTCCATGAGTCTCTGGGTCTAAGATATGTCTCTTGTAGACAGCATATAGATGGGTCATATTTCCTTATCCAGTGTCCCAGTCTGAATCTTTTGATAGGTGAGTTTAGTCCATTGACATTCAGTGTTATTACATTCAGAGAATTATTTGTGGTAGCCATATTTTGGTTGGATTTGTGTTTGTTATATTTTGTTTGTAATATTTTATTTTGCCCTTCTATTTTTGTCTTTTTTGTTGCTCTTACACTCTCCTCCATCTGACTGTCCTGTTTTTTCCTTTCTTCCTGCAGAACTCCCTTAAGAATTTCTTGAAGGGGAGGTTTCTTGTTGATATACTCTTTCAGTTTCTGTTTATCTGTGAATATTTTGAACTCTCCATCATTTTTGAATGCTAGTGTAGCTGGATAGAGTGTTCTTGGTTGGAAATTTTTTTCCTTTAGTACCTTGACTATATCATACCACTGCCTTCTTGCCTCCATTGTTTCAGATGAGAAATCAGCACTTAATCTTATGGAGCTTCCCTTGTATGTGATGATTTTCTTTTCTCTTGCTGCTTTTAGAATTTTCTCTTTGTCTTGAGCATTGGATAATTTGACAAGTATATGTCTTGGGGTGGGCCTGTTGGGGTTTACGACCAGTGGAGTGCACTGTGCTTCTTGGATATGTACATCTGTCTCTTTCAGTAGATTTGGGAAGTTTTCAGTCATTATTTCCTGCAACACTCCTTCTGACCCCTTTCCCTTCTCTTCTCCTTCTGGAATGCCTATAATATGTATGTTTGAGCGTTTTGCATTATCATTCAGGTCCCTAAGTCCTATCTGGATTTTTTCTACCTTTTTATTGACCACTTCTACTATCTGTTTGATTTCCGATGTACTCTCTTCCACATCACTAATTCTCTGCTCTGCGTCTTCTAGTCTGCTATTTGCTGCAAGTGTATTTTTGATTTCTTGAATTGTGGTGTTCATTTCCATCATATCTGTTATTTTTTTACGCATGTCTGCAATTTCCCCTCCAAGTGTTGTCTTCATGTTGTTAACCTCTTTCATTACTTCATCAAATTTGTCGGTGATAAATGTTCTGAGATCTTTCATTGCTTGTGCGAATATCTGCTCTCCTTCCTGATTTTTAGTTTGTTGACTGGATTCAGCCATGTTTTCCTGATTACTGGTTTGGTTTGTATATTTTTGTTGCTGTCTTGTCATCATTTCTTCTTGACGGGTTTAATCAGTTCCTTAGCTTCTTTGTCTAGTCTTGGAGATAAATTAGCTGTTGTTTTTGAATAAGTGTTATATCTTCTCTTTGTCCCTTTTTTCTTCCTATTCTGATTTCTTATTGCTCGTTAAGTTCACTTTAAAGGAAAGTATTAGTGCTGGGGAAAGGCAACTGTGTAAGGAAGGAAAAAGTGTAAAGTAGTATTGGTGATATATGTTAACAAAGCTACAATATGGGTTCTGGGAGGATGGAGGTTAGATCGTGTAAATTGTGTAGAGTTATAGTAGTAGGAAAGTACCTATAATGAGGTAGACGACTGAATATGGGAGGAATATGGTACATACAAAGAAGTTATTGTTTTTGTAAGAGAGGGAAAGAGAAAAGAGAGGTAATAGTTTCAAGGGCGGATACCAGATGGAAAACTAAACAAAGGTATTAGAAATTAAGAGTTAGACACTTTGTGGGTCAAAGGAAGGGAGGTGGAATATAGGAGAGATAGCAGATGATGGAGGATATCAAGTTGTAGGGGAAAGGAGATAGTGTAGATAGCCTAAATCTATTCACAGAGAAATGAGGCAGTGGAGGATGAGGAAACCCATCAAAAGTGAGGTGTTTCCTGCAGGACCTATTGTATTGTTAAGATAAAATAGAATAAGAAGAAGATCAGGGACAAGAAAGAGGGAATAAAAACAAAACAAAACAAAACAAAACACACACACAGAACAGAAACCCTGCTGCCGGGCTTGGCCCGGCCCCCCCGGCTGCCGCCGCTCAGCGCTCGGCCCGGCTCGGCTCTGCCCCCCCCCGGCTGCTGCCGCTCAGCGCTCGGCCCGTATAAGCCTAACCTTGATGGACAAAATTATAACAAAGCTTAGCAAGGGATATTCTTAGAATTTTCGCTTATTATTACACATTTGTAGAGTTTATGAAAAGCAGTATTCTAAGTGTTTAACAAATTTTAATTCATTTAATCCTCATAGTAATACTAGCATAAACACAAAAGAAATAACAAAAATATAAAAGTAGGCATTATTCATGATTACAACTCAAGAAACTGAGTTATTTACCCAATGACACACATTTAAGAGATGGCAAAATTGAGATTTGAAAGCTAACACCAGTTTGCTGTGCCACCTCTTTTTAAGCCATGTTTGGGAAAAGGTTAAGTTAACAAGAATCTGAAGTCAAGGAAAAAGGGAGAAATGAGAAAATTAGTGATCCTGAAATTGGGGAGGATTTAAGTCCAGAAGTTTCTGGTGCTGGAAACTAGAAGTGAGGACAACACCTCTGGGATAGTACCTGAATCCTTGAAGAAGTGATTCCCTTAAAGTTCAGAAAGACAGTTTGGATGAACAGTAAGGGAAAAGAATACTGTGAATTAAATAAGAAGTAACTTTTGCCCCCTGAGTAATAGAAGACCTTTGGGGAAGGATAGAGTTCTTTCCATTAGTTATGTAGACATTTGTCACCAAGATGAGGAAAACAGTGGCCAATGGATTGGTTTCAATGGCCCTCAAGACCAAAGCTTCAGTGTTCAAGGGTGATGGACATGTACTGCAGTTACAGTGTTAGGCAAACTGCTAAATGTGTATTTTAATTTAAATGCACACAATTCAATTGCAGTAACACTTGTTATGCTGTACCTATTATTTTTTTCTTCGGTGCAAAAAAACGAAGCTTAAGGAAGTAATTTGTCTCAGGGCTTATCATGCTTCAGAGTGGAGATTTAAATTTTGAGTTTCACTTCAGATTTTGGGATGCACTCTGAACCACTTTTTAAACCTGGGCTTTTAACAATTGCCTACCCTTGGTTAAGAGTCATGCTTAGATATAGAAACCCCATCGGATATCATGACCAGACTAGACAAATTCAGAAAACTGTTTTGCAGTCTACCAGCAGAAAGCCTTTATTATTTGGCCTGCACTAGGTAAAGGAGGCGTTTCTAAGAAAATATGCCATCAAGTAGTGTTATTTCTACTTCATGTCCTTAAACAACAAAACTATACATACAAAAGTGTCCAGGACTTATCTAAAGCCACCCTGGAATGCAGAGGAAGAAAAAGTGGCACCAGATGCCAGATGCCCAGACCTGTATACATCCTCTCCAGACCTGATTAAACACCTACTTACAGGCATTGCAACTGATTGTCCAGCGTCTGAGACCTCATACCCCAGCTTCAAGATTAGCCAAGGGGCTACAGATACTCATATTAATCCCTCATCTATCATCGACTGTTTGCATCCCTTGTTGGAGATAACTTGACACCTTTAAAATCCTGTTCTGCTTGAGAAGGAGCAGTACACCGTTTGCTTCTCTGGCTTAACCTAAAGTGCTTTGCAATGGTCATTTGGCAAGTGCGGCTGCAAACCCAACTCCAATATCACACGTCTATGGAAAATTCCAGTCAGGTTGTAGAACTAGTTGCAGGACTCTTCTCTGAGGATCAGTTATGGGCTCCATATGCTAGTTGACAGGGGTATGATTTCTGTGATTATATTCCATTTGTCAGCTCCTCTATGACACAGTTGTCTGTGCGATTCCTTAGGAATATTTGAGATTTTTGGGCAAAATTTCAGGAGTTCTCCCGGCCTGTTTCCCCTCACTTCCTAATGAACATTCCCCAATTGAGACTATAAATGATTAACCCAGGATAGGAGAGAGATGTTAGAGACATTCTTCCCCATTCTGCCTTATTTGGTTTCACATAGATGGCATGAGATATTTCATATCAATGCTATTTCCAGGAATCAGAGCTACAAAGTTAATTGGCAAATTCTACCAATTTCTTTCCCTCTTGATTGAGTAATTTGCTAAAGACCGTGTTTTGAGGCTTTGCAAAGCTCAGTGGTGCAAAGACAATACTGGAATTCTACTCAGGATAAACATGTTCTGTTAATTTTCTCCTTTTCTTGTAGGCCTGAAAAGCAATTCATCTATCACATGGTGATTCAAGGTTTCTCTTGGTGCACTGCACAGGGTCTGGGTGAGATTCTGGCAATTCTTGGTATTTTCTGTTGGAAGGTATTTTATATTCCTTAAGATGATGTCTGTACTATATGAGAATTAGCTTTAAGGTCTTATCCATTCGTAAGATTGGACTCACTGAGACTCCCCACCTGAAGTTTCATAAAATGAGAATGATTGGGGGAAAGGAAATTGTTGCCTAAACCTGGGCCCATATGTTTATATTCCTTAGTTTCTCATTTGTCTTTTAACTGCTTTTGTTCTTCTGCCATGTAGACATCTAACCAAAAGGTTTTCCTTATCTGCAGTTCTGTAGATTGTGTTCCACTGTTCCATTTTCTTGGAAAACCCTCTGCAGGTCAATTTTTGTTGTGTCACAAAGCCCTTTTCAGAAATGGCCCCTCCCAGCAACACTCAATGCAGATAGCCATTTCACATTGCTTAGCAATCTTTATCCTCAGATCGTTTTCAGCACATGATTCAAAGGCAAATAAATAGAAAATTCCATTAAAATAAGGTAAGTGCAATATAAAAGGATTCATCAAATTTTATGGAAGCATAAAGGACCATTTAGACTACACTTTGCTTTTGGGTTCAGGAAAGCCTTCATAGAGGAGGTCTTCTAAGCAGATGATTCCATTTTATTATAGAATAAGAAAACAGCACAATGAAAGAGAAAAATAAAGAAAAAGGTAAAGTAGAGAAATTTCAAGATGTGGGGAGTCCGAAGAAAATATCCCAAGTTTGGCCTGAATTCACTGAATGATGGTAGAGAATTCATAATTTAAGTGGTGCAAAATTTGTCAATGAAGACTACAACTATCTTCTATTACAATATACCAGTGTGTCACAGGCATTTTAACATTTTAATCCTCCAAATATCTCATTGAGGGAGGTACTTTTAATATACTCTTTACAAATGAGTAAACTGACATACAGAAAGTTTCAATTAAAAAAATTCTACTGCCTATATTTGGCAGGGCTGGGATTTGAATGAAGCCATTCTGATGCTTAATCCATACTTTAATTACTACATTACAGAGGGAAAAAAAGAAGGCTCAGTATTGTAGTGTCTTCATTGTATATTTGTCACTATATCAAGACCTGGACATTTTGTTTTTAAACATTATTTGTGTTTGTTGGTTTAATGTGAGTCTTCCCTTGTAAGGAGAAATTGTATTCAGCAGTATACTAAATATTTCATGTTTCTACGCCTCAGAACTGAATGAAATACTCTGGGCTTTGGTAAATTCATCAAGTTGGGCACAGCCCTCACTTGTGAGAAATAGCACCAACCTTCCCTTTGTCATATACTCCAATACAACTGTCTTGCACTTATTATTTTGAACTTCTATAGGAAAGACCAAGTATTCATCACAATTAACATAGTACATCTCTGAACTATATACACTCTTAATATAATAAAATGTATTTTATATATATACCTGATAGAAAACTATAATCAATAGTGCTATAATCTTCCATCTGAAACTATTTTTTAATGTTCTACTGCCATTACCACCATTACTATCTTAAAAAGCATTTGACAAAATAACTCAAACTCATCAACATTCAACGGTAAGGGAAGCGGACTTGGCCCAGTGGTTAGGGCATCCATCTACCACATGGGAGGTCCA
Source organism: Dasypus novemcinctus (assembly GCF_030445035.2). NCBI lineage: Eukaryota > Metazoa > Chordata > Mammalia > Cingulata > Dasypodidae > Dasypus > Dasypus novemcinctus. The sequence continues at coordinate 8,414,708 of NC_080694.1, read as the reverse complement.
CGGTTCAAACTCCGGGCCCCCTTGACCTGTGTGGAGCTGGCCCATGCGCATTGCTGATGCGCTCAAGGAGTGCTGTACCACGCAGGGGTGTCCCCCACGTAGGGGAGCCCCACGCGCAAGGAGTGCGCCCCATTAGAAGAGCCACCAAGTGCCAAAGAAAGTGCAGCCTGCTTAAGAATGGCGCCGCCCACATGGAAAGCTGACATAAGATGATGCAACAAAAAGAAACACAGATTCCCGTGCCACTGACAACAGAAGCAGACAAAGAAGAAGACACAGCAAATAGACACAGAGAACAGACAACCGGGGTGGGGGGTGGGGGGTGGGGGGGAAGGGGTGAGAAATAAATAAATCTTTAAAAAAAAAAGAACAAAAAAAATTCAATGGTAAACATTTCATACATGTAAATGATCACAAAGTGCTTTCATATCCATCAACTTCTTTATCCTCTGATTCTTATGACAACTATTGATGGTAATTTCGACAGTGTTAGCCAAAGGGAGGTGTATCATCATTCTGGAAATATAGGTAATATCCATACCTCCCTCATTTTTCAGATTTGTAGGGTTTCTTCCCTCATTCTATTGTTGTAGAAATTGGAATCAGTGCATTAGTAGTAATTACACAAGATAGAAATTAAAACAAAGTGAAAGAAATGCAGCAGTTTCCCACATTGTATTAATAGGAAGAGAATAGGTGTTTTGTGGAATCATCATGTTATACATTGTAAGAGACACCTTAAGTCAGATGAGGTCAAACCACTGTCTTCCATCTATAGATATTTAAAATGACTCCATGTTTCAAGATGTGAGTCAAGGATTTTCAGGAGTAAACTTTTTTTTTAAAGATTTATTTTTATTTTTCTCCCCTCCCCCCCAGTTGTCTGCTCTCTGTGTCCAATTGATGCGTGTTCTTCTGTGACCGCTTCTATCCTTATCATCGGCACTGGGAATCTGTGTTTCTTTTTGTTGCATCATCTTGCTGTGTCAGCTCTCCGTGTGTGCAGCGCCATTCTTGGGCAGGCTGCACTTTCTTTCGTGCTGGGTGGCTCTCCTTATGGGGCGCACTCCTTCTACGTGGGGCTCCCCTATGCAGGGGACACCCCTGCGTGGCACGGCACTCCTTGTATACATCAGCACTGCGCGTGGGCCAGCTCTACACGGGTCAAGGAGGCCCGGGGTTTGAACCGTGGACCTCCCATGTGGTAGGCGAACGCCCTATCTACTGGGCCAAGTCCGCCTCCCTGCAGTAATCTTTAATGACTTAAACTTGAGGAAATTTTGTTCACAACCTGGAAAGGTACTGAAATGAAGCTTATGGACAAAGAAAAGAATTTAATGGGCTCTTAACCCTTTTCAATTGAGATACAAGTATAGCATGAGAAATGGAGTAACCATGTAAGTCTCTTCTTCATGTTTTACACTTGGCTCAGAAAGAGCCTAGCTAGCAAAGCAGACTCACTTGAAATTTTATGTGCATCCTCATTCAAGTACTGAACTTTCACATTTATGAGAGGTTTATATAGGTATCTCTGGAAACTAAAATCTCAACTTACTACCTGTAAAAGTGTATTATAGTGAAAATAGGAAGTCTGATTTTAATGTTATCCCAGTATCAGAACATCACATTGAAATAAAACAACATTTTTGCAGGGCTGAGTATTCTAATATTAAAATGCCAGAAATTGCAAAAGGGTTAATTTCTGACCTTGACTATGTTCAATTGTTACTAGTAAGTACTATACTAACTTAAAATGCCTCCTTGATAATTATATGAAGAAGCTGCACAGCTTTTAAGATTCCTGCTAATCCAGCACTCTCTGGTAGCTTCTAATTTGTTCAATTTGTTCACAGACAATTATGTGAAGTAGAGCATATATACATGTTGTGAAATATCTCTTCTGAGACTCTGACCTCCAAATGTTTTGAATCTCATGGAACAATTCCTATTGTAGTTCAATTCAGCTTCTAGAGCATATTAATGTTTAAAGGACTGATTTGATTGTAAACAGCAGATGTATCTTGAGGTTTCATGGTTTTCACTGGGATTTCTCTAGTGCTAAGAATTGTCCTGATGAAATTCAAATAGGATTAAATTCATGTAAATGCATATTGAATTAATATACCAATTTTAATAAAAGCTAAATAATTGTATTATGAGAAAACTAGAAGACTAAGATTGCTAAGCACTTTCGGTTTATGAGAAGCATTAAAAACCCCATAAATAACATAGTATAGATGAGAGAAATGTCTATATAATAGCTTTCTGACTAATGAAGTGGTGTTTTTTCTCCCTTAGGTTCACTATTTGGGTAATGTAGGTCCATGGATTTTCAAAAATATTTACCATATATACAATATAACATTTTCCCTTTTAATCACACTCAGATATATATTTCAGTCTGGTGTGTTCACAATGTTTTGCTACCATTACCAACACCCACTACAAAACATTTTCTTCATTCCAAATAGGAATCCTGTACATTTTAAGTCTCAATTCTCATTCCTTAACTCTACCTGTTCCCCTGGTAACCTAGATTCTAGATTCTGAATCTATGAGTTTGCTTGCTTTAATTGTTTCAAATCAATGAGATCAAGTAATGAACTTTTGACAAACGAGCCTTTTATTTATATTGTTGTTTGTTTATATGTGTTGCATATTTCTTTCTTTCTGGCTACAGCTAAACCTCCTTTCAGGTGCATATGTCCCACTGGAGTTAAGGGAGTTGATTTATTGTAATATTTGTAGAGCAAATTATAGTCAGGGTTTCTGGATCTCCACTATTTCTAGGTCACCTGACAGATAATGATTGTTCTCTCCACTTAGTAGATCCGAAGTCAATGTTTTATGGGGAGTTGATTCAACACTTTTAACAGGTTTTTTTTCCTTCTGATTGTAAAAATATTTCCTTAGGAAAACTAAGGAACTCTAAAAGAAAGAGTCACTCGTAATTCCACCTGTGAAATGACAATACTTATTTTAATATAGCCTCCACATCCTCTTTTTATTTTTTCATGCATTTGAGATCACAGTATGTGCAATTTGGCACTGAGTTTGCTTCGTTTAATATTATCACAAGTACTTTCTGATGTAATGAAAAATATACTTTATAATTTTAAGGCTATCTACATTCCACTTTATATGATGACGTAATTTTTATTAAACCCTCTAAAGTCGTGCATATAAAATGACTCTGCATATCACTATATTTGAAATATTTGCCAGGAAACAATACATTCTAATCTTTTTGAATAGGAAATGTCTTTTTAAATTTAGTGCAGATAATGGCTCTCTGGCTAAGGTAAGTTATCAGTAGCTAACCCAGTGATTATTTTCCTAAAAGCAAACATGTTCCTAGTAAAACATACCTTCAGGTGCTTGGTAGGAATCAACATGCTATGCATCAATGCTTAAATGAGGTGCTAGCCATGATCCACATGTATTTTATTTCCTGAACTAGCAACTATTTCATGTTAATAGTTGACATTACTAAATCTCTCTCTCTCCTCAATACATAGCTTATGAATTCCTATATACATCCTTATTCCAATAAATCTCCCCTGTTGAACTCCAGGGTCCTGAGATATGTATCTTTCCTTCTTCTTCATTATCTTTTGCTAATGTATATTGTTTTCCACAACAGTTTAAGAAAATCAAATCCACCTCAAGTATTGCCATACTAATGCTTCTATTTCTGTAATAACAATGGAACGATAGTAATTAATTGCTGCTGTTGTAGCAGGCTGAAAATGATCCCCAAATATGTCCATGCCCCAATTCCTAAAATCTGTGAATCTTGCCTTATATGGCAGAAAGGACTTTGCAGACACCATTAAGAATCTTGAGATGGGGGTATGTGACCTGGATTATCCAGATGGACACAATGTAATCACAAAGGTCTTTATAAGACAGAGCAGGAGTCAGAGTCATAGAAGAAGGTAATATGATGATGGAAAGCAAAGATGGGAGAGATGTGCTTTGAATGGAGGAAGGGGCCACAAGGCAGAGAATACAGGTGTCCAATAAAAGCTGAAAAGAACAAGAAAATAGATTCTCTGGTCAAAGTCTCCAGTAGGAACTGGCCCCATAAACACCTTGACTTTAGCCCAGTGAAACTGATTTAACCCATAATCAAATCACAGTTGACATATTGGTGTACTTTCTCCTAGATATACCTACATCAACATGTACATTTATCTGCACATGCACCAAGATAAATGGACATTCACAGGCAGAATCACAGTCCACTGATCATTTGTATTGGGTTTCCTTCACTTAATGAACTACTTTTATGATTTTCAAAAAGTATTAGTTTGATATTCCAACTATGTACATAACTATCCAATTTATTGTAAGTTTAAAATATGTATATTAAGTATAATTTTTATATCTCTCATACTAACTTATATATCCATGTTAAATAACAAAAGCACCATCATAATTATTTGTTAACTTCTGATTATTTGCTAAGGCTAATTCCTAGAGGTAAAGTTACCAGGGCAAAAACTATGTATATTTTTAATACACTTGATACTAATTGTCCTTCAGAAATGTTTTTCTGATTTATGTCTTGTCAAACAGTACATTAGACTATCAATATTTGCCAACCTCTCTAATGTTAGGTATTATCTCATTTCAGCATATTATTTTGAAAATATAAAAGGTTTATTACTATTTTATTTTATTGCTGGAGAGGCTGAGCAACTTACATTATTACTGACAATTGGTATTTTTTAATACGTGTGAATTTCCAATTACAACCTATGCCTGTTTAACTACTGGAGTATTTTTATTGATTTGTAAAAGTGCGACATATAATAATGAAAATTTTATGCAATACATGTTGAAATACATTATTTGCAAAATATACTTTTCTTTTTTTTCTTGTCATAGTTTAAAAGTATGCTCTGATTTTACATCTAGAAGAAAACATTCATTTTTAAAAAATTTTATATTGACTTTTCTTTCACATTTAGATCATAAACCGTTGAAATGTGTTTCTTTGCATAACATGAGAAATGGGTCTGATATGCTTTATATGCTTTCCATTTCACTTAATTTTGATTTACTTATCCCCCCTTTCTCAAGCAGCGTGCTATGCATTTTCTCTTCCTCCTCGGTTCCTTTCCTGGACAGTTCAATACTAAAGACATGTAGGGGTCAGGAAAGATTGCTGCCCTGCTGTGGAGTAAGGAGGAGATGACAGCAGCAATGGGAGACTGGTAACATTAGGGTGATGAATCATGTCAGTAAATTAAGGATAATGCATGCCAGCTTTCTCATTATTGGAAAAGGAAGTTTAAAATATATAGAGGAAGAAACTAGGATAAAGCCTGGGGTGTTGGACTGGGAGTGTACAAGTTCATGATTTTAAATATATATAACTAAATACTTACATGTAGATAACGTGTGTGAATACATACATAAAAAATTACTCTAGATCTTTCCATTGAGAGAGTGAGTCTGGGAGCAGCAAAATTCCAATAGCAATTACTGAACCTAGCATCCAGAGCTTTAATTTCCCAAAAAGCGGGCAGGACACCTACAGAAAAGGCTGATTCTAGGTAGCTGACAAAGAAAATATAAGATGGCATTGTAATACCAGGCAGTAGAGAAGCACACAAAGAATAATGGGGACATATGAAAAGGTCAAGGGGCTCCCAAAGGCCAAATCTGGGTCAATTTGAGCATCAAAATAAATATAGACACAAATTATAATCATTAAATGAAATATAAATAAAAAATCATGAATCATACTGATAAATATTAAGTAGGTACAAAAGTAATTGCGGTTTTACAGTTGAAATTTGCCATTTGATATTGGAATATATTCTTAAATAAATGTGGTTATGTTGTATATCATTTTAATGTGCATTTCTCACTTTTTTTTTTTTTGCTAATGACATTTCTTGCTGTTCATTCTATGTTTATTTTAGACTATGGAATGATGTTAGACAAAAAGCAAGTTAGGGGAAGCAGAATTGGCCCAGTGGTTAGGGTATCTATCTACCACATGGGAGGTCCACGGTTCAAACCCCGGACCTCCTTGACCCATGTGGAGCTGGCCCATGCGCAGTGCTGATGCGCTCAAGGAGTGCCGTGCCACACAGGGGTGTCCCCGTGTAGGGGAGCCCCACGCACAAGGAGTGTGCCCCATAAGGAGAGCCGCCCAGCGTGAAACAAAGGCAGCCTGCCCAAGAATGGTGCCGCACACATGGAGAGATGACATAACAAGATGACGCAACAAGAAGAAACACAGATTCCCATGCCGCTGACAACAACAGAAGCAGACAAAGAACAGGCACCAAATAGACACAGAGAACAGACAACTGGGCGGGGGGGCATAAAATAAATTTTTTTAAAAAAGAAAAAGCAAATTAGAACCATTTTCTTATTTGAGTTCAAAATGGATAATAATGCAGTGCAAGCAACCTGTAACATCAACAACACATTCAGCCAGGAACTGCTGATGAAGTTACGGTGCAGTTTTGGAAAGGAGATGAGAGCCTTGAAGACGAGGAGCATAGTGGCCGGCCATCAGAAGTTGACAACCATCAATTGAGAGCAATCATCAAAGCTGATCCTCTTACAACTACATGAGGAGTTGCCAAAGAACTCAACCTTCAGCATTTGAAGCAAATTGGAAAAGTGAAAAAAAAACTTGTTAAGTGGGTGCCTCATGAGCTAGCAGAAAATCAAAAAAATTGCCAATTTGAAGTGTCGTCTTCTCTTATCCTACACGAGGAACCATTTCTCAATTGGATTGTGGCATGCGACAAAAAGTGGATTTTATACAACTGGTGACAACCAGCTCAGTGGTTGGACTGAGAAACTCCAAAGCACTTCCCAAAGACTAACTTGCACGAAAAAAAGGTTTTGGTCACTGGTGGTCTGCTGTTGGTCTGATCCACTACAGCTTTCTAAATCCCGGTGAAACCGTTACACCTGACAAGCATGCTAAGCAAATCGATGAGAGGCACCAAAATTCCAAGGCCTGCAGCTAGCACTGGTCAACAGAAAGGGTCCAAATCTTTTCCACGACAACACCTGACTGCACATCGCACAACCAAGGCTTCAAAAGATGACCGAACTGGGCTACGAAGTTTTACCTCATCTGTCATATTCACCTGACCGCTCACCAATGGACTACGACTTCCTCAAGCATCTCGACAACTTTTTGCAAGGAAAATGCTTCCACAACTGACAGGATACAGAAAATGCTTTCCAATACTTTGCCAAATCCTGAAGCACAGATTTTTACGCTACAGGAATATACAAACATTTCTCATTGGCAAAAATGTGTTGATTGTAATGGTTCCTATTCTGATTTTAATAAGGATGTATTTGAGCCTAGTTATAATGATTTAAAATTCATGGTCTGACTGCAATTCCCTTTACATCAGCCCTTATCTAATAGATGATAAAAAGGGAGGGAGACAGGAAGGAATGGAAGGAAGAGAAAGACGAAGAACAGGACATTTACTAGTCTGAAATTACCCTCCTCATATATTATAAAAGGAAAAGTAGTGACTTTACAATGAACAGTCCAGTAGATTCCATTTTAATCTCCTGATCAAGGGCAATTACTACCAGTAATGAGACAACAAAAACGTATGTGCCATCTGATGAAATAAATAACAGACTTCTGTAATATTCCTGACAAAGAAGCAAAACTTTAATATAAAAAAAATCAGACATACCATATCAACAAATATTTTACAAAATAACTGGCTTATAACTTTCAACACTGCCAAGGTATGACATATATAAGGAACAATAAAGAACTATTCCAGATAGAAAGATAATAGACACCTGACAAGTAAAATACCTAACTCTGAATCAGAACCTTTTGTCAACTGGCAAATGTGGTTGGGGTCCAAAGATTAGATGGTAGGGATATATCAATGTTAATTTTCTTAATTTTCTGCTTTGTTTTCAGAAATACAATTACATAATCTTTATATATATACACATAAAATTCTCATTTTTATTTTTTATTTCCTATTCCACTGTCCAGAACTTTTCAAAGTTTTTATAATCTTAAACACTAATAGGGGGTAAGGGGAGAAAAATAAATAAATCTTAAAAAAAATAAACAAAAAAAAAAACACCAATGAAGTGTGGGTTAATGGGAATGTTTCTTACATTTTCTGCCTTTTTTTTTTTTTTTAAAGATTTATTTATGTATTTCTCTCCCCTTAGGTATTTCTCTCCCCTTACCCCCCCACCCCGGTTGTCTGCTGTGTCTTCTTTGTCCGCTTCTGTTGTTATCAGCGGCATGGGAATCTGTGTTTCTTTTTGTGGTATCATCTTGTGTCAGCTCTCTGTATGTGCAGCGCCATTCCGGGGCAGGCTGCACTTTCTTTCGCACTGGGTGACTCTCCTTATGGGGCACACTCCTTGCGCATGGGGCTCCCCTATGCGGGGGACTCCCCTGCATGGCAGGGCACTCCTTGCGTGCGTCAGCACTGCGCATGGGCCAGCTCCACACGGGTCAAGGAGGCCCAGGGTTTGAACCGTGGACCTCCCATGTGTTAGACGGACGCCCTAACCACTAGGCCAAGTCTGCCGCCCACATTTTCTACTTTGAGAATGTTGCTCTTGATATTATACCAAGATTGTAATTTCTTATTTTTATTGTTTTATCATAAAAAGACCAATATTTTCTGTATCAATTGAGATGAAAGATGCTTTCTCTGGTTTGATCTAGTTGATGTGATGAGGCATATTAATATATTTATGATAATTTACATTCTTGGAATAAATCTTGTTCCAAGTTATCAATACATACACTGCTAAATTAGATTTTCTAATATTCACAATTTTTTCACCAGTGTGTGAGCAATTTATCTGTATTTTTCATAATGCTCTTTACTCACTGCTTTAGAGGCTGAGACAATGTTAAAGTAATAAGATTCATAACGTCCCACAGTTCTCTAGTTGCTAAAAAAATTTATAATTGATGTCTCTTGATAGTATGTTCTCCAAATAATGCTTATCATTTTATCATCAATAATTCTTTTCTTTGCTTACCTTAGATTAAGGATCAGCAAATAGTCTCAAAGGCCTTGTCATTGCAGGTCATATAGCCTCTGTTGGAGCTACTTAAACCTGCCCTTGTATCATAAAAGCAGCCACAGACACTTTTAAATGAATGAGCAGAGCTGTATTCCAAGAAAACTTTATTTACAAAAACAGATGCAAGCCAACTGGCTCATGGGTTGCAGTTGGTGAATCACTGCTTAATTTGAGATATTCCTTTTGCAACCTCTTGAATGCAATTTTTAGTTTTTAATTTTTGTGTTTTCCTTTTAGTACTGAAGTATATAGAGACATTTATTCCCCTGAACACAACTTTGGAGACTCTCAAATTGTAATATATAATATTCATATTACTGACATTTTTACATATTATATGATTTATATTTTTATTTCCTCAGTTTAAAAATTACTTACGAGCATCTTCATTTTATTTTTAAACGTTACAAAGGGAAAAAACGTTTTGAAAATAGAGACATTGATAAGAATAAATAAGGAAACACATGTAGCAGTTAGCTGTGTCAATGGCACATGCCTTTGGTGACGGTCTGCTAGGCTCAGTAATTTAATCCATTTTCTTGTGCTGCAAGAACTAGAGTCATCTGAATACATAACTAGCCAGAAAGAATCCCGATAGGTTATTAATCTGAAGTCCTGAATGATGATGGTATGGCGACTACAGGAAATGGCTCCAGCTGAAGAATCCCTCTGAAAGAACTTTTTAAAATGTTTGAACAGAATTAGTAAGAAGAGTTATAATATGACCCTGAAAAACTTCAGGGATGGCCATTTAATTTATTTAGTATTGATTTTGTTATTTGCTTTGTTTGTTTTTTTTAAAAATCTATTCCATTAGGGCCCAAAAATATATCCTCAAAATTCAATACATGCACTTTGCAAGGTATTGGAATTTCTATTGTATATTAATATATAACCAATGCTCTTATGAGTGCTCAGACCAGCTCAGCAATAGCTCTGCATGAAGGGAAGGCAGAACTGAAGAAATAAAAGGACAGAAAGAAAGACAAAAGAGAGGAAACAAAGATGGGGCCAGGGGACTTCACAGCTTTTGAAACGGAGAGCCTCAACCCTGGTTTCCCCGTGGTATTTATTTGAAAGCAGAGCACCTGTGGGCTACAAGAAGCAACTTGCAACATCTACAAAAAGGTAATTTACAATAACAGGAGGCAACTCAGAACATCTTGTAGAATAACAAGAAGCAACATGCAACATCCACAATAAAGTAATTTACAATAACAGGAGGCAACTCAGAACATCTTGTACAATAACAAGAAACAACTAATCGGTAAGCCAGTTTTCCAGTACATATTCCCCTTTTTGTTTATATAAAGCAATGAAGGCAGATTAGGTGGTTTCTTACTGCCTCATACCCTGAAGGGCTCACTGTGTGCTTACCACTTAAGTAACAATGTCAAATCAGAAAACAGCATTTTATACATAATCCATAACTACAGCAGATTTATACAAACTTCCAACTAACAAGATGATTTATCTTTCATGGGCTTAAGATTTCTTACCAGCAAGGCTATACAGGCCAGTACTTGATCAAAAATGACCTTTTCGCCCAATCTGTATAGTTTGAGGCATAGGCAATGACAAATTTTGTTACTTCCCCATTTTGCACTGTGGGGCAGCTGGAAGTTTATCACATAACTTCGATGCCTTCATTGGTCCTGCTCTTAGCATCTTCTCTGGACCTGAGGCCACAACTCAGTGTTGAATTAGCTTAGTCCATCATTGTGAGGACTCATTTTCCAGGCAGAAAACAAAAGCTGGCTTGTTATGAGTCCTGATGTAGTGTCCGTAGCAGTGAAAGCACATCCTGCCCTTTCCAAGAGCAGGAAAGGACCGATGCCACAGTCATTGAAGTGAGCAGGAAGGACATCCATGGGTGATGTCCACAAACTGCCGGTGAACAACAGGCAGCTGGAAATGCTGGGTTAGGCACCGCAAGGTCTGGTACTCACCACATTCGCCTTTCTGGTGGAGCCACTCTGCTTCTTCTCAGGTCTCAACTGTATGGCTCTGGATCTTCATGAGGCATCTGCCTCAACAGTCCTGAGAAGAATGTTATAGGAGTAGGCAGGGACATGACATGACAGTTACCTGTCACTGCTGGCAGGTGTCCAGGATGTTCTTCCACAGAGAATCCTCCCCTGGATAGGGATGGTAGTCTTCAGAGTAACCAGACACTATTGGGTTAAGCTTTTCACTCTTAGCACGGCTTCCTATGCTGCACATAATTGCTTTTTTATAATGGACTTACTGCCTTTCCCCACAATTCTGACTATACCCCGAGGGGTACTCAATTAGAATGTTGCCTTTGCCACAAACCACACCCTAAGCCAATATTGGTGCTGGCCATATCCAATTCACAGGCTAAGTCAATATCCACCTTCTCCCTGTCTCCCTGCGCCGCCCCCCCCTTTTTTTTTCTCAGCCTGCTGGAGGTCCTCCTACTCCCATGAAGGACCTTTCCTAATTAATACATGTGAGGGATAAAAGATTTTTAGTATTCCAACAATATTACAAATTCTATTAATGTGAGACATTATACTACATCAATTACAGCAGAAAGTATAGTTTTGTCTTACCCAACCAAACAACATTTAAGAGTTTGATAAAATAGCAGGGACCTTACAGCCTGTCCCAATTATCTGCCTATTTCCAGGCCCCTAAAATACCACTGTCTTTGATGTTTTTTTTTGTTTTGTTTTTCATAGGGTCACTACCACAGGTTTCTTCTTTGCAGGCAGATTCATTGCCATCAGGTCAGGGCAGAAGGCTTGAAAAACTGCAAAAGTCCATTGTTGCCCTTTTCACACAGTTTTTGCACATTTTGTATTCATTCAAGATTTTACTTTTATGAAATACATTATCTCACTGAATGCTACCACAATATTTTTACTACTTGCTATATGGATTTTATTATTCAAGACTTACAACTATAGAGATCTCATTAACATTTTAAATAGGTAATAGTATAAGCACTTATTAGCAGTAGTATTTTTTTTTGAATAGAGCTCTTTTAGAAAATTTTATTTACCAAATTATATCACCATCCGGAGGTATCAAAATATACACTGCCAATGAACAATCACAAAAACCATTATAGCACATACTGAAACAATTACCACACACACACACTGACATTGAACAAACATAAACACAAAAGCAGTCCTTTCTTCCTTTCTTTTGTTTAATACTTAAGGTAAAGCCATTCTAGCCTATAAACCTTTTTGGGTGTTAAAATACTTTTTGTAAGAAAACTAGCAAAGTGTACATATCAGGCAAGGACTCAGTCCTGATCGATGCGGTAACTGAGCTCTCTTGGTCAGCTGTTGTTTGGCTTCTTGACTTTAGATTTTTAACTCACCCCCAGATGGGAGGTGAAGCTACTCTAACCTTCAGAATGGAACCCAGCTGTGCAGTCTTCAATGTCAGTTTCTCCATCTGCATGACCGCAGGTTCGGGGTTCCATAGGAACTTCTGTTGTCTCTTGATGTTCATGACATGGCTTTATCCGACAAGCTGGTACCCACACAGGATGTTCTCCATCTCCTGGATAAATGAAAACAAACCCTCTTTCCCAAGTTAACAACTTCCCTCTTGACCATTTATTGGTCAGTGGATCATTCCACTAAATTGAAAGTTTTTCAGACAGAGTTTGGGTTTGAGTTTAGAATTAGTTTGGAAATGCCTTTCAGCTGCTGTCCCTTCCAGGGTTGTTCCACAGTTAAGAAAATTAAGACTGAATAATGCTTTGTGCATCTACAGTGTCTCCCTATCGTCCCTATTTTTCTTTTTGTAACGTGTTTAAGGGTTTGATTTGCTCAGTCCACAATAGCCTGCCCCTGGGGGTTATAAGGAAGTCCTATAGTATGAGAGAAATACTCCAAGTATCTAGAAACCCTTTAAGGGAGATACTGGTATAAGCAGGAGCATTATCTGTTTTTAGAGACTGGGGAAGTCCCATTACAGCAAAGCAAGCTAACAAATGTTGTCTTAAGTGTCGAGTAGTTTCTCCCATCTGAGCCGTAGCCCAAATGAATCTTGAACAAGTATCTACAGAGACATGGACATAACATAATCTTCCAAAGGAGGAGATAGGAGTCACATCCATTTGCCACAGAGAATTAACAGTTAAACCACCGGGATTTACTCCAGGTCCAAAGGTTTTGGATTATTAAGCATTTGACAAGATGGACAAGTTTAAACAATGTTCCTAGCTTATGTCCATGTTAAAGGAAAACGAGCCTTGAGGCCGGCTACATTTATATGGGTTAGGTTGTAAAATAGAATAGCTTCCTGTAAAACCGGAGTGACTAATTTATCAACGGCATTATTGCCTTGTACTAATGGTCCAGGTAAATTTGAATGAGATCGAATATAAGTGATGAAAAATGGACTTTTTCTAAATATTTGTTGAAGTTTGTGAAAAAGCTTATAAAGAAAGTGATTTATGTTAGTTTTGATAAGAGCTGTTTCAGTTGAGTAACCTGGACGACATACGATGAATATGAATGTTTATGGACTCTGGTATGTCTTGCAAAGCAGTAAGTACTGCTGTTAATTCAGCTTGCTGAGCTGAAAATCCAGGAGTAGGAATTTTCTTAGTTTTTAATCCGTTAAAACAGCACTGCCTTTCCAGACCCATCAATAAAGACTGCAGGGGTGTCAAGTAGTGGTTGAAACTTAGTTATGTTAGGTAAAATCCACTGAGTGCTTTTAATGAATTGTAATACAGGATTGTTAGGGTAATGGTTATCTCTCTGTCCAACATAATCAGCAAAGGCTATTTGCCATTTGTAAGTGGTTTTGGAGGCAAGCCTCAACTTCCTTGTATAAAAGTGGAAGAATGATATGAGAAGGGTCCTGTCCATGAAGGGCCCGAGTGCGCTCACAGCCTTTGAGTGTAATTTGGGCCATAAAATCCACATAAGGAGATAAAGTTTTAACAATACTGTTAGGTAAAAATATCCATTCTACAATATGACCTTGTTGCATAAGGATTCCTGTGGGGGAGTGTAAGGAAGGCAAGATAATCAATTGCAGTGGCTGTTTTGGATTAATGCGCTCAACTTGGGCATTTTGAATGTTTTTCTCTATGAGTTTTAGTTCTTGTTCTGCCTCTCTTGTTAGAACCTGGGGGCTGTTTAACTGCGGATCTCCTCGTAATAGTGAAAAGAGATTAGACAGTCCATATGTGGAAATGACTACTTTGAGCCTCAGAACAATTTATATCTCCTAATAATTTCTGCAGATCAAAGTTTTAATAGAATCTCTACAAATCTGAACCTTCTGAGGATTAATTGTACTTTTATCAACAATAGTTCCAAAATAAGAAACAGGGGGTAACCTTCTGAATTTTCTCAGGGGCAAGTTTTAATCCTGCTACAGTTAAGCTCTTCTCTAAGGCCTGATATGTTAAAACTAGGGTCTGGGAAAAGGGAGCAGCACACAGTATATCATCCATGTAATGTACAATATAACAAGAAGAAAAAGTCAATCTTACTGGATGTAATGCTTCAGGCAAAAAAATTTGACTATTAAGCATTCCTTGAGGAAAGTATTTCCACTGAAACTGTTTCACGGGTTCTTTGTTATTGAAAGAAGGCACTGAGAATGCACATTTCTCGCAGTTCTGGGGGGCCAAAGGTATTATAAAGAAACATTTTTAAAATCAATAATAACAAGTGGCCAGCTGTGAGGGCTCACAGCTGGTGTGGGCAAGCCTGGCTGCAGTGCACCCATAGGTTGAATGACTGTTAACTGCTCAGAGGTCTGTTAGAAGTCTCCACTTGCCTGGTTTTCCTTAATAGGAAACACCGGAGAGTTCCAAGGACTAAAAGATTCTTCAATATGCCCTTTATCTAACTGTTCCATAACTAATTTATGAAGTGCCTTCAATTCTTCTAGGGTTAATGGCCACTGTTCAACCCAAACTGGAGCAATTGTAGTCCTTTTAAGTGGAATGGGTTTGGGCGGTCGAAGGAGGCTAGACTGAACGGTGGCCACTACGTAAAAGGCGAATATCCTAATCCTTCACCATTACCAAGAGCTGTGGGATCTATTGGTTTAACAATTCCCTGGTAGTACTTATCCAGTCCTAACCCTGGAACGTGCCCTTGTTTCCTTATTAATTGTGGACTCTGTTTATTGTATTGGCTAACCTGGGGAAAAAAAGATTTCAGCCTACCATTGTTCTAATAGATCACATCCCCAGAGATTAACAGGTAAGTCTGCAACATCAGCTGCAGGGTGGCGTGTTGCCCATCAGGTCCCAGACAATGAAAAATTTGGACACTCTGTTTTAGACCTTTGGGAGTGCAAGTCCCACAACAGAAATAGATGCATCTTGTAATGGCCAAGCAGAGGGCCAATGGTTAGAACTAACAGAAATGTCAAACAGTTTGTTCTGAATGGTTACTTCACAAACAGGACAAGATTCAGTTAAAAATACTCCTGCTATTCCTGTACTTCCAAAACCATTTTTCCTATGGACTTTCTCACTAGCTCCTACAGTAGCATAAGGGAGCAACAATTGCACTATGCGATCTCCATTATCAGTCTTCCATGGAACTGAGGTGGACATAACTTGAATCTCTCCTTGACAGTCACAGTCAATTACTCCCATATGCACTCTAATTCCCTGAGACGTGAGACTGCTCCTCCCAAGAAGTCCAACCATACCAACTGGTAAAGGTCCCCCTTATTCCCGTTTTTACACAGACAGGGGTATCCCCTGGAAGCAAGATACCAGGTTCTGCTATAGGGATATCTATAGCTGCGTTTCCTGTAATGGTGGGGAAAAAGTCAAGGGCCCTGCAGAGTACAGGGGAGTGCTGGGATTTCTCTGCTAAACAGGGAAAGCCATTCCAGCAAGCCCAACTGCAAGTTTCCTGACTAGGGAGTGCCATACTTATGATAATTAGACCGACACTGGCTAGACCAATGATTTTCTTTACCACAGCAGGGGCAGGGCTCAAATGGTTTCCGAGCAGAAATATTCTGTCTGGTTGGCATTGTTTTTCCCTCAGACCTTTTCCGATAATCTTTTCATATGACCAATTTTCCCACAATGAAAGCATTTCCCAGAGAGCCTTTTACTAATTTTCACTCCTGCCATAGCCTGAGCCATCACAGTAGCATGGTGACCATCCATCCCTACTGAAGCAGACAAAGCAGGGTGAACTGAGAACTGACCTATTCCAACAGCCTGAGAGCTGGACTTGGTTCGGCCTCACACCGGCCCCCGCCCCCTGGGGTAAAACACCCTAACCCCCTATAGCTCAGCTAACTGCCAATGTTCTGCTTCTCTAACTTGCTTGCTTGCTCAGCATTAGAAAGCACAATCTAACCAGTAAAACTCCTTCTAAGCACGTGAAAACCACCCCTCCCTTTTGTATGGACCCCTATAAAACCCAAGTTCCCCTGAGCTCGGGGCTCCCTCAACTACTTATGGTGGAGGGTGGCCAGCCGAAAAATAAAGGTTCTCTAAATTTATACCTCCTGAGGGTCTAGCTGTCTGATTTATGAAATGGTATTTTGATTGGAGGCCCCAGAGAGATCTGACGGAGCCAACCTTGCCAGGACTCCTAGGGGAAGGCTTCTGAGAGACGTGCCTCAGCCCCAGGATGCCCTGGCCGGGCTTGACACTCCGTAGGGACTGCTGGCTTGGCCTTCGAAACCACCTGTTCTCTTCTGTTCTGGTTAAGTCTGGATCCAGAGAAGGCTGTTGAATTGCCAGAGGTAGTTATAGATTCTCAGCCAGGCCTCTGGGTAAGATGGTAGCCTGGGGCCCTCAGGGACTCCTCGGGGTCATTCTGGTTATTGTATAACTGGTTTTGTGTCTGTGTTCTTCTGTCTGTGTTTTTACTGTTGTGCCTCTGCTTTGCACTGTTTGTCTTTGTCCTGGGTCAGTTTACCTCCTGTGCATCCACTCCCCTCGACTGTTTTCTTAAAAATTCTCAGGAAGTCAAAAAGTCCGCTGCGGGATATGGCGTGAAAGTCAACCCCGGGAAACTCCAGACTCTCTGTGAGCTGGAGGGGCCCGCTTTTGAGGTCAGATGGCCCAGCGTAGGAACTACGATCTCCGAACTGCTTACGCTGTCCAGCGTGTTATCTACGGCCAACCCGGCCCCCCACCAGAGGCCCTACGTTGATGCCTGGATCGATCTGACTCAGACCCCTAAGAAGCTAAAGTCTTGTCTTTCAGGTCTAGCAGCTACAAGTAGCTGACCGGATGCAATTCTTCCTCTGAAAGTCCAAAAAAAGGACTCCAAGCCTCCAGTCTTGCAAGAACAACCTGAAGACCCCACTCTAGACCCCCCTCCCTACCTGGCCCCTAAATCCCTCAGCTCCCCCTTCCATTCCTTCCCTCTACCCTCCGATCCCGAAGCTCACAAGCTTGCAGGCTGTCCCTCCTGTGGCCAGCCCCCCCATAGGCAGCAGGGTACCCCGTATCAGGCTGCGGCAGATTCCACCAGCACCAGCTCAACAGATCAAACCCCTCCTGTGCCCCTCCTGCCTCTGCGACAGGCTGGTCTAGGTGCGGGGCCTGACGGTCAGCCTTTTATGGTGTATTCCCCATTTTCCTCCACAGACCTGTACATTTGGAAGCATCAAAAACCCCCCATTTTCAGAAAAGCCTCAGGGATTAATCTCTCTCCTAGAAACTATTTTCTTTACTCATAATCCCAATTGGGACAATTGTCAACAGTTATTGCAGGCTCTGTTTACGTCAGAGGAAAGAGAGAGAATGCAGAGGGAGGCTGTCAAAACCATCCTGGGACGAGATAGCCAACCCGTGAATGACACTAGACGCATCGAGGCTGTTTTCCCCTCCACCAGACCGGGTTGGGACTATAATGACGGTCAAGGTAAGGAGGCTCTCGGGCGGCTTCTCCAGACTCTGCTAAGTGGCCTCTGTGCTGCTGCCAGAAAACCAACTCATCTTTCTAAGGTAAGTGAAACCATCCAGAGACTAGACGAGTCACCGTCCGCGTTCTTAGTACGCCTCAGAGGCCTACAGGCGTTACACCCCCACCGATACTGAGGCCCCCGAAAATAGGAGAGCAATCAATATAGCTTTCGTGTCCCAATCGGCTTCTGACATTCGCAGGAAATTACAAAAGTTAGAGGGATTTGAAGGGAAGTTTTGTCAGAATTGATGGAAACTGCCCAGAAGGCATACAATAACAGGGAGGATTCTGAAACCCAAAAGACAAAAAAGGTAGCAAAGGTTCTCCTTAGTTCATTAGTTGAGGCCGGTGCTAGGCACCCCCCGGACCTGAGCTCATGTGGGCCTCCAGGAGGGCAAGGAAAGTCGGGGACAGGCAGAGCGAGGCTACAGAAAGATCAGTGCACATACTGTAAGGAAACTGGACACTGGAAAAATGAGTGCCCGGTTGAAAAGTTAACCCAAAACCTGCTTTAGAACTATTAAACTGACGGGGCCAGGGCCCGTGGTGAAATTAAAAGTCGGGGGCACCCCAGTTATCTTTCTAGTGGGTACCGGGGCCACCTATTCCGCACTGAAGACGGACCTAGGCCCCTTCTGGACTGAGCAAATACTCATCCAGGGGGCTATGGGGAAGTTAGATTCTCTCCCATGGGCCACGGCCCGGACTGGAGACCTCAGAGCCGGCACAGTCACCCATTCTTTCCTCATTATGCCTAACTGCCCATATCCCCTGCTTGGGAGAGACACTGCGAAAATTAAAGGCCACTATTTCCATCCATAGTGGTGCAACCAAATTAACCTTTGGCTCCCAACCTCAGACTCTCTTAATTACCTGTCCCCTTACTGAAGAATATGCCTGTTGTGGGCGATTAAGGCAGCATGCATAGAATCTACCTTTCAGCAATGCCGGTTACATGGCCGCCCGGGCTGATACAACAATAGCTTAGGTCACCCTCTCCCTTCTTTACAGAACCAGTTCACGCCAAAAGTTCTTACCTCAAATCTGCCTTCCGCCCTAGCAACAGCAGCTGCCAATCCCAGACCGCCACCTATCCTTACCCGCCACCCCCCTCCTCCCTATATATGCTCAGTCCCCTCAATAAAATTTTGCAGCTTGATCAGAATACTGTCTTGCTGTCGCTCTTTGTGTCTCTTGTCCCATACCTTTCTTCCCTCATAGGATCTAGAGCTCCCGTTGATCGTCCCGCTGGCCGGGACATATGCCCTCACTCCTACCGAGTTGCCCTCCCTGGATAAGGTGTTATAATTAGAATTCCAGCATTTAGTTCCTGGAGTCTGGGCTGAAACAAATTCTCCGGGCCTGGCATGACACCAGACTCCAGTAGTGGTTCAACTGCTGAGCACCTCTCTCCCTGTAAGAATATGTCGGTATACTATCAGTCAGAAGGCGAGATGGGGAATCAGCCAGCACAGCAATCGCCTTCTTGAGGCTGGTATTCTAATCCTCTGCCAGTCCCGGTGTGTGGGTAGAGCTGCTGAAACCTTCAGTCTCGCTGTGCTGCGCACCGCCAGATGAGCAAACTCTCAGGCGTACACGCTTTAGGGCACATCCTAAAGATGGCGCACCGGCACAGCGGAAGCGATCAAGTGCCACCCTCCTGCCTCCGTCTGTTAGCAGACTATCCAATTAAAAAATTACACACAAGCTACACTGCGCTAGCGCCAACAGCTAACCAACACCCCGCCATTCATTCTATATAAGCCACTGATGCTGCGCAGTAAAGTAGATTCGTGTCTTGAACCAGTCTCTGGAGTGTGTTTATCTCCATCGTCCTCACCCCAGTGGGTAACAGAGTTCAACACCAGTGGAATACCCCATAGCTCCCCGTTTTAAAACCAGGAAGCCAGGACTATCCCATGAAAGATCTGAGAGAGGTTAACGAAAGAGTGAAGACTGTCCATCCTACCGTTCCAAGCCCGTATATGCTCTTAAGTCAACTCCCCCCTGACCGCACTGTTTACTCTGTCCTGGATCTTAAAGACACTTTTTTCTCTATTCCACTGTCACCGATCAGCCAACCGGTTTTTGCTTTCGAAGTTCCCTGAACTGAGGGAACAGGGCAATTAACCTGGACTAGACTCCCCCAGGGCTTCAAGAATTCCCCCACTCTCTTCGGGAAGCTTTGGGGCGGGGCGGGATCAGTCCCTATCTAGGGAACAATACCCGAGCATAACCTTGCTTCAATGTGTCGATGATAATCTTCTAGCAGCTGACAGCCTCGACACTTGTCGGGGGGCTACTCTGGATTTATTGGGTGCCTTGGCAGAGATGGGATACTGCGTCTCCGCAACGAAAGCCCAGCTCTGCTCTCCCTTGGTAATGTACCTGGGTTACCTTATAAAAAAAGAGGAGCGTTGGCTTTCATTGGCCCAAGTCAAGGCTGTTCTGGACATCCCCAAACCAACAACCATCCGGCAGGTCTGAGAGTTACTCGGGGCTGTGGGTTATTGCTGGCTCTGGATTCCTGGATTTGCCAAAATAGCAAAACCTCTCTACGCTGCCATGGCAGGGAAGAACACCCATTTGTCCTGGACTGGCGAACGGCAAGAAGCCTTTGAGCATCTGAAGATGGCCTTGGTGAGTGCCCGAGCCCTTGGGTTGCCAGACCTGACTAAACCTTTTCATCTATTCACGGATGAAAACAAGGGAGTTGCTAAGGGAGTTCTGACCTAGACCACTGGCCCCTGTACTACATGGCAGCCGGCTGGCCCAATTGTGTGCGGGACGTGGCAGCCACAGCTCTGTTGGTGAAAAAAGCTTCCAAGCTAACATTTGGGCTAGACATGATAGTCACAGCCCTGCATTCAGTACAGACTATTCTCTGCAGCCCTCCTCCCACTCACTGGTTATCCAGTGCTCGAATAATGCAATATCAAGTACTACTTTTGAATCCCCCATCAGTAATCTTTTCTAAAACAGAAGCATTGAATCCTGGCACTCTGCTTCCCAATGCGGATGGACCCCCGCTGGCTCATGACTGTCTACATCTCCTGGAAACTCTGACGGGGCTGCGACCCGACCTTACTGACACCCCCATTCCTGAAGCAGAACACACCCTCTACGTTGATGGCAGCAGTTTCATTCAGAAGGGAGCCAGGTATGCAGGCGCAGCAGTGGTCGAGCCCCCGAACGTTACCTGGGCCCAGCCCTGGGCCATAACACATCTACTCAACAGGCTGAACTCATAGTCCTCACCCAGGCGCTCCCGTGGGTCAAGAATTGAGTGGTCAACATTTATACTGACAGCAGATACGCTTTTGCCACAGCACACTTCCATGGGGCCCTGTCCCAGGAGTGGGGACTATTAACTTCAGGAGGCCGGGATGTCAAAAATACCACAGAGATCCTAGCCTCACTGGAAGCTATCTGGCTTCCCAAGCAAGTAGTGATTATACATTGTAAAGGCCATCAAAAAGGAGATTGCCCCAAGCACGTGGCAACCGACTGGCAGATGAAATGGCCCAGAGAGCGGCTCAATCACCCGTAGCACCCGTATGACCCTCCCATCCGTAGCAGAACGCAGCCCGGTGGCGCACCACTATCCACCGGAGAACATGGGTCAAGGAGAGAACCTGAACGCCTTGTACACAGAGGATGGATGGTTATGTTTACCAGATGGCCGAATTTCCTTACCTGAGGCTGTGGGAAGGCAATTAGTTAAAAGGCTGCACGAAACTACCCACATGGGGAGCACCAAACTGGTGGAATTGGAGGGTAGAGATTTTCATTTCCACAATCTACACACAATCTGTCGTGATGCCACAACAAGGTGCGTAACTTGTGCTGAAGTAAACCAAAGGGGAGGAGCAAAGATTGAGGAGGGGACAAGGCTCCGAGGACTAGACCAAGGGGAACAATGGGAAATAGACTTTACTGAGATTAAACCAGGGAGGTAAGGGTATTGCTATTTGCTGGTATTAACAGACACATTTTCGGGTTGGGTAGAGGCTTTCCCTACAAAAGGTGAAACTGCAATAATAGTAGTAAAAAAGCTCATAACAGAAATCATACCCAGATTTGGACTATTCCTTAGGATAGGTTCTGATAATGGACCAGCATTTATAGCTAAAGTGACTCGCCAGATAGCAAAAATCCTGAATATAAAATGGAAACTGCACTGTGCATTTCGACCCCAAAGTTCGGGACAGGTAGAGAGGCTGAATTGCACCTTGAAAGATGCTCTAACCAAGTTGGTTCTGGAGTCTGGCGAAAACTGGGTGAGTCTCTTTCCCTTTGCCCTAAAAGCCAGGTGAACCCCTTATATACAAGGCATAATGCCCTATGAGATTCTGTTCCGATGGCCTCCACCTTTACTGCCCAAAGTGGGGTTAGAAGCGGCCGCCAATTTGATAACCAATATTTATGCTCATCTCTAAGAGCCCTCGACAAAATTCGGAAGGAAATAAATCATATAATCCAAACAACTCAGAATACACTGGCCGGTACTAACCAATCTGCCTTTCAGGGGCAGCCCGGAGATCAGGTGTGGGTGTGGAAATTCCAGGTGGGAATGCTTGAGCCCCTGTGGACTAGCCTGTACATGATAATCTTAACTACTCCCACTGCGGTAAAGGTCACGGGGAAGAAACACTGGATTCACGTGTCTCACCTTAAGCCCGCTCAGATCAGCCCAGCGGAAGGGGCAGAGAAAGAATGAACTGTCATAAAAACTGAGGAACCTCTAAGACTCAAGATCAGATGCACGGGTTAAGACTGGGATTGGAAAAAAAAAATGACTATTTTACTTCATCTCCTTCCTAGTACTTTCCCTAGCCCTAAATGCCCGTTCATCTTGGGTAATGACCTACACCTGGAACACTGTCCGAACCGAGAACGGGACCATCTTAAATAGCACCAACTCGGAGGGGGCAAGATGGCGGCTGAGTGAACATCCCTGTTAGGGTCCTCTGCAGGGAATCGGCTGGGCGGCGTTGGAGACTCTTTGGGACCGGATTGTTTCGGGATTTTTGCTGGTCCGGAGGTGTCTGGACATTGATTTGGAGGGAAGGTAACAGAGAGGATCCGTCTGTGAAATATACATGGAGATCCCAAATACCTGTAGAGGATTCCCTCCTTGGGTAGGCGGAGACGAGGCATCTACTCCCGCTCGGTGGGGCTGAGCCAGGCCGGGCCGCAGCTGCGGACGCCGGAGCCGGGCCGGGCTGCGCCGGCGGCGAGCGGGACCGGGCGGCGCCGAGCCGGGCCGCGGCGGCGTGCGGAGCCGGGCGGGGCCGGTTCAGGCCGCGGCGGCAGGCGGCGGACGCCGGAGCCGGGCCTGGGCCGCTGTAGCGAGCGGAGCCGGGCGTAGCCGGGCCAGGCCACGGTGGCGTACAGAGCCGGGCGGGGCCGGTGCAGGCCGCAGCGGCGAGAGGCGGACGCCGGAGCCGGGCTGGGCCGCTGTAGCGAGCGGAGCCGGGCGTAGCCGGGCCGGGCCGCGGCGGCGTAAGGAGCTGGGCGGGGCCGGTGCAGGCCACGGCGGCGAGAGGCGGACGCCGGAGCTGGGCCCGGCCGCTGTAGCGAGCGGAGCCAGGCGGAGCCGGGTTAGGCCGCGGCGGCGTACGGAGCCGGGCGTGGCTGGTCCAGGCCGCAGCGGCGAGAGGTGGACGCGGGAGCCGGCTGGGCTGCTGTAGCAAGCGGAGCCAGGCGGAGCCGGGTCAGGCCAGGGCGGCGTACGGAGCCGGGCGGGGCCGGTCCAGGCCGCGGCGGCGAAAGGCGGACGCCGGAGCTGGGCCGGGCCGCTGTAGCAAACGGAGCCAGGCGGAGCCAGGCCAGGCCGCGGCGGCGTAAGGAGCCGGGCAGAGCCGGTCCAGGCCGCGGCGGCGGGAGGTGGACGTGGGAGCCGGCTGGGCCGCTGTAGCGAGCGGAGCCGGGCGAAGCCAGGCCAGGCCGCGGCGGCGTAAGGAGCCAGGCAGAACCAGTCCAGGCCTCCGCGGCGGGCGGAGCCGGGCCTGCAGAGGGGTTTCGGTTCTTTGTGTTTTTTTTTTTTTTTTTTTTTAATTTATTTTACTTAATTTTTTTTTTTTCGAGCATGTGCAGTACTGGGGAATTCGTGGGCCCTGGGCGGCCTATTGGGGGTTTGTGGGAAGGGAGGTGCTCGCAGACCCATTTGGGCAGACAGACGGGGGTTTTAGGGCAAAGCGGGGGGAAGTTGTTGTTTTAGATAGTGTTGCAATTGTGACACGTGTATACCTGTATCTCTCTTCCCCCTATCCGTTCCCCACCATTTGCCCATCCGCTTTTTCTTTCTTCCTTTCTTCTTGTCTTTCTTTTTTTCCTTTATTATAATTAGTTTTTTTTTTCGGTTTTCTCTTTCCCTCTTGTCCCTCATCTTCCACTTATTTTATTTTAATTCAAGTATACAATAGGTGATACAGGGAACACCTCACATTTGCTGGATTTTCCCATCCTCCACTGACTCATTTCTGTGTGAACTGATTTAGGCTACCTACACTATCGCCCTTTCCCTGCATCTTGTTATCCACTATCATCTACTGTCTCTCCTATATTCCACCCCCCACCTCCCGTTCTTTGATCCACAAAGTGTCTAACTCTTAATTTCTAATACCTTTGTTCTGTTTTCTGTCTGTTATCCACTCTTGAAACTATTACCTTTCTTTTCTTTTTCCCTCTCTCATGAAAACAATAGCTTTGTAGTTCAAACCATATTCCTCCCATATTCAGTCATCTACTTCATAAAAGGTACTCTACCTACAGCTATAACTCTATACAATCAACATAAATCTAACCTCCATCCTCCCAGATCTCATATTCTTCCTTTGTTAACATACATCACCAATACTACTTTACACTTTTCCCTTGCTTACACAATTGCCTTTCCCCAACACTAATACTTTCCTCTAAAGTGACCTTAACCAACAACAAGTAACTAGAATAAGAAAAAGTGACAAAGAGAAGATATAACACCTATGCAAAAATAACAACTAATTAACCTCCAAGAGCAGACAAAGAAGCTAAGGAACTGATTAAATTCGTCAAAATAAAAAGATGACCAGAAAGCAACAAAAATCTACAAACCATCCCAATAATCAGGAAAACATGGCTGAATCCAATCAACAAACCAGTAATAACGAAGGGGACCAAAACTTGGCACAAGCAATGAAAGATCTCAGAACATTTATCACCGACAAATTTGATGCAGTAATGAAAGAGGTTAACAACATGAAGACATCACTTGGAGGGGAAATTGCAGACATACGCAAAAACATAACAGATATGATGGGAATGAACACCACAGTTCAAGAAATCAAAAATACACTTGCAGCAAATATCAGCAGACTAGAAGAGGCAGAGCAGAGAATTAGTGATGTGGAAGACAATACATCAGAAATCAAACAGATAGTAGAAGGGGTCAATAAGAAGATAGAAAAAATCCAATTAGGATTTAGGGACCTGAATGACAATGCAAAACGCGCAAACATACGTATTATACGCATTCCAGAAGGTGAAGAGAAGGGAAAGGGGTCAGAAGGAGTGTTGCAGGAAATAATGGCTGAAAACTTCCCAAATCTACTGAAAGAGACAGATGTACATATCCAAGAAGCACAGCGCACTCCACAAGTCATAAACCCCAACAGGCCCACCCCAAGACATATACTTGTCAAATTATCCAATGCTCAAGACAAAGAGAAAGTCCTAAAAGCAGCAAGAGAAAAGAAAACCATCACATACAAGGGAAGCTCAATTAGATTAAGTGCTGATTTCTCTTCTGAAACCATGGAGGCAAGAAGACAGTGGTATGATATAGTCAAGGTACTAAAGGAAAAAAATTTCCAACCAAGAATACTCTATCCAGCTAAACTAGCATTCAAACATGATGGAGAGTTCAAAATATTCGCAGACAAACAGAAACGGAAAGAGTATACCAACAAGAAACCTCCCCTTCAAGAAATTCTAAAGGGAGTTCTGCAGGAAGAAAGGAAAAAACAGGAAAGGCAAAGTTGGAGGAGAGTATAAGACCAACAACAACAACAAAAAAGACAAAAAAAAATATACAAACAAAATATGACAAACACAAATCCAATCAAAATATGGCTAACACAAATAATTCCTTGATAGTAATAACACTGAATGTCAACGGATTAAACTCACCTATCAAAAGATTCAGACTGGGACACTGGATAAGGAAATATGACCCAT
Source organism: Dasypus novemcinctus (assembly GCF_030445035.2). Taxonomy (NCBI): domain Eukaryota; kingdom Metazoa; phylum Chordata; class Mammalia; order Cingulata; family Dasypodidae; genus Dasypus; species Dasypus novemcinctus. The sequence goes on along the minus strand of NC_080694.1, from coordinate 8,388,504 downwards.
CCATATGCTGTCTACAAGAGACACATCTTAGACCCAGAGACGCATGGAGATTGAAAGTGAATGGCTGGAAAACAATCATACAAGCTAACAATAACCAAAAAAAGGCAGGAGTAGCTATATTAATATCAGACAAAATAGACTTTAAATGTGAAACAATTGTGAGAGACAAAGAAGGATACTACATTTTAGTGAAAGGGAAAATCTGTCAAGAAGATCGAACAATCATAAATATCTATGCCCCTAACAAGGGTGCCTCTAAATACGTCAGGCAAACGCTGAAAAACTAAGTGAAAGAATAGATACATCTACAATTATAGTGGGGGATTTTAATACACCACTATCAACTCTGGACAGAACATCTCAAAAGAGAATCAACAAAGAAACAAAACATCTGAATAGTATATTAGAGGAGCTGGATCTAATAGACATATATAGATTACTACACCCAAACACAGCAGGATATACATTTTTCTCAAGCGTACATGGATCATTCTCCAAGATAGATCATATGCTAGGCCACAAAGAAAGGCTGAACGAATTCAGAAAGATTGAAATCATACAAAACATTATCTCTGACCACAGTGGAGTCAAGCTGGAGATTTGCAAGGGACAGAAGCCCAGATTTCACACCACGATTTGGAAATTAAACAGTACACTCTTAGAAAAACAGTGGGTCAAAGAGGAAATCTCAAAAGAAATCAATGACTACCTTGAAACAAATGATAATGATAACACAACATACCAAAATTTATGGGATGCAGCAAAAGCAGTACTGAGAGGGAAGTTTATAGCCATAAATTCATATATCAAAAAAGAAGAGCAAAAATTGAAGAACTGCACATTTGAAGGAATTAGAAAAACAACAACGAAGTAACCCAACAGGAAGAAGAAGGAAGGAATTAACAAAGATAAGAGCAGAACTAAATGAAATAGAAAATAAGAAAGCACTTGAAAAAATAAACAAGACCAAGAGCTGGTTTTTTGAGAAGATTAACAAAATTGACAAACCTTTAGAGAGAATAACAAAGAAAAAAAGAGAGAAGATGCAAATACACAAAATAAGAAATGAGAAAGGCGATATCACTACTGACCCCACAGAAATAAAGACTATCATAAGAGGATATTTTGAAAAACTATATTCCAACAAAAATGACAATCTAGAGGAAATGGACAAATTCCTAGAAACACATAAGCAGCCCATATTGACAAAAGAAGAAATTGATGATCTTAACAAACCAATCACAAGCAGAGAGATAGAATCAGTTATTAAAAATCTCCCAACTAAGAAGAGCCCAGGGCCAGACGACTTCACAGGTGAATTCTACAAAACATTCCGGAAAGAACTGACACCAATCCTGCTGAAACTATTCCAAAACATCAAAACAGATAGAACATTACCGAACTCCTTCTATGATGCCAACATTACCCTAGTACCAAAGCCAAACAAAGACATCACAAGAAAGGAAAATTACAGACCAATTTCTCTAATGAACCTAGACGCAAAAATACTTAACAAAATACTTGCTAATCGTATTCAACAACACATTAAACGTATTATACACCACGACCAAGTGGGATTCATCCCAGGTATGCAAGGATGGTTCAACATAAGAAAATCAATCAACGTAATACACCATATAAACAGACTGAAGGAAAAAAATCACATGATTATATCTATTGATGCAGAAAAAGCATTTGACAAAATACAGCACCCCTTCTTGATAAAAACACTCCAAAAGATTGGAATACAAGGGAATTTTTTGAACATGATAAAGAGTATATATGAAAAACCTAAAGCCAATATTGTTTACAATGGAGAAATCCTAGACTCCTTCCCTCTAAACTCAGGAACAAGACAAGGATGCCCACTGTCTCCGCTCCTATTTAACATAGTCTTAGAAGTACTTGCTCGAGCACTGAGGCAAGAACCAGAAATAAAAGGCATTCAAATTGGAAAGGAAGAAGTCAAAATTTCATTATTTGCAGATGACATGATCCTATACATAGAAAACCCAGAGAGATCTACAACGAAGATTCTAGAACTCATAAATGAGTTTAGTAAAGTCGCAGGTTATAAGATCAATGCGCAAAAATCAGTAGCATTTCTGTACACCAATAATGAGCAAGATCAGGAGGAAATCAAGAAACAAATACCATTCAAAATAGTAAATAAAAAAATCAAATACTTAGGAATAAATTTAACTAAAGAGGTAAAGAACTTATACACCGAGAACTATACAAGATTGTTCAAGGAAATCAAAGAAGACCTAAATAAATGGAAGACTATTCCTTGTTCATGGAAAGGAAGACTGAACATTATTAAGATGTCTATCCTACCAAAACTGATCTACACATTCAATGCAATCCCAATAAAAATCAACGCAGCCTTCTTTAAGGAAATAGAAAAACTATGAAATTTATTTGGAAAGGAAAGAGACCCCGAATAGCCAAAGACATACTGAAAAAGAAAAACGAAATTGGAGGAATCACACTACCTGACTTCAAAACATACTATAAAGCTACGGTGGTGAAAAAAGCATGGTATTGGCATAAGGAGAGACACATAGACCAATGGAATCGAATTGAAAGCTCTGATATAGAACCTCACATATACAACCACATAATATTTGATAAAGCCACCAAACCCTCTCAACTGGGAGAGAGTGGCCTATTCAACAAATGGTGTCTGGAGAACTGGATAGCCATATGTAGAAGAATGAAAGAGGATTACCATCTCACACCTTATACAAAGATCAACTCAAGATGGATCAAAGACCTAAATATAAGAGCCAAGACCATAAAAACCTTAGATAGCAGTGTAGGGAAATATCTACAGGACCTTGTAATACGAAATGGATTTATGAATATCTCACGAAAAGCACGAGCAGCAAAAGAACTAATAGATAAATGGGACTTCCACAAAATTAAATCCTTCTGCACCTCAAAGGAGTTTGTCAAGAAAGTAAAAAGGGAGCCCACACAGTGGGAGAAAATATTTGGCAATCATATATCTGGTAAGAAACTTATAACTTGCATATACAAAGAACTCCTATATCTTGAAAATAAAAAGATAAACAACCCATTTAAAAAATGGGAAAAAGACTTAAACAGACACTTCTCCGAAGAAGAAATACAAATGGCAAGAAAGCACATGAAAAATGTTCCAAATCTCTAGCTATGAGGGAAATGCAAATCAAAACTACAATGAGATACCATCTTACACCCATAAGATTGGCAGCTATGAAAAAAACAGAAGAATACAAGTGCTGGAGAGGATGTGAAGGAAGGGGAACACTCATCCACTGCTGGTGGGAATGCAGAAGGATCCAACCATTCTGGAGAACAGTATGGCGGTTTCTCAAAAAACTAGCCATAGATTTGCCATATGACCCAGCAATACCACTGCTGGGTATATACCCAGCAGAACAGAAAACAAGGACACAAACCGATATATGTACACCAATGTTCATAGCAGCATTGTTCACTATTGCCAAAAGTTGGAATCAACCCAAATGCCCATCAACAGACGAGTGGATCAATAAAATGTGGTATATACACACAATGGAATACTACTCGGCTGTAAGAACAAACACACTACAAACACATGTGATAACATGGATGAATCTTGAGAACCTTATGTTGAGTGAAGCAACCTAGACATTGAAGGACAAATACTACATGACCTCAATGATATGAAATAAACAAGCTGCCCTAGATAGCAAGAGACTGAACGATAGGCTTACAGGAAATCGGAGGGTGGAGGAAGGATATGAGCTGATGTCTGCAGGGGTGGAATTTAAGACGAGATGGTGGTAAGTATGAACACAAAGAAGAGATAAAAGGGGGGCAAGGGGTTGCCTTTGGTTGGGGCTTTGCGGGTTTGAGGGTGGCTGGGGAGGGACGGATGGGTAACGTTGCCCAAAAGTGGGGGGAGGGAGGGGTAGCATACGAACACAGGAGAGGGTCAGGTGTTGGTGGAGAGTAAAATGCCGAGAAAATCATATCAAAATATAATAAAGAGGGTTACCTGTTTAGAATGCTCGGAGGGGAGGGTCTGATGCAGGACGGGCTCCTGGGGAATGTCTAAATGCTCATTCTGCCAGAGTGGGTGACACCATGGGGTAGAAACCCAAGTAGTGAGAGTGGGGGTGGACCAACATCCTGGGGAGGACTAATGCCATCAAATAGAGGGAACTGTATCCCTCGAGAGAAAGGGTGGCTCCCAGGGCATTGGGGCAGTTGAGCAAGTCAGGCCCTGAACACTATTCCATCTATCTCTGGAAGTGGCTCCTCAAGAAACGGAGGTTGGCTGTCACTGTGGGCACCAAGGTGGAAGGGAAAATGGACGTTAAATGTGTGGAACCAAAGTAAATAGGGGGTAAGAGAGGAGTTTCTTGAGAGTACACAAGGATGGATATAAAACATGTAATATTACACCATAACATATAGGAGATGACAGACTGATAATGTAAACCATAATGTAAAACATAGGATAAAAATGTAAAGAACTGTGTATCCTAAAGTATGCACCACAATGTAAGCACAGATGTCACCTTGTTAGAAAGCTAATGTCTCAGACTCTGTACATCACTTTAAGTAAATATGATATGAATAGGGCGTTAAGAGTATCACTGTGGAAGGGAAAAGGTTTTCTGGTGGATGTGTGGGAGTGCTGTATATTATATATATACATTGCTGTGGTCTAGGACTCCTGTGAAGAAAAGCTGAATAACTGGGGGGGGGGGGGGGGGGGGAAAGAAAAAGATAGGATGTGGAATTTTTTCAAGTCAACATTCTTTATCTAAGTTCTTTATCTAACTTTATCCAAGTTCTTTATCTATCCTTTATACCCATCGCTATATGCCATTCCCTAGTAAGGGACCATGACATTATATTGGGCTTCAAATTTCGGGGAGTTCTGGATCACAGAGTGTTTCAACAATGGCAATGGAGGGATACTGGTATGGGATACCAATGACAGGTGATATATGGCTGACAGGGAGCTGTACAGAACGTATGTCCAGGGTGCATGGTAATGTATGGATATACTCATAGTGGCAACAATTAAAAACCACAGTAGGGGGGGTACTGGGTTCCTGGCCAGTGGTACTCTGTTGTGGTCCCTAGGGGAGCAGCGACAGTCTCCCAGGTACAGTGGCGGGGACCAGGAGGGAGTGAGGGTTCAACAGTGAGCCCCTGAAGCTAATGACTATACTTGTGAGCTGATAAACCTAAAATAAGAACAAGGCCTAGAGCAACATTGTGCCTGGGAATTCCCTCCTGTCAGCCTTCATGTTACTCAAATGTGGCCAGTCTCGAAGCCAAACTCAGCATGTAAATGCAATGCCTTCCCCCCAGCGTGGGACATGACACCCGGGGATGAGCCTCCCTGGCAACAAGGGACCACTATCAACTACCAACTGATGATGCAACTGGAAAATGACCTTATACGGAAGGTTCAATGCGGATCGGCAGAATATCCATGTCTACATAAAATACCATGACTTTAAAATGCTGTCTGACCTAAAGTAAGGGGGAAATGGAAAGGAGAAATGAGTTTATATGGCTACGAGTTTCTAAAAAAGAGTCTGGAGGCTGGCAGAAGGATTGCCCTCATGCACAACTGAGCAGAGTCAGAGAGACAGATAAAGCAGATACAACCCCCAGATATTGGTTCCTGTGAGGGCTAAAGAGACCCATGGGAGTTATGGTCATGGCCAATGGGGTCAACTACCAGGGCAGATGGCCCCTCTTTGGAAATGGTGTTTATGTGTGATGAGTCTGGACTCAGATGGGATCTCCCTTCATAAGACTTTCATGCTAATGTGCTGGAGGTGCAGTTAATGTTGGGGTTTAAGATATATTTAGGGGATTTGAATCTCTGGACTGACAATGTGATAGCCAGGTCCTGAGCCTCAACAGACTCCAGCACCTACAATCTGATCTATTGGACTTACCACACTCAGCTAAGATGGAGTTGAAGAAGGACAACCACCACACCATGGAGCCTAGAGTGATTACAACTGAAAATGGGAGGATTACATCCAGCATCCATGTGGAATCTGAGCCTCCTCTTGACATAGAGGTGCAATGGACACAACCAATCCAATGTCCACATAGAAGAGGTGGCATTGGATTGGGAAAAGTGGACATGGTGGACGATGAGTATGGGGAAAGGCAGGAAGAGATAAGAGGTGGAGGCGTCTTTGGGACATGGAGCTGCCCTGGATGGTGCTTCAGAGGTAATCACCGGACATTGTAAATCCTCACAGGGCGCACTGGATGGAATGGAGGAGAGTATGGGCCATGATGTGGACCATTGACTATGAGGTGCAGAGGTACCCAAAGATGTACTTACCAAATCCAATGGATGTGTCATGATGATGGGAACGAGTGTTGTTGGGGGGAGGAGAGGGGGGGTGGGGGGTGGGGCTGAATGGGACCTCACATATATATTTTTAATGTAATATTTTTACAAAGTCAATAAAAAAATAAAAAATAAAAAAAAATAAATAGCACCAACTCGTCCAGCAAAGATCCCGTCCTCACTTTTGACCTGTGTGCCCTGTTTGGTAAAAAGTGGAACAATCCAGATAGGCACCGTCGGGGAGGTAAAGCAGAAGTAGTGAGTAGGGGATGTGGAAGCAGTTCCTTGGAGAAAGGGCTATCCCGAGATTAAATTTATGCATGCTCATGAGATGGACCCCCTGAACGTAACGCCCCAGGTGAGTATCACTGCGCTGCACGGGGTTGTGAAACCCTAGCCCCATGGACCACTAGGGAGCAAACAATTACCCTGAGCAGGGGCAAAAACAAGGGAGACAAAAGGGGAATATAACCCGATCCACATTCACATTTTGGATGGGTTTAATAATCACTGGGTAGGAGGGAGAACCTGGGGCTTCAGGTTATATGTCACAGGACTAGACCCTGGAACAGAGTTCACCATACAGAGGGCTGTCCTGGAGCCACCCCCACTCAGCCCCATTGGCCCGAATCGCTAGGTCCTTGTAAGCTTGAGCCGGGAGACCTCGGGATTAGAAAAGAAAAACCATGAACCTGCCAAATCTACTTTACTCACTATGTTAGACTGTTTTTGTTTTCCTGGATGGTAGTCAGCCAAATGCCACAAATGACTGTTGGCTATGCCTGAATCCCCAACCTCCCTACTACATGGAAATTGGGACAAATGGCATTATGTACAATACAAGTGACCCTCTATACACCTACCTGGCCACAGAAGAAGAGAGTAAAACGAGGTGCATATGGGGACGTGAACCCATGTTAACTCTGGGGGATGTAGAGGGACCCGGTGCCTGTTTTCGCATCACAGCACGCTAGGGTTGATGAATCGTTTTTAAAGCCCCTCTGTTCATCAATTGTTTATACAAATGATTCCTCAGAAACCTGGTACTGGATAGCCACAAATAGCACCTGATTTGCTTGCACCCGGGGAATCAGGCCCTGCTTTTCCCCCACAACCCTGGAAGACACTTCTAGCCTGGCCATCTGCATCCTAGTACATATCATTCCCCAAGTATATTACTACTCTGGAGAAGGCGGACGTGAGCATCTCAGGTCCTTTGACAGGTGTAAGAGGGCAGTACCCATCCTCGTCCCTATTTTAGCGAATCTCGGAATTGGAGGGTCTGCCAAGGTAGGTGCCACCGCTCTAGTCACTGGAGAAGAAAATTAAAAAACCCTTAGTAAACAAATAGACGTAGACCTCCAAATTCCTAGAAAAATCTGTTACTTATCTTGAAACTTCTGTAGCATCACTAGCTGAAGCAGCACTTCAAAACAGAAGAGGCTTAGACCTTTTATTTTTAAAGCAAGGGGGACTCTGTGTAGCCTTAGGGGAAACTTGCTGCTTCTCTGCTAACCATCCCGGTATTACTCGAGAGAGCCTGTCCTTGGTAAGAAATAGATTAAAAAACTGGGAAGAAGCCCGAGTTAGGGAAGCAAATTGGTATGAAAAATTGTTCTCCTCGTCTCCCTGGGTAACCACCGCTGTCAATGCAGTAGCTGGACGTCTTATTCTTTTATTGATTGGCCTCTTAGTAGCCCCTATTGCTATTAATTCCCTTACCTCCTACATTCAGAAGAGAGTACAAGCTGTTGAACTAATGGTGCTGCACTCCCATTACACCCCACTGACAACAGAATCTGAGTCAGGGTTTGACTTAGTCACAAAAAGGAGTAGGGAATGAAGCAGAGAAAGCAGGGTGAACTGAGAACTGGGTCTATTCCAACAGCCTGAGAGCCGGACATGTGTTTGGCCTCACACCCGCCACCCCCCTCAGGGTAAAACACCCTAACCCCCTATAGCTCAGCTAACTGCCAATGTAACTTGCTTGTTTCCAACACTCTTACCCCCTATAGCTCGGCTACCTGCCCATGTTCCGCTTCTGTCACTTGCTTGCTCAGCATCAGAAAGCACAATTAATTAGTTTAACCAGTAAAATTCCTTCTAAGCACACGAAAACTACCCCTCCCTTTTGTGTGCACCCCTATAAAACCCAAGTTCCCCTGAGCTGGGGCCCCTTCACCTACTTATGGTGGAGTGTGCCTGGCCAAAAAATAAAGGTTCTCTAAATTTATACCTCCTAGGTGTCTACATGTCTGATTTACGGATTACATTTCCCCTACATCCTGGCACAACTTAATATATCCAGTCAAATCCACTTTACCTTTCATAACCCCAATAGCCTTCTGACAATTCGGATTAGCATTTTCAAAAGCCATTAGCTCCAAAATGGTATCAGTGGCTTCTAAATTATTGATCTGTTTTCTGATAGCCTCTAGTAGCCGAGCGACAAAGTCAGGGTAATGTTCTTTAGGTCCTTGTAATATTTTTTGGAAATGACACTGGAAGCTGGCCTTTAGTCTCAATTTTTTCCCACGCCCTTACACAACAGCGATGGACCTGTGCGATGGCTTGATCATTCACTGTTAATTGCTGATCTACTCCTGCCCTATTCCCCACCCCCACTAACTGATCCAAGGAAATGGGGATATTATAGGCTCTATTACGAGCAGCTTGAATCTCTGTATGATCGGTCCACCAGGTTTTGAATTGTAAAAACTCTCCAGACCCTAGGGTGATGCGTTCTAATGCATACCAGCCAGCTGGGATCAGCCTAGAGCCTTCAGCCAGCCCCTGCACCGTACCATATAGGTAAAAGGAGAATTTGGACCATATTGTTGCACAGCTGCTTTTAACTCTTTCAAAATTTTAAATGGGAAAGGTTCATGAGTGAACTCATAAACCCCATTCGGATTTTAAGGATCCACTCCACGAGCTATTCTTTCTTGTACAGTGACTGGAAAAGCCATTTGAAGCACCTCCAAGTCACCCTCCCTTCTAGCCTGTAAAATGCCTTGTTGTAAAGCTGACAACTTTCGCCAAACATTTCCAGGCATAGGAGGGGGAGGAGGTGTCAGCAGGGGGGAAAGTGACTTTCTAAAGTCAGCTAATGGTGGAGCTGAAAGCAAAATAACTTTAGAATTAGTATAAAAATATTCAGAGGAAGGAACTTCCTCACCTCCTCTCTTTTCTGTTTTCTCTTCCTCATCTTCTGTTTGCAAAGGTTCCAAAACAGATCTAATAATCGTCCAATTGGGCCAAATAATAACAGGGAGTGGGACACCTTGTACATGTAAATTCTTCTCTCTTCCTACTCTTCACCAGTCTTCCAATTCTAAACTTCCTACTGCTGGGGACCATGAGCAATATTTTTCTATAATCCGTAAAAGTTCTAAAATACGAGACTCACTGGCCTTGACGCCTCCTGCCTTGAGGAATTGAGGAGACAGATACACGGATGATATTTTGTTGCACTGTGTCCACTTTCCATCATACCCTGCTAGATACCCGAGAGTGTCCTTACTCACCAAGGACTTGAAAGGCCTTCTAAACAACTCGAGGTTTGAAGCCCTTTTTCCCTTCGGGTCCCTGTTCAGGCACCAGCTGCTGAAACCAGTTCAGCAACAGGTCTGCAGGAAAGGAAGGCAACGCAGAACTGAAGAAATTGAGGGACAGAAAGAAAGACACAAGAAAGGAAACAAAGAGGGACCAGAGGACTTCACAGCTTTTGAAACGGAGAGCCTCAACCCTAGTTTCCCCATCCTATTTATTTGAAAGCTAAGGAGCAGCTCTGGGCTACAAGAAGCAACTTGCAACATAAGAAGCAACTTGCAACATCTACAATAAGGTAATTTACAACAACAGGAGGCAACTCAGAACATCTTGTACAATAACAAGAAACAACTAATAGGCCAGTTTCCCACAACATATGAGTGTTGAGAAGAAATGGCAAAAATCTGTAGGATACTGGTTTATTATTTGTCTGTTCCTGATGTCTCCAGGACAATAAAAAAAATAGTCTTCCATTAGTATTGTGTTCCTTTCAACATCTGGATTTCTACCAACTGCATATTTTGATTATTATATGTAATTTGATGTTAGGTTACCTGGTGCAATGGATGCATTTTTAAAAATATTTTATTTAAATATTGTGCTGTCAATAACAACTAGGTGATACTGGTGCACTTAATGTTTGGCATTTAATTATACTTTGTTTGCAATTAATGTTGCTACCCTTGCTCTTTTTATTTAAATGAGGAATATTTTTGCCAATACTTTGCTTTCAACATTTCTGAATATTTTTCAAAACTATATAATTTGATACATTTTTATGGTGCAATTTTATGTTTGTTATTTTAGTAAGAGATTTTGATGTATTTTTTCCCATTATTAAATTTACTTGGCCCCTTTAATCAGGACCTGAGAAGGCGGCACTCATATAATCATGTTACTTTGATGGAAACAGATAATCTTATTTTCTGCCATAAGCTCATAGAGATGTCATGAAGTTCATCTCTTTTTAAACTCCTGGGTGGGATTTTCCAGACAAAAATCTCACCATCAGTTATTGATGAATCACTCCGAGTAAAATTCAGACAGAAGCCTAATGAGTAGTTTTCAATGAGTCAGGTCTATCTTTCGTGTTATCTTTAACATCTTCTTTGGCTAGAAAAATCAATAAACATGGATGGAGGGTACTAAGAATGCTGCATGTCTTAGCTCAAAAGCTTGGAAATGCTGGCTTCCTATAGACCTTATTAATTTATATATGTTCCAACTACCAACAGCATACATTAAGACATGAGAACAAGTCCAGATGTGTGAAGGACAGCAAAGGGTTTATTTGATAGCATGTTTAAAAATATGACTTACATAATCACAAAAGCACTACTGTTACTGGATTTTGCTGCGGTTCTTGACTATCCTGCAGAAATGAATTTCAATGGCACATCGGGTGAGCTAGGTCAGTAATTTATTCAGACAGGGAGGGATGTGTAATGGGAGAAAAAAACAGACCATGGTTCCCAGGGGAAGAGGAAGGGGCTGAAAAGTGATAAAGAGGGCTGACTGATAGCCTACAATTTCCCATTATACATGATAATTCCACAGGATTTACTTGTGTGGTGGCCATGGTAGGGGAAAAACAGCGAGAGCAGGGCACAGAAGGCAGGAACAGGGGTCCAAAGGCAAGAGAGCAAATTCAGGCCTTGCTGCCTTTTTTTTTTTTTTTAATGTGGAGGGGTAATGACAGGTGTTGGATGTCCTGATTTTTTTTGAAAATGAAATTTTGGGTTTTTTTTTAAAGATACATAGATCACACAAAATGTTACAGTAAAAAAACTAAGATGTTTCTATATAACCCACTCCCCACCCTGTGCCTCCTTTTGGAACCATTAATTATTCCACCCCTTAGCTAATGGAAGTGGAGGAGTTCCAGCTGTTTGATGTTTTGACTGATTACCCCACTTATCAATTCCCCATGAGGGCCCAATGATAACATCCTTGGGGAATAATCTGGAGCGTCTCTTGGCTTCCGGAGAAAGATTTGTTCTGAATGGCAGAAATTGGAGAGGGTGTTCCAGCAGCCACCTTGGGGTTTTTGATGTCCACCTGGACTCTCTGACAGGTTCCAGATCCATCAACTGATTCCTCTGCTTCGGTCCCCCCTCAGAGTTTACACCTTTATTCTTAAAGGGGTGCTGAAGGGAGATGACCATTCTTCTGTAGCTACCTCATGTTGGTTAAGGGGTGTAGGCCCTACCTGGCAAGGTGTAAAACCCTCTTGCTTTTCTAGCTCAGTAGGCAGCAGACAGATCTGGCATCTTGGGCAAAGCCGAATGAAGTCCCCACATGGTTAAGAAAATTTTGATTCTGGAAGAATTAATTAGAATCCTGAGAATATATGGTCCCACTAAGAGGATACTGGACGACAAAAGTAGAATAGGCAGGGTGCCAGCAAAGGCTGCATTTTCCCAAAGTTAATGGGAAACAGTACTCTTACTTCAGTTTAATGAGAAGAGACAATGCCCTTCTTATTTAAGTTAAAGAGATGAAAACAGACAAGATTTTTTTGGGAGTGTTGCTGGGGGGGGGAAGGGTGCGGTGGGGGTGGTGGGGTCGAATGGGACCTCATATTTTTTTTTAATGTAATATTTTTACAAAATCAATAAAAAATAAATAAATAAATAAATAAAAAGAGGTTGAAAACACACACACACACACACACACACAAAAGCGGTGTCTGATTTACCCTTCCCCTAGCAATAGGCATTTGGGTTAGAGTTAGAGGGACCAGCTGACTTTGACATGAACACTACTTAGCTTTGTCTTGAAGAGGTATTTCAGGCTGACCAATGATTGGCATTCATACTTCTGGTGAACTGGCACTTCCTTGGGCAGCTGGCTTTATTCAGGATTAGTACACCAAGCTGGAAATTCCTTCAATAGCTGTGGGAGTGGCTGGAACTACAGAGTAAAGTTCCTTCCATTTTGGCTCTAACTGAGGAGGAGACCCGCTTTTCTAGGAAGGGGCAGGCAGGGCCAAAATGGATGCCGTGGGAGTGCCCCTTCCCCAGGGTGGTCACAGGCCAGGAAACCCTTGTATAATGCTTTTTGAGCCATTAATTATTCCACCCTGTTGCTAATGGCAGGGGAGGAGTTCCAGCTCTTTGCTGTTTTGACTGATTATCCCACTCATCATTCACCCACAAGGGCCCCATGATAAAGTCCTTGGGGAATATCAGCGGCTTCTCCGGGCTTCTCAAGGAAAGTTTTGTTCTAGAGTGGCAGAATCTTGGAGAGGGTCTTCCAGCAGCCTCTTGGGGGTTAGAGATGTCCACATGGACTCTCTCCCAGGTCCCACATCCCCCCATTGATTCCCCATCTTACTACCCTGCTGCACTAGCATAGAGGAGAGAAAAGAATCTAGTCCTTTTTTCATTCAAACCAAACCAAAAGGTAACTGTTGACTTTTTCCCACCCATGATGTTCATTTACACTTAATTACTTTTTGTAACAGTGATCTAGACTCAACAGCTCTCTGGGGACTGTCCTTCTGATTGGAAATTCACAAAGCAATTCCCAAGGAGCCAGCAGTTTTAAGCTTTATGGTTAAGAACTGAGACAGACTCTGGTTGGAATGGCCACATCATCCATTTAGTGGCTCTACTCTCAAAATGTGTGCTGGCTGAACTATGGGGACTGAAGGTTGTTCTGCCTCTGCCAGCTCACAGTCTTCTAATCTTTCTCAACATGAACTAACTCCCACCTGCCAATCTCAAGAGACAGTGTTTTTCCTATGTGTGTACCTACGTCTCATATAGGCGTAAAAAAATAGGAAAATGTGAGCAGAAAGAGAGTAATTCATAACTGCAGACACAATTAAAAAGAGAAAATGTAGAAAATGTAGAGACTGTAAATTGACAATGTTCATTTATGGCTTTCTGTAATCTGGGCTATTTCAATCACATGCATACACTAAACATCATTAAGGCAAAACACTATTTCAAGGTGCTACAGTACTTAAGAATTTTTAAAGCAATAGGCTTTCAGCAAAGAAACTGTAGAAGGGAAGGCAGCCAGCTATAATAACTGTTTTCTCTTTTGGAAAAGTTTCTACAGAGTGAACTTTTCCTCCTCTATGATAGAAAGAGGAAATCAAAGGAAGAGGCCCAGACACAGTAACACACAACCCTATTGCTATAATTAGCACCCAAGACAATCTGAGGGTCTGGGGTGGGTGATAACTCACAAAACCAATATATATTGTACAATAAATGGTAACACAAAAGCAGTATCAAATTTCTCATCAGGCAATCTAAATTTATGCCAAGTTAATTCAATATTCCTACTGTTTTATTAAACCTATCAGAAAAAAAGAAAACCATTTGCTCTGGTACATCATAAGTTTCAGAACACATTTGTTAATACAAGCTCCTTGTCTGCTATTTTGATATATTAAATATCTAGCAATGAACTTCTAGGGTCACAAATCCACAGTGATAGAATCAATCATACTGCTGAACACAAATATTTTATTGCACTTTTATGAACTTTTGTTCCCTCTTCACTTGCAAGTAGATGTTGTTTAGTGGAAGATATTTTGCTTCTGTAAAATGTATTAGAAACAATATATCAGTAATACAATTCCTATCCACAAAGCTGTTCTGCACCCTTAAGTTTGAAAATTCAAGCACATCTCCCCCTAAAACTTACAAAGAATAATTTGTCAATGGGAAATGTTCAGTCATGATATTCAACTCAATTTATATCCTGAAATTGTTTGAATTTAAATTGTGGGCATTAATTCTATTCTGCAACACTTTTTTATTAGCAAAAACAAAATAATATGAGTCACAGGAGTGAATAAAGTACAACAAACCAAATACAGTAAGTTTTATATGGAAAATTTAGTGTAAGTAGGACTTGCAAAGTTTTGGGGATGGCAAAAGCTAAGGGACTAGACCTCTGATGTCTATAGAGAAGAATTTTTGTTTACTTACCTTCAAAAGGTCTTTTACAACAACACAGAAATCTATATTGCAAAAATCAAGCAATTTATTCGCTCCCATAAAAAGAAGAGAAAGCTGAGGTTTAGGAAAGAGAGATTACTTATCCTGCAAATATATTATCTTCAACCACGTCTAAAACTAAAACCTAGGTCATCTGTTAATGCCATAAATTCAGGACCTTTCCATTTATAATGCATTAATTGATAAACACTATGCAAGAAATCTGATTTGGATGAGGTAAAACTCCACAGATCTGTAATACAGTGGGTACTCCAATATAATCAGCTAGTTATGAACCTTGGCCTTTGGCCATTTCTACAGTACAGTCTTGTTCAGGATAGTACTTACCACTTGTCTGGATCCAAACCTTTCCCACAAGGGTTTGGATCCCCAACACTTCTCTTCCTAAACTAATTCTCACCTCCTCCAGATTCAAATTTCATGGGCAGGGAGGCAGAATCAAAGATGGAAATACTCAAAAATTATCTCTCGCAGGAAGTATGGTATATATGCTAATTTCACCTGACTCTTGGCAAATTACAAAGAATATCAAAAACACTTTACAAAAAGTACCGTACAGGTGAGATATACAAGTTTAATAATGAATAGGAAAAAGAAAGTAAGAGGCTCCCACTTCCAGACAAGATGAAATAACAGGGGTCTGATTAACCCCTCTTTCTTGAAATAAACAAAGAATAAGATAAAAAAAGAAACAAAGGTTTTGGAGACACTGGATATAAGGCAATGAAGTAAAGTTATTCTTCAAGGTAAGAAACAAATAAGGTTAGCCCTAAAATTAACCTGGTGTATTAGTAAGCCAAAGGGGTACTTATGCAAAATACCAGAAACTGGCTGGTTTTTATAAAGGTTATTTATTTGGGGTAGGAGCTTACAGATAGATACCAAGCCATAAAGCGTAAGTTACTTCCCTCACCAAAGTCTATTTGGAGCAAGATGGCTGCTGACATCTGCTAGGGTTCAGGCTTCCTGGGGTTCCTTCCTTCCTGGGGCTAGCTTCTCTTTCCTATGTATGCTGACTTCCAGGGGCACCACCTTAAGTCTTCAGTATCAAACTCCAACATCAGAAACCCTCAACTCTGTTCTTTGTAATGCCTTTTATCTGTGAGTCCCCACCCTAATCATAACTTAATCATGCCCAAGTACAGATCAGATTACAAGCATAATCCCCTATTTCTTTTTGGAATTCATCAATAATATTAAATTGCTACACCTGGCTTACTGCTTTGAGAGAGTCTAAGCTGAAGTTCATGAAGGGGAAATTTAGGCAGAGGATAGGAAGCTCCTTGAGTGAGAAGACAAAGCTGAGAGTATGAGAAGAAGGTAGCTAGCATTCACAGGAAAGAGTAGAGGAGGGGAGAAAGACGCATGGAAAGAGAACTCCAGAGATCTCCAGAGAAACCCCTTGAGTATTCAGCTGAATACTTATCACCACACACATTTTAGAAAACTACTCAAGGCGAAGAGAAGAAACACAAATGAATGAGAAGGAACATTACCAGACACTCTTACGGGGATGGGAATAGCTCCCAATAAATTCCCAACATCATGGGAATTCCCAATAGAATTCCCATGACGTTGGGTAGAGTACGTAGAAAGGTCTTGGCTCTTTAGACTAAAGTCTGCTTTCTTCCTGCCTAAAAAACAGAAAATGGAAAACTGAAAAGAATTAAACTGTCTCCAACAAAGTAAAAAATGTTCAAGAACAAAGCTCAAGAAAATTTATGAAAATAGAGAAATATCTAGTTCTCAAAAAGGTAAAATCCACAATATCTACCATCCAATCAAAGATCACTAGGCACACAAAAAAGCAGAAAAATACAACCCCTGATGATTAAAAGAATCAAGGAAGTGAAAAGGAACCAGAATTGACACAGATGTTAGAAGTAGCAAACAAGCATATTAAACAGTTGACATAACTATATTCCGTACGTTAAAAAAGTTAGAAACTTAGAAAATATTTTTAAAAGACCCAAACCAAACTTCCTAAAAACAACGTCTGTGATGATGATATATGGGATAGGATTGACAACAGAGTAAACAATGAAGAAGTGAAGATTAACCACCTTGAAGACACAGCAACAGAAATGATCAAAAATGAAACTTAGGAAAAAATGTTTAAAAAATGAAAATATCACCAGTGAAATGTGAAACATTGATTTCAAGTGACATAAGAAACATGTAATTGAAGTTACCAAAAGAGAGGATGGAAGAACTAAAAAAATTTGAGGAATCAATGGAATCAGAAGACAACAAGAAATCTAATCTCACCCCTTCTAGTCAATATTGTACTGGAGGGTCTACCCTGTGCAAGAAAAACAAATAAAATACATCAAGTTTAGAAGGAGAAAAATAAACCCTCTTCATTTGCAGATGACATGATCATGCATCAGATGAAATCTATTTTTTTTTTAATCCACTTAAGTTCAGCACAATTGCAGGATTCAACATCAACATAAAAAATCAATTTTATTTCTATATTGTAGCAATGAGCAACAGAAATTGGAATTGAAAAAACATAATTTAAAACCATCAAAAAATTGAAAAAGGTTTAAACCAGACCAAAGGTTTGCAAAACCTGTGCACTCAAAGAAATAAAGACTTAAATAACTGTAGAACTATATCTTGGTCAGCAGGTATAAATGTTGTTAGGATACCAATTTTCCTCAAATTCATCTAGATTCAACACAATCTCAACCAAAATACAAGCAAGCATTTTTGTAGAAATTAAGCTTATTCTCAAAATAATAAGAAAATGCAAAGGACATAGAAAACTCAAAACAACTTGGAAAAGAAAAGCAAATTTTGAGAGTAAACACTACCAGCATTCAGGATGTATTTTGAAGCTACAGTAATTGAGACAGTATGGCATGAGCATAAAGGTAGACAAGCACATAAATGTAAAAGAAAAGAGTCCAGAAAGAGACCAACACATATATGGAAATTTATTTTTAACAAAGATGCAAAAGTAATTCAGTGGAGACAAAATAGTCTTTTCAATAAATTGTCTTGGAACAACTGGATATTCCGATTCAAAAAATAAGCTTCAATTCATACCTCATACCATATGCAAAAATAAAACTCAAAATAAATTAATAGCTCTAAATGTAACTCCTAAACTACAAAACTTCTAAAAGAAAACATAGGCAAAAATCTCTGTGATCATGAATTAGGCAAATATTTCTTAGATATGCTGCCAACAGAGAGATTCAAAAAGAAGGAAATTGATTAATTGCCCCTTATCACCATGTAAAACTGCTGCTCCACAAAAGTTACTGATAAGAGAAAGAAAAGAGGGAAGCGGACTTGGCCCAGTGGTTAGGGCATCTGTCTAACACATGGGAGGACCACGGTTCAAACCCCGGGCCTCCCTGACCCGTGTGGAGCTGGCCCACGCACAGTGCTGATGCGCACAAGGAGTGCCGTGCCACGCAGGGGTGTCCCCCACATAGGGGAGCCCCACGAGCAAGGAGTGCACCCCGTAAGGAGAGCCGACCAGTGCAAAAGAAAGTGCAGCCTGCCCAGGAATGGTGCCGCATACATGGAGAGCTGACACAACAAGATGATGCAACAAAAAGAAAGACAGATTCCCATGCCGCTGACAACAACAGAAGCGGACAAAGACGACGCAGCAAAATAGACACAGAGAACAGACAACCAGAGTGGGGGCAGGAAGGGGAGAGAAAAGAAGGAAAGGAAGGAAAGGAAGAAAGAAAAGCAGAGAAGAATGAAAATGCCCATCCAAAATCTATACAAGCAGGGTAAAACCACAACAGTCTATAAATGCTCGAAAGATGAACAAGGAATGCCAGAGACCAAGAGCACTGGATTCATTAGATAGGACACTGGATTCATTAGATAGGATGTGGAAACTCTGAAAGCTAAAGAGAAACAGGTTTGCAAATCATTATTTTAAAAAAAAACATATGGACGTAGTAGTTCATTCCATTATTATTCTTTCTTTTCTAAATTATACTCTGCTTTTATAGAGAAAAGGAACTAAGATTTCATTATAGCAGCCACTCTCTCTCCATTCTATTACTTCAAACTCACCCACCCCAAGTAACACAGCCAGGGCTGTGTGATTTGCTGAAAAACTCTAAAATACAGCAGGATAATATTTTGAGATGTTTACTGAGGTTTCTTTGCCCAAGATTCCTGTATGCATTACCTTCCCTACTTCCAACAGTCGGGCAATAGTGAAACCTTTCCTCAAGTATTACCCTTAAGGGAAGCTGGGACTAAACAGCCATATTGATTGTTTGATTATTGAAAACTTACTGAGGAAAGAGGACTTGGCCCAGTGGTTAGGGCGTCCACCTACAATGTGGGAGGTCCGCGGTTCAAACCCCAGGCCTCCCTGACTCGTGTGGAGCTGGCCCACGTGCAATGCTGATGTGGGAAAGGAGTGCCTTGCCATGCTGGGGTGTCCCCCGCCGTAAGGGAGCCCCACGCTCAAGGAGTGTACCCCATAAGGAGAGCCCCCCAGGGCAAAAGAAAGTGCAGCCTGCCAAGAATGGTACCACACACACGGAGATCTGACACAACAAGATGACGCAACAAAAAGATACACAGATTCCCAGATGCCACTGATAAGGATAAAAGCAGTCACAGAACACACATCAAATGGACACAGAGAGCAGACAACTGGGGGGGGGGGGGTAAGGGGAGAGAAATGAATAAAAAAATACATCTCTAAAAAAAAAAAGAAAACTTACTGAAAACACAATTTATTGAAAGTAAAAACAACATTTATGATCTATAACAGTTGTGATTTTTGAGGGAGAAAAACACTGTGAATTTTTAAGATCCAAAGTTTAGGTACATAACATTTAGATGTTATTTAAAAATAGAGAGAGGGAATATTGAGAAGGTGGGTTGATGACATGAAGGTTGTTTTCCAGTCATAGAGTCAGGATATAGAAATATTTATTGATGTAGGAAATAGTTTGGAAAAGGTTGGAAAATTAGGGCCAAAAACTAAAAGGTTGGATTAGGTCTCTCTTTCTTATTTATCCCTACATCTACCACCTGCCAACATTGTGGTTGCAAGCACAATTAAGGGTTGAAAAAAGAAAGCAGAAAATGTTGTCTCCATTTCCATCTTGAAGTCTTAGAAGATATGGCCTCCCAATACAAGGTGACCACAAGAGGTTTCAAATGGTGATGTATTCTACATGATAATAAACTTCTTTGAAAAGTGTCCAGAGATGAAAAAAATGTTTTCAATGTAAAGATGCTACACATTTTTTTTTAAATTCTTGGCCAGAAGCATTTCTGAAAAATCAAGGTGAAGAGCTCTTCATGTTTTTTCCCCCAGTTAAACTGAAATAACAGTAACTCATGAAAAATATAAGACACAACCATTTAATGTCTTCAGAAATGATCCTAAGGGCATACAGAATATGAAGAAACATTTTTTTCCAGAAAATCTATTAAATCCTGGTACAAAGAGCAAGGATTCAAATCATGATCTGCTCCCTTTCCCCCTACCCCAGCTCATAAAGATACAAGCTCCACTCCAGGCATGAAATGCCAAAAAGAAATTCTTCTCACTGAAGTGTTCACTCTAGAGTTATGGTATCTCCCCAGGAGTGCAAGGTCTACAGTACTTCTCATCTCCATGAACTTCATGTTGCAGAAGCTCTATTCCAGGCAGGAGTGACAGAGCGATTGGGAGCTTCCTTCCTCCACTGTCCCCTGCTCCCACCCTGCTTTTCGCTTCCTTATACTTTACCCGCCTGTTCTTCATAACCTCTCTGTATTATGGCCCTTCTCCTCCCCACTCCGCCCCTCCTCCCAGCCACTGTTATCTTCCCCCTCCCAGCCTTTGCTGTTCTCCCCGCCTCATTCCAACCTCCCTCATCCCGCATCCGCCCCTCATCCCGCATCCGCCCCGGCACAACCTCTGAAACCACCTCCTCTGCCATCAACTGCTTACGGCCTAAACCGCAGGTCCGCCCTTGCCTCTGCAGCCAATCCTCAGCTGCCCCGCGGACCTGCCCCTCCCACAACCTCCCCGCCTCCACGAGGCTATAAAACCCCATGTACTTCCTTAAATAAATCAGACCTGCGCATAGACCTCGTCTCCGTGGTTTCTTCCACCTAACCGCGCGTCCCCACCAAGCCTTGAGCCGCCCGCTGCCGCCCCGGTCCGGCCGTGAGCTCGGCCCGACCCCCGGCAGTGACCCACCCGCGGTACCGCAGCGGCGGCCACACTCCACCCAGACCTTACTTGTGTGCAAGAAGTTCTATACCAGGCACAATAGGCCACAGATATTGGGCCACAATCACCCTCACATCAACTTATGCTTAAGGAAGAAGTTCCTCGCTGGGAGAAGCAAGCCAAGAAGACCAAAGTATGCCACCTTCACCCAGCACCCTGCTCACAGAGTAGGAATATATTTCTAAGAAAAACAGACCACATTCCCCACCCAAAGCTCTAGAGCAGTGGCATCAGTATTCTGCCCAGGAGGCAGAGGCACACTGGAAGAATAGTGAGCTCCATAGTTCTCACTAAGAGGACTGACTTTATATGGAACCCAAAGTGGGGCAATTCTAAGCTAAGGGCACTGTCTAAAATAATGGATATTTTGGTTGGGAACAATCAACAAGAGACCTTTAGTATGATTAAAGCAATAAGGGAAAAGGCAGACTGGCTACAAGTTTAACAGTCACAAACAAGGAAGGAAATAACATATGAAGAGCACTCCTGGGGTCATGCAAGCCCTAAATTCTGGTCTGAAAAGTTACCACTGTAATAGGACCTACTTTGATTGGATAATACTGTGGAACATTTAGTGACCTACAGTGTTGTTAAAGACAATAGGGGAGAAGGTATAGATCAGTGGTTTGAGCACCTGCTTCCCATGTATGAAGAAGTCCTGGGTTCCTGAGCCTGGTCTCTGGTACTTCATTAAAAAAATAGAACAATAGGCTAGAAATTAGGGAAGTCTACCTGCAGTGTCTGATATCAAGGGAGGAATACAAGCTATGTGATACTGATACAAGAAGACAAGCTAGCAGCTTAACAGAGAAATCTGGGAAAGACACATTCAAAGAGAGACTGGCTCAAACCACCGTCAGTGGTGGAGTAGGGAGACTCAGGGTGGCTGAGTACATATACAAGGCCTCTGAGAAGCAATAGAAGAGGCTATGCACTTCAGGGAAACTGAATGGCAAGGTCACTTAGAAAATAAACCTGCAAACTAGTAAATGTTTGTCTTCATTTACCTAGCCCAGACAGTCACTTAAAAAATAAACAAGCAAACTAGTAAACAACAGTGACAGCCTTGGGGGAAAAGGCGGGGACAATATAAGAATTTCCACAATAAATTATGTAAAATACCTAGACTTCAACAAAAAAATTATGGGCAAGCAAATAAACAAGAAGGTGTAACTCATACAGAAGGGAAAAAAAACAGGCAACAGAAACTGCTATTGAGAGGGCCCAGATTTTGGACTTTGCAGACAAAAAGTTAAAAGAAGCTATTCTAAATATGTTCCAAGAACTAAAAGATGCCATGCTTAAAGAATGAAAGGAATTTATAATACTGATGTCTCATATAACAGAAAACATCAATAAAGAAATAGAAAGTATAAAAAGAACAAGTGGAAATTCTGGAGAGCAAAAGTCCAATAACGATAATAATGTAATTTGTCAGAATGTTTTGAAGGTAGACAGGCACTGGGAAAAGAATCAGTGAATGTGAAAACAAATTGATAGAGATTATGCAATCTGAAAAACAAAGATAAATGAACAGTCTTATAGAAATATGAAACACCATAAAAGAACACCAACACACATACAATGGGAGTACCAAAAGGAGAAGAAAGAAAGAAGTATAAATAATATTCAAAGAAATACTGAATACCAACTCCCCAAATTTGAGGAAAAACATCAATATAACCATGCAAGATCAAGGAATACCAAGTTAAACAAACTGAAAGAAATCAACACCCAGACAAATCATAGTCAAAATGCTAAAGGACAAAGACAAACAGAAAATCCTGAAAGTGGTAAGAGCAAAAAGAGTCATCATGGACAGAAATAGGATGACATATTTGAAGTGCTGAAGGGAAAAATCTATCAACAAAGAATCTTATTATTCCAAATATGATTGCTAGAAAACCTACAGTTCTTCAGACTGAAAGTACCAGATTTTAATTTGAGTCCACCTGAAAAAATAAAGAGCAAAGTAAAGGTAATTATGTTGCCAATTATGAAATGTAATAAAATTACTTATTTCTTCTCTCTTCTCTTAAATGATTTAAAGAATAATTACATAAAATAATGTAATTGTAATGTTATTGTATTTGGGGGCCTATGAAACATAGAAATGAATTATACTTCAAATAGCAGCACAAAGGATGTGGGTGGAAGCAAAGCTGTATTGTAGGCTGGAGTAAGGAAATGGTACCAGATGGTAACTCAAATCCACATGAAGAAATGAGCAAAATCAGAAATACTAAATAATATTAATATTACAAACTCTGTAAATATGTATTAGGTCTCATTTTCCTCTCAGAACAGATCATATACCTTATTATAAGAGCTACAACTATAAAAATCTTAGAAGAACACATAAAGGGAACTACCACCAGGATCTTGTATCAAAATTTAAAACTTTTGTTTATCAAACAAATCATCCAGAAAGTTAAAAGAAAACCAGAATGGGAAAAAATATATGTGGAAATGATATATGTTACAATGGTTTAACATTCAGAATATATGAAGAGCTCTGCAATGCAACAAAAAAACACAAATTCAATTTAAAAATGGACTAAGGACCTAAATAGACATTTCTCCAAAGAAGATAAACAAATGGCCAATGAGGACATGAAAAGTCACTCAATGCCTTTAGCCATTAGGCAATTGCAAATCAAAAATCGAAACCATGAAATACTACCTCACATCCACTGGAATGACTACTATTAAAACGAAAGCAACAAAAAAAACAACCAAAAAGTAGTACGTTCTGTTGAAGATGTGGAGAATAGGAAGACTAGTATGTTTTTGGTGGGAATGTAAAATGTTACAGAATAGTTAGACAATTCCTCAATACTTAAAACATAGAACTACCCTATGACCTGACAATCCCACTTTCAGGTATGTACTCAAAGGAATTAAAAGTACAGACAACAAACAGGTATTTGTACACCAGTGTTCATAGAAGCATTATTCACAGTAGCCAAAAGGTGGAAGGAATCCAAATGCCCATCAACAGATGCATGAATAAATAAAATGTGGTATATACATACAATGGAATATTACGGATCCCACAAAAATGAATGAAGTTCTAATACAATCAACAATACGGATAAATCTTGAAGATATCATGCTGAATATATCAGGCAGAGAGGATCAGATACTGAATGATTCCTCTTAAATGAAAAAATTAGAATATGCAAATTCAGAGACAGAAAGTAGAGTGCAATTTAATAGGAGTGATGAATTAGTGAATAATGATGTTAGACTTTCTGTTTGAGGTGATGGAAAAGTTTTGGCAATGGATGGAGGTAAGGAAGCCAAAATATTGTGGATATGGTTAATCCCAGTTAATAGTAAGCTTGGGAGTGGTTGAGATGGGAAATCTTATATTGCATATATACTAAAACAATTTAGACAGGGAGAGAGAGAATGAGAGAGGGGCTGAGACAATGACAATTAAAGCAATTATTGATTCTGGATTGGATTGAATAATTTAGGAGGAAATCCCAAGAGGACATTATTGGAACAACTGAAAAAATTGGAATACAGACTGCATTTTATATATCTGTGTTAAATTTCTTGACTTGATAACTGTACTTAATGTGGTTACATAAGTCACAATGTGTGTTCTTAAGAAATACACATAGAAGCATTAATTGTTCAAAGAGCATGACATACACATGTTTAGAAAATGGATGGATGGAAAGAGGGAAAGATGAATTGGTATAGATAGATAGATTAAATATGGCAAAATGTTAAAAGTTGGTAAATCTGAGTACCTGAGGAGGAGATAAACTGATTATCTGTGTACTAGTTTTGCATTGTTTTTCCAAAAGTTCTTCACACATAAGAAGTGTGAAGTTCTTTTAAAATAAAAAGTAAAAAAGATTGCCAATATCAGGCTGTAGGGAAAACCTACTGAACTGAAATAATGCCTTAGATCTTTACCAACAGCCATAATAGAAGAACTGAAGTATTATTCTCATGCAAGTATTATTAAAGTATGATTACACCCACCTCCCCTAGGCCCCACTACAGATGAAATAATTAGGGGAAATCATCACAACCTCTATCCAACAGGTGAAATCCTACAGAAACTGGAAGGGAATAGATTCTACCACCAAAACGTTCTAAGTACCTCCTCTGTCTTTCCTCAGTAAAAAAAGCCTGATCCTGTCCTTGGGAAAGGACCAAAATGAGTCACGAAACACTGGTAGAAGTAAAACCATTCCAAATGCTGGAAGGAAAAGATGGGAAACAAAACAACCTACCCCGGAGCAGAAATCCAGAGTAATCTCTAATCTTACTCTGAACAAGAGGGACAAGGACACATGGACAGCCACACCCTAGACCCAGGTTCTCAAGGCCTGCCTAAGATAAGAGGTAAGGCTCAGTCAGAGGGTCAGAGAAGGCACCCCTCGGGCCAACCTCCCCCACCACATGACACTCATCAGGGAAACAGGAGGGTGGCTTTCAGCTGGGAGAGCTGAAATGAGGGAATTCTCTCTGCAGAGAGCACAAATGAAAGATCCCAAGTCAAAAAGGCAGGAAAAAACAAGGTTATCACTAGTGGAAACGAACATTTTGGAGCCCAGAACAGAAAAAAAATTCATATCAGGTAGGCAGAGAGAAAGTAAACGCCAGGTCAGCTCTGATTACACTGAACTTCCACATAAAGGCCTAGCAGAAAGGAGGGTGTGACCATAGCAAAGCAGGAAAAAAATCAATTGTAACAAAAAAGTAAAGAAAATAAATACAACAATATCTACTGTCTTAGGCAGCATGTCTAGATTACAACAGAAATTTTAGGGAAAATCAAAGAGCAAGAAAGCAATTTTAATGTACAAACTATTAGAAGGAGCATATCGTAATCCAGGTCCTGGAAGCAAATTATATTTTTAAAACGTATTTAACATCGTGATGATTAATATATTTTTCTTTGTATTTTTTTTTTTTTACAAAAGCCCACAAAACATGTGAAGTGTGAATGTTCCCTCCATTTTACAGATGTCACTCTCCAAACACAAGCATACAGGAGTTGTGTGATGTGCCCAAGAGCTCAGATCTGGTGAGAGAGAGCCCCAGGGTTTGAGCCTGAGCTCCTTGCCCTTGATAACAGCTGTTTCCCTGGACTAGCAACAGGGCAGATTGTGACTTCCTGAGGTTTTCAGAAAGCCTATCTCTATAATGGCAGTTTGCGGCACTGCAGTATTTACTTAAAGAACATATAGATTACCAGGTTCCATGTAGTTGAATTTGCAGGAGTCCCTGCTGTTTAACATCATTACCTGTCTTTCTATTGATTCTTCCGTAAAAACATATCTATGTGCTAATTTGCAACAGCCTTATTGAAGTATAATTTACAGGCAATAAAGTCCATATAGTTATTGTTTTCATTTTGGTAAGTAATGACAAATAACTCTAACCATTCATCAAATCCACAATCAAGATAATGGACAAATCCATCAGCTTCCAAGGTGCCTCTTACAATCTTTAATTGCTTTCACAAAAACATTCACTTCTTAATAAAAAAGAAAAAAACATTCACTTCTTATGCTGTTAGGCATCTATTGATATTATTTTTTTAGTCTTCACCTTCTATAAATTATATAAATGAATTGTAGACTGTGTACTTTTGTTTAGTTTTTAACACAGATTGTTTGAGTTTGTACCCTCCTTAATGGGTATTAGACATTCACTGATTTTGACGCTTAATTGTTTTCCAAAGTTTACTTTCAGCACAGTGTGTTTATCTAGTCACCTCTGGAAACTCAGAAAGTGTCCAGTTTTCAGCTTTTATGAAAAAGTTCTTGCTAAGCTTGATTATATAGAAATCTGGAAAAAATTTTCCCTTATTCTTATAAAAAGAAAGAAAGCTTGAAATACTGAACATTAAAACTGTTCTTTGTTGTATCAGACATTTATTCTAACAATATGCTATTTTAAAGAAAACCACTTAAAATTTAAACTCATTAAAGGGTAAAAACAAGGATTCAGATAAATATATATGATGAAAACATGGAACAAAAGTAAGTTTCAAAATCACTTGCACAGAAACTACAGTTCCCCAAATGAAGATTCTTCGTAATCAAAATAGGTATTGCATAGTCATAAAGGGATCGATTCTCCACATTCTAAGTGAGGAAACTGATAATTAAAACATACAAATGCACTTAAGAGTTGGAAACATCAACACTCCATTCTCTGCAAGTGGTCAATAACTAGGAAGCTAATAATGGCAAATAGATAACATGAATAGGATTTTCAACCTCCTTGATTTGCTATTTATAGAACAGTTTACTGAAAACAACATAATATACAAATTATCACTGGCCACAAGTGATTAGGAAATATCACACCTAAGTCTAATTGTGGTGTTACATTGGATCTTTGTACAACAAACAAGGATTTTGTTGATATGACCTGGCAAACCCCCTTCTAGGTTAATTACCTAATAATATTAAAAACAGGGGCTACACAGATATTTGCAATGATGTTCATAATGGTATTATTCACAATTGCCAAAAGGTGTAACAACCCATAAGGACTTCAACAGATGAAAAGGTAATCAAATTGTGATAGACACATACAGTGGAGTATTAGGCAATAAAATGTACTGAGGTTCTGATACATGGTAGACTATGGATAAAACTCGAGAGATCAAGTTGCGTGGAATGGGACAGCTAAAAAGAAGAAATCTTAAATGATCTCAGTGATATGAAATAATGAGAGCCAGAAACTCTACTTAGGACTTCTACTGTTTTATTGGTACACCTGTTTCTGGGCAATGCTACAAGATGGAGGTGACTGGGACCTGTTCTCATTTGCCTCAGTCCTATGCCTCCACAGCAACCAGATGACATAGTTGAAGATTTCAGGTTAGACCATCAGGCCTTCAGTAGCTTGCACAGGGTCTTCAGAAGATGGGCTGATTATCAAAAGAAAGCCCAGATGCAAACAGGCATCAGTTGTAATGAGGTTATATGTGGTCTGAAAAAGTAACTGACTTGCCAGCAAGGAACTGGTGGGTAAATGTCATGATCACCAATATTCTTTCAGCTCATGCACTCAATGGGAGGACTGAACTCACACATGAGTGAGTGGCAGCCCTGCTAGACTCCATGTTATAAGCTGGAGGAATCCTGGAATGAAACACATGGGCACCAGTATTGAAATGTTGGGTGGACCATGTAATCACTGAACTCTGACTTCCCTGGACTCTCTGGACCATCAGAACAGCTTTCTCTAGCATGGAGGGAATTGCTCAGTTTAAATACTAAGACATTTCCTTGAACTTTGAGGGAGAACAGGCCCGAATATGGCTAGCGAGCCTGGCTGAATCCAAGGTATGAGATTGCATTCGTCTCCCTTGGCAGCAAGGTGGTACGAGGTCGATTACGCCTCCCATCATTGCTCAGCCCGCTGGCTGCTTACTGGACAGTTCTAAGCCTCATCTACCCAGCAACTAGAAAATCATCCAATCATCCCCTAGACGCTCCTAACCAATCACCTTGTTACATGCCCTATAAATTGTTCTCACTTCCTCATTAAATCGGATCAGCGCCATCAGCCTGTCTCCGTGAGTTCTTCTCGCGTCGGTCCTACCTGCTGCGAGGCCCTCCGACCACTTCCCTCAAACTTTACAAAGTTAATATTTCTAGGTTATCAACTTTTTAAACTGAATTATGCCCTAGAAATTAGAGAATTTTCCCTCTCAGTTTGATGTGGAAGAAATTTTCAAAGAACTAACAGAATTATGCAGAGCAAAGCAAG
Organism: Dasypus novemcinctus; assembly: GCF_030445035.2. Lineage (NCBI taxonomy): Eukaryota > Metazoa > Chordata > Mammalia > Cingulata > Dasypodidae > Dasypus > Dasypus novemcinctus. Next base: position 8,359,625 of record NC_080694.1, on the reverse strand, counting down.
GTAAAAGAACACAAGAGGTTATTCCAAGAAATTTTTTGAAAAACAAGAACTCTGATAACACCTCATTCTTAACCTGCTTTCAAACAGCCTTGGTCAAATGCTCCTAGAGGCTACACTAGATGGCATCAGCACCCAACCTAGGTATCCCTTCATGACTGTTCCACCAATGATGGCCAATGATGGAAAAAGTAATTCAATGAATAAACACATATGGTATAGAAAAGGAGGAGTGGAATGAAAATGATAGGATTAGTAAATGGTGGATTTGAGAGGGTAAGATTTCAATATTTTCAAACTTTCTATAATTATCTTTGCAACAAAGTATTAGTGAATAAGTGCATTTAAATGTATTGTCTAACATTGAATCCACTCCACTAACAAGGATACTTATCATCAACTTGAAATCCCTGCAGAACATATGGTAACTGCTGTCAGTATATGTGGATCATGGAGGCAGAACTGTTTTTGAATTTGTCAAGAACATACTGCCACTTAGGTGAAATACAAAATGAACACGAAGTGTAATGGGACTCTGTCACTGAAGCACAGCCTGTATTTTAGTACTACTGGCAGACTGACTATGCCCAGTTACTTTCGGTGGCCATTAGCTACAAATCTACACCTTTCTTCTTTTTTTTTTTAAAGATTTATTACCCCCCCACCAGTTGTCTGTCCTGTGTGTCTATTTGCTACGTGTTCTTTGTCCGCTTCTGTTGTCAGCGGCACAGGAATCTGTGTTTCTTTTTGTTGCATCAGCTCTCCGTGTGTGCGGCACCATTCCTGGGCAGGCTGCACTTTCTTTCGCAGTGGGTGGCTCTCCTTATGGGGTGCACTCCTGTGTGTGGGGCTTCCCTACGCAGGGGACCTCCCTGCACACATAAGCACTGCGCATGGGTCAGCTGCACACAGGTCTAGGAGGCCCGGAATTTGAACCACAGACCTCCCCTGTGGTAGATGGACGCCTTAACCACTGGGCCACGTCCGCTTCCCTCCTTTGATTCTTGTTTCATTCCTGCTCTTTGCCATCCTTCTTTCATCATGGAAGACTGTACTGAGGCAGCTCACACTGTACTTGTTAAACCTCCAACTCTAAATACACGCACATCTTGTCCTAGCCAGAATACTCCCAGTATTTCATGAGTAACACACTACTGTCTTTCAGTTATTCTGTGTCCTTCTAGCTTGCCAGGAGCAGCTCATTGTGGTGCTTCCAACTGACCCAAAATGTGAAGAGGCCACAACTAATGCAAGGTGACATTGCTTTTCATTGTCTAAGGTGACCCAGATATGTTTTGTTTTGTTTTTGGCTTCTTCCTTTTTCAATTAATTTCATGTAAGGACATCATCTAATCATTTACATTATAGATGATATATACAATTTTCTTGGGGCAGAGATTGCTGACTGGGAGTCTCTTCCAACTGATAAATGAATTAAGGGGCACCCATGAATGGCAGCAGCAAGTTATAACCTATAAGGCAGGGGGCCTGTCACACAGCTGTATTTCTTTTTCTCCTTGGATTAAGGATTAAGAATTTTATAACCACCAACCACAAATGGAATTGAGAGATAGACGTCTAGGAAAGGCTTGTGAATTCCAGATGGATCTGTAATGTTTGATTATGGGGTTGTGACTCGACCAGTTTCCCATGTAGTTTCCTCATGGTGGCAAGCAAGCAAAAGTCCTGTTCAAACAGGGTACAGCATGATATGATCCTCACAGAGTTTTCTCCAATTGCAGGTGACACAAGAACAAGTGAAAATGGAACATTATCTAGAACTGCTGATGTAGAAAAATCTGGATGATAGGAAAATCAGGGCATTCTTAAGTCCGTCTAGAATGGAACCATGGTTCCAGATCTTCGTGAGAATAAGGATTGGGGGTATGGTTAAAGAAAGTGATTTTCCAGGGAAGGACTATGGGGATGTACTACATTCCTGAAAGCAGTAGCTGTGTTCCCTTTATGTGTCATTAATTTGTGTGTACAGGTGTTAGGAAGTGTGTATGCATGACTCCACGTGATGCGATTTGGAGAAGGGAGTTTCTGTGTCAGTTTCCTAAGAGATGTGTTAAACATAACACTGGGAAACTGCCATTGCAAATTTTCTAAAAAATAATCACATGACCACTGCAAACTTTGCATATATTAACCCGTAAAATCCTCACCATAATCATTCCTGGGACTATATTTACTCTCCCCGACTTTTATACGGACATTCTCAGGTTCACAGATTAGTGACCCAAGATTTCAAGTACCTAAGAAGAGCCAAAATGTGAATGCAACCATGTGCCCCTGCACTGATATGCTGAACTTCTCAGCTTCATTTATCTCAAAGCCGTGAGTCACCAGTGACCAGGCAAGGGATGCCCATCATCCATGTGTGCACCTGGAAGTGCACAGCTTACAGGGTTTCTAAACACTGCTATTCTTTATTAGGTAGCCTCAGGGGTCCCATAATTTAAGTTAGCATTTAGGGGCATTTTACCAGGTATTCAGGCAGAGTTATTACTATGAAAAGCACCAGATATTTAGATATGGATATTAGTGTGAAAGGCACATAGAAATCCCCATGTTTCTGGCAAGCTCACGGAGTCTGCAAGTTGTGAACCAACAGTATGACAAGCTGGTCAACCTCTGCCAAGACTCAGTCACTGCTCAGCACGTCATCCAAGCAGAAAAGAATTAGGGAGATATTTGGATCTATTTGATAACTTCATCACCTCAAGACCTACAAATGATTAAATCTGTGAGCTACACTGTTGGAAACTGAGGCACAGTGGCCTCTCAAGGAGAGAAGTGCGGTCTCCATGCTAGTGCTGTCTCCATGGCTATGCTTGCAACCTAAGGAATGTGGTAATTAAGAGTTCCTGGCAAATGGGATGAAACTGTTAAAGGCTGAAAGAAAAGATGAGCACATACCTTTTGTAGTGAATAGAACACTTAGACTTTGTACCTTGAGATAAGATTTTTTAAAATTCCTTAGACTATGGGTAATGCTGATAGTTAATATGTATTGCTGCTTAATGACAGTAGGCTATGTGTTTATGCTTATTGGCACATAGGCTACGTATGCCTGCTTCTTGGCACGTACACTGGAGTATATAAAGAGCCCCTTGTAAACAATAAAGTTCTCTGAGGAGTGACTACTCGCAGACCCCCTGATCCCAGCTCTCCCTTTCTTTCTTTGTTTCACTCTCTCCTTTTCTCTTTCTTTCGTTCCCAATACCCTTCGGGTCCAAATCTCCAACACTACACATCCCAAGGACAGTAACCAACAAGAACTCAAAGTTCCTAGTAGTCAATAGCCTAGTATCATCCCTTCTTCCAACTCTCTTCTTGAGCTTACAGCCTCCCTTCTAATGAACCATGGGATGGCTGGTGTGAGCAAGGAGTCACATAAGTCAGTGAATACTCTTATCTAAGTAATGAAAAAGAACACTGAAAGGAAAAATATTACAAAGTCAACATTCACTATTTTTAATATGGTAAGGTGTTGAGTGTAATCAAAACCTCTATAATTACCTCTATGAAAAAGGCTCTTTTCCCTAAAATTAAAACCAGTCAACCAATAAAACGCTACTTATCATTTAAAGAGAAAAAATACTACACAGCAGCACTTCGAATCTGGGGAGTTTGAAACGATCTTTGGGAAGTTCAGTAGGACACTCAATATTATCCTAGCTTCAAAACAGGGAGAAGGAGTGATGGGATTGTGACAGTAAATCACGGCTTGTATTTTAGTACCATTTGTAGATGGAATATTTTTTTCATTAGGATGCTTTTAGCTACATAGCCAAAGTATCTTATTTCTCTTGTTTTCTGTTTTTCTCATTTACCATCCTTCTTCTAAAAAGGATGATGGCTTACCAACTCATCATTCCAGGCTTCCTATCCCTCTCCCTCCAGATTTCCTTGCCCCTTCCCAAGTTGTATACAGCTCCCCAAATGACCCAGGAGCAACACCCCAAAGAACTGACAGTTACTCTTTGACCTCCTAGCTCTTCCTTAGGCCCTGCTGTAGGAACCTCCTAGTGACAGGACAAATGATGCCGCCCCATCTAATTCCAAGGGAAGATCACCTTACTCTGAGATGGAACGGTCACTTTCTTTCTTTGTACACCAGAAGAGAGAGACTGAAGATGCATTTATATTCCTGGAAGTATCCAAACTGTAAAAACCCCAATCCCTGTTTTCTATTATAAGCAGCCTCAGTGGTCTCAAGACACACAGAGGTTACAGGTTCCTTTTATCATAGACTGAGGCCTTGACATATTATGTAATGTGCAAAAGCCTACATTCTTGTAATCAGGAGAGTGCTGTGATGGTCCACCTAAATGTGGAAGTGAGAAGTTGACAAGGGATTGTTTCACCTCCTCTATCTCACTTATGAACTGTCTTGCTGAAGGCCTCTGACTCCACAGAGCCCTGGGAAGGTCTGGGATCCTAGGAGAAAGAGCATCATGATCTAGGGTGGCCAGTCTGGTCTCAACTGAAGAAGGAAGGGATGGTGTGTGTTGGCCAAAATGGCCTGCGGCACTAAGCAGCTCCTTTCCTGTGGCCGATTCCCGTGCGTGCCAACCTGAAGTCTGCCTCTTCCCTCAGTAACAGAAAGCCACCAGCCAATCGCGCGCACTAACCTGAAAACTGCCTCTTCCCTTAGCAACAGAAAGTCACCAGCCAATCTAAAATGTGCTGTCCCGTTCGCAAATCCATTCATAAGATGCCGCCCAAACAACCTATCCGCAAATGCCACCTCTCCCCCCGCCCCCACCATAACCCATATAAGCCGATGTACTCCCTCAATAAACTGGACTTGCACCATGAGCCTATGTCTCCAGAGCGATTACTGTGTGTTCTGTGCTCTGCCGTCCCTACCTCGCAAGGCCGCCATCCCACATCTTCCCCCTGCCGCACAGGAGGGGCTGGAGAGAGTAGCAGAGACTGGCGGCGACGCCAACAACTGGCGCCTGAACAGGGACACCCCTCGCTAGCCACCAGCGGGATCCACATTGATCCTCTCTGCATCGGTAAGTGAAGCTCAGTATGGGGAATCTCTCCTCTTCTGAGAACGCACCACAAGCGCGCGCACTACATGCTCTCCTGGCAAGTCGCCGCGTTAAAATTACTGAGAAAGAGCTTTCTCAGTACTGGGACTTAGTTGTCCATTTTAATCCGTGGCTAACCACAGCCACTTTGTGGGACCCTGCCACATGGACTAAGCTCATCTCCCGGGTGCAGTCTGCCGAACAACGTGAAGGCAGGACCTTCCCCTAGGGCTGATGCCCGCACTCCAGGCCGTCCATGCCTGCCTCACTAGTCCCTCCTCTGGTGAAGTTTCCACCTCCCCCCTCGTAAACTTTCCTACTTTACCCCCTCCCCCGCAACGATCTCCTTTCGACCCTCCCCCTCCGTTCCCCTCCACCACTCCTAGTCTCCCTCCCCCGCTCTATCCTGCCCTCCCAGAGTGCAGCAAACCTTTCCCAATCCTTTCTCCAGTCCTACGCCTGTACGATTAGAGCCCGCCTCGGGCAAACCTGATTGCGAGCTGCTCGCCTCCACTCTGAGTCCCTCAGTTGGTCCTGTTACATCTCAGCCCCCCGATCTGCCCTTACCCCCTTCTACCTCCTCCCCCATTTCTGTTTCTCTTCCTGCCATCCAGACAAATCCTCTCCACCTCCCCCACCTCCTAACTTCGCTCCTCCCCCACTCCGTACTCCCTTCTATTCCGTCCCCCAGGCAAGCGTTTCCGCTTCTCCTTTTTATCCCTTTCCCTTTCCCCTTCCCCAGCTGTCACTGTATCCGGTCCACTACCCCCCTGATAACAGCCCAGCCTTTTGGACCCCCTGGGACAATAAAACCATCCAAAATTTAAAGAAAGCAGTCCAGGAGGATGGCCTTAACAACCCATATGCTCAAATGCTCCTGGAAAACATGGGGCACGCACGTAATACACCCACTGATTGGAAAAACCTCGCGAGCCGTCCTCCTGGTGACTTCGTTACTTGGCTCACCCTTTACACCGACGGAGCTAATACTCAGGGCACACAAAATATTCAAAATAACCTCCCTGCCATCCCACCTGACGCCCTGAAAGGCGAAGGACAATTTGTGATCCCCGCTCAACAACTTAACCTGCCCAGCTCCTTATCTTGATCAGTGTCGCACCCTCGCAATGGCTGCCTTCAACAAAATTAACATTCTAAAGGCAAACCAGTGCAGCTTTCCAACCTACTCCAAGAGCCAAATGAATCCTTCCCTTCATTCTATAGTCGCGTCAAAGCGGCGAATGAAAGGAAGGTTTCCCACCAAGCCGCCGCCGACGCTTTACTCAAAGACCTCCTCTGGGAGGGTGCCAACTCCGCTTGCAGACAGGCTATAATGCCCATTCGCAACAAATCTCCCATCGATTGGGTTCTTGTCTGTCGCGACATGGGCAGTTTTACTGCCACCCTTACGGTTTCAACCTCCGCTTCAGCCTCTCTTATGCCAGCTGTCCTGGCGACAGCGATCACTGAGCACCTGCAATCGCCCTCCCGATGAAACTGCTATAAATGCCGCCGACCGAGACACTTTGCTAGAGAATGTCCGCAAACCGCCCCCCGCCCGCCCACTGTTCACCGGCTCTCCCCCTTTCCGTGTGCCCCAGGTGCCGCCAGGGTTTACATTGGAAAAAAGACTGCCATTCTAAAGTTGATGCAGCTGGTAACCCACTCCTGCCTTTAAACTCCCGCAGGGGCAACCCTCAGCCCCACCACTAAGAGGGTTGCCCACTCCTCCCTTCGCACGTGCTCTCCCTTCTTCCAATCCCTGCTGGGAGCCAAACTCGCGCTGCCAAAAAACCTCCAACAATTTTAAGTTCCTGGAGGATCAAATAGCAGTGCTAAAAGGACATCTCTCTACACTAGCCGTTCAGGTTTCTCCTCCTCCTGTTCCCCCCATTAAAGCTAAACCCCCAGGGGTCCCCTCTGGCCCTGATGCGTGCTGCAGAAAACCTAGTACTTATCTTACATTTCTTGAAAATCTCATCGCAGCTCTTGAGGCGCAGTGTCTGTCAGCTCTTAACAGCAGGAGATTCTTCTCCTGCAACTCCAACTGACAAGCCTCTCAAACAGTTGCCTTCGCCGGTAAAAACCCCCTCCATCCTCTGGACTATTCCCATCATCCAACATAAAGCTTTCCTCACCCGACAGGTTCAAAATAGAAATATCAGAGGACAGATTGACACAGGGGCTGATGTCTCCGTACTCCGCTCTGCGGATGTTGACCCCTCCTGACCCATGAATCCAAGGCCCCCTAGCCCAGGGAGTAGCAGGGCTCCAAGCCTCTCAACAAATATGCGTGCCCCTCAACTTGGTCCCATCCGGATGGTAAATATGGCACTTTTCGGCCCCTTGTCATATCAAACATAGCTCATACACTTTGGGGGGGTGATATACTGCCTCAAATTGGAGCAATCATCTCAACTCAAACATCCCCCCAAGCATAAGGGTCACTGATCCGCCTCTGTTGTTTTACATCGTCCCACACGCCCCCCCCAACCAAAGTCAGGTGGACAATGAATAGTCCCATCCGGACGGACCAGTGGCCTTTGCCTTGAGACAAACTTCCCCATCTCCTCCGCCTTGTTAAAGAGCAGTTACTTTTAGGACACACTGAACCTTCTAACAGTCCCCATAATTCCCCTATTTTCGTTTTCTGCAAAAAAACGGCCCAAACCTGGAGACTTCCTCATGATCTCCAAAATATTAATGCCCACCTTGAAAAACTAGGCTCCCCGCAACCCGGACTTCCGCATCCCTCTGCCATCACGGAGGGCTTCCATATAATAGCGGTTGACATAAAAGACTGTTTCTTTTCTATACCTTTGCACGAACAGAACCGCCCCTTCTTTGCCTTTTCAGTGCCTGTAACAAATTATGCCCACCCTCAACTGCGTTATCAGTGGAAAGTTCTTCCCCAAGGCATGAAAAATAGCCCAGCCATGTGTCAACTGTTTGACAGCCGAGTTACAATCCCACTTCTCCCTTATTGTCAGGTCATTCATTACATGGATGATGTTCTCATTGCACATCCCGATATCCAGCATTTAAATGCTTGCCTTAAGTCTCTTTTAAACAACTTCCAACAGCTAGGCCTTACCATCGCGCCTGATAAAGTCCAAGTTCTCCCACCTTATACATTCCTTGGGTATACTATTACAAGCCAAATCACCCCCTCTATCCCGAAATTGCAGTTGCCCCCTACGTGCTCCCTCAACCAGTTGCAACAACTCTGTGGGGACATCAATTGGCTGCGTCCTCACCTAAATATTTCCACACACGAACTTAAACCTTTATTCAATCTCCTTGACGGCGATTCCGATCCCTCGAGTCGGTGAGTTATAAGGGTCCCCGCTTGTCAGGCCCTTGATCTTGTCAATAGCAGGCTTCTTGTGCTCAGTGTGGCCCAATTCCAACCTGCATTACCGCTCCTCGCCATGGTACTCAATACCCTGGGACACCCACAGGCCTCCTATATCAGGAGGCACCCCTCTTTTGGGTGCATTTTGCTATAAGTCAACTAGGAAGAATCACTTCCCATCTCAATGCCATTTGCCTTCTAGGCTGAAAATTAAGAAAAACGGTGGTCCTTGAGCCTGACACTTCAATTCTCCCTCTTAACCAGGAACAACTCCTAGCTCTCTCCCAAACAGCCCTAAACATGAAAATCTTGCTAGCTGGATTCCTAGGACAAATTAGCTGCCATTTTCCCAAAAATAAACTCATTACTGCCATGACCCTCCTCCCTTTTGTCCTCTCCTCTCATGCTTTCCCCTTTAGCTTCCCCCCTGCCTCATGCCCCTGTGGTTTTTACTGATGCTAATAAAACTCTTTTTTCTGTAATCGTCAAAAAGCCCCCTCTGCCTGCTTCTATCCAGGTATTCCGTCATTCAGGGTCTGTGCGAACAGGAGAGCTGCTCGCTCTCCTTCAAGCCTTCACACGGTTCCAATCCAACCCTATTAACATTTTTACCGACAGCGCATATGCAGCAAATACTATTCGCTCACTGCTTTATGCGATCTTAAAGACCAAACCTGGTCTTCTGATAGATGACTGTCTCCAGACTCTGCAGTCTCTTCTTGAAAACTGTTCTCACCCCTGGTTCATCCAGCACATTCGATCCCACACAGGACTTCCAGGAGCCCTTGCAGAAGAAAATGCTCTCGCGGATTCCTCTTTAACCATCTCAATTCTCTCAGCCTCATTAGATCAGGCGAGAACCTTACACTCTAAATTTCACATGTCAGCCAGTTCCCTTCATCATCTTTCTCCCGATCTTACGCAGGCCCAATGTAAACACCTCACTCGCACTTGCAAGCATTGTGGCCCCCTACTTCCCATAGGCCCTCTCTAACCCCAGGTAGTTAATCCCCGAGGCCTTCGCCCAAATATTCTCTGGCAAATGGATATCACCTATGTGCCTTCGTTTGGACGCCTTAAATTTGTTCATGTCATCATAGACACATACTCCAGGTTTCTTTTTGCTACTGCACTCACTGGAGAAAGAGCAAAAAATGTTGTCACCGCCTGTCTACAGGCCTTTAATCAAATGGGTATTCTGTGGACCATGAAAATGGATAACGGACCTTGTTTTCAGTCCAGAACCTCCAAAAAATTTTGTCTTGATTGGAACATTCAACATGAAACAGGAATACCTTATAACCCTCAGGGACAAGCTCTAGTTGAGCGATCCAATGCGCTCCTCAAAACTACCATCAAAAAACTAACGGGAGAGTTCCCTCGTGATACCCCCCAGGACCTGCTTAACAAAGCTTTAGTCACCATTAATTTCCTCACCTTTGATAATCACCATACTACCCCTGCAATTCGTCACTGGGGAGGTCTATGATCAGTCCCCACGCCAGCTCCCCTCGTCATGTGGAAAGACCCTCTCACCAACACGTGGAAGGGCCCCCATCCCCTCTTAACCCAGGGATGAGGGTATGCTTGTTTCTTTCCAGAGAATACACAGCATCCGTTGTGGATCCCCAGTCGTCTCGTGAAACCTGCAACTGTGTCAACAAACAACACTGATGAAAGCCTGCAGTAATAATAGCCTCCTTTCATATGGCGCAGTGGTTTTCATCATTGTCCTCCTCCTGATCGGCGTCACTCCTGCAGATTGGACAAAGGTTCAACAACGTGTCTTCATCCTTATCACTCTCCTCTACATTGGTATTCTTCTTCTAGTAATATGCTTCCTTTTATCTTAGTCTCTATCCTCCTTACAACCCTCTTTCCCTCCTCCATTATAAGTAGGGGAGAAACTTAAAGAGATGTCTACTCCTGGGAATTTGTAGTTAGAGAAACCTTCTCCTGCCAGGGTCGTACCACGTCTAACAACATTGGATCAGGCCGTTGCCCACCCACGGGGTATGCAAACACTATTTCCATTAACCTCCACCCTTTGTTCTTTACACTTGATAACCCCACACCCCCTTGGTACGCTGTTTGGAATCAACCCTACGCATGCTTCCCCTTTCAACAAACTGAAGCATATTGTATTAAATATAATTATAATCAGTCTTATGGCGGCTGCCCATATTGGACCTGTCAAATTGGAGATTATGACACTTGTTTTATTCCCCCTGCCACCCCTAATAGGGCTTTACCCTCAATCTGTCTCATCTCCTTTAATGTTACCAGTGGGTCTCTAATGCTTCACATATAAGATCCTTGGGATTCCAAATGGGCTTCTGGAGTTTCCGGAGCATTATACGTTAATTCCGAGAGCAGGCCACGTAGTTTTCTTTTTATAAATCGTCAATATACTTATGAATATTCTAATACTACCCGGGATATTACATGAGTTGAAAAAAAATACATGAATCTGAAACATCCTTACACAAAACTCTCAATCATGAGTCTCAATATTCTTTCCCTTCCTGGACTGAAATTGTCGATTCCACTCTCAACTTCCTCAACCAGTCCACTATTCTCCCTACCACCACCCATTGTTTCCTCTGTGCAGCACTTAGTTGCCCTTTACTTGCTGCTACGCGTGTACCTTACAACATTACCAATTTCTCCAACCGCACGTGGTCTACTTGTGGAAACCCCATACCTACTGTGCCCTTGTGGAATGTCAACGCCGACAATCTAGCTTGCCTCTTTACAAACTCCACAAGTCATTACTCCTCTCAGACCATTTCTTGTGCTATCAATGAAACACTTCCTCAGAATTTTTCTATACCTGTCGGCTTTTACCTCTGGTGTAACCAATCCTTCTTCACCTGCCTTAATGGCATTCGCCCTGAACCCTGCGTCCTAGTAACCCTTACCCCTCAACTCACCCTCTATAGTGAAAGTGAAGTTAAATTACTATTATCACCAATTCAGAAGCGAGCTGTTTTCCTTCCCATACTAGTCAGAGTTAGCCTCACAGCATCAGTCGCTGCAATTGCTACTGCAGGAGGCGCTCTTGGCCACGGTGTTGCCACCTCAGCACAATTTCACAAAGAGTTACACGTAATCTTAGACTCTACTACAGCATCCCTTGAGTCCTTACAGAGACAAATTTCCTCCCTCGCTCAAGTTGCCTTACAGAACAGAAGAGCATTGGATCTTCTTACAGCTGAGAAAGGGGGAACCCGCCTCTTTCTCCAGAAGGAATGTTGTTATTATGTTAATGAGTCTGGAGTAATAGAGTAAAATGTAATCAAGCTAGAAAATTTGCATGATTCGCTGTCTAACAGTCCTCTTACTCCCCACTCTTTTCTTAGTTGGCTTTCCTCTCCAGTAGCAACGTGGCTCGCCCCCATTCTCGGTCCCCTTGTTTTCATTATTGTGTTTTTTACCGTAGCGCCTTGTCTCCTAAAGTGGCTTCAGAAGAGAATTGAAAGTATTTCCGCCTTTACTGTTTATTCACTTCAATTTCGTCAATATCAACCACTAGCACAGAATGAAGACCCTGCCGTCGGGGAATTGACCACAACACAACTATAGTAGCGCACAGATAAATAACGGAGCTACAGTAATATCGTACCCGCAAATTAATTCCCTCTGCCCGAAAGATTAACTGGCAGCCAGAGACAGGTAAGACCTCCAGAGGGAGGCAACCTAAGACAGGCGCAGTTACACGGGTGAAAGAAAGCAAATTATATAACTGGTAGCCAATGACGGGTAAGATTCTCAGAGGAGAACAACCTAAGACAGGCACGGTTATAGAGCCTTCTTAAAAAACACAAACGGAGGAATTGTTGGCCAAAATGGCCTGCGGCACTAAGCAGCTCCTTTCCTGTGGCTGATTCCCGTGCGCGCCAACCTGAAGTCTGCCTCTTCCCTCAGCAACAGAGGGACACCAGCCAATTGTGCACGCCAACCTGAAGTCTGCCTCTTCCCTCAGTAACAGAAAGCCACCAGGCAATCGCGTGCACTAACCTGAAAACTGCCTCTTCCCTTAGCAACAGAAAGCCACCAGCCAATCTAGAATGTGCTGTCCCGTTCGCCAATCCATTCATAAGATGCCGCCCAAACCCAGCCTATCCGCAAATGCCACCTCTCCCCCCACCCCCACCGTAACCCATATAAGCCAATGTACTCCCTCACTAAACCAGACTTGCACCACAAGCCTATGTCTCCAGAGCGGTTACTGTGTGTTCTGTGCTCTGCCATCCCTACCTCGCGAGGCCGCTGTCCCGCATCTTCCCCGCCACCGCACAGGTGGGGCTGGAGAGAGTAGCAGAGACCGGCAGCGATGCTGACAGGTTTGCCACCGTCTCTAATAACTTTCTTGCAGATGTGTGTGTTCCTAAAGATTGACTTGCAGATCAGTGGTATGACTCCACCAGGAGTGATGAGGACGACAGTCCAGATAGACACCTGAAGCACCCAAACAGAGGGTCACAAGAACCAGTTATATTGCATCTGCTACTTTGTAGGCTGAACAAAGGAGTACAAAACAGAAAGTAAATACATAAGGAGCTGTGCTTTGTTCTTTTCATATTTTAATTCTATAATAGAGGTTAGAGGACCATGGCATTTCAGCATTTGTGTTTGCAATCTTCTTTTCTGGATTTTGCTATTTAGGATTTTGCTATTTAAGAATATCTTTTCCCACAAGACCTGCTCTTTCATGCACTGACCACTGCAAATCCTCAAAGCCTCTGGATTTCTAGGTTCACTACACATGCTCCCCTGACCTGGTGAGGTGCACTAGAACGCATATACTTAAACAAACATCTAGTTTCCATGTCTCACCCAAATACAAATGCTGGCCATGCAAATACAAATCCTGGGATTAGGACTAAAACCTGAATTTGCTTCCATTTGACAGAAGTTTCTGTGTAGTTTGCCCTTCAAGACCGTCCAAGGCCTGGCATGGTTTCTGGGGGACTTGTGTGCAGGGGCTGCTCAATGCCTCACACACCGCCTCATAGAGGCCCACTAACCAGTCCTCCTAGAAAGAAACAGACCCAGGACAGAGCATCGGGGCTGTAGGGCCAAGGTGACACTCTCCTCTCAGAACCCAAGCTCCAGAAAGCTAGCTCTGCCCTGTCCCCACACTGCAATCATGCTCCTCCAGGTTATCTTTCCTCATTCCTGTGTAGAAGCTCCTCCCGTCCAATTTTCCCAAATCTTGATGAACCCTGGAAGTTCCACTGATTTAAGTGGTCACATCACAGATACAACACTGTCTGACTTGCAGTCCAAGGGAATGTGGACAAGTAACTTGATTTCTTTTTGCAAATTTTTTATTGTCTTTCTTCTAAAAATACATAGATCACACAAAATGTTACATTAAGAAATATAAGAGGTTCCAATACACCTCACTCCCCGCCCCCCCACTCCTCCCTCATCACAACCTCTTTAATCAGTGTGGCACATTCATTGCATTTGGTGAATACATTTTGGAGCACTGCTACGCTGCATGGGTTATAGATTACATTGTAGTTTACTCTCCCCCAGTCCATTCAGTGGGTTATGGTAGGACACACAATGTCGTCCATCTGTCCTTGCAATATCAGGCAGGAAAACTCCAAGTCCTGAAAATGACACCTCTTCTTCCCTCTCCCTGCCCTTGGCAACTCGAGTGGCCACTGTCTCCAATTCAATGATACAAATTTTTCCATTGCTAAAGTCACAATAGTTCTATTGTAGAATATCAGGAAGTCCACTCTAATCCATATTTTATTTCTCCATCCTGTGGACCCTGGGATGGTGATGTCCACTCCACCTCTAAATTGAGAGGGGGTTAGATCCCACATGGCCAATGGATGCGATTCTCCTGCTTGCAGTTGTAAACTCTCTTGGTTCCCTGGTGCCAGATACATGTCATTGTCCCAAGTCCCAAAAACACCCAGATGTTACACCTGTTTTCCCCTCTCCCTAATGCCAGAACATCCATGGTTCAATGACTCCTCAATAATGGTATTTCTTCCATTGCTAGAAACACAATAAATCTATCAAAGAATACTAGTAACTTTATTTTAGTCCAGAGCTCATTTCCCAATCCTGAGGACTCTGGGACGATGATTCCAACTCCACCATTAATTGAGGTGGGGTTTTTGATCCCATATATCCAATGGATGGGACTCTCCTGCTTACAGCAATTCTTGGTTCCTTGGTATGTTGTTTGTCCATCATCTATCTCCTTCCTTTTACTTGTCCAGGGTGAGCTCACTGAAGTGGAGAATAGGAGTTGCAATTCCTTTGAAATTCAGAGCTTAGCTGGTATATGGATAATCCAAAGATTTAAGTCTCTTGGATGTATACCAACCAATACTAGTATTAATTATACATTCAAATAGGATAGAAGACTCAGGCATATGTAAATCACTGCTGAGCCTAACTCTGTCACACTGTGGAGGATAAATACCAGATTAGGGCCCACTGGCAAGGGGCCAAATTCCTGAGCTATCTGTCCTGACTATAGTGTCTGGATATCTCAATATCCCAGAGGAGCGTCACTATTTCAGATAGTATCTAATTTGTCTGTCAGTGAGAACCAAAGCATAAGCACTCCCTCTGGGATGGCCTCCCAACTCACTTTGCAGTCTCTTAGTCATACAAACCATTTGTCTTTAGCTTTTCCCGCTTTTTGTCAAGGGCTATTTTCTTTTCTTTTCCAGATGACTGCTTTTGGAACTTGGCAGCAATCTCTTGGTCCCAGGGAGGCTCATCCCTGGGTGTCATGTCCCACGCTGGGGAGTAGTTATTGCCTTAATATGCTGAATTCCACTTAGAAGGAGGCCACACAAGCAACAAGGAGGCTCCCAGTCCCTTACTCTTAGGCACCCTACTTTCCTAGGCTAAGTTTCCATTTCAAGAGCAAAGGCTCATAAGGATAGTCATCCATACCAAATATCCTTCAATGGACTGGATATCCTCCTTCACAAGTCCTTGTCACCGTATTTGGGGCATTCTTGTTGCTCCATTACAGAATGTGGCAGAGATCACCCAGATGGGTGTGGGAGTGCGGGCCAATTTTGGCCAGTAGCCCAGCCGGCCTGGCAGCAGGCGTGTGCACAGCCTGAGGCCATGGTTCAGGGTGGCTGGAACGGGCGACCACGCCCTCAGCCTGGTACGGGCGTAACGCCCTCAGCCTACCCAGACACGCAATATCACCAACGGCTGCCTCCCTTCATCTCCCGCCTGAGCATAACACCCGGTCGGCCCCCACCCCCACTCCCTCCCTCCTCACTTCCCCTTTTTCCCGCCCCACCAAAACCTCGCAGCAGTCCCTCCCCTTAGCAACCACTTATGGCAACCAATCAAGAAGCCACTTTAGCTTGCACCAATCAGCAGCCTACACACCACCCCTTAGCCCTACAAAACTGTAAACCACTTCCTCAATAAACCAGACTCGCGCCATCAGCCTTGTCTCCGTGGTTCGTGTTACTCCAGCCCAGCCTCGTCGTCCTCGCCTCCTGCGACCCCACGAAGCCCCCCAGAGGCTTCAGATGGGAATTTGATATTCTTTTGGTTATGGTGTGAATCTCCACCCACTGTAACATTTGAAATTTGAACACGCTAATATGCTTCATATATATACCTGGGGGAAATTCCTCCCATGAATCTCCCCTCACTGACCCCTCACACCAATGAGTCTCCCAGCCACAGCTGTAACCCTTCTATGATCTAAAACTTCTTCAAAAAGGAAGTCAATAAAATTGCCAAATACACTAAATAGGAAAATGAAATAATAATGACCATTTTATACATAAGGAGTATAATACTGAAATAATAAAAAGTAAAAATAAAATTTTTAAAACATTGGGACATTAAAAAATGAAAATATATTTAAAGGAAAAAAACTTGTTATGGCATTTTGCCTTTCATCACTGTTAAGACTGTTATCCAGTATGCACAGCGGCATTTTTTTTCCATTTATTCCCCTAGTTTATTACTATTTTTTCAGTTTTTTTCCAAAGAAATTTTAGGTCACATGAGAGTCACATACAGAATACAGGTAATTCCCATATACCAAACATCCTCCTCCTTTTTCCCTTTCCCCCATCAATAACAGTTTAACTGTGGATGGTACACTTGTCAAAACTGATGGACAAATACTGAAACATAGCTACTAATCTCCCTCAATGGTTCACAATATCGTTTACATTTTGGACCATATAGTTTTATAAAATCTGATAAAATTTAACATGGCCTAAAGCCATCACTGAAAGATTATGCAGAATTTTAAGCTTTTTTATCTGGTTTATTATATCCTTTCATATCTAATTTTGTCTACATTATTTTTGAAAAAGTACTTTTCAGTATGTAAAACATACAAAGATCAAGATCTACCATTTATTTCCACTGCTGTTACTCATTACTTTCCCTCTATTATTAATTATGAATAGGAAAAGGTGTAAATATTTTTCCTACTGGTCAATACCTATGAACTTTTTCTTGAAATTGTAGACCTTCATGTGAGATTCAGAACAGCTTTCCAAATCTCACAAACCTTTCTCTCTTTCTCCTGTTATTTGTCTGCAATGCTAGAACTATGGCAGGTTGATTCTTTTTTAAATGTTTACTTTTATTTTTAAAGAAACTTTAGATTACATAAATGTTACATAAAAAATAGAGGCGATCCCCATATACCCCACCCCCTCACACACTTTCCAATATCACTGATATTTTTCATTAGTGTGGTACATTTGTTACAATGGATGAACACATATTGAAGCACTGCTACTAATATTTAGTTTACACTGTGCCCGAAGTATTTTTATAGACTGTGACAAAGTGTGTATAATGGCCTGTATCTATCATTGCAATGTCATGCAGGACAATTCCAATGTCCCAAAAACGCCCCTCAGAAACTCCAGTGGCCAATGCCTTTATATCAGTGATAAAGTTCTTCCATTGTTGGAATAAAAATAAGATTATGATACAAAGAGAATAGTAATAAGTCTACTTTAGTCCATTGTTCATTCCTCAATATTGGGTATTTGGGGATGCTGATACCCAATCCATTTCTAAAGGAGTGGGGACTTAGATCCAATTGGGTAGATGGATGCTAAAAACTATGGCAGCTTCTGAATTTCCGTACTTCCTGCTTCTGAATTTCATCCACTCTTAAGTATACTTGAGTATTTTATTCTTATGATTACTAAATTTTGTTTTCTTATTGCATTTTAGTGCTGCACTTTCACTTATTTTTATCATTCATATCAGGCATTTGATTTGACAGTTACTTTCTTTTTATTTAGTTTTTAAGAATTTGGTTTTCATGGTAGCATTTATTTTTAGATATGTTTTTTATTTTTTTCCATTCCTTTAGATTCCCAGTCACATAGGTTCAGAGTCATTTTAATTGGACCTACAATTTAACAACAATTCGCTTTCCTATTATCAGGCATATAAAAGACCCACCAAAGTAACTCATGTATATCACATGGTCCGAAGACTTATCAATAACTTTTGCCCATACTATAGTTCAACACTTAATTTTAGAAATAGCCTCTAGCAAGAAAGAATAGATATAATAATGTTTACTGGTATTTCAAATTTTTTCATGTATGCATAAAATCCTGCAAGCCACATTATACCATGGTTGTCTTACTGAGCATCTTGTAAACATCTACAATTAGGAAGAACTATTTGAACTGAAACCACAAAATGTTGGTCCCCTTACAAATGGGGTAACATTTTAGGATTTCAAAAATGCATACCCAGACTTCTTATTCCCTGGGGACATTCTCCTGCTCACTGAGTGAACTATCACTTGTGGAAGTCACAGAACCCTGTTCACAGCTGCATCTATAACACCTGCTTATGGTATCTCTCTCTCTCTCTTTCTTAGTTAGACCAGGAAAAATATTTTATTGAGAAATGGGGGAAAGAACAGAACTTTCTGAGAAATGAAAGGATGGAAACAAGCACTAAAATTTTGTATAGGCTTCTATAGACAGAGAAAGTGAGTTCTGACTAGTGTGGTTGCCTTTAAAGCTATTAATTATTCCTCCCCTTACTAAGGCTAACGGGAGGGGCCCAAGCTGCTATTGGTTATCCCACCAATTTTGGGGGCCAAAATTGAGTACTGTTTAGAATATGCAGGGCCTCCCCTCAGCCTACGAAAGAGTTCCAAATGTAACCTCAAGGTCAAGGAATCAGCGGGGTCTCATGGCTACATATTCATAATCTGTTGGCCATGTTGTAGCTCATCTTCTCCTCACTACCCTGTACTAAACTGCCTCAACTTCCCCCTTAAGAGAGTTCACTCCATTATTCTTTAAGGGGTACTGAGGGGCAAAGGTCATCCTTCTGCAGTTACTTCCTGCTGCTGACAGGGCATGAACCTCTCTGGCTTTTCTACAGTGTTTGATGGATGATGGGTCGTCCTCACCCTGGTTAAAAGTGGATGAAATCCCCACATGACACGGCGAAATGATGCAACAAAGTGAGATGCAGAGGAGAGACAGTGGGAGATGTAGCAGACTAGGGAGATGAGGTTCCTCAAGGGATTGAATGCCTCTCTCCCATACCTGGGCTCCCGAGATCAATTACTGGTGCCTCTTTAAAGAAAAAAGGAAACATGGGAAGCACATGTCAGTGCAAAACAACAAAGTGGGAGGGAATAAATAAATAAAACAAGTCTTTTTTTAAAAAATGACAATTAGCAACCAATGAAGTTTACTTTGTTCATCGAAGAAAGTGTAGATTTACTTTTCTTTTTTTTAAATTAATTCCATTAAACATGAATTTAGAACTTTCGTCGCATTAAAGATTTAGTAAATATAATATTAATTTATTTAATTGTATTCTAGAAATTTAGGGAGATTACACCTAAGCTAAATAAAATTAAAACCATTATAGGTTATTCCAGAAATATTCTTTATCCTTCCTCTACAGGAGGTTTAAAACTGTGAGTATACTCGTAATTAATGCTGGCTTCTGGTATATATCATACTTGTTTAAATTTGTTTTAACTATAATTTAGAAAATATCTTTCCATGGTTTTCAAGAAGTTTTCCTTTACTTAATGAAATCTGTTAACAGCATTATTAACCACCCGTATTTTAAAGCTGCTAAAATGTTTAAATTGGGGACCGACAGGATACACTGATTATTAATTCCCCAGCCTAGATTATAGTTTTAATCTGCCACACCTAGCCCCTCCCTCAAAGCTCAGGCAAAGAGAAGGCCCTGGGGGCTGGGAAGGTTAAAGGGCTCAGGAAAATTTTTCCCTTTCCCAATTCCCATATGCACCACACCCTCCCCTTCACACACTTTCCCACACTAACAACATCCCTCATTAATGTTGTACATTTGTGACAACTGATGAACACATACAGGCACACTGCCACTATATGGATCATAGTTTATATTATAGTTCAAATTCTCTCCCACACAATTTATGACAAGATACATACCGCTTGTATATGACATTGCAACATCATTGAGCACAATTCCAATGTCCTGAAAATGCCCCCATATTACACCTATTTTTCCCTCTCCCTCCCCTCAGAACCTCCAGTGGCCATGGTCTCCACATCCAAGATAAAAGTTCTTCCATTACTAAAATCACAATAAGCGTATAGAAGAATAACAGTAAGTCTACTGTGATCTATCATTTATTCCCCAATTGTGAGGATTCTGGGTTGGTGACGCCCACTTTGTGTCTAATTGACAGGGGGCTTAGATCCTAAGGGGCATATGGATAGGACTATCTTCTTGTAGTTGTAGACTCTCTGTTCCTTGGAATGGTTGTGGTCCATTATCATCTCCTTGTCACTTGTCCTTGGTGAGTCCAATGAACTGGAGAGTACGTGTTGCAACTCTGCTGAGTTTCAGATCCCAAATGGCACATGGAAAGCCCAAAAGTATAAGTCTCTTTGACATAACCTTATCAACTCTATTACTAACTATAGGTTTGAATAAAACTGGCAGAAGAGCCATGTGTAAGCAAACCACAAAACTAAGTCCAAGATTATCACCTTCTCAGTGTGCCAAATTCCTGAGTCGTCCACCCTGTCTATACTGTCTGGATGTCTCCAGAGCCCTTAGGAGCCCAGCTATTTGAGGCAATATTTACTGTGACAGTCAATAAGATCCAGCTGAGACATGCATAAGTATAACCTCTAGAATGATTACCCGGCTCATTTTCAAGTCTCTTAACCATATAAACTCATTTGTCTTTACTCTTTACCCCTTTTGGTCAATGTCTTTTTCAAGCTGAATTGCTAGTTGGTGCTTCGTAGCAATCCCTCAGTGCAAGGGAGACTCGTTGCTGGGAGTCACGTCCCATGCCAGGGAGAAGTTAGTGCATTTATATGCTGAATTTGGCTTAGAGAGAGGCCACACTGGAGCCACAAGGAGGTTCTCAGAATAAATCTCTCAGGCAGCCTATAATACTAAGCTAAGCTTCAATTTCAAAAGTAAAGGTTCATAAGTAGAGTCATCAACATCAAGGGTGCATCAATGTCCACCCTCCATCACTAGTCACTGCCTCTGTACTTGGGGTTCCTGCTGTTCTATTTGGGAATGTTGCATAACTGGGGTTTTGTTATTCTTTTGGTTATTGTGTGAAAGTCTACCCACTGTGACAATGCCACATGAACATTTGACCACATGCCTATGCCTTATTGGGATGCACCAGGTGAACGTCTTCCCATGAAGCCCCCATCATTGACACCTCACACCAATGACCTTCACCTGAAACAGTTGCAATCCTTCTGGGATCCAAAATTTCTCTTAAAATGAAGTCAATAAACGAATCAAACACAATTTCTAAGAAAATGAAATGATGATAGTTTTAAAAATACAAAAAAGTTTTAAAAATTGAAATAATTGAAAAATTTTCCATTATATCTTTCGTCATTATAAGATCTGTTGTCTTCCATGTTCAGTGACATGTTCTTCCCTTTATTCCCCCAGTGTCTTATTTTTTTCACTGTAATTTCAGAGAAACTTCAGGCTATAGAAAAGTCATGTAGAGAATACAGGGTATTCCCATATACCCAATATCCTCCCCCTTTTCCTGTTTCCCCTATTAATAACATTTTACATGTGGATGGTACATTTGTTACAACTGACGCACACATACTGAAGCATTGCGATTAACCACGGTCAATGATTTACATTATGGTTTACAATTAGGACTATACACTTACAAATTCAGATGAAATTTAATATGGCCTGTATCCATCATTGCAAGATTATGTAGAACAATTCCATTACCTGAAAAATGTCCCATGTTCCATCTATTTTATTCCTCCCTCCTTCTCCCCTCAGGACCTAGGGCAACCACCAAGCTCTACTCCTTGAAGAACAAGATTTATAGTTACTTAAAACAACACTGAGGGCTTGACATACTGTTCTGTCCTCCCCTACTAGGCACTGCCTATGCTCTCAAGAGACTCCTGCCCTTCTATTTGAGGACATAGCAGGACTCCCCAGAATGGGAGTACCACCCCTTACCACTCATTATGTGGGTCAGCACCCACTGACACACATACTATAAAAAGATGAACTTTCACACACTTCCTAGAAGCCTGCCCCTGGTGCACCCTGTCCTGCATGCTCCCCACATCCAACAAGCTAAACGAGTAACCATCTCATGCCATATTTGTTAAAATAACATTCCCAATGTCATAAGTTACAACCACATATCCAAAAATCCCAAGTGTTCACCTGCTCCCTCCCCAACCTTCCCCCCAGTTCCATGGACAGTCCAACCCTCCCCTCATTAACCCCTCACAAACAAGCACCACCCAACCCAATAGCTTCACTGCCCACTGTCATACCCATCCACCGCATGACTACACCCTTCTGCCTTACATACATATTGCCCATAAGGGCACTGGCTCACAACCCTCTACGCCATTTCTGAGAAACGCTTTAATTTAAGAAATGTCTAAAATTAAGTGGTTGTTTATTGGCAAAGCAGCCATGTTTAAAGGACAGGGCACTGACCTTGGAGTTTCCACTCCCAGGTATGAATCCAGCTCTGAGTCTTACTAAGTCAGATGTGAGCCAAGACATTGTATCTTCAATTATCCTTTCTGAGCATTCACACATATTACATATATTAACTCACTCATAGACATACGTCATGGATGATTTACTATTCTACTTCTTGGGTGAAAAAACTGAGGTACAGAATTGCATGTGCGACAATGACAAAAAACAGAAATGAACTTCATCAAAAGTCAAAAGCTTTGTGGACCAAAGGACATTATCAAGAAAATGAAAAGAACCTACAGAAAAGGTTGCGAATCATATTTCAAGAAAGGGTTAAAATAGCCAGTATATATAAAGAACACCAACAACTCAACAACAGAAGGAAAAGCATGCCAATTAAAAACTAATGGCAAAGAACTTCACTAGATAATTCTCCAGAGGATATACCAATTACCAATATGCACAAGATATTCAAGGTCATTATTCATTAGAGAAATTCCTATAGAATATATGGTATATGCATGGTCAGCATATGTGGAGCCACAGAGGGTGAAATGATCTGGAAGATATCAAGAAGGTACTGGCAATTTTGGAAATTTAGGTGAGATACAGAACAAACAGGAGGAACCATGGGACCCTGTCACTGAATTTTAGTACCATTTGTAAGCTGATTATTACAAGTTAATTTAGGTTGCCATTAACTACAAAGCCAGGCACGCTGATTCACAATTCTTTGCTCCTACTGTCCTTGCTGTTCTTCTGACAGTAAGAAGATGGCCCAGCAGCAGCTCATCCTATACTTGTTAATCCAAAAACTCCAGTCTACCCTCTTATCCAAAGCCAAAATACTCTCTGAGTAATTCATGGTTAAACACCAATGTGCTCAGAGATACTCTCTGTCCACCTAGCTCTGAAATAATAAACGATGGTGTAGCTTCCTAATGACCAGGGAGATGAGGTGGCCCCACTGAAGGCTGAGGTGGAGTCGCTATTCTGTATCTAAGATATAAATGTTACCTTTTTTTTTGTTTCTTTCTCTTTCCGTTGCCTTCAGTTAAGTATATCTAATTATGTACATTATATTTGACATATACAATTTCCTAGGAGAGGAGAGTTTCAAGTGGGGTCACCTTCAAACTGACCCCTTTTTTAAAAGGGCATCCCAAAAAAGCCGCAGCAGATTATAAACTACATGGCAGGGGTCTTTACCTCAGCAACATTTTTCCTCCGCTGATTGTAAAAATGTTGTAATCGCAAAGCAAAATGGACTTGAGAGATCTATGTCAAAATAAATGCCCTTCCACAGACGTCCTTACACTTGCTTACGGGGCCTTTGACTTGATCACCCTTTCTCATCTGTTCTTCTTAAAGCACCAAGAGAACAAAGTACCTGAGCAAAGACCACACAGCATGATCCAATCCTCGAGAGTTTTCATTTGGGCTACTGGGCATGATTCTAAGGAAGCAAAACAGTACCTATTCCGATTCACTCACTTTTGGTTGTTGCATCATCATCTTGCTGCATAACTAGCTTGCGTGAGAACTGGCTCACTGCACGGGCACTTGGCTTGCTGCGCGGGCACTCAGCTCACCACATGGACATTGGCTTGCTCTGCAGGCATGGCTTGCCATGTGGATGCTCGCCAAGCAGACAATCGGCTTACCACACAGGCACTCTCATGGGCACATGGCTTACCGCGCAAGCTCTCAGCTCGCGACACAGGCACTGGCTCACCATGCAGGCACATTTTCTCTTCTTCTTTTTGACCAGGAGACCACAGGGATAAAATCCAGGTCCTCCCATATGGTAGGCAGAGGTCCTATCACCTGAGCCACATCTGCTTCCCAGGATTCACTCGCTTTTGAGGAAAAATCTGCGTAAGAAAATCAGAGCACCCTGGAGAGTCATTCTGGTTCCATCTCCTGGAAGAAATGAGGATTGGAGTATGGTTAAAGAAGGTGATTTACCAAAGAAAGAACTACAGTTCTTGTAAGCATCAGTGTTCCTCTAAGGTGGCATGGATTCTGTGTGCAGGGACTGGGGAGTGTCTGTGTAATTCTGTGTGGTGTGCTGATGAATGTGTGGGGCAGGGGAGGGGTGTGACTGTGTGTCCTGGTGCGGGACAGGGGGATGCATATCCTTGAACTCACTTCTAGCCTCCACTCTTCTCCCAAATCCAAAATTCCAGGGTTAGGAATAAAACTGAACTGACTCCCATTTGAGAGAGGTTGCTGTCCAGCTGCCCCTCAGTACTTTCCAAGGCCTGGCAGGGTTTCTGGAGGACTTGTGTGAAGGGGCTACCGACTGGCTTGTTTCACACACTGGCTCTCACAACACTGCTGACCTGGTCTCCTGGAATTAACCATGTACACCACAGCATCTCTGGACCACAGGCTGAGGGCTCCCTGCTCTCTCAGAACCCACAACTCCAGTGAGACAGTCTGCCCTGTCCCCCAAACTCTACTCATGCCCCTCCCTGTGAGCTTTCCTCAGGCCACTGGGTGTTTTCCTGCACTGGGTCACTGGGACACACATAAATGTTTCCTTTCCTCCATCTCCCAGCTGTCACCACTTTTTCAGAGCAAGTGTGGTTCCAGAAATTATCCTGTACTAGTTTCAAAAGAAGAGATCTGGGAAGTAAAAAGAGTTGAAGAGAAAGAAGAGGAAATGTGGAGTAGGTCAAAAGAGGGGAAGAGAAACAAGTACATATGGAATCCACTGCTTTTCTAGCTTTCTTTTTGGCACTTTAGGAAATTCAGCAAAACTGAGGGAACACTAGGTAGCTGCTATTAATATTTTATGTGAACATGCAAGTGAAGATAAGAACTAGGTGGTAAAAACAGGCACAGGAATTGAAGGATGGCCTGACGACTTCTACCCAGACACAGCAACCTGTTCCATACAAGCCCTTAGGTTGCTGAGCCATCCATCCAATGGCTCCTTTTTTGGAGACGAGGGCTGACACGATGCACTGTTTTCCAAAACCTTTATCAGATTGTAATTTTCTTTCTATTATGCCACTGCCTTTTTCCTAAATGAACAAAAAATTTTTTTCTTTGAAGCCCATAAATTTTAATGGAATACATATTGCCATAATTCTCATTCACTGCTCAGTACGTACTTTTAATAAGCAGCTTCAAAGCGTTCTTTCAAAGCATTCCCAAAAAAATTATATTTTTACTTGTTTCAGGACTCTGCTTTGGTTTTGTCTTTTCATGGACTCCAGTTAATTCACATATTGGCTCTTCTGTACTTATCATTCACTTTTGACATTTTTTCTCAAATCTTTTACAATTTCTGTTAATTACTCTGGAATATGTTTTTCTCTTTTCAACTTCTATTTCTTATAAAGCATTATCATTCACTGTATTTCTTTTAGCTTACATTACATTTTAAAGTAATTTTCCTTTTTTTTTTTCATGTTCTTTCCTCATTTATGACCCTTCACTTTTTGAGTATTTATCTAAAGCCTTTTCATATCTTGCTTCATTTTCTTAATGCCTTATACCTTGTTTTTGAAAAAGTACAACATAAAGTATACCAAAATGAACATATTTCATTTCTTTGTACTGTTGTTTCTCTGCATTTATTCCTTTTTTGCCCTATATTCCCTTTTGTATGTCAAGCGACACGAGGTATTTTTACTATTGGTCATTTCATGCGTTTTTTTCTTTGAAATTGTAGGTAGTATGATTCAGAAAAGCTTTCCCAACCTCACAGAGCTGTCCATCCTGTTGTTTCTATAAAATGTTCATAAATATGGCAGCTAACTTATGGGTATTTCCTGGTTCCATATTTCTCCCAGTCTTAAATATGGGTCTTTGTTCTCACTACCTCTATTGCACCTGTCTTATTCTATTTCATTCTGTATCTGATTACTGATTTTTACCCCTATAGTAAGTTCTTGTTCTAAAAGGGAACAAATGCTGTCATCATGCCAAAATCTAGTCGTCACCTTTAAATGTGCATATATTTTCAGAATCAATTAGCTTCAAAGGTATTTTCAGTTAAATGTCTCAAAATGTAATTTATTTCTGAAATACATATATATATTTTATCTAAGAATTATTAACTAAGTTTCTTATTATTACTGTTGAAACTTAAAGTACGTTCAAGTCAACTCAAGGATTATCATCAATTTCTGATGTTAAATATAAACTCCAACATAAACCCACAAAGAAAATATCTAAAAAATATACAGAAAAAAAAAATGGGGTCAAACTGTTTCACTACAAAAGATCAAATACACACAAAAGGTGGCAGCAATGGAGGAAATGAGGGGTAAAAGGTACAAGATGTAAAATAAATGAATTTACAATGCCTAAATAAATCCTGCATTTCAAAGTAATTGCTTCAAAATAGATTATAATGTGTACATCCAAGAGGCCTAAGTTTTTTGGGCTGTCCATGTCCAACCTGGGCTTTGAATCACAACAGAGTTGCAAACACCTACTCACAGCCCATTGGACTCACCCAGTACAACTAAAAAGGAGATGAAGATGGACAACAAACATCTCAAGAAACATAGAGAGTCTACAACTGTAAACAAGATAGCTCCATTCATCTGCTTCATGGGAGTGAAGCCCCCTCTCAATTAGAGGCGGAATGGGCATCACCATCCCAGAATCTTCAGGAATGGGAATAGAACTATGGACTAAAGTAGACTTACAGGTATCCTACTATAGATTATTTGTGATTCCAGCAATAGAAAAATTTATATCCCTGATTTGGAAGCAGTGGCCATTGGAGTTTCTGAGGTCAGGGAGAGGGAAAAACAGGTTCAATATAGGGTTTTACTTGGGACTTGTAAATTGCCCTGAATGACATCACAATCACAGATATAGGCCATTATATATCTTGATATCACCTTTAAAATTATTTGGAGAAAGTGTAAATTACAATGTCAACTATAATCCATGCTTAGAGGCAATGCTCTAAAATGTATTCATCAATTGTAACAAATATACCACACTAATGAAGAATGTTGTTAATGGGGGGAAATGTGAAAGGTATAGGGAGTAGGGTATATGGGAAAACCCTGTATTTCTAAAAATTTATATATTGAAATATATCACGCATAAACAGGAAGTGTATAGCAATCATTGTGAACTTACAAAACAAATGTATACAACATCATACAGGACTCTCATAAGTCACCCTACCACCAACACCTTATATTTTTGTTAAACCTTTTCAATTAATGATTAAAGAGCACTGTCAAAATATTACTACCTAAGTATTTCCCAATACTTTCGGTATGTATACATTTTTTGTATGTATACTTTTTTTATTGAAGTATATCACTCATACACACATACACAATAAGTGTATAGTAAAGACTGTGAACTTAAAAAATAAACATACATAAATTCACACAGGGGTCTCATACATCACTCCTCCACTAACTCTCTGCATTGGTGTCAAACATTTATTACAAACTACACAAGAGCATCATCAAAATATTACTAACAACTATATGCCTTATCTTACATCTGACGTATTTTTCCTCCAACCCATACTATTTTGTATATAACATTTATGTAATCTAAGTATCTTCAAAAAAATAAAAACAATAAACTCACCAATTAAAAGACACATATTGGAAGAATGTATTTTAAAAAAATACTTTGAACACCTGTTATTTTGAAGAGACTCACTTTAGATCCAAAGAAACAAATACTTTGAAAGTTCTGAGATGAATAAAAATATTATGTACAAAGAGTAATGAGAAGAGACCTGGGGCGGCTACACTACTATCAGAAAAAAACAGCCTCAAAGTCCAAAGTCAGAACAAAAGAAAATGGAGAACACGGTATGCTAAGAAAAGGGTCAATCCAACAAGAAGGTGCAACAATCATCAACATATATGCACAGGAGCCGCAAAATACATGAAAAAACATTGACAAAACTGAAAGAATAAATAGTTATACAATAATACTAGGAGACTTCAAAATACCACTTTCAAGAATGAATCAACCATCAAGACAGAGTATTAGAAAGGAAACTGAGGAAGTCAACAATATTATAAAAAAACTGCACTTAACAAACATATATAGAACACCACCCAACAGAAGATTACACATTCTTCTAAACTATCCTTGTATCATTCTCCAGGCTAGACTGTATATTAAGGCATAAGACAATAAAAATTAAAAGACTGAAATTATACAAAGCTTCTCTTCTACCACAATCGATTTATATAAAAATCAGTAATGGGGAAGCAGCTGTGGCTCAATCAGTTGGGCTCCCATCTACCAAATAGGAGGTTCTGGGTTCACGTGCCGGGGCCTCCTTGTGAAGGCAGGCTCGTCGGCAAGTGCTGCAGAGTGCCCCAGACCAGCAAGAGCAGTGGAGAGCCAACTCAGCAGGGTGAGGCAGCGAAAAGGGAGACAAGCAAAAACTATAGAAGAGCCCGCAGCGAATGGACACAGAGAGCAGACAACAAGCAAGCCACAAGGAGGGGGTTGTGGAAATAAATTTTTAAAATAAATACAGGCACAGAAGAACGCACAGTGAAAGGACACAGAGAACAGACAGCAAGCAAAAATGCTGCAAAGGGGGGAGGAGGGAAATATTGAAAGAAAAAAATCAACAACAGAAGGAAAACTGGAATTGTGCAAGTAAGTGAAAAATGTATGACCCATTTTTAAATATCCAACAGGATAATTTTCTGAAATCCACCTACAAGAGAAATCAGAAAATTCTTAAGGAAAAAAAAAAAACATGCAAAAACCTATGGGAAGGAACAAGGCACTGCTCATAGGGAAACTTATAGCTATAAATTCCTACATTAAGAATGAATGGTATCAAACCAATAAACTAACTTCATATCTTGAAGAAAGAAGAATAAGGCAAACTTAACATTACTAGGAAGAAGGAAATAATAAAGATTAGAATAGAGATAAGTAAGATAAAGAACTGAAAAACAATTGAGAGGATCAATGAAATCAAAATTTAGTTCTTTCAAAAGATTAATAAAATTGACAAAGCTTTATCCAGATGAAGAGAAATAAAAGAAGATGCAAATAACTACTTTAGGAATGAAAGTGGGAATATTACCACTGATCTAGCAGAAATTAAAAGGGTTATAATAGAATAGTATGAACATTCATATGCCAACAAACTAGATAACCTAGAGGACATGAACAAATTCCTAGAAACATAAAAATAACCTGCACTGACTCAAGAAGAAATAAAAGATCTTAAGAGACCTATAAAAGCAAAAGACTGAATAATCAAAACCTCCCAACAAAGAAAGGTCTAAGACCAGATGGCTTTAGAGAGAACTGTACCAAGCATTCAAACAAGAATTAACACAAATCCTTCACAAAGTCTTCCAAAAGAAATGAAGAGGCCGGGATTCTTCCTAATTCATTCTATGAGGCTAGTATTACTGTGATACCCAAACCAGATAGAGACATCAAAAGAAAGCAACAGAACAACTTCTCTAATGAATACAGTAGCAAAAATCTCAACAAAACATTGGAAAGTCAAATCCAACAACATAAATTAGAAGGATTATACCACATGAGCAAGGGTGACTTATCCCAAGAAGAAAAAATCCATATGATCACTTTAATAGCACAGAGAAGGCTTCTGATGATATCTACCATGATTTAATAATAATATCACTCAGAAAAATAGGAATAAAAGGTAACAACCAAAACACGATAAACACAAAAAACTCACAGCAAGCATCACAGTAAATATGAGAAAGAATGAAAGCTTGCAATGAATGGATGTGTCATGATGATGGCGGAGAGTGTTACTGTGGGGGGAGTGGTGGGGTGGGGGCGGTGGGGGTGAATGGGGACCTCATATTTTTTTAACGTAATATTTTTTTAAAAATGAATAAATTGAGTAGAATTTGGAGAAAAAAAAAAAGAAAAGAAGAAAGCTTGCAATGAAAGACTGAAACCTGTGATCGGGAACAAGGCAAGGTTGCCCACTTTTATCACTTCTATTCAAAATTATACTCAAAGTTCCTGGCAGGGTAATTAGGCAAAAAAAGAAAAAGGCATTGAAATCAGAAATGAAAAAGTAAAACTAACACTTCTCTCTGATGGGATGTTCCTCCATAATGGAAATCCCAAAGGAGTCAAAAGAAAACTACCACAGAAAATAAATTTAGTGAAGGTGCAGGGTACAAGATAAACCCTTAAGAAATCAGTTTTGTTTTTTCATACCAGGAAAGAACAATCTGAAATGGGCATTAAAAACCAATTCCATTAGTTGCAACATCTGCTGTCCAGTTCACTGGCCTCACCCTGGACAACTAACAGGGAGGTGAGGATGGACAACCACCACTCAGAGGAACTGAGAGTCTACAACTGCAAGCATCACAGTTCCATCCATCACCCATATGGGACTGAAGCCACCTCTCAATTAGAGATGAAATACGTATCATCACCCCAGAACCCTCAGGATTGGGGAATAAAATATGGAACAGAGAGGACTTACTGGTATTCTGCTATAGACTTATTGGTCTTCTAGCAGTGGAAGAAATTATATCACTGATGTGGAGGTAGTGGCTACTGGAAGTGCTGAAAGCAGGGAGAAGGAAAAAGAGGTACAATATGGGGGCATTTTGGGGACGTGGAGTTGTCCTAAATGACACTGCTATGACAAATACAAGCCATTATATTCCTTCCACCACCTACAGAATTGACTGTAAACTACAATATGAACTATAATCCATGCTTAGTGGCAAAGCCCAAATGTGCTCATCAATTGCAATGAATGTGCCACATTAATGAAAGAAGTTGTTATTGTGGGGAAGGGTGTGAGGTGTGGGGAATGGGGCATTTGGGAATTCCTTATATTTTTTAACATTTTGTGAAACCTAAGTATTTTGAAAAAAATTTTTTTTAATTCCATTCACTATAGCATCTAAAAGAAAAAAAAACCTGAAAATAAATTTAAATTAAAAGAATGAACTATACAATGAAAACTGCAAAACACTACAGAAAGAAATTAAAGACCTAAATAAATGTCAGGATATAGTGTGTCCACATTTCACATTTAATATTGTTACAATAGCATTATTACCTAAAATGATCTACAGATTAAATACACTACCTATCAAAATTTCTGCAGCATTTTTTTTTTTGAAATGAAAAAAGTCGATCCTCAAATTCATATGGAATACCAAGAGGCCACAACTAGTCAAAACAATCTTTTGGAAGTTTGTAACTATATAATAAGCACATGCAACCAGAATATCATCCCAAATTGTATAACATAACATATACAGAACTGGAAAAATCTCATCTATTCTCCAGGGGAAAAAAACAATCAAACAGATCAGTCCCAAAAGAACCATAGAAGGAATTATCAGACAAAGCAGTTATTAAATCTCTGCTCAATGAGAAAGGTAAATACTCTTGGAATGAAAGAAGAGACAGTTCACAACAAAGAAACAAACAACAAAAAAGATATAAAAGGAAACTTTAGACCTAGGTATAAAATATCTAATTCAAGGACAACCAGGAGGATGGCAGCAGAGTAAGAAGCTTCAGGAGTCAGCTCCTGCTAAGGGCAGTTAGTAATCACACAGCTATCTAAAGCACCTGTTTGGGGGCTCCAGGAGACAAGAAGAACATCCTGCAACATCCTTGGAAGGAACGGAGGGAGGAGACTGCCCCTCTGCAGAAAAGATACTTAAATAGAGCACTCCATGTCACGGAGGCTGGTGCCCATCCTCCACTGGAGGCACAAGCCGCCTCTGGAGCTATTCCACGGCTGGTATCAAAAGCTCCACTTCCCAAAACCGGGGGAGGAAGAGACAGTTTTGCACTAACATCAGCTATTGATGAGTAAATGGTGGGCTAAAGTATAATACTAAGAACAGCTAAAGTATCAACCTGCCAAGTTGGACAGAGGTCAGCTGCCTCCATTTTGACTCTGCTCCTGGCATGAGGGGAAACCAGCCTGACTGAAAATCACAGTGAAGGTATGAAATAGTTTCTTTCATTCAGATCAACCTGCAGCCCTAGGCTAGGCTTCAGTCTCATCTCTGTCGGGGTGGCAACTGGTGGTACTGCCCCACCTATCCAGGTAACTGCAGGTACCTTTGGTTGGCACAGAATGAATAATTGGGAATATACTAGGGCAGCTGTGGTCATCTTGGGCCTGTAAGCATAGATTGCTGCCCACACATGCAGCTCCATGCCTGCCCCGAGCAGGGGAGAAAGGGGCATGAAGCTTCATCAGGCTCTCTGGGCAACTACAGTCTAGGCCTGCATGACTTGGATTATTCCACACACCCGTGACTCGGTCCCTATCCCTGGCAAAGGAGAAAGTTTCGAGAAGTTTCACTGGTTTTTGGTGTTGTAAGAGAAGCTTGAGCTTCCACAGCTTACATCACCAACTATATTCCTGGTTCCTACTGCATAACCAGCAAGGGAGAAAGGGCAGGAAGCCCTAATTTAAAGAGAAAACTGCATGCAGAATAAATACTCTAATAAGCCAGATGCTTACTCTCATGGCCAGACTTTAAATCATTTTACCCAGCTGGGGTGGTAGAAACAACATAGTACCGGCCTAAAGACAGATACATAGGCCAATGGAACCAAACTGATGCTTCAGAAACATACCCTCACATGTACGGTCAAGCAATTTTTGACTAGCCTGTCAAACCCACTAAGCTCTGGCAGAACAGCCCATTCTACAAATGGTACAGAGAGAACAGAGTATCAATAGCCAAAAGAAGGAAAGAGGATCCCTATCTCACACCTGAACCAAAAATTAACTAAATATGATTAAAACACCTTAATATAAAAGCAAAAACCATAAAGCTTCTAGAAGAAAATGAAGGAAAATATCTGCAAGACCGGGTGATAGGTGGTGGGTTGTTTTTTGTATATATATATATATTTTTTATCATTCATTTCCCCTCACTTGCATCATGCTTCCTGTCTGCTCTGTCCATTTGCTGCTTGTCTCCCTTTGTTGCATCATCTTGCTGCTCCAGCTCTCCGTGGGTGCCAGCCATCAGCTCTCCACAGGAGCAGGCCAGCTTGCCTTCACAAGGAGGCCCAGGACGCGAACCCAAGGCCTCTCATATGGTAGACAGGAGCCCAATCAATTGAGGTACAGCTGCTTCCCTGATCCCTATATATATACTTTTTCCTTATTTTTTTTAAATGTTACATTCAAAAAATATTCCAATAGCATACTTGGGGTTCCTGGTCAGGTGTGGTTGCTCTCTCTCTGGAAATTAAAGAGACATTGTTTTCTGTGCTGAGCTGGTTCAACAAGGACTCACTTGAATCTCCTACTGGACCTCTCTGGCAGCTGTCCTGCTGCCTTGGGAGAGAGGGAAGTGAGGAAGGGAGAAAAGGGGAACGTCAGATTCCCAAGCATTTTATTTAACTGCAAAGAGGATTTCTTGCTTGAAACGTTGTCTGGTATTTTGTTGGTTTGTCTTCTTGTTTTTCCTTCCTCTTTATGTCCCCAAGGCCCTTTTTCCTTTTTTTTTTTTTTCCTTGTTCCCCCCATCCCTTTTTTTTTCTTTCTCTTCCTTTAAATTTTTTTTATATTAGGTTCTGCAGGGAGCACTTCACATTTGATGTATTTCCTCATCCTCCATTTCCTCTTTTCTCTGTGTATTGATTTTGGCCACCAACATTGTCCCCTTTCCTCTATATCTTTCTATCTTCCATCATTTTTTGTTTCTCTCACATTACACCTCTCTTTGTCCTCATTTTTCTTACTTTTTATTTCAAATACCTTTGTTCTGTTTTGTCTTATATTCACTCTTTATATTATTGTCCTGTCTCTTTCCCTCTCTCCTGAACACACTAGAGCCTTTAAATTCACACTATATTCCTCCCTATATTCAGTTTACTGTCTCATTATAGGTACTCTACTTTTCTTACTGTTATAACTTACAGAGCTTACATGAGTCTAATATCCATTCTCCTAGATCTTACATGGTTCCTCTGGTAATATTTACTATAAATACTAGGCGGTGGTTTCTAAAAGGAGACAAGAGGAGGACTAAGATGGTCTACTGATACTTAGTGTACATAGAAGTTTTAATTAGCTTTACTGTAGAAGTGTGGAAATGTACAGAATGGATAGTAACACATAGCTAGTAACAGACAGTTCATAAATGGGGATGTGGCTGAAAATGGTAGTCTACATTTGTAAATGCCTGAAGAATAACCTAGGAACTGAATAGCACAGAAAATCAAGACGTGGATGAGAATTGTGGTTGATGGTACATATTCAAGTTGTCCTTTGTCAAAAGGAGCAAATGCACATCACTACTGATCATATACAATATGGTGGGAGAGGACAAACATGGGAAAAGCACAACTGGAGCGGCAGATGGACTGTGATTAGCAGTAATAATGTAATATTCTTGCATTTATGGCAAAGATGTACTGTGTAGGTAATGGTGCAGTATGGAAAATATGTGCCATATGTACATTATGGATATGGTAACAACTGGATGATATTATCATATAATCTATAACCAATATCCCACCATAGTGTGGTATGTTGATAGAGGGGATCTGTTTGGGAATTCTGCACATGTGCACAATTGTTTTGTAAATTTATAACTTCTGTCATAGAAATACATTAAAAAATAGTAATAGGGTGGGTTAGGGGAAAACCTACCAAATATAAGAAAAGGACTATAATTAGTAGTAAAATTTCCTCAATATTCTTTCATAATCTATAAAAAATGTCTCACAATAATGAAAGGTATTGATGGAGGGCCGATATATGGGATCCCGTATGATGTTATGCACGTTTGCTTTGTAAGTTCACAATTTTTATTATACACTTATTGGTTATGTATGTTCATATATAAATGAGATAAGGATAACAAAATAAGGTTAGTTGAGGGAAAAATACTCTGGTTAGGAGAAATATTTTGATGTTGCCCTTTAATCATTACTGGAAAATGTTTAACAAGAATGCAAGGTATTGGTGGTAGGGTGAGGTATAAGAGCCCTGTTGATGTTATATGTGCTTGCTTTGTAAGCTCAAAACTATTAATATACACTTATTGTTTACACATGTTTCTGTATGAGTGCTATACTTCAATAAATTTTTTAAAAATTAAGGAAAAAACCCACCATTTCCATTAATTGCAACACCTACTCTCCAGTTCACTGGCCATATAGGATTGAAGTCTCCCCTCAATTAGAGGTCGAGTGGTCATCACTCATCCCAGAATCTTCAGGACTGGGGAATAAAATATGGAATTGAGGGGACTTACTTATATTCTACTACAGACATACTGGTATTCAAGCAATGAAGAAATTATATCATTGATGTGGAAAGACTGGCCACTAGAGGAGCAGAAGGCAGGGAGAGGGAAAAGGTGGGATAAAATATGGGGTCATTTTTGGGACATGAAATAGTCCTGAATCACACTGCAATGACACATATAGGACATTAATACCCTGCCATAACCTACAGAATTGAGTGGGAGTGTAAACTAAATATAAACTACAAACCATGCTTAGTGGCAATGCTCCAAATGTGTTCATCAACTGCAGTGAATTTACCATACTAATGAAAGAAGTTGTTAAATGTGAAGAAGGGTGGGAGGTGTGGGGAGTGGGGCATTTGGGTACCCCTTATATTTCTGTATAAAATTTTGTGTAATCTATCTTCTAAAAAAATAAATAATATATTTTAAAAAAGCAATTCTATTCACTACAGCACCTAAAAGAAGAAAAGAAGAAAAAATACCTGAGGATAAATTTAAACAAAGAGATGAATGACCTGTACAATGAAAACTACAAAACACTACTGAAAGAAATTAAAAAAGACCTAATAAATGGTAAGATAGTACCTAAAGTGATCTACAGATTAAATGCAATACTTCTCAAAATCTTGACAGTCTATTTTTTTTGAGAAATGGAAAAGAGTCGATCCTCAAATTCATAAGGAATAGCAAGAGGCCCCAACTAGCAAATCAATCTTTCAGAAGTCTCACAACTATATAACAAGCACATGCAACCAGGAGATCATGCCATATCATACATGACATATAAAGAACTAGAAAAATCTGGTCTGTTCTCCAGGGGAAAAAAAAAAAACAATCAGCAGATACAGCCCCAAAGGAACCACAGAAGGAATGATGAGACAAAGCAGTTATTAAGTATCTGCTCAATGAGAAAGGTAAATACTGTTCTTGGAGTGAAAGAAAAGATAGTTCAAAACAAAAAAACAACAAAAAGATGTAAAAGGAAAACTTTACACCTAGATATAAAACATCTAAATTCAAGGATAAACCAGCAAGATGGTGGCCAGAGGAAGGAGTTCCAAGAGTCAGTTGATGCTACAGGACAGTTAGTAATCGCACTGAGCTATCTACTAAAGTACCTGTTTGGGGGCTTCAGGACACAAGAGCATCCTGCAACATCCCTGAAAGCACGGAAGGAAGACACTGCCCATCCTCAGAGAAGATTTATAAGTAGAACACTCCACACCCCAGAGGCTGGCGCCCATCTTCCAGAGGCAGCACAAGACATCTCGGAGCTATTCCTTAGCTGCAATCAGAAGTTCCACTCCCCAAAAATGGCAGAGGAAGAGAAGATTGGGCACCAGCTTTCAGATACTGATTAGTAAAGTAAATAAGGCAGCCTAAAGTATAATGTTCAGAATGACTAAAATTTGAACCTATCCAAGTCAGAAAGAGGCTAGTAACCACTATTTTAACTCTGCCCCTGGCACAAGGAGAAAATTCCAGTGATGGTAAGGTTAGGCTTCTTTCCATCCTTATCAGATTGTAGCTCTAGGCTAAGCCCCAGCCCCACCTCCAGCAGGGAGGAGGCTGTAGGGCCCTGCACCAGCCTCTCCAGGAATATAAAGACCATGCCTCAGAGGAATGCAATCATTCTACTCTGGCTGCCTCAGGAGCTATTCCGGATTTGGAAGCTCCATTTCCCAAAAAAACAGGGAAGGAAGGGATGGTTGGCCACCGATTGCAGCTAGTGATTAGTAAATATGGCTGGCTGAAATATAACCCTAAGAACAGGTAAAGTTTGAACTTGTCCAAGTCAGAAAGAGACCAGTGGACACGATTTTAACTTTGTCCCCAGCATGAGGGGAAGCTGGGCTGGGCTGGAAACATACTGATCGTAGGGACTGGCTTCTTGTACCGAGATCAGCCTGCAGCCCTAGCCTAGGCATCAGCCCCACCTCTACCAGGGAGGAAGCTGGCGGGCCCTGCACCATCCTCTCTGGGTAACTGCAGGAACATTCGGCTGGCAGACTGAATAGTGGGAAGACTACCAGGGCAACTACGGTCATTTTTGCACATGCACAGCATAGCATGTTGCCCACACCTGCAGCTCTATCCCTGCCAATGCAGGGGAGAAAGGGACTTTATTTATTTTTTTTTTTTTTAAAGATTTATTTTTATTTATTTATTTCCCCTCCCCTCCCCCGGTTGTCCGTTTTCTGTGTCTTTTTGCTGCGTCTTGTTTCTTGTTTCTTTGTCCGCTTCTGTTGTCGGCAGCGGCACGGGAAGTGTGGGCGGCGCCATTCCTCGGCAGGCTGCTCCCTCCTTCACGCTGGGCGGCTCTCCTTATGGGTGCACTCCTTGCACGTGGGGCTCCCCTACGCGGGGGACACCCTGCGTGGTGCAGCACTCCTTGCGCGCATCAGCACTGCGCATGGGCCAGCTCCACACGGGTCAAGGAGGCCCGGGGCTTGAACCGCGGGCCTCCCATGTGGTAGACGGACGCCCTAACCACTGGGCCAAAGTCCGTTTCCCGAGAAAGGGACTTTAAGCTTCCTCAGTCTCTCTAGGTGACTACAGTCTAGGTCTGCACACCCTGGATCATTCCACACAGCTGTGGCACTATCCATACCCTGCAAAGGAGAAAGAAGGGAGGAGATTCATCAGTCCTTGGGAAACAAGGGCAGCTTGAGTCTCCACTGCGTTCAACACCAACTATATCCTTGGCTCCTACTACACAACTGGCAAGGCAGAAAGGGCAAAAAAACCCTGAACTAAAGAGAGAAACTGCACCCAGAATAAATACACCTAGTAAGCCAGATGGCAAGACACCAACAAAAACTGCAATCCATACAAAGAAACAGGAAGATATCGCCCAGACAAAGGAACAACGTAAGCCTCCTGATGACATAAAAGGAGTTGAGACAACTAATCACAGATGTTCAAACAAATCACCTTAACAAATTCAACGAGATGACTAAAGAGATTAGGTATATTCAGACAACACTGATGCTCCTCACCTGCCGTACTTGAACCCCTCTATGGTACAAAACTACTTCAAAAATGAAGCCTAATATATTCATTGCCTTGCCAATGGGCCCTACTTTGGAATTTGTGTTTCTGAGTCTAATGGATTAGGACTCAGATGTGACCTTACAACACTTTTACTGAACGTGTGGTTGGCTGGGGTTGGTATATACTAAGGAACTTAAATCTCTGGACTGGGCATGTGCCAGCCTAGCCCTGAGCCTCAGCAGAGCTGCAAATCCTATGCTCCGGTTTGTTGCACTTACTACACAGGTCAGCTAGGAGGTAAATATGGTCAACCACCACACCAGGGAGCCAAGAGTGCCTGTAACTCCAAGCAGGAGATCACATCCATCAACCATGTGGGATGTAAGCTCCTTCTCGATATAGAGGTGTAGTGGACATCACCAAACCAGGGTCCACAGCATGGAGGAAGAAAATATGGATTACAGTGAATTTATAGGTATTCTACTGTAGAACTATTGTGACTACTAATGGCAGAAACTGGAGCATTGACCTGGAGAAAGTGGCCACGGTAGCTGCTGAGGGTAGGAAGAGGGAAGAGGAGATGAGATGTGGGGACATTTTCGGGACTTGGAGTTATACTAAATGATATTGCAGGGACAGATGCTGGACGTTATATATCTTACCATAACTTACTGAATGGCCTGGGGAGAGTGTAAATTACAATGTAAACTATAATCTATGCAGTACAGCAGTGCTCCAAAATATATTCACCAAATGTAACGAATGTGTGACAATCATAGAAGAGGTTGTTGATGTGGGACTAGTGGGGGGATGGGGTGTAGAGTATGTGGGACCCTCTTATATTTTTTGTGATCAATGTATCTTAAAAAAAGAAGACAACTTAATAAAAAATTAAAAAACGATTACACTGGAAGAACACAAATTTGAAAGTACACACAAAAACTGGAGATCTTATGGGAATTAAAGGTGCAATAAATGAAATTTTAAAAATACTGGAGTCATGTAACAGCAGATTTGAGGAGGCAGAAAAAAGGACTGGTGAGCTTGAAGAAATAGCTTCTGAAACCAAAAGTAAAAAAGAACAGTGGAAGAAAGAACAGAAATTTTGAACAAGGCCTCAGGGAACGAAATGACAACAAAAGATGTGCAAACATATGTGTAAAAGGTGTCCAAGAAGGAGAAAAGGGGAAAAGGGCAATAGGAATGTTTTAAGAAATAATGGCAGAAAATTTCACAACCCTATTAAAGGACATGGATATCCATATCTAAGAAGCACAACGCACTCCCTTATGTATAATTTCAAGACGTTGATTATAACGTCAAATACCAAAGACAAAGAGAGAATTCTGAGTAGCAAGAGAGAACAAATGCATAACATATAAGGGATAGCCAATAAGATTAAAAACAGAGTTCCCATGGAGGCAAGAGAGAGTGGTGAGTGTTACAGGTCTTTTAGAATGTGTTTAGTAGGTCTTCTGGCTCTTGCTGGAAGACCCTTACTTCCCCCATATTTTTTCCTTCATCCCCTGCCCTACTGTTATTGCTGTCTGCGTCCATTTGCTGTGTGATCTTCTTTATCAATTTCTCTTTTTTGTCTTCTCATCTTTCTCCTTTAGGATTCCATCCTGGGGAACTCTAATGTGGAGAGAGGTTCCCTGTCAATTCTACTACCTCAGTTCCTGGTCTCTTGCTGTGCTTCACCTTGACTCTTCCCTTGTCTCTTTTTCAATGCATCATCATCTTGCTGCATGACTCACACAGGTGCTGACTCACTGTGTGGGCACTCAGCTCAACATGCAGGCACTGGCTCGACATACAGGCACTCGTGTGGGCATTCAGTATGCCACCCAGGCACTCACATGTGCACTTGGTTCACCAAGTGGGGACTCAGTTTGCCATGTGGACACTAAGCTCACCTTGAGGGCACTCGGCTCACCATACGGGCACTTGACTCAATGCAGACATTTGGCTCGTGGACAATGGCTTGCCATACAGGCACACTTTCTCTTCTTCTTTTTCACCAGGAGACACTAGGGACCAAACCTGGGACTTCCCATATGGTAGGCAGAGACCCTATCACGTGAGTCACATGTGCTACCCACATTCCCCATATTTAACAATAAAGTTGAGTTCGCCTTAATAAACTGGGTATTCTTAAAAAAACATAAAAAGAAGACAACATTGGTATGCTATATTTAAGATACTGTGAGGGAAAAATTTCCAGTTAAGAATCTTATATCCGGTAAGACTGTCTTTCAAAATTGAGGGTGAGTTTAGAATATTCACAGATAAACAGAAATTGAGAGAGTTTATAACCAGGAGACGAGCTTTGCAGGAAATATTAAAGGGTATGTTACAGCCTGAAAAGAAAAATCAGGAGAGAGAGTCTAGAAATATAGAGTATGTAAGAAAAAGTAACCGAGAGTGTCAAAAGAGTGGTGAAAATAAAATATGACAGAGAAAACACCAGTATTTAAGAATCAACTTAACAAATATTGTAAAGCACTTGTATTCAGAAAATTACAACTCATTGTTAAAAGAAATTTTAAAAGATGTAAATAATTGGAAGAATATGCCATGCTCATATATTAGAAGACTAAATATCATTAAGATGTAAATTCTACTCAAATTGATATATAGAGTCTATGCAATTCTGATAGAACTTCTAAAAGCATTTTAAAAATAATTGGAAAGTATGATTACCAAATATATTTGGAAGGTTAAGGGGTCCTGAATACCAGGAACACCTTAAAGAAGAAAAGTGAAGTTGGAGGACTCTCACTTCTGGACTTTAAATCATAATACCAAGGTATACTGGTGAAAACACCACGGTACTGAAATAAAGATAGATACACAGCCCAATGGAAATGAAGTGATGGTTTCGCAAACCATCAGTTTTTATTTTATTAACCCATTTCTTTTTATTAAATAGATGACGCAGAATGTTACGTTAAAAAAACATGAGGTGCCCATATAACCCAGTCCCGAACTCCCACCTGCATCATTTTTGTAATCTGTATTTTTCTGAAGATACATCACAAAAAAGCTTATATTATTAAAAAAAGAGGTTCCCATACACCCCCCATCCCCCCATCCCACTCCTCCCACACTAACAACCTCCCCGATCATTGTGGCACACTCATCGCATTTGGCGAACACATTTTGGAGCACTGATGCACCACATGGATAATAGTCTACCCTATAGTTCACAATCTCCCCAGTACATTCAGTGGGTTATGGCAGGACATATAACGTCCAACATCTGACCCTGAAATATCATTTAAGAAAATCCCAAGTCCCAAAAATGGCCCCTCATCACATCTCTTCT
Organism: Dasypus novemcinctus; assembly: GCF_030445035.2. Taxonomy (NCBI): domain Eukaryota; kingdom Metazoa; phylum Chordata; class Mammalia; order Cingulata; family Dasypodidae; genus Dasypus; species Dasypus novemcinctus. The sequence continues at coordinate 8,317,682 of NC_080694.1, read as the reverse complement.
TCCCTCTCCCTGCCCTCAGCAACTACTGTGGCCACATTCTTCACGTCAATAATACAATTTCTTCTATTACTAGTCAAAATAGTTTTAAAGTACAATATGAGTAAGTCCACTCAAATCCTTGTTTTATTCCTCCATTCTGTGGACCCTGGGGATGGTGATGTCCACTCTACCTCTATATAAAGAAGGGGCATATATTCCTCATAACTGATGGATGCAATTCTCCTGCTTGCAGTTGTAGGCACTCTTCTTTTCCTGGTGTGGTGGTGGACCATTTTCACCTCCCTGTTAGCTGACCTGGGTAAGTCCAATGAACCAGAGAGGAGGGACTTCCAACTCTGCTGAGGCTCAGGGCCCAGCTGGTACATGGGCAGTTAAGAGATTCAAGTCCCCTGAGTATACACGATCCATAATATGAACCACAGGTTCAGTAAAAGTGACAGAAGAGGCATGTGTAGACAGGTCATATAACGAGACCAGCTCCACCACTCTCAAGAGCACAAATTCCAAAGTAGGGCTTATTGACATGGCACAGAACTCAAAATCCATCTGCCATGACCATATACTCTGTGGGTCTCCATAGCCTTCAGGAGAACCAGTACCTAGGGTTGTATCTCCTTAAGGTGTTTCTGGGGTCCTGCTGAGATGTGCATAAGCACGACCCCTCTGATGACCTCCCAACTCTTTTTTGAAGACTGTCATCCATATATACGCATTTCTCTTTGCCATTTCCCCCTTTTATTCAAGGTAAAACAGCAGTTTTTAACACATGATCCTATATGTAGGCTGAGATATTCTGCTGGTCTGAGTTGACCTTTTATTCAAGGTCTCTTTCTAGCTGCATCACCACTTGGTGACTGGTAATAAGCCATCGGCGCCCGGGAGGCTCATCCCTGAGAGTCATGTCCCATGCTGGGGGGAAGGTATTGCATTTACGTGCTAAGTTTAGATATTGGCCACATTTGAGCAACATGGAGGCTCTCAAGAGGTAACTCTTAGGCACCCTGCAGCTCTAGGCCTACTTCATATTTCAGGCACACAGCCTCATAAGCATAGTCATCATTATCAAGGGCTCATCGTTGGACCATCCTTCCTTGTTGGTCTTTGCTGTTGCACTTGGGGTATTACTGTTGTTCCATCAGGGAATGTTACAGAACTCCCCTGAGTAGGAACTCTGTACTCCCTCAGTTGTCGTTTGTAACTGTAAGTACTATAAAAATACCCAACATATACCAGAACATTTGTATGGCCCCTATATACATGTCCTGGAGAACACCCTCCCAATCATGCGACCCACACCAATAACAACCCACACAAGTGCTCCTTCACTCCCCATAGGTGAAACTCTCTGTGGTCCAAAATGTCTTCAAAAATGAAGTCTAATATATTGCCAAATGCAATTAATAGGAAAATGAAATACAGTGATGGGTTTAAAGATTAGAAATACACATACTAATTTAGAAATATTAAGAAAAAATAAACTGGTATATTAATAAAAATAAAAAATATCATAAAGCTTTGTTTTTGACTTTTTGCCTTTCATCACTGTAAGAGGTGTTGCTCTGTATGTACAGTGGCAAGGCACTTTCTTTCATTTCTTCCTCAGTGTCTACATTCATTCCTCTTTTTAAAATTTTTTTTCTAATTTTTAACCCTGTCTTCAAAAAAGTTTTAAATCACAGTAATTCACATACACAATAGAGGGGACTCCCATATATTCAATATCAAACCCTTTTCCCCTTCCTCAGCAATGATCTTTTTACATGTTCATGTTACATTTGCTGCAGCTGATGTATAGACTTTGAAACATAGCTTTCAAACCTGGTTCCATTTTGGTTTACATTACAGTTTATATTTTAGACTGTAAAATTTCTAAATTTTTAGTTTCCCTATGTTTACATTATGGTTTACACTTTAGTTTATAGACTTGTATACATTTTTGGTGTACATTAACATGTCCTATATCCATCGTTACACGATCTTGTGGAGCACTTTCACTGCCCCCTAGTTACCCTGCTTCCATTTATTCTATACCTCTCCCCCTTCCCCTCAGGGCCCATAGTGACAATCAATCTTCACTACTTCAGGGACCAGATTTACAGATACTTGCAACAATGCTGAGGCTTGAATACTAGACTTCCCAAACTATTGAGAGTGACTGATTCTCCCAAGGAACACAGTTCTTCACATCAAGGGTCAAAAGATTTTTGACAAGCCTTTCAGATGCACCCAGTTCAGGGAGAACAGTCCATTCAACAAATGGTGCTGGGAGAACCGGATATCCATAGCCAGAAGAAAGAAAAAGGACCCCTACCTCACACCTTATACAAAAATTAATTCAAAAGAGAACCAAACCCTAAATATAAAAGCAAAAACCATAAAGCTTCTAGAAAAAAATGTAGTAAAGTATCTTGAAGACTCAGTAGTAGGTAGTGGATGCTTCAAGGAGATAAGAGCAGAACTGACATGGACTACTGATATTTAATGTACGTAGCAGTTTTAATTAACCGTACTGTAAAAGGGTGGAAACATTTATAGCTGATGGTAATACGTTATAGTGATTAACATATTATATAAAAGGGAATGTGACTAAAAAGTGTAGTCTAGGGATATAAAGGCAAATTGACAGGAAGCTAGGGAATAATATAGGGACTAACACAGTAAACACAGAGGTGGATGAGAATTTCGGTTGATGGTACAGAGGACATAGTGTCCTTTGTGATCTAGAGGAGATATACATCACTGTTGCGGGGGGGGGGGGGTGGGAATATGGAGAAGCATGAGAAAAAATACAACTGAAATAACCTATGGGCTGTGGTTAACAATAATAGCATAATATTCATGCTTATATGCCAAAGATGTACTGTGCAGATAATGTGCAAGTATGGAAAAAAAATGTGCCAAATGTAAGCTATGAACCTGATAATAACCCAACATTATTTCATAATCTTTAACAAATGTGCCACCACACAGTGGTATGCTGATAGAGGGGGGTTGTATGGGAATTCCACACATGTGCATGATTGTTTCCTAAGTTTACAACTTCTGTCAAAAAAATATATTTTAAAAATAATAATAGGGTAGGTTGGAGGAAAAATACACCAAATATAAGATAAGGACATAGTAGTAAGATTTTGATGACATTCTTTCATATTTTGTTACAAATGTCACATAACAGTGAATACTGTTGTTGGTGGGCTGATATATGGGACCCCTTTATGATGTTATGCATGTTTCCTTTGTTAAGTTCACAATTTTCACTATACCCTTATTGTTTATGCATAGTCACATATAAATCATATAAAAATGATGTTAATAGGATGGGTTTGGGGGAAAATATACCAAACATAAGGTATTTTGATTACTAGTAATATTTTGAGGACGTTCTTTCATAATTAAAAATGTTTGACAATATTGTAAGGCACTGGTGGTAGGGTGAGGTTGAGAGCCCTGTATGATGCTATGTATGTTCGTTTTCTAAGTTCACAACAATCCACAATTCAGAAGTTCCCTGGGTGGGATAAATAAGAGAATGCAGGTAACAGAGAAAAGAATCAGTGACATGGAACGTAGAGCAGTAACATGATATAATGAACAACACAGAGCGGGCAAAAAGGTTAAACTAGAGTTAACAGAACCTCAGAAACCTGTAGGACAGTAAATATTCATGCTAAATGCTGAAGGGAGAAGACACAGAATGGTTCAGAATAAATATGGGCTAAAACAGCCTGGACACTCCCCAACCTTGTGATACACAGATCTGAGAAGCTCAGAAAACCACACCCTGACAAATCATTTAAAATATGGGCTGATAATCAAAGATGAAAAATTCTGAAAAGACCCTAAGAAAAATGACACATTATAGGAGAATAACAATTTGAAGGCCTGTCATTTCTCCTCAGACCGATAGAGGCCAGAAGAGAGCAAAACAGGATCTGTGAAGTGCTGAAATAAAATAGTATCAACCCAGAATACTACATACACTAAAAACTGTCCAAGGATTCAAGGTGAAAAAGAAGATGGAGAGGACAGAGATGGAGAGGACAAATTCATCACTAGACAACCTGCTCTATAAAGATGCGAAAGGAACCTCTTCAAGAACAGACACCATTAAATTCATTAATATATGAATATTTGGCAGAAATTAGACCATTTTGGGGGCAGATGGCCATACCACATGTACAGAGAATGCATATGACAAGTATAACCAAGAGTAGGGGTTTAAATAATCTATAGGACTGTGAGGAATCTACATTTTACTTGAATTGTTAAAACATTAACTAATTAGTATGTGAGAAGTTATCCCCAGGACAAACACTGAAAACAATTCCAACCTAAGTCAAAACCAGGAGAACCACAACAGCCTTTATCTAGGAGATACAATTAAGCAGCTAAAAGAGTGCCACACAGGGTTTTTATGTGAACAAAAATATTCATTTCTCTTGGCTAGAGCATGACATTGGTTTTGTTTTTTCTTTCTGAACTTTCAGTCACAGAACATATTTCAAAATCACACACTAAGTACTCAGAGGTTAAAGTTTATAAAAAAAGAAAAAGAACATAAATAGCTATGGTTGACAATATGTTGCAAATTCTAGTGGCCTAGAGAGGAATTCTAACCAATGACAAACAAATGATGTCCCTGAACTAGACACAACTTAAAAGAGTTTTTGGTTGTGGTCGTCACTGGGGTCTGGGTTTCCTGGAGGAACCTACCTATGACTTTCCATTTCATGGCCCCCTAGTTTGAATTACCAGGCATTCCTAATCCTAGGGGTGCAGTTCCCTGGGCAAGCTGTGTTCCTAACAAGGCCAAAGACCATTCAGGATAATGAGAAAAAGGGTTCCGATGGCTCTGGGACTGCAGAGTCTGCGTTAGGCCTTTGAGGGTCAGGGGAGGCCTGGCCTCCCTCCTGCCCAGACCTGGGCCTTAAGAGAAAATTCCCTGTCAAAGCACAGAAAGCAGCTCCAACCAGAACTCCTGGATCTCTCTGAAACATGCACACAGGAAATGCTGTCAGGAACTCAGAGGGCTCCATTCCAGGTCTGCTGCCCCTGAGAAGGAGAGAGGTCTAGCCCTGTCTTTCTCCCAGCTGCTTTACAGATACACAAAGAATGTGAGCAAGGATGGGCATCTTCCTATCTTCTCGGCCTCCATGAAAACCCTGAGAAAGATCCAGATTAATCAGGCTTCTGTCACCTCAGAGCAGAAAAAACTTAGGCCTACCCACATCTGACAGTTCCAGGCACCATTAATGTAAGATTCCTCTGCTGTCACACAGGTGAGGGGCCCACCTGGCGCGCGCACGCACACACACACACACACACATCCCCCCCCCCGCCCAGCTAGGGTACTTAGTCACTGTTGAGGATCTAGACTCAGGAAAAGGAAGCAGTGCACTGAACGACTCAACAGTTCCCCGGGTGGTAAGACTGAAGCACCCCAGAATGCAGCACCTCAGAGCCATTCCCTGGCCTGCTCCTGGCCTGCTCCTCCACCAGCTGCCTCTGCATCCCCCACAATAATCCACAGCTGAGGAGATGTGGGAAGGACTCCCCAGGCCCAGGGCTCATCCTGGGATCCACTGCAGTGGCCACCTCGGTGGGTCCTTTGCCTCGGAAGAAACGCTGCTCAGCAGACCCGTCCTCTCCTCACTGTCCCAGCCCCACCTGATGTGCTGGCACACCCTCTCCCCTCAGCCTCTTCCACCTCACTGAGTCCTGCTGCCACCCCATCATCAGATACCAACCAGGCCGGGCTGTGTGCTGGCCCTCTTCTGCCCTGGATCCCGGACCCACAGGAGGTGGGAACTGTGAAAGGAGAAGCCCAGAGCCTGCTCCTGCAGCTGCTGCCGAGGGTCCTCCTCCTTCACGGTAAAACCCATTTCGGGGAGACCCCTGAATGGGGAGAGAGGAGTCCTTCTGCATCCCCGAGTCTCTGTGATGGCTGCAGCTGATGCCGGTTCTGCCTTCCCCACAGCCCCCAGCACCTCCTCCCTCCGCAGGTATCCCATCATATTCAGAATGAGCTCAGTGATTCCGGTGTGCGTGGACTCTCCTGACTCCTTCTCATGGACACCCCTTCCACCACTGGGCCTGGGGACCCTCACTCCACGGGCCTTCCAGAGGCTGCTTCTGCAGCCACTTCCAGCCCCTCAACCAGCACACCTGCAGCCTTGACTTCCCACCTTCCTCTGACCTTTGGGTCACCCTGATGAATACCACATCCCTCCCCCCTCCACTGCTCTGTGGGCCTCCTGCTGGCTCCAGTGCCAGCTTCTTCCCATCTGACCAGGCCCTTCAGGCACATCCAGCGGCAGCGCTGCCTCAGCCACAGACACCCCCAGCCTGCACACACATGGGTTCTGCAGCCCGACCCCAAAGTGTAAACTCCCCTTTAACCCTGTAGCAGCGCCCCAGCTCCTATGTGGAGTCCCTGGTGGGCAGCTTCCTGGAAACCTCGGCTTTGACCATTCTTTCCAATTTGAAAACCTGGCAGCTCCCACCTCAACCTCTGCTGAAGGCCAGGCACCCCTGCGCATCACCACTGCTAGCTTTGGTGGGTGGATACCTAGAGGTTTCACCTTGGGCAGCCAGGCCAGGCTCCAGCTGGCCTCTGGGTCCACCCCCGCCGTGTTCTCCTCCAGCACAGGCAATGCCTCTGGCTTTGCAGCCACCACCAACGCGCCCTGTGCTGTGACCAAGTTCAACCCCAGCACGAGGCAGCGATGCTCAGCATCTGGCAGCACCACCCCAGTCGTCTCCAGGTCGGGGTTTTAGCAGCACCTAAGAGCTTTGGGAGCCAAGTGGAGGTCACAGATCTGAGCTCCAACATTGATGCACTCAGTATAAGAGGAGAAAGGAGTGGAGCCCCCACACCATGTATCACTTTGGGGTAAGCTTAGGCCTAAAGACCTGGGATCTGGAGCCAACATAGCACCCTATGGCCAACATAGGGGCCAGCACCCCGAAGAGTAACCCTGTGTATGAAGGCACTGATGCCCGACATGCTGCCCAACACGCAGGGGTGTGCCCCAGCAGGGCCCCCTTATGTCCTGTGGAGGACCTGGCACCTCTCAGAGACATACTGGGTTTACATTCACGTCCATCCCAGCCTTTAATTTCATGAACCCACCAGGAGGAGCCTTGCCTTCAGGGTTCTGTCACCACGAGTCAGGGCTTTGCAGGACACAGAACTGTTTGGGCCCTCAGCCCGTTCACTTCTCTCCAGGTGCGGCTCTACCATAACAAGTTTTAAGAGGCAAATGCTGGCCTGAGGCAGCGGAACCTCAAGAAGCAGCCTTGTCCACTTTCCTGCAGGCTGGACCAGGGGTTGTCAACTTTAAAAGTGTTATACAAATCAACGCCTGTTCTCTGCACTCCTAGAGCCAAATGGAGCCCCAAAGACAAAGGTTTCCATTTCCTCTGTGTTTCCTGCAGTTTTGTTCCAGAAGTTGGGGGTTGGGGCTGTCATCTGGCAGGATCCCAGAAGTCAGATTACTCAGACAGGAGAGGAAGCCTCGGCCCGGCCCGTCCCCTCCAGACGTGGAGCCAGCAGAGCCCACTGCTGCCCATGGGTGCCTCCTGCCCTTCCCATTTTTCTTATCAGTCTTCCAAATGTTTTATAAATAAAACCTGGTTCTGGGAAGTGGACTTGGCCTAATGGATAGGGCATCCGCCTACTACATGGGAGGTCCATAGTTCAAACCCCGGGTCTCCTTGACCGGTGTGGAGGTGGCCCATGCGCAGTGCTGATGCACGCAAGGAGTGCCCTGCCACTCGGGTGTCCCCGGGGTAGGGGAGCCCCATGCACAAGGAGTGCGCCCCATAAGGAGAGCCGCCCAGCGTGAAAGAAAGTTCAGCCTGCCCAAGAATGGCGCTGCACACACGGAGAGCTGACACAGCAAGATGATTCAACCAAAAGAAACACAGATTCCCGGTGCCGCTGATAAGGATAGAAGTGGTCACAGAAGCACACACAGTGAATGGAAACAGAGCAGATTATGGGGTGAGGGGTTAGGGGAGAGAAATACATTTTAAAAACCTGGTTTTTTCTTTTATATAATTTATCTATCCTCTGTAAATCAAATATAGAGAAGCCACTGATGTGTAGAACTGGAGACAGATGAAGCCAGACTTAACTCTTTAAAGTTCTGATGTCCCAGTTAATATGGTGGGGAAAGCAGCACAACAGATGAAACCTGAGTAGAAACCTGACCCAGAAATATTAAAAATGTGTTTTGACTTTAAGGGATGGGAATTCAAGATTGGGAAGGGATTTAGATCAACTGATAGAGCGCCTGCCTAACACATGGGAGGTCCAAGGTTCAAACCCAGGGCCTCCTGACCCGTGTGGAGCTGGCAAACGCACAGTGCTGATGCACGCAATGAGTGCGCTGCCACACAGGTTGTCCCCCGTGTAGGGAAGCCCCATGGAAAAGGAGTGCGACCCTGCAAGGAGAGCTGCCCCGCATGAAAAAAGCGCAGCCTGCCCAGGAGTGGCACCACACACACGGAGAGCTGACACAGCAAGATGATGCAACACAAAGACACACAGATTCCTGGTAGTGCTGACAAGAATGCAAGCGGACACAGAAGAACACACAGTGAATGGACACAGAGCACACAACAAGGGTGGGAGGGAAGGGGAGAGAAATAAAATGTAAATCTTAAAAAAAAGGAAAAAGATATAGTGGATCCAGGGAAAGGACAGATGGGGTGCCCAGGGTAAAAGCGGCCTGGGGGAAGGTACTGGTAGATGGGGAGCCTGGGGTGAAGAGGGTGGGCCCAGGGAAGGGGAGTCTGGCAGTGGAACGGGCTGGGTCATCGCTAGTATACGCAATAAAACACATCTGATATATCTAGTGTTTTGAAGCTGGTGATTATTTTTGCTTTTAATTAAGGTTTAGACAAATCACAGCTCACCTAGAGAGTGTGGGACTGACATCAAGGCATTGCACAGATGGTGGAAAGAGCCAGGCACCAGGCACTGTCCTCCACTCTTTCCACTCTACTAAATGGTGAGTGAGTGAGGACTGTGTATGTGACCCTGTGCTAGGCCCAGGGCAGGGAGAGAGGAATGTAAACCTTATAGGAGTCATTTACAATCCAGGGAGCAAAAGCTAAAGAATCAGCAAACACAACGTGAGGGGTAAGTGGTAGGATAACAGAGCAGGTAAGAAAGATGTTGGGAGTGGATGTGGTTCCAGCAGTTGAATGCCTGCTTCCCATACGGGATGTCCCAAGTTTCGTTCCTGGTGTCTCCTAAAAACAAACAAGCAAATGAATAAACCAACTGACTCAGTGGTTCAGTGCCAGCTTCCACAAACAAGATCCCAGATTGAATGTCCAGCCCTGGTATCTCAAAAAAAAATTTTTTTACTTAAGTCAGAGGAGACGAGATTGGAGCTGGGGATCAAAAGAGGAAGAAGCAGCCAAGTGGTGACGGGGTATTTCCACATCAAAGAAATAGCCAGTGACAAGTGGACAAGGAAGACGGTCACCAGCTAACCTCCAAGGGAGGGGGGCATGGCAAACAAACCCATTAGAAATGGGCAAAGTATTTAAACAGACATTTCTTCAAAGAAGATATAAAAAGGCCAATAAGCATATGAAAAGATGCTCAAGTTCATTAGCCATTAGGGAAAGGCACATTGAAAGTATGATGAGTTATCACATCACACCCATTAAAATGGCTATTATTTTAAAAACTGGAAAATAGCAAGTGCTAGTGAGGATGTATATAAATAGCAAACCTTATACACTGGTGGCAGGAATATAAATAATGGATCCAAGTATGGAAAACAGTTGGGCAGTAACTCAAAAAGTTAAATTAGAATTAACATATGACCTGGCAATCCCAATTCTAGATATATATCCAAAACAAATGAAAGCAGGATTTAAGACAAGTATTTGTGTACCAATGTTAACGCACAAAAGACAAAAGATAACAGCAAATATCCACCAAGAGAGGAATGGATAAACAAAATGTGGTAAATACACACAACAGAATATTATCCAGCTTTAAGAAAGAATGAAGCCCAGATGCATGTGACAACATGGATGAACCTTGAGGATATTATATTCAGTGAAATAAGCCAGACACTAAAGGACAAATAATCTCAGTATGATCTCACTGATATTAACTAATTATAATAAGCAAACTCAAGAGATTTAGAATCTAGAATATAACTTACCAAGGGACAGAACGGGTGTAGCAAATGTAGAGTTGATGCTTGAAATGTGCACAATTTCTATTTAGGGTGATTGTAAATATTTGGGAATGGATAGTGATGATAGTAGCATATTACTGGGAATGTAGTTAACTGTGCAGATTTATGTTTATGAGTGTGGTTGAGAGGAGGAGTTTAAGGTCATGTACATTACTAGAAAGGACAGTTAGAAGCCAAAACATGGGGCTGTTTAAGTGAACACTGTTGTGGATGATGGACTGGAGTTAATACTACAAATACAAGGCTATTCTTTCATGAATTATAACAAATGTATGACACTATTATACGTTGCTAATAATAGGACGGTATATGGAAAAAAAGCACCTAATGAAAACTATGGACTATAGGTATCAGTAATATCTTATTTTCCTTCATCAATCCTAACAAAGGTACCACACTAATGCAAAGTGTCAACAGAGAAATATATGGGAACACTGTATTTTTTACATGAATTTTCTATAAACATACAATTTCACTATTAAAAATTTTCAACAATTTAAGAAAGCAATAGGCTAAGTGAAAGAAACCAGACACAAAGTACTAACATTCTATTATTTCATTAATATAAAATATCAGGATAAATAAATTTATAGAGATGGAGTAAGATCAGTTGTTAGCTAAGGCTGGGGTTGAGGGATGACAGGGATTGAGAGGTGACTGCTAAGGGGTATGGGGCTTTTCTTCTTGGAGTGAGAAAATGTTCTCAACCTGATTGTGTGTAAAGGTGATGAGTGCACAGCTCTTTGATTATACTAAAAGTAACTGTGGACACTTTTCATAGATTGTATGGTATATGAATATCTCTCAATAAAACTGTTTTTAAAACTTGGTGCACACATTGTGGAGGGTCCTTGTAGTCCAGTATAAGAACTTCATATTTTACTGTAGCTGGGAATATATGGGGGTTCAGTAAAGAATAACAAGGGACAGGACCTGACTCAGGCTTTAACAGGATCATTCTGGCTACAAGATAAGAATGCACCACAGTGGCAAGCAGATCAAAATGCAGACCAGGTAGGCAGCTCTCACAGTAGTCCAGGCAAGATACATGGTGGATTAGACAAAGCAGTAGCTGTGTAACAAATGGACCACACTAATGAAAGATGTTGTTCATGGGGTAAAGTATGGTAGGGGGAAGGGGTAGAGTATATGGGAATCCCCTGTATTTCTGATGGAACATTTATGTCATCTAAAGCTACTTGAAAAACAAAAAAGTTTTTTTTTTTAATTTTGACATAGAAGTAGAATTAGTGGAGCGGTCAGAATAGGCAATAGAAATACTGGGGCATCATCGAAACTATTTGATATTTGAAAACATGGAGACAGAATCCTAAGGAAGAGTGCACTGAATGAGAGATCCATAAAAAACAAAAATGACACATCGATCTTCAACAAACTTTAAAATACTGATCTGTAAAAGATAAACTATAAAGGCAAACTACTGACAGGGAAAAATATTTGCAAACTTATGACAAAGAAAGAACACATGTCTAGAAACAGTAACAGATATCTAGTAACAGATATCTAGAAAATTGGGAGTGGATGTGGCTCAAGTGAGAGTGCTTGTTTCCCATATGGGAGATTCCAGCTTCAGTTCCAATACCTCTTTGAAAAAAAGAAAAATCAATGGAGAACCAGCAAACAAACAAACAAAAAACAACTCGAGCAAGCCAATTTGGCTCAGTGGTTGAATGCTGGCTTCCCACTTTTGAGATCGCAGGTTTAAACTCCAGACATGGTTCTAGGAAAAAAAAAAAAAAGAACTATCTAGAATATATTAAAAGAATTTTCAAAATTCAATCATAAAAACATTACTATTAGAAAGTGGGCAAAATACATAAACAAACATTTCACCACAGTAGATACACGGATAGGAAATAAGTACATTAAGAGATGTATGATATACTTAACAATCAGGGAAATGCAAATTACACCATTATGAGGTATAACTACATGTTATTAAGACAATGTAAAGTGAACGATACCAAATGCTGTTGCGAATGCAGAGAAGTTGGATCTCTCATATATTGCTCAAAAATGGTATAGTCACTCTGAAAACTAGTTAGCAGTTTCTTTAAAACTAAATATACACTTATCATACAGCCCAGCAAGTACACTCCTGCACATTACTCACAAAAAAGAAAACTAGCCCAAATCAAGCATTAGTTTGTTCTTTGAAAAGATCAAACTGATAAACCTCTAGGCTAACCAAACATAAAATAGAGAAGGTACAAATTACCAATACCAGGAATGGAAGAGGGGTCATCACTACTAGTTCCCCAGACACTGAAAGGATACTCAAACAAGACTATGAACAACCATACATCCAAGAGTTCAATAACTTACATGTAATGACCCAAAACTCCTTGAAGGATACAAATTATGAAAACTCATACAGGAAAAAAGTGTAATTAGAATAACCCTATAGTCATTAAATTTTTGAATCAATAATTAATGACATTTCAAAAAACAAAGGACATGAACATAAAACCAAAATTTTGTCCTATTGTCTGGGAATGTTCAGCTGCTAGGGGCCTCCTGGAAGGAAAATGCACATAACAGGACATACTTCAAACGTCTATAGTGACCCCTCCCCATAATCTATATTTATTATTATTTTGTATTTTGTGGAAAAGAAACACATGCTAATATTAATAAAAAACAAATCAAATGTTGAAACTGGTACATAAATAAAGGTAAGCCTCCCTCTCTCCAGTCCGTTCCCTCAGTCCTACCCCCTCCTAGACACCCACTTACAATTTCTCTCACCTCCTTGAATGAATAGGCCAGCCAGGTACTAAGCATATATGTCTGTGGTTGATTATACATGCCATTTTTGTGTGCATTTTTAAACTTTTACCTAAATTATTAAGTTATTCAGTCATTAAGTCAAACTTTCTTAAGTAAATTTCATTATACACCCAAAAACATGACCATATAACATAAAGTCACATCAGGATACTCTTAGTGAGAGGGGGTGACATGAAAAGGTAGGACAACAGACATAAACTAGGACTGCCCTGGACAAGCAGGATCACACCACATTAATTTACAAATCGGTGCTCTCGAGTCCCCTCAGGTCCACGGCAGACAAATGCACCACCTCCCAATCCAGCTGCGGGACGTTCAGTGCAGTAAAGGACAAGAAACTCAGCAGAAGGGTCGGCTCCCTCCCCAGTGCACAGGACTAACACCTCCCACAAACATCCCCAGAGTTCAAGGAGGCCTGGCACCTGAGGAGCCACAGCCATCACCCAAGGCCTGGCTGCTGAAGCCTGGACACGAACTGCCAAGGCCTGCAGCCTGCAGCTGAGCATCATGGGAGGAGGGGAAAGGGGGCAGCTTCCAGGGCCACCCACATGAAGGCCCACCCAGACCGCAGGGCCCAGCCAGGGCCTAGGGACTGGGATGGCCCCACCCACCTCCCGGTCTAGGCACTCCAGGGTGCAGACATTGGACCATCTGTACCATTCCTCATCTTTACAGAAAGGTTTTTTTTATGAATTTCAACATTCTCCATTTAATTTGTTTTTAGCCCTTTCTACTCTTTTAACCCTCGCTTTCTACTTAAGCATCATCTTGTTACCCTATTTCTTAGAGATTACATTTCACATGTGAACTATTTTCCCATTGTTTTTATTATCTTATTCTCACTCACTTTGAGTTTTTTCAACTTATGATGTCTTATCATATATTGTTACATTTTGTTAATGCCTTTTATCTTCTTTTCATAAAGTATATTTCAGAACATCATGTAGTCATGACGAAGAGCTTTCACTCGTGGTAGGATACTCTTCACTTACTCCCTTTCTCCCTGTTATTACATAGGTACTTGAAAGTAACATGCATTTTTTTCTGTAGGTATTCATACACTTTAAAAAAACTGTGGATGAAAGTGAGATTCAAAACATCTTTCTCAACAGAGATTTCTCTTTGTAGATTTTTCATGAAATTTTTTGACGGATGAAAGCTTTCTTCCTGATATTTCTGGATTCTGTACTTCTATCATTCTTATAAACGGGCTCTCACTCTCATTACTTCTTTGCACACTTTGTTATCTATTTTTAATTTCTCCAACTGACTACTGAATATTCTATTACATGTACTCCGCTCATGAAGAGAACATTACCACATCACCAAAATCCAGTCATTTTCTATAAAGGTCCATATATTTTCAAAATAAATTATCAATAAGTTATTTCAATAAGTTACACTGGATTTCATTTCTAAATTATGTTCTTTTTCTATATTTATATGTACTGTATTCGTACAATCATTAGATTTTAGTTTCTGATATTTATTTCATGATGAAATTTTTTGTTTTTATAGGGTCATTTGCCTACAGAGTTATTAATTTTCTATTTAATTTTATATCAATCTTTTCATACATACTTAGTGTTTGCAATGGCAGTTCATATTCAGCAGATTTTTAAAAAATTTCCATTGCCTTAGATTCACTATCACATAGGTTCAGTGTCATTAATATCTAGAATAAAATATTACCACCTTATGGCTTTATATCTATCATCAGGAACATACACCAACATCCCACAAAATAATCTTTGTCCTTCTCATGGTCCTCAAGGATTCCGGTGAGTACTTGGTTCTTGCTCCAGTTAAAGCACTATTTTATAAATAACCTGTAGAAAGAAAAGCTCATTTAATAGGGTTTAGGAATTTTTAAAGTTTAAGGACACAAACATTTCAGGCATACTATCATTATCTTATTAAAACTTGAACATATGCATATTAGTAAGAAATACGTAATTCGAAACCACAAAAATGTAGGTCTTAGACAATGAGCTCATATTCTAGGATTTTAGAACTGCACTCACAGGCACCCCACATCCTGGGGGCTTTCTGCTGCTCTCTGAGTGGACGGTCATTGGGGGAATACATTCCACTCTGTTCATAGCTGCATGGACATAATCCACTGCTAACACACTCAAAAGTGGAAGACTTAAAGTTTTTCCCATTAGGTAAGGAACAAGATGTTAGCTCACTCTCATCACTGTTATTCAACATTATACTGGAAGTTATAGCCAGAGCAAACGGGAAAGAAAAAGAAATAGTCATCCAAATTGGAATGGAAGAAGTAAACTGTCCTAATACACAGATGACATAGAGTTTTAAATACTCAATCCCAAAAAATCCACAACACTACTGGAACAAGTGAAGACATTAAGTAAACTTGAATTGTACTACACATACACTCAAAAGTCAGTTTTGTTTATACTGCCAAAAAGAATATGAAATGGATTTTTAAAGAAAATCCATTCACTTAGCCTCTAACAAATAAAACACCTAAGAATGAATTTAATGAGAGGGTGAAGCAATTCAACAACTAGCAAACACAGGTGAATGAAATTTTAGAAGACCTAAATGTATGTCTAGACATCCACTGTTCATGGGTGGTAAGACTCAATATTATTCTAATACCAATACTACCCACAGTTATCTGTCATACTTATTCAGGGGGTCACTGACTTTACCACTGTTTCCCATCTGTGTTTTAAAATCACCAAGCCATGAACAAACACAACACAACGGGTCCAATACTTATTGTATTTTCTTTTCTGCCATTGTAGGAGACCTTGAAAGTAAATGAAAATGGTAGCTATTCTAGGCTCGTCAAAGTATGTAACAGGAAAAACAGATAAAATAGGGGGCTTCCTGCAAGCTGTAGGCTGGAGACCTAGCCTGGTCCCAGGCTCAAAGTAGAATGAGGATATGATGAAAGGTTTTCCATTAAGGAGTTCTGTCCTTCCTTCCACAGTCCCAAGGGATGGATATGCTCAATTGGGGGTTACAGGGTAGGCTGAGTGGAGGCTTACGAGAATCGATGTGTGAGTCTCTGTGGGGTGACTGTGAGACTGTGTGTGAGCTTGTGGGGTGGTGACTGTATGAATTTCCCCCAGGTGACAGGGACTGCTCAAGCTCTGGTGCTCCAAGGGGAGGGGCCTTAATGTGAACCCAGGCATGTGGCTCCAATGCTCTGCACTACAGACCTGCAGTTATCACTCAGTCATGGGACCAGGAGAAACCACACAAGGAAGCGGATGTGGCTCATTAGACTGAGGTCCTGCCTACCTTACGGGAGATCCGTGGTTTGGTTCCCAGTGTCTCCTAAAGAACACAGTGAGGTTCATAGCAGCATTGTTCACTATTGCCAAAAGTTGGAATCAACCCAAATGCCCATCAACAGACGAGTGGATCAATAAAATGTGGTATATACACACAATGGAATACTACTCGGCTGTAAGAACAAACACACTACAAACACATGTGATAACATGGATGAATCTTGAGAACCTTATGTTGAGTCAAGCAACCCAGACATTGAAGGACAAATACTACATGACCTCAATGATATGAAATAAACAAGCTGCCCTAGATAGCAAGAGACTGAACGATAGGCTTACAGGAAATCGGAGGGTGGAGGAAGGATATGAGCCGATGTCTGCAGGGGTGGAATTTAAGACGAGATGGTGGTAAGTATGAACACAAAGAAGAGATAAAAGGGGGGCAAGGAGTTCCCTTTGGTTGGGGCTTTGCGGGTTTGAGGGTGGCTGGGGAGGGATGGATGGGTAACGTTGCCCAAAAGTGGGGGGAGGGAGGGGTAGCATACGAACACAGGAGAGGGTCAGGTGTTGGTGGAGAGTAAAATGCCGAGAAAATCATATCAAAATATAATAAAGAGGGTTACCTGTTTAGAATGCTCGGAGGGGAGGGTCTGATGCAGGACGGGCTCCTGGGGAATGTCTAAATGCTCATTCTGCCAGAGTGGGTGACACCATGGGGTAGAAACCCAAGTAGTGAGAGTGGGGGTGGACCCACATCCTGGGGAGGACTAATGCCATCAAATAGAGGGAACTGTATCCCTCGAGAGAAAGGGTGGCTCCCAGGGCATTGGGGCAGTTGAGCAAGTTAGGCCCTGAACACTATTCCATCTATCTCTGGAAGTGGCTCCTCAGGAAACGGAGGTTGGCTGTCACTGTGGGCACCAAGGTGGAAGGGAAAATGGACGTTAAATGTGTGGAACCAAAGTAAATAGGGGGTAAGAGAGGAGTTTCTTGAGAGTACACAAGGATGGATATAAAACATGTAATATTACACCATAACATATAGGAGATGACAGACTGATAATGTAAACCATAATGTAAAACATAGGATAACTAAAAATGTAAAGAACTGTGTATCCTAAAGTATGCACCACAATGTAAGCACAGATGTCACCTTGTTAGAAAGCTAATGTCTCAGACTCTGTACATCACTTTAAGTAAATACGATATGAATAGGGCGTAAGAGTATCACTGTGGAAGGGAAAAGGTTTTCTGGTGGATGTGTGGGAGTGCTGTATATTATATATATACATTGCTGTGGTCTAGGACTCCTGTAAAGAAAAGCTGAATAATTAGGGGGGGAAAAAAAAAAAAAAGAAAAAGATAGGATGTGGAATTTTTTCAAGTCAACATTCTTTATCTAAGTTCTTTATCTAACTTTATCCAAGTTCTTTATCTATCCTTTAAACCCATCGCTATATGCCATTCCCTAGTAAGGGACCATGACATTATATTGGGCTTCAAATTTCGGGGAGTTCTGGATCACAGAGTTTTTCAACAATGGCAATGGAGGGATACTGGTATGGGATACCAATGACAGGTGATATATGGCTGACAGGGAGCTGTACAGAACATATGTCCAGGGTGCATGGTAATGTATGGATATACTCATAGTGGCAACAATTAAAAACCACAGTAGGGGGGGTACAGGGTTCCTGGCCAGTGGTGCTCTGTTGTGGTCCCTAGGGGAGCAGCGACAGTCTCCCAGGTACAGTGGCGGGGACCGGGAGGGAGTGAGGGTTCAACAGTGAGCCCCTGATGCTAATGACTATGCTTGTGAGCTGATAAACCCAAAATAAGAACAAGGCCTAGAGCAACATTGTGCCTGGGAATTCCCTCCTGTCAGCCTTCATGTTACTCAAATGTGGCCAGTCTCGAAGCCAAACTCAGCATGTAAATGCAATGCCTTCCCCCCAGCGTGGGACATGACACCCAGGGATGAGCCTCCCTGGCAACGAGGGACCACTATCAACTACCAACTGATGATGCAACTGGAAAATGACCTTATACGGAAGGTTCAATGCGGATCGGCAGAATATCCATGTCTACATAAAATACCATGACTTTAAAATGCTGTTTGACCTAAAGTAAGGGGGAAATGGAAAGGAGAAATGAGTTTATATGGCTACGAGTTTCTAAAAAAGAGTCTGGAGGCTGGCAGAAGGATTGCCCTCATACACAACTGAGCAGAGTCAGAGAGACAGATAAAGCAGATACAACC
The DNA here is from genome assembly GCF_030445035.2 of Dasypus novemcinctus. NCBI lineage: Eukaryota > Metazoa > Chordata > Mammalia > Cingulata > Dasypodidae > Dasypus > Dasypus novemcinctus. The sequence continues at coordinate 8,299,110 of NC_080694.1, read as the reverse complement.
CCCAGATATTGGTTCCTGTGAGGGCCAAAGAGACCCACGGGAGTTATGGTCATGGCCGATGGGGTTAACTACCAGGGCAGATGACCCCTCTTTAGAAATGGTGTTTATGTGTGATGAATCTGGACTCAGATGGGATCTCCCTTCATAAGACTTTCATGCTAATGTGCTGGAGGTGCAGTTAATGTTTGGGTTTAAGATATATTTAGGGGATTTGAATCTCTGGACTGACAATGTGATAGCCAGGTCCTGAGCCTCAACAGACTCCAGCATCTACAATCTGATCTATTGGACTTACCACACTCAGCTAAGATGGAGTTGAAGAAGGACAACCACCACACCATGGAGCCTAGAGTGATTACAACTGAAAATGGGAGGACTGCATCCAGCATCCATGTGGAATCTGAGCCTCCTCTTGACATAGAGGTGCAATGGACACAACCAATCCAATGTCCACATAGAAGAGGTGGCATTGGATTGGGAAAAGTGGACATGGTGGACGATGGGTATGGGGAAAGGCAGGAAGAGATGAGAGGTGGAGGCGTCTTTGGGACATGGAGCTGCCCTGGATGGTGCTTCAGAGGTAATCACCGGACATTGTAAATCCTCACAGGGCCCACTGGATGGAATGGAGGAGAGTATGGGCCATGATGTGGACCACTGACTATGAGGTGCAGAGGTACCCAAAGATGTACTTACCAAATCCAATGGATGTGTCATGATGATGGGAACGAGTGTTGTTGGGGGGGGGGAGAGGGGGGGTGGGGGGTGGGGCTGAATGGGACCTCACATATATATCTTTAATGTAATATTATTACAAAGTCAATTAAAAAAAAATAGATGAAAAAAAAAAAAAAAGAACACAGTGAGATGGCACTATGGGCAGACATGGGAAGCTGACACAATAAGATGATGCAACAAGAAAGAGACACAACAAAGCAGAGAGAAGAGGTTCCCAGTGCCTCCTGAAGAAGACAGCAAGCTGGCACGCCTTGGCAGCCACAACAAGCTGACAAAACAAGATGATGCAACAAGAGACACAAGGAAAAACAATGAGAGAAAAAACAAAGCAGGGAAGAGAGGTGGCTTAAGCGATTAAGCACCTCCCTGTCATATTAGAGGTCCTTCTGCCTAAAAAAACAAAAGAAGACAGACAGAGCAAGTGTAAACAATGAGGAGGTAGGGAGAAATAAATAGACATAAATCTTAAAAAAAAAAAAAAAAAACACAATTAAAAAGGAATCAAAAAAACAACCAAAATAACAAAAAAAGAAACCATGCAAGGGAGGTTCCATCATCTGTGTATGTGCTTACAATTACCTGAGTCTACAGAGAGACCAAACTGTCCATCTTTATAAGGTGGCCTCTAAATCACAGGGCCTAGGGAAGCTAGCTGTGCAGATAACCTCAGACTCTGGCATAGTTTCTGATGTCCAGTACTAAAGGAAAGGCCTTTTGACTCTGCGTTAGATCAGAGAGTTGTGAGACATCACATAGACATCTGTCAACCCTCACGTTGATGTCACAGCCAGGAGCTCTGCCACGACACATAGGCACTGGAAAGAAAAGTTAGTGCACTGGATTATATCGTTACCACGGACCCTCCAGATGTTAAAATCCTATGAGTCAGGGAAGAGGATGAGACTGAATCAACTGGGCTCCCGTCTACCATATGGGAGGCCCTGGGTGTGCTTCCCAGGGCCTCCTTGAGAAGGCAAGCTGACCCGCACCTGCACAGAGCTCACAGCCTGTGTCCATGGAGAGCTGGCACAGCAAGATGATGCAACAAAGGAATACAAGCAGACACAGAAGAATGCGCAGGGAATGGACACAGGGAGCAGACAGCAAGCAAGCAGCAAGGGAGAGAGGATAAGTAAAAATAAATTTAAAAAAAAAATCCTATGAGTCACATAGTAAGGTCTCTGACAACTATGAACTCAGATTCCACTTGGTACTTAACCTGGTGTCCACAACCTTTGTTGTAATCCAACTAGAAAGCAACCTTAGAGGGAGTCAGCACTGACCCTCTATGTCCCTTCATAATGACTGTCCCACTGTTAAGGGCCAGTAATTCAAGGAAACAAACATGATGGAGAAAAGGAAGACTGGATGGAAAAATACACTATTATTAAGTGGTCATTGCTAAATGTAAGATACCAATATGTTCATACGTATAATTATATTTAACACAAAGATTGGTGAATAAATGTGATAGAATGAATTGCCTAGAACTGAATTATTTCTAATCAATCAGAAGCTCCTACAGTATACTTGGTAAATGCAGTGTCAGTTTATGCAGATCCATGGAGGCTGATTCATTGGAGATGACACCGGTGAAGACTTCCAGGAAGATGGCAGACTAGGAAGACATGGGACTCTCTCCTCCTCCAGAAAAGTAGCTGGAGCACAGGCTGAAATGGACTGGAAAAAGATCTTCTAGGCATTGGGTCAGCAAGTGAAGGCTGGACAGCACCCAGAACAGAGAGCAAAGGAGAGGAATCCTGACAGCAAAACCGTGAGTTGAAAGCAGAGGCTGCTACTGCTGGCACCCTCCCCCACACTGAAGACTTGAGAATACTCAGGTCTCTGAGCCAAATTTACACAAAGAGATCTCCAGAGATCCACTGCCCCTGGAAAGGGGAGGGAGAGGGACACAGCCTAAGGCTGACGCTTCTGACCCACAAATCTGGTCTGCTGTGTTGCCAACTAGCCTTTCCAGGCTCAATCTCCTTCTCTTACAGTTAGGACTGATTGTCAAAGACTGACCTCTGCAGGAAACAGGAGAGAGAGGGACACAGCCTCAGGCTGATTCAGCTTTTGGCACAAAAATTTGGTCTGCTGTGTCACATGAGCCCGGGGCTGTGCCATTATTTGCCTGTAGAGGACTAAAGAGATCTGACCCTCTCAATCTTCTCTACTAAACAGAATGACTGTTGAGGACACAGAGGGGAGTGGAATCATTTCCAACCCAGGAAAAGGGAGGGGGCTGCCAAAGAAGGCTGAAGAACTGTTCCTAAGAAAGTTTAAATTACAAGCTCAATCTCCAGGCAAGAACCTCTGCCCAGACTGATCCAGTCTGTGTCACAGCAAGAACACTCCAACCAGGCACTGAACTGACAGGACTGCAAAGAATGCCACCTCCTAGCAGAACTAGGTAGTATACAGGAGAAAATTAAAAATAAGTTCGATTAGCTTTTGCTGGCCTTTGTAGCTTCCCTCCCAATGCCCTAGGAACCAAGTCTACAACCCATTACTGGGGTTGATATTAGCAGTTTGATATTATTGATGAATTCCAAAAAGAAATATTGGTTTATATTTGTAAACCGGTCTTTTCCTCTGGGCATATTAAATTATATTTTATTCAGAGGTTTACATGATTAAATAATGATCAATGCGTTTTGATTGGGTCACATCTTTAGGTCATTGCATCCCCGACTCCTTGGTGGGTGGGGACTCACAGAAAAAAGAACAAGACAGAAGAGATGGTTGGAGTTTTGAGCTGGAGCCCAGAAGTGAACACACAGGAGACCATCACCAGAGATTAGAGACAGCAGTAGCCCAAGGGAGGGGACAGAGCTGTTTGTCTGACCGTCTATAACCGACCTTGTAGAAAGAGGAAAAGTCTAGAGATCCTCACATTCAACAGCTGACCTTGTGGAGAAAACAGAGGAGCTGATCCTGGAGAGAAAGGAACCCTGGGAAGAGAGGAATCCAGGAAGTCTGAACCCTGGCAGACATCGGTATCCATTATGCTCCAACACAAGGCATGGTGAGGGAAGTAACTTATACTTCATGGCCTGGTATATAAGCAACTACCCCAAATAAACAACCTTTATAAAGGCTAATAGGTTTCTGGTATTTTGCATCAGCACCACTTTGACTGATGAAGACACTGGGTCCAGAACCCAGTTTTGAGAAACTAACAGGGAGAATCCTAACGATCCAGGTTGAATCAAGAATCAAACAGCAGGAGTAACACACAGCCTCCCACCACCAAATCCCAAAAAAAGAGAAAGAAATTGAGCATCTGAGTAAACTGCATCCCAGAGGAGAGAAATAAATAAAAAATAAATCTTTAAAAAGAAAATTCTGAAAGCAATAAAAGAGAACCATCACTTACAAGGGACACCCAGTAAGACTTAGCACACATTCCTCAAGAGAAACCACACAGCTGAGAAGACAGTAGTTAAGATACAATTTGGAGATTGAAAGAGAACTGCTAGCCAAGAATTATGCATCCAGCAAAACTGTCCTTCACATACGAAAGTGGGTAAAAAATATTCACAAGCAAAGAGAAACTAAGACAGTTGGTAATAAAGAATCCATCTTGAAAGATATATTAGAGGAAACTTTAGACTCTGAAAGAAAAAGACAGGAGAGAGAGGCTTGGAGGAGAGTAGAAAAGAAAGAATAACAGAAAGGATAACCAAAGAGTGATATTGGACAAAACGGACTATGAATCCAAAGAAGTGAGAAGAGACACAGGAGGCCATCAAATATTAATAAAAGGGACAATCAACCAGGAAGATAAAACAGACATAAATATCTATGTACCTAACCAAGGTCCCTCAAAATACATGAAACAAATTCTGGGAAAAATGAAGGGAGAAATAGTCTTCTCTACAATAATCACTGGAGACTTCAACACACCTCTCACGCCATTAGACAGAACTAGACAGAAGATCAACGAGTAAATAGGGAACTGAAAGAATATAACCAATAAGTCAGACCTAACAGACATATGCAGAAAGCACCATCCAAACTCAGGGGGTTATACATTCTTTTCATGTGCCCATGGATCCCTTCTCCAGGACAGACCACATGTTAAGGCATAATATAGCTCTTGATAAATATAAAAAGATTGAAATTACACAAAGCATCTTCTCAGATCATAGGGGAATGAAACTGAAAATCAGTAACAGACATGAAAAAGGTAAAGTGACAAATGTGTGGAGGCTAAACAACACAATCCTAAAATATCAGTGGGTCAAAGAAGACATATGGGAAGCGGATGTGGCTCAACTGATAGAGGGTCCACCTACCATACAGGAGGTCCAAGGGTTCGATGCCCAGGGCCTCTTGGCTCATAGGGTGAGCTGGCCCACACATAGTGCTGCTGTGCACAAGGAGTGCTGGCCCACTAAGGGATGCCCCCATGTAACAATGCCCCCCATGCACGGAATGGCCACTGGGATAGGAGAGCCGCCCCGAGCAAAACCGCCGTCCACCCAGGAGTGGTGCCACACACACGGAAAGCTGATGCAGCAAGATGATGCAATAAAAAGAGACACAGACCTCAGTGCAGCCTGATGAGAATACAAGTGCACACAGAAGAACACACAGCGAATGGACACAGAGAGTAGACAATGGGGGGAACGGAGGAAGGAGACAGAAATAAATCCTTAAAAATAAAAAAATAAAAAAAGAAATTGCAAGTGTAATCAGTAAATGTATTCAGACAAATAAAACAAGATCACAACTTGTCAAAACTTATGGGATACAGCAAAGGCAGTCTTGAGAGGGACATTTATAGACCTAAAAGCCTATAGTAATAAAGAAGAAAAAGCTAAACTCCAAGAATTGACTGAACAACAAGAGAAACTAGAAAAAGAACAGCAGAGCAATCCTCAAAGCAAACAGAAGAAATAATAAAGATCAGACTAGAAATAAATGAAACTGAGAAGAAAAAAATAGAGAAAATCAAAGCCAAAAGCTGGTTGAGGGAAGCAGCTGTGGCTCAATCAGATGAGCTCCCGTCCACCATATGGGAGGCCCTCAGATCGCGTCCCAGGGCCTCCTTGTGAAGGCGGGCTCCCCTGCATGCTGTGGAGAGCCGCCGGGCCCCCAAGTGCGGAGGAGAGCTACCCAGCCCACAGACACCACGGTGCGCTGCCCAGCACAAAGACGCTACAGAGCAGAGATTCAGCAAGGTGACACAACAAAAAAAAGAAGGGAGACAAGCAAAAACACAGAAGAGAATGCAGCAAATGAACACAGAGAGCAGACAGCAAGCAAGCAAGGGGGAAGGGGAAATTTTTAGAAATAAGAAAAAAATTTAAAAATTTTAAAAAAGCTAGTCATTTGAGAAGATCAATAAAATTCACAAACCCCCAGCAAGATTAACAAAGAAAAAAAAAGAACCTAATAAATATAATTTGAAATGAAAGGGAGAAAGTTATGACTGTCCCCACAGAACTAAAAAGGATCATGAGGATATTCTGAGAAACTGTATGCCAACAAACTAAAAAACCTAGATGAAAGGAGCAATTTCCTAGAAATGCACAACCAACCAACATTGACACTACAAGAAATACAACAACTTAACAAACCAATCACATTTAAAGGCACTGAATCGGTCTTCAAAAATCTCCCAACATAGAAAACTCCAGGACCATACGGCTTCACAGGTGAATTTTACCACACAGTTCAAAAAGAATTAACAGCAATCCTGTTTAAAACCCTCCAAAAATTGAAGAGGTGGGAAAATAACCCACACTTTTAAGAAAGCCAACATCACCGTAATACCAGAATCAAATGAAGACTCTATAAGGAAAAGAAACTTACAGACCAATTTCTCTAATGAACATTGATGCAAAATGCTCAGCAAAATACTTATAAATCAAATCCAGCAGCACATCAACAGACTTCTACATCACAAGCAAAGGGGATTTATTCCTGGTAGGCAAAGCTGGTTCAACATAAGAAAATCAACTGATGTAATACACCACATTGACAAACTGCAGGAAAAAAGAAACATGACCATCTCAATCAAGACAGAAAAAGCATCTGACCAAATCCAGCTTCCTTTCTTATAAAAACATTTCAAAATTGATGAAGACAAGAAAAATCCCTGAATATGATAAAAGAGGCACATATGAAAAACCCAGAGCTAACATCTTACCCAGTGGGGGAAGGTTGAAAGTTTTCCTTCTAAGACCTGGAACAAGACAAGGATCACCACTAGCACCATTGTTATTCAACCTTTAATAGCAGCTCTAGGTACATCAATTAGAGAAGAAAAACATTAAAGGCATCCAAGTAAGAAAAGAAGAAGTGAAACTCTATTTGTGGATGACATGATCTTATACTTAGAAAATTCTGAAATGTCTACAACGAAGCTACTTGGGCTAATAAATGAGTTCAGCAAAGTGGCAGGCAGCAAGATCAACAGAGAGATCAGCAATGTTTTTGGACAGTAGCGTTATACAATCTGAGGAAGAAATAAGGGGAAAATTCCATTTACAAGAACAACAAAAAGACTCAAATACCTACCAATCGATTTAACAAAAGTAGTACAGGACTTATATGGAGAAAATTACAAAACAATGCCAAGAGAAATTTTAAAAGTCCTAAACAATTGGAAAGGCATGATTCCATGTTCATGGACTGGAAGTCTAAATAGCATAAAGATGTGAATCCTACCCAAACTGATCATATTATAGATTTCACTGCAATACCAATCCGAACTCGAACAGCCTACTTTACAGAAATAGAAAAGAAAATTACGCAATCATTTGGAAGGGAAAGTGCACGTGAACAGCCAAAAGTACTCTAAAAAAAAAAAGAGCAACATAGCAGGAATTTCACTGCCAGATCTTGAAACATACTACAAAGCTACAGTGGACAAATCACCATGATATTGCCATAAAGTGAGATACATCAATCAGTGGAATTGAATAGAGAGTACAGGAATAAACCTTAGCTCTATGGTCAACTAGTTTTTGACAAGCCTACCAAGTCTGTGTTAATCGGAAAAAAACAGACTCTTGGGAAACGGACTTGGCCCAGTGGTCAGGGCGTCCGTCTACCACATGGGAGGTCTGCGGTTCAGGCCCCGGGCCTCCTTGACCCGTGTGGAGCTGGCCCATGCGCAGTGCTGATGCGTGCAAGGAGTGCCGTGCGACGCACGGGTGTCCCCCACGTAGGGGTGTCCCCCGCGTAGGGGAGCCCCACGCGCAGGGAGTGCGCCCGGTAGGGAGAGCCGCCCAGGAATGACACCGCCCACACTTCCGGTGCTGCTGACGACAACAGAAGCAGACAAAGAAACAAGACACAGCAAATAGACACAGAGAATAGACAACCAGGGGAGGGGAGGGGAGTTAAATAAATAAATAAATCTTTAAAAAAAAAAAAAAAAACAGACTCTTCAACAAATGCTGCTGGGAGAACAGGTTATCTATAACCAAAATAATTAAGGAGGACCTCTATCTCACTCTCTATACAAGAATCAACTCAAAATGGATCAAAGACCTAAATATAAAAGTACCATAAAACTACGAGAAGAAAATGTAGGGAAACATAAGACCTTGTGGTACATGGTGGTTTCTTGGACTTTACATCCAAAGAAAAAACAACAAATGAAAAATTAGGTAAGTGGGACCCCCTGAAAATTAAACACTTTTTCATCTCCCAGGACTTTGTCAAAAGGGTGAAAAGGTCATCAATTCAATGGGAGAAAATACTTAGACACCACATGTCCAATAAGGGTTAAGATATATAGAGAGATGTTACAACTCAACAATAAAAAGACAAATGTTCCAGTCACAGAATGGACAAAAGACATGAATAGACATTTGTCCAAAGAAATACAAATGAAAAAAAAATACATGAAAAAATATTGCACTTCATTAATGATTAGGGAAACGCAAATCAAAACGAGATATCATCTCACAGCTATCAGAATGATCATTATTAAAAAGTCAGAGAACTACAAGTGTTGGAGAGGATGTGGAAAGGTAGGAACACTTACTCACTGTCAGTAGGAATGCAGAATGGTACAGCCACTGTGGAGGACTGTTTGGCAGTTCCTAAAGAAGTTGAATATAGATTTGCCATGTGATGCTGCAATACTACTACCGGATAAACACCCAGAAGAACTAAGAGCAGTGACATGAACAAACATCTGCACACCTACATTCATAGTGGTGCTATTCACAATTGCAAAGCTGGAAACAACCCAGGTGTCCATCAGCCAGTAAATGGATAAACAAACGGTGATGTATTCACATGATGGAATCTCATGCAGTGGTAAGAAGAAATAAAGTCATAAACCATTTAACAACGTGAATGAACCTGGGGGACAGTATGGTGAAGCAAGCTAGACACAAAAGGACAAATACAGGAGGCTTGCATTACTATGACCTAAATAAATTGTGTAACATAATGTATGATTCCATTACATAAAATGTAAATATAAATCAATTTACAGAGGAAAAAAAGTACTTGTGCAAAAATAACTAGAAATGGGATCTGTGGACAGCAGAAAAAGCACAGAGAGATCGAGAGGTGATGGATTTTCTTACTTGTTTTTTCATTTATTATTATTGAGATAATAAAAATGCTCTGATAATGACTGAGGTGATCAAAGCATAACTATGTGATTGTGCCGAATACCACTGATTGTGCACTATGGATGAATTGTATGCCTTTTTTTTTTTAAAAAAAAGGCACTTAAAAATGGGAAAAAATGTAAATACTTCCAAAGAAGAAACGAATGATTCTTTTCATCACTAGAGAAACACACATTAAAATCTGCTATATATACTAGAATGGTTAAAATTAAGAGACATAATACCAACTGTTAAAGAAGATGTGGAAAAATTGGAGCCTTCATATATTTCTGGTGAGAATGCAATGTAGTGCTGCCACTTTGGGAAACATTTTCTCAGATTCTTAAAAACACAAACTTACCATAATTCCTGCTAATTCTACTCTAAAAATCTATCCAAGACAAACAAAATTGTGTTTGTGCAATGATTCCTATGGCAACTGTATGACAGCCAAAACTAGGAAAAAAAATACGAATGTCTACTAGCTGATGCATGTATAAGAAAAGGTGGTACATCCATAAATAGATCTGCATCTTTATTTAATTTCAGGCAACCTCCCGTTTCCCCACGCCACCACTGGAAGCAGTCCACTGGGCCTGTCCACAACCAACCTGGAGGGTACACAGGCCTCTACAGGGCTAACTTTAGTACTGATTATAGATTCAAAAAGAAGGACAGAAGAGCCATGTGTAGGGAAACCACAACTGAGTCCAATTCTGTCACTCTGGGGAACATAAATTCCAAAGTAGGGACCACTGGCAGGGCACCAAACTCTTGAGCTATATGCCCTCACTCAAGTGTCTGGATGCCTCCAGAACCCTCAGGAGCCCAGTTGTCTGGGGTAGCATCTACTTTGGCAATCAAAGAGATCCTGCTGATACATGCATAAACATTACCTCCGGGATGACCTCTGGATTCACCTCACTATGAAATCTCTTAGTCACATAAATTCATTTATCTTTATCTTTTCCCCATTTAGGTCAAGGTCTTTTTCCAGTTGCATTGCTAGCTGGTGCTTGGTAGTAATCCCTTCATGCCAGGGAGTCTCATACCCTGGAGTCATGTCCCATACTGGGGGGAAGATAACATATTTATATGCTGAGTTTGGCTTAGATAGAGGCCACATTTGAGCAACACGGAGGCTCCCAGGAGGCAATTCTTAGACACCCTGTAATACTAGGCTAAGTTTCGATTTCAAGTGTAAAGGTTCATAAGCACAGTCATCAATATCAAGTGTCCATTAGTAGACCATCTTCCCTCACTAGTCACTGCTCCTGTACTCGGGGGATTCTGGCTGATGTCTTAGAGAATGTGGCAGAGCTCCCCAGGATGGGAATTTGATATTCCTTCAGTTACTTTATGAATCTCCATCCACCGTGGCAATGCCCCATGAACATAAATTTACATGCCTTATACGTATGCAGGTGAGCTTCCTTCCATGTTTTCCCCTGTCACTGACATCCCACTCCAGTGATCCTCCCCTGCCACAGAAAGAGAAGCACAAGTACTGCAGAGGACATGGAGAGAGAACACTCACTCACTGCTGGTCGGAATGTAGAATGGTACAGCCACTATGGAGGACTGTTTGGTGGTTCCTAAAGAAGTTGAATATAAACTTCCCACATGACGCTGCAATATCACTACTGGGTACATATCCAGAAAAACTGTAGCAGGGACACAGACATCTGCACACAGATGTTCGTAGAAGCATATTCATGACTGTGAAAAGTTGGGAACACCCCAGGTGTCCACCAACTGATACACAAATTGAGGTATTCGCATAATGGAACATTATGCAGCAGTAAGAAGAAGTCGGAAAGCATGTGACAACATGGATGAATCTAAAGGACATTATGTTGAGGGAAGCAAGCCAGACACAAAAGGACAAATACTATATGACTGGATTACTATGAACGTAATATATTGTAATGTATGACTGAAAAAAATTTATATGTATCCAATATATTTAATTTAGAAATGTGTATCTTCATTCAACAGTATTTTCTTTCATAAGAAACTATTGCTTACATATTCAATTATTAAATGAACAAATAAGGTTTAGAAAAAAAAAAGTGAGGTTACACTGAAGAGTTGAGAATTGGAGCCTTAAGAAGTGATCTGTTACTCAAGAAAAGAGGTAACAAAAAAGAAATAAGAGTAACCAAAAAGTTATTTTTCAGCATTGTAAAACCATGTGTGAAATACGAATATGGATAAAACTGCAAATACAAGACTCTATTCTTTGAAATTGAACAAATGTATGTTAACACTACAAAACGTTAATATCACTTATGCTAAGGGAAAGAAACCTGACACAAAGTACTACATATTGCATGATTCCATTTATAGAAAATGCAAATATGTTTATAAAAATAAAGTTAGATTTCCGGTTATGTAGGGCTGGGGAAGGACTGCTAAGGGGCATGGGGTTTTTCTTTTTAGAGTACTGAAAATGTTCTAAAAAATTTTATGGTGATGAAGGCACAACATTGTGATTATACAAAAAGCCACTGATTATACACTTTGGATAGACTGTATGGTATGTGAATATGTCTCAATAAAACTGCTTAATACAGAAATAATTGTGCTAGAACAGCCAGAAAAAGAAGTGATTTCTAGCAGGGTAAACAGATACAGGGCTGAAGAACTGTCTTATTAGTTTATTTTTATTATTGAAACAATGAAAATATTCTAATGATGACTGAGGTAATGAATGCACATCTATGTCATTATACCAAATACCATGCATGGTATACTTTGAAAGAATTGTATGCTTTATTAATATGTATCAATAAAACTGATTTGTTAAAAAAATATATACATATATCATTAAATTATTTTAAGAAAAAAAAAAGGACTGCTAATCCTCATCCAAAGATTTCATTGCTAAGGTTCTGGTATAAAACCTTCCCGGATTTCCCCACTGATGGTAGCATCATATTCTTCCCCGTCATACTTAGGGTCTGCTGAGTGACAGTGCATTGGGAGAACAGTGTGGTCATCTGCATGGAAGTGACAGGGCACCCAGCAGCTGGGCCTGGCTCCCCACCTTCCAGGGTGGCAACCCTGTGAAAACCACCTTCAGAAGTTCAGAGGGAAGGGCAGGGGACAAACGAAGGGGATAGGGAGTGAGAAGGTCCAGCCCACCTGTCCAAAGAGCAGCTGCTCCACAGCCCTAAACTGCTACCCTAGAATGGGAAAAACTCTTCTAAGAGGCTGAGAACAGTTAATGCAGAGACCTCCTCTGCAGCCTCGCTCCTTTAAGGTGACTTAAGGTAACTGCTCTTGGCAGACAAAGCAGGGCAGGCATGGTGTCCCCAAGTCACCCCCCAACCCCCGCCTGCCAAGAAGAGGCTCCACGGAGCTCTTGGAAAGACTCAGCACACCCTGGGCTCCCTCAGCAGCCTCGGGCAGGTGGCCTGACCAGCAGGCGCCCTTCCCCAGTCTGTGCAGAGGGTCCTAGTAGGCACCCAAAAACAGTGACCCCACTGGCGAGCTGCCGTCCTCTGGCCCTAGCAAGCTACCACCTTAGCAAGAACTCTCAAACCATTTCCACCCAGCATTACTCCAAGAAATCAAACTCTTAAGAAAAGCTATAAACACTATCAAAAGGAAAAGAGTGTCCCTGGGACCATGGGGAGCTCTGAGGGAAGCCAAGGCTGAAGCTGTCCCAGGACTTCTAGCGCAGCCCCAGCCAGGAGGGGATACGATGGGAGTGGGCCCCTAGAACCCAGACCTCACCTGCCCTGTGTAATCTTGGAGAGCAGAAAGGAATAAAACAGGAAAGACAGACAATTAAAGGCTCAAGTGACCCACCAGGGCTTTGGCCCAAAGAATGCAAGTGCCTAGGAGGAGGAGGGGTCCACACCTGCAGACCACTGTGGAAGGATACACACTTTTAGCTGCAAACTGTTGTGATCCCTGCAAAACTCCCAGGCTGGACACAAACCTGCACCCAGAGGCCCCTTCTGGGAGGGGTCCCCATTCACTGGGCTCCCTGCAGGCACACACCAGATGTCAGTCATGCTCCCCCTGAGCCTTTCCAGGAGCCCTTCCCCTGGGAGCAATTAATTCCCCTCAGCAGTAACCTCTTTAAGAGCCTCACACCTTTCCAGATTTGAGAAGAAAGCCAAGCAGCCTCCACCTGGCTCGAGGAAAATTTGAAGTGTAGGACCTGGGAAGGGGCTGCTGAAAGGAGAAGGACCCCAGGCACCTGGGAGAGTCAGGAGGATGGAAGGAGGGGCAAAGGGGTGGACCATGGGGGGACCTTCGGGAATGCAGGGAGGGAGGGGGGACTGTGGAGGGGGAGAAGGGACCATGGAGGGGAGCAGGGACCACAGGGGTGGAGGAGGGGTCACAGGGTGGCCGGAAGGGCTGTGGGGGGGAGACCATGGGCGGGGAATCATGGAGAAGGGGAACCACAGGAGAGGGAGAGGGACTTTGGAAGGGGAGAGGGGACACTGGGGGAGAAGTGGGATCATGTAGGTGAGGGACTGTGGGGAGGCAGGAGTAAATGTGAGAGTGAAGAGAGCATGGGTGTTGGGGGACGACGGGAGGGACCATGGTGGGGAGGGGCCATGGGGGGCAGTAGGGGCCATGGGGTGTAAGAGGGAGCATCGGGGGGCGAGAGGGAGCATGGGGGGGGCAAGAGGGAGCATGGGGGGGAAGGAGGGAGCATGGAGGAGGAAGGAGGGACCTTGAGGGGGAGGATCCATGGGGAGGCGAGAGGAACTGTGGGAATAAAGGGAATGCAGCAGAGCAGGTGGTATCGGTGGAGGGACAAGAGGGACCTTGGGGGGTTGGAGATACTGTGGGGATTGGTGGTGGGGAGTAGAGACCATGGGGTGGCAGGAGGGACCTTGGTGGGAGGGAATGTGGGCTCGAGGAGGGACTTTGGGGCGAGGAGGGACCATGGGAGGGAGGGAGGGGCGTAGGAAGGTGGGAGGAACTCTAGGGGTCAAAGAAGCCTGGCAGACCAGGAAGGATCTTGGGAGGAGGAAGAGGGACTGGGGCGAGGGGAACGATGAGGACAAAAGGGATGTTGGAGAGGACAGGAGGAACCTTGGGGGAGCGAAGGGTCTGTGGGGGGCAGATGGGACAATGGGGGGGGGACCATGAGGGGAAGGAGGGACCATGGGGCAAGAGGAGAGATGGTGGAGGAGCAGGAGGAACCCAGGGGAAGCAGGAGGGACTGAGGGGAGGAGGAAAGGTAGGGGTGGAGGAGGAACTTGGAAGGGTCAGCAAAGACAATGAGGAAAGACCTTGGTGGGAATGGACCTTGGGGAGGTGGGAGTGACCATGAGGGTGGAGGCAACCTGGGCAGAAGGAATGAGGGGGAGAGAAGGGGGGAGGAGGGGCAGTGGGTGGTAAGGAGGGACCACTGGCGGGGGGGGGGGGGGGGTAGAACAGACTGTGGGGAGGCAGGAGGGACCTCTGAGCGACTAGGACCTTAGTGGCTAGGATAGGAGGAACTGTGGGGGTGACAGGAGGAACTGTGGGGGTGGAGGTAGCATGGCAGAGCAAGAGGGACCATCCAGGAACAGGAGACACTGTGGGGGGAAGAGGAGGGACCTTGGAGGGGACAGAAGAGGCTTTTGGGGTGAGGAGGGACCATGGGGAAGGCAGGGCTGTCTGAGGGGGGAAGGGACCCTGGAAGGAAGGAGGGACCTTGGGAGAACAGGAACCTTTCCGGAGAGAAAGGACAGTGGGGGAAGGGGTTGTAGGAGGGGCCATGGGGAGGACAGGAGGGGGGGGTTAGGAGGGTCCGTGGGGGGCAGGAAGGAGCGCGGGGGAGAGGCGGGCCGCCCGTCCCCTGGGACGTGAGACCCTTATTCAGACATGGCGCCACGCGCCGCAAGCCAGGCGGGCTGGGCCGGGACCCCTGACTGCACCCTGCGCCCCCCAGTCCGCAGAAGCAGCGCCCCCACCCGGTGCAGCCCTGCCTGGTCCGCAACAGGCCCTGAGGGCGCGCAGGACCCGGGCGCTGCGCACAACTTTCCGGAACCCGCGCCCCGCAGGCGAGCCAGCAGGAACTTGAGGGGGCGCGGCACCGGCGCGGCCTCGACGCAGCAAGGGGAGGCTCGCTCGCCCGCTTTTCCGCGCCTCTGGGGGTCCCTGCCCACCTGCGCCCCGCCCCGACGCCAAGTCGGGTCCCCAAACTTACCGCTACGGTGGGTTGGGTACACAGGCGGGGCCCTTAAGCGCTGCCGCAGCCCCCCACGCGGGCCTACACATGTACCTCCTGTCCTCGTGGTCCCGGGGGGGGGGGGGCACCTCCGGAACAAGCCAGCAGGTCCTCGTGCGCTCCCCAAACACCACGAGCTCTTACAGCAGCCGCACCTACGTGGACAGGGCGGGACTTGAGGGGCGGAGCTTCTGCGCCTGCGCCTGGGCCAATGAGGTCCCGCCCCGCTCCGGGACTCCACGCCCCTAAAGGGGAGGGGCCCTACCCTTGACTGATAGCACCAGGCACCCAATCATGGTACTGTCGACCTTGCCCGCGGGACACCACCTGTGCAAAAATCACAACAGTTATGTACATCAATAATGACCAATCTCAGGAGGAAATGAAGGAAAAATATATGACTTAAAATAGTAAATTTTAAAAATCACATACTTCGGAATAAGTTTAACTACAGCTGTAAATGACGTACACAGAAAACTACACAACACTGTTCAAGGAAATCAAAGAAGACGTAAATAAATGGAAGAATATTCCCTGTTCATGGAAGGGAAGAATAAATATCATTAGCATGGCTATCCTACCCATACTAAACTACAGACAATGCAATCCCAATAAAAATCAAAATGGCATTTTTTACTGAATTGGAAAAACTACCTATGAAATATATTTGGAAGGGCAAAAGGCCTAGAACAGTAAAAGACATATTGAAAAAGGAAAATCAAATCAGAGGACTCACATTACCTGACTTTGAAACATACTACAAAGCAACAGGGGTCAGAAACTGCATGGTATTCTCACAAGGATAGACACACTAACAAATGGAATCACCTGGTATTCGACAAGGCCACCAAGCCACTCAACTGAGAGAGAATGACCTCTTCAAAAAATGGTGATGGGAAAATTGTATATCCATATGCAAAAGATTGAAAGAGCAACAGCATTTCAAACCTTATTAAGAAATCAACTCGAGATGGATCAAAGTTCTAAACACAAAAGCCAAGACCATGAAGACCTTGGAAGACAATGTAAGGAAACATCTACAGGGACTTGTAACAGGAAATCCGTTCATGAACGTTACACTCAAAGCAGGAGCAGAGAAAGGGAAGTCCTCAAAATTAAAACCTTTCGCACCTCAAAGGAGTTTGTCAAGAAAGTGAAAAGACAGCCTACCCAATAAAAGAAAATATTTGGTAACCATATATCTGATAGGAGCCTAATATCTAGCATATGTAAAGAATCCTTTATCTCAAAAATAAGGAGACAACCCATTTTTAAAAAGGACAAGAGATTTGAACAGAATTTCTCCAAAGAAGGAATACAAATGACTAAAGAGTGCATGAAAAGATGCTCAACATCACTAACTACAAGGGAACAAAACTACAATGAGATACCATCTTAGACCCAATATACTGATGGCTATTAAAGGCCAGAGGACTACAAGTGTTGGAGAGGACGTGGAGGAATGTAGAATGACAGTGGGAATGTAGAATGATCCATCCATTGTGGAGGAGAGATTGGCTGTTCCTCAAAAAACTAACTACAGATCTGCCATGTGACCCAGCATTCCACTGCTGGGTATATAACCAGAAGAATTGAAAACAAGGATATCAACGGATATATACACACCAATGTTTCATGGGAGCATTATTCAATATTGCCAAAAGTTGGAATCAACCTAAATGCACCTCGACAAATGAGTGCATAAGCAAAATATGGTATACACATACAAAGGAATGATACTCAGCTCTAAGAACGAATACAGTACAGAAACACGGGATAACATGGATTAACCTTGCAAACCTTATGTTGAGTGAAGCAAGGCAAATATTTAAGGACAAATATTACATGACCTCTCTGATATGAGTTAAGCAAATCGAGCCAACTCAGAGAGCCAGAGTCTGGAAGATAGGTTGAGAGACCTAAGAGGCTTCAAACTGAGTTGTGAGGTCATCAGAGGGGTCATGCTTATGCACGTCTCAGCAGGATCTCATAGAGAGCCAAAGATGATACTAGACAACCCCAGCTAGTAGTGCTCCTGAGGGCTATGAAGACACCCTGGTCCTACAGTCATTGCAGGAAGCTCGAGAGATCAGTGCCTTAATGGTGGGCCCTAATTTGGAATTTGTACTCCTAAGTGTGATGATGTTGGATTCATATGTGACTTTCTACACATGCCTCTTCTGAACCTGTGGTTGGTGCTGGGATTGCAGTATGCACAGGAGACTTGGATTTCTGGGCTGCCCACGTGCCAGCTGGGCCCTGAGCCTCTGTGGTGTTGCAGCACCTACACTCCAGTTCATTGGAATTACCCAGGTCAGTTGAAACAGAGGTGAGGATGGACAACCACCACACCAAGGAAACAAGAGAGCCTATAGCTGTGGTCATGAGAGTCACATCCACCAGCCATGTAGGAAATAAGCCCCTTCACAATCAAGAGAAGGAGTTGGCATCGCCATCCCAGGGTCCTCAGGATAGAGAAATAAAATATGGCCTAGAGTGGAACTAACTGATATTCTACTATACAATCATTGTGACTCTAGCAACGGAAACAATTATATCATTGACCGGACTCAGGGGCATTTCTGAGACTTGGAGATGTCCTGAATGATACTGCAGGGACAGATGCAGGACATTATGAATCCTGCCATAACCCACTGAATGGGCTGGAAGAGAGTGTAAACTACACTGTAAATAATAGTCCATGCTGTATGGCAGAGCTTCAAAATGTATCCATCAAATGCAATGCAAGTATCACACTAATGAAAGAACCTCTTTATGTGGGAAAAGTGGGGAGAGTGGGGAGTGGAGCATATGGGAACCTCTTTTTTATTTTTTATTTTTTAGAATAATGTATTTTTTTAACCCCACCCCCTGTGGTATTTTGTGTGCTGTCTGCTCTGTGTCCATTCACAGTGTGTACTTCTGTGTCGGTATTTAACGTGGTTTTTAAAAAATTATTTATTCCCCTTCCCTTGTGGCTTGTTTGCTGTCTCCTCTCTGTGCATTTGCTGCAAGCTCTTCTGTTTTGGTTTTTTGGTTTTTTTGCTTGTCTCTCTTTTTTTTGTGTCCCCTTGCTAAGTCAGCTCTCTGTGGCGCTTGGGGGCCGGTGGCACTCCGTGGCCATGCGGGCTGGGCGGCACACTGCGGCACCCGGACTGGAGCACATCCCAGCTTGCCAGCAAGCCTGCTTTCACAAGAAGGGCCCATGATGCCAACACAAGACCCCCCATATAGGAGACGGGAGCCCAACTGTTTAAGCAAGCCACAGCCAGTTCCCCCTTCTATATTTATTAATATAACATTTTGTGTGATCTACGTGTCTTTGAAAAGTAAATAAAAAATATTTTTAAAAGTATTATCTAGGCAAATTATGGTTAACCTGTATTAGTTTTCAAAGAATTGAAAGAAAGTTAAAAAATACAATTACTTCTATAAAAACAATGATAGAATTACAGAAAATAAAATCCTGAAGAGTCTAAGAAGACTGTTACTGGTAATATATGTTAAAAAAATTCTAACACTATATATTCAAGTTCTCCGTATTTAGAGAAATTATGCATCAAATCTTAAGAATAAATACTTTCCTAGGTGAAAAAATAATAATAATAATGTAGAAGCCTATTGCTAACAGTCATGTCCAAAAAGAAACCTTCAAAAATTTGTCAGGGAGAAGGAAAAAAATAAAGTGAGAAAATTTCATCTTCTGAATTAAAGTCGGGGCATCAGTGTTGGAGTAATGACGCTTACATAAAATATTTTATTTTTCTAAGAACAAAAAATGTTAAAATGCTGACTCAGACTCTGACCATGTGAATCTAAAGGAACTTCAGCCAGAGAAGGCCAGCAGCATAGAGTTCTTCAAAGCTGTGGTGCAAATGCCAAGAGGCCTAAGGCTTAGAGTGGGAACTGCCTTCAGATCCTGTTTCCATCCTGGTGGGATTGCTGGTTCATACCGTAATTCTATACTTAATTTTCTGAGGAACTGTCAGTCTTCCACAGCAACTACAACTATTTTTTTTTTTTACCACCATCAATGGATGAATGTTCCTATTTATCCACATCCTCTCCAACCCTTGTTATCTGTCCATTTTTTTAGTAGTTGTCTTTTTAATGGGTGTGAACTGGTATCAGATTGTAGCTCTGATTTGCATTTCCTTAATAGCTAATGATTTCTAGGATCTTTTCATATGCTTTTGGGACATTTATATATCTTCTTTAGAGAAATGTCTCTCCAAGACTTTTGTCCTTTTTAAAATAGGTTGCTTGTCTTTTTATTCCAGATTTGTAGGATTTCTTTAGATAATTTGGGTATTAAACTCTTACTAGATAATGTGATTTCCAAGTATTTTCTTACGCTAATAAATTTTCTTTTTTACTTTCGTGATAAGGCCTTTTGATGCACAAAATTTTTAGTTTTTATAAGGTCCCACTGAGCTCTTCCTTCTTTTGATGCTTGTGCTTTAGGTGTCAAGTCTAAGAAAACATTGCCGAATATAGTGATCTGAAGATGCTTCTTTATTTTATTTTTCTTCTTGTTTTATAGTCCTAGTTCATATAGTCAGGTTTTTTAAGCATCTTGAGTTAATTTTTTTAATATGGGGTGAGAGACAGGTGTCCCCTTCTTTCTTTTGCCTATGAATAGCCAGTTCTTCCAGAACAATTTGTTAAAGACCATTCTTTCCTAATTTATTAAAGACTATTCTTCCCGCCATGAATCTATAAACATGAGGCTCTATTTCTGAACTCCAAATTTAGAAATTAGACAGTAGAAATTTAGAAAATATCTTATTTAGAATATTACAAGTTTACAAGGTAAAAAATAGATATCCATGTTTGAAGGCTTTGAGTCTACAAACTGCAGATGACCATGACACAAAAATCTCATCTAAGGTTTGTGGAAACAAGGTGATTTTAGCCTAAGAGTATCCACAGATTTCTGAATAAGGAAAGAGTGGAGAGTTAAGAATGAAGCATGAGTTCTGTGATGGCAGAGGATGGGGGCAGCATAAAAATCCAGAGACATATCCTCTAAGAAGAAAAGGGGAGAAGACAGGGACCTATGTAGAGGAGCTGCTTTGGAGTTATACAGAACAGGAAGGTGCCCTGAGTCATCTAGGAAGGTACTAGAAAGATAAAGAAAACTGAGTTGCTTACCCCTGTGGCTGGAAACAGCACATATACCCCACAATCACAGCAAGTAACTGCATGGCCCCTGGCTTGCTGCTGCCAAGGGACAGGGAGGAGGAGTGTCCTGGGAGGAAGAGGGCTCTGGCACAGCCAGGTGGTTTCTTTGTGGTCACTTTGTCTAGCAACGGCACCTTTGAATCTCATAAGGGACCCGGACCTGACTGGGAGAAGGGAGGGGGGTTCCCCTCAGGCTGGCTGGAACACCCAGCCGCCCACCTGGGGCGAGAAAGCAATGACAGTGGAGAGGGGTTGGGCACAGGCACCTCATCAGCAGGTCTCTAGCAAGCTACACAAGTCTAAACACACCTGGGGAAAGGTGGCAGCTAGCTCTCTAAAGACCAGTTAACCTAAGGAGACAAGTTAGCTCAGTTGAGGAATTCCTGACTTGCATATAGGAGGCCCCAGGTTTGATTCCCAGGTCAATCTAGAGCATGAGCCACCTGGGTGTCAGGCATCCAGCTTGTACTTTATGACAAGGAACATACAGACATTCTTTTTGCTTTAGGCTTTCTTGGATCTATTATTTCTTTAAAAAACAAAAATAAAACTTCTGTTTTTAATTTTAACTTTTTAAATGTAATGGCAAAAACCCAGGACATCACCCTCAGAGGGCAGGCTGTAGGGTGAATGATGAACACCAGCAGCCTGAGAAGCTCCTTAGGGGCCCAAATGGAAGGCAGTGTTTCCTCCGTTGTTTTGTTGTTGTTGCTGCTGTTTTCTTTCGTTTGTTATGTTTCCCCTTTCTTTGTCCCCCTATTTTTACTCTTACTTATTTTTTTCTACCTATATTCTTTCTTACCTTCCTTTTTCTATCTTTTTTTTTTTTCACTTTTGTTGTCATTCATCCCACCACTTTTTGTTTGGGCTTCAATATTTCTAAATTTTTATTTATCTTTTTTCTCTGTTTCCTTTCCTTATTTTTTTACTTTCTTCCTTTCTTCCCCCCCCCCCCATTCTATTTTCTTTTCCTCTCTTTTGATCATCCCAGGCTTTTAATTCATTCTATATATTTTTCTCTATTTTATTTCTCATTTCATTTTTTTACATTCCACTTTTTATACCTTATTCTTCTGTACTTATGATTTTTTACTCATATAAATTATTTTCGTAGGTCTTCTACAGCACCCCTTCTACCTTTTATTAGTAATACTACTACTACTTTTCTTTTTCTTTTCTTCCATCTTTCCTTTTCTCTGGTCCTATTTTTTTTTCAAGGAAACAGATGACATAAAAGGAAATAGAGTAAAAGAAATGAAGAATCAAAATGAAACCTTACAATGCACAAAAAGAACAAAATATAACCCTAGAGAAGAAAGAGAAGCTAACCAAATGAATAAACCCATCAAGATGAACAGATGCCTAGAAAGCAACAAAAATTGTAAGCCATACTAAGAAACAAGACGTGACCCAGTCTAATGACAAACTAAAAAACAGGAGGAGATACAGAACATGGATGAGCAAACAAATATCATGAATCAACTTTATGATGTGAAAGAAGAGATTAAGGAAATTAAGAAAACATTGAAGGTACATACTAAAGAAATTGTAAACGTACCTAAAAAGATACCGTATACAAGGGTGGCAAATGGCACAATGCAGGAAATAAAAAATATACCAGTAGCACATAACAGCAGATTTGAAAAGGCAGAGAAGAGAGTCAGTACATCTGAAGACAGTACATCTGAAATCAGATAGTAGAACAAATAGATAAAAAGATTTAAAAACTCCAGGAGGGACTTAAGGATTTGAATGACAACACAAAATCAACAATATACGCATTAGAGGCATCTCAGAGGGAGAAAAGCAGGGAGAGGGGACAGAAGGAGTGTTCGAGGAAATAATGGCTGAAACTTTCCCAACTCTATTGAGGGACATGGATGGACATGTCCAGGAAATGCAGCACATGCAAACATATAAATCCTAACACAAGACATGTACTTGTCAAACTATCTAATCAAGACAAAGAGAGAATACTAAAAGCAGCAAGAGAAAAGAGATCCATCACATACAAGGGAAGCTCAATAAGATTAGGTACTGATTTCTCATCTGACTCAACACCCTAATCATAACTCAATCATGCCCAGGTACAGAGCAGATTACAAACATAACCCAATATTTCTTTTTCGAATTCATCAATTATATCAAACTGCTACATCATCTGAAGCCATGGAGGCAAGAAGGCAGTGGTATGACATGGTTAAGGTGCTAAAAGGAAAAAATTTCCAGCCAAGATTTCTCTATCTAGCAAAGGGGCACAGAAAATGAGGGAGAATTCAACATATTAATTGATAAACAGAAACTAAGAGAGTTTGTCCATAATAAACCTGCCCTTCAAGAAATACTAACGGGAGTTCTGCAGGATGAAAGGAAAAAAACAGGAGAGAAAGAGGTGGAAGACAGTGTAAGAATAACTGAAAAGATAAAAAGAGAAATAAACACATATGGTATAGGGGAGTGGATGTAGCTCAGTGGTTCAGTGCCTGCTTCCCAGGTATGAGGTCCTGGGTTATATCATTAATGCCTCCCCAAAAAAAAAACACAAATTTTATTCCTACAAACATTTGGCATGCATAACCTATAGAAAATTTGCCTAATATAAATAATTCCTTGGCAGTAAGAACACTGAATGTTAAAAGCTTAAATTCTCCAATCAAGAGATAGAGATTGGCAGAATGGATAAGGAAATATGACCCATCCATATGCTGCCTACAAGAATCTCACCTTAGATCCAGGGACACAAGGAGATTAAAAGTGAATGGTTAGAAAACAATTTTACACACAAACAATCAGAAAAGGGCAAAAAGTAGCCATAATAATATCACATAAAATATACTTTAAATTCAAAACTATTGTAAGGGAGAAAAAAGGGCTCAATATATTAATAAAGGGAGAAATCACTCAAGAAGAAACAATAATCATGAACATTCACACACCTAACGAGGGTGCCTCAAAATACATGAGGCAAACACTGGAAAAAACAAGTAGAGAAACAGATGGCTCTACAATTATTGTGGGGGACTTTAATACACCATTAACACCATTAGACAGAACTTCTCAACAGAGAATCAATAAATATACAAAGGCCTTGAATAATACATTAGAGTATCTGGACCTAATAGACATTACACCCAAATATACTGGAATGTACATTCTTCCCAAGTGCACATGGATCACTCTCTAGGATAGACCATGTGCTAGGCCACAGAACAACTCTCAGTGAATTCCAAAAGACTGCAATTATACAATATAATTTCTCTGACAACAATGGAATGAAACTGGAAATCAGCGAGGGGCACAGAAGCAGATTAGGCACAAAGATATGGAAGTTAAACAACACACTCTTAGAAAATCAGTAGGTCAAGGAGGAATTTCCAAAAGAAATCAATAACTACCTTGAAACAAATGAAAATTACAACAAAGTACCATACCCTATGGTATGCAGCAAAAGCTGTACAGAGAAGGAAATTCACAGCCTTAAATACCTATATTAAAAGAGAAGTGCTAAAATCAAAGACCTAACTATGCACCTAGAGAAACTAGAAAAGAACAATAAACACCAAATAATGTAGAAAGAAAGAAAATAACAAAGATTAGTGCAGAAATAAATCAAATAAAAAATAAGAAAACACTAGGAAAAACACTAGAAACAATAAACAAAAGCAAAGCTGGTTCTTGAAAATCTATAAAACTGACAAAGCATTAGTTATGCTAACAAAGAAAAAAAGAAAAAAGATGCAAATACATAAAATAAGAAATGAGGAAGGAGATATCACCACTGACACCACAGAAATAAAGTGCATCATAAGAGGATACTTTGAAAACTTTTATGACAACCAGAAGGATGTTCAGAGGAAATGGGCAAATTCCTAGAAACAGACAGGCAGCCTACACTGATGAAAGAAGAAAGATGAACTGAACAGCCCAAGATGGAAATGATTTACGCATAGAAAACTACACAACCCTGTTAAAGAAGGCTAGTGTCCAGCATATATAAAGGAATCCTACACCTCCTCAAAAAA
Organism: Dasypus novemcinctus; assembly: GCF_030445035.2. Taxonomy (NCBI): domain Eukaryota; kingdom Metazoa; phylum Chordata; class Mammalia; order Cingulata; family Dasypodidae; genus Dasypus; species Dasypus novemcinctus. The sequence goes on along the minus strand of NC_080694.1, from coordinate 8,274,394 downwards.
AAAAAAAAAAAAAAAAAACACACACACATACTTCAGAGGAGTTTGTCAAGAAAGTGAAAAGGCAGCCTATACATTGTGAGAAAATATTTGGTAACCATATATCTGATAGAGGCCTATTATCCAGCATATATAAAAGAATCTTACACCTCAAAAATAAAAAACTTAACAACCGGTTTTAAAAATGGGCAAGTGATTTGAACAGACACATCTCTAAAGAAGAAATACAAATGGCTAAAAAGCACTTGAAGAGATAGATGTTCAACATCACTATTAGGGAAATGAAAATCAAAAGTACAATGAGATATCATCTACACCCATTAGACGGGCAGTGATTAAAAAAAACAGTGGATTACAAATGTTGGAGAGGACGTGGAGGAATGGGAACTGTCATCCAGTGCTGGTGGGTATATGGTACAGCCATGGTGGACGACATTTTGGCTGTTCCATAGGAAGCTAACTATACAACAACCATATGATCCAACAATCCCACTGCTGGGTATACACCCAGAAGAACTGAAAGCAGAGACACAAACAGAAATATGCCCACCAATGTTGAGAGTGCCATCATTCACTATTGCCAAATTTGGAAACAACCCAAAGTCCATCAACCAATGAATGGATAAACAAATTACGGTATACACATACAATGGAATATTACTCAGCTGTAAGAAGGAATGCAGTAAGAACACATGGGATGATATGGGTGATTTTGAAGACATTATGTTGCGTGAACTAAGCCAGGCACTGAAGGAGAAATATTACATGACCTCAGTGTAATAAGTGAACTAAATAAATTTTACTTCAGTGAACTAAATAAACTGAGCAGACTCACAGAGCTGGAATCTGGAAGACAGGTTTACAAGAGACAGGGAGAAGAAAGTTGTGAGCAAATGCCCATATGGGAAAAAATCTATGATAAGGTAGAAGTATGTAGCTGTTCAGTGGATGGGCATGTCAGTGGTGAAGTGACACTACAGGGGTGGTCTGTGTGTGAGGTAGAGTGAGGAGGGTGGGTTGGACGATCCATGGAATAGGGGAAGCATTTGGGGAGGGACCAGGTAACATCTGGGTATCTGAAGGTACCTGCTTGAAATTACAAAGTTCAGAATGTTGTTTTGGCAGTAAGGTAGGGGAGAGTTACTGGTTGAGGGTGTTCTGGAGAGCATTTGGGAGAATGCACACCTGGGGCAGGCTTCTAGGGAGTAAGTGCTCGCCTTATCACAGTGTGTTGTGTCAGTGGGTGGGACTCACATAATGAGCAGGAAAGTGATGGACTCCCATCCTGAGGAGTACTGCTATGTTCTCAAATAGTGGGGAGGGAGACTCTTGAGAGCATAGGCAGTGCCTAATAGTGTAGAACAGGCCAGTATGTCAAGCTCTCAACCTGGCTGCAAGTAACTATGAATCTTGTGCTTCAAGGAGTGAAGCTTGGTGGTTGCCATGGGCACCTAGGGGCGGGGAAGGAGGAACAGACTAGATGGAACATGGGGCATTTTGTGGGCAATAGAAGTGTTCTACATGATCTTTTTTCTTTTCCTTTTTATTTTTTGTGCCTTTATTCTTTTTCTCTACATGATCTTGCAATGATGTATACAGGCTATGTTAAATTTCATCAAACTTATGTAAGTGTATGTTCTACAATGTAAACCATAATGTAAATCATTGACAAATGTTGCAATATTTGTACATCAATTCTAACAAATATACCATACACAAGTAAAATGTTATTAAAAGGGGAAAGGGTAATGGAGAAGAATGTTGGGTATATGGGAATCCACTATATTCTGTACTTGATCTCTCTGTATCCTAAAGCTTCTTTGAAGGAAAAATGCTCAATTCATACTTGTTACATAACAGTGATAAGCAGAGTCCCTTTTCTCAACAAGAAAGTTTCCCTGAGTAATTCAAGAGCACAACCACCAATGTACTAACAGTTATTTTGTGTCCTCTCAGTTCCCGCCGGGGACACATTAGAGAAGCTTCCAACTGCCAGGCAGAAGAGGAAAACCCATCCAATTCTTACATAAGGATTACTTTCTTTGCTTGAAATACTTATGTGGCTTCCTTGTTTTTTCTGTTTTCAGTCAAGTTCAGATTTGAAAACATGATGTAGACCATAGAATTTAGGTACCATCCTCTTGTGTGTGTAGTGTATACATATGTGTGTGTGTGAGTGGAATCCCTTACTAGCTGATGTCTGGTTCCAAGGGCATTCAATGTCAATAGGATCAGACAGGAAAGCATATGGTATAAGGACTTTTAATGGTGACATTTATCCTCTTTCAATTAAGAATTTTGTAATTGACAACCAGATGGACTTGAAATAAAATTCCTCAAGACCTCTTCTAGAGACTTCTTCTAATCTTGCTTTTGTGTTCTCTGACCTGACCACTGCTTTCCATCTGGTTTTCTGGAGCAAGAAAGAGAGCAAAAAATCCATGGAAACTGAACCCACGAGGATACAAACCTCACAGCGTTTCTTTTCCTTCATTACAGGTGGCCTCAAGTACAGAGGAAATTCTGTTATCTCTCTGGCTGTGGAAAGAAATCTAGATGCCTATGATGGGGTTTCCTTGTTGGCTTTAGAGTGGATATCACAGTGATAACGTTTCACCTGTGGAGTGAGGATTATGGATGTGGTGAGAGAAACTGAAACTCAGGAAGAGATCTTTGATCACATTACTACAGTTCCTGGAATCAGCTGGATTCCCTATCGGGGGGGGGGGGGGGGGGGGGGTCCAGCTTACCATAAATTGGAGTTGCAGCTTGTCAATGTTTAAGTCTATATAGTATAATTTGGCATGTATGTGTGCGTATGTGTGCTACTGTGTATTTATCCTAAACATAGGTCTTATTTACACAGGACAATTGCCACTGTCAACTACATCAAGAATATAATCTTACCACTGTCAAGTTTACATACAGGAACTCATTCAGTCCTCATCAGCCATATGTAGTAGGGTTGTTTATCATACACACAACTCAGAAGGAGGATCCCAGGCATAGAGACAAATGTTCCCAATCTCATGTGAAGAGTCTAACACACACCTATCAAGTAACCTCAATGTTGATACAATGAGCCTTCCCTTAAACTGTGAAATGGGAGTATTAGATATTGTACAAGAGAGATCTAGCATCTGTGCATATTGCTGAAATTTCCCAAGCCTATAGTTTCCAAATATTGCCCAAAATTATAAGGTAAGCTAAGTAGTCACATCACCTATTGCAAATTTCTCGTGCCTTCATATCGATCTGTTGGGTGTTTTTATGTAAAAATAAAATGACAAGATTTTCTTGAACTCTGACTTTAATTCACATGTGTCCACTAGGCACCTTATGAATAAGGGGATCAGAAGTTTCAACTGTAAATAAAGTATTAATAATGTTCCTACCTTTGACTATAAGGTGTCAACAGCTCTTTCAATCCTGAATGATTTTCCCAGGTTTTTGTCTCAAGGTTAAAAAGTGAAAATTTGTTTCTTAGTCAAAAAACCTACTGCCATGATGCCCAGTCCATCAGCAGCATGAAAATCACTATCTGCCCAAGAAGAGGGGGCACGGGAAGATATCACCGAGGAACTGCCCTACAGGTGGTAATATGGAAATGCAATCATGTCGATTCAAGAATAATGGCTGCAGTTTATTCAGTCCCATATATAGGGAAAATCCATAAAATGCCTAAGCCATATTCTTTTTTCACACGTGAACATTTTAATTTACTAATTAAATTAGAAGTGCCACAATCACAGAATTAAGGACACATTTACAACACAAGATTGGTTCACATCTAATAGTGGCCAGTGTTTCAACCTAAAGTATGGCCATTAGTTTAATTTTGAACATTACATGAAAAACATCCTTCCTGTGGCAGTTTAATATTATTTATGAATTCCAAAAAGAGATATCGATCATGGTTGTAAACTGGTCTATTCCTGTGGACATGATACCCCTCTGATTATATTAAATTTGAAGGTTCCACTTTCACTTTATTAAATCAAGAATAGGCAGATGTTCGCTCAGGGAGAACACAGAATAAAATACAGAGAAGAAGAATACAGAGATGAGCCTGATAGTTGGAGCTCAAGAGAAAAGAGCAGCTGAGAAGCCCTGTGAGCTCAGCCTCATGCCAGCCTACAGGTCAGATGGGAGGAAGCTGGGATCATGAAGCCTTAAGGGAAGAAGGAAGGCTCAACCCTTGCAGACGTGCCCACCATCTTGTTTCAACGCATGGTAAATGACTTCAGGTGACAAATTACTTCTTAGAGTACCTTGAGAGGGATCTTTAGGTAGGGCCTTCTGACTATATGCTTCTCCCCCAAATAAATACCTTTTATAAAAGCCAATAGATTCCTGGTACTCTGTATCTGCACCCCTTTGGCTAATATACCTGATATAATGATGCTTCCACATAAAAAAAAAAATAACACCTTTTATTCAGAGCATTTTAGATTCACAAACAAATGAATACTTTAGATACTTCTAAAGTTCCTGCATCTTCCCCTCCCATCTCTCCCCTCCTTGCTCAGCATACTACAGTAGTCAATTAGTTTGCACAATTCAAGGGCCAGCATCAATTCATCCCTATGAAGGCTCAATATCTGTTGAAAAGCCCTGCAGGCTATGACCAATGCACACTGTCCTGTACTGTGGAGCAATGCCTCAAAAAGTGAAACACAGTAACCATATGACCAGCAATCCAACAAATCTATATACATACATATATACAAACAGCCATGTATCTATGTATTGGAAAACGGGACTACACATACTTGCAAACCACTGTTCATAGCAGCATTATTCACAATAGCCAATGGTCACAACTATGCAAGTGTCCATCAACAGATGAACGGATACAAAAAGAAAAACTGCTTCATCCATAAAACGGAATTCAGCCATAGAAAGCAATGGAAATTCTAAGACTTCCTAATACATGAATGACATCAACATGATTATACACTGAGTGAAATGAGATGACACAAAAGACAAAGAGTGTATGATTCTGCATATGTGAAACATCTACAAAAAGAAAACAGGAAGGAAGGAGATTAAGGATTATTAATAGGAATTAGGGGAAAAGAACAGTGAGATTAAGAGCTATAAAGAGTTTCTGTTTCAGGTCATGAAGAAATTTTGGAGATTAATGGTGCTGTTAAAGATTGTTAAGGTAATTAATGCCAATGAGTTAAGTACCAATAAAAATGGTTAAAATGGGAATTTTCGTTATGCTTATGTCAACTTTTGAAATTTAACAAAATCTTAAAAAATACATGGAACTGGCAAATCCGTAATGAACTGGATGTTTAGGAGATAGAGGAAATTTAGTTGGGCTTCAAAATGGGCAGAAGGGTAGGGGCTCTGTGTTTGAGTCAGTGTGTAATTTAAAACCATTATTAGATGAACTACTTCACATTTAGACTGCCCTTAGCTCCAAAGCCAAGGACTCTACTTCTAATTTTCCTGTTCTCATTAGCCCCTCTTTCTTGCACAAAGGAAGTCTGAATAGCATCAATGTGTGCTTTCTACCCAACCAGCCCTGATCACTGTAGCCCCTCGTCCTAGTTAAAGTTCCCCAGGTAATGCATGAACTGCACCCAGTGTACTGATGGCTACTCTGTGTCCCTCTAGCTCCCTTGGAAGACCTGATGGAGGGGCTGCTAGGGACAGGGCAGATGAGGAGACTCCCTCTAATGCTGAGGTAAGGCCACCTGTTTTTGTCTAAGATAGAAATGTTTCTTTCTCACATTCCTTTTCACATTGAGTACAGATCTTACTATATCTTATACCTATAGACATTAGCTGCTGTTTTGTGGAAGGAAGAACTGAAAGTAAGAATCCTATGAACAGATCCCTGACACAAGAGGGCTTTAAAAATGGCGGCATCTGGTGATAAACCAAATAGAAAGGTTGTGTTAATTACCTCAGCACCATTTTCCCTCCTTTAACTCTGACTTTTCTAATTGCCTATTAGAGTCACTTCCTCCAGGAAAAGCTGGAGCCTTTCCCACAGGTGTTTCTCAAGCTTATTCGTGGGGCCTTTGAATTTACCACTGCTTCCGATCTCTTTCTGAAAATCACCAAGTCCTGCAAAAACACAACAAAACACGATCCTATCATCACTCTATTTTCTTTTCTGCATTGCGGGTGACCTTGAGAGCAAATGAAAATAGTAGCTACGGACGGGTGAATGGGTAATATTGCCGAAGAAATTGAGGGGAGTGTGGGGCAACATACGAACATAGGAGATTGCCAGGTGTTGGTTGAGAGTATAATGCTGAGAAATCATTTTCAAAATATAATTAGGAAAGTTACCTGTTTAAGATACTTAAAGGGGATAATCTGATGTAGGGCAGACTCCTAGGGAATATGTGAATGTTCATTTTGCCAGAGTGGGTTATATCATTGGGTAGAAACACATATAATGAGAGTGAAGGTAGACCCACATCCTGGGGAGGACTAATGCCATCATAGAGGGAACTGTATCTCTCAAGAGAAATGGTGGTTCCCAGGGCATTAGGGCAGTTGAGCATGTCAAGCGCTCAACACTGTTGCAAGTATCTCTGAACATGGCTCCTCAAGAAATGAAGATTGACTGTCACTGTGGGCCCCAAGGGGAGGGGGAAATAGATATTTAATAGATGGAACCAATGTAACTGTGAAGGCAACAGAAGTGTTTCACAAGAGTACACAAGAATGGATATAAAACATCTACTATTACACCAAAAACATATAGGGGCCAACAGACTAATAATGTAAATCATAATGTAAAACACAGACTAACTAAAACTTTAGAAAATTGTATAGCGTAAAGTATAAACCACAATGTAAACACAAATGGTACCTTGTTTGAAAGCTATTGTCTCAATATCTGTACATCAGTTTCAGTAAATAGGTATGAATATGTTAAAAGATTATTGCTGTGGAAGGGAAAAGGTTTTATATTGGATAAGTGGGAATACTATATATTGTGTATATGAATTACTATGATCTATAACTCTTGTGAAGAGAAGCTTAATAATTAGGAAAAAAGAAAGAAAAAGATAGGATGTAGAATTTTTCCAAATTAATATGTATTCTATATCTAACCTTTAAACTCATCACTATATTCCATTTTACTATTAAGAGAACCTGGCATTATATTGGGCTTCACTTTCCAGGAAGTTTTGGATCACACAGTGTTTCAACAATGTCAGCGGAGGAATACTGGTATGGGATGTTATTGACAGGGGACATATGGTTGACAAGGAGTTATACAGGGCATGTGTCTGGGGTGCATGGAAATGTTTGGATATATTCATAGTGGAAACAATTAAAAACAACAGCTGGGGGAGTGCTGGGTTCCTGGCTGGGGGGGCTCTGTCGTGGTCCCTAGGGGAGCAGTGGCAGTCCCCTGGGTGCAACGGCAAGGCCCAGGAAGGAATGAGGGTCCAACAGTGAGCCCCTGATACTAACGACTATGCTTGTGAGCCTATGCACCTGAAATAAGAACAAGGCCTAGAGCAGCACTGTGCCTAAGAGTTCCCTCCTGACAGCCTCTGTGTTACACAAATGTGGCCAGTCTCAAAGCCAAACTCAGCATGTAAATTGCACTGCCTTCCCCCCAGCGTGGGACATGACACCCAGGAATGAGCCTCCCTGGCACCGAGGGATCACTACCAAGGACCACTGATGACATAAGTAGAAAATGACCTTGAATAAAAGGTTCAACTCGGACCAGCAGAATATCCCTGTCTACATATAATAACAGGAGTTAAAAATGCTTTTTGACCTAAATTAAGGGGGAAATGGAAAGGACAAATGAGTTTATATGGCTATGAGTCTCTGAAAAAGAGTCTGGAGGTTATCAGAAGGATTGCCTTTATGCACACCTGAGCAGAGTCTCAGAGACAGATAAAGTAGATACAACCCCAGGTATTGGTTTTTCTGAGGGCAAAAGAGACCCACAGGTTTTATGGTCATGGCAGATGGAGTTCACTGCAATGTCAGTTGGCCCTTCTTTGGAGTTGGTGTTTTTGTGTGATGGAGCTAGACACAGACGTGATCTCTTTTCACAAGCCTTTCCTGTTACTTTACCAGAATTATAGTTGGTGCTGGGGTTTAAGATATATCTAAGGGATCTGAATCTCTGGACTGACCATATGATAGCCAGGCCCTGAGCCTCAACAGACTTCAGCTCCTACACTCTGGTTTATTGGACTTACCCCACTCAGCTAACATGGAGTTGAAGAATGTCAACCACCACACCATGGAGCCAAGAGTGCCTACAACTGAAAGCAGGAGGATTGCATCCAGTATCCATGTGGAATCTAAGCCCCCTCTTGACAAAGATGTGGAATGGACACAACCAAGCCAAGGTCCACAGGAAGGAGGAATACAGTAAGGACTAGAGTGGACTTACTGATATTCTATTCATGAAGTATTGTGGTTAGTAATTGAGAAAATGTGGCATTGGTGTGGAAAAAGTGGCCATGATGGCTGGGTGCGGGGAATGAGAGGAAGATACGAGATGTGGAAGCATTTTCGGGACTTGGAGTTGTCCTGGGTGGTGCTGCAGGGACATTTACCAGACATCATAGATCCTCCCATGGCCCACTGGATGGAATGTGAGGGAGTATGGGCTATGATGTGGACCATTGACCATGAGGTGCAGCAATGCCCAGAGATGTACTCACCAAATGCAATGGATGTGTCATGATGATGGGGGAGAGTGTTGCTGTAGGGGGAGTGGTGGGGTGGGGGCGGTGGGGGTGAATGGGGACCTCATATTTTTTTAATGTAATATTTTTAAAAAATGAATTAAAAAAATAAAATTATAAACAAAAAAAAGAAAATGGTAGGTATTCTGGGCTCATCAAAATATTGTGGGAAAATGTGAGATGAAACAGGGGGTTTCCTACAAGCTGTAGGCTGTTGACCTAGCCTGATCCCAGCCTCACTGTAAAATGCAGATATGGGATATGATGAAAGGTTTTCTATTAAGGAGTTCTGTCCTTACTTCCACAGTCCCCAGGGGTGGATCTGTTCATTTGGGGGTTACAGGTTAGGCTGTGTGGAGGCTTAAGGGAATCCATGTGTGAGTCTCTGTGGTGTGACTGTGAGACTGTATGAACTTGTGGAGATGATTGTGCGCACTTCCCCCAGGTGAGATGGACTGCTCAAGCTCTGGTGCTCCAAGGGGAGGGGCCTTAATGTGAACCCAGGGTGTGGCTCATGAGATTGAGTTCCTGCCTACCATATGGGAAGACATGGCCCAGGAAAAGGAATATATCAAAGCCCCTAAAGAGACACAGGATTTGTGAGAACTAATTAACAAGATGCACATAAATTCTGAAATCAAATTAATGAGATGAAAAAAATCATAGCTAAAGAAATGAACAACACCAAGAAGATACTGAACAAGCACAAAGGAAAATTTGAAATCCAAAGTAAAAAAGTAACAGAACCAATGGGAATGAAAGACAAATAGGTGAGATTAAAAAAAAACACATTAAAGTCATACAACAGCAAACTTGAAATGACAGAAGAATAAGTGATACCAAAGACAGAAGAAATAAAATTGAAGAGAGAAAAGAATGGAGAAAAATGAACAGGAGCTCAAGGAGTGGAATGATAATGCAAAAAGCAACAATATACATGTCGTAAGAGTTCCAGAAGGTGAAAAGGGAAAAGGGGGGAATGGGGAAGGAGTATTTCAGGAAATAATAGCTGAAAATTTCACAACTCTCATGAAAGAAATGAACCTACATTTCCAAGAAGCCAACCATATTCCAAACGGAATAAATGCAAATAGACCTATTCTAAGAAACATACTACTCAGGTGGTCAAATGTCAGAGATAAAGAGAAAATTCTGAGAATAGTAAGGGAGAAGGGAACCATCACTTACAAGGGACACCCAGTAAGACTTAGTACAGATGCCTCATAAGAAACTATGGAGGCGAAAAGACAGTAGTATGATATAACTGGGATAGTGAAAGAGAAAGCCAAGAATTCTGCATCCAGCAAACCTCTCCTTCAAATATGAAGGTGTGTGTAAAATATTCACAGAAACTAAGAAACTAAGACAGTTCTTAATAAAGAATCCATCTTGAAGGATATATTAAAGGAAGCCTTAGAACCTGAAAGAAAAACACAGGAGAGAGAGGCTTGGAGAGAATAGAAGAATACAAGAAAGGATAACCAAGAAAGTAAAAAGATCAAAATCTGATATGGCATATGATGATCAAGGAAGAAAACGGTGGAAATAAACAATGCATTTACAGTAATATCATTGAATGTGAATGGATTAAACTCATCAATCAAATGATATAGGCTGACAGGATGTATTAAAGAAAATGCATTAGCCATCCATATGCTGCTTATCAGAGAAACACTTTAGACCCATGTATACAAACTGTCTCAAAATAAAAGCCTAGAAAAAAGATACTCCACGCAAAAAGTAACCAAAAAAGAGCAGAGGTGGGAAACAGACTTGGCCCAGTGGTTAGGGCGTCCGTCTACCACATGGGAGGTCTGCGGTTCAAACCCGGGCCTCCTTGACCCGTGTGGAGCTGGCCCATGCGCAGTGCTGATGCGCGCAAGGAGTGCTGTGCCACACAGGGGTGTCTCCCGCATAAGGGAGCCCCACATGCAAGGAGTGCGACCCGTAAAGAGAGACGCCCAGCGCGAAAGAAAGAGCAGCGTGCCCAGGAATGGTGCCGCCCACACCTCCCATGCCGCTGACGACAACAAAAGTGGACAAAGAAACAAGACACAGCAAATAGACACAGAGAACAGACAACCGGGGGAGGGGGGGACTTAAATAAATAATTAAATCTTTAAAAAAAAAAAGAGCAGAGGTAGCTATACTAATACTGGACAAAACACTATAAATGCAAAAAAGTCATAAGAAATACAGAAGGACATTAAATATTAATAAAAGGGACAATCAACTAGGAAGATATAGGAGACATAAATATCTATGCACCTAACCAAAGTACATGAAACCAATCCTGGGAAAACTAGAGAAATAGGCATCTCTACTTTAATCATTAGAGACGTCAACACACCTCTCACATCATTAGATAGAATGAGACAAAAGATCAACAAGGAAATAGAGAACTTAAACAATATAATAAATGAGTTAGACCTAACAGACATATACAGAATGCAGCAGGCAAACTCAGTCGGTTATTAATTCTTTTCCCATGCACATGGATCCTTTCCCAGGATAAACGATAGGCTAGGGCACAATACAACTCTCAAGAAATAAAAAGATTGAAATTATAAAAAGCACCTTCTCAGATTATAAGGGAATGAAACTGAAAATCAATAACAGACAGGATAAAGGTGAATTCACAAATGTGTGGAGGCTAAACAACACACTCCTATAAAATCAGTAGGTCGAAGAAATTGCAAGTGAAATCAGTAAATGTATTCAGAAAATGAAAACGAGATCACAACTTATCAAAACTTATGGTATACAGCAAAGGCAGTCTTGAGAGGAAAATTTATGGACCAAAAAGCCTATATTAAAAAAAAAGAAAGCAAAACTCAAAGAATTTACTGAACAACAAGAGAAACTAGAAATAGAACAGCAAACTAAGCCCCAAAGCAAGCAGAAAAAAATAATAAAGATTAGAGTAGAAATAAATGAAATTGAGAAATAAAAAAATAGAGAAAATCAAAACCAAAAGCTGGTTCGAGAACATCAGTGAAATTCACAAACCCTTAGCAAGATTAACAAAGAAAAAACAAAAGGAAACAAATAAAATTTGAAATTAAAGGGGGGAAGTTATGAATGACCCCACAGAACTGAAAAGGATCATGACGGGATATTCTGAGAAACTGTATGCCAACAAACGAGACAACCTAGATGAAATGGGAAAATTCCTAGAAATGCACAACCAGCCTACATTGACACTACGAGAAATACAAGAACGTAAACCAGTTACATTTAAAGACACCGATTCTGTCTTCAAAAATCTTCCAACAAAGAAAACTCCAGGACCATGTGGCTTCACAGGTGAATTCTACAACTTCAAAAGATTTCACATCGATCCTCTTTAAACTCTCACAAAAAGTTGAAGAGGAGGGAAAATAACCCAACACTTTTTAAGAAGCCAATATCACCATGATACCAAAGCCAAATAAGGACACTGCAAGGAAAAGAAAATGACAGACCAATCTCTCTAAGGAACACTGACACAAAAATTGTCAACAAAGTATTTAGAAATCGAATCCAGCAGCATATCAAAAGACTCATATATCACAACCAAGTGGGATTTATTCCTGGTAGGCAAGGCTGATTCAACATAAGAAAATCGATCAAAGTAATACACCACATTAACAAACTGAAGGAAGGAAAAAAAAAACATATGATCATCCCAATCGAGGCAGCATTTGACAAAATCCAGCATCCTTTCTCATTAAAACATTTCGAAAGAGATGAAAAGAAGGAAAATTCCTTAATATGATAAAAGACACATATGAAAAACCCCACATCTAACATCATAACCACTGGGGAAAGGCTGAAAGCTTTCCTTTTAAGACCAGAAAGAAGAGAAGGATGCCCACTAGCACCATTGTTACTTAAGACTGTTAATAGGAGCTCTAGGTAGAGCAATAAGAAAAGAAAAAAGAATTAAAAGATTTAAGAAAAGAGGAAGTACAACTCTGTTTGCGGATGACATGATCTTATATTTAGAAAATTCTGAAAGGTCTACAACACAGCTACTAGAGCTAACAAATGAGTTCAGCAAAGTGGAAGGCAGCAAAGCCAACATGGAGAAATCAGTAATGTTTTTATACACCAGTAGTGCACAAATCTGAGGAGGAAATCACGGGAAAATTCCATTTACAATAGCAACAAAAAAACAAATTCCTAGAAATCAATTTAAAAAAAGAAGTACAGGACCTACACAGAGAAAATCACAAAACAGTGCTAAAAGAAATTTTAAAAGACTTAAACAACTGGAAAGACATTCCATGTTCATGGACTGGAAGACTGAATGTCAGGAAGATGTGAATCCTACCCTCACTGATTTATAGATTCACAGCAATACCCCAATCAAAATTAAAACAGTCAACTTTACAAAAATAGAAAAGACAATTACAAAATCATTTTGAAGGGCAAGTACACATGAATAGACAAAAGTATTCTAAAAAAGAAGAGTGACATAGGAGGAATTTCACAGCCTGAAGTCAAAACATATTACAAAGCTACAGTGGACAAATCACCATGATACTGCCATAAAGAGAGACACAGTGATCAGTGGAATTGAACTGAGTACAGAAATAAACCCTCATCTCTATGGTCAACTAGTTTTTGACAAGCCTACCAAGTCTGTGTTAATTGGACAAAAACAGACTCTTCAACAAATGCTGCTGGGAGAGCAGGTTATCTATAACCAAAAGAATTAAGGAGGACCCCTATCTCACTCTCTATACAAAAATCAACTCAAAATGGATCAAAGACCTAAATACAAAACCAAATACCATACAACTATTAGAAGAAAAAGTAGGGAAACATTTTAAAGACCTTGTGGTACATGGTAATTTATTGGACCTTACACCCAAAGCACAAACAACAAATGAAAAATTAGATAAATGGGACCTCCTCAAAATTTAAAACTTTCGCACCTCCCAGGACTTTGTCAAAAGGGTGAAAAGGCAGCTGACTCAATGGGAGAAAATACTTAGAAATCTACATGTTCTGTAAGGGCTTAATATTCAGGATATAAAGAGAGATGTTATAACTCAACAATAAAAAGACAAATGACCCAATGAAAAAATGGGCAAAATGGAAGCGGCTGTGGCTCAATCAGTTGGGCTCCCATCTACCATATGGGGAGCCCTGGGTTCATGGGGCCTCATTGTGAAAGCAGGCTCGCCCACACGTTGCGCAGAGCCGCTGATCCAGGCGCTGCAGAGTGTCAGCTGGCCCACAATTGCTGCGGGCAGCAAATGGACAGAGGGCAGAAAGCAAGCAAGCCACAAGGTGGGAGGGAATAAATAAAATAAATAAGAACACAGAAGAAAGCACAGCAAATGGACACAGAGAACAGAGAGCATGCAAAAAGCCATGGGGGGGGGGGGTGGGAATAAAATTTAAAAAGGCAAAAAACATGAGTAGACATTTATCCAAAGAGGAAACGCAAACAGCAAAAAACACATGAAAAACTATTCAACCCCATTAATGATTAGGGAAATGCAAATCGAAACAAGATAGAATTTCACAGCTATCAGAACGGCCACTATTAAAAAGTCAGAGAACTACAAGTGTTGGAGAGGAGGTGGAGAGATAGGAACGCTTATTCACTATTTGTAGGACACTATGGTACAGCCACTGTGGATAACTGCTTTACAGTTCCTAGAAAAGTTGAATATAGATTTGCCACGTGACCCTGAAATACCACTATATTGGGTATATACCCAGAAGAACTGAGAGTAGTAACATGAATGGACATCTGTACAACTACATTCATAATGGCATTACTCACAATTGCCGAAAGCTGGAAACAACCCAAGTGTCCATAAGCCAATGAATGGATAAAGAAACTGTGGTGTATTCACATGATGGAAAATCACGCAGCACTAAAAAAAATGAAGTTGTAAGGCATATGACAACATGGATTAACTACAGAACACTATGTTGAGTGAAGCAAGCCAGACACAAAGGGACAAATACAGGCACCTTGCACTACTATGACCTAAATACAGTATAACATAATGTAAACATGAATTTTTAGAGGAAATAAAAAGTATTCGGAAATGGGATCTGTTGATGGCAGGGGAAGCATAGAGTGATCAAGAGGTGAGGAGTTCTTGTTTGTTTTTCATTTATTATTATTACTGAAATAATGAAAATGCTCTAATGATGACTGAGGTGATCAGTGAACAATTATGTGATTGTGTCGAATACCACTGACTGACCACTTTGGATGAATTATATGTTTTGGTTTTGTTTTATTGTTTTTTTTTCAAGAAAAAGACAAACAGCTCCTAAAAATGGGAAAACATGTAAATACACATTTACCAAAGAAGAAACATTTGATTCTTTTCATCACTAGAAAAATACATGTCAAAATCTGCCATACAGGGCAGCGGCTGTGGCTCAATCAGATGGGCTCCCGTCTCCCATCTACCATACGGGAGGCCCTGGGTTCCCATTCCAGGGCCTCTTTGTGAAGGTGAGCTGGCCCGTGCGCTGCGGAGAGCTGACACAGAGAGGTGACGCAACAAAGAGAGACAAGCAGACAGAAAAAAGAAATGCTCAGCGAACTGACACAGAGAACAGACAGCAAAAATAAATAAATAAATAAGTCAGAAGGCGGGGAGGTAAATAAATAAATAAATCTTTAACAAAAAAACTCTGCTATACATACTAGAATGGTTAAAACCAAGACACATAACACTAACTGTTAAAGAAGATGTGGCAAACCTGGAGCCCTAATACATTTCTGGTGAGAATGCAAAATGTTGTTGCCACTTTGGGAAACATTTTGTCAGTTTCTTAAAAATATAAGCTTACCGTAATTCTTGCTAATTCCACTCCAAGAAATATATTCAAGACAAATGAAATTGTGTCCATGCAATGATTCCTAGGGCAACTGCATGGCGGCCAAAACTGGAAAAAAAATACGAATGTCTATTAGCTGGTGCATGGATAAAAGGTGGTACATCCATAAATATATATGCACCTGTAACTACCTAATTTTCAAGCACCCTGAGCCTCCCTGGCACCGAGGGATTACTATCACTACCAGCTGCTGATTCAACTAGAGTCAGGGGTTCATTATGAGTCAAATGAGCCAGGGGTTCATTAGCGGGGTCACGCTTACACACAGCTCAGCAGAATCCCAGGGACAGCCAAAGTAGATACAACCCCAGGTACTGGTGCTCCTGAGGGCTACAGAAACACACAGGTTCTACAGTCATGACAGCTGGCTCTAGAGTTCACTGCTTTGCCAGTGGGCCTTACTTTGGAATTTGTGCTCCTCAGTGTGATGGAGTTGGACTCAGATGTGACCTCTCTACACATGCCTCTTCTGTCACTTTTACTGAATCTGTGGTTGGAGCTGAGCTTGGTGTATGCTCAGGAGACGTGAATCTCTGGTCTGTCCATGTGCCAGCTGGGCCCTGAACCTCAGCAGAGTTGCAATACCCACTCTCCGGTTCATTGGACTTACCCAGCTCAGCTGACAGGGAAATGAGAATGGTCAACAACCACACCAGGGAACCGAGTGTGTCTACAACTGCAAGCAGGAGAATCGCATCCACTGGCCATGTGGGATCTAACCCCCTCTCGATTTAGAGGTGGAGTGGAGATCACCATCCCAGGGTCCACCGGATGGAGGAATATATTAAGAATTAGAGTGGATTTGCTGGTATTCTACTATATAACTGTTGTGACTCTAGAAATGGAAGAAAATATATCATTGATAGGGAGACGATGGCCATGGGAGTTGCTGATGGCAAGAAGAGGGAGGAAAAGGTGTGATACGGGGCATTCACTGGGTGTATTCACCAAATGCAATGAATGTTTCTTACTGATGAAAGGGGATGTTGATGTGGGAGAAGTGGGGGCGGGGGATGGGGAGTGGCATGGGAACCTCTTATGTTTTTGAATGTAACATTTTGTGTGATCTATTTATCTTTAAAGAAGCAGATAAAAAATTATTTAAATATGGATAAAACAGAATATATGACTATTTTCTTTGAAATTGGACAAATGTATGTTAACACTAAAAAATACTAATATCACTTATGTTAAGTACAAGAAAGCTAATACATAGTACCACATATTGTATGATTTCATTTACAGAAAATGTAAATGTAAATCAGTTTATAAAGATGAAGTTGGATCAGTGGTTATGTAGGGTTGGGGAAGGACTGCTAAGGAGACTGAGGTTTTTCTCTTTTGAATACTGAAAATATATTAACATTTTTGTGGTGATGAATGCACAATACTGTGATTATACTAAAAGCCACGGATCATACACTTTGGAGAGATCATATGGTATGTAACCACTACCAAAAGGAAAAGCGTGTCCCTGGGACCATGGGGAGCTCTGAGGGAAGCCAAGGCTGAAGCTGTCCCAGGCCTTCTAGTGCAGCCCCAGCCAGGAGGGGACACAGCGGGAGTGGTTCCTTAGAACCCAGACCTCACCTGCCCTGTGTACTTGCAGAAAGCAGAACCCAGTAAAACACAGGAGGAAGTCAGAAAATGAAAGGCCCAAGTGACCCATCAGGGCTTTGATCCAAAGAATGCAAAGTCCCTACGATGAGGAGGGGCCCACACCTGCAGACCTGAGGCAGGATACACACTTTTAGTTGCAAACTGTCGCGGTCCCTAAAAAATTCCTGGGCTGGACACAAACCTGCACCCAGAGGCCCCTCCTGGGAGGGGTCCCCATTCACGGTGCTCCCTGCAGGCACACACCGGGTGTGGGTCACGCTCCCCCTGGGTCTTCCCAGGAGCCCTTCCCCTGGGAGCGATCAATTCCCCCTCAGCAGTAACCCCTTTAAGAGCCACTGCTGCAGGCCAGGCCCTGAGCCTCACCTTTCCAGGTGGGAGGAGAAAGCCAAGCAGCCTCTGCCTGGCTCCAGAGACAAATCTGAAGTGCAGGGGCTGGGAAGGGGGTGCTGAAAGGGGAAGGACCTCAGGGACATCAGAGGATCAGGAGAGCAGAGGGCAGGGCAAAGGGGTGGACCATGGGGGGGACCCAGGGAAATGTAGGGAGGGAGCGGGCACTGTGGAGGGGGAGAAGGGACCATGGAGGGGAGCAGGGACCACAGGGGTAAAGAAGGGGTTATGGGGGGGGAGGCAGAAAGGGCTGTGTTGGGCAGGAGAGACCAAGGGGAGGCAGGAGGGAAGTGGGGGAGGAGGTGGGGGACAGTGGGGCAGGAGGGGACAAGGAGGGACAGGAGAGACCATGGTGGCGAGGAGGGACTGTGAGATGACAGGAGGGATTGGGGGGGAGGAACCCGCGGGACAGGAGGCGCTGTAGGGTGGGTGGAAGAGGGAGCAAGGGGCAGTAAGGAGGAACCGTGATGGGAGGAGCCCTGGGGAGGCGGGAGGAACTGTGGGAGTGGAGGGAGAATGGCAGAGCAGGAGGTATCCTGTGGGGAACAGGAGGGACCTTGGAGGAACAGGAGGAACCTTGGCAGGGAGAAGGTACTGGGGGGAAGGGGCAGAAGGGTTTGTGGGGGACAAAAGAGACCATGGGGGGCAGAAAGGGCCATAGGAGAGAGGGACTATGGGGGTGAAGAGGTACTTTAGGGGTGCACGAGGGGCCTTCGGGGAAAGGAGGGACCCTGGGGAGGCAGGAGGAACTGTGGGGGTTGGAGGTAGCATGGCAGAGCAGGAAGAACCTTGGGGGGAACAGGAGGTACTGTGGGGGGGGGGGGAGGGATGTTGGAGAGGACCAGAAGAACCTTGGGTGGAAGGGACTGGGGAAGAGGAGGGACAAGGGGCAGACAATGTGGGGGAGGAGGGACTATGGGGAGGAAGGAGGGACAATGGGGTGAAGGGACCATAGGGAGGAGGAAGGACAGAGGGGGGGAGGGACCCTGGGGAAGCAGGAGGGACTGTGGGGGAAGAGGGAAGGTAAGGGGGAAGGAGGGACCTTGTAAGAGCAGGAGAGACCTTGAGGGTGAGACCTTGGTGGGAGGAACCTTCCAGAGGTGGGAGTGACTATGAGGGTGGACGGAGCATGGGTGGCAGGAGGGACTATGACAGGGGAAGAGGGACTGGAGGGGGGCAGGAGGGACGGGGAGCCAGGAGGGATTATAGGGGTGGAGGAGGGACTTTAGGGGGGCAGGAGGGATGTTTGGGACAAGGAGGCAGGAGGAACAGTGGGGGTTAGAGGTAGCATGGCAGAACAGGAAGGACCTTGGGGGGAACAGGAGGTACTATGGGGGGGGACAAAGGGATGCTGGAGAGGACCAGAAGAACCTTGGGGGGAAGGGACTGGGGGAGAGGAGGGACAAGGGGCAGAGGCTGTGGGGGGAGCAGGAGGGACTATGAGGAGGAAGGAGGGACAATGGGGTGAAGGGACCATGGGGAGGAGGAAGGACCGAGGGGGGGAGGGACCCTGGGGAAGCAGGAGGGACTGTGGGGGAAGAGGGAAGGTAAGGGGGAAGGAGGGACTTTGTAAGAGCAGGAGAGACCTTGAGGGTGAGACCTGGGTGGGAAGGACCTTCCGGAGGTGGGAGTGACCATGAGGGCAGGAGGGAAGGGGAGCCAGGAGGGACTGTGGAGAGTGAGGGACAGTGGGGATCTAAGAGGGACTTTGGGGGGGCACGAAGGACATTGGGGAGGCGGGAGGAACTGTGGGGGTGGAGGTAGCATGGTGGAGCAGGAGGGACCATCCAGGAACAGGAGTGGGGGGCAGGAATGGTCATGGGGGGGGCAGAAGAGATTGTGGGGATGAGGGATCATGGTGGGGGGAGAATGGAGAGGGAAAGAACAGGCTTTGGAGGGGCAGGGACCAAGGTGGGGCAGAACGGCCTATGGGGAGAGAACCATGGGGCGGGGACAGTGGGAGGAGTGATCATGTGGGGGAGGGACAGTAAGGAGGAAGAGGAACTTTAGCGGGGAGAAGGGACCAGAGGGGTCTAGGAGGGACCATATGCAGGGAGGGACCTTAGAGCAGAAAGAGGGAACTTGTTGGGGCAGGACAGTGTGGGGGAGAGGAAGCATGGCAGGGGGAGAAGGAGGGTGGGGGGACAAGGACCTTGCAGGGGATGGGGCTGTGGGGAAGCAGGAGAGACTGTGTGGGAGTAGGAGGGGCCTTGGGG
Source organism: Dasypus novemcinctus (assembly GCF_030445035.2). Taxonomy (NCBI): domain Eukaryota; kingdom Metazoa; phylum Chordata; class Mammalia; order Cingulata; family Dasypodidae; genus Dasypus; species Dasypus novemcinctus. The sequence goes on along the minus strand of NC_080694.1, from coordinate 8,254,617 downwards.
TTGGAAGAACTATGGGGGAGGGTCTTTCCCGGGATGGGTCCCTCCCTGGGTGGGGGGGGAAGCAACCCTGGGGGGGGAGGCAGGAGGACTGTGAGGGGGAAGGAAGGTGCTTGGGGGGACAGGGGGGACAGTGGGGGGAAAGATGGCCATGGTGGGGGAAAGGTGTGACTGTGGGAGGGGCGGGCCACCCTTCCCGTGGGCCGCGGGACCGTTATACTGACACCGGCCCCGCGTCGCAGGCCAGTTGGCCTGGGCCGGGACCCCCAACTGCACCCTGCGCCCCCCGCCCCGCACCGCCCAAGGAAGCAGCGCCCCCATCCGGCGCGGCCCTGCCTGGTCCCCAACTGGCCCTGACGGGGCACAGGACCCAAGCGATTTGAGAACTTTCCGGGACCCGCACCCCGCAGGCGAGCCAGCAGGAACTTTAGGGGGCGTGGCACGGGCGCCTCCTCGACGCAGCAAGGGGAGGCTCGCTCGCCCGCTTTTCCGCGCCTCTGGGGTCCCCGCCCGCCTGCGCCCCATCCCGATGCCAAGTCGGGTCCCCAAACTTACCGCCACCGTGCGCAGGGGACACGGGCGGGGTCCCTGGACGCGGGGCCGAGCGCTCCCGCAGCCCCCAGGCCGGCCTACACATGTCCCTCCTGCCCTCGGGGGTCCCTGGCTGCACCCCCGGAACACGCCAGCAGGTCCTCGTGCGCTCCCCAAACACCTCGAGCTATAAGAGGAGGGGCCGCGCAGTGGACTGGGCGGGATTTGAGGGGCCCGAGCGCCTGCGCCTGCGCCTGGGCCAATGAGGGCCCACCCCACTCAGGGTCTCCACGCCCCTAAGAGGGAGGGGCCCGACCCTTGACGGACAGCGCCAGGCACCCAATCACGTGCTCTCAGACTGGCTAGTGGAACACCACCTGTGCAAAACTCAAAACACATGTACCAGTAAAGATCACTGAGGAGAAAATCAAGAAAAAATATCATTTATAGTAGTAACTTAAAAAATCACATAGCTAGGAATGAATTTAATGCCATAAATGACATACACAGAAAACTACACAATACTTTCAGGAAATCAAAGAAGATGTAAATAAACGGAAGAATACTCCTTGTTCATGCAAAGGAAGAATAATATCATTAAGATGTCTATCCTATCCAAATTAATGTACAGATTTAATGCAATCCCAGTAAGAATCAACACAGCACTTTTCATTGAACTAGAAAAACTACTTATGAAATTTATTTGGAAGGGGAAGAGGTCCTGAACACACAAAGACATATTGAAAAAGGAAAATCAAATCAGAGGAATCACACTACCTGACTTTAAAATATACTACACAAAGCTACAAAACTGCATGGTATTGGCACAAGAATAGACATACTGACCAAAGGAACCGAACTGAGAGTTCTGATACAGATCGTCACACATACAGTCACCTGATATTTGACAAGGCCACCAAGCCCACTCAATTGGAAAAGAATGGCCTCTTCAACAAATGGTGCTTGGAGAACTGGATATTCGTATGCAAAAGAATGAGAGAGGAACACCATTTCAAACCTTATAGAAAAATCAACTCAAGATGGATCGAAGATCTAAATATAAAAGCCAAGACCATAAAGACCTTGGAGGGTAATATAGGGAAGTATCAACAGGACCGTGTAATAGGAAATGGCTTCATGAACTTCACATTAAAAGTGAGGAAAAAAAAGAAAAAAACAGATGAAAGGGACCTCTTCAAAATAAAAACCTTTTGCACCTCAAAGGAGTTTGTCAAGAAAGTGAAAAGACAGCCTACTCAATGAAAGAAAATATTCGGTAACCATATATCTAATAGGAGCCTAATATCCAGAATATAAAGAAAACTTATATTTAAAAAATAAAGAGATTAACAAAACGATTTAAAAATGGGCAAGAGATCTGAACAAACACTTCTCCAAAGAAGAAATATAAATAACTAAAAAGCACCTGAAAAGATGCCGAACATCACTATTACAGAAATGCAATTACAATGAGATGCCATCTTACACCCAATAGACTGGCGGCTATTAAAAAAACAGAGGACTACAAGTGTTGTAGAGGATGTGGAGGAATAGGAACCCTCTTCCACTGCTGGTGGGAATGCAGAATTGTCCAGTCATTCTGGAGGACAGACTGGCAGTTCCTCAAAAACCTAACTATAGATCTGCCATATGACCCAGCAATTTCATTTCTGGGTATATAACCAGAAGAATTGAAAACAAGGACATGAATGGATACATGCACACCAATGTTCATAGCGGTATTATTCACCTGCCAAAAGTTGGAGTCAACCCAAATGCCCTTCAACAGACGAACGGACAAACAAAATGTGGTATACACATACAATGGACTGCTATTCAGCTGTAAGAAGGAATACGGTACGAACACACGGGATAGCATGTATGAATCTTGAGAACCTTATGTTGAGTGAAGGAAGCCAGGTGTTAAAGGAGAAATATTACATGACCTCTCTGATGTGAATTAAGCAAATCCAGCGAACTCAGAGAGCTAGAGTCTGGAAGAAAGGCTTATGGGAAATAGAAAGGTAAAAGGTGGTTGTGAGCAAATACCCACACAGGCAAAATCTAGATAAAGAGGAAGTGAGTACTTGGGCAATGAAGGGATATGAAGGGTGTTGGGATACTATAGGGTTGGGCAATGCAAGCTTGACAGGGTCTAGGGCGCGGAGGATGGGTCGGAAGTCCATGGAACTAGGGGGAATGTTGGGGGAGGGAACAGGAGAACACAGGAGATTGGCAGGTCTATGGTTCAAACTACTATGTTCAGAAAACCTTTTAGCAATACGACAATGAAGGGTTATTGGTTTAGGGGTTTGGAAGGGGGACATCTGAAAAAGGATGCACCTGGAGCAGGCTTCTAGGGTGTGTGTGAGTGCTCATTTTGTCACAGTGTGTTATATCAATGGATGGAGAGCCACACAATGAGTAGGAAGGTGTTGTACCCCCATCCTGGGGAGGCTGATGTTTTCAGAGGGGATGGTGTCTCTCAAGAACAGGGGTGGCTCCTAACGGGGGAGGACAGGCTAGTATGTCAAGCCCTCAGCACTGTCACAAATATCTATGAATCTTGTTCGTCAAGCACTGAAGCTTGGTTGTCACTGTGGGCCAGGAGGGGAGGGAAAGAGAGGAATAGACTAGATGGAAGAGGGGCAATTGGGGGGCAATGGAAGTGTTCTGCATGATCATTCAACGATGGATAAAGGCCATGATGAATTTCACTAAAAACTTAAAGAGAGTGTATATTCTAAAATGTAGCCCATAATGTAAACTACTGACCGTGCTTAGTAGCTACGTTTCAATATTTATACATCAGTTGTAGCAAATGGAACATCCACATGTAAAAATATAATTGGTGGGGAATGGAAAAAAGGGGGAGAATGTTGGGTATATAGGAGTCCCTTATATTCTGTATGTGACTTTAATGTAACCTAAAACTTCTTTGAAGACATAATGAAAAAAATATAAAAAAGAGGTAAGACACTGAGGAAGAAATGGAAGAGATAGCCATGCACACACATACAGGACAACACCTATTATTACAGTGATATAAGGCAAAACGTCAAAAAATATTTTTTGCAATATTTTCTGTTTTTTAATACCCAAAATTCTAAGCATTTTATAGTTTTTCTAAATTAATACGTATTTCCTTTCTAATGTTTAAACTAAGAATTACTATCTCATTTTCCTATTAATTGAATTTGGCCATATATTAGGCTTCATTTTGAAAAACTTTTTGGATCACAGAGGTTCAACTATGGCAGGGGAGGAGCACTGGTGCTGGGTGTCATTGGTGGGGGATATATGGGAGGGAGCTCACCTTGGCATGGATATAGGGGGTATAGATATGTTTGTATGTTCACTGGGTACTGACACAGTGGTAGAGTTTCACACGACAAGTGAGGGAGTGCTGGGTTCCCATCTGGTGAGCTCTGACACACTCCCCAAAGGAACACCAACAATCCCCACAGGGCAAGGGCAATGACCAGTGGAGAAAGATGGTCCAATGATGGGACCTTGATACTGATGCCTATGCTTGTGGACCTCTTGTCATTGAAATTTCAACCTGGCCTAGTGCTGCAGGGTGCCTCAGACTTCATTTCTGAGATCTTCCATGTTGCTCCAATACGGCCACTCTCTGACCAAACAGCATATAAATGCATTACCTTCTCCTCAGTGTAGGACATGACTCCTGGGGATGAGGCTCCCTGGCACCGAGGGATTGCAACCAAGCATAGGTTGGTGATGGAACTGGAAAAGACCTTGATTAAAGGGGGGAAATGGTAAAGATAAATGAGTTTATATGGCTAAGAGACTACAAAATGAGTTGAGAGGTCATCAAAGGGATCGTGCTTATGCATGTCTCAGCAGGGTCTCATAGACAGCCAAAGATGATACTAGACAACCTGAGGTAGTGGTGCTCTTGAGGGCTATGAAGACACCCTGGTCCTATGGTCATGGCACACAGCTCAAGAGATCAGTGTCTTAACAGTGGGCCCTAATTGGGAACTTGTCCTCCTAAGTGTGATGGTGTTGGACTCAGACGTGACTTTTTACACATGCCTTTTCTGTCCCTTTTATTGAACCTCTGCTTGGGTTGGGAATGCTATATGCCCAGGGGACTTGGATCTCTGGGCTGTCCATGTGCCAACTGGACCCTGAGCCTCAGCAGTGTTGGAGGACCTACACTCCAGTTCATTAGAATTACCCAGGTCAGTTGAAATGGAGGTGAGGATGGACAACCACTTCACCCAGGAACCAAGAGAGCATACAGCTGCAGGCATGAGAGTCACATCCACCAGCCATGTGGGAAAGAAGTCCCCTTCTCAATCAAGAGGAGTTGGCATCCCCATCCAAGGGTCCTCAGGATAGAGGAATAAAATATGGACTGGAGTGGACTTGACTGATATTCTACTATAGAATTATTGTGACTCTACCAATGGAAGCAATTATCTCATTGATGTGGACTCAGTGGCCTCTGGAGTTGCTGACGGAAGGGAAAAGGAAAAGGAGGTGTGACATGGGGGCATTTTGGGGACTTGGGGATGTCCTGAATGACACTGCAGGGACAGATGCAGGATGTTATATATCCTGCCATAATCCACTGAATGCACTGGGACAGAGTGTAAAGTACAATGTAAACTATAATCCATACTATGTAGCAGTGCTCAAAAATGTATTCATCAAATGCAATGAATGTGTTGTTGATGTGGGAGGAATGGGGGGGATGGAAAGTGGGGGTATATGGAAAACTCTTATATTTTTTAATGTAACATTTTGTGTGATCTATGTATCTTTAAAAAAAGAGAATGAAAATTTAAAAAAAAAAACAACAGAAAGAAAAACAACCCAATTAAAAATGGGCAAAGGACTTGAATAGATAATTCTCCAGAGGATATACCAATGACCAATAAGGACATGAAATGATATTCAAAGACATTATACATTAGGGAAATGAAAATGAAAATAAGTGATACTATGATAGCTAATATTTTAAAAAATGAAAGGAAAATAACAAGTGCTAGGATGTGAATAAATAAAGTCCTCATACATTGCTGGTGGGAATGAAAAATTTTATAGCAACTCTGGAAACAGCGTAGCGCTTCCTCAAAAACTTAAAAGGATTACCATAGACCTACAACCCTACTAAGGTATATTAGAATTGAAAATAGAGACCCAAACAATTATTTGTACACCAATATCCCTAGAAGCATTATTCACAACAGCCAAACAGTTGAAGCAACCCAAGTGTGTTCTATACCTATAATAGAACGTTATTCAGTCTTTGAAAATAATCAAGTTCTAATACATGCTAATACATCAATGAACCTGAAAACATTATAATAAGTAAAATAAGACAGACTCAAAAGGACAAATATTGCATGATGCCACTTACATGAAATTTCTAGAATAAACAAATTCAGAAAGACTTCTAAGCAGACTGAAGTTATTGGGTCAGGGGGAATGGAGTGCTATATATAGAGTTTATGTACGGGTGATGAAAAAGCTTTAGTATTGGACAGTAGAGATGGAAACACAATGTGTAAATGCAATTAATCCCACTGAATTACATGCATAAAAATGGTTGAGGGAAGTGGATGTGGCTCAAGCAACTGGGTTCCCGTCTACCATATAGGAGGTCCAGGGTTCAATACCCAGGGCCTCCTGGTGAAGGCAAGCTCACTATGTGGTGAGCTGGCCCATGTAGAGTGCTGGCCTGAGTGGAATGCTGGTTGACACTGAGTGCTGCCCCGTGCAGGAATGCTGGCCCATGTGGAGAGCTGGCGCACCAAGATGATGCAACAAAATGAGACACGGAGAAGAGACAATAAGAGGCACAGCAGATCAGAGAGCTGAGGTGGAGCAAGAGAATGACTGCCTCTCTCCCACTTGGGAAGGTCCCAGTACCTGTTCCCAGAGCTGCCTAATGAGAATACAAGCAGATACAGAAGAACACACTGTGAATGGACACAGAGACCAGACAATGCAGGGGAGGGGAAAGAGAAATAAATGAAATAAAATAAATCTTAAAAAGGTGGTTGAAATGGCAAATTTTATGTTATTTAAATGTTACCTTAGTAATTCTTTAAAATCCTATATAACATATGAGAAATGCAATGTTGGCAGAAACCGTCTTAGATGGAATAGAAAAGATACTGGCAATTTAGCTGGGTTTCACAATGGACAGGAGGAGTAACAGGACTCTCTCATTGAATTATAGTGTAGCACAGCACCACAGGACTATTTGCTGTTTTACACTAATACGAATTGTCTTTAACGACAAAACTAGGAAGTCTATTTCTTATTTCTTTCCTGCTCCTCTCCTTGGTCTCTTTCTTCTATAATGCAATGTTGAGTAGGACGTCAGTCCATGTTTGTTAACCAACAGCTTCCATACACTCTAGCCCCTTCCTTGCCCAAATCAAGTCAAGTTCCCTGAGCAAGGTGACAGTTTCTTTGCCTCCCAGCGCCCTTGGTGGACATGTTAGAGAAGCTTCAGGCTAACATGGTAGATAAGGAGGCCGTATCTAATGCCAAAATAAAGTCACCTGTTTTTCTCTAAGATAGATATGTTCCTTCCCTAGATTCATTCTTTTTCAATTGAGTACAGACATGAAAATATGACTACGTACACTACAGATGCTAGCTACCATTTTTGGGGAGGAGAAATTTTGGAGAGGGGACTCCTAATAAAACAGGCGGTCTCAGCTTATAAACTGTATGGTAAGGAACCTTTTCCTCAGAAGTAATTTTTCTTCCTTGAATAAGACTTTTATACTTACCACCAAATGGACAGGAACAGCTCTATACTTATTCTTCTGGTCTTTGACTTTACCACTATTTTTAAATCACCAAAATCTGGTTTTCTAAAATCACCAAGATCTGAGCAAACACTAAACAGAATGAACTCTCACAGCATTTTCTTCTATGTAAATGCAGGTGCCTCAAGAGCAAGCAAATCAGTACATACTATGGAACCACTCAGTTTTGAGGAAAAAAAAAACAAGATGATTTCAAATCCAGAGCATTTGTGTTGCCCAGGATTGAATTCAGTCCACCAAAATGGTAGAACATATGATAAATGCGTGGTCAGCATATGTGGATACATGGAGATTGAAATGATCTGAAAGATATCAAGAAAACACTGGCAGTTTTGGAAATTTAGGTAAGATACAGATCAAATGGGAGGCACCGTCATTGAATTTTAGTACCATTTGTAAATTGATTATTACAAGTTACTTTAGGTTGCCATTAACTACAAAACCAAGCACTCTGATTCACAATTCTTTCATCCTACTGTTTTTGCTATTCTTCTTATAGTAAGAAGGATGGCCCAGCAGCAGCTTATATTGTACTTGTTAAACCACACACTCCAAACACTCTACCCTCTTGTCCAAGGCCAGAATACTCCCTGAGTAATTCATGGCTAAAACACCAATGTGCTCGGAGATACTCTGTGTCCTCATAGCTCCCAAGGAATAAATAATGGTGGAGCTTCCCAATGACTGAGAAGATGAGGTGGCACCTCATAATGCTGAGGTGGGGTTGCTATTCTTTTCTAAGATAAATTTTACCTTTTTTCTTTCTTTCTCTTTCCATTGACTTCAGATAAGAATATCTAGTCATGTGTCTTATATTTGATATAAACAATTTCGTAGGAGAGGTAAATGTTGAGTGGGGTCAACTTCAAATTGATCCCTTTTTTAAAAGGGCATCCATGAAAGGCAACAGCAGATTATTAACTACATGGTAAGGATCGTTACCTCAGCAGCATTTGTTTCTCCACTGATTTATAATTTTGCAATTGCTAAGCATAATGGACTTGAGAGATTTATTTTCAAGCAAAGCATGTGCCCTTCCACAGATGTCCCTATACTTCCTTATTGGGCCTTTTACTTGACCACCATTTCCCATCTGTTCTTCTAAAGCACCAAGAGGAGGAGGCAGGGCAAGATGGCATCTGAGTGAGTGCACCTCATCATCTCTCCTACAAAGAAGTGGCTGAGTAGGATTGGAGTCCTGCTGAACTGGGCTGTTTTGGGTGTTTGCAGAGCAGGAGGTGTCTTGACGTCGATTTGGTGGGACGGTGACAGACGAGATTCTTGCAAGAGGTAAAATTTTATGTCTCTTGCACGGAGATCGGAGGATGAGGGTGGGACCTTTACCCCTGGGGCTGGTGGCCCAGCTGCAGCGATTCCTGAAGGCTTTGCTGTGCTGGGGAGTTCCCAAGCCCTGAGCAGGCTGTTTTGGGGCCTTCCAGGGCGGGAGGTGTCTAGATGTCGATTTGGTGAGACAGTGACGGAGGAGATTCTTGTGAGAGGTGGAATTTTGGGTTTCTGACATGGACGTCAGAAGTTGTAGGCGGAACCCCTCCCCCTAGGGCTGGCAGCCTGGCCACGGGGATCCCTGAAACTTTTGTTGTACTACGGTGCTCCAAAACCATGAGTGGGCTGTTTTGGGGGCTTGCAGGGCAGGAGGTATCTGGATATCAATTTGGTGAGACAGTAACAGAAGACATTCTTGTGAGAGGTGGAATTTGGGGTTTCTGACACAGAGGTCAGAAATTGTGGGCGGGAACCTTCCCTCTAGGGCTGGCAGCCCGGGCACTGCAATCCCTGAAGGCTTTGTTGTGCCGTGGTGTTCCCAGGCCCCGTGTTAATCGCATGCATGGCTCCCAGGTCTGTGTCCCCTAAACCCTGGTGGCCCATGCTCCAGAGACACACACCATGAGTCTACAATATCACAGACTTCCCATCCCCGAATCCACTGTGCCCTGAGGTCCATCTGAGGTCCTTAATTACACTAGCCCTTGGCTTTTTGTGTTTTTTTTTTTTCACTCTCTCTCTTTCCTTGAACTTGGAGGAGTGTACCAGCGGACTTGGGGAGAATCTGGGAAGGAAAGAGAGGTGAATCTGCTGAGGAAGCCCAATTTACCTAAACGTCCTGGAATAGGAAACTTCATCTGGGAGAAGGTGGAGTCAGAAAATCAATTAGACCTCTCCTAGCACATCTAAGGGGGAGGGATTGTAGGAGGTGCTATCCAAGCTTCCAATAACATATTTGGGGTTTCTGGTGAGATGTAGGTGCTCTCATGGTGGAAATAAAGAGTCATATCCTTCTGTGTTGAGTTGGTTCAACAAGGACCTACTTGAATCTCCTACAGGCAGCTTTCCTGCTGCCCTGGGAGAGAGAGAAGTTAGGAAAGGAGAAAGGGGGAAGGTCAGATGCCTAAGTGTATAATTTAACTGCAAAGGGGATTCCTAGCTTGAAAGGTTGGTTCTTTTTTTTTTTTTGGCGTGGTTGCTAATATTGCATTGTCTCCTGGTCTTTTCTCCCATTTTATCCCCCAAGGTTCTTTCTCATTTATTTAGTTTTTTTTTTTTCTCTTTTTCTTTTTCTTGCTTGTTTCCTTTCCTTTTTCTTTGCCCCTTCTTTTCTTCCATTTTTCTTCTATTTCTATTTTATATTCTTTATATAATAGGTGCTGCAGGGAGCACTTAACACTTGGTGTGTTTCCTCACCCTCCATTTCCTCTTTTCTGTGTGTATTGATTTTGGCCACCTACACTATCCCCTTTCTCCCACATCTTTCTATCCTCCATCATCTGCTGTTTCTCTTACATTCTACCTCCCTTTCTTTGGCCCCCAAATGGTCTGACTTTTTATTTCTAATACCTTTGTTCTGTTTTCTGTCGCTTATCCACTCTTGATATTATTGTCTTTCTTTTCTCTTTCCCTCTCTCATGAAAACAATGGCCTTTAATTCATACTATATTCCTCCCCATATTCAGTTGACTATCTTATTATAGGTACTCTACTTACTGCTATAACTCTACACAATTTACATGAGTCTAATATCCATTCTCCTAGATCTCACATTGTTGCTCTGTCAACATTTATTACCAATACTACTTCATACATTTTCTTTTCTTATTCATTTTGCTTTCCCTGGCCCTAATATTTTCCTTCAAAGTGAACTTAGCCAGCAACAAGAAAATAGAGTAAGAAGAACAAAGTAACAAGGAGAAGACATAACACTTACACACAAACAACAACTAATTAATCCCCAAGACTAGACAAAGAACTAAGGAACTGATTAAACCCGTCAAGATAAAATGATGATCAGACAGCAACAAAAAACTACAAACCAAACCAATAAACAGGAAAAGATGGCTGAATGCAATGAACAAACTAAAAACCAGGAATAAGAGCAGAACATTGGACAAGTAATTAAAGATCACAAAACATATATTAGAGACCAATTTAATGAAGTAAAAGAAGAGATTAACAACATGAAGAAAACACTTGGAGAGGAAATTGCAGACATATGCAAAAAGATAACAGATATGATGGGAATGAACACCACAGTTCAAGAAATCAAAAATACACTCTCAGCAGATAGCAGCAGATTAGAAGACGCAGAGGAGAGAATTAGCGACGTGGAAGACAGTACATCTGAAATCAAACAGATAGTAGAACAGATTGATAAAAAGACAGAAAAAAATCCAGCTAGGACTTATGGACCTGAATGACAATGCAAAAGGCACAAACATACATACTGTAGGCATCTGAGAAGGAGAAGAGAAGGGAAAGGGGAGAGAAGGAGTGTTGGAGGAAATAATGGCTGAAAACTTCCCAAATCTACTGAGAGAGATGAATGTACATGTCCAGGAAGCAAAACGCACCCCAAGCACCATAAATCCCAACAGGCCCACCCCAAGATATACATTTGTCAAATTATACAATGCTCAAGAGAAAGAAAAAATTCTAAAGAAAGCAAGAGAAAAGAGAACCATCACATCCAAGGGAGGCTCCATAAGATTAAGTGCTGATTTCTCATCTGAAACCATGGAGGCAAGAAGGCAGTGGTATGACATAGTCAAGGTACTAAAATAAAAAAATTTCCAACCCAGAATACTCTACCCAGCAAAACTACCATTCAAAAAAGATGGAGAGTTCAAAATATTCACAGATAAACAGAAATTAAAAGAGTATGCCAACAAGTACCCTGCCCTTCAATAAATATTAAAGGGAGTTCTGCAGGAAGAAAGAAAAAAACAGGAGAGGCAGAGTTGGAGGAGAGTGCAAGAGCAACAAAAAAAGCCAAAAAGAGATGGAAAAAACAAACAAACAAAATATAACAAACACAAGTCCAAACAAAATATGGCTAACATAAATAATTTCTTGAAAGTAATAACACTGAATGTCAATGGATTAATCTCAACTGCCAACAGATTCAGACTGGAAGACTGGATAAGGAAATATGACCCATCTATATGCTGTCTACATGAAACACATCTTAGACCCAAGGATTCATGGAGGTTGAAAGTGGATGGCTGGAAAACAATCTTACAAGCAAACAATAACCAAAAAAGGGCAGGAGTAGCTATACTAATATCAGACAAAATAGACTTTAAAGGCAAAACAATTGTGAGAGACAAAGGTGGATACTATATATTAGTGAAAGGGATAATCTTTCAAAAGGAACGAACAATCATAAATATTTATGCTTCTAACAAGGGCGCCTCCAAATACATGAGGCAAACACTGGAAAAACTAAGTGAAAGAATAAATGCCTCTACAGTTACAGTGGGAGACTTTAATACACTACTATCAACTTTGGACAGAACATCTCAAAAGAGAATCAATAAAGAAACAAAAACTCTGAACATATATTGGAGGAGTTGGACATGATAGACATACAGATCATGACACCCGAATACAGCAGGATGTACACTTTTCTCAAGTGCACATGGATCATTCTCCAAGATAGACCATATGCTAGGCCATAAAGAAAGGCTCAATGAATTCAGAAAGATCGAAATCATACAAAATAATAACTCTGACCACAGTGGAGTGGAGTGAAGCTGCAAATCTGCAAGGGCCAGAGGCCCAGATTTCACACCAAGATATGGAAATTAAACAGCACACTCTTAGAAAGCCAGTAGGTCAAAGAGGAAATCTCAAAAGAAATTAATAACTACCTTGAAACTAATGAAAATGATAACACAACATACCAAAACTTATGGGATGCAGCAAAAGCAACACTAAGAGGAAAATCTATACCCATAAATTCATACATCAAAAAAGAAGAGGTAAATTGAACAAATAACTGCACTTTTGGAGGACTTAGTAAAAAAATAACAAAGTAACCCCAGAGGAAGAAGAAAGAAAGAACAAAGATAAGAGCAGAACTAAATGAAATAGAAAATAAAAAAGCACTTGAAAAGATAAACAAAACCAAGAGCCGGATCTTTCAGAAGATCAATAAAATTGACAAACCCTTAACTAGACTAACAAAGAAAAAAAGAGAGAAGATGCAAATACACAAAATAAGAAATGAGAAAGGAGATATCACCTCTGACCCCACAGAAATAAAGACCATCATAAGAGGATACTTTGCAAAACTATATTCCAACAAAAATGACAATTCAGAGGAAAAGGACAAATTCCTAGAAACACATAAGCAGCCCATATTGACGAAAGAAGAAATTGATGATCTCAACAAACCAATCACAAGTAAAGAGATAGAATCAGTCATTAAAAACCTCCCAACTAAGAAGAGCCCAGGGCCAGACGGCTTGACAGGTGAATTCTACAAAACATTCCAGAAAGAACTAATGCCAATCTTGGTGAAACTCTTCCAAAAAATTGAAACAGAAGGAACATTACCCAACTCCTTCTGTGATGCCAACATTACCCTAGTGCCAAAGCCAAACAAAGACACCATAAGAAAGGAAAATTACAGACCAATTTCTCTAATGAACCTAGACACGAAAATCCTCAACAAAATACTTGCTAACCATATCCAACAACACATTAAATGAATTATACACCATGACCAAGTGGGATTCATTCCAGGTATGGAAGGATGGTTCAACATAAGAAAATCAATCAATGTAATACACCATATAAACAGATTGAATGAAAAAAACCACAGGATTATATCTATAGATGCAGAAAAAGCATTTGACAAAAAAACAGCACCCTTTCTTGATAAAAACACTGCAAAAGATTGGAATACAAGGAAATTTTCTGGACATGATAAAAAGTATATAAGAAAAACCTACAGCCAACATAGTTTACAATGGTGAAATTCTAAAACCTTTCCCTCTAAGATCAGGAACAAGACAAGGATGCCCACTATCACCTCTTCTATTTAATGTTGTCTTAGAAGTACTCGCTCGAGCACTGAGGCAAGAACCAGATATAAAAGGCATTCAGACTGGAAAGGAAGAAGTCAAAATTTCATTATTTGCAGATGACATGATCCTATACATAGAAAACCCTGAAAGGTCTACAACAAAGCTTCTAGAATTCATAAATGTGTTTAGTAAAGTAACAGGTTGTAAGATCAATGTGCAAAAATCAGTAGCATTTCTGTACACCAATAATGAGCAAGCTCAGGAGGAAATCAAGAAACATACCATTTACAATAGTCAATAAAAAAATCAAATACCTAGGAATAAATTTAACTAAACATGTGAAAAACTTATACACAGAGAACTATACAACACTATTCAAGGAAATCAAAGACCTAAATAAACGGAAGAATATTCCCTGTTAATGGATAGGAATACCAAATATTATTAAGGTGTCTATCCTACCTAAACTGATATACACATTCAATGCAATCCCAATAAAAATCAACACAGCATTCTTTAAGGAACTGGAAAACCAGCTTTGAAATTTATTTAGAAAGGAAAGAGGCCCGAAATAGCCAAACATATTGAAAAAGAAAAACGAAATGGGAGGAATCACACTACCTGATTTCAAAACATACTACAAAGCTACAGTAGTGAAAACAGCATGGTACTGGCACAAGGAGAGACACATAGACCAATGGAACCAAACTGAGAGTTCTGACATAGATCCTCATATATATATAGTCATATAATATTCGATAAAGCCACCAAACCCTTTCAACTGGGATAGAATGGTCTATTCAACAAATGTTGCCTGGAGAACTGGACATCCATATGTAAAAGAATGAAAGAGGATTACCATCTCACACCTTATACAAAAATAAACCCAAGATGGATAAAAGACCTAAATATAAGAGACAAGACCATAAAGACTTTGGAAAGCAGTGTAGGGAAGCATCTACAAGACCTTCTAATAGGAAACGGCTTCATTAACTTCACACCAAAAGCACAAGCAGCAAAAGAACAAATAGATAAATGGGACCTCCTCAAAATTAAAGCCTTCTGCACCTCAAAGGTGTTTGTCAAGAAAAGGAAAAGAGGAAAGCGGGTGTGCCTCAGGCCGTTGGGCATTATCCTTCCATGTGGGAGGTCCCAGGTTCAGTTCCCAGTGCCTTCTGGAGAAGGCAAACAATGAGCAGACAGACAAAAAGAACCATCTGGGGTAAATGGGGATAAATTAAAAATAAGTAAAGTAAAAAAATAAATAAATCTTTTCGGGAAGTGGACTTGGCCCAGTGGTTAGGGCATCCGTCTACCACATGGGAGGTCCGCAGTTCAAACTCTGGGCCTCCTTGACCCGTGTGGAGCTGGCCCACGTGCAGTGCTGATGCGTGCAAGGAGTGCCGTGCCACGCAGGGGTGTCCCTGTGTGGGGGAGCCCCACGCGCAAGGAGTGCGCCCTGTAAGGAGAGCCGCCCAGCACAAAAGAAAGTGCAGCCTACCCAGGAATGGTGCCGCACACACGGAGAGCTGACACAAGATGACGCAACAAAAAAAGAAAATACAGAGTCCAGTGCCACTTACAACAACAGAAGCAGACAAAGAAGATGCAGCAAATAGACACAGAGAACAGACAACCGGGGTGGGGGGGTGGAGAGTGAGAAGGGGGAGAAATAAAAAGAAAAGAAAAGAAAAGGAAAAGAGAGCCTGCACAATGGGAGAAAATATTTGGTAACCATATATCTGATAGGAGACTTATATTCTGCACATATAAAAAACTCCTATATCTTGAAAATAAAAAGACAACAACCCATTTTAAAAATGGGAAAAAGATTTAAACAGACACTTCTCCAAAGAAGAAATACAAATGGCTAAAAAGCACATGAAAAAATGCTACAAATCTCTAGCTATCAGGGAAATGCAAAACAAAACTACAATGAGATACCATCTTTCTCCCATAAGATTGGCAGCTATGAAAAAAACAGAAGATTACAAATGCTGGAGAGGATGTGGAGGAATGGGAATACTCATCCACTGCTGGTGGGAATGCAGAAGGATCCAACCATTCTCGAGGACAGTTTGGTGGTTCCTCAAAAAACTAGCGATAGATTTGCCATATGACCCAGCAATTCCACTGCTGGGTATACACCCAATAGAACTGAAAACAAGGACACAAACCGATATATGTACACAATGTTCACAGGAGCATTGTTCACTATTGCCAAAAGTTAGAATCAACCCAAATGCCCATCAACAGATGAATGGATAAATAAAATGTGGTATATACATACAATGGCGTACTACTCAGCTTTAAGAACGAATATACTACAAACACACGTGATAACATGGATGGATCTTGGGAACCTTATGTTGAGTGAAGCAACCCAGGCATTGAAGGACAAATACTACATGACCTCAATGATATGAAATAAGTAAACCAAGCTGCCTCAGAGAGCTAGAGACTGGATGATAGGCTTAAAAGAAAATGGGGAGTAGAGGAAGGATGTAAGCTGACACCTACATGGGTAAAATCTATGATAAACTGGAGGTACATATTTGTACAAGGAAGGGATAAATTGGGGGCATAGGGTTAACTTTGGGTGTGGCTTTGCAGGCTTGAGTGTGGCTAGGGATGGGTGGATGGATAATATTGCCCAAGAAATTGGGGGGAGCGGAGGGCAACATACAAACATAGGAGATTGTCAGGTATTTCGTTGAGAGTATAATGCTGAGAAAACTTTTTCAAAAATATAATAAGGAATGTTACCTATTTAAGATGCTTAAAGGGGATAATCCAACGCAGGACAGGCTCCTAGGGAGTATGTGAATGCTCATTTTGCCATAGTGGGTTATATCATTGGATAGAGACCCATATAATGCCAGTGAAGGTATACCCACATCCTGGGGAGGACTGATGTCATCAAATAGAGGGAACTGTATCTCTCGAGAGAAATGGTGGCTCCAAGTGCATTAGGGCAGTTGAGCATATCAAGCCCTCAACACTATTGCAAGCATCTCTGAACATGGTCCTTCAAGCAATGAAGATTTACTGTCACTGTGGGCCCTAAGGAGAGGGGGAAAGAGGTATTGAATAGATGGAACCAATGTAACTCTGTGGGTAATAGAAGTGTTCCACAAGAGTACGCAAGGATGTATGTAAGACATGTTAAATTACACCAAAAATATATAGGGGCTGATAGGCCAAAATGTAAATCACAGTATAAAACATAAGATAGCTAAAAATTTAGAAAATTGTATAGTCTAAAATATAAACCACAATGTAAACCCAAATGTTACCTTGTTTGAAAGCTATTGTCTCAATATCTGTACATCAGTTTCAGTACACATAATATGAATATGTAAAAAGATTATTGCTGTGGAAAAGGGTTTTATGTTGGATATGTGGGAGTACTGTATATTGTATATATGAATTGCTGTGATCTAAAACTTTTGTGAAGATAAGCATACAGGGCAACACTTATTGCAGTGATGGAAGGCAAAATATCAAAAACAAGGCTTTTGCGTTTTTAAATTTTTCAATACCCCAATTTATTTTTACCTTAATTTTTCTAAATATATATTCTATATCTAACCTTTAAACTCATCACGATATTCCAATTTACTATTAATGGAACCTGGCAATACATTGGGCTTCACTTTTGAAGAAGTTCTGGATCACAGAGAGGTTCAACAATGGCAGGGGAGGAATACTGGTGTGGGATGTTATTGACAAGGGACACGTGGTTGGCAGGGAGTTCCACAGGGCAAATATCCAGGGTACATAAAAATGTTTGGATATTTTCATAGGGGATACAAGTAAAAACAACAACTCGGAGAGTGCTGAGTTCCTAGCCAGGATAGCTCTATCACAGTCCCTAAAGGAAGAGCAACAATCCCCCAAAGACCAAAAAAGAAGGAAGGTCCAACAATGAGCCCTTAATACTAATGACTGCTTGTGAGCCTGTACACCTGAAATAAGAACAAGGTCTAGAGCAGCACTGTGCCTAAGAGTTACCTCCTGAGAGCCTCCGTGTTACTCAAATGTGGCCAGTCTCGAAGCCAAACTCAGCATGTAAATGTGTTGTCTTCCCCCCAACATGGGACATGACTCCCAGGGATGAGCCTCCCTGGTGCCGAGGGATTACTACCAAGTACCAGCTGATGATGTAACTAGAAAATGACCTTGAATAAAAGGGTCAACTCAGACCAGCAGAATATCTCAGTTGACATATAATACCAGGAGTTAAAAATGCTTTTTGACCTGAATAAAAGGGGGAAATGGAAAGAACAAATGAGTTTATATGGCTATGAGTCTCCAACAACAGCCAGGAGGTTATCAGAGGGGTTGCCCTTATGCACACCTGAGCAGAGTCCCAGAGACAGATAGAGTAAATACAACCCCAGGTTTTGGTTCTTCTGAGGGCTACAGAGACCCACAGGTTCTATGGTCATGGCAGATGGATTTCAGTGCCATGTTGGTTGGCCCTACTTTGGAATTTGTGTTTCTGTGTGATTGAGTTGGACTTAGATGTGATCTTTGTCCACAAGTCTCTCCTGTTACTTTTACCAGAAATGTAGTTGGTGCTGGGGTTTCATGTATACCCAGGGGACCTGAAACTCTGGACTGACCATGTGATAGCCAGGCCCTGAGCCTCAACAGACTTGCAACTCCTACACTCTCATTTATTGGACTTACCCCACTCATCTAACATGGAGGTAAAGAAGGTCAACCACCACACCAGGGAGCCAAGATTGCCTACAACTAAAAGCAGGAGAATTCCATCCAGCATCCATGTGGAATTTCAGCCCCCTCTTGATAGAGATGTGGAGTGGACACAACCATTGTAAGGTCCACAGGATGGAGGAATAGAGTAGGGATTAGAGTGGACTTACTGATATTCTATTCATGAACTATTGTGATTAGTAATAGAAGAAAATGTGGCATTGGTGTGGAGAAAGTGGCCATGGTGGCTGCTGGGGATAGGAAGTGGGAGGAAGAGATGTGATGTGGGGGCATTTTCAGGACTTGGAGTTGTCCTGGGGGTGCTGCAGGTACAGTTACCGGACATTGTATGTCCTCCCATGGCCCACTGGGTGGACTGTGGGAGAGTGTGGGCTATGATGTAGACCATTGACCACAAGGTGCAGTGGTGCTCAGAGAGGTATTCACCAAATGCAGTGAATGTCTCATGATGATGGAGGAGTTTGTGGTTATGGGGGGAGGAGTGGGGTGAGGGGGGTGGGGGCTATATGGGGACATCATATTTTTTGAATGTAACATTAAAAAAATAAGACAAAAAATAAAATAAATAAATAAAAATAAAGCACCAAGAGAACAAAGTACCTGAGCAAACACAACACAGCATGATCTGACATGGAGTTTTCATTTCTGTAATTGGGCATGACTTAAGAACAAGCAAAAACAGTACATTTTCTGAAATCACTTGCTTTTGAGGAAAATTCTGCATAAGAAAATCAGAGCATTCTTGTTGGATTTGTCTGGAGAATCATTCTGGTTCCATCTCCTGGAAGAAACAATGATTCCAGTATGGTTAAAGAAAGTCATTTTCCAGTTAAAGAATTATAGTTCTTATAAGCATCAGTGTTCCTCTTAGGTGGCATGGATTCTGTGTGCAGGGACTGGGGAGTGTCTGTGTAAGTCTGTGTGGTGTGCTTGTGAATGTGTGGGGCAGGGGAGGGGTGTGAGTGTGTCCTGGTGTGGGGCAGGGGGATACATATCCTTGAACTCATTTCTAGCCTCCACTCTTCACCCAAACCCAAAATTCCAGGATTAGGAATAAACCTGACTTGATTCCCATTTGAGAGAGGTTGCTGTCCAGCTGCCCCTCAGTACTTTCCAAGGCCTGGCAGGGTTTCTGGAGGACTTAGTGAAGGAGCTACTGACTGGCTTGTTTCACACACTGGCTCCACAACACTGCTGACCTGGTCTCCTGGAATCAACCGTGCCCACCACAGCATCTCTGGACCACAGGGCTGAGGGCCCCCTGCTCTCTCAGAACCCACAACTCCAGTGAGACAGTCTGCCCTGTCCCCCAAACTCTACTCATGCCCCTCCCTGTGAACTTTCCTCAGGCCACTGGGTGTTTTCCTGCACTGGGTAACTGGGTCAAGCATAAATGTTTCCTTTCCTCCCTCCCCCACCTGTCAACACTTTTCCAGAACAAGTGTGGTTGCAGCAATTATCCTGTACTAGGTTCAAGAGAAGAGATCTGGGAAATAAAAACAGCTAAAGAAAAAGAAGAGGAAATTGCAGCAGGTCAAAAGAGGGGAAGGGAAACAAGTGCATATGGAATCCACTGCTTTTCTAGTTCTCTTTTTGGCACTTCAGGAAATTCAGCAAAACTGAGGGGAACACAAGGGTAGCTGCTATTAATATTTTATGTGAACATGCAAGTGGAGATAAGAACTAGCTGGTAAAAGCAGGCACAGGAATTGAAGGATGTCCTGAGAACTTCTACCCAGGGGATAGAAACCCTTTCCATACAAGGCCCTAGGGTGCTTGGTCATCCATCCAATAGCTCCTTAATATAGAGAAGAGGGCTTATAGGTGTCTGTAGGGTCAACATGTACAGCTTCCTCCTCCCATCATCTCTCTGCCTTTCCAGATTCCAGAACCTGTGTTTGTGCTGCAGGTCTTAGTACCGACAGCTACAAAATCCAAGCATGAACTGAAGGTCTTTGTGGGAGCCTCAGAGGAGCTGGTCTTTGGAGACTGAAAGAAGGCATACAAGCAAAGAAATGGAGATGTGTCGTGACTCAACCCCTTACACCCTTTCTCTAACCAGCCAATTCAGTGAAAGTTTAGTTTTAAGTTTGATAGATTAAAGTGAGTTTTAGAAATAGGCCCTACTAGTTGTTTTTCTTAATATTTATCAATAAAATAAACACATATACAGATAAGCACCCTAAAGAGAGTTAGAACTTCTGGAATTATCCTGAGTCAGTCTTCCTAGTGGCTTCCACCAAGGACACTCCCTCTCTCATAGAACCCTCATTTAGTCATAGTTAAAACACTTCCTTTACTGAACTCTGCTGCTCACTCACATGGAAGGGAACATTGAAACAATATTACACATGGCCCATGGTCTAATTATAAAACTTGGAACTTCCATGACTTTCATAAACTTGCAGGTCAATTTTTTTGATACAAAACTAATGACTCCATTTTCCTTCAACATGATGCATTGTTTCAAAATCCTTGATGAGATTCTAATGTTCTGTTCATGCCACTTGCTTTTTCCTAAATGCAAAAAGGATTTCTCTTTTTCTTTAAAGCCCATCAATTTGACTAGAATATATATTGCCCTTATAATCATTCTCTTCCAGTGCTTAGTTTGCACTTTTCCTAAATGGCTTCAAAGCATTCCTCCCACTTGCAGACAAAAAGGATAACTTTTAAATTTCTTTGAGCTCTCTGCTTTGGTTTTGTCTTTAGATGCACTCCAGTTATTTACATATTGGCTCTTCTGTACCTATCATTAACTTCTGACACTCTTCCTCAAATCTTTTCAATCTTTGTTAATTTCTCTTGAATATTTTATCTCTTTTCAACTTCTATTTCTTATAAAGCATTATCAGTCACTGTGTTTCTGCTAACCTTACATTATATTTTGAAGTGATTTTTCCTTTTTTTTTTTTTCATATGCTTTCCTCATTCCTGTCCCTTCATTCTTTGAGTATTTCTTACCTGATGTCTTTTCACATCTAGCTTCATTTTCTGAATACCTTATACCTTGTTTTTGAAAAGGTACAGCGTAAAAGTACATCGAAATGGTGATTTTTCATTTCTTTGTGGTGCTGTTATTCTGCACTTACTCCATTTTTGCCTTATGCCAACTGACATCAGTATTTTTTCTATTGGCTATTTTATATGATTTTTTTCCCTTGAATTTGTAGGTAATACTATGATTCAGAAGAGCGTTCCCAACCTCACAAAGCTGACTCTCCTCTTCTTTCTGTAAAATGCTCAAAAATATGGCTGATTAGTTTTGGGTATTTCCTGGTTCTGTACCTCTCCCAACCTTAAATATGGGTCTTCATTCACATTATCTCTATTCTACCTGTCCTTTTCTTTTTCCGTTCTGTATTTGATTAGTAATCTTTACCACTAAGTTCCTGTTATGAAAGGAAAAAAATGCCACCACCTTGACAAAATCTAGTCATTGCCTTTAAATGCACATGTATTTTCAGAATAAATTAGCTTTAAAGGTACTTTCACTTACATATCTTAAAATGTAATTCATTTCTGAATTAAATTTTGTTTATAAGTATTTTATCTAAGAGTTATTAACTTTTAAGCTTCTATTGTTAGTGTTGAAATTGAAGGTAAGTTTGTGTCAACTCAAGCAAGATTATTATGAATTTCTGATGTTAAATATAAACTACAATATAATCCCACAAAGAAAATATCTAAAAAATATACAGAGAAAGAAATAAGGATGGGATCAAACTGTTTTATGACAAAAGATCAACTATACACAAAAGTAGGTAGCAATGGAGGAAAAGGGGAAAAAGTATAATATGAACAGGAAATGAATATTAAAATGGTTAAATAAATCCTGATGTTCAAAGTAATTGCATGGAAAGAAATAGATTAAAGGGGTATACAAAAGCACTTAAATCTTTGGGCTGTCCATGTGCCAGCTGGGCTTTGAATCTTATCAGAGTTGTGACACCTACTCTACAGTTCATTGGACTCACCCAGTACAAACAACAAGGAGATGATGACGGACAATGCCCATCCCAAGGAACAGAGAGAGTCTACAACTGCAAACAAGATAGTCCCATCCACCTGCTCTATGGGATCCAAAGCCCCCTCTTAACAAGAGGTGGATTGGGAATCACCATCCCAGAATCCTCAGGACTGGAAAATGATCTATGGATTAAAGTAGACTTACTGGTATTCTACTATAGAATTATTGTGATTCTAGCAATGGAAGAACTTGTGTCATTGATGTTGAGGCAGTGGCCACTGGAGGTTCTGAGGGAAGGGAGAGGGGAAAACAGGTATAATATGTGGGAGCATTCTTGGGAAATGGAATTGCTCTGAATAACACTCCAATGACAGATACCGGCCATTATGTATCTTGCCATAACCTACAAAATTGTGCAGGAGAGAGCGTAAACTACAAGGTGAACTATATTCCATGCTTACAGGGAATGCACCAAAGTATGTTCATCAATTGCAAAAAATGCACCACACTAATGAATGATGTTGTTAAAGTGGGAAAATATGCAAGATGTAGAGCAGGGCATATGGCAATTTGCTATGATTTTTATATATCACATAATCTAAATATCTTTTAAAAGATAAATAGATTACACTCACAAATTAAAAGACAGATATTGACAGAACGAATTAAAAAATTATTTGGAACACCTATGTTATTTTAAAGAGATTCACTTTAGATCCAAAGAAATAAACAGTTTTAAGATGAATAAAAATATTACATATTAAGAGTAACTAGAAGAGAGCTGAGCTGACTATACTACTATCAGAAAAAATAACCTTGAAGTATGAAACTAAAAAAAAAGAAAATGGAGGAAATTATATATTAATAAAAGGGTCAATCCACCAAGAAGGTATAACAATCATCAACACATATACACAGAGTCACAAAACACATGAAACAACACTGGCAAAACTGAAAGAAGAAATACTTGTACAATAATAGTTGAAGACTTCAAAACACCACTTTCAAGAATGAATCAATTATCAAGACAGAATATCAGGAGGGAAAATAAGGATGTCAACAATAATACAAAACAAAAAACAAAAAACGGCACCTAACAAACATACAGAACATCACTCAACAACAGTATAATACATATTCTTCTAAAGTGTCCATGGGTCCTTCTCCAGGCTAGACAATATGTTAGGGAGCAAAACAATAAAAATTAAAAGATTAAAATCACACAAAGTTTCCCTCCTACCACAACTGAATGATATAAAAATCAATAACAGAAGGAAAACTGGAATTGTACTATTAAGTGGAAAATATATGACCCATTTTAAATAAACAATAGCATAATTTTCTGAAATCCACCTACAAGGGAAATCAGAAAATTCTTAGAGGAAAAAAAAAGAAACATGCCAAGAACTATGGGAAGGAGCAAGGCACTGCTCATTGGGAAACTTATAGTATAAATTCCTACATTAAGAAAGAATTATATCAAATCAATAACCTAACTTCGTATCTCAAGGAAAGAAGACTAAGCCAAACTTAACATTACTAGAAATAATAAAGATTAGAATGGAGATAAGTGAGATAAAGAATAGAAAAACAATTGAAAGGATCAATGAAATCAAAATTTGGTTCTTTGAAAAGATTGATAAAATTGACAAACCTTTATCCAGACAAACAAAGAGAAAGGAGAGAGAAGCAAATAATTATTTAAGGAATGAAAGTAAGACCACTACCACTGATCTGGCAGAAATTAAAAGGGTTATAAGAGAATACTGTGAACAACCATATGCAAACTAACTAGACAATCTAGAGGACATGAACAAATTCCTAGAAACACAAAAATAACCTACACTGACTCATGAAGAAATAAAAGAGCTTAACAGACCTATAAAAGCAAAAAGACTGAATAATCAAAAACCTCCCAAAAAGAAAAGTGTATTTCAGTACATAATGCAGATCACAATGATGAGCCTTCATTAATTTGTGGTGGGTTCTTCTGCATTTACTGATTTTCTCTTGAAAATAAAATAAGATGAATTTTTTGTTAGTTTTCATATGATTAAAAAAATTTTAGACACAAGTGAGATTGAAAACAGCTTTGCCAACAACACCGATCTGCTTCTCTCTTTACATTTTTCATGAAATGTTTTAAAGTATGAAAACTTTCTCATGATATTTCTGGATTCTGTACTTCTACCACTCTTAAAACTGGGTCTTCACTCTCATTACCTCTGTTGAATCTTTTTTATCTATTTTCTTACTCCATCTGACTACCAAATATTCCTGTTACATATACTCCTCTATTGAAGAAAAACATTACATTGCCAAAATCTAATCATTCCTTACAAGTGTCTACAGATTTTCAAAATCATTTATCCATAAATATCTAAATGTTTTAAAAATCAATTATCTATAAGTTATTTGAATAACTTACACTGTATTTCATTTGTGAATTACCTTAATATTGTGTATTTATATGTATTTATTCCTACAATCATTACATTTTAGTTTCTCATATTTTATAATACTAAAGAGTTATTAATTTTCTATTTAGTTTTATATAAATCGATTATTATACATACTTGGGGTTAGCAATCACAGTTCATATTCAGCAAACTCTTAAAATTTCTCCTGCTTTAGATTCACAATCACATAGGTTCAGAGTCATTTATATCTGAACTACAATATTACCACTGTATGGCTTAATACCTATCATCAGGCACACACACCAACACCCCCCAAGGTAATCTTTGTATTTCCCATGGTCCCTGAGGATTGTGCTTAATACTTAACCTTGCACCACTAAAAGTACTATTTTTACATAACCTCTAAAAAGAAAAATTCATTTAACAGGGTTTACTGAATTTTTAAAATTTAAGAAAACATCAAAATATTTCAGGCATACTAAAACTGAAAGCAGGAGGATTGCATCCAATATCCATGTGGAATCTAAATCCCCTCTTGACATAGACGTGGAACGGACACAACCAAGCCAAGGTCCATGGGAAGGAGGAATACAGTAAGGTTCAGAGCGGACTTAATGATATTCTATTCATGAACTATTGTGGTTAATAATCGAGAAAATGTGGCATTGGTGTGGAAAAAGTGGCCATGGTGGCTGCTGGGTGCGGGGAATGGGAGGAAGAGAAGAGATGTGGAGGCATTCTCAGGACTTGGAGTTGGCCTGGGTGGTGCCCCAGGGACAACTGCCGGATGTTGTATGTCCTCCCATGGCCCACTGGATGGAACGTGGGAAAGTGTGGGCTATGGTGTGGAACACGGGACATGGGGTGCAGCGATGCCCGGAGATGTACTCACCAGACGCAATGGATGTTACATGATGATGGGGGAGAGTGTTACTGTGGGGGGAGTAGTGGGGTGGGGGTGGTGGGGGGCGAATGGGGACCTCATATTTTTTTTAATGTAATATCTTTTTAAAAAATGAATTGAGTAGAATTTGGAAAAAAATATATATTTCAGGCATAGTCTACCATGATCTTATTATTAAAACCTGAGTGTATGGACATTAGTAAGAATTAAGTTCTTCAAAACCATAAAAATGGAGATATCCTACAATTAACTCACATTCAAGATTTCAGAAATGCACGCACAGGAAGCCTATAACCTGGGGACTTTCTGCTGCTCACAAAGTGAATGGTCATTTGTGGAAGTCATTCTACTCTGTTCATAGCTGCATCTAAAAACCCATGGCTAATCATACTCAATAGTGAAATACTGAAAGTCTTTCCCATGAGATCACGAACAAGGTAAGTTAGCTCACTTTCATCACTGCTTTTCAACATTGTACTAGAAGTTCTAGCCAAGCAATTGGGTAAGAAAAAGAAATAGTCATCCAAATTGGAATGAAAGAAGTAAAGCTATCCTTATACACAGCTGACATAATCTTTTAAGCACATAATTCCAAAGAATCCACAACATAACTAATGCAACAATAAAGACTTTAAGCTAACTTGCATTGTATGAAATATACACACAAAAGTCCGTTTTGTTTATACAGTACAGAAAAAAAACCGAAATGGATTCTTTTCAAAGTATATTCAATTAGCTGCTAACAAATAAAATACCTAAGAATGAATTTAATAAAAGGATGAAACACTTGAACACTAGCTAACATACCTGAATGCAACTGAAGAAGACATAAACATACGGCAAGATATCCATTGTTCAAGGATAAGACTGTATTTTTCTAATATCAATCCTACCCAGCAGGTTGGCGCTGGAGATGGTGTATACTCAGGGGACTTGAATCTCTGGACTGGCCATGTGCCAGCTGGGCCCTGAGCCACAGCAGGGTTGCAACTCCTACTCTCTCATTCATTGGAGTTACCCAGGTCAGCTAACAGGGAGGTGAAGATGGTCAACCACCACACCACGGAAGCAAGAGTCCCTACAACTGCAAGCAGGAGAATTGTATCCATCATCCATGTGGAATCTATGCCCACTCTCGATACAGAGGTGGAGTGGACATCACCATCCCAGGGCCCACAGTATGGAGGAATAAAATATGGATTTACTGACATTCTTACTGATATTCTACTATAAAACGATTGTGACCTAGTAATAGAAGAAATTGAAGCATTGAGGTGGAGAAAGTGGCCACGGTAGTTGCTGGGGGCATGGAGAAGGAAGAAGAGATGTGATGTGGGGGCAATTTGGGGAATTTGAGTTGTGCTAAATGATATTGCAGGGTCAGATGCTGGACTTTATATATCCTGCCATGGCCCACTGGGTGGACTTGAGGGAGAGTGTAAACCACAATGTAAACCATTACCCATGTGGTGCAGCAGTTCTCCAAAACGTATTCACCAAATGCAATGAATGTCCCACGATGATGAAAGAGGTTGTTGATGTGGGAGCAGTGGGGTGAGGTGGGCAGGAGGTATATGGGGACCTCATATTTTTTTAATGTAACATTTAAAAAAAATAAAACATTTAGATCAGAAAAAAAACTACAATGAGATATCATCTTACACCCATTAAACTGGAAGCAATTGAAAAAACAATGGATTACAAATGTTGCAGAGGATGTGAAGGAATGGGAACTATCATCCACTGCAGGTGGGAATGTAGAATAGTGTGGCCATTGTGCAATACATTTTGGCTGTTCCACAGAAAGCTAACTATAGAACAAACATATGATCCAACAATCCCACTGCTGGGTATATATCCAGAAGAACTGAAAGCAGGGACACAAACAGATAAATGCACACCAATGTTGAGAGTGGCATTATTCGCTATTGCCAAAAGTTGGAAACAACCCAAAGTCCATCAACTGATGAATGGATAAACAAATTGTGGTATATACATACAATGGAATATGACTCAGCTGTAAGAAGGAATCCAGTATGAACACACAGGATAACATGGATGAATTTTTAAGACCTTACATTGCATTAAGCAGGCTAGGAACCGAAGGATAAATATTACATGACCTCAGTGAGAGGAATTAAATAAATTGAGCAGACTCACAGATCTAAAATCTGGAAAACAGGTTTACAGGAGACAGGGAGAAGAAGGTTGTAAGCAAATGCCCATATAGGAAAAATCTATGATAAGGTGGAAGTATGTAGTTGTGCAGCGGATGGGCATGATAGTGGTAAATTGATACATGGGGTTGGTCTGTGTGCAGGGTAGAGTGAGGAGGGTAGGTTGGACTATCCATGCAATGGGAGTCATTTGAGGAGGGCCCAAGTACCATCTGGGTATTTGGAGGTACCTGCTTGAAACTACAAAGTTCAGAATGTTCTTTTGGCAACATGGTAGGGGACGGTTACTGGTTTAGGGTGTTGGTTGTGGGGGACATTCGGGAGAATGCACCCCTGGGGCAGGCTTCTAGGGAGTGTGCAACTGTTCACCTTGTCATAGTGTGTTGTATCACTGGGTTGAGACCCACATAGTGAGTGGGAAAGTGTTGGACTCCCATTCTGATGAGTCCTGCTATGTTCTCCAAGAGAGGGGTGGGAGACTCTTGAGAGCACAGGCAGTGCCTAATAGTGGAGGACATGTCAGTATGTCAAGCTCTAAATGTGTTGCAAGTAACTATGAGTGAAGCTTGGTGGTTGCCATAGGTCCCGAGGGGTGGGGGAAGGAAGAATAGAATAGATGGAACATGGGGCATTTGGGGGGCAATGGAAGTGTCCATTATGATCTTTTTCTTTTCCTTTTTCTTTTTTTAATTGTTTTTAATATTTTTCTCTACAGGATCTTACAATGATGGATACAGGCCATGTTAAATTTCATCAAAATTTATCTAAGTGTATGGACTAAAATATAAACCATAATGTAAATCATTGACAACGTTTAGTACAAATATTTCAATATTTGTACATCAATTGTAACAAATGTACCATTCACAAGTAAAATGTTATTAAAAGGGGAAAGGGGAATGGGGGACAATTTGGGTATATGGGAATCCACTCTATTCTGTACATGACTTTTCTGTAACCTAAAGCTTCTTTGAAGACAAAATGCTCAATTCATACTTGCTAAACAACAGTGATAAACAGAGGCCCTTTGTGCAACAAGAAAGTTTCCCTGAGTAATTCATGAGCACAACCACGTACTGACAATTATTCTGTGTCCTCTCACCTCCACCTGGCAACTAATTGGAGGAGCTTCCTAATGCCAGGCAAAGGAGGAAAACCCATCCAATGCCAAGGCAAGATTGCCTTTCTGTGCTTGAAATAGTTTTGTTGCTTTCTTGGTTTTTGTGTTTTCAGTCAAGTTCATGAAAATATCATGAAAATGACAGAATTTAGGTACCTTCCTCTTGTGTGTGTAGTGTGTGCATATGTGCATGTGTGAGTAGAATCTCTTACTAGCTGATGCCTGGTTCCAAGGGTATTCAATGTTGATACCACCAGATAGGAAAGTGCATGGTAGGACTTTTAATTGGTGACATTCATCCTCTTTTGATTAAGAATTTTGTAATTGTCAACCAGATGGACTTCAAATAAAATTTCTCAAGCCTCTTCTATAAATTACCAATCTTGCTTTTGTGTTTTTTGATATGATCACTGTTTTCCATCTGGTTTTCTGGAGCAAAAAAGAGAGCAAACAGAACCCACCATGATACAAACTCACAGCATTTCCTTTCCTTCAGTACGGGTGGCCTCAAGTACAAGAGAAAAAGGTGTGTATTCTGGTATCTCTGGCTGAGGAAAGAAATCTAGATGACTATGATGGGGTTTCCATGTTGGCTTTAAACTGGATAGCACAGGGACTTGGCCCAGTGGTTAGGGCGTCCGTCTACCACATGGGAGGTCTGTGGTTCAAACCCCGGGCCTCCCTGACCCGTGTGGAGCTGGCCCATGCGCAGTGCTGATGTGTGCAAGGAGTGCCCTGCCATGCAGGGGTGTCCCCCGCATAGGGGAGCCCCACGTGCAAGGAGTGCGCCCGAAAGGAGAGCTGCCCAGCGTGAAAGAAAGTGCAGCCTGCCCAGGAATGGCGGCGCCCACACTTCCCGTGCTGCTGACGACAACAGAAGCGGACAAAGAAACAAGACGCAGCAAACAGACACAGAGAACAGACAACTGGGGGAGGGGAGGGGGGAATTAAATAAATAAATAAATAAATCTTTTAAACATAAATAAATAAATAAATCTTAAAAATAAATAAATAAATAAACTGGATAGCACAATGCTTCTGCATTCCACATGGGAACAAGGATTATAGGTGTGGTGAGAGAAACTCATTTCCAGGAAAAGATCTTGGATCATGTTTCTACAGTTCCTGGAATCACCTGGGTTCCCACTGGGTGGTCTGGCTTAACATAAAGTGGAGTTGCAGTCTGTCAATGTGTAAGTCTATGTAGTGTTATTGTGCATGTTTGTGTCTACATGGGCTGCTGTGCATTTATCCTAGACATAGTTCTTATTTACACAGGACAACTGCCACTGTCAGTGATGTCAAAAATATAATCTCATCTTACCACTGCAAAGTTTACATATACGACTCATTCAGTCATTATCACAGCCATATGTAGTGGGTTTGCTTATTATACACACAACTCAGAGGATCCCAGGCATAGAGGAAAATGTTTCCAATCTCATGTGGAAGAGCCTAATATGTACCCCATCAAGTAACCTAAATGTTGATACAACGAGCCTACCCTCAAACTGTGAAATGGGAATATTAGATACTGTACAAGGGAGATCTAGCATCTGTGCATATTGCGGAAATTTTCCAAGCCTACAGTTTCCAAATATTCCCAAAAATTATAAGGTAAGCTAAGTCATATCACCGATTGCAACTTTCACATGCCTTCATATCTGTCTGCTGGTTATTTTAAGTAAACATAAAATCACAAGATTTTTGTGAAACCCGACTTTAATTCACATGGATCTACTAGGAAACTTATGAATAAGGGGATCAAAAGTTTGAACTGTAAAAAAAGTATTAGCAATATTCTTTCCTTTTACTGTGAGTAAGCTGTCAACAGTTCTTTCAATTATGAATGATTTTCCCAGGTTTTTGTCTCAGGGTTAAAAACCGAAAATTTGTTTCTTAGTCAAAAAACCTACTGCCCACGACACCCAGACCATCAATAGCATGAAAATCACTATCTGCTCAAGAAGAGGGAGCACAGGAAGATATTACCAAGCAACTGCCCTATGGACGCTGTAGCAGTTTGATATAACTGGTGAATTCCAAAATGAAATATTCGATTATGCTTATAATCTGATCTATACCTGGGCATGATTGAGTTATGATTAGGGCTTTAATTGGCCGTGTCATTAGGGTGTTGAGTCTCCACAACTTAGTGGGTGGGGACTCACAGATAAAAGGCATGGCAAAGGAAAGAGTTAGAGCTTTTGATGCAAGGGTTTTCTTATGTTGGAGTTTGATGCTGAAGATTTAAGCTGGAGACCCAGCAAGTAAGCTCCCAGAGCAAAGAGAAGCCAGGAAGAAAGGAAACTTGAACCAAGAGAAAAGCAAGCCCCAGGAACGTAGAAACCCAGGAAGCCTGAATCCTCACAGATGTCAGCAGCCATCTTGCTCCAAATAGACTTTGCTGAGGGAAGTAACTTATGCTTTACGGCCTAGTATCTGTAAGCTCCTACCCCAAATATATACCCTTTATAAAAATTAACCAATTTCTGATATTTTGCATCAGCACCCCTTTGGCTGACTAATACAGATGGTAATGTGGAAATGCAATCACACTGATTCAAAAATAATGACTATAGTTTATTCAGTCCTACATATAGGGAAAATCCATAATGCAAAAGCCATATTGTTCTTTTACCTGGGAACATTTTAATTTACTAATTAAATCAGAAGCACCACAATCACAGAATTAAGGATGCATCTACAACTCAAGATTGGTTCACATCTAATAATGGACAGGGTTTTAAACTAAAGTTTGGCCATTACTTTATTTTTGAACATTAGGTGAAATTCACCACTCCTGTGGCAGTTTGATATTATTTATGAATTCCAAAAGAGGTATTGATCATGGTTGTAAATTGGTCTGTTCCTCCTTTTTTTAAGATCTATTTTTTATTTCTCTTCCCTTCCCCCCACCCAACCCCCATCATTCTCTGCTCTCTGTGTCCATTTGCTGTGCATTCTTCTGTGTCCGCTTCCATCCTTATCAGTGGCACCAGGAATCTGTGTCTCTTTTTGTTGCATCATCTCGCTGCATCAGCTCTTCATGTGTCTGGCGCTACTCCTGAGCTGGCTCCGCTTTTTTTTTTGAGTGGGGTGGCTCTCCTTGCAGGGTGCACTCCTTGCATGTGGGGCTCCCCGACGCAGGGGACACCCCTGCCTACAATGGCACTCCTTGCACACATCAGCATGGAGCGTGGGCCAGCTCACCACACAGGTCAGGAGGCCTTGGGTTTGAATCCTGAACCTCCTCTATGGTAGGCGGATGCTCTATCGGTTGAGCCAAATCCACTTCCCAGATAGCCTTCTGACTGTATTAAATTCAAAGGTTTCACTTTTACTTTATTAAATCAAGATTAGGCAGATGCTCGCTCTGGGAGAACACAGAATAACATGCAGAAAAGAAGAATACAGAGATGAGCCTGATAGTTGGAGCTGAAGAGAAGAGAGCAGCTGAGAAGCCCTGTGAGCTCAGCCTCATGCCAGGCTACAGGTGAGATGGGAGGAAGCTGGGATCATGGAGCCTTAGGGGAAGAAGGGAGGCTCAACCCTTGCAGACGTGCCCACCATCTTGTTTCAATGCATGGTAAATGACTTTGAGTGGCAAAGTACTTCTAGAGTAACTTGAGAGGGACTCTTCAGGGCCTTCTGACTGTAAGCTTCTACCCCAAATAAAGATCCTTTATAAAAGCCAACAGATTCCTGGCACTTTGCATCAGCACCCCTTTGACTAAAACATGCCCTGAAATAATGCTTCCATATTTTGAAAAAATGAACAGACTTTATGTAGAGAAGTTTTAGATTCACATAAAAATGAAAAGATAGTTCTAAAGTTCCTGCATCCTCCCCTCCCATCTTTCCTCTTCTTGCTCAGCATACTGCATTAATTGTTTAGTTTGAAGCACAGTTCAAGGGCCAGTATCAATACATCTCTATGAAGGTTGAATATCTGTTGAAAAGCTCTGCAGGCTATGACCAAGGCATACTGTCCTGTACTGTGGAAAACAGTTGAGCAATCCCTCAAAAAGTGAAATATAGAGTAACCATATAACCAGCAATTTAACAAACCTATATACATACATATATACACATAGATATATATCTATGTATTGGAAAACAGGACTACACATACTTGCAATCCAATGTTCACAGCAGCATTATTCACAATAGCCAATGCTCACAACTATGCAAGTGTCCATCAACAGATGAATGGATAAAAAAGAAAAAACGGCTACATCCATACAATGGAATTCAACCATAGCAAGCAATGGAAGTTCTGAGACATCCTACTGTATGGATGACATCCACGTGATTATACTCAGTGAAATTAGATGACACAGAAGACAAAGATGTATGATTCTGCATATGTGAAACATCTACAAAAAGAAAACAGAAGAAGGAAGGCAATTAAGGATTATTAATAGGAATTTGGGGAAAAGGGCAATGAGATTAATATTTAATAGATAAAGAGGTTCTGTTTCAGGTCATGAAAAAATTTTGGAGATTAATGGTGATATTAAAAATAGTTAATGTAATTGAGGTGAATGAGTTAATAGTACCAGTAGAAAATGGTTAAAATGGGAATTTTCTTTATAAACATGTCAATTTGTAAAATTTAACAAAATCTGATAAAATACATGGGACAGGCAAATCAGTAATGAACTTGATGTCAAGGAGATTCAGGAAATTTAGTTGGGCTTCAAAATGGGCAGAAGGGTAGGGGCTCTGTGTTTGACTCAGCGTGTAATTTAGAACCAATATTAGATGAACTACTTCACATTAACTTAGATTGCCTTTAAGCTCCAAAGCCAAGGACTCTACTTCTAATTTTCCTGTTCTCATTAGTCTCTCTTTCTTGCACAAAGGAAGTCTGAGTAGCATCACATGTGCTTTCTCCCAACCAGCCCTGATCACTGTAGCCCCTTGTCCTAGTTAAAGTTCCCCAGGTAACGCATGAACTGCACCCAGTGTACTGATGGCTACTCTGTGTCCCTCCAGCTCCCTTGGAAGACCTGATGGAGGGGCTGCTAGGGACAGGGCAGATGAGGAGACTCCCTCTAATGCTGAGGTAAGGCCACCTGTTTTTGTCTAAGACAGAAATGTTTCTTTCTCACATTCCTTTTCACATTGAGTAGAGATCTTACTATATGTTATACCTATAGACATTAGCTGCTGTTTTGTGGAAGGAAGAACTGAAAGTAAGAATCCTATGAACAGATCCCTGACACAAGAGGGCTTTAAAAATGGCAGCATCTGGTTATAAACCAAATAGAAAGGTTGTGTTAATTATCAGAGCAACATTTTCCCTTATTTGACTAAGACTTTTGTAAATGCCTATTTTGGTAAATAGACTTGGAAATCGCATCCTCTAGGAAGAGCTGGAGCCTTTCCCACAGGTGTTTCCAAGCTTATTCACGGGGTCTTTGAATTTACCACTGTTTCCCATCTGTTTTTTTAAATCATGAAGACCTGAAAACACACAACACAACATGATCCTATCCTCACTGTTTTTTCTTTTCTGCCATTGCAGGTGACCTTGAGAGCAAATGTGCGGTCACCCCTCGGGCTGAAGTGTGGTTTGCTGGCCTGGCAGGGGAGCGGCCGCGGTAGGCCTAATCCGCTGCCCCCATAATAGGGTGGCTGGTCGGACTCACCGCCACCCCTGAAGGAAGCTCGGCATGGGTGCAGAGTGCCCTCGGGTCTCCCCTTCTCGGCAGCCATGCTTCCGCGGCCGCCCCTCCTCCCAGATGGCGCCACCCGATGCCTTGTGGGGCGGCACCCTTCTTCTTCCTTCTCCCTGCGCAGGCGCAGGGCGGAAAATTCCAGTCTGCCCTTTTCCCCTCCCCCGACAGCAGCAACAGCCAGGTGTGGGTGGAAAAATCCAGCCCGCCCTTTTCCCCTCCCCCAACAGCAGCAACAGCCAGGTGTGGGCGGAAAAATCCAGCCCGCCCTTTTCCCTTCCCCCGACAGCAGCAATGGCCAGGCGTGGGCGGGAAACTCAAGTCTGCCCTCCACCCCAGCAACAACAGCCACCAATCCCTAAACCCTGCCCCTTCCCCCAGCAACAGCGACAGCCAATCCCTAACCACCACCCCTCCCCCATCCAGTACCGCCCACTGACCTTTCGCCGGCAACCAATCAGAACAGGGCGTGGCTTCGACCAATCAGCCTTCCCCAGCCCCTATAAAACTGTTGCCTCTCCCTCAGTAAAGTGGACTTGCGTGTTTACCTTGTCTCCGCGGTAGTTCTTCTGCCATGCGCCCTCCAGTCCTGAGAGCCCCCGACAAGGGCCTGGCCTCCCTTGTCCCCAGTTCGTCGCCTGCTTCTCCGGGCGACCCCTTCGTCGCCGGCTTCGCCGGGCGACCCCGTCAGCCGAACCGCGCAACCCCTTGTGAGACCGATCCCTCGTCTGCTGCCAGACCGACCCCTCGTCCCAGGTGGGACCGACCCCTCGCCCCGAGCGGGACCGACCCCTCGTCCAGAGCTGGACCGACCCCTCGTCTGCAGCCAGACCCCACCTCTACCGACCGAGCAAGCCGCCGCACAAATGAAAATGGTAGTTATTCTGGGCTTATCCAAATAATGTGGGAAAAACTGACATAAAATAGGGGGCTTCCTGCAAGCTTTAGGCTGTAGACCTAGCCTGATCCCATCCTCATTGTAAAATGGGGATACGGGATCCGATGAAAGGTTTTCAATTAAGGACTTCTGTCCTTCCTAACAGTCCCCAGGAGTGGATCTGTTCCTTTTGGGAGTTACAGGTTAGGCTGTGTGGAGATTTAAGGGAATCCATGTGTGATTCTCTGTGGTGTGACTGTGAGACTGTGTGTGAGCTTGTGGGGTGACTGTGTGCATTTCTCCCAGGTGAGATGGACTGCTCAAGCTCTGGTGCTCCAAGGGGAGGGGCCTTAATGTGAACCCAGGCATGTGGCTCCAATGCTCTGCACTACAGACCTGCAGTTATCAGTCAGTCATGGGACTATTAGCAAACACCCAGGGAAGTGGAGGTGGCTCAAGGGACTGAGCTCCCACCTATGACATGGGAGGTTCATGGTTTGGTTCCCAGTGCCTCCTAAAAAAGACAGTGAGCTGGCACATTGGGCAGGCATGGCAAGCTGACACAACAAGATAATGCAACAAAAGACACAAAAGGGAAAACATAATGAGAGATACAACAATGGCAAGGAATTGATGTGGCTCAAGCAATTAGATGCCTCCCAGTCACATCAGAGATCCCAGGTTCAGTTCCCAGTGCCTCCTAAGGAAACAACAGAAGACACATAGAGACGGCAACTGTAAACAATGAGGGGGTGGGGAGAAATAAATGAATGAAATCTTTTTTAAAAATCACCAAAAAGAAACCAATAAAACAACCACCACAACAAAAAAAGAAACTATGCAAGGGAGTTCCACCATCTGTGCATGTGCTTACAATTAACTGAGACTACAGAGAGACCAAACTGTCCATCTTTATAAGGTGGCCTCCATGATCACAGGGCATAGGGAAGCTAGCTGAGCAGGTAACTTTAGACTCTAGCATAGTTCCTAATGTCCAAAATGAAAAGAAAGCTCATAGGTTAAATCAAAATCCTGAGAGTTGTGAAGCATCACACAGAATGACCTGTCAACCCTCATGCTTATGTCACAGCCAGGAGGTCTGCCACAGCACATAGGTATTGGGAAGTAAAGTTAGTGCACTGGATTACATCATTGCCACAGACCCTGTAGATGCTAAAATCCTATGAGTCACACAGTAGGGTCTGTGACAAATAAGAATTCTGATTCCGCTCGGTTCTTAACCTGGTGTCCAAAACCTTGGACGAAATACAACTAAAGAGCAACATTAGAGGGAGTCAGTACTGACCCTCTGCGTCCCTCCATAATGACTGTCCCACTGTTAATGGCCAGTAACAAACACACATGGTGGAAAAAAGGAAGACTGGATGGAAAAATACACTATTATTAAGTGACCATTTTTAAATGGTAAAATATCAGTATTTTAATACCTATAATTATTATATTTAATACAAATATTAGTAAATAAATGTGATAGAATGGATTGCCTAGGACTGAACTGACTCCACCAAAAAAAGGTTGCTTCTAATCAAGTAGAAATTCCTGTAGTATATATGGTAAATGCAGCGCCCGTTTATGCAGATCCATGGAGAATGAATTCACTGGCGATGTCAAGAAGATACTAGCAGGAAGCAGATGTGGCTCAAGTGACAGGGCTTCTGCCTATCAACTGGTAGAACCTGGGATCAATCCCCGAGGCCTCCTGGGAAAGGAGTGCCGGTGCTTGGAGCCAAGTGCCTGTGCATTAAGCCAGTACCTGCGTGGCAATTCAAGCACCCAAGGAGCCAGCCAAGTGCCCGCGGGGTGAGCCAGGGTCGATGCAGCAAGCCAAGGGCCTGAGCAAGTGAGTCACACAGCAAGATGAGGATGCATGGAAAGAGAGATGAAGGGGAGAGTCAAGGCGAGGCACAAAAGAAACCAGGAACTGAAGTGGTGCAAGTGACAGGGAACCTCTCTCCACATCCGAGGTGCCCAGCATTGAATCCTGGTGAAGCCTAGAAGAGAAAATGAGAAGAGAAGACAAAAACAGAAACAGACACAGAAGATCACACAGAAAATGGACACAGACAGCAAAAATAGCAGGGTGGGAGCAGGGGAGGGGGGAATAAAGAAGATACTAGAGAGGACTTCTGGGAACATGGTGGATTAGAAAGACATGGGACTCTCTCCTCCTCCAGAAAATTAGGTGGAGGACAGAGTGAAATGGACTAGAAAAAGATCTTCTAGGGTTTAGGACAGCAGGTGAAGGCCGGACACCACCCAGAACAGAGAGGGACAAAGGAGGGGCTACTACTGCTGGCACCCTCCCCATACTAAAGACACCAGAATACTCAGGCTCTGAGCTGACCACACACAAAGGGGTCTCCAGGGATCTACCACCCCTGGAAGAGAGGGAGAGGGACGCAGCCTAGGGCTGATAGCTTCTCACCCACAAATCTGGTCTGTTATGTCCCACCACCCTTTCCAGGCTGGGTGAGAAAGCCCCATTGTTTACCTTGGGACCCTAACTGAAATGGAGAAATCTGACACTCAGTCTCCCTCTCTTATGGCCAGGACTGATTTTTGAGGAGGCACCTCTGCAGGAAATGAGAGAGAGGGACACAGTATAAGGCTGGCTCAGCTTTTGACCCACAAATTTGGTCTGCACTGTCCCATGAGCCCCACCTGGCTGGAGAAGACTTGCCATCATTGGTCTTGGGAGCTGCAAAGGACTAAAGAGATCTGACCCTCTCGATCTGCTTCTCTACTAAACAGGGATGACTGTTGAGGACACAGAGGGAAGTGGAATCATTTCCTACCCAGGAAAAGGGAGGGGGCTGCCAGAGAAGGCTGGAGAACTGTTTCTGAGGAAAAATCTCCAGGCAGGAACTTCTATCACATTGATCCAGTCTGTGTTACAGCAAGAACACTCCAACCAGGCACTGAACTGAAAGGGCTGCCAAAGAGTGCCATCTACTAGCAGAACTAGGGAGAACACATGAGAAAATGAAAAATAAGTATGTTAGAGAGGCTTCAGCTGGCCTTTATAGCTTCTCTCCCAAGGCCCTAGGAAGCAAGTCTGCAACCCATTACTGGGTGTAGCACTTGGATATTATTGATGAATTCCAAAAAAATATATTGGATTATGTTAGTAAACTGGTCTTTTCCTCTGGGCATATTAGATTATATTGGATTCAGAGGCTTATATGATTAAATAATGATCAAGGCTTTGACTGGGCCACATCAGTAGGATGTTGCATCCCTGCCCCATTGGGGCAGGAACTCACAGAGAAAATGACATGGCAGAAAAGATGGCTGGAGTTTTTGAGCTGGAGTCCAGGAAATGAACACACAGGAGAACACCACCAAAGGAATAGAGACAGTACCTTAGACACAGCAGAAGCCACAAGGAGAGGACAGAGCTAGTTGCCTGATAGACTACAGCTGACCTTGTGGAGAGAGGCAAAGCCTAGAGAGCCTCAGAATCTACAGCTGACCTTCTGGTGAAAACAGAGGAGCTGATCCTGGACAGAAATGAACCGTGGGAAGAGAGAAACCCAGGAAGCCTGAACGCTGGCAGACATCAGCAGACTTCTTGCTCCAACACGTTGGAAAAGACTTTGATGAGGAAAGTGGCTTACAGTTTATGGCCTGGTAACTAAGCTTACACCCCAAATAAATATCCTTTATAAAGTCCAATACATCCCTGGTATATTGCATTAGCACCCCTTTGGATGATTAATACACTGGGTCCAGACCCTAGTTTTGACAACTAACATTGGATCCAGGTTGAACCAAGAATCAAAGAGCAGGACTAACTCACAGCCTCCTGCCACTAAATCCCAAAATGAGAAAGAAATTGAGCATTTGAGTAAACTTCATCCTAACCAGATGCCCAGACATCGGCAAAACTTTTCAAGCCAGACTTAGAAAATGGAAGAATGGCCCAGGAAAAAGAATATATCAAAGCCCCAAAGAGACACAGAATGTGAGATAACTAGTTAACAACATGCGTACCAATTTCTGAAATTAATGAGATGAAAGACAATATGGCTAAAGAAACGAATGAGATCAAGAAGATACTGGACAAGCACAGAGAAATATTTGAAATCCAGGGGAAAAAAGTAACAAGAGCTGATGTGAATGAAAGACATAATAGGTGAGATCAAAAAGCAAGCATACAACAACAAACTTGAAATGACAGAAGAAAGATTAAGTGATACTGAAGACAGAACAGCTGAAACTGAAGAGAGAAAAAAAGGAAAAAAATGAGCATGAGATCAGGGAGTGGAATGACAACTCAAAAAGCAACAACATATCAACCCAAATGCCCATCAACAGATGAGTGGATCAATAAAATGTGGTATATACACACAATGGAATACTACTCGGCTGTAAGAACAAACACACTACAAACACATGTGATAACATGGATGAATCTTGAGAACCTTATGTTGAGTGAAACAACCCAGACATTGAAGGACAAATACTACATGACCTCAATGATATGAAATAAACAAGCTGCCCTAGATAGCAAGAGACTGAACGATAGGCTTACAGGAAATCGGAGGGTGGAGGAAGGATATGAGCCGATGTCTGCAGGGGTGGAACTTAAGACGAGATGGTGGTAAGTATGAACACAAAGAAGAGATAAAATGGGGGCAAGGGGTTGCCTTTGGTTGGGGCTTTACGGGTTTGAGGGTGGCTGGGGAGGGACGGTTGGGTAATGTTGCCCAAAAGTGGGGGGAGGGAGGGGTAGCATACGAACACAGGAGAGGGTTAGGAGGTGGTGGAGAGTAAAATGCCGAGAAAATAATATCAAAATATAATAAAGAGGGTTACCTGTTTAGAATGCTCGGAGGGGAGGGTCTGATGCAGGACGGGCTCCTGGGGAATGTCTAAATGCTCATTCTGCCAGAGTGGGTGACACCATGGGGTAGAATCCCAAGTAGTGAGAGTGGGGGTGGACCCACATCCTGGGGAGGACTAATGCCACCAAATAGAGGGAACTCTATCCCTCGAGAGAAAGGGTGGCTCCCAGGGCATTGGGGCAGATGAGCAAGTTAGGCCCTAAACACTATTCCATCTATCTCTGGAAGTGGCTCCTCAGGAAACGGAGGTTGACTGTCACTGTGGGCACCAAGGTGGAAGGGAAAATGGACGTTAAATGTGTGGAACCAAAGTAAATGGGGGGCAAGGGAGGAGTTTCTTGAGAGTACACAAGGATGGATATAAAACATGTAATATTACAACATAACATATAGGAGACGACAGACTGATAATGTAAACCATAATGTAAAACATAGGAGAACTAAAAATGTAAAGAACTGTGTATCCTAAAGTATGCACCATAATGTAAGCACAGATATTACCATGTTAGAAAGCTAATATCTCAGACTCTGTACATCACCTTAAGTAAATATGATGTGAATAGGGTGTAAGAGTATCGCTGTGGAAGGGAAAAGGTGTTGTGGTGAATGTATGGGAGAGCTGTATATTATATATATGCATTGCTGTGGTCTAGGACTCCTACGAAGAAACGCTGAATAATTGGGGGGGGGGGGGGAAAGGATAGGATATGGAATTTTTTCAAGTCAACATTCTTTATCTAAGTTCTTTATCTAACTTTATCCAAGTTCTTTATCTATCCTTTAAACCCATCGCTATATGCCATTCCCTAGTAAGGGACCATGACATTATATTGGGCTTCAAATTTCGGGGAGTTCTGGATCACAGAGTGTTTCAACAATGGCAATGGAGGGATACTGGTATGGGATACCAATGACAGGTGATATATGGCTGACAGGGAGCTGTACAGAACATATGTCCAGGGTGCATGGTAATGATTGGATATACTCATAGTGGCAACAATTAAAAACCCAGCAGG
The DNA here is from genome assembly GCF_030445035.2 of Dasypus novemcinctus. Lineage (NCBI taxonomy): Eukaryota > Metazoa > Chordata > Mammalia > Cingulata > Dasypodidae > Dasypus > Dasypus novemcinctus. Next base: position 8,213,169 of record NC_080694.1, on the reverse strand, counting down.
GGGGGTACTGGGTTCCTGGCCAGTGGTGCTCTGTCGTGGTCCCTAGGGGAGCAGCGATAGTCTCCCAGGTACAGCGGCGGGGACCGGGAGGGAGTGAGGGTTCAACAGTGAGCCCCTGATGCTAATGACTATGCTTGTGAGCTGATAAGCCTAAAATAAGAACAAGGCCTAGAGCAACATTGTGCCTGGGAATTTCCTCCTGTCAGCCTTCATGTTACTCAAATGTGGCCAGTCTCGAAGCCAAACTCAGCATGTAAATGCAATGCCTTCCCTCCAGCGTGGAACATGACACCCGGGGATGAGCCTCCCTGGCAACGAGGGACCACTATCAAATACCAACTGATGATGCAACTGGAAAAGGACCTTATATGGAAGGTTCAATGCGGATCAGCAGAATATCCATGTCTACATAAAACAACATGACTTTAAAATGCTGTTTGACCTAAAGTAAGGGGGAAATGGAAAGGAGAAATGAGTTTATATGGCTACGAGTTTCTAAAAAAGAGTCTGGAGGCTGGCAGAAGGATTGCCCTCATGCACAACTGAGCAGAGTCAGAGAGACAGATAAAGCAGATACAACCCCCAGATATTGGTTCCTATGAAGGCTAAAGAGACCCATGAGAGTTATGGTCATGGCCGATGGGGTTTACTACCAGGGCAGATGGCCCCTCTCTGGAAATGGTGTTTATGTGTGATGAATCTGGACTCAGATGGGATCTCCCTTCATAAGACTTTCATACTAATCTGCTGGAGGTGCAGTTAACATTGGGGTTTAAGATATAGTTAGGGGATTTGAATCTCTGGACTGATAATGTGATAGCCAGGTCCTGAGCCTCAACAGACTCCAGCACCTACAATCTGATTTATTGGACTTACCACACTCAGCTAAGATGGAGTTGAAGAAGGACAATCACCACACCATGGAGCCTAGAGTGATTACAACTGAAAATGGGAGGATGGCAGCCAGCATCCATGTGGAATCTGAGCCTCCTCTTGACATAGAGGTGCAATGGACACAACCAATCCAATGTCCACATAGAAGAGGTGGCATTGGATTGGGAAAAGTGGACATGGTGGACGATGGGTATGGGGAAGGGCAGGAAGAGATGAGAGGTGGGGGCGTATTTGGGACGTGGAGCTGCCCTGGATGGCGCCTCGGGGGTGATCACCGGACATCGTGGATCCTCACAGGGCCCACTGGATGGAATGGAGGAGAGTATGGGCCATGATGTGGACCATTGTCTATGAGGTGCAGAGGTGCCCGAAGATGTACTTACCAAATCCAATGGATGTGTCATGATGATGGGAACGAGTGTTGTTGGGGGGGGAGAGGGGGGGTGGGGGGGTGGGATTGAATGGGACCTCACATATATATTTTTAATGTAATATTATTACAAAGTCAATAAAAAAAAAAAAGCAACAACATACATGTCATAAGAGTTCAAAAAGGAGAAGAGAAAGAAAAAGGGGGAAAAGGAGTATTTGAGGAAAAAATAGTTGAAAATTTCCCAACTCTCATTAAAGAAATGAACCTACATGTCCAAGAAGCCCACTGTACTGCAATCAGAAGAAATGCAAATAGACCTATCCTATTCTACTCAGAAGGTCGCAAATGTCAGAGATAAAAAGAAAATTCTGAGAGCAGTAAGGGAGAAGGGAACCATCACTTACAAGGGACACCCAGTAAAACTTCATTCATATTCTTCATGAGAAACTATGGAGGTGAGAAGACAATACAATGACACAATTATGAGACTGAAGGAGAAAAATTGGCAACCAAGAATTCTGCATCCAGCAAAACTGTCCTTCACATAGGAATGTGGGTATAAAATATTCACAAGCAAAGAGAATCTAAGACAGTTCGTAATAAAGAATCCATCTCAAAGGATATATTAAACGAAGCCTTAGAACCTGAAAGAAAAGACAGGAGAGAGAGGCTTGGAAGAGAGTAGAGAAGAAAGAATAGCAGAAAGGATAACAAGAGTAAAAAGACAGACTAAAATCTGATATGACATATGATAACCAAAGAAGAAAATGGTAGAAATAAATAATGCATTTAAAGTAAAATCAGGGAAGCGGACTTGGCCTAGTGGATGGGGCATCTGTGTACCACATGGGAGGTCCGCAGTTCAAACCCCGGGGCCTCCTTGACCCGTGTGGAGCTTGCCCATGCGCAGTGCTGATGCACGCAAGGAGTGCCCTGCCATGCAGGGGTATCCCCTGTGTAGGGGAGCCCCATGTACAAAGAGTGCACCCCGTAAGGAGAGCCGCCCAGAGCAAAAGAAAGTGCAGCCTGCCCAGGAATGGCGCCGCACACACAGAGAGCTGACACAACAAGATGATGCAACAACAACAAAAAAAGAAACACAGATTCCCAGTGCCGCTGATAAGGATAGAGGCTGTCACAGAAGAACACACAGTGAATGGACAGAGATAGCAGACAACTGGGGGGGGGGAGATAAAAAATAAATAAGGGAAGCAGACTTGGCCCAGTGGTTAGGGCATCCGTCTACCATATGGGAGGTCCACGGTTCAAACCCCGGGCCTCCTTGACCCGTGTGGAGCTGGCCCATGAGCAGTGCTGATGCACGCAAGGAGTGCCCAGCCACGCAGGGGTGTCCCCTGCATAGGGTAGACTCACGCGCAAAGAGTGCGCCCCATAAGAAGAGCCGCCCAGCGCCAAAGTGCAGTGCCAAAGGCAGTGCAACCTGCCTAAGAATGGTGCTGCCCACATGGAGAGCTGACATCAACAAGATGACGCAACAACGACAAAAAAAAGAGACACAGATTCCCGTGCTGCTGACAACAACAGAAGTGGACAAAGAAGACGACGCAGCGAATAAACACAGAAAACAGACAACTGGGTTGGGGGGGAAGGGGAGAGAAATAAATAAATAAATAGTCCTTTCAAAAAATAAATAAATAAATCTTTTTTAAAAAACGAAACTTTTAAAGTTTAACTGCATTTATTGTGCTCAAATATTCCTAACTGTTGCTGATTACTAATAAACATGTTTACAAAAATAAGATTGCATATTACAAGCAACACTGATTCCAAAAAAATCTTGAAAGCAGTAAAAATAGCCATAACAAAGGAGTAAAAATTATGAGTCAAATTAATGACCATTATGTTTCTGTCTGCATGCCATAACTCTTTTTGTGTTTGTCTGTTTGTTCACTGGCAGTATATAGTTTAATACCTCTGGATGGTAATGTTAATTCTTAAAAAAATTCTATTCAAATGGCCAAAAATTAAACAAGCAATTATATTAATAACTAGGTATAAGTAATGAAAATTCTGTCTTAACTGATAAAATTGCTACAAATCTCTTCATGAAAAATGGTTCTCACCTAAATTAAAAGGAAGTTTATTTTTCTTCACAGAATAAAATGTAAGGTATTAAAAGAAGTGAAAAGTTTGTAGGAATGCTGACTGAAATTTAATAAGTTTATTCAAGAAAGTGTGTTTTGTCCTAAGATGGCTGGTTTTCATGAAATCAAAATGGAAGTACATAAGACAAAGCTTGAATGCACAAGGCAAGTTGTAGAAGGTATTGTGGTAGCATTAAGTAAAATAATGTGTTCTGTAAAGGCAGCGTTTGTCTTGAAATGAAGTAACTATACTCTATGTGGTTATAAGTAATTATGAAAAGTTTGCAAAAGCATTGCTTAAACTGAAATACTATAATGGCTAATTACAAAAATTATTATTAAACAGAAACTGAATTGATGATTAAAAGCCACCTCAATCTGCATATTACAGTGGTAATAGGGAAAAATAATTTTAATTCCATTAAAAATCTTAAGTTTTCATAAAATAAAAAAGTAGCTTTTTTCTGAATTGCTAAAATAAAATACCTATTAAATAATGTAATCATGATAATTATAGGTTCTAAAAAATTTCCTTTAAAACAGTTTCCAAAATCATTTAGTAACTTATATAAGTAGGGTGTATAGAATGTATTTTATTGTTAAGGATCTTCAGAGCCTAAAATACGCAAACAATTAAAACAAACTACAAAGTCCTGTCTATCACATTCTTAAATGGTGTTTAGTTAAATAAAACAAAAAAACTGTACCCTCCATTGTAACTGATGAAGTACAATGTTTTCTCATATTATTAATGTACTGAAAACAAGTCATCCCTCATTCAGCTCAGATATTAAAACCATTATATGTGTTAATCAGAAAAAGTTGTGCATGGAAATGAAAGCCCGCCCCTTCCTCAGCAGGCTGCTTTTAAAACAATCACAGAGGCTCAAGCAGCAAGCGGGTGGATCTTAACCTACCCTGTGAACTGGATGTAGCCAGTACCAATATTGGCTTTGGGTGGGGTTTGTGGCAAAGGCAACTTTCTAAACAAATACCACTTGAGTTTTAGTCACAATTACGAGAAGAAAACAAAGCACAAAACAAGAACAATGAACTGTTGTAAACTGCCCTCTGTGGAAAAGAAAAATCGGTGAAAAAACATCTGGAACACCTGCCAGCAGTAACAGGCAACTATCTACCATGTCCCTGCCCCCTCCTCTAACATCTCTTGAGACTGTTAAGGCGGATGCCCTCATGAAAGTCCAGAGCCATACCACTGAAACCCAAAGGCAGCAGAGTGAATCCACCAAAAAAAACAAGTATCATGGATACCAGACCTGGCAGTGCCTAGGGCAGCAGTTCCCATTGCCTGTCAGTTGCCAGCAGCTCATGAACATCACCCATGAGTGTCCATCGCGCTCACTCCAATGACTGTGACAATCACCTCACTGGATGAAACATACTGGCTGAGCACAGACTCCAGCAGCACGATGGCAAATGGATTACATCCGTCCCCTCCCTCTCTCAGAAGGCGCAAGATAATGCTTTCAGCGCTGCAAACACTGCAACAGGACTCCTGTAACCAGATCCTTACAGCAATCAACTAAGTCTAACCTACAAGTTAAAGTGCCAGCTGCTCCAAGCCCAAAAGGGAAAGTAATAATTGTCGTTGTTGCCTATGCTTCAAACTATATAAACTGGGGGAAATGTAGTCATTTTGATCACCGTACTGGTCTATGCAGCTCTGCTGGTTGGGACTCTTAAATCCATAAAAAAAAAAATCACTCAAAAACACTGTTAAGAAACCACAGTTAATAATCAGAAGTCTTTTATTCCAACTAAAACTCTATATGTATAAGCCCATCAAATCATGTAATTTCACTGTCAACCATTAATGCCACTAATGTTTAATGCTGAATGTATAATCTTATTATCTCTTCTCCTCAGACTCCTGGAGGCAATAATCTCACAGACCACCCAAATTTCCTAATTAATTCCTAACCTTTCCATAATTTTAACTCTCATACTCCTCCTATCAGCAGGTCCATACATCTTCCATGCAATAACTCAGTTTATCCAGACAGCCATCCAAGATGTCACCCATGATCATCTCCTCCGATTCATACCCCGAATCATACAGCCAACAACCCAGGAATACGTAAATGGTGTCTTTCTGCTGTGTGAACAATATCAAGTCCTACAGGACAGTCCACTATATAGAATGGAAGGGAACTTTTCTCTGCCTCTTGATAGCAGGAAGTAGCCAGATCAAGCCAATACCCCAAATCCCCTCACCCTCCCATCCTGCCCAGTACCACATACCCCAATACTTTACATATATATATAAAGAGTTAGAAACATTAGAGACTTCCAATAATTAACAAGCTGTAGCTCAGTTTCCCCTGATATGCACTGGGAAAAGGGTAACCCCATCCCCCATAAAATTAGGTGTCTAAGGGCATGCCATTTCCCTACAGGTTAAACAAAGGAACCACACAGAGACAGGAGTAAAGGGAAATGAAACCTTCCCTACTTGCATATCAGAGGGAGATAAATTCCCTACAGAGCAAAGAAACATCTGCTCCTGCAGCATTCCAAGAAACCATAACTCCCTAAACCACTATTTCCTAGTCACTATCAGGGAAAATCTTCACCTCTGGGGCTTCCTATTGGCCCCTGCACCTCACTCGGACCCTCAACCCCCTCCCACCAACTACCATGACCCCACCTAGAAAAGTTCTGTATAAATTCAAATCCCCCCATTCCAGGGGCGGGCTGAACACTCTCTTCAGACCCCCACCATGCTAATGGGGGGCTGAAGTCTGTTCTTCAGACCCCCTCTGTTGGGAGAGCTTCCCAGTAAATTCTTTCTCTGCCCATGGTCTTATCAGTCTCCATGTCCCAGTAAGTGCCATTTTCTCCAACACTTATAAATTCCAAAATAGATATTGGATTATATCTGTAATCTGGTCTGTACCTGGACATGATTAAGTTATGACTAGGGCTTTGATTTGGCCATGTCATTAGGCATTGAGTCTCTGCCCCCTGGGTGGGGACTCACAGATGAAAGACATGGTAAAAGACAGAGTTGGGGTTTTTAATATTTGAGTTTTAATTTTAAAAAAAGGATAAAAAAAAAAAGAAATTCCATACATGATGTTCAAAATTAAGATGGTAGCTCAGAGTCCCAAAACCGGTCTTTCTCCTAGAAGTTTTAATGAAAATATTCTAATGGAGTAAAAACAATATGGAATATCTAATGGTTTATATTTTATTGAAATATATTACATATACAACGCTATCAGATTTCTTTTTTTTTTTTTTTTTTAAAGATTTTTATTTATTTATTTAATTTCCCCCCCTCCCCTGGTTGTCTGTTCTTGGTGTCTATTTGCTGCGTCTTGTTTCTTTGTCCGCTTCTGTTGTCGTCAGCGGCACGGGAAGTGTGGGCGGCGCCATTCCTGGGCAGGCTGCTCTTTCTTTTCACGCTGGGCGGCTCTCCTCACGGGCGCACTCCTTGCGCGTGGGGCTCCCCCACGCGGGGGACACCCTTGCGTGGCACGGCACTCCTTGCGCGCATCAGCACTGCACATGGCCAGCTCCACACGGGTCAAGGAGGCCCAGGGTTTGAACCGCGGACCTCCCATATGGTAGACGGACGCCCTAACCACTGGGCCAAAGTCCGTTTCCCATCTATCAGATTTCTTTGATCTATTTTTCATTAAGCTTATTTGTCCCTTTATCTTCATTAAATTTCTTAATTTCTATTTCCTAAAAAAAAAAAAAAATTCAAGTTTTGATGGTGGAGATTGATGCTGAAGCTGGAGCCCCAGGTACAGAGACAGAGCCATTCATCTGATAGTCTAGAGCTGACCTTGTGGAGAGAGGCAAAGCCTAGAGAGCCTCATAGTCTACAGCTGGCCTTGTGGAGAAAACAGAGGAGCTGAGCCCAGAGAAACCCAGGAAGCCTGAACCCTCTCAAACATAAGCAGCCATCTTGCTCCAACATGTAAAAATAGACTTTGCTGGGGGAAGTAACTTATGCTTTATGGCCTGGTATCTGTAAGCTCCTAACACAAACACTCTTTACAACCAACCAATTTCAAGTATATTACATTAGCACCACTTTGACTGACTAAAACAGCAATCTTGATAGGGAAATTTTTACTCCTAGAAGGTATTAAAAAAGAAAGAGCTAAACTCAAAGAATTAACTGAAAACAAGAGAAACTAGGAAAAGAACAGCGAACTAATCATCAAAGCAAACAGAAGAAATAATAAAGATTAGATTTGAAATAAATGAAATTGAGAAAAATAAAATATAGAAAATCAAAACCAAAACCTGGTTCTTTGAGAACATCAGTAATATTCACAAACCCCTAGCAAGATTAACAAGAAAAAAAAAAAAAAAGAACCTAATAAAAACAATTTTCAATGACAGGGGGATGTTATGACTGACCCCACAGAACTAAAAAGGATCATAAGATGATATTCTGAGAAACTGTCTGCCAACAAACTAAACAACTTAGATGAAATGGGCAAATTCCTAGAAATGCACAACCAATCTACATGGACACTACAAGAAGAAATACAAGAACTTAACAAACCAATCACATTTGAAGACACTGAAACTGTCTTCAAAAATCTCCCAACAAAGAAAACTCCAGGATCATGTGGCTTCATAGGTGAATTCCACCAAACAGTTCAAAAGAATTAACATCAATCTGGTTTAAACTCTTCTCAAAAACTGAAGAAGAGGGAAAATAACCCAACACTTTGTAGGAAGCCAACATCACCATAATACCAAAGCCAAATATGAACACTGTAGGGAAAAGAAAATTACAGACCAAATCTCCCTAATGAATACTGATGCAAAAATTCTCAGCAAAATATTTATAATTTAAATCCAGCAGCATATCAAAATACTTATACATCACAACTAAGTGGGATTTATTCCTGTTAGAGAAGGCTGGTTCAACATAAGAAAATCAATCAATGTAATACACCATGTTAACAAACCGAGGGAAAGAAAACATGATCACCTCAATCAAGGCAGAAAAAGCATTTGTCAAAATCCAGCATCCTTTCTTATAAAAACATTTCAAAAGAGATGAATAGAAGGAAAATTCCTGAATTGATAAAAAGGATAGATGAAAAACCCACAGCTAACATCTTACCCAGTGGGGAATGGTTGAAAGCTTTCCCTCTGAGACCGGAATAGGACAAGGAAGCCCACTAGCACCACTGTTATTCAACATTGTAATAGAAGCTCTAGGTAAAACACTTAGAGAAGAAAATATAAAGGCATCCAATTAAGAAAAGAAGTAGTAAAACTCTACTTCTGGGTGACATGATCTTATATTTAGAAAATTCTGAAATGTCTACAACAAAGCTACTGGAGCTAATACATGAGTTCAGCAGAGTGGCAGGCAGCAAGATCGACATCAAGAAATCAGTAATATTTTTCTACACTACTATAGCACAATCTGAGGAGGAAACCAGGGGAAAATTCCATTTTCTTCCAATAGCAATAAAAAGACTCAAATACCTAGCAATCGATTTAAAAAAAGAAGTACAGGACCTATATGGAGAATATTAATAAACAATGCCAAAATAAATTTAAAAGGATGTAAACCATTTGAAAGACATTCCATTGTTCATGGACTAGAAGACTAAACATCATAAAGATGTGACTCCTACCCAAATTGATTGATAGCTTCACTACAATACCAATCCAAATTCCAACAGCCTACTTTAAAAAAACAAAAAAGACAATTACAAAATCATTTGGAAGGGAAAGTGCACATGAACACCCAACAGCATTCTAAAATGAAGAGTGACATAGGAGGAATTTCACTGCCTGGCCTTGAAACATATTAGAAAGCTACAGTGGACAAATCAGCATGATACTGCCATAGAGAGAGAGACATCAATCAGTGCAATAGAACTGAGAGTACAGGAATAAACCCTCGCACATCTATGGTCAACTAGTTTTTGACAAGCCTACCAAGTCTGTATTAATGGAAGAAAAACAGACTCTCCAAAAAATGCTGCTGGGAGAACAGGTTGTCTATAATTAAAAGAATTAAAGAAGACCCCTATCTCACTCTCTATACAAGAATCAACTCAAAATGGATCAAAGACCTAAATATAAAAGCAAATACCATGAAACTACTAGAAGAAAATGTAGGGAAGGATCTTAAAGTCTTTGTGGTATGTGAAGTTTCTTAGACCTTAACATCCAAAGCACAAACACCAAAGAAAAATTAGATAAATGGGACCTCTTCAAAATTAAACACTTTTGCACTTCCCAGGGCTTTGTCAAAAGGGTGAAAAGACAGCCAATTCAATGGAAGAAAATACTTAGAAATTACAAGAAATTACATGTCCAATAAGAGTTTAATATACAGGATATATAGAAAGATGTTACAACTCAACAATAAAAAAACAAATGATCCAATTATAAAATGGCAAAAGACATCAATAGATATTTGTCCAAAGAAGAAATACAAATGGCAAAAAACACATGAAAAAATACGCAATGTCATACCATAATCATATAATAAGGAAACGCAAATCAAAACTAGATATCATTTCACAGTTATCAGAATGGCCACTATTAAAAAGTCAGAGAACTACAAGTGTTGGAGAGGATGTGGAAAGATAGGAACACTTATTCACTGTTGGGAGAAATGAAGAATGGCACAGCCACGGTGAAGGACTATTTGGCAGTCCTAAAGAAGTTGAATATAGATTTGCTACGTGACCCTGCAACACCACTACTGGGTATATACCCAGAAATATAAGAGCAGTGACATGAACGGACATCTGCACACCTACATTAATAGTGGCGTTATTCACAATTGCCAAAAAATGGAAACAACCTACGTGTCCATCAGCCAATGAATGGATAAACAAACTATGATGTATTCACATGATGGACTATTAGGCAATGGTCCAAAGAAATGAAGTCATAAACCATATGACAACATGGATGACCCTAGAGGACAGTATGGTGAGTGAAGCAAGCCAGACCCAAGGACAAATACAGGAACCTTGCATTACCACGGCCTACATGTATTGTGTAACATAATGTAGGATTCCATTTATAGGAAATGTAAATATAAATCAATTTATAGAGGAATAAAAGTGTGCAAAAATAGCTATGGGATCTGCGGACAGCAGAAGCATAGAGAGATTGAGAGGTGATAGATTTTCTTATCTGATTTTTCATTTATTATTATTATTGAAATAAAATGCTCGAAAGATGACTGAGGTGATCAAAGCACAACTATGTGATAGTGCCAAATACCACTGATTGTGCAGTGTGGATGAATTGTATGCTTTAAAAAAAAACAAAAAAACAAAAAAAGACAAACAGCACTTAAAAATGGGAAAATATGTGAATACACATTTGCAAAAGAAGAAACGTTCCATTCTTTTAATCACAAGGGAAATACACATTAAAATCTGCTACATTTACTAGAATGGCTAAAATCAAAAGACATAACACCAACTGTTAAAGAAGATGTGGAAAAACTGGAGCCCTCATACATTGCTGGTGAGAATGCAAAATGGTGCTGCCACTTTGGGAAACATTTTATCAATTTCTTAAAAATATAAACTTACCATAATTCTTGCTAATTCCACTTCAAAAAATCTATCCAAGACAAATGCAATCATATCCATGCAATGATTCCTAGGTCAAGTGCATGGCAGCCAAAACTGGGGGAAAAACTCCATGAATGTCCATTAGCTGGTGCATGGATAACAAAAGGTGGTACATCCATAAACAGATCTGCACCTTCAACTATCTAATTTCAGGCACATACCTCGCTCCACACTATCCTTGGAACCAACCCCACAGGGCCTGTCCGCACCCTACCTGGAGGATACGCAGGCCTCTACAGGACTAACTTTAGTACTGATTATAGATTCAAATAGAAGGACAGAAGAGCCATGTGTAGGGAAACCACAACTGAGTCCAATTCTGTCACTCTGGGGAACATAAATTCCAAAGTAGGGACCACCAGCAAGGCACCAAACCCTGAGCTATCTGCCCTGACTCAAGTGTCTGGATGCCTCCAGAACCCTCAGGAGTCCAGCTATTTGGGGGTAGTATCTACTTTGGCAGTCAAAGAGATCCTGCTGATACATACAGAAGCATTACTTCTGGGATGATCTCTGGACTCACCTCACTCTGAAGTACCTTAGCCATATAAACTCATTTGTCTTTATCTTTTCCCCATTTTGGTCAAGGTCTTTTTCCAGTTGCATTGCTAGTTGGTGCTTGGTAGTAATCCCTCAGTGCCAGGGAGTCTCATACCCTGGAGTCAAGTCCCACACTGGGGGAGGGGGGAAGATAATGTATTTATATGCTGAGTTTGGCTTAGAGAGAGGCCACATTTGAACAACAAGGAGGCTCCCAGGAGGCAATTCTTAGGCACCCTGTAATATTAGGCTAAGTTTCAGTTTCGAGTGTAAAGGTTCATAAGCACAGTCATCTATATCAAGTGTCCATTAGTGGAGCATCCTCCTTTGCGGTCACCCCTCGGGCTGAAGTGTGGTTTGCTGGCCTAGCGGGGGAGCAGCCGCAGCAGGCCAAGCCGCTGCCCCCATAATAGGGTGGCTGGTCGGACTCACCGCCACCCCTGAAGGGAGCTCAGCATGGGCCCAGAGTGCCCTCGGGTCTCTCCTTCTTGGCAGCCATGCTTCCGTGGCCGCCCCTCCTCCCGGATGGCGCCACACGATGCCTGTGGGGCGGCACTCTTCTTCTTCTTTCTCCCTGCACAGGCGCAGGGTGGAAAATTCCAGTCTGCCCTTTTCCCCTCCCCCGACAGCAGCAACAGCCAGGCGTGGGCGGAAAAATCCAGTCTGCCCTCCACCCCAGCAACAGCAGCCACCAATCCCTAAACCCCGTCCCTTCCCCCAGCAACAGCGACAGCCAATCCCTAACCACCACCCCTCCCCCGTCCAGTACCCACTGACCTTTCGCCGGCAACCAATCAGAACAGGGTGTGGCTTCGACCAATCAGCCTTCCCCAGCCCCTATAAAACTGTTGCCTCTCCCTCAATAAAGTGGACTTGCCTGTTTACCTTGTCTCCGCGGTAGTTCTTCTGCCGTGCGCCCTCCAGTCCTGAGAGCCCCCGACAAGGGCCTGGCCTCCCTTGTCCCCAGTTCGTCGCCTGCTTCTCCGGGCGACCCCTTCGTCGCCGGCTTCGCCGGGCGACCCCGTCAGCCGAACCGCGCAACCCCTGTGAGACCGACCCCTCATCTGCTGCCAGACCGACCACTCGTCCCATGCGGGACCGACCCCTCATCCAGAGCTGGACCGACCCCTCGTCCGCAGCCAGACCCCACCTCTACCGACCGAGCAAGCCGCCGCACTCCTTCACTAGTCACTGCTCCTGTACTGGGGGATTCTTGCTGACCTTAGAGAATGTAGCAGAGCTCCCCACAATGGGAATTTGATATTTCTTTGGTTATTGTATGAATCTCCATCCACCGTGGCAATGCTCCATTAACATACATTTATATGCCTTATATGTATGCCCAGGTGAGCTTCCTCCCTGTTATCACATGACTGACACCTGCACCAATGATCCTCCCCTGCCACAGACAGAGAATCAAAAGTACTGCAGAGGACGTGGAGAGAGAGGAACACTTATTCACTGTTGGTGGGAATGCAGAACGCTACAGCCACTGTGGAGGACTGTTTGGTGGTTTCTAAAGAAGTTGAATATAAACTTCCCACATGACGCTGCAATGTCACTACTGGGAATATAGCCAGAAAATCTGTAGCAGAGACACAGACATCTGCACACGGATGTTCATAGCAGCATTATTCACAATTGCCAAAAGTTGGGAACAACCCAGGTGTCCATCAACTGATGAAGAGATAAACAAACTGTGGTGTATTCACTTGATGGAACGTTATGCAGCAGTAAGAAGAAATGAAGTTGGAAAGCATGTGACCGCATGGATGAATCTAAAGGACACTATGCTGAGGGAAGCAAGCCAGACACAAAAGAACATATACCATATGACTGCATCAGTATGAACCAAACATATCGTGTTATATATTGTATGATTGAAAAAAATTTATATGTATCCAATATATTTAATTTAGAAATGTATATTTTTATTCAAGTGTTTTCTTTTTTTAAAACTATTGTTTATATAGTCAATTATTAAATGTACAAAATAAAGTTAAAAGAAAAAAGTGAGGTTACACTGAAGAGTTGAAAATTGCAGACTTAAAATGTAATTTGTTACTCAAGAAAAAGAGGTAACAAAAAAGAGATAATCTATTGTTTGAAATTGAACAAATGTATGTTCACACTACAAAATGTTAATATAATATCACTTACACTAAGTGAAAGAAACCTGACACAAAGTTCTACATATTGCAAGATTCCATTTATGGAAAATGTAAATCAGTTTATAAAGATGAAGTTAGATTTGTGGTTATGTGGGGCTGGGGAAGGACTGCTAAAGGACATGAGGTTTTTCTTTTTAGAGTACTGAAAATGTTCTAAAATATTTTATGGTGATGAATGCACAACATTGTGATAATACTAAAATCCACTGATTATACACTTTGGATAGACTGTATGGTAGGTTAATAAAACTCAATAAAACTGCTTAAAATGTAAATAATTGTGCTAGAAAAGCCAGAAATAGAAGCTATTTCCAGCAGGGAAAACAGATAGAGGGGTGAAGATTTTTATTAGTTTGTTTTTCTTATTATTGAAATAATGAAAATATTCTGATGACTGAGGTAACGAATGCACATCAATGTGATTATATATTGGACACTTTAAATGAATTGTATGCTTTATTAACATTTATCAATAAATCTGATTTGTTAAAAATATATAGGTGTATCAATAAAATTAATTTCTTTGAAAATTAAAAAAAAAAATCCTCACCCAAAAATGTCATTGCTAAGGTTTTGGTATAAAACTTTCCCGAATTTTTCCACTGAGAATAGCATTATATTCTTCCTGGTCATACTTAGGATCTGCTGAGTGACAGTGCATTAGGAGAACAGTGTGGTCATCTGCATGGAAGTGACAGGACACCCAGCAGCCCTGCCTGGCAACCCCCTCCAGGGTGGCAACACTATGAAAACCACCTGCAGAAGTTCAGGGGGAATCGCAGGGGACAAAAGAAGGGGGTGGCGTGTGAGAAGGTCCAGCCCATCTGTCCTAAGAGCAGCTGCTCCACCGCCCTAAACTGCTCCCCTAGAATGGGAACAACTCTTCTAAGAGGCTGAGAACAGTAAACACAGAGGCTTCCTCTGCAGCCTGGCTCCTTTAAGGCCGGCTGGGTGACTGCTCTTGGCAGACAAAGCAGGGCAAGAATGGTGTCCCCAAGTCACCCAGGTCACCCCCTGCCAAGGAGAGGCTCCCTGGAGCTCCTGGAAATGCTCAGCACACCCCTGGGCTCCCTCAGCAGTCTCGGGCAGGTGGCCTGACCAGCAGGCGCCCTTCCCCAGTCTGTGCAGAGGGTCCTAGTAAGCACCCAAATCCAGTGGCCCCCGCTGGCCAGCTGCCCTCCTCCAGCCCTAGCAAGCTACCACCTTAGCAAGAGTTCACCAACCATTTCCACCCAGCATTACCCCAAGAAATCAAACTCTTAAGAAAAGCTGTAACCACTACCAAAAGGAAAAGAGTGTCCCTGGGACGATGGGGAGCTCTGAGGGAAGCCAAGGCTGAAGCTGTCCCAGGGCTTCTAGTGCAGCCACAGCCAGGAGGGGATACGATGGGAGTGGGCCCCTAGAACCCAGACCTCACCTGCCCTGTGGAATCTTAGAAAGCAGAAAGGAGTAAAACAGGAAAAACAGATAACTAAAGGCTCAAGTGACTCACCAGGGCTTTGACCCAAAGAATGCAAGTGTCTAAGAGGAGGAGGGGCCCACACCTGCAGACCGCTAGGGAAAGAGACACACTTTTAGCTGCAAACTGTTGTGATCCCTGCAAAACTCTCAGGCTGGACACAAACCTGCACCCAGAGGCCCCTCCCGGGAGGGGTCCCCATTCACTGTGCTCCCTGCAGGCACACACCAGGTGTCAGTCATGCTCCCCCTGGGCCTTCCCAGGAGCCCTTCCCCTGGGAGCGATCAATTCCCCTCAGCAGTAACCCCTTTAAGAGCCACTGCTGCAGGCCAGGCCCTGAGCCTGACCTTTCCAGGTGGAGGAGAAGAAAGCCAAGGAGCCTCTGCCTGGCTCCAGAGGCAAATTCAAAGTGTAGGGCCTGGGAAGGGGCCGCTGAGAGGGGAAGGACCCCAGCACCTGGGAGGGTCAGGAGGACGGAGGGAGGGGCAAAGGGGTGGACCATGGGGGGACCTTGGGGAATGCAGGGAGGGAGGGGGGACTGTGGAGGAGGAGAAGGGACCATGGAGGGAAGCAGGGACCATAGGTGTGGAGGAGGGGTCATGGGGTGGCAGAAGGGCTGTGGGGTGCAGGAGAAACCAAGGGGAGGCAGGAGGGAATGTGGGGGGGAGGAGGGACCATGGGGGTACATGGGTAGGGGGATCATGAGAGGGAGGGACCAATGAGGAAGAGACAGAGGGCAGGGAGATCATGGGGGGAGGAAACTTCAAAGAGGAGGAGGGACTTTGGAAAGGAAAGAGGGACCGTTGGGGGACAGGAGGGGATAATGGGGGGAAGAGGGGCCATGGGGGTTAGAGAGACAGTGGGGGAGAAGAAACATGGTGGGGGGGCAGGAGGGACCGTGGGGGGAGTGTGGGTGGGAAGGATCATGGGAAGGAGGAACCATAGAGGAGGATGGGCTTGGGGGGGGGAGGAGACCATGGGCAAAGGTAATTGTGGAGGGAGGGACCTTAGGAGAGGAGGAGGGACTTTGGGAGGGCAGGAGGGACCCTGGGGAACCCAGGAGGGACTCTGGGGGACAAGAGAAGGACGCTGTAGAGGAGGGACTTTGAAGGGGCAGGAAAGACCTTGAGGATGAGGAGGGACCCTGGTGAGGAGGGACCTTGGTGGGGAGAGACCTTGGGGAAGTGCGAGTGACCGAGGTTAAAAGAAGCATGGGTGGCAGGAGGGAACATGGTGGTGGGAGAGGACGGAGAGTGGGGGGAGAGGAGGGACCAGAGGGGCAGGAGGGACCACGGGGGGGGGTACAGGACAGACTGTGGGGAGGCAGGAGGGACCTCTGGGCGATGAGGGACCATGGGGGAGGAGGACCCTAGGAAGGCCAGAACAACTGTGGAGCTGCAGGCAGCACTGCAGAGCAGGAGGAACCATCCAGGAACAGGAGGTACTGTGGGGGGAAGAGGAGGGACTTTGGAGGAGACAGGAGGGACTTGGGGGTTAGGAGGCAACCTGGGGGAGGCAGGAGGGTCCGTGGGGGGGAGAGACCATGGGGGGTAGGAGGGATCCTGGAGGATAGGAGGAACCTTGGGGGAACAGGAACCGTGGCGGAGAGGAGCGACAGTAGGTGGGGGAGCAGGAGGGGCCTTGGGGAGGACAAGAGGGACCGTGGTGAGGGCAGGAGGACCGTGGGGGGAAATGGGGGGGACAGTGGCAGGGAAGATGACCATGGTGGGGGAAAGGTGGGACTGAGGGAGGGAGGGGCGGGCCGCCCTTCCCGTGGGCCGCGGGCCCCTTATTCTGACACAGGGCCCTGCGCCGCAGGCCAGTCGGGCTGGGCCGGGACCCCCGACTGCATCCTGCGCCCCCCGCCCCGCGCCGCCCGCGGAAGCAGCGCCCCCATCCGGCGCGGCCCTGCCTGGTCCCCTACAGGCCCTGAGGGCGCGCAGGATGCTGGCGCCCGGTACAACTTTCCAGGACCCGGGAGCCGCGCACAACCTTGCGCCCCCCGCACCCCGCAGGCGAGCCAGGAGGAACTTCAGGGGTTGCGGCGCCCCCTCGACGCAGCAAGGGGAGGCTCGCTCGCCGGCTTTTCCGCGCCTCTGGGGATCCCTGCCCACCTGCGCCCCGCCCCAACGCCAAGTTGGGTCCCCAAACTTACCGTAACCATGGGGTGGGTCCACAGGCGGGGTCCCTGGGCACGGGGCCTACATGTCTCTCCTGACCGGAACACACCAACAGGTTCTCGCGAGCTCCCCAAACACCCCGAGCTCTTAGAGGAGCCCCCACGACGTGAACTGGGTGGGACTTGAGGGGCGGAGCTTCCACGCCAGCTCCTGGGCCAATGAGGTCCTGCCCGCTCAGGGTCTCCACGCCCCGAAGGAGGAGGAGCCCTACCCTTGACGGACAGCACGAGGCACCCAATCACGTGCTGTCCGACATGCTCACAAAAATCAAACTCGTACATCAGTGATGATCGATCAGAGGAGGAAATCAAGAAAAAAATATAAGATTTGAAATAGTAACTAAAAACATCACATACATAGGAATGAATTTAACTAACGATGTAAATAACTTATAAACAGAAAACTAGATAACACTATTAAAGGAAATCGAGTTGTAAATAAGTGGAAGAATATTCCCTGTTCATGGAAAGGAAGAATAAATATCATTAAGATGTCTATCCTACCCAAACGAATCTACAGACTTAATGCAATCCCCAAAAAAAATCAACACAGCATTTTTTAATAAACTGGAAAAACTACCTATGGGATTTATTTGTAAGGGCAAGAGGCACTGAATAGCCAAAGACATATTGAAAAGAGAAAATCCAATCAGAGGAGTCACACTAGTTGACCATAAAACATACTAAAAAGCTACACTGGTAAAACCTGCATGGTATTGTCACAAGGATAGACATACTGACCAATGGAACTGAATTTAGAGTTCTGATACAGATCCTCACATATAGAGTCACCTCATTTTCGACAAGGACACCAAGCCCACTCACCTGAGAGAATGGCCTCTTCAACAAATAGGGATCCCAGAAGGAGAAATGAAGGGAAAGGGGACAGATGGAGTGTTGGAGGAAATAATAGCTGAAAACTTCCCAAACCTCTTGAGGGAGATGGATGTACATGTCCAGAAAGCACAACACACTCCAAACAGCATAAATCCCAATGGGCCTACCCCAAGACATATCCATGTCAAATTATCCAATGCTCTAGACAAAGGAAAATACAGAAGGAAGCAAGAGAAAAGAGAATCATCACACACAAAGGAGGTTCCATAAGATTAAGTGCTGATTTCTCATCTGAAATCATGGAGGCAAGAAGGCAGTGGTATGATATAGTCAAGGTGCTAAAAGAAAAAAAATTCCAACCATGATACTCTATTCAGCAAAGCTGGCATTCAAAAATGATGGAGAGGAGACAGGGCAAGATGGCGTCTGAGTAAGTATACTTTCGTCATCTCTCCTACAAGAGACCGGTTGTGTGGTGACAGAGTCCTAGCAGAGCAGGCTGTTTCTGGAACCTGCAGGGCAGGAGGTGTCTGGACATCAATCAGGAGAGACTGCAGCAGAATTGGTGTTTGCTCAAGGTAGAACTGCGGATTTCTAACACTGAACGCAGAAGCTGTGGGAAGGTAAACCCCTCCCCCCTAGGGCTAAGAGCCACAGGCGTTCACTGAGAACTGCCAGTCATGGGGCAGAGTTTCCAAGCCCGGTATCCCCCAAACACGTGAACCCCAAGCCTGTGTCCCCTGAACCCCGGCGGCCCACACTAAATACCCCGAGTCCACATTCTCCCAGGCCTCTGTTTCCTGAGCCCAGCACTCCTGGAAATCTGCATTGCCCTACTCCTCAGGACGCGGACTAACTCTGGAAGTGGGAGAGTTTAGGTGGGAGGTGCAGAGGGGCCAAGGAGTGCAGGTTCAATTTTCTGAACCCTCCCCCCCCCCGCCCTCCCACCCCCTCCGACTTTTATTGAGTTTGGAGGAGATATTAGCTGACCTGGGGAGAGCCTAGGAATAGAAAAGAGGCAAATCTGGTGAGATAGCCCAATTTACCTAAATGCTCTGGGATAGGAAACTTGGTCTGGGAGAAGGTGGAGTCAGAAAATTAACCAGCCCCCTTGTAGCACGCCTAAGGAAGAGGGACAGTAGGACGTGCTTTACAGGCTTCCAATAGCATATTTAGGGTTCCAGGCAAGGGGTGGGTGCTCTCTCAAGAAATTAAGAGTCATTATTTTTGCAGGTGAGTTGGTTCACCAGGGACCCATTTGAATTTCCTACAGGAGCCCTAACGCAGCCTTCCTGCTGCCTTGGGAGAGAAGGAAGTGAGGAAGGGAGAAAGGGGGAAGGTCATACTCCTAAGCAGTTTATTCAATTGCAAAGAGGATTCTTTTCCTGGGGCCATGTCTGGTCTTTTCTGTTGATCTGTTTTCTTGTTTTTCCTTCCTCTTTATCCCCCCACCCCCTTTTTTTTTTTCTTTTTTCTGACCTCTCTCCTTTTTTTCCTTCTCTCTTTCTCCTTTTTTTCCTTTTTTCTTTTTTACAACATTTCTTATTTGCTGTGCTTCTTCATCCTCAATTTTCTCCTTTCTGTGTGTACTGATTGTGGCTACCAATGCTATCCCTTTTCCTTTACATCATTCTCTCCTCCATCATTTGTTGCTTCTCTTACATTCCACCTCTCTCTATTTAACCCCCAATATTTCTGACTTTTTATCTCTAATACCTTTAATCTGTTTTCTATCATTTATTCACTCTCTATGTTATTGTCCTCTCTTTTCTTTTTCCCTTTCTCCTGACCACACTGACCTTTTAATTCATAGTATATTGCTCCTCATATTCAGTTTAATATCTCATTATACTCCACTTTTTTATGGTTATAACTATACACAGCTTCCATGAGTTCTATATACATTCTCCTAGATCTCACATGGTTCTTTTGCTAACAATCACTATCAATACTACTATTATATTTTTCTTTTCTTACCCCTTTTGCTTTCTCTGGACCTAATATTTTCCTTTGAGGGAACTTAGCCAACAACAAGGAAATAGAATAAGAAGAAAAAAGTGACAAAGTGAAGACTTAACACGCACATGAAAACAACTGATTACACTCCGATGCTAGAATAAGATGATAATCAACAGAATAAATGCAACAAGATAAGATGATGACCAGAGAGCAACAAAAAACTACAGACCATACCAATAATCAGGAAAACATGGCCCAATACAATGAACAAACTAAAAACCAGGAAGAGAAGTGGAACACCGAACAAGTAATTAAAGCTCTCAAAACATGTATCATGGACCAATTCAATGAAGTGAAGAAAGAGATTAAGCATATTAAGAAAACACTTGGAGAGCATACAGAAGAAATTGTGATCATGCACACAAAGATCACAGAGATGATGGGGATCAATAGCACAATCCAAGAAATCAAAAATACACTCTCAGCAAATAATAGCAGATTTGAAGAGGCAGAGGAAAGAATTAGTGATGTGGAAGACAATACATCTGAATTCAAACAGATAGTAAAATTAATCGATAAAATGATGGAAAAAAATCCAGCAGGGATTTAGGGAACTGAATGACAATGCAAAACGCACAAACATATGCTTTCTAGGCATCCCAGAAGGAGAAATGAAGGGAAAGGGGACAAAAGGAGTGTTGGAGGAAATAATGGCTGAAAACTTCCCAAACCTATTGAGGGAGATGGATGTCCATGTCCAGGAAGCACAACACACCCCAAACAGCATAAATCCCAGCAGCCCTACCCCAAGACATATACTTGTCAAATTATCCAATGTGCAAGACAAAGAGAAAATCCTAAAACAGGAAGAGAAAAGAGAACCATCACGTAAAAGGGAGGCTCCATAAGATTAAGTGCTGATTTCTCATCTGAAACCATGGAGGCAAGAAGGCAGTGGTATGACACAGTCAAGGTACTAAAAGAAAAGAATTTCCAACCAAGTATACTTTATCCAGCAAAGCTAGCATTCAGAAATGATGGAGAGTTCAAAGTATTCACAGATAAAGAGAATCTAAGAGAGTAGGCCAACAAGAAACCTGCCCTTCAAGAAATACTAAAGGGAGTTCTGCAGTAGGAAAGAAACAAACAGGAGAGACAGAGTTGGAGGAGAGTGTAAGAACAACTAAAACTACAAAAAGAGAAAAAAAATTCAAATAACATAAGAAAAATCCAAATCCAAAGACAATATGGCTAATATAAGTAATTCCTTGAAAGTAATAACACTAAATGTCAATGGATTAAACTCACCTGTTAAGAGACACAGATTGGAAGATTGGATAAGGAAATATGACCCATCTATATGAAGGAAGGAAGGAAGGAAAGAAGGAAGGAAGGAAGGAAGGAAGGAAGGGCAGAACTAAATAAAATAGAAAATAAGAAAGCACTTGAAAAGATAAAACCAAGAGCTGGTTCTTTGAGAAGATCATAAAATTGACAAACCCTTGGCTAGACTAACAAAGAAAAAAAGAGAGAAGATTCAAATACATAAAGTAAGAAATGAGAAAGGAGATATCACCACCGACCCCACACAGAAATAAAGACTATCATAAGAGGATACTTTGAAAAACTATATTCCAACAAGAAGGACAATTTAGAGGAAATGGACACATTCCTAGAAACGCATAAGCAGCCTATAATGATGAAAGAAGAAATCGATGATCTCAACAAACAATCACAAGTAAAGAGATAGAATCAGTCATTAAAACCCTCCCAACTGAAAGAGACCCGGGCCAGATGGTTTCACAGGTGAATTCTACAAAACATTCCAGACAGAACTAACACCAATCTTTCTTAAACTCTTCCAAAATATCAAAAGAGCAGGAAAATTGCCTAACTCATTCTACGATGCCAACATTACCCTAATACCAAAGCCAAAGAAAGGAAAATTACAGACCAGTCTGTCTAAATGAGCCTATGCAAAAATCCTCAACAAAATACTTGCTAATCATATTCAACAACACATTAAACAAATTATACTCCATGGCCAGCTGGGTTTCACTCCTGGTATGGAAGGATGGTTCAACATAAGAAAATCAATCAATGTAATACACCATGTATTGAAGGAAAAAAAATCACATGGTCATATCTATAGATGTGGAAAAAGCATTTGACAAAATACAGCACCCTTTCTTGATAAAAAACACTGCAAAAGATAGGAATAGAAGGAAACTTTCTGAACATGATAAAGGGTATATATGAAAAAACACACAGCTAACATCATTTACAATGGTGAAATCCTAAAATTAAAATCTTTCCCTCTAAGATCAGGAACAAGACAAGGATGTCCACTATCACCCCTTCTCTTTACCACTGTGACAGAAGTACTTGCTCAAGCACTGAGGCAAGAACCAGACATTAAAAGGCATCCAAATTGAAAGGAAGAAGTCAAAATTTCACTCTTCGCAGACAACATGATCCTATACATAGAAAACCCTGAGAAGTCTACAAAAAAGCTTCTAGAACTTATAAATTACTTCAGTAAAGTCGCAGGTTATAAGATTAATGTGCAAAAATCAATAGCATTTCTGTACAACAATAATGAGCAATATGCAGAGGAAATCAAGAAACAAATATGATTTACAATAGTAAATTTTAAAAATCAAATACCTAGGAATAAATTTAACTAAAGATGTGAAAGACTTATACAAAGAAAACTATGCAACACTGTTCAAGGAAATCAAGGAAGACTGAAATACATGGAAGAATACTCCCTGTTCATGGATACAAAGACTAAATATTATTAAGATGTCTATCCTACCAAAACTTCTACACATTCAATGCAATCCCAATAAAAACCAATGCAGCATTTTTTAATGAATTAGAAAAACTAACTATGAAATTTAACTGGGAAGGAAAGAGGCCCCAAAAAGCCAAAGACATATTGAAAAAGAAAGATGAAATTGGAGGAATAACACTACCTGACTTCAAAACACACTACATAGCAACAGTACTATAAATGGCATAGTATTGCACAAGGATAGATGAATCAAATTGAGAGTTCTGATATACATCTTCATATATACAGTCATATGGTATTTGACAAGGCCACCAAACACACTACACTGGGAGAGAATGGTCTCATCAACAAATGGTGCTTGGACAACTGGATATCCATGTGCAAAAGAATGAAAGAGGATTAACATCTCACACTGTACACAAAAATCAATGCAAGATGGATCAAAGACTTAAATATAAAAACCAAGACATAAAGACCTTGGAAAACAATTAAGGGAAGCATCTATAGGACCTTGTAATAGGAAATGGCTTCATGAACTTCATACCCAATACACAAGCAGCAAAAAAACAGAAGGCTACTAGCATTAGAGAGAATGTGGAGGAATGGAACACTCATCCATTTCTGGTGGGAATGCAGGAGGATCCAGCCATTCTGGAGGAGAGGTTAGCAGTTTCTCAAAAAACTAACTATAGATTTGCCATATGACCCAGCAATCCCACTGCTGGGTATATACCAGAAGAACTGGAAACAAGGACACAAACTGATATATGCACACCAATGTTCATAGCTGTGTTATTATACAATAGAGGCCCAAAGCAGCAGATTTGAACTCATAGAGAACAGCATCAACTATGTATAGGACAGACCAGCATAAATTGAACAGAAGACAAACAGAGGGAGAAAAGACTGGAAAAACTTGAGCTTAAGGAGTTAAATGATAATAGGAAGTACCCCTAACACACATCATAGGAGTTCCAGAAGGAAAAAAGAAGGGAAAAGAGGCAGAAAGAATATTTGAGGAAATAATGGCTGAAAATTTCACAACTCTCATGAAAAACATGTATATATGTTTCCGAGAGCACAGCGTACTCCAATTAGAAAAACCCAAATAGAGCTAAACCAAGGCAGAAAATAGTCAGAATGCCAAATGCCAAAGATACAGAGAGAATTCCAAAAGTAGCAAGGGATAAGCAAAACATCACATACAAGGTCCAGTAAGTCCAATAAACTTAGTGGGGATATCTCTTCAGAAATCATGGAGGTGAGAAGGCAGTGGTATGATATAATTAAGATACTAAAAGAGAAAACTGCCAGCCAAGAATTCGTTATCTGGCAAAACTGTCCTTCAAATAGCATGGTGAGTTTAAAATATTCACAGATAAACAGAAACTAAGAGATTTGTAAACAATAATCTAACTCTATGGGAAACACTAAAGGGAGTTCTGCAGCCAGGAATGATAAGATGAGACAGAGGCTTGGAGGAGAGTGCAGAAGTGAAGACGATCAGAAAGGGTAACCAAAAGGGTAAAAAGACAGACAAAAGTAAGATATGACATATGAAAGCCAAAGGATAAAAATTGTTGAAATAATCCCTTCACAGTAATAACATTGAATGTTAGTGGATTAAACTCATCAATCAAAAGACACAGGCTGACAGAACGGGTAAAAAATCAAGTGCATTCCATATGCTGTCTGCAGAGACTCGCCTTAGATTAAGGATACAAACAGACTGAAAGTGAAAGGTTGGAAAAAGATATGTCACACAAAAGTAACCAAGAGAGAACAGGGATAACTATACTGGTATCAGACAAAACAGATTTTAAGTTGAAAAAGGTGATAAAAGATGCAAAAGGCCATTATAGACTAATAAAAGAGAAAATCCAACAAGAAGGAGTAACAGTCATAAGTATCTATGCACCTAAACTGGGTTCCCAAAAATACATGAGGCAAACTCTAGCAAACTGAGAGGAGAAATAGATGTCTCTACAATAGTACTTGGAGATTTCAACATGCCACTCACATCAATAGAACAACTAGACAGAATATCAACAAAGAAACATGGAACTTGAAAAATGTGATAAATGAGTTGGACCGGACAGATATACAGAATATTTCACCCCAAGTGAGCAGGTTAAAAATTATTCACAAGTACTCATGGGTCTTTCTTCAGAGTAGACCACATGTTTGGCACAAAATAGCTCTGAATAAATTTTATAAGTTTGAAATTATACAAAGCACCTTCAATGATAATAGTGGAATAATAATGGATATTAATAATTGGTGGGAAAAGGGAAATTTTGCAAAAACATTGAGGCTAATCAACACACTCCTAAATAACCAGTGGGTCAAAGAAGAAATTGCAAGATAAATTGGTAGCTATCTTAAGGTGAATGAAAATAACAACACAACTTATCAAAACTTATGGGATACAACCAATGCAGGAGTAAGAGAGAAATTTATAGCACTCAATGCCTATATTAAAAAAGAAGAAAAGTTTAAAATCAAGCTGAACACATGGAGAAACTAGAAAAAGTACAGCAAACCAATCCCAAATCAAACAGAAAGTTAAAAAATACAGATTAGAGCAAAAATAAATAGAGAAAAAAAGGCAATAGGAAAAATTTAACAAACTCAAAAGCTGGTTCTTTGAGAAGATCAATAATTGACAAACCCTTATCTATACTAACAAAGAAAAAAAGAGAGAAGATGTAAATAAATAAAATCAGGAATGAAAGGGGGGGCATATGACTGACCCCACAGTTATAAAAAAAGACCACAAATAGATATTATGAGAAACTGCATGCCAAGAAATTAGACAACCTAGATGCAATGGACAAATTCCTAGAAATGCACAGGCAACATACATTGACGCTACAAGAAACACAGGAACACAACAAACCAATCACAAATAAAGAGACTGAATCAAATGTCATCAAAATTCTCCCATCAAAGAAAAGTCCAAGACCAGATGCTTTACAGGTGAATTGAACTATCTATTTGAGAAGAATTAATTCCAATTCTGCCTAAATTTCACCAAATATTGAAAAGGAGGGAAAATTACCCAACACATTTTATGAAGCCAATATCACTCTAATACCAAAGTCAGATAAATATACTACAGGAAAAGAAAATTACAGACTAATCTCTCTAATGAGCATAGATGCAAAAATTCTCAACAAAATACTTGTAAATAGAATCCAAAAGTATATTAAAAGAATTATACTCCACAATCAAGTGGGTTTTATTCCTCATATGCAAGTGTGCTTTAAACAAAGAAAATCAAATACATCACATTAACAAATTTAAGGAAGAAAATGATCATCTCAATTGACTCAGAGAAGTGTGTTACAAAATGCAGCTTTCTTAATAAAAACAACTTAAAAGATAGTTATAGAAGGAAATTTCCTGGCATAATCAAGGGCATATATGAATATACCACAGCCAACGTCATACTCAATGGGGAGAGGTTGAAAGCTTTTTCTCTCAGGAACAAGACAAGGATGACCACTGTCACCACTATTATTCAATATTGTGATAGAAGTTCTAGCTAGAGCAATTAGGCAAGAAAGAAAAGTCATCCAAACTGGAAAAGAGGGAGGAAAACTCTCACTATTTCCAGATGACGTGATCTTATATTTAGAAAATTCTGAAATCTCTACAACAAAGCTATTACAGCTAAAATATGAGTTCAGCAAAGTGTCAGAATAAAAGAGCAATAGGAAAAAAGAAGATGGTGTTTCTAGGTACTAGTAATGAGCAAGCTGACAAGGAAATCAAGAAAAAAATTGTATTTACAATAACAAAAACGGGTTCAAATATCTAGAAGTTAATTTAACCAAGAACGTAAAGGATCTTTATTCAGGAAACTACAAAACACTGCTAAAAGAAATGAAAGAAGACTCAAACAAATGGAAGGACATTATGTGTCCATGCATTGGAAGACTAAACATTGTGAAGATGTCAATTCTACCCAAACTCATTTATAGATTCAATGCATTATCAACCAAAATTCCAACAACTTACTTTCCAGACATAGAAAAGTCACTTACAGATTTATTTGAAAGGGAAAGATATCCTGAACAAAAACATCCTTGAAAGAAGAGCAAAGTCAGAAGACTCATGCCTTCTGATCTTGAAGCATATTACACAGACACAGTGGTTAAAACAGCAGGGTTTTGGCATAAAGATAGATGTATTAATCAATGGAATGAAATTGAGAGTTCAGAAATAGGCCCTTCTTTAAGGTCAAATGATTTTTGATAACCTACAAAATCCCCTTTTCTGGGCCAGAACAGTCTCTTCAAGAAATGGTGCTAGGAGAACTGGATATCCATAAACAAAAGAATGAATGACAAGTCCTATCTCACCCCTTATACAAAAATCAACTTGAAATGGACCAAAGACCTAAACATATAAGCCAAGACAATAAAGCTCCTAGAAGATAATGTAGGTTGACATCTACAAGATCTTGTAGAAGATGGGGTTCTCTTAAACCTTACTCCCAAACCACAAGCAAAAAAGGAAAATATAGATAAATGGAACCTCCTCAAAATTAAACACTTCTCCTCCAAAAAAGGACTTTGTGAATAGGGTAAAAAGGTAGCCTACTCAATGGGAGAAAATATTTGGAAATCACATCAGGCAAGAGTCTAATATCCATTATATAAAGAGATCCTACAACTCAGCAACAAAAAGTCAGATGACCCAATTTAACAATGGGTAAAAAACCTGAATAGACATTATTCTATAAAAAGAAATACAAATGGTCTAAAAACACATGAAAAACTGTTCAACATCACTGGCTATCAAGGAAATGCAAATCAAAGCTACAATGAGATTTCATTTCACACCTTCTACAAGGGCCACTATTAACAAAACAGGAATCTAAAGGTGTTGGAGAGGAATGTAGAGTGGTAGGAATGCTTATTCACTGTTAGTGGTAATGTAGGATAGTATAGCCACTGTGGAAGTCTGTTTGGTGGTTCCTAAGGGAATTAGATATTTACCATGTGACCCAGCAATATCACTACTAGGTATATAACCCAGAAAAATGGAAAGCAGTGACATGAACAGACATCTGCACACTTATGTAAACAGTGACATTATTCACAATTACCAAAAATAGAATCAGCCCCCGTGTTCATCAACTGATAAATGGATAAGCAAACTGTGGTATCTACACAAAATGGAATATTACTCAGCAGTAAAAAGTAATGAAGTCCTGAAACATGACAATATGGATGAACTTATAGGACATTATGTTGAGTGAAGGAAGCCAGGCACAAAAGAAGAAATATTGCATGATTTCCTTATTATGAACTAAATATGATGAGCAAAATCAGGAAGTTAATAGCTTGAATATGTCACCAAAAAAATAGAATGGGGTTACAGTATGGAAAACTGAAGTTTAATTTTTGCAGAATTTGTTAAAAAAATTTGTAAATATTTGGAAATGAGTTAAAACGGGGAAAGCGCATCATAGGACTTATAATGAGTAGTGCTATCATATGGGGATTATACTGGTCTGTTTTTTGTTGATTTTTTTCTTTTTTTTAAGTAATGAAAATGGTCTAATATTAATTGAAGTGATAAATGCACAACTCTGTGATTATACCAAATACCGTTGATGTACACTTTAATAAAGTGTATGGTTTGTGAACAACAAAAAAAAATATGGTGGGTTGGTGGAAAAAATGCCAAACGTATGTATCATAGTTAGTATCACAGTAATACACTGATGATATTCTTTCATAATTTGTTACAAATGTTTCACAACAATGCAAGGTGTTGGTGGTGGGGTGATGTAGGGCACCCAGTATGATGTTATGCATGCTTACATTGTAAGTTCACAACTTATACTATATTTTTTATGTATGTTCCTGTATGGCTAATATACTTCAATAAATTTTTAATGGGACAAAGCACCCAGTTAGAGAGAAATACATAATTTAACATGAAGCTTTGAATGGAAAAGGTCTGGGCTTAGAAAGAAAGCTAGGAGTCATTGTAAAGTCATATATAAAGGTTTTATTTTAAACTGTGATTAAATCATAATGTACTTGCTGTTCTCAAAAACCTAGTGAGGGGAGAAATGCAAAAGAGATCAGAAACTTATACTACAGGATTGGAGGTGGGGTGCAGCACTACGGATGAACCCAGAGTGTAACAAGGCTTACAGAGGGGTGGAAAGGGCTCAACAATCTATCGTTGATAGAACAATGTCCCTGAAGCTTAGGATTTGCTGTTTCTGTCCTGAGCAACTGACCAAAATACTTTGATCTTTGCAAAAGAAAAGTTGTAATAGTTTTATAATAATTCAGTAATAATTTTTATAAGTCATCTAATGTGTGGCTATGACTATTAAGTTGAATAAACTTCATAAAACCAAGCTTTAAAAATAGTAAATCCTTAGAACGGTGATCTGTTCTAATTGGGTCTGTTCCATTTCAAGTCCTAGTATATAGCCTAATTTAGAGATAATGTAATGGTTGTGCAAGTTGGCCAAGTCCCACAGCTCTTATGTGGTCAAATGGGCACTCCAACTCATATTGTTCTGACTCTGAAATTCAAGCTATATTTTAATCTCTTCTACTGAATCCCATTGATAGGGTTATGAACAGAACCAAATTATTTATTGAGTTGCCATTCATTAAATGATTCATCCTTAGTAAGCCTCTCCTAAATGTTTCCTGATAATCATGTGAGGTGAGGCAGGCTGAAGTCTGGCTGGCAAGCATAGCCGCGCCCAGTGGGGGATATGCGCAGCCCACTACTCGGGCGGCTGGAACGGGGTGAACTGCCCTCAGCCATGGAACGGGCGCACTGCCCTCGGCCCCGCCCAGGCAACCTGACGCTGGCTTGCTGATAGCCAGCAGGAGCTGCCTACGCTCACATCCCCCCTCCCGCACTGTCAAGCCCAGCACAAGCCGCACCATGAAAGGCAAGGAACTAGTCCCTACCAATCACTCCCAGCCCCGTTCCCCTTTCCCGCAGGTGCCGCCCCTTCACCAACCTAGAATCTGCCTCTTCCCCCCACCAACTGCTCGCCACCGCCAATCCAATCCCCCTTTGGCCACAGCCAATCAGTCCCCTGCTCACTCCCCCGTAACCCTATATAAACACATGTACTTCCCTTAATAAATTAGACCTGTGTGCTCACCTCGTCTCCATGGTGGTTTCTCCGCCACTCGCCCTCCACGCCTGCGAGCCCCCGCAGGCGCCTAGGCCTCTCCTGCCCCGTCGTCCACCGGACAGGACGTACCGACCGCAACAGGACGTACCGACCACAATCATGTCCCATGCAATCAAGTTTCTGAAGAATTTTTCTCAGTGCTGCCTTTACTTCCTTGTTCCTTAGGGTATAAGTGAGTGGGTTAAGCATGGGGGTCACCATGGTGTAGAAGAGGAAAACAAACATTCCTTGGTCTTTGGATCTACTCCTGGCTTGCTGCAGATACATGAAGATAAAGGTTCCATAGAAGACGATGACCACCATCAGGTGGGACATGCAGGTTCCAAATTCTTTATGTCTTCTAATGGCTGACTTGATCTTCAAAATTGCTTGAGCAGTGTACCCATAGGAGGTTAGAATGAGTGACAAAGCCACCACAAGGATCAATACACCAGCCCAAAGAGCTCAGCCTGGTTGAATGAGGTGTCCACGCATGCCAACGTGATGAGCACAGGGACCTCAAAGAAGAAATTTTCACCTGGCAATGACCACAAAAGGGCAGCTAAGGTGAGTGTGGACTGAAATCAGTGTGGAAGCCACCCCACTCAACCATACCATAGAGGCCAAGACATGGCAGAGCTGAGGATGCATAGCATAATATAGAGTATGGCAAACAGCAACGTAGTGATCATAGGACATCACAGCCAGGAGGATACACTCACTGGAGCCCAGTGCAAGGGAGACATAGAGTTGAACCATGCAGCATCCAGATGTGATGGACTTACTCAACCACACGGCATCGACTAGAAGCTGGTGAATGCTACTGCTGGTCAAATAGACATCCAAGAAGTAGAGATGGGAGAGGAAAAAGTACATAGGAATGTGGAGTTTAGAGTCCACAATGGACACTAGAATGATAATAGTGTTGCCCAGAAGGGTCATGAGGGAAAGGAACAAAATTATTCCAAAGAGAACCAGCTCCATCTGAGGTTTGTCTGAAAAACCTAACAGAATGACTCGAGGGAGGGCACTCTCATTAGTCCACTGCATTACTCTCACTTTGATCATTCACTCCTGAAAGATGAAGCTGTAAAATGTATTAACCTCAGGGATTTATGTCAAATCCATGACAATTAAGACCCAGTGCTGGGAAATCAAACTTTGGAAATAGGTGAAGAGAAAAGGCCAAAGTAGAGAATACCACTGTGTGATATCTTTGATTATCCCATGAACACGGGCTATTGGCCATAGGTTTTCCATCTACCTTGAGGACAAAACAAAAGTTCCTAGTGATTGTAACATTAAAATGTACAAAGATTGAAGTTTCCCCCACATTTTCATGAATATTAACTTTTTTCAATGTAAAGATGATGGCATTTTGTAGAAATTGTTTGAACTATAAATAGAGAAATACAGTGCTTTAACAAAATCTACCAAATGGATAAGTGGATTAGGTAGACACAATGATGAAATATATCAGAGTGTTCACAATCACATTTGAGCCAGCAATGCATTAGGAGAATGCAGAGGAGGCTGAGGAACCTATGGAATGACAGGTTCAAAATTAGTTCTAGGGTGATATGACAACTTGCTCTTAAAGAGATGCAGAGTTAAATGTCCAGGCCTAAAGAATTGCATGGGTCCAGAAATGGAGGTTACATTATAAGGTAGCACAGGGAGGGAAAAAAAAAGCATATAACTCACTGATTTGAAATAATTAGAATAAGGAAACTCTTAGAATCAGAACCTAGAGTATAGATTACTAGGGGAGGAGGTGGGGATAGCTAATGGAAAGTTAAAGTTTAAAGTGTACTGGGTTCCTGTTTGGAATCAAGGAAAGGTTTTTGTATTGGATTGTGTTGATGGCAGCACAACATACAATTAACACCACTGAAATTCATATCTGAATGTGAGTAAAAGGGGAAATGTTAGATTGTATATATAATAATAGAATAATTTTTTTTAAATCCTTGGAACTACACTACACAGTGAATGCTATGTTAAGCAATGGACTCTAGTTAATAGTATAGTTGCAAAAATATCCTGCCATCAGTTGAAACAAAAATCCACACCAATGCAAGGTGTTGGTGACAGAGTGGAAATAAGATCCCTGTATTTTGTGCATGGCTGTTTTGTAAACTCACAACTCCTGTAAGAAAAAAATTTAAAAAGCAAGTAAATTTGGAGAGGGATATTGCATATATGGATTACATAAAATAACAGGAAATGGTAATTATAGGTAAGTTTGAGTCAATTTTCCAAAGACCATAAATGTCAGTAAAACTTATTTAGATATTATTCATTAGGTAAAAGAGAAGTAAAGTCTTTTGTAAGAGGGACGTGGTTTTGTTTGAATTTTCTTTTTAAAGACCTGCATCTACACAGTGTGGTAAAATTTAAAACAGAAACCCCTCTAGTCCAGAAACTCTGTTTAAAAAATAAATGGCTATTGTGTGGGTGCCAGCAGGGGAGCTGCCAGGTGGCAGGGGAAGGCTCCCTGGAGGGCCCTGGAGCACCCCGCCTGGTCTCCCACCCAGCCAGATCCCTGCAAAGACACACTCTCATGCACACACAAACCCCCCCCCCCGCCAGCCCTCTGCCCTCCCTCGCCGCTGCTGCCTCCCTGCCAACGCTGCAGAGCCTCGGGCTGCCAAGGGGGTGGTAGCTCTTGGCTGCCACTGCCCGCCTTCCTGCTCCTTCCCTGGCGAGCTCAGCCCCTCTTGATTTCTCCTTTGATCATCCAGCCCTCTCCTGTCTGGGAAGTGGCAGCAGGGGGATGGGGACTGCGTGTGGGGAAGGGGTGAACAGGGATGAAGACTTTGTACTTTTCTTTTTTTAATTTATTGAAGTATGTCACTCACACATAAACAAACATACGTAAACAATATGTGTGTAGCAACAGTTGTGAACTTACAAAACAAACATACATGCCACAATACAGGACTCTCATAACTCAATCTACCACCAATACCTTGCATTGTTGTTAAACATTATAAACTAAAAATTAAAGAGCATTGTCAAAATATTACTACTAACCAAAGAATTTTCTCCAACCCACCCTATAATTATTATTATCTTTACATCATTTATATACGAACATATATAAACAATAAGTGAATAGTAAAAGTTGTGGACTTACAAGCAATCATGCATAACCTTATACAGAGGACCCACACATCAACCCTCCATCAACACCTTGCATTGTTGTGAGACGTTCATTACAGATTATGAAAGAACATAGTCACAATCTTGCTACTCATTATTGAACTTGTTCAAAGTCCTGGTGGAGCTCCCTTCTCCTGGGTGTCTCCTTTTATGTAAGACCCAGCAAGGGGGTGGAGACAGCCTGAGTCATACCTCAATGATGTACTCAAATTGACAGGATCTCACACCCACAGGAATAGGTTTGAAATTCTAATTAAGTCTTTTTCTTCTAGAATCAACATCCAGTTCACCATATAGGAACTTCATCCAGCTTTGCCCAGATTGCCATCTTCCTCCAAAAGAGATAGAAGAGCAAGAGGATTTTATACCTTGTCAGGTAGGGCTTACTGCCCCTAACCAGAAGGAAGTAGCTACAGAAAAATGATCTTCTCCCTTCAGCACCCCTTTAAGATTAAAGGAGCAAATTCTCTGAGGGGGGAGTGAAGCCATTTAGTAAGACAGGGAATCATTAGATAGATCTGGAACCTGGCAGAGTTCACATGGACATCAATAACCCCCAAGATGGCTGCTGGAAGACATCCCCCACACCCACCACCCTATATTCTGCTATTCTGAACAAAGTCTTCTTCTGGAAGCCAAGAGAAGCCCAAGATACTCCCCAAGGACTGTGACATTGGGCCCCCATGGGGATTGATGGGTGGAGTAATCAATCAAAACAGCAAAGCTGGAACCCCTCTCCTTCCATTCCCAAAGGGGTGGAATAATTAACAGTTCAAAAAGGCAGGCACAGAGCCCAAGTGCTCTCTCTCATGCACTCTCTCACCTCTGGACGTGTTCCTGCCCTCTGCACAAAGGACTGTTTTTCCTCTGCCATGTGGCCATGCAAGTAAACCTGGGGATTTATAACCTATAATGAGGAATTGTAGCCTGTAAATCAGCCCACTTTATCACTTTTCAACCCCTTCCTCTCTTCCTGGGACTCCTGATCTATTACTTTCTCCCATTTCTCATCCCTCCCTGACTAAATAAATTGCTTGCCTAACTCACCTGATGTGCTCTTGAAATTCATTTCTCCAGCAAAGAACCTAAATAAACAAAGAACCTAAATAAAATCCAGTGACACTATGAGGAATTTAATGCTATATACAAACAACAACAATAATGAGGGGGGAAAAACCTTCTTCCTCCTCTCCCTCATCCTCCCTGTCCTCCTTTCCTCAGCTGGCCCCTAGGGGAGACCACATGCTTGGATCTGGGGAGGGAACCGGTAGCACATGCAGATTTCAGTTTTATTCGCAGTTCACAAGCACAAATGGGTACACATTAAAGAAGAGACAATGAAAGCATTTAAATTTTTAAAAAACTAATAAGGATAATATATTAGTGATTTAATAATATAATTTCGCTTTCTGAAATTAACCCATTGACTGATTTCTCTAGTACTCATATTTCATCAATTTCTTTAAGACCCACTCAAAGGCCTTATAACTTCTGTTTATTCCATGCATCTGCATATATTAGTCAGCACTCTCAAGAGAAAGGGAACCAACAGGAGATATCTGCAAATATTACCAGAGTCTTATTAAGATTGCATCACATGACTATGGGGATGCACAATTCCAAATTCTAGGGCAGGCAGCAAGTCAGGAAGTCTGATGAAGGTCTTTGATGAATTCTCCAGGAGAAGCTGGCTGGCTGAAATACAGATGGAAATTCTCACTTCTGACTTATGAAATCCACACTTCTCCTTTAAAGACTTCAACTGATTGGATAAGACTTCTCTCATGGATGAAGGCAATCTCCTCAATGGATTATAGATGTAATCAGCCATAGATTCAATCACATTACTGATGATTTCAGTCCACAACATGTCCTCACAGTAACAATCAAGTCAGTGCCTGCTTGACCAAATAACTGGACACCATCACCTGGCCAAGTTGACACATGAGCCTAGCCATCATACCTCCTTTAATAAATCAATCAAACTCTGTCCCTTTCTGCCCCTTTCCCCTCTCTTTTACTCTCTTCCCCTAGGCCTTCTCTCATCCACTTCCCTGAGTAACATTTAAGAAGGCCTGGAGTCATTCAATACTGTACAATAATATCATTTTTATATCTCTAAATATTAGGGACATTAATTTTCACCTATTCTTATTTCAAATTTATAAAAATATAAGTCTATCTATATTTTTCAATCAAGTAGCTCAATTTTCCTAGAAAAGCATCTCCTGATGAAGCCTTAATTTGGACATTTTCATAGCCTCAGAGCTGTAAACTTGTAAGTTAAAAAATGTCCATTTTAAAAGCAAATCCATTTCTGCTTTATTGCTTTCAGCAGCTTTTAGAAAACTGAGACAGTGATTTTGATAGTGACACTAGTAGCCATAGATATTGTAGCTAATTGATGTGGTGACGGTGCTGTTGATTAAGTGATCGGAGTAATAGTAGGGGAGTAATGGAGATGTATATGTGCGCCTTTTATTGGTTGAATACATGAAAAAAATTCAGAAAGAAGAAACAGTTCTGCTTAGTGGTCCTGGGGAAAGGACAATGACAAGTGTATGCACATACATACAAGCTCTCACAAACACAAAAACACACTCACATATACAAATGACAGAATGTAATCAAGGTATACATTCTGATGTATTTAAATTTAACTGTAACCTACTATCAATTAATATTAAGATCATTGCCTTTCCATTATTAATTTTAGTTATATTTATGAATCATACTTTTCCATATGTTTCTCCCTTTAAAATTTTCTTTACATTTTATGTAAATTCAATCTTCGATTAACAAATTCCTTATTCTCTTCCAGTTTTACTCAGAAAGACTTCCTTCCCTTCTGTCCCAAAGGAACTTGACATATATATACTATAAATTTCACAATTTTAATGATGTAAGGCATAACCAAGTCTAACAACTTTCCTTCCTCAAGCCATACATCATCATCCTTATCAATGAATAAAACAGATGTATGCTAAGGAGGAACAACTCGGTTGTCCACTCTGTCCTTTCTCACATATAGTTAAATCTACCACTCATTTATATAATGGTATCATCACATATACAGTCATGCATTTAATCAAATCTTTTCATAATAGATAATATATATGTGTAATATTGCCAAATTGGGGTTCCTTTTGAGACTAAAATGTGTTTCTGTGTGTTCTTTTGCTGGGAAAAAGTTGCAAAACAGAGCTTTCCCATGGCATAAACTGATCTTATGGCCAATTTACAGGTGAGAAAATGCAAAAGCATTCCACATGGCATTGTGCCCTCAACAAGGACCACTGGGTGATGTCCTTTCTTCCTGGGGAAGCCAGGGTGCATCATTAGGGTCCTGCCATTCTTGGACCAAAGGACTGATGTAAAAACTTTGAAAACACACATTGTATGATACGGGGGGAAGTATTTACCTCCCATTGAGTTGATGGGGAAAGTGAAAGCACTAAAGGGTGTTAATTCTTCCATGGTGTGCTCATCCACTGCAATATAGGAAAAACAAGGTCAATCACAGAAGAGAAATTGTCATCGCCATTTGGCGATCATTTTCCTTCAGGAAAAGTATTTTCTCAATTAACCTGTCTGCCACTGATTTATTCCTTTCCAAGTATTTCTCTCCTGTTATTTAAGTCAATTTTTGAAAAATTAATTTGCAAAGAAAGCTCTAGAGAAGGCACAGTACCCTGCAATGTGTGCTTCCTGTTGTGTTGTCAGCCAAAACTAATGTCCTGGCACTCCAGGACCTGTTTCCTAATCATACAGTTCATTGAGCATTAGTTGAAATAGGTCAAGTTTATTTTTTTGTTGTGGGATTGATGTAGCATTGGGAATTCAGATTACTAAAGAGCAATATCAGAGAAGCTGTTGATATTTTTTCTTTGTATGTGGGTCCTGAACTTAGGTTTCCTGCCACAATGCCCAGGGTTATATACAACCCCTTAATCTCAGCTTCTTTCATTGGGACCTGGTCTCTGCCTGACTTTTAAGTCTTGGTAACAATTGGTTGGCATATTGAGACAGGGAAGAAACCAAGAAATTCTCCTGGTGTATTTCACCATGAATGGTAAGATAACTATCTATGAGTAAAAAGCCTTTCCTTACTATACTGTATACCACTTCTCCTTCTGGTCCCTTTCTCTCAGGAATGTTTGCTTGAATAATTGTTCTCTCAACCCATTCCATCCCCACTCAAGTGCATAAGATTTATTCAAAACACTGTGATGGGGAAGGCAACTTGACCCAATGGATAGGGCATCTGCCTACCACATGGGAAGTCCACGGTTCAAACCCAGGGCCTCCTTGACCTGTGTAGAGCTGGCCCATGCACAGTGCTGATGCACGCAAGGAGTGCCATGCCACGCAGGGGTGTCCCCTGTGTAGGGGAGCCCTATATGCAAGGAGTGCGCCCCGTAAGGAGTCGCCCAGCGTGAAAGAAAGTGCAGCCTGCCCAAGAATGGCACCGCACACATGGAGAGCTGTCACAACAAGATGAAGCAACAAAAAGAAACACAGCCTCCCCGTGCTGCTGTTAAAGATAGAAGCAGTGACAGAGGAACACACAGCAAATGGACACAGAGAGCAAACAACTGGGGGGCAGGGGAAGATGAAAGAAATAAATTTTTTAAAAATCTTTAAAAAAAAATATTTTCCTAAAGCTCCATAATCACTGAACAATGGAAAAAACTTAGTGGACTTCTGAATATTTGCACAATGAGCATGACCAGCTGCCCAGTCTGAAAATCCTCATTATCTTAAAGTATAAAATATTGCTAGAGGCATAGTTTTGGTCATATCACTTAGAGTGCTTTGACTTTTTTCTTTATTACAGAAGTCGTGGGTTTACAGAACAATCATGCATAAAATACAGGATCCCATGTACTGCCTCACCACCAACACCTTGCATTGGTGTGGGTCATATGCTACATTTGATGATACTACATTTTTATAATTGCACTATTAATTAAAATCCATGGTTTGTCTTAGGGTTCACTATTTTTGTAGTACCATGGATTTTCCAAAAATTTGTATTCAGTTCCCATATGTACACTCTAACATTTCCCCTTTTAGTAACATTGAGATATATATTTCAGTGCTGTTAATTTCATGGACAATGTTGGGTTACCATCACCAGCACCCATTACCAAAACACTTTCATCATTCCAAATAGGAACCCTGTATATTTTAAGCGTGAACTTTGCACTCCCTATCTCCACCACATCCCTGGTAACCTAGAGTCTAGATTTGAATCAATGGGTTTGTTTTTCTAATTATTTGAAATCAGTGAGATCATACATTATTTCTCCTTTTGCATCCAGCTAATTTCACTCAATTGAAATCAATTGACATCACTCAGCTACAATTTTTGCAAGTGACAAAAACCTAATTCTGTCAGTCAGGGGAAAGAAAAGATTTTGCTGGCTCAGAGCAACCTGTATGAGTTTCAACAAGCAAAACACAGGCTTCTGTGATGAACAGCATCAGGTCAGATCGCTACTGTCTGGTGTGAGTAACAAACCAAGGTGCAAGGCGACAAAGGCATTTATTTCGTGTCTTAGAAATTTTCCCTATTTTTTAAATGTTACATTAAAAAAATATAAGAGGTCCCCATATACCCCTCACCCCCCTCACCCCACTCCTCCACATCAAAAACCTCTTTCATCATCATGGGACATTCAGTGCATTTGGTGAACACATTTTGGAGCACTGCTGCACCGCATGGGTAATAGTTTACATTATAGTTTACACTCTCCCCCAGTGCACCTTAGAATTTTGATTCAGGGGGCAGAGTTTCAGGTAGCAACCCAAAGCATGTCCCATCTTGCTATTTCCAGGCAAACATTTTTAATATAAAAAAAAAATTAGACAAGTTGTGTGTGACTGGAAGATATTTGGGATACTTTCATTGTCTTTCAGCTTAGTTAACTGAGTTCTTTATCTTATGGTCTCTTTTATGGTGTCCAGATATCCTTGGGGTTTTGAGGAACATTTTTGCTTAAAGTTTTGGGTTATTTGGCAGTTTATGATATATTGTTGACATTTACTTAATAGCAAACTCCATGATGAGCCTCTGTCTCCACTGTAAATCTCTTAACCAGAGAAACTCTATTTTGTTTTATTTCCTACACACAGTCCCCTGCACTTCTCTGCTTGTTATTTCATGTATCTCTGTTTAAAATGTTTTCCATACAAAGGAAGGAATAGAGGCAGTGATGGACTTCACTAACTGCTTATCATTGCTTTCAACAAAGAGAAACTAACTTCACCTCTTGGTTTTCCTAAGGAAAAGCACAAGGAAGAAATCTGAGAGGTCTGACTTTGGTAATTTGAACATCAATGAGTAAAACGCCTGCAGTCAGTAAAGGTGCCCATCTAAAATTGTATCAATAAACAGCTTTAGAAGTAAGGTGAACACAGGCATTTAATGATCTGGAACACTTTGTAAAATAAAGGATCCACTATTAAAGTTTGTCCTGGCATAATAAGTATAAATTACGAACTACGCTGGCTGTGCTGGGTGATGGTCTAAGACCTTAGGACAAAATGGGGCATTCCAGTTCTTACCTTTAACCTTTATCCCACTACAGAAACAAACACTAAACCCTCATTTCTTGGTTATTAAGGAATCCTCTTTTACTATCAATTTCTTCTAGTTAAATTGAATTCAGTAAGATTGCTTTTGTCTCTTAATGCTAATGAATGAAATTCTAGTGCCTAAGTTTAAAAATTCAAATCTACTCAATTAACAGATGGAGCAAACTTTCTATGTTAACCCTTACTGTTCCTCCATCTGTGCTGGTCATTTTGTTTTTTAACCCCTCCCCATATTGTCCATGTCCTTCTCTGCCATGATTTACTTCCTAAAAAATGAGCTATTTGGATTGCATAGTTTGAGGTCCCTTTACTCTGACTTCTTGTTTGGTTTGGATTAGCAGGTACTGGCTGAGTAAATTAGGTGAGAAGGGAGGGAAGTTAGAGCTGTAATCCCCCTTGTTCCATTCTTGCTTGGGTGAGCTATGGCATTTCTATGCAAACTCTTAACTAGCAGGTAGACAAAATGACCAAACCAGGGGATGTTATTCAACTTCCCTGCCCAGAAGCACTAGTGTTTTCTCAATGAGCCCACTGAATTGCAGCATGGGACACTGATAAAAGCCATGCATGCAATCAACAATAGCTTATCTCCCTAATACCAACTGAATACTTAATTTGATGGGAAAATGAACCTCTATAATCTTTTGAAAATGAACAGAAAGTCATGATTCACATTACTTTTGAAAAAGGAACTAATTTTATGGTAATGAGAATATGGCAATGGCCTCACATCCATAGAATTCACAAGTATTGTCAGTATCTGCATCCTTCATAGCTTTTATCTTTTTCACAATCTTGGAATTTATAATATTTTATTCTTTCTCCCTGTCACTGATTTTGAGTGCATGTATGCTGTATGTTGTAAGTGAAATATTTAAAAGACAATCTGAGAGGTAGCCTTTTATTTGGGAGGATACAATTTTGCTTTTTTTTAAAAAGGCAGATAAAGTATTCTGAATAACCTAATTGGATTGAGAATACTCAAAACTGTACCTAGGTCTCGGAAGGAGAGTTACGTTTCTGTTTTATGCTTAAGCCTATGGTATAGGTCTTTTATCTCAATTTAGCTGAGATGTGATGTGGGGGCAACTTTTGGGACTTGGATTTGTCCTAAATGATATTGCAGGGACAGAAGCTGGACATTATATATCCTGCCATAACCCACTGAATGGACTGGGGGAGAGTATAAACTACAGTGTAAACTATAATCCATGAGGTGTAGTACTGCTCCAAAATGTATTCGCCAAATGTAATGAATGTGCCATAATGATGAAAGAGGTTGTTGCTGTGGGAGGAGTGGAGGGTGTGGGGAGTGGGGTATATGAGAACCTCTTATATTTTTTAATGCA
Organism: Dasypus novemcinctus; assembly: GCF_030445035.2. Lineage (NCBI taxonomy): Eukaryota > Metazoa > Chordata > Mammalia > Cingulata > Dasypodidae > Dasypus > Dasypus novemcinctus. The sequence goes on along the minus strand of NC_080694.1, from coordinate 8,171,960 downwards.
ATTTTTTTGTGCTCTATGTATCTTTTTTTTAAAAAAGGCAATCAAATTTTAAAAATTTAGCATTCTGTATTTTAATGCCATCTTTGGTCCATATGCTTTTCATGTCAGGTCAAATACCATAGTGGTTTCTTATCAACTCCATTTCTTCTTCCAGATAGGTGGATTCTTCAAGGGCAAAGATCTCAATTCTACAGTCAATTTCCTGGGTTTCCTTATGAACCCAGATTTGATGAAATCTCTTTCCAATAATATTTTTCTTCTCTGAAGACATCTAAAGCATGTTTCTGATATGTTGCCAAAACTTTGTTTTTGTTGGGAACATTTGACTGAATCATCTAAATCATCATTATTGGAGAACATATTTCCCCACCATCATATTTTATTTCTACTACCTTGGCTACTCCCTCTCAGAATCATTTTGATGAGTCCTCCTTCTCTTTCCCAGCTCTAAATATGGGATTGCCCTGTGCTTCAATATCTTTTGACATTGGTTTTCATCTAGTTTCTTTTCCAATGACTGTTTCAATAAATTGGATTAGAGGATTATATCTAATATGCTTACTGTACTCACTCTCTCTCCTTAAGTATACTTCATTCAATTATTGAAACCCTTCAAATTATTTTTCAACAACTTAGAAATTAATCTGAAAACCTAAGTCTATATGAGTGTGTTTGATTTAACTACCCTGCTTATTCCCAACCTGACCTATTTCTAATTTCCACTTTTTCATCTCACTTTCATTGTTAATTTCTTATTCAGGGACTTGGTGCACGCTGATCTTTCTGCTTAAAAGAGTCTCCCTTACATATATATATCCTAATTTTCTCTAGATTTCCACTAAACTATGTCTAATTCAAAAATACTTTGCTTGACACTTTTATCAAAATTGTATTTTTGCTATTATTTATTTAAATCTGTTTTGTTTCATTTCATAGCACATATCACTATACTAACATAAGTGTGATAAATTTATATATTTATGAGTTATTTCCCTTTAGAATATAAGAATCATTAGAGTTTTTTTGGTAAATTATCATTTATTTCTTTCCATTTTCTATAGATATAGCTGAAGCAAACTAGATACTTAAAAATACTGTTAAATAAGGGACTCATATTTTGCAGTTCATTGGACTCACCCAGGACAACTAACAAGGAGATGATGATAAACAAAGCCCATCCCAAGAAGCAGAGTATCTGCAACTGTGAACAACATAAGTCCATCCATCTGCCCCATGGGACCTAAGCCCCCTCTCAATTAGAAACAAGGTGGTGGTCATCACCATCTGAAAATTCTCAAAATTGGGGGAATGAAAAATGGAATAAAGTTGACTTATTATTATTCTATTATAAACTTATTATTCTTCTAGCAATGGTAGTACTGTAATCATTGATATAAAGGCAATAGCCACCAGAGGTTCTAAAGGAAAGAAGAGGGGAAAATCAGAGTGATATGGGGTCATTTTCAGGATATTGGAATTGAGCTGCATGACTGTGCAATGATGGATATAGGACATTATATATTTTGTCATAACCTAAAAATTGTGTAGGACAAAGTATGAACAATGATGTGTACCATACTATAATAATCCACAGATAAAAGCAATACCTCAAAATGTGTTCATCAAATGTAACAAAAGTACCACACTAATGAAACATGTTGTTCATGGGAAAGTGTGTAGGGGTGGGGCATAGGGGAATGCCCTATATTTTTTCTGTAACTTTCATGTACTCTAAAGCTTTTTTAAAAACACAAAAGGGAAGGATAAAAAAGAAAACACATTTAGTGTCTTTATTTATGAACTGCCTAACAGTTCTTCCAATAGACCATTCAATTTGTGTATACAGTTAAACAATTGTTAATAGAAGCACAGCCTTATCTCATTGTCTAACAAATTATACAAAATCTGTGAAGGCCATTGTAGTCTTTGGGATATATTATATTGCAGACATATTAGTATGAAGATAAAAATGTTTATTGAGATCTATCTAATCATCTTAATTTTGGCATTAAGGCTGCGGACTTGGCCCAGTGGTTAGGACATCCATCTATCGCATGGGAGGTCCGTGGTTCAAACCCCGGGTCTCCTTGACCCGTGTGGAGCTGCCCCATGCACAGTGCTGATGCACACAAGGAGTGCCTTGCCACACAGGGGTGTCCCCCGCATAGGGGAGCCCCACGTGAAGGGAGTGCACCCCATAAGAAGAGCTGCCCAGCACGAAAGAAAGTGCAGCCTGCCCACGAATGGTGCTGCACAAATGGAGAACTGACACAACAAGATGATGCAACAAAAAGAAACACAGATTCCTGTGCCACTGACAACAACAGAAGCAGACAAAGAAGATGCTGCAAATAGACACAGAGAACAGACAACCGGGGTGGGGGGGGAGGGGAGAAAAATAAATAAATAAATAAATCTTTTAAAAATATTTTTTCGCATTAATTTGTCAATGAACTTTAGTTTCAATACCGTATATATTTGATAACAAAAGAATTAGCCATACTTAGTCATGTATACTGTCTTATTTCATAGAAAACATACTACTACTTAATAAGAGGAAATCACAAAACAAGCCAGAGTGTGGTCTAGAATTTGACAGGAAAATCCATGAATGCCATCATTCGAAGTGTAGAACTATGCTGTAGTACTATTCCAAGGAGGGAAATGTGTGAAAAAGACAGACTGAAAACCGTTTTACAAGTGTGGCTTTTCTTTGTCTAAATAGTCATAATTTTTTCTGCACATACAAACATTTTGTTAAAATTTACTTTTATATTATCAAAATGAAGAATGAATATTATCTCTTCTAATCAAGTGAAATGAAAGCAGGCAACTGTGAATTAAAATGTTAACTTCACCTTGTTAGCTAACAAAATTTCAGTGAACAAATTTGTAGTTATTAAAAATATGTTGCCACAAGTTCATTATCTTTAGAACTAGGGGAGCCACACACACAAGGAGTGAGTCCCTCAAGGAGAGCCGCCCCGCATGAATAAAACCCAGCCTGTCCAGGAGTAGCGCCGTACACACAGAGAGCTGACACAGCAAGATGATGTAACAAAAAGACACACAGACTCCCAGTGCTGCTGACAATGCAAGCAGTCACAGAAGAATACACAGCAAATGGACATAAGTGAGCAGACAATGGGGGAGAGTGGGGAAGGAGAGAGAAATAAATAAAAACAATAAATAAATATATCTCTAAGAAAATACACTAGAAGCACATAACAGCAGATTTGAACAGGCAAAGAAAAGAATTAGTGACATCGAAAATAGGACATCTGGAATTGTGTAGATAAAAAAGACCAACTGAAAAATGGAAAAAAATTCAGCAGGGATTCAGGGAATTGAATGACAAAATGAAACCACAAACATGCATTATGGGCAGTCCAGAAGGTGAAGAGAAGGCAAAGTGGGGCAGCAGGACTGTTTGAGGAAACAGAAAGCACAATGTACTCCAAGCCCAATAAATCCTGGCAGATCTACTCTGAGACACATACATATCAGCTTGTCAAAAGCTCAAGACAAACAGAATCAAGTACATGAGAAAAGAGATCCACCACATATAAGGGTTACTCCATAAGATTAAGTGTTGATTTCTCACTCGAAATCAAGATTCAGATGACTTCACATCTGGAAGAATGGAGGCAAGATGGTAGTGGTATGACAACTGATTTTGTAAAAGACTGTCAAGTCCATTCAATTGGGAAAAAAATAGATTCATCAACAGAAACAGGAGAATTGGCAATCCACGTGAAAAGAATGAAAGAGGGCCCCAATCTCATACCATATAAAAAAGTAATATAGAAATAACTAATGTAAAACCCAGGACTATAAAACTCCTAGAAGAAAACAGAGCAGAGCATCTTTGGGATCTTGCATTGAACAATGGTTTCTTGGGCTTTAAAGCCACAGCTCATGCATGAAAAGAAAAAAGAATAAAATGGGGCCTCCTGAAAATTAAAACTTTTGTGCATCAAAAGACTTTGTCATGAAATTGAAGAAAAAACAAACTCAATAGAGAGAATATTTGGAAACCATTTATCCATTAAGGTTTTAATATCAAGAATATATAAGAAAATCTTACAACTCAACACTAAAAAGACAAAAAAATAAGTTAAAATGGGCAAAGTCTTGAATAGACATTTCTCTGAAGAGGATATATATTTCACTAGAAAGCACATGAAAAAATGCTCACCCTCACTAGCTATTAGGGAAATGAAGTTAAAAGCCCTAGTGAGATATCATCTCTCATCTCCTAGAATGGCTATTACTAAAATAAAAAGGGAAACTACAAGTTTTGGAGAACTTGTGGAGAAATAGGAACACTCATCCGTTGTTGCTGGCAATGTAAAATGGTGTGGTCACTGTGAAACAGCGTTTGATAATTCCTCAGCATGGGAAATAAAGAATTACCATAGACCTGATAATCCCGCTTCTAGGAATACACTCAGAAGAATTGAAATTGGGAATGCAAATAGATATTTGCACACTAATGTTCATAGAGGCATTTTTCACAATTGCAGAATTTCCAAAAGATGGAAGCAAACTCAGTGTCCATCAACAGATGAATGGATAAACAAAAAATGGTGTTAAGTACATATAATGGATTATTTTTCAGCCAAATTAAGGAATGAAGTCCTAATGCATGCTAAACTTGCATGAATCTTGAGGACATTACACTAACTGAAACAAGCCAGAAAGAAAGGGCAACTATTGTATTATCTCTCTTGTTATGAATGAATTATAATAAACAAACTCAGAGTTAGAATGTAGTATATAGGTTATAAGGGGATAGATTGTGGTTAGAGAATGGGGGGTTGATGCTTAATCTTTTAAAAAATTTGTATTTATGTTTATTATAAGTGTTTGGAAATGGATGGTGGTATTGGTAGCCCATTATCTTCAGTGTAATTAACAGCACCGAATTATATAAGTGACTATTGTTAAAAGGGAAAACTTTCAGTCATATATGTTACTAGAATATTACTTTAAAGATAAACCATAAGACTGTAACACAGTGAATCCTTTTGTAGAGATGGATTATAGTTAATAGCACAAGTACAAGACTTGTTCATTCATGAATTATAGCAAAGATATTAACAATATGTTAATAATAGGTGGAATATGGAAAAATTAATTGAATATAAGCTATGGACCATAGCTAATAGTGCTATTTTAATAAGGTTTCATCAACTGTAACAGAGGTAACTACTGTTAAAAAAGGAGCATAATTACTAAAGAGTACTATCATCAATTCTAACAAATGTTCCACACCAATGCGTAGTGTTGGTGTGGGCTTATGTATGGGAATCCTGTATTATATGTTCGATTGGTCTGTAAAACCACAACTTCTCTATTAAAAACCTTTGTGGAATTCTTCCCAAATAAAATATTTATATATTGCCACTAATGTATTACTTTTGCAACTTCCAATTCGAGATGTTTCTCCCAAAGCAGTAATGGAGTTAACAAATTGAATTCATAATTATGAAATTGGTTGTGTAATCTCTGCTAAAAATCTTTCGGAAACTAACTTGATTCTGACTAAAATTTGCAACATAATCAGGTAAACATCAGATTAAAACATTCTAACTTTTAGTTTTACAACTGTTTACTTGGAATTCTCAAATAAATGTGGGCCTGGCTGTTTGATGATACATGGATTTATTAATAGTAATTTAAACAATTTTGCAAACAAATCTATTACTACAGGCAAGAATGGAAATATCCATGGAAATGTAATTAGGGGGAGACAAAGTGGAGGAAATTTAATTCCCTAAGGATTAATTGTGAAAAACGTCTTGTTCATGTAATGGCAGGATAGTCTTCCCAAATAAATGTAATGAGATCATCACCTTCTCACACTTACTAATGACAAAATTTTTAGAAGTTTAAACATTAGACTTGAACTTTAATTACAGTTTGAATCTTTCAGTCAACTTAACTGGTTAAATACACTAAATAAGATAATAGGCCCACTATGTTGTTGTTCTTCAAATTAAAAAGAGGGCAGGCTTGTGTGCTGTGTTTGTGACTTTGTGCATGTGTTTCTATGTATTGCTGTTGTTTGTGGGTGATTATGTTTGGAAGAGATATTAACTTAATCATGAACTTTTCATCGTGGGTTCCAATCAAGTATAAATTTAATACACTGATGAAAAACTGGAATCAAAATGAGCATTTGTACCTTTCAACATTGCAGACCAAATTACAAAGGAAGATTCTGAGTGTCAGGAAGTAATGAAAACTCCTCACAACTCAATATTTCTTATATTAGTTCTTTTCTTTCTGAATGTATTCTAAATTCCTTTTTGTTTAATTTGAAAATACCTTTGCTACACTATTTCCTTCTACCTTTTTCTGGCAAATCTCTTCTCTTGAATGTTATCTCCTATTCAATGTTTCTCTTTTTGAATCTTAGTGACTATAAATAAAATATGATCTAAATGTACTAGTATGTCTGTCCCTAATGTGAGGTACATCTAAAATGCATAAGCACCATTTTGGCAAAAACTTTCAACTATGCCCTGTTAAAATTTCTGCACTATCATCAAAACATTAGAAAAAATATACTATTTATATTTGAATTGATACATAGTTACCCTTTAATTCTTTATATAAATGTTGTAAGGTTCACAGTGCTTAATATTATCTAATGAGTATCAATGAAAAAAGAAATTAAGCAAAAAAGGATTTTGTATATCATACCATCTTTTATTAAACAATTAACCATACTCAAAGAAAAGCCTGAGTTTTACCCTTGCCTACTACGAGGTATTATCTAGGCCCTTGGAATGTCATAGTAAATAGAAGTTTCCTTGCTGACCTGTGGACTTTGGTAAGAAAGATGATAAAACTGTGATTTAGGTTAGTGGCTTGGGTTATACAGTATTAGCCTCCTTAGCCTCCAGAGGGGTTGGTGAATATAAATTGATATCAGTCATGCTTATGTGATGAAACCCCACAAACTATGACCCCAAGGCTCACATGAGCTTCCACTTGTTTGCAATATGTGTTCTCACACATTCATGCATGGAAATAACACTCTCTTCACTCCTTGGGGAGAGGGTAACAGGAACCTCTGTATCTGGTTCTTTTTCTCAACTCTGCCCTATGTGTGTCTTCCCTTGACTGACTTTAATCTGTGTCCTCTTCCAGTTAATAGACTATAACTGTGAATATAACAGCTCTCAGTGGGTTCTCAGAGTCCTTCTAGCAAGTCATGAAACCTTGACGGTGGTCCTGGGGACTCCCAAATTTGCGATTTATTTTTAAAAAATGAGGTATCATGTGGACTGTTCCCACTATGCATTTGACTCACTTTCTCACAGTCCATCCCACTTCATATGTAAGTTATGCCAATAGAAGATACACAGCAATCTAGAATTAGATTTCTGACTTCTAGGAAAATATATTTTACTCTGTCAACTTCTTTGTTGAATCAATATTGTGAAAGTTACACTACTGAATCTTGAGCCACAATTGGACTCAAATACCTATTGAGTGATGAAAATTCAGTAACTCAAAATAAGAGAAATTAAATAAAATGTTTAACTTACATTCCAGATGTTATGTTTCATACTAATCTGTTAATTAAAATCTTGCAAGAAAAGGGCTGAGAAGATATACTGATGCTTAATATATGTAGAACTTTTAACTAACTTGACTGTAAAAGTGTGGAAATGGATAAAATTGATGGTAACACATTATAGTGAGTAGGACTAATACAGCTAGTTCATAAATGAGATTGTGGCTGAAAAGGGTAGTCTAGGGATGTAAATGTCAATTGAAAGAAAGCTAGAGAATAATCTGGTGAGTCGATAACATAGTGAACCCAGAGGTGGATAAGAATTAAGGTTAATAGTACAAATACAAGAATGTCCTTCTATCAACTAGAACAAATGTACATCCCAACTGCAAGGTGGTAAGAATGTGAAGAAGCATGGGAAGGTAACCAATGGCCCATAGTTAACAGCAATACTATAATATTCTTGCATCAATGCCAAAGATGTACTGTGATAGTAATAGGGGTGTGTGGAGAAATATACAGAATGCATGCTATAGGCCATAGTTAGTGGTAATAGTATGATGGTATGATATTATAATCTGTAACAAGTGTTTTGCAAAAATGTAGTGTTGGTGGAGGGGGGTTGTATGGGAATTCCATACATGTGCATGATTGTTCTGTAAATTCACATCTCTAACAAAAATATATTTTAAAAAAAAATTGTGCAAACCTCCCCAATTCCCACAACTGTAAAGAAGGCATGGAGTCTAAATTAGATAAGTATATTTTCTGGTGAATAAGAAAACAATCCAAACTAATAAAATAGTCTTTGAATATAATGTCAGACTTCCTTGCCAAAACCTAGACAATGCCAATTCAGAGCCTGTATTATCCATCCACTCACTTCAATAGATCTCTGCTAAGGATGAATTGACAGCATGATTATGTCATGAATGGTTATATTAAGAAACTATTTGTTATCAGACCTCCAGAATTAGAAATCTTTTTTATGCCCTGGCTCTGCCATATTTTATCTGGGAAACTTGGTTTATTCTTTTCTATGATTCTGGAAAGGTTGTATCTAGTATCCAACCAGGTAGGGCCTGTTTTTTGTGCACATTCTGCAAGGAAAAAATGACATTTCAGCACATTTGGTTGACTCAGGTGGTGAAACTAGCTTCCACTGAAAGGATAATGTGAGAGACTTCCTGAAAAATTGTACGCTGAAACTATTTGGGGACTGACTTAAGTTCCATTTATATGCCTCCTTCTCCTGCTCATAAGCTGTTTCTTTTCATAAGTGCCGCCGAACTGCCCAAGTCTAAATGAATGTCTTTGATTTCAAGCTAATTTTCTTTTTTAAAAGCCATTTCCTAGCATCCTGTCCTGCGAGAGAGTGGTGAGAAGTAATGGAAAAGCTGGGATTAAGGAAAGAGAGGGAGGATCATGTTTGGGCTGTGTTTTGCTGACCTCCACCCACCCATCCCACTTCTGTGTTTTGGGAGGTCTTCTGAGTTGCTGTCAACAATTTCCTGCTAAAATGGCAGGGGATAGATCAAACAGTTCATGCTTAATCCTCTCACCTTTATAACTGCACTTCTCTTTTGGAAATTACTGTCCTAGTAGTAAAATTCTTCATTTATTAAAATTCTAAAATATGTTCTCATTAAAATGATAACTTCATGAATTTTTGCAAATCAAGAACACTTGTGTAACTGGCACCCAGATTAAGAAATGTTCTAGAACCCCAGAGGTCCTCTCATGCCCCACTCTAGTCAACACCGTATCAAATGATCACCATTTTCCTGACGTCCATCAGAACATATTATTTTCACATTTTTGTAATTCATATAAATGAAATTGTCAGTGTTACTTCTTTTTGTCTCTCCTTCTATTACAGAATATTGGTGCTATTTATCTCTTTTGTTTATCATAACTATATTTAGGTTATGCTACTTCCTGTATTTTGTTTCACTGTGTGAACATTCTAAAATGTATTTGTCAATGTTAGGTTTGTTGATGCTCAGGTAGTTTCTTTTTTGTTTGTTTGCTTGTTTGCTTTAAATTGTCCACATATAAATGAGTATGGATCTTTTGGTAATGCATATCTAAATTTGCAGAATATAAATTGTTGGTGTGGGGGGACTGCTGATTATAAACTGAAAATAAGTTCCCTCTTTGTTGGAACTGCCCCCAAACTTCCAAGGAGCTTGCAAAAATGTATCCAAACACTTTGCTTTGCAAGGTATTCATTGGTTGTGGCTTTACATCTTAAGCAACAATTGATGGTATAGGTCATGTAAACATTAGCCAGTTTTGTAAGTGGTGATGTCTCATAACGGATTTGTTGGCATTTCTCTGATGCTTGGATATGTAGAGCATCCTTTTGTATGTTTATTAGTCTTGTGTACATCCTCTTTTGTGAATTACCTGTTCAAGCTTTTGAATAACTTTTATTTTGGTCACCTATCCTGTTCTCATTTTTTTGGTAGGAGACTTTATACATTCTTCCACATTACGGATTATGACTTTCCACTTTACCTTTTTCTTTTTCTTATGAAGAAAAAGAACTCTTAATTTTTATAAAGTCCCATTTATTAACTCTTTAACTGCAAATTCTGTTTAATTTTTAGAAGAATGAACTATACGAAAGAAAAAGATGGACTCCCTGGGTGTGAAGTCAATTATGACACATTCTCCCCACACCCCAGTGCTTCAGTGCTGAAGACCAAACAAAGCAACACAAAGCAATTCTTCAAGAACTCAGAGGGCTGGGCTCTAAGGATTGAAAAGAAGGACAAGGAGTCTTCCTTAGCTCACGCCTACGTGACCTTGTGATTTGGGAATTATTTTGCAGTCAAAATAAGCCCTGAGACCTGCATATCAAGCTCATATAATGACCAGGCCTAGTAGATGAATTGAGTGGAAACACCTGGGGGGGATAGTTTTCAAAAGAAGACCTCCAAAGCCTGCCTGCCCATCCTTAAACTTGCCCTGTCAAGGCAAATCCTGCTGGACAAATCAGGTTGTCAGGCTTCTGGGCAGGCTTCAATGGCTAATTGAGCTCTTAAACTGAGATGCACAACTGTACCTGATGGGCAGTTGTTCCCGACACCAAAAGCTCAAATCCTGAGTTTGGAACGTATATGCCAGGCACTCTTGTTTTGACCAACTTGACTTTTATGCTGTGAGCATGCTAAAAAGCATTGCACAGCAAATGGAGCACTCTGAAGCACAAGAAATAAAACAAGTTGCTTAAAAATAATCTCTGACAATTGCCTTAAGAATAACACTGCAGGAAAAATACATAGTTTTGGGAATTCCAAATCCTTACACATTTCTCCCTTTTCTATTTACTTTGTTACTCAGAACAACATCTTTAATGGCACAAAAACACTAAACTGGTGAGATTAACCAGTAAATTAATTTGCAGTGGGTAATTATATAAGGAAATTGAAATGGTACTTAATGCAGTTTTGATTTTTACCATGTTTAAGCCTTTTTAAAAGCAGTTAATATTGATGCTATAAGAATACTTGAAGACAAACATACTTAATTTAAGGAATAAAGCACCTGAGTAGTTTAAGTATAGTTTTGTGAAGTAACACAGTTCAAGAATGAAGTAGGTATTTAATTTTTAGGGAAACTTTAATCACTGAAATTCTGTGTGCTTGCTTTACATTATATCAACAAAACTCCTCAGTCTATTTTTGCTTAAATGCTTTCTTTCCTTGATATTATTGGTATTGGATTTTAGATGGATTTCCTCCAAACGGATAGTTTTTGTGATAAAAAAAAGTACCTTTAATTCTTATTAATGTCAGGAATAGTGCATAGAAATCTCTCTAAAGCAGGTTATTTTTTTCATTAAAATATTTTAGAATTTATGAATTCTGTTATTTTAATCCATAATTGTAAATGTTTTGCCAATTTAGTTCCTTTTTTAGTAAAAGATAATGCTCACACAAAAGACAGTGAAAATTACACTACCCCATGCCACTTTGATTTCAAAGTCTTTTGGAAACTCAAGTGATTAAATTGGAATGAAAAGAGTGGCATATTTTTCAGGTTTAGAATTGCAATTTTTTCTTAGCCAGTTGGAAAATAACTCTCGCCCCTGCACCCATTTAAAAAGTATCTCCTGAAGTGCAAGACTGGAGTTGACTGGAGATCAGTTTAAAGGATTTATAATCCAAAATAACTGCATGCTTGGCATGGAGGCCTGACTCCCAGGTAATTGCTAGGCCTGAGAGGTCACAAACTTCCAGTTAAAATGGGAGTTTTTAGTGTTTTTCTTCCAGCGGGTAAAAATGGGAAGGGGCGAATCTTTCAGTTAGGAAACTTTGTACCCGCCCTTTCTCTTGAGAATGCCATTCTCGGCCTGAAGATCTGTCTCTGCCGCGTTGACACCGAGACTTAAGGGAAGACGCCTAGTTTTAAACGCCATCTATAGTTTTACTTCCCACTCGACTTCAACACACCAGGGCGTTAGGGTCTGAGGGGACGAAGGGAAAAGGGCTTTGGAGGTCTCTGCCAGCTGCGTCACCCGGGGAAACCGCGGCCCCGGGAGCCACAAATCCCCTCCGGCGAAGCTTCTCCAAAGGGGAAGACGTTTCCAGACTCGCCCTATCTCCATCCCCGCAGGAGAGACGGCCTTCACTCACCCCAACGAGAGGGGGCGTCCCGCCCTCCCCCCCCCCCCCGCTTCCCGGGAAGGTTTCCAGCGAGCGAGGAGCGGGCTGGGCCGCAGGCGCCGAAAGCCGGGCCGAGGGGAGCGCGGGCTCCGGGGGTGCCCAGTGCCGGGGGTGCGCGGGCGCCCCGTGTACTGCGAACCCAGCCGTGGCTGGGGGTCTTCCTGCCCCTCCCCAGCGTCCCCTCGGCCTCCCCCTCTCTGTCCCCTCCCTCCCTCCCTCCCACTCGCTCTCTCTGTCCTTAGCTCCGACTCAGGGTGCGGAGTGACGCGAAGTCACAGAGACGCCCCGTAACTCCCCTGCACGTGGCGGGGGTCGTGGAAGCCGAGCGGGGCTGAGCTGCGCCGGGGCGAGCAGGGGGCGAGCGCGGGGGCGCCCGGGGACCACGAGGAGAGGGTCGGGAGGGAAGCCAAGGCCGGAGGGCGGAGAGTCGGAACCTGAGAAAGAGCCTGAGAGAGCAGAGGAGGAGCGGGAGCTGGGCGGGGCGCTGAGGCAGGAGCCGTCCCGCAGCAGGCGCAGCCCGCCCCCTGGGGGAGGGAGGGCGAGAGGGAGGATGGGGGAGAAGACAAAAGCCCAGTTATTAATTTTTAATAATAAAGCTTGATTTGGCTTGTTTACAAAATTCTTACCATTCTGAAACACAAATTACGTTTTATTTATTTTTTTAATCTGTAGTTTTAATTAATTCCTCTATTTTTACCTATAACGTTTATACCTTTGATCTATTTGGAATTGATGTTGGTTTATTTTGTGAGACTGGAATCCTGATTTTTTTTTTCATCATGGGTAACCTCTTCACAAATTACTATTTATTAAAAAGGCCATCATTTGACCCACTGCACCACATGTCTGCTTTTTTTGTCAGTCAGATGGTTGCATAATTTGGATATGCTTTCAAACTCCTAAACCTGTTATGCTAATTATTTCATTTACCCTTGAGCTACTAACATATTCTCTGAAAAATAGATCCTATAAGAGTTCTTCATACTTGGTGACTTAAGTCCTCCCACTTGGTTCTTCTAATTGAAGTTGATTTTCACCCTCCTTGGGTCATTGCTTATGAGCTTAGAATTTGTTTGTGAATTACTCACATTAATAAACCCTACAATCTTAAGAGGAATTATGTTTAATACTTGGAAAAATTCGGAGTTAATGGAATTTTAACAATTATATTCTATATGATATGTGCCACCATTTGTTAAGGTTTATTTCATTTCTTTCAATAATGCTTTGTAGTTGCCAATGTAAGGGTTTTAAACATATTTTATGACTGTTGATAGTTTCATTGCTGTTATAAACTGTACCTTCTTTAAATTTTATCATTTGTGTACAGAATATGGAGATGCAAATTATTTGTTATTGACCTTCCAGCCAATTTGTAATGAGTTATTAAATCTAATAGATTATAGATTACTTGAAATTTCTAGATATATGGTTATGTTATTTGGAAATAATGACAATTTTATGTCTTCCTTTTTATATGCCATTTATTACTAGTCTTAATTTCTTGTACAATTGAGTCACAACAGTACAAATTAAATAGCAATGATGGTAGCAGTCATTCCTATATAGAATATCACGTGGAAAGTTTTCAAAATCCCAACATTGCTTATAATGTTGTTAACAAGTTTTATTGTAGGCATTGAAGCAGGCTAGTAAGATAGGCAACTAATAAATTAATAGACTGACCCGGAACCTGGCAGAGAGTCCATGTGGACAATAATAACCCCCCAAGATGACTTCTGGAGGGCCCCCACCCCCAGGATTCTGCTGTCCAGAACAAAGACTTCTCCTGGGTGCACAGAAAAGCCCAGGATGTTCCCTAGGGACTTTATCATTGGGTGCTCACTAAGGGATTGATGGGTGGGGTAATCAAGCAAAACAGCCAACAGCTGGAACCCCTGCCGCCATTAGCAAAGGGGTGGAATAATTAATAGTTTATAACGCAAACCACAGGCCTGAGCTCTCTCCTCCTGCTCTCTGCAATGCTCTCACCATTTTTCCTCTGCCATGTGGCCACGCAAGTAAACCTGGGGATTTATCATCTATAAAGGGGAATTACAGCTTGTAAATCAGCCGTGTTTATCCCTTTTCACCCCCTTCCTCTCTACCTAGGACCCCTGCTTGGTTATCTTCTCCCATTTCTCGTCCCTCCCCACCTGTATAAATTACTGACCTAACTCACCTGTCTTACTCTTGAAATTCGTTTCTGCATCAGAGCCAAGAACCTAGATAAAATCTTTGTATTCTTTGTAACAGTATTCTTTGTGAGAAACCTAGCCTATTTCTAGGTTTTTAAAATGGTTTTTCATTTCGTCAAGTGCTTTTCCACATCTATTGAGGTAACAGGTTTTTCTCTTTCATTTCTGTTAATGTAGTGAACTACATTGAATGAGTTTTCAAAAGCAAAACATATAAATGACTGATTCTACTTTTTAAGATATTACCCATTTAATATTTCTCTAGGTTCCAGTCACATTTTGTTGTGGTTTTTGCTTCCATGTCCATTTCTAAAAATGTTCCCTTAGTTTCCATTCAGGGAGTTAGCTTCCTCTTTTATTATTCTATAGAGAATTCTGTCGAAATTGATAGTGAATACTCATGAAGCTAGAGTTCTGTAACTATCACATGTTATAGACATCTAGCTTCATTTCATGGTAATTTATAGATACATTGAATTTTTAAATATTTTGAAATTTGTAGGTGATTTCTTTAACCTTCAGCAAAAGTATTGTTGGAGAAAAACAGCGTTCCTGGGAAACCTTTAACAAGCATACTTTTCATAAACGTTCCATGTGATTTTGAAAAAGTCACAATTATAACATTATTAGTGGTGTTATATTTATGCCAAGTAGATAAAATGTATTATGCGTACCTTTCACACCTTCCATATACTCAGTTTTTGTGTGTTCCACACGCTATGAATGAAAGTAGGTTTAAGGTTTCTTGTTAGTGTTGTGTATTTCTTGTCTCCTTTTAGTTTTGACTTAATTTATGCTTTGTATATTTGGAGGCTATGATGCTGGCTATGAATGTATATGCCTATATAAAATACATCCTGAAAGGGCCTAAAAGGATTGGCATTCCAACTACAACAATATTCTTAAAAGCTTAATCTTGGGTTTCTAAGGAACTTTACCCACAGAAAGGATACCGGATTCTTTGGAGAATCAGCTGATTCAGGCCTGAAGTAGGGAAAATAGAAGATAAACTTGGAAATAAGCTAGCACTGATACTTTATTCCATGAACTTTACCTTTTCAAACGCAGTAAGGTAGATTTTCTAAAAATCTATACATTTTGTTTCAAAAAAGATGCAATTTCATTTTTATATACAACAGAGAAACTATAATGGTGGACAGGTAATTAAAATGAAGAAAATACTGTTTACATTTTGAAAACATAAACTTTTTAAAGTTGAGGTTTTCACAAACTGGAATAAATTATAAATATATATTTTTTTAAATCAACAAATCTAGATGCGCATTTGTTCCCGGCGGCGGTGGAGTGGTGAGCCGCACCCGCAGCCTCCCCTCTTCAAGCCGCCTGGGGCTGCAGCGCCTCCGGGTTTCGTCCCAGCCCCGCAGCGCGATCGGCCGCAGGTGGGGGCCCCTGGCTAGGCCCGGAGGCGCGGGGAGGGCGCCCGCACCCCTTCTCCTGCGCCGCGGGCGCCTCGCGGGAGGCGGGGACCCGGGAAGGGCGCGCGGTGGGGAGGACGCGCGGCTGCAGCGAGTGCGGGTCTTGCCCCCGCGGAGTTCCTGCTCCTCCCGCGGCGGCCGCTCCGCCCGGGCCGGCTGGGGGTGGGAGGCGGGAGAGCAGCAGCTGCGGCGCGCAGGCGAGGGCGCAGGGCGGGGCGCCCCCGCAGACTGGGGGAGCCCAGGAGGGAGGGGCTGGGCTGGAACCCGCCCTCTGTCCCGATCCCGCAGCGCCCGCAGCCGAGGCCGGATCGCGGCTCTGGGTTTGGGGCTCCCCCCGCCCCCACCTCCTGCCCGGCCCGCGCCTCTCCAGCCCCCAGGGCGGGGCTGCCCTCCGCCCCCAAAGGGGCTGCTCAGCTTTCTGGGCTCTGCTGAACTAGTCCCCTTGGCTCCCCGTTTCTATTATTTCCTGGGGTTTTATTCTGCCGGGAGGGCGGGGAGGGAGGCGGCTTTCTTCCTCTTACCCGCGGGCCCCGTTTCCCGCCCCAAGACGAGCTTGGGTGCCCCCTGGCAGGAAGCGGGGCGGGGTGCACCCGCGTGGCGTTGCAGGCGGTCCGGGTGCCCGGGTTTCTGGCCCCGCGGGAGCGGCCTGCGCCCCTGCCCCGCGCCCTGGCCCTTAGCCCCCTGCGGGCCTGCAGCTGCCCAGTGCACGCGCTTGAGGCGCCACCCTCGGGCGGGCCTGGGGTGGGGGCTGCAGGGACTAAACCAGGGTGGCCTCGCCCCTGCAGCCAGGTCTGTGCGCTGGCTGCGCCCCTGGGAGGCAGCCCTGGGACAGGACAAGGAGCCTTCAGAACAGGAGACCAGGGCTGATTAGCGCCAAGGGGCTTGAAAAAATAAATCAACAGATCTGGTTGACCACAGCTGCGAAATACTTTTTTAAAAACTGCAAAGGTACATCTTTACAGAAATATAACGTCACATATACTGAACTCGATATGAATGTGTGTCATAAACATATTTAAACGCCATCAGCCAGATATCATAGACACATAAATTAATGAATTCCATACTTATAAATTGGGTTATTTGTGAAATATGCACAGGAAAATAGAAAAGACCTGGGAATTTTAATTTTGAGGATTGGGTTTATATTTTCCTGATGACCACAATGATGTAGTCCAAATATACTCACAGTGTTGATTTGATGTAACACTATAACCAACATTAATAAGCACATTAAAATATATAATTAAATTAATGAAATCTAGATTTTCCTTGCATTTAAACTGTGTTAAGCATAAAGGAAATATTTAAAAGGGCAAAATATAAAATTCAGGAATAAGATACATGAAAGATAATTAATACAAAATAAAATAATCCCATTTCTCTTATCAAATATTTTTCATTCAAAATTTTATAATAGTACTTAACATTTAAATTTGATAAAAATCTATTAAAATGATCATAATCACTGCTGATACTATCAATAATTTGTCCTATTTGTTTTTTTCTGACTTTGCGTAGTTTTCCTGACCAAAGCATTTTGAAAAGCAAGATTTTATTAAGCAATTTTCATTTCAGGAATGTATCATAATGATTGCTTCACATATCTTCAGCACATAACTAATTTGGAATACAGGAGCACCAGAATTTATCTACATGGCAAAAAAAAAAAAAAAAAATTCAAATGAATAAGGAGGCAGTATTTTGCAGTCATTAGAAGACAATTCTGACTATCAGCATATCTGTGTTCAAGTGTCACATTTACCCTACACTTGGTGATCCTAGACAAGAGTTGTGAGAAAGTAAAAGGAGATAATAAATATGAAATCCTTAATTCTGTCCCAGCTTGTACAAATTTATTAGTAATTTTCAGCAAATAACAATATGTAATAACTAAAATGTTATTGATGTTATTGCTTTTGTTAATGTTCTGTGGTTCATAAAATAATACATTATGTGGACAGATACTAAAGAAATGCCCCAGAAAAAATTGTGTCTATATTTCAGAAACAGTGTTGTTTAGGATATAATGCTTATGAAAAAGGAATGTATGAGACCACAGATAGTAGTGCTGGTCGATGCATTCAAAATAAGGAAGAGGGCACATTCTCTCCCTGCCATCATGGCCTATTTTTGCTTCATGATACCACTGAGCCAGCACTGGGATGTCACCATCATACACAATATAGTGAATCAGATTCTGAAGGATTACTGAGAGTGGTCCCTGGAGCTATTGTCTTTTATTGAGCATTTACATGTGACATACATATTGCCTTGAGGAAGTGGAAGTAGGTTAAATACTTTCATAGAGTTCCAAAATGATACTAAGAGTCAGGATGATTGTTATTGTAGGATATTGAATATATTATTGTTAAAAGCAGGAAAAGAAAAAGGTAATTCTTTTAAAATTACTGTTAAAGGGAAAAAAGAGCATACAACTTAGGATATTGTTGAAACTTGATCAATACACTCCTATCACTACCAATGACTTCTTGTCAGATGGTTGAGCAAGTGTAGTCAGTTGTTTTGTTCCATTTTTCCTTTTCTTTTTTAAAGATTTTATTTTTATTTATTATTTAATTCCCCTCCCCTTCCCCGGTTGTCTGTTTTCTGTGTCTTTTTGCTGCGTCTTATTTCTTTGTCCGCTTCTGTTGTCGTCAGCGGCACGGGAAGTGTGGGCGGCGCCATTCCTCGGCAGGCTGCTCCCTCCTTGGCGCTGGGCGGCTCTTATGGGTGCACTCCTTGCGCGTGGGCTCCCCTACGCGGGGGACACCCCGGTGTAGCACGGCACTCCTTGCGCGCATCAGCACTGTGCATGGGCCAGCTCCACACGGGTCAAGGAGGCCCGGGGCTTGAATCGCGGACCTCCCATGTGGTAGACGGATGCCCTAACCACTGGGCCAAAGTCCGTTTCCCCCATTTTTCCTTTTCATGTTTCACATTTGTTTCCTTTCTTGGTTGCAGTGAAGCTCATTGACTGGCAGTTACGTTACACTTAATACACTTAGAGTGGGTTTCGCAGCTGAGTAGTTTATGGGTATGATCCAAGTCAGAGAGGACATTATTTTTAGTTTTTACTTTTGGTCTTGATCCACTAGAGAGAGTCCCACTTCCATCTCATTTTAATTTTTATTGATTATCTTAAGAGAAGATATCTGTCTTGAGGATGACAAGGAAATTGAACAAAATTATGAAACAGTTTATATAACAAGAAATAAACTTATATAGATCAATAATCACAAGTAAAAGCATAATCTGAATCAAACTAGTTTTCTTCATATTCCATTAAAACAAAAACCTCGTTCAGGAAGGTCTGGCCACTGAAATGTTTAAGCCTGACTGATATCATAAAACACCTTAACTTGATTCTTCAAAATATTTAGGTGATTTACATATATTGTCAGAAGTATTAACATAAATGCGACATTGTCCATGGACAGCTAGGGTATCTGGAGCCTGTCTGTGTAGCAAGGCCACTGGTGCTAGGCTGTTAACCTCAGCCTGAGGGGCCCAAAGTGCATTGACAATGGTGTTAAAGCTGTTTCGTAACTTTAGGTGTATTTACAAACATTCACTCCAGGTCATATGTTCTCGGGGAAGGTATGAGGGAGCACATGAAAGAGTGGGACTCTGTAGTAAGGTAGTTAAAAGGATTGGGGCTGTTTTCCCTCTTTTTATCCTTATCAGTGGCTCCGGGAATCTGTTTCTTTTTGTTGCGTCATCTTTTTGTGTCACCTCTCCGTGCGTGCAGCACCATTCCTAGGGAGGCTGCACTTTCTTTCATGCTGGGCAGCTCTCCTTACCGGGTGCACTCCTCGCACATGGGGGGCGCACTCCTCGCGCCTGGGGTTCCCCTATGCAGGGGACACCCCTGCATGTCAGGGCACTCCTTGCGCACGTCAGCACTGCACATGGGCCAGCTCCACACGGATCAAGGAGGCCCGGGGTTTGAACCGTGGACCTCCCATGTGATAGCAGGGCACCCAATCCATTGGGCCAAGTCTGCTTCCCTCAATTGGATTTTTTGAAAAGCCTCGAGGCTGGGAAGCCAAGACAAAACTTCAACACCAGAGTTCACCTACAGTTTGCCAATACATTTGGGTGAATTTGTCTTGCTTAAAGTCAGAGAAAATAGGCTAATATTTGCCAGAAAGCAGCCTTCTTTGCTGACCTGTAAGGTTGGGAACCCAAGAGCAAGGTACCAGACCAGATTTCCCAAGAGTTTTGTAAGCATTGGCTCCAAAACGTCAACCTTTGTTTCTTAAAAGGCTCTGGTCATGTGTGAGTAATTGAGCATTATTCTCAAACATGACATTCCAGTCCAAGCCTTGGTTATATAACCAATGTCTTCAATTATATCCTGTTAATAAGGACAACAGATTCTGATTAAACCTATACAAATAATTATAGTGCTGTAAAAATAAAATTATTTAACAAGAGTTTTGATATTCTAAAGAAGTCAGGCTGTTAGAAAAGAGAAATGTTTTATGAATTGGATATCTTAAGGTAAGAGAGTAAGGGATTCCTTGAATCTAGAAAATAGAACATTAACATATCAGCAATAATCTAAACAAAATTACAATTATTCTTTTTTTTTCTTTAAAAGATTTATTTATTTATTTATTTCTCTCCCCTTTCCCCACCCCAGTTGTCTGTTCTCTGTGTCTATTTGCTGCGTCGTCTTCTTTGTCTGCTTCTGTTGTCAGTGGCACTGGAAATCTGTGTTTCTTTTTGTTGCATCATCTTGTTGTGTCAGCTGTCCATGTGTGTGGCACCATTCTTAGGCAGGCTGCACTTTCTTTCACGCTGTGCGGCTCTCCTTTTGGGGTGCACTCCTTGCGCGTGGGGCTCCCCTACATGGGGGACACCCCTGTGTGGCACAGCACTCCTTGCTCGCATCAGCACTGCGCATGGGCCAGCTCCACATGAGTCAAGGAGGCCCGGGATTTGAACCATTGGACCTCCCATGTGGTAGACGGACGCCCTAACCACTGGGCCAAGTCCACTTTCCTATAATCATTCTTTATCATTTTATTCAGTCCCTAATAATCCTTCTTCTACTGAATTTTGTGTTAGCAAACTCATGAACACATCACATATGACCTCGAGTGAACCGTTATAAATATACCTAAAGTTATGAAACAGCTTTAGCACCATTGTCAATACGATATTGACTTTGTCCTACAATTGTGGTTTCTCACTCTGCAACAATCAATCATTTTATTTTAGGACAAAACTTCTTTTTTCCCTTAACAAAACACATCCTTTATAACTTACATATTTAAATTACCGAAAATATATTGGAAATTTCTTCAGACCAAGAGCTTATGAAACATAATTACTCAAAAAAAAGTTTGTTGGAATAATAACTGAATTGTATAAACACAGATTTACATTTTTCATCATATTAAAGAGCTCATAGATAAAACGTTAGCTTATTTGATCAGTAAACATACATAAAATTGAGAAGAACATATCTCCCAAAAGATTTATGCTTATATTGTACATACCATTACAGAAGACATAGCTAATCTTTTTTCACTGAGCTCATTAATCCCATTTGTGAAATGTTTATCTGAATTCTGTTGATTTTATTTTGTTCTTACATTTTGGTATAATTTTGTACATATTCTTTTTTTCTTTGGAAATATTAGAAGTTTGGTTTACTGAATTTCTAAGACTATAAGACTAATTTATATATAAGTATTTATTTGTATTCTAGCAAATTAACATTTTAGGGTGTTTTATAAGTTAATTTGGTATTACCATCCAAAGGAAGTTAAATCTCATATCTCAAACATACAGACAAATGCAAATAGAGTTTAGAGCTTCAGTTTTAAATTTTTCAGCCATGAGTCAGACATAAAAACATAGAAAAATACAAAACAGAAATCTCATGAGCTTTTATTTCTCATTTACCTTTTATTAGGAATCCTTTTATTTTAGTATGCCAAGGCTGCCTATACAAAATACCAAAATTTTTGGCATTTAAAATGAGGATCTACTAGGGTAAAAGCTTACAGTTCCAAAGCTGCTAAAATGTACAAATCCAGGTATCATGGATGTGGGCTATGGGTGGGAGGCTGTTCATCTCTTCGTAGATAACCTGAGCTGTATGTATCCTGAGCTGTGGGTGTGGGACAGTGAGAGGCTGCAGTCCTGCCCTTGGTGACCATGGCAAAGACTCCAGTACTGGGAGGCAATTTAGCAATGCAAACTTTATATACACACCAGTCAGTCGAGACAGACTCTGATAATAGTGATGCTGAAGTGTAAGAGGACTTAAATTGGCCTCGAATGAGAAATATAATATAGCTTGTGCATGAATTCAAAATTATCTAATTTTGTGCCCAAGTATGCCTAGAAATTCAATTAAGTAATGTAGACTCTTCAGACTTTGAATGTTCAGAAAAGATGTGTATTCGAGGTTGCATCCAGATGGAATGTGGGCAATTTGTTGATTCAAAACCTATACGTACTAAGACAAACACTTAACCAACAAAGAAAGTCATTTTCTTTGATAAAAACACCATTTGACTCCCAACTCTGTATAAAAGGAACTTGAAAATCTTGTTCTGGGCTCGTGTTGTGAACAGAAGTCTCCAGAGCCTGGCCAGCAGTAAATAAATCTTCTTCCTTCCAAAAATTATTGCTGAGTCCTGGCCTTTCTATACACAAATAATTGAACCTCTCCTGACTTCTACATCATCATCACAGATGCTTTCTCATCAAGGGTCATCTGCTGGTCAATCCTGGGTTCCTGCCACATGGGAAAGCAACATTGTAGCTTTCCCTCAGTTTAGGCCTGCTCCACTGAGTCCAGCCTCTGGCATTTCTCTCAGCCCCCAGGGGTTTCTCTTGGCCTCTCTGTCAGCTGTAGCTGGTCCTGGAGTCCTCTTTCACATGACAGTGCAAAAATGGCATCCAAATTTTTCTGTGTTCTGTTTCCAGTTCTCTATTTATGTAAGACCCAGGCAAGAGGGTGGAGACCCAACCTGGGTCACAGCTCACTGACTAGTGGAAGCAAAGGCCCTGAAGTGACCAAATCAAGTAACCTAATCAAAGGTTCCCATAATGCACTCAAATTCCCCCCAAGCTATCAGCACCATGGAGAAAGTGCCCTCTCAGGTTTTGCTCCCCATCTCCAGGCTGTAACATGGTAGACCCCTGGAAGGCATAAGGAAATGAGGGAATGATGAATGAGTTATTTAGCCATAACTTCACTTACTGATCCCTGCCACTAACTTGCATCTCAGTTTCCCTAAACATGAGCTAGGGCTACCACAGCCACCAATTCTCCTCAGTTGTACTCAGCAAGAGATAACTGAGCTCCTGCTTCATGCAGACTCCTCTGCACCAAAGCAGGATGGCCGTCAAGGCCTGGTCCTGCCCCAGCATATGGCAGAGACCTCACTCAGAACCTTGCTGTAATCTTCCATCAGCATCTCTCCCCAAATGGCTTCTAAGCTCTGCAAGAACAGGATCCAGTCCCATTCAGGTTTGAATCCAAGAGCCCAGCTGGTGCCTGGTGCCCAGAAGGGCTAGGAGGGGCTTAAATGGATAATCCACAGGAAGAAGGGACAATAGGAAAACAATTATCTGTGACTCAAGCTCATGAGTGTAGAAAATGGGCCTGACAAGTTCTCTGTGAACTTGGGGAACACCGGGGTAGACTTCCTAGAAGAGGTGACATGAGAGCTGTGCTCAGTAGGATGTTCTGAACAACATTCCTTACCCCCCATGGATGAAGGACAAGGCAAAATTCCAGTGCTGGCAATCAGTGATTCTGGGTGTGTGAGGATCATATTAGGGACAGAGGGCAAGTCAGTCCTTCCAACACTGGCATTCAGTGATTCTGGTTATCGAGGATCATATTAGGGTAGACACCAAGGAGGAAGCTCATCTCAGTGCCAACAGCCTCACTGCTTTCCAGGGATCCAGACAAGTGCAGACATGGAGTGGATAAGGACAAGCATGATGACATTTCAAACAACTGTCTAAATCTCAGCAGGTGGAGAGCCAGGTTCTTCTGTGCCCCAAGTTAATGCCTCTTGCATCCAGGTTCAGACATGGCACTAGGGCTGTTGTGGAGGCCCTGGGTTCCTCCAGGATGCAGGCCTCCCTTGGATCACTACTCCTGAGCCTCAGAAGCCACTGTAGCCTTATTGTCAGCAATGGCCTTCCAGACACTCAGAGATAAAATCACCTGGAAAGTCCATGCACCTATGAGCATAGTTTTTTTTTTTTTTTTTTTTTAAGATTTATTTATTTATCTATTTATCTCCCCTTCCCTCCAACCCTGGTTGTCTGTTCTCTGTGCCTATTTGCTGGGTCTTCTTTGTCCACTTCTGTTGTCAGTGGCATGGGAATCTGTGTTTCTTTTTGTTGCGTCATCTTGTTGTGTCAGCTCTCCCTGTGTGTGGCACCATTCCTGGGCAGGCTGCACTTTCTTTTGTGCTGGGTGGTTCTCCTTATGGGTGCACTCCTTGCGCCCATGGGGCTCCCCTACACGGGGGACACCCCTGTGTGGCACGGCACTCCTTGTGCATATCAGCACTGCGCATGGGCCAGCTCCACTTGAGTCAAGGAGGCCCGGGTTTGAACCATGGACCTCCCATATGGTAGACGGACGCCCTAACCACTGGGCCAAGTCCGCCGCCCCAGCATAGGTTCTAACAGTCCCTGGGTCCCTGCTCTTGGCCAATTCTGTGTTTTTCAGTAATTGGGTTGCAAGAAGCAGTGGCCCAGGCAGACTAGTTCTCAGACAGTGGGACAAGGGGACTGGTGCCTGGCAGCTCTCTCTTTTGCCCTCGCCCATGGTCCCCAGCTCACCTCCTCTCTCCTCACTCCCAGTCATAACCTTCTCCTCCCTATCTCTCTCTCTTGGCCTCAGCTCTGCTATCTCTCTGTTGTCTGACTTTCTCAGCTTACTACTCAGTTCTGCTCCCTCATCACTTCAACTAGCAGGCCATGTTGATTTGACGTGCCCTTCCTTTACATGTTTAAAATGTTACATTTAAACATTCTTACAGTGGAAGTGGTCATTGTTTCTTCCCACACCCCTTCAAAAGTCTCGGGGCATCTGTTGCTGACCCCACCCCATACACCACTGAATCCATCTCCAAAACACATACAGCTGCTTTTTCTTCCACCTGCTCATGGAAGGCCCCTCCCCTATGTCACCTCTCCTCCCTTTCCTGGATACAGGGCCCTTCTCCTGCGGCGATTAAAAAATACCACCCATCAACCCCAGGAGGCCTTGGTGGCTCCTAGACAAGGAGCAGGAAAAGGCTGTTCTGCTTTGGCCAGCAGAGGGGGCTCAAGGGCCATGTGGGCAGGCTTTTCCCAGACAGCCAAGGGGCTGTGATGAGGCCACCTGGGGTTCTGGAAGGCTGGAGGAGAGGAAGAGGCAGAGAAGGAGCTGCCTGGAGAGGGGCCTCTCAGCCCCAGGGCAGCCCAAAGGCTTGAGTGAGGGGAAGCAGGGAGGGAAAGGTTGGGAGTGTGAGATTTAGGATTGTTAGGGTCTGAGAGTGTCATTTTTCCATTGTTTTCCTGCATTCTGAGAGGCTTTTCTCTGCAGTCCCACAGCTACAAGATTAGTTTTGAGGTAGTTGGGATGGGGGAGAGAGTGGGAGGGCACCTGAGGAGCGAGGCTGGCAGTTTGGTCAAGAGAAAGAAAACCAGTCTTGGTCGGGGTCCTGAGGCCTCTGCCATGAGGCATGAACCCTTTAGGTGCCAGATCAAGGGGAGGTCCTGGGGCCCCAAAGAAGGGGCCAGGGAGTCTAGGGTAGTGCCTGGGGGACTCAAGGCCATGGCAGGTTACCAGCCAGCACAGCAGTGCTTGAGCAGTGTAGCACCTGCACCTGCTGTTTTACAAGTTCCCACAGACTTTTCTTACCTGTGCAGGAATCAGGACATCAAGCAGGTTGCATAGAAGCTCAGGGTAATGAGAAGACACTCTCTGAGCTCCCCCAAAAATACATGAGGGGAGATGCCAATCCCAGGGGGCAAGCCGGGGGTGGGGGGGGCTGGGGGATAGGGACAGATTTGGACAAGGGGAAAGGCCACAGCCAGGGACACAGCAACTCACCTGACCACCCCCAAATTCCTCTAATCTCTGAAAACCACTGAGCTTTCTAAGGCCATCAGTGAATGTGCAGGAGTTTGTCTATTTCACAAGCTGTCCCAGCCCCACTAAAGGCAAACAATACTATGGACTTCCAGTATCAACAACTTATTTTTGATTGAGCTATAATTAGCATGGTATAACTTCAGCCTGTGAAAGTGCCTTATTCAGTGCTTTTTAGTATATTCATAAGGCTGTAAAACAATAACCACTAGCTAATCCCAGAATATTTTCATTAATTCCAAATGAAATCCTGGACCAGTAGCAGTCACATTCCCCCAAAGACCCTCAACACATCACTTAACCACTAATCTATCTTCCGTCTGGATTTGCCGAGTGTGGAGCTTTTGTATGAATGGAGTTCTGTAAGTGGCCTCTAGTGTCCAGCTTCTCTCACACAGCATAATGTTCTTCAGGTCCCTCACCTTCTAGCATATATCTGTAGTTCATCATGTCTTATGGCTGCTAACATCTCATTTTCTTTCTCCCTTCATCATTTGATGGGCATTTGTGTTGAGTTGCTTGTACTTTTTGGCTATTATGATAATAAACTTGCCCCAGATGTGGCCAGAAGGCCTTCCAGTTGGCTCCTGTCATGTGTTGACTCCACCCTGTGGACTTTGGTGCCTTCCCTGCTCTCCAGTAGGCCATGGTCATTAGGTTCCTCTCACACGTTTCCTGGCCAAGACCTGGACTCACACATACCTTCTAGGGGCCCTCTTCTCTTTTCATGGAAAATAGGATTTTGGGACCACAATCTTGGCATCAGCACTGGATATTGCTACCAGACTGTCCTTACTTATAGGTCTGCTCAATAAAGAGAGCTAGACACTCTGTTATTTACAGAGAAAATGGAATAGTTCAGACATATATTTGCTAATTAAAATGTAAGACTATCGTCTTTTCATTCCCTGTTAAACCTTCTGAACTGGCCCCAAAGCCCACAGCTGGGGCAGGCAGGAGGCTGGGGCAGGGTCCTGGGGCTTTGTGTTGTCAGGGTTAAACCTTTAGCTTCTGAATATTGGGGAAACCCAGGGAAGGGTTCAGGACAGGGCCTGTCCCACCCAGAGAGGAAGCCATTCAGTACTTTACTTTGTGAGGAGGTGTGTCTCTGCAGGACTGTGGTCCTCAATCCTGGTGGCCTTCCCTTCCCCCTCAGGCCCTCTCGAACCCTCCCCCTAGGAATTGTCCACTCTCCAATGACCAAAGCAAAGCACAAATTTTGGACAATGGATGCAGTCATCCCAGGGGACGTGAGCAGTGTCAGCACCTGCACCTGCTGTTTGACAAGTTCTAAGGGCTCAGCGCCGACTCCTCTTGAGGACCATCAGTAGCAACACAACAGAGTGTTAACTGGAGATCCCCAGATGGTGGACCTCACCCACACCATCCAAGCCCTCACCTTGACCCACAGAAAAGACTGTGGGGTTTCTCTAGCTTACAATGGGTAAGTATTCTTCTCTTGGCATTCAGAGCCCATGGCTGATGTCTCAGGCCCCAGCCAGGCAGCAGAGGCCACCAGGTACCAATCACAGAGGCCAGGGCCTGCCAGGGATTTTCCAGGTTAAGAATTTGCACAATGAATGGCAAGGCAGTGGGAAGCCCTAGTTCTTAGGAAGCAGTAGGGTTTATGAAAAAAGGCCCAGCTGGAGGCTGAAAAGCTGCATCTTAATCCCCCCAGTCCCCTCAAAAGGAGAGAATTCTTGTATATCAGGGATAGGGATCCCAAAGCATGAAATCTAATGTAAAGATTTGACCACTGGGCATAGAGGGAAACTGAGGATGCAAAGTTCTGCCTGCCCTTGGACCATGTGCTAATCTTCCTCTGTCCTTTTCCTTTCCACATTGTTAGAATTGTTTTTTTTCTGTACCTAGTGCTCACGTAAATCTAGACTTTGCTCTTGAAAGCTACAAGTTCTTATTTGGTGCTCAAACAAAGCCTCAGTCAAGAAGGAGAAAATGTTCTTCCTCCAAAGTGGTGGAAAGGCAGCCACTTCCCTGCACAGGGTCAGGAAATGGTCCTGGCAAATGGAAGTACCTCCAACTTCTAAATCCAGTAGTCCCCATGGGTGGGCTCTGCTCCTTCTAGGTGTATTAATACTGAAGTGCACTTTGCTCTGTGAAAGGGGATTTCTGTGTTTGCTTCAATAAGCCAGGGAAGGGTGGCTGGCTCTTTTTGCTTCTCCCTTCAAAAATAAACTGATGACTGCAAGATTTCTTATTTGTGTCCATTGCACCTCTATGTCAAGAGGAGGCTCAGATTCCACCTGGATGCTGGATGCAATCCTCCCACTTTCAGTTGTAATCACTCTAGGCTCCATGGTGTGGTGGTTGTCCTTCTTCAACTCCATCTTAGCTGAGTGTGGTGAGCCCAATAAGTCAGATTGTAGGTGCTGGAGTCTGTTGAGGCTCAGGACCTGGCTATCACATTGTCAGTCCAGAGATTCAAATCCCCTAAATACATCTTAAACCCCGACACTAACTGCACCTCCAGCACATTAGCATGAAAGTCTTATGAAGAGAGATCCCATCTGAGTCCAGATTCGTCACACGGGGAGAGTGTGGGCCATGGTGTGAACCGTTGACCATGGGGTGCGGGGGTGCCCAAAGATATACTTGCCAAATGCAATGGCTGTGTCATGATGATGGAAGGGAGTGTTGCTGAGGGGGGGGGAGAGGTGGGGTGGGGGAGGTAGGGTTCAATGGGACCTCATATATATATATTTTTAATGTAATATTATTACAAAGTAAATAAAATAAAATAAAAAAAAAGATTTCTTATTTGAATGAACAATGCGAGAGGCTGCACCTCGTTTCAATTAACACTGTATATCAAACTCTGAGGCTGTAGTTGAAACAAGATTTTAATAATAAAATATTCACATCTAACATTTACTATTTACAATAATAAACAGCCCAGACTGTCTGGTGGGGAGGGAGGTGACTGCCTGGCCTGCCCACTGTGGTTGGGGTTATAAGAACAGCTTGGCCAGGCAGACCTGGGCAGGTGGAACCTGAGGCTGGCAGGTACCAGGGCCCAGTTAGATTTTCCCCTTTCAGAACTTGGGTCCCTTCAGCTTCTTCCCCAGAAAGGCTGAGATAGCGCTCTTCTTGAGCTTGGCGTCCATGGGTGAGGTCCGCTTCATAAGCATTAATTGATACTTGGGCGAGGGATGCATCGCGTAATACACTTTAGCGCTGTCTGGGATCTGCAGCACTGGAGAGAGGGGCGGAGGAGTGGTCAGCTGTGCTCTGAGGGACCACAGGATACCCCAACCCTTTGTGCCCCCAGGAGAGCAGGCCTCTGCCAGGGACCTGGATCCCCAACCCAACTCCAGGAACAAAAAGGAGCCTCTGAATGACGCCTGCTTGCAGGAAGGACTCTGCAGAGGCACAGCTGAAAATGAGGAACTCTTGTTTTTAAAGTGACTCTGACTCATCCCTGCAACCTCAGAATGGAGCTGATAAGATTTCATCTATTTCCCCCTCACCATGCCCCCTGATGCCTTCACTACTTAGGACCTCAGAGCTGAAATTGGATTTCTGGAACACAGTGCAGGGCCCCCAAATCCAGCACTACCCAGGACAAGACACTGGGGCCCAGGGAAGGGCAGCGCTGGCCCAGGCCTCCCGAGCAGGGTCCCTGAAGGCCTCCAGGACCACGCAGTGCCTGCCACCCAGCAAGGATTTACACTGACCCCATCTTCTCCTGTCTTCCTGACCTAGAACCAGCTAGACAGGAACACTGGGCTGAACTCCTGCTCCAGCCTCAGTGGTGCAGCTGCTCATCTCCTTTCTTAACCTCTCCAGGCCTTGGCCTTCCTGTTCTGTAGGACAAGTCGTTCTGCCTATTTCACACCCCATAGCTCCCATTTCCCATTCAAAAGACAAGGGAGGATTTAAAACAAACTTCTAGGAGTTGTGTGAGTCATTTTAATATGGCTAGGTTAGTGGCTGGGAGAGGGGATTGGCTCACTGACAAGAATCCAGTTAACTTTATTGTTCACAGACATACCATGTGTGCAGACATTGGTTAATTTTCTCTCCCCTTTGGGAATGAGAAGCCAGCCCAGGTGCTTAGGAAACCTATCTAAGGGTTCAGTGTGCACGACACCTGGCTCTGGTTCTGTGTTGTGAAGATCTTTCCCTTTCCCACTTATTAGAATAATGAGTCAGTTCCCAAGAGCCTCCAAAGTGGATCAAGGAGATTTGGTCCAGTTTTCCCTATCATAAAGGCATGGCCTGTAGCATGTTTGGTGCTTGTGTCCACCAGTCATGGTGCAGGCACCCCCTGCTGTCCAGAAGACTTCCTTCAAGTTGAGCCCCTCTCCTTGGCCATCTTTTTCTTGATCCAAGGTGAAAAGCATTTTCTCTGGGTACCTCAATGTTGTTAGCTTTCAACTGGGTTTCCCAATGCCTGGTCATGTCCAGGAAAAGGGACACAAGGGAGAAGGAGCAGGTAGGGAGAAGAGGCTGTGGGCACTGAGGGCTGCTCTGGGAAGCCTGGTTTGTGGGCAGGGTGCCTACCCACACTGCTGTCAGGTACACTGGGGTGAGAGGGCCTTGGCACTTCAGGCTGGGGACATGGTGCTTCTTCCAACCACCGCCCTCTCCTTCTTGCTCCCTGACTTACTTTGATCCTCCGAAATGATTTGCACCAGCTTGTAATCCTCTGGCTTTTCTCCATCCATGTTGAGTTCTTCCATGGCCTTGTGGATCACAGCTGGAGCCATTTCCTGGTTGGACACCTGTGGTGGATCACAGGACAGGCCCTCAGGGCATGGGTCCTGGAGACAGCTCCCCCACAGTGCAGCTGCCAGAGACCCTATGGAGCCACCTCTGGTCAGGACTGGGTCTAAGGGGCCTCACCATCTTCTCTTGCTCTTCTGGGGAGACCTCCATGGAATGAAGGGGTTCTTTCCATTCATCCAGAACCCCATCTCCTACAAGAACCTTCACCTTTGTCTTGTGGCTGTTTCTCAGGGTGGGTCCAGACCCCTGCCCTGTAGGCTGAACCCTGTCCCCTGGGTCCTCAGTCTGCACAACAGCTATGGACTTCCAGGGCCCTGGGTACAAAGGATGACCGTGCAGCAGAGGGTGAGAAATGAGAAGTAAAATCTGGGCCTCTGTTTCCTCATGCCTCCCAATCACAGGAGGTGGCTTGCACTCAGGGAGTGCCACTGCTCCAGCCCTGGCCCTCCAGGACACCCCCAGGGCAGAGCACACAACATCTAGTCCAATCTCAGATATCAGAGAGGAGGAGGGGCTGGATGACAACCTACAGCACACCAGAACTGCCCCAGGCTCCAGGATGCAGCTGTGATCAGCAAGTCCAGGCACAGTTACCTTGACCATGAGGGCCCAGCAACAGGCAGTGTTTAGGACAAGGATCAAATCAAATGACAACTTAGTAAAACCACACCTGCTCCTTGCCAAAAGACAAGTGCAGCCTGGGGCAGGTGTGCAACACGGTAGCTCAGCCAGCCTCTGTGCAGTGCGGGCTGGGATGGCTCCATCTGCACATGCCATCCAGGATCTCACTCCTGCTCACATCTTTTTGGCCCTGGGACAGACTCCATAATCCCTTCAGGGTCATGGCATCAGACCCTCATTGGCCTGTGTCTCCACACACAGGTCCAACCTCCATTCTGAAGCCAAATGCCACCTGTTGTCCCTGTTCTGCTCTAATCCTCCAGTGTCTCCCATCTCCCCCATGAGAAAGTCAAGCTCCATTCAGCAGCTCACAGGGCCTGATGTGACCCAGCTCCCACAACCTCTCTGACCTCAACTCTTCCCCTTGACCCCTGCTCCTTCACCCTGGCCCCAGGCTGTTCCTCAGACTGGCCAAGCACATGACACCCCATGGGTCTGGCAGGCTGTACCCTCCATCCTCCTCTTTGGGGCTGCCTCAGAGGGCCTTTGCTATGCCTTCCTCAGCATGTCAGACTCAGCCCCTATATCCACTCTCTGAGCCCTGACTGCCATCAAACTCACACTCTTCCTGTTTCTTGAGGTAGCTGTCTATCCACTGACACCAACTGGGAAGTCTAGTCAAGCATGGCAAAGAGGGAACATGCCATTTCTTATGGGTCTACTGCCTGAACCAGTGATGGGCTCCAGAGGAGAGTTACACATCTGGCTCACCTTGATGCTTTTGTAATGTTGGCCATTGTCCTCCTCCAGGCTGACACAGACAATGCAGTAGTCAATCACATGCCACCTATAGCGTGGTCGTGAGTTTCGGCGCCTGGGGATGAACCATCTGACCCAGCGTTTGATGGAGGAGGAGGAAGAGGGTGTTTCTCTGGATGCTGATGTGACAACAGAGTTCTGTGTTGATTCAGAGGTTGACTGCCCCAACTGTGGGTGACAGCAAGATTAGCAGAAGGCCTGGAGCCTTGGGGCTCCCTAGTACTGCTCTGGAATCTCTAGGAGGGTCTAGAAATTCTGTAGGAGTCAACAATTCTTGGCCTCTTTGTGGAGCCAGACAAGGCCAAGCAGGCAAAAGAGAAGAGTGAGGACAAGGGCTGACATGGGAAGAGGTGGTCACTCACCTTCATTTCAGGGTCATCTTGGGACTCTAGGACATGGTCCAGGTGGATATTCACCTTCGAGCTGGAGGAACCGGCCTCGTGTGTGTGGGGTGAATCAGTTGCATCCCCACTGCTGAAGACAGGGCCACACTGGAGCTGGAAACTGGAGTAGGGGTTGCTGCTGCCACTGGATTCAGTGTCAGGGGCCTGGCAGCTAGAAGGATAGGTCGGCTTACCTTGGGGGCCTCCCCTGGAATGAAACTAAACTTGTCCCCTGCTACCACTGCACCCTGCTAAGGGGTCATTCCATTAATAGTAGACAGGGACTCTGATTCACTTGGAGATCATGCAGCATCACCCCATTTCACAGAAGAGGAAACTGGCCCAGGGATGGGGCAACTCACACAACTCACACACTTGGTTGGGAGTAGAGCTGGGATCCCCAGGCTAAACTGTCAGGCTCCCCAAATCCACACTTAGCCTGAACCTTCCCTGAGTCCTGAGCCAGCTCATAGTTTCCCACCCTTGATGGGGAACTCACTCTTCACTCCAAGGCTTGATGCCTTCCAGGTCGTGTTTGTCCTGAAAGTTGTTACTGGCCAACTGGGATGGGGGCTCCAGCTCACAAGACAGGTGGTAGCTGCAGGGCAGAATGGTGGCTGTAAGGTCCCAGGAGTCGCCCTCCCAGTCTGGACAGCAGTTGGCATTTGGGTACCCAGCTGTCCTCAGGCAACAGGTCCTATGCTGACCCAGTATCCTCTGCGTTGATCTCACAGCTATAGTGGCCTGATGCTGTCTTGGCCTCACCTCTCTTTCTTGCTGAGTTGCTTCATGTCTCCAAACCAGGCCGCAAATTTCTCACTGGGCATAAGGGAGTCATAGCAGCAGCCTGCCTGGAGCTGCTGGAGCTCAGCAATCATCTGGTATTCCTAGGGCCAGTGGGAAGGAACAGTCACTGCCGAGGCCTGGGTGGTCTTCCTGGGTGGGAGAGGGGCCAGTGGCTGATTTGCTCCTGTGGCTTCCCCAATCCCTTCACTCCCTTCCAGTCTCTAACTTCCCTCAGAGCTGAGATCACACAGCTGATCCTCCATGAAGTTGTCCTTCATCCAACTATATCCTTCACCCTTGAGAAGGAGGCTTTGGTCCTGTCTTTTCTCCTCAAAATCTCCCCATTACACTAAGAGGAAGCTGCATGCAGTTTGGGGGTGTCTTGCCCAGAAGGGTCTCTGTGTTCCATCCCATACCCCACCCCAGCCCACCCCAGCCCACCCCAGCAGTGATGGCCACAGCTACTCACCTTCCTCCTTTTTTCAAAATTGACCATCCTTCCCTGGAAGACAGAGTTGCATCCATCATGAAGGGCCCCCATTCATTGCCATGCTCATCACCACACCTGAGCCCCTGTCTCTCTGCATTACTGCAGGGTTCAACATGAACAGGGCAGTCCAGACAAGGGATGGAACCAGGCAACTCTGGGCACCAGGAGTGGAGACAGAGAGAACTTCTAGTCCCACGCTCTGATGACAGTGGAGAGATGGGCTCTTGGACCAGCCTTCTTTTACTTGTCTGCAAGAAGGCCATGGCACTCCAGCCCCAGGGAGGCTGGGAGGGTTCAGGAGACCCTGTATGCCCACTGGTGAGAACTCAGGGATCAGGGAATGACCTCTCCTTCCAAGCCTCAGGGTCCCTTTCCCACCCTGCCCCTGCCCCCAGGCTCACTTACTTCTAAATACTCCTGCATTGCATTGTCCACCATCAAAAATTGGGTGAGAAATGTCCCCAGGCATGGGACAATGCCCTCGATGACACCCTGTGGCATTGGGTAGGGTGGGGATGAACACAGACTCTGAGGTGTGCCCCAGACCACGCCCTAAACACTACTTAGTCTCAGACTTCTAGGACCACACAACCTTCCCTGGACAGTGTCGGACACTTAACTCACACCCCCTAATTTCACTTCCAGACTCCAAGGACCCCAAACTCCCTTGTAATCCCTTCCCAGCACAGGCTTTTCTTAAGTCACCAAGTTTAATCCCCACCACCACCTAATCCACTGTGTCATGTCTTACAGGTCCTTATCCTGACTGGCTGCAACTAGTCCCCCAGGATTCCCACTGCTAACAGCCCTAAAGGTTCCAGGGACATAGAAGGGAGGCTTCTAGGTGTAGAGGTCCAGAGGGAAGGACTCGAGGAGAGACCCCATGCTGACTTTGAGGCCACCCCTCCCTGACCCTCCCAGCCTCATGCACATTCACCATCTCCTCCTGCTGCTCCTTTTTCTGGGTTCTTTTGGGTTTCATCTCCAGGGTCGAAAACTTGGAGACCTCCTCCTGCCAAGGTTGAGGACTAGGTCAGTGAGGCTCTCCCTCCCTCAACTATTGTCCCTGGGGCCTTGGACACCTGAATCAAGTGGGTAGGTGGACATCTGCTGCCATCATATGCCTGATATCCCCTGCATGACCCTGTGTAAGAGGACTGGCCTCCCTGGGCCTCTATCTCTATCTGTAAGGACAGAGACCTGAATGCCCTCATCAGGAGTTCAGAGGGCTTAGAGTTGCATGCTAGCAGCAAGGATGCTCTGGCCATCATGCTTTACCCCTCAGAGTCTTGAGAATGCTCAACCACGTTCCTTTTCTCCCTTGAGCTTTACTACCTCACTGCGAGGCTGGCAACACTAAATGGTCATGCCTCATTTCCACATGAGGACACAGAGCCCCATGCAGGGGTCAACCTGGACTGATTCACTCAGGGCATCAGAGGACACCATCTGTTCCCCAGATGGAGGCCACGTCTGAGCTGACCTCTCCCCACCACCAACCACCACTAATCGGTGTCTGGTTCTCCCAGCCTCTGAGTGTGGGTTTCGGCCTCATAACATCCCAGCCTTGGAGCTTGAGGATGGAATGTCTCCGGAGGCTAAGTTGAGCAGCACCTACCTGCTCCAGCCAAGAGAAGTGGAGACCCCAAAGTCTACCTAAAGCCATACCAAAGGCATCCCCTCTCCAGAGGTCCACTCAGGACATTCTCTGTGCAGACAAGTCTGGCATCCACTCAGGAATGGGTCTCCATGGTTCCACGTCTGATTACCCAGGTAGGGTGGATGCTGCCAGAAGTACTTAGCATTGAAATTTTGCTTCCTCTTTAATGTGGAAGCTTCTAGTTATGCTCAGGAAGGATGGCCATGGTTCCCAGTCTCCTAAGTATTTCTCTTAGCTCTCTGGTACACATGTCATTCATCACAAGGCAGTTATGAAACCCTCCCACTGAGATGGAGTCTTCTCATCCTGCCAGTTCATCATCTCCTCCTGGGACGTCCCAGCCACCTCCACTGAATGAGAGCCTACTGCACTACAATGGCTCCTCACCAGCCCACAAGCAGGCATATTCCTCTACATCTTCAGAATAGGGCAGACCGGATTTGTTCAAAGAAACTTTTAGTGAAAAACTAACATCCCCACCACCTGAGCCCTGACCTTCCAGCCTCCTCTTTACCTTGGTGATGAACTCGCAGCTCTGTGAGAGGTTGTTCTCATTGGAGACAATCTCAGATAGCATCTGAAAGAGGTGGAAGCTGTCCCTGGGGGAGGGCAAGAAGGAAGGAGAAAGGTAGGAGTGGGTAGGAGGCTGTAAAGGCTAATCCATTCTAGCCAGCTGGGACTCAGACTGCCTGGGTGGGTGGTGCTGAACCTGGGCAGCTCTGAGTGCCACAGGACATCATGGGACTTCAGAGCTGGGCTCTGAGGTGGGCACAATGGGGTCCCCCATCCCATTTCATGAGCATCTGGTTCTGATATGTGTAAATGTCAATGGCTAGAGGGTGGTGCTGACAAGTAAGCATTTAACATGCTCCCATTTGGTTCAACTCTGTAACCGGCAGAGGAAGCAACCAGTGCTGAGGTAGAACAGTTGATCTCATCAACCTAGAGCCTCACCCCACCTGGGCAATGCCCAGGAGCCACTGCCTCCCAAGCCCCCTGAAGGGCAGTGTGCAGCCCCCAAAAGGTCCCTGGTCCAGACCTGGTGTCCCACAAGTGGCCTGCCCACCTGGAAACTTCCTCCCATGTCTTCTTAAGACGGTGAATTGATTGGCTTTCAAGAGCAGAGAGGATAGCATAGAGTGAGGAGAAGTTCTTGAGGATTTGGCACTCCTGGGGAGAAAGAATGAGCAGTGAGATGTGGTATGGGCGCCCCCCAGCTCCAGTTTCAGAACCTCAGCTGACATCTCCCCTCTAGAATGAGAAAGACACAGAGAGTGACCCTGAGGGCATGCCATGGACCCAGACAGGGACACCCACACTCAACCTGAGGGAGTAGCATGGGTGGGAGGTGAGGATATCGTAAGGCTGTGCTACAGGCCAGGGAGGGCCTTGAAGACTGAGAGTTGATAAGGGCATAGAGGGGGCTTCAGAACTACAGAGAGGGTCCCCTGAGCATACCCTGGCCACTTCGATCCAGTGCTCCACCACCCTGGCCCTGTCCTGAGCCTTCATGCTCTGGTCCCCAAGACAGGTTGTGATGACGCAGTTGGTCACATGGTTGAACTGGGTGATGACAGCACAGACGGTGGGTGCTACATGCTCCTGGCCCTTTCTATTGTGCTGGGACCAGGTGGCTCCCAGACAATGATAGGGCACCACTTTCTTGAACAGCTCCTGGGGAGAGGAGATGTCAGCCAGCCCCACACCCTTGTACCTTAGATCCTGAAGGCCCTCAAGACCCAGGCCAGGATCCAGTGGTCTCAGCTGGATTTCAGCAGGCTAAGGACAGAGTGTGTTCTCTGTCCCTGAGGGGACCTAGCCCTCAAGTGACCCAAGGCCCAAGCCTAGAGGGGAAGAGAAAGCTGCACTTTCAAGTCCCTCTCACAAATTCCAGCATGGGAGGTGCCTCAAGCCTCCTCAGGCCCAGGTGGTACCATGGCCTCTCCTGGTAATGCCTCCTGGGCCAGCTAGCAGTCACGAGCATGGTCCCTGTGGGGGCCATAGGCTTTGGGTGCCTGCCAAAGATCCAGTGCACATCAGGGTCTTAGTATCAATGCTGTGGAGACCCCCTGCACAGAGAGGCCACCCATGGAGCTGGTTGCACCTCTATGAGCTCCCTTCAACCCCCAATGGCCAAGCCCCCCAGGCTTTCTATTTCTTTGCTCTCATGTAATCTTCCCAGTCCATGTTATGGCAGGTATGTTTAGTGTCTTATATCTACTCTCTAGAGAGGAGAAGTGCGGGTTTGGGATCAATAAACTTGCTCAGGTTACAATGTGGAACCAGGCTTTGGAACAAGATCATACGATTCTGGTCAGGGTATGCTAAGGCTGGGGCAGCAGTTCCTGGGAGGAAGATCCACCCAGATCCACCCTGCCAATCCCAGCTGCTCACCACATCCATCAGTGTCAACTGCTGTGCCACCAGATCAGGAGGGAAAGCCAGAAGGTTAGCCTTCTCCTCACCCAGCAGGTTCGCTGAGGTCTCAGGCCAGGGGCTGGAAGGTTCCGATGGTGTAACCTGCCCTGCTGCTGACTTTAGCTCTGGCAGTGGTTCTGGTGTTTCTGCCAGACATGCCTTCCCCTCGAGAGGTGCTACTGGTGAAGGTGAAGAAATAGGCTGTGCCTCCAGAATGGACACTGGTGCAGACGGTGTAGGTGGCACTGGAGGTAGTGGTGAGATTGCCTCCAGCTCAGGAAGTTGTGCTGCAGATGGTGATGTGACTTCCTCCAGTCTGGCAGCAGGGGCTCCATCTGGGGATGGAGCTGGCTCTACCTTCAGGGTGGTTATATGTGCTACTTCCATAGGTAGTGGTGGAGGTGGCGATGGAGCCAAATCAGCCTTTGGAATCTCCCCTGTGTCTGCTGCAGATGGTGGAATTGGTGCCATAGTTTGCACTGGAGGCATCTGGAGCTCTGGAGCTGACAAATGAGCTGAAGAAGAGGTAGGTTCCGCCCTATGAATGGCTCCAAGTGTCTTTCAAATACAGAGACGATCCCACAACCTCTAGAGAATATCCAGCCCAAGAATTGTACCCAGACTGCAGTCTCCCAGGAGACTAGACTGAGGATCCTCCTTGCTTCTGGCCCAAGAGCAATCTCTCGGAGGTCCTGCCTATGTGATCAAGCCCTGGCCCCCAGCCCACAAGCTCACACGCTACCACCCTGATCCTCCTCACCATCTGGGTCTGCCTCAGTGGGTTCAGGATGACTCATCTGTGACAGCAGAACCTCGGCGTGGTGCTCCAGGGCAGAGCCAGGTAAATGCACCTGGGCATAGCCCACCAGCAGCTTGAAGCAGGGAGAGGCTGCCAGTTGGATGAAATCTTCAGGGTACTTGTCCAACCATGTACCCAGCAGGGATGAGAGGGAGCTGAGGGCAGGTGTGTGGGCAGTAGAGTCAGAAAGTGGCCTGTCTGCCACACTGCCCCCCTGGGACTCTGCCACTGGGACATAAAGCCCATAAGGACAGGGAAGGGTTTTGGCTGGTTTGTTGTTAGTCTGGCACTGACCTACAGTAGGAGCTTCATCAATACGTGAGTGAGGAGGGGACAGGGTCTGTCCTGTGCTGGGCCCTCCTGGCCCCCACCCAGTAACTTCTGGCCTAAGGAGCTGCCTCATCGTCTGCCATGTGTCATGTGTCTACTCTTCCCACTGACACTGCCCTTCCAAATGACAGGGGCACAGCTGGCCCTGCCATCCCTGCAGGAGGCAGATAGGACTGAGGTCCATGGCAGATTTAGAGCAGGCTGCTCACCACCTCCTGTGATAGATCTGCATGAAATGGTGTTTAGGGCTGTTTAGGGGTGTCTTGGGGCTGTGGTGGGGAAGGGCCCTCTCAGGGACCAACGATGATCCCACAGAGTCCTCTGCAACCAGAGCCCCAGCACACCACCACAGCTTCCATTGACTCCTTCCCAGAGGAGGTAAGCCCTCTGGACTCAGTCCTCCAGGGGGTGGGGTCATGGAATGAGTAGGGCCCAGTGTTCTGCCCAGCCCTTCCCTGCCACCAACTACCCAACTCCCCACACTGGTTTCAGGTGAGGAGAACCCCTCCCCCTTTCCCAAAGTGCACTCACTTTTTTATTTCAAGACAAATGTCATGCTCACCACTGCCACAGCATTTACATCCATATCTAGGAGAGACCGTGAGCATGTCACAGCTAACTTACTGAGTCTCCTCCCTGCTTAAGATGACTCGTGTTACTGCCTGCAGCCCCAACTCAAATGGAACCCAAAAGAGCAAGGAAATCTGTCTGCTTTATTCACTGCATGAAGCTACATGCTTCAGAAAGTGTCTGCACCTAGTAAACACTTGATGAATACTTGGTAAAGGACTTTGTCTAAGCAGCACCTTCTCAGACCTAGGGTGATTCTGGACCCCTCTGGTGGCCTACAATGGTCCCTGCTCTGACAACACCAAGGAAGGAGGCACTGAAAGTGTTTCAAACCTCCTTTAGAAATGAGAAAACTGGGGTGGGTAAGGGGGAGTGGCTGTGAGCTTCTTCACTGGGAAGAGGAAAGTCCTGCCTAAGAACAGCACTGCCCCTCCAGCCTCCCTGTCCACTGAGCCAGGCTCAGGGAAGCACTTTCCATGGGTTCTCCCCGTTAGTCCTTACCATCAACCTTGAAGGCTTTTCCTTTAACTGCTCCCATTCCCAAGGAGGAAACTGAGGCCAGTGGGTGAAATGGCATTTCTGAGACACAAGCATGTTGGGGCAGAGCAGTCAAGTGGCCAGGGATGGGGCTGGCTCTCACCTGTGGAACAAGCAGTCCAGGACCTGCTTGGTGGTGGTGAAGACCCGGTATGTTCCGAGGAAGATGTTGACGTACATGAGGTCGCCCTCCTGGAAGGCGGGCACCAGGTGCTCCACCAGCTTCTCCCAGTGGCCTGCCTTGACTGTGCGTACCACGGGGTTCTCCTCCCTCGTGAGAGTTGAGTTGTTCTTCCTCTAGGGAGCGCCAGAGGAGGCACGTGGGGTCAGAGTGAGAACTGTGGACCCTTAGGTGGGGCTGTGGCTGTGGGCAGACCTGCTGTCCCCAAGCCCTGAGTGACTTGAGGCTGAGGGGTCATGGGAGTTTCTAGCAGAGAAAGGTCCTTGGCCTTGAAATTGAAGTTGAAGTGAGGAAATAACTGAAAGATGAGATCCTAGACCCAGCAAAGGGCAGATGCCTGGAGTGTCCCTGGGGGAGAAAGTCCCCTGCAGGCCCGAGGATCTGAACAGATGCCTTAGGGATCAGCAGACCCACCTGGTCAGTAATTGGCTTTCAGGACTCCGCTGCTCATAGGGTCAGAGTCACAAGGTTGTGCCATTTGCCACCTGACCCCAGATCGGGAAAATGAAGGAAAATGAAAAGACCCAGTTCCAGGCAGGGTGCAGGGACGCTCCTGCCTACACAGGCAGCAGGTCATAACTGTGCTTCTCTACCCTTAGGGAAGTTATCTGGCCCTTGTGCTTGAGAGTGATGTCTGTGTGTCCTCTGTGCAGCCATCCCTTTCCTGGGAGCCTCTGCCAGGGGCAGGAGGGATCAGTGCCTTGGGGCACGTGGGAGGTGCTGACAGGGCCACAGGGAAGGACCATCAAGGTCCAGCAGCACCAAAGGCCAACTCACTGCTCAAAGCTGCCTCCCTTCTGGAATACTGGGCAGCCAAGTCAGGCCTCAGCACCTGACCTGGGAAGGTGAAGGAGATAGATACTGGATATGGCAAGAACCCTTCTAAGTGAGAGGAGCAGCAGGCTTGACGCAGGTTTTAAAGGACAGTCATGATGCTGCTGCTGGGGACATGGGACCAGGGAGTGGAAACAGAAATAAAGCAGCAAAAAGCATACATGTGTGAGGTGAGCCCACCCCTCAGCCTACCCTGAAGGGAAACCCATGGGAAAGACTCCTCTCCACTATTCCTTTAACCATTTGAAGTGACCTGCCCTCTGGCCTATGGAATGGCAGTGTGGTGGGTGATTGGTGGGGGCCCAGATTCCTCAGCAAGTGGGGTATTGGGCCACTTAAGGGTTAAAGCCCTGGGAGAGAGAGCAAGGGAATGGCCAGGGTGGGAGACAGGCCCTGGAGTGCTCCCCCACTGTTTCAGGACCCCAATTGGCACCTGTTCCTACCTGGAACCAGCGCTGGCTCTTGCTTGGGCCATGAGAGGCCTCTGTCTTCTGCAGAGAAATGCTGTAGATGAGGCGGCCATCCTCCAGCTCCTCGCTGCCCACCTGCATAGAGCTCTGGGAATACATTGCCCAAGAGCCAAGCCAAGGAAGTGAATAGTGGCCTGCCCTCTCCACAAGGGACGCTCTACCCTGTTTGGGCTGGGACCAAGATCAGGTCCAGATGGGCATCTGCCTTCCCCTCCAGCCCCACTGGAGAGCAGATGACAGCTGAGCGCTCAGGGTTAACACTGGTCCACACGGGTGTCACCCCCAAGATGAGCCTTCCCACCCTTCCAGTCATGACCCGGCAGGTGACAGGGAAGCACCTACTGGGTTCCCATTCCTGAATTCCTGCTCCTTCCCAGGCTGGCCCTAATGCTCATGACCCCCAGTCGCTGGGATTTGGATGGGAAGTGGGGCTACCCAGGCAGGAGCACAGTAGGGGCATGTGCTGAATTGGCTGGCCCTGGGCCACTCCACGTTACCTTTGGGGACCTCCTGGCTGATGACCAGAAGCCTTGTGGCTGAGGCCTGAGCCAGTGTCGAAAGCGATGACTAAAGGACTCATTTCCGGTTTGGTTGAGGCTGGAGCCTCGTGAATTGGGAATGCAGCAGGAGAACATAGTTCCCTCTTGGGTGTCTCCTGCCAAGTGAGCTGGGAAGGGGCTGCCTGTGGAATCTGGGTGCCTGGTTACCAGAGTTCCAAGTTCTGCTGTGACCTCTCACCCAGGAAGTGAGGTCACATCCTTAGTTCCCCTTCCCTGGGCCCCTCAACTACAAGAACTCCACAAAAGTCCCTCTGCATGTCTGTCTGTCTATCCTCCTCACTTAGATCACCTTGTAACTGGACACAGTTCTGCCAACATGTCCCTCCCCACAGCTACCTGGGAAGGCCTGTGTGCAGCTGGGGTCCCAGATATGAGGAGACCCAGCTGAGTTCAGACCTGGCTACTCCTTCCTTTTGGTTTTGTGACCCCAGAATAACCACTGAGGCCTCCCCAGTCTCCTCACTGATGCAGTGGGACTCATTCTAGCATCTGCTTCCTGGGGACATTATCAAGTCTGTGGGGAGAACACTGCAAACCCCATAGTCTTGTTTCCCATGTATCTAATACACAGACAGACATGGAATAAACAGGAAGGGGATAGACATAACAAGAATACAACTCAAAACAGGGCTAGGGAGGGCTGTGTGATCTTAGAACACTCACCTTCACTCCTGGATTGCTGCCTCAGCCTGTACCATGACGTGGTTGTAGTGAGATGAAATTCAGCCATTGTTGCTGGGCCAGAATCCTTCCCTTTATATTTAGAGTCAGGTGTAAGTGCCTCCTCTCAACCTTTGTGGGGGCTGCCTGTGCCCTGGGTCCTGCCATCTCTGCTTCCAGGTATGAGCAGCCTCATATATTCCTGGCCGAGTGATTTGCTGCTAAACAAAATAAAACGGCTAAGTATCAGGATGTCCCTCATATAACTGACACAAAAGGCTGTTCTGTCTTCACTGCTCTCCCTGTGAGTGAACTCTCCCTCTCTTGGTCTATCTCCTACTTAACATGAATCCTGAAGATCAGCACAGCAGGGCAGGGAAGCAGCCCCTCCCCCAGCTGAGCCTCAGTGGAGGCTCTGCCCCCAGCAGCTGCCTTCCCAGCCTCCTCTCTGGCCAAACTCCCTCTGCCTCCCACTCTCCCCTGCTGTGCTTTCTCCCAGGCACCCTCTTCCTACACCTGTGCAGGGCTGGCTCCCTCATGGCATTCTGGTTACAGTGTAAGTGTCACCTCAGTGTGTCCTTCCAGGCCCTCCCACCTGGTGGTCCCAAAGCCCTCCTCGCAGCACCCTGCTTAGCCTTCTCTATATCACTTGCTCTTTTTATGCACTTGTGTTTGATTTCATGCTTTTGTCCACCTCCTGCTGGGTGCGGGCCTCCAGGGTTTTTTTCACTCCACAGCCAGGACCAAGCACTGATCTTGTTGTAGCGTGAGTGCTTGGTGCACAGTTGCTGATTGAATACCTGAGATGCTCTCTGGAACCCTTTACCAAGCCTCTGCCAGCCCAGAATTTGGAGATGGATGCTAATGACAGGAGGTGCATGTTGTGTCTGAGGCAGGTGGATGGACAGAAAGTCCT
Organism: Dasypus novemcinctus; assembly: GCF_030445035.2. Taxonomy (NCBI): domain Eukaryota; kingdom Metazoa; phylum Chordata; class Mammalia; order Cingulata; family Dasypodidae; genus Dasypus; species Dasypus novemcinctus. Next base: position 8,128,210 of record NC_080694.1, on the reverse strand, counting down.
CTGGATGACTCTCTCAGTCTCCAGGGTCTCAGCAGCCACAGTGGGCACAGCTGGTGATGAGGCTGCCTGACCCCTGCTGGCCAGCATTAGCACTGCAGCTCCTGGTGGGCTATCCACAAAAGTGATCACACCCTTTGACACTCCTCAAATCAGCGGCTCTCCTGGGCCCCTGGAAGAGCAGTGGGTCATCACAGAAGGACCAGGCTGAATGGGCACTTCCCTGAGTCTGTGCTACCATTGTGGATCACACACTCTAAACACCCCAAAGTGCTGAGGAGACTGAGGCCTCTCTCCTTGTGTGCTTCTTCTCCAGGGAGGTGCTCAGCCCATTTCCAGGTGCCCAGAGCCCCTCTGACCACAGGCTTGTCATTGCAAGGTGGTGCTGGGCTGGCCCAGCCATGCATGGTCCTGGAACCTTGTGGATCCCTTTGCTATCAGCTTGGCATCTTCCCCTGTACCCATGTATGAGTCTGTGGGCAGGTGGTGAGAAGAGTGGGTGCTACTGCCCAGCAGCAGACCTGCCTCCAGCATCTTCCTCAGTTCCACCTGTTCACCCCCCTGGTGTCCTCTCCTCCTCTGACCCCAGCCCCACAGTCCACACCTGGGGTGTCATGTGTGCCCTCCCTGACCTTGCTGCACATTGATGGGTGAGCAGGCAGCAGCAGCAGCAAGTCCTACGGCTCTAAGGGAGCAGGCCCAGCCTGCGATGTGGGCTCAAGCTCACTGCTCTACCCCATTCCTCTTCCCAAGCAGGGTCTTGTCCCCTGACCTGCTCACTGGGGGAGGGGACCTCCCTAGTCAAAGCTCTTTAGGAGCTTTCAGCTCCCCTTCTTTATCCCCCAACACACACTCCTGATTGGAATCACTGGCTTCCTCTTGCCTTCAAGAAAACAGGGGCTGGATCCTGACACAGGACTGTGATGTGCTCCAGCTGTGGGTTTCAACCTCAGGCACTCTGACCCCAAGGTCTGTGCCTTACAGAAGAGCCTGAGGAGGTGGGTGAGTTACAATGAATAGCCCTACAGGAGAGGGCCCTGAAGTGGGCATGGCCTTGGCCTGTTTAAGGCATGCGGTGATTGCCCTGGTGGTCTACTGCTCACAGGTGGTGCTGGGTACACCTTCTAAATCTGTTTTCTTTCCACTGCCTCAAAGATTTGCAGTCACTCAACAAACCTTCATTGAGTGCCTCCTGGGTGCCTGGCACCAGGGAACAGGGTGTCAGGCACTGTCTGTGCTGTTGGAGCTGACAGTGGGGGAGGGGCAGAGTTGGGCATAACAATATGGTAAATGCTGACACAGAGACATTAAAAGGTGTTATGTGAACATAGAAAGTCACCCGCTCCAGAAGGAACACATCAAGGCAGGTTTCCTGGAGGAGATGACAGCACAGCAAGTCACTGGGAATTGTGCAGGTGGTGGGAGAGAAGTGGTAGGGAGAGCAGCCAGACTGGTGGACAGCATGAGCACGGACTGGGCCAGATCCCATAGGCCACGTGTCTTACTTTGCCAAAGGGCCGCCAATGCAAAGTACCAGAAACGGGCTAGCTTTTATTAGGGGATTTATTTGGGTGAAAAGTCAACAAGGCCATGAAAAGTCCATCTTGAGCCACAATATCAGGTGCTTTCTCACCAAAGTCAGCTGCGAAGAGGTGAAACATGAAGGACCCGGGGCTCTGCTGAGGTCTCTGCCTTTCTGCAGCTACAGGCAAACGTGGTATAGGGCTTGTCTCTTCCTGGGCCTTCTCCCTCAGTCTCTCATGGCAGGATCAAATAATGCAAAGTACTTGTCCTATGCCTGCGTATCTATCTCTGTGTTTCCATTTATATCAGACTCAGGAAGGGGGCAGAGATGCAATCGGAGTCAGGCCTCAGTGAAACAGTCCAATCAAAAGGACTGAAGCAATCTTACCAAGTAATCTAATCTAAGGGCCCTTAGTAGAATTTAATGCAATCAAAAGGTATCACACCCACAGGAATAGTTAAAAACATAATCTTGCTCTTTTTAGGATTCATAAAATCATTTCAAATGGTCACACTGTTGATGATGTTGGACTGTAATGTGAGGGAAGGGACACCTTGACAATTAAGGTTGGATGTGAAGATTAAGATGTATGTGCCCGTGGCAAGTGGGGTTGCAGGCATCTGTATATGTTCATTAACATATCTCCCAAATGTTAAAACTTCACTGCCCACAAAGTTCTGATCTTCTGACACCTGTATTTACAGAAACTTCAGACCTGATGCTCTTGAGGCAGGGCTGAGATATCCCAGCTGGGATTCTGCCCCAAGAACACTGGTGGGCTTAAATTGCAGAACTGTTTTGGCTCACAGGTTTGGAGGCTAGAAGGCTAAATTCAAGGTGTAGGCACTGCTTGTCTTCTCCTAGAGTCTGTAATATTCTTCTTTGGTTTGTAGATGCATTTCTGTCTCCATCACATGACAATCCTTTTTTTTCTCTCTCTGGTTTCTCCTGGTTTCTGACTTTTGTCTCTATGTCCAAGTTCCTTTGCCTATAAGGACCTCAGCCATATGGATTAAGGCCCTCTCTAATTTAATTTGAATTCACCTAATAGGGTTTTTTTTTTTTTTTTAAGATTTATTTTATTTTATTTAATTTCCCCCCCCTCCCCTGGTTGTCTGTTCTTGGTGTCTGTTTGCTGCGTCTTGTTTCTTTGTCCGCTTCTGTTGTCGTCAGCGGCACAGGAAGTGTGGGCGGCGCCTTTCCTGGGCAGGCTGCACTTTCTTTTCACGCTGGGCGGCTCCTCACGGGCGCACTCCTTGCGCGTGGGGCTCCCCTACGCGGGGGACACCCCTGCGTGGCAGGGCACTCCTTGCGCGCATCAGCACTGCGCATGGCCAGCTCCATACGGGTCAAGGAGGCCCGAGGTTTGAACCGCGGACCTCCCATATGGTAGACGGACGCCCTAACCACTGGGCCAAAGTCCGTTTCCCACCTAATACGGTTTTTAAAGAGCCTACTCACAAATGAGTCCACACTTTAATAACAGGAACTTCAAAAGGTGGTCTTATTATTTAGTAGGGTCAACCATAGGAATGCTGATTCTTCCGTAGAGCCCATGAATCAATCTCTGACAGACCCTCACACCAGGAAAATGCAGTCATACCAAATGGCTTATATTCTCACCAGGTGACCATGAAGCTTGCCCAAGGCTTTCATGGGGAATGGATTTCAAACGTCCCTGTTCTGATTTCTCTGTCCCCATGCTAAAACCTCAGTTTCCCAGGTTCTGCCCCATACAAGGCCTTGTGTCCTTCTGGCTCCATCATCTTCTCTATCCCAGCCAAAACAGATGGCAGGAAAGAGAAGTTGATGAGTGATTATGGCGATGATGATGATGAGGATAATGACAAGGAGAGAGAGGTGAGCAAACTATTGGACAGGAGTGAGAAAGAGATAGATATGGAGACAGATATGTCTGGATTATGTGTAATAGTTATCTGGGCACAAGGCTGGAGCCTTCCCAACCAGGTGAGGATCATGCCCAGAACTAATGATGAACTCAAGGCAAGCCATGACCCCTTAGTATCAGCACAGTAGTCAGAATGGCCCTGGGAGGACCTCTGTGAGTAGCTGGGATCCTAGCAATGGGTGCAGCTGAGTCTGGCCCTGGCTGTGACTTTATGCTTCTTAGCTGCCTCCCACCTGGAGGCATGGAGACATTCCATGAAAGAAGGATGCCCTGGCTTAGTGCATTCACAAACCCAATCCAGATAAGCAAAAACTTAAGGGAGTTTGTTACTAGTGTACCTGTCTTACCTGAAATGCTAAAGGGATTCCTTCAGGCTTTCTGGAGGACCAGGCATGGTGAGAAATATGTTTGGTTTGTTATATGTTATTAATTTAGGAAAGTATATATAAAGGATTATTGGCTTGCAAGAAATACAACCACTCAAATATACACATTAAAAAGGAATATACTGTGAGAGGGTACTCAAATGTAAGATTTCTGAGGGCAGGGACCAGATATTTCTTATTTAACAAAATACCTCTTGCTCCTATCAAGTGTTCTGACATAAAGTAGTTTCCCTACACGTGGCTCTTCTGCCTCTTCTATTTGAATCTATAGTTAGTGCAAGAGTTGATAGGTGCGTGTCCAAGAGACTTAAATCTTTAAGCTGTCCATGTGTGAGTTGGACTCTGAATCTCAACAGAGTTGAAATACCTTCTCTCCAGTTCACTGGACTCACCCAGGACAACTAACAAGGAGATGATGATGGACAACACACACCCCATGAAACAGAGAGAGCCTGAAACTGCAAGCAAGATAATCCCATAATTATGATATGCCCTCATCAATTAGAAGCGAAGTGGGCATTACCATCCCAGAATCCTCAGCTTTTGGGAATGAAAAATGGACTACAGAAGACTTACCATTATTCTACTGTAGACTTATTGTGATTCTGGCAATGGAAGAACTTCTATCACTGATGTGCAGGCAGTGGCCACTGGCCATTCTGAAGGGAGGGAGAGGGAAAAATAGGTGTAATATGGGGGCATTTTCAGGACTAGGGGATTGCAATGACAGATACAGACCATTATACATCTTGTCATAATTTACAAAATTGTGTAGGAGATAGTGTAAACTACAATGTAAACTATAATCCACACTTAGTGGCAATGCTCCAGAATGTGTTCATCAATTGAAACACATGTACCACACTAATGAAGGATGTTGTCAATGTGGGAAAATGTGGGAGGTATGGAGCAGGGCATTTGGGAATCCCCTATAATTTTTATGTAACATTTATGTAATCTAAATATCTTTAAAAAAATTAAAAGTATGTATATTAAAAAGTAGGCTGTAAAACAATATTGGAAAAATTAATATTAAACCTCATGTAATACAATGGAAGGAACTAGAACTAAGCCTTGCCAGCCCTGAAAAATCATCAGGCATCCAACTTCTACATCGCTGTCTCTCTGAAATCCTACTATGCTTTACTTTGCTTTTCTATGCATGTTTTCCCCATTTTCCAGATTCTCCCTGTATCCTGGCTTCCTGTACTTACCCTTCATCATCCACTCCCAAACGCTGCATCAATATCACCATAAAATTGCATTACCTGCTGATAGGGGATTCCCACACAAGGGGATCCAATTGACCTAGCTGGATCAGGTAGCCACTTTGGTCAGCTCAGCTCTGGCCTGGGGGATGAGATCACACAGTGTTCTTTTGGGCAGATTTATTCTTCTAAGAAGGGAGTTTTGGCAGAGAAAATGTAACCAGCATTTCTGACATAAGGCTTTGAGCAAACATCCAGGTGTAGCTGAGAATACGAGACCTGCATTTTAAACAGAGTGGAAATAGATCTTGGTGTCATTAGCAGATATGTGGTGGTGGAAATTATGACTAGATGAGACAACCTGGGGAGAGCAGAATTAGGAGAGTGTTTAAAAGTGATGGAAACTGGGCTTCAGGAAACTGAGAGGGAAACAGCCAATGAATCCGAGAAAGAAATGTCAGAGACACATGAAACACAAAACAGGAGAGAAGAGCCACACATTTCAAGGAAGGAGGAAATTTTAAGAAATAGAGAAGAGACTCATCTTATTTTTAAAAACACTTGATAGTTTCAAAAGCTTGCAAGTTAAGGGAAAAGTTAGAACTGGTGTTTATGGATGTCAGCCAGACACTTGACAATATATTTCCTGGCATTATTTTGGGACAAAATATAAAAATGAGGGCTGGATGTAGTTCAGTTGGGAGGGTTATTACTTAGGTGAAAGAAGAATCCCAGAGTGACACAAGTTAATAGAATGATGTACACCACCAGAGAACCCACATTCTAAGTTTGATTGTGACAGAATAACTTTGCAAATACTGAAACCAATGATGTACAACCCTTACCAGATTCAAATCCCTGATGATGGGGTAAGAACAGGAAATTTATATTTGCATCGATTTTTCCAGGAGATTTAAATGCTGTCAGCACATTCCTTGTGCTGACTTCTGAGAACACTGCCTTAAACATCTACTAGCTTCAGTGTCTGCATCTCTGAAATGAGATTTGGCCTAGATGATCCCTAAGATCATTTCCCACCCTAACATCTGTGTAAATGCTCGTGTAAGAACACGTGACTCTGCAGAAAGTTTGTCCAACATCTGCCTGCTGTCCTCAGCCCCTGCTCAGGGATTTGAAAATTTTGTGATATGCCCTCATCAAGAATCCTCACTCTGTGGTCATAGCGAAGCTATGTGGTGGCATGTAAAGGATGCTTACAATGTAAACCCATATTTGCATAAAATTAGTCAAATAAATTGGCCAAATAAAACTTTAGGTCTCAAACACTGAAATACTCAATGGGATGTTACACAGATCTATCATGGTCTCATTCTCAAATGTATCCGTATCTGTTTACTTAACCCTTAAGTTTACCCTAAAATGTCTTATTTTAATCTAATGTGGGAAAATAAGCCAGTATGCTGTTGTAAGATCTAGACTGGTATTAAAAACAAGTGATAATGACCCTGCATCACAGTCTTGGGTCAAGTGGATTTCTCACCATAGGATGTTTAATGGGGCCTAAGTGGAAGCCTAAGGCAGTGCTGTTAACATCTCATCTCCAGGAGGAGAAGCTGGCTCTCTGAGGGCACTTTGGGATAAAATCACAGTTAGGTCTGGCTTTCATATCAATAGCCCTGGGAATCTCAAGTCATTGAAAATCTTGGACGGGTGCCTCATTCCACTAACACTTACTGAGATCTGTCCTGTATCAAGCACTTTCCAAAAGGAGTTCATAGCCCAGTGGGAAAGGCAGAAGAGACAGTTTTAAAGTGATATACAAGCATAGTGATGGCTAGACACACAGCCCACTATGGAGCACAGAGGATGGTCACTCATTCTCCCCTCCATGAGGAGGGGTATAAGGGAAGGCTTTTGACAGTAGGTTACAGTAAGCTGATCCTGAAAGAATGGAGCTAGGAACATCTGCAGTTAGATAGAGCTAGGTGTCCCTGGGATGAAGAGCCAAGAAAGGGTTTTCCACGTAGTTATTATGAGATCAAGCGCATGTACATACAGTGACTGCTGTGTGTGGAGACATGCAAGCAGAAAGGGAGTCAAAGCTCACAGGAGGTGAGGCCAGAGACACAGGCAGTGACCTACGTGGACTTTCTTCTCTTAGAGATGGAGAGTCTGGGAGGGTTGTAAGCCCAGGAGTGCTCTCCGAGCCCCTTCAGGAAGGCAGCTTAAATGGAACTGAAGCCAGAGGCAGGAATAGCAGTGACAAGGATCCCTGATGAGCAAGAGGTGAGCAGGGCCAGTCTAGAAACATGATACCAAGGTGCAGAGGAGAGGAACTGTTTGAAAAATATTTAGGTAAAATCACCTGAATTTGGTAATCTGTAGGATGAAGGAGCAGGAGGAAACTGAGACGGATCCCTAGGTTTCTGGTTTGGATAATGAGATGGCTGTATTAGTCTGCCAAAAGGGTGCAGATGCAAAGTACCAGAAATCCATTGGCTTTTACAGAGGGTGTTTACTTGGGGTAAAAGCTTACAGTTACAAAGCCCCAAAGAGTCCAACTCAAGGTTGTTTCTCACCAAAGTCAGTTACCACATGTTGAAGCCAGATGGCAGGTGATCATTGCCTGGTCTCTCTTTCCTCTTAATGCCCCATGGTCCCAGCTTCTTCTGATCTCAGTGTAGGTATGCATAGGGCTCATTTCTTTCTGGGCCTCCTTTTTTTCTCTATTTATTTTTAAATGTTACATTAAAAAAATATGAGATCCCCATAAACCTCGCACTCCCCTCACCCCACTCCTCCCACATCAACAACCTCTCCCATCATTGTGGGACATTCATTGCATTTGGTGAGTACACCCCAGAGCACTGCTGCACCACATGGATAATGGTTTACATTGTAGTTTACACTCCCCCCCAGTTCACCGAAAGGGCCATGGCAGGACATACAATGTCCAGCATCTGTCCCTGCATTACCACCCAGGACAATTCCAAGTCCTGAAAATGTCCCCACATCACATCTCTTCTTCCCTCTTCCTACCCTCAACAGCTACTTTAGTTGATCAGCTGCTCTGTTCTCTTCAGCTGCAAACTATCAGGCAAATAACTGATCTCTCCCTAGGGCTTTAGCCTTTAAACCTTCTTTCTGCCACACAGCAGGAACGAAAAAACCAAGTTGTCTCTCTCTTTCCATGTCTTTGGAGTTCTCTCTTTTTCTGTGTGTCTTTCTGAGTAAGTGTCCATTTACATGGACCCACAAAGTGGGTGGGGGCCCCACCAGAGTAAAATCAAAAGCCCTAAATTGTTTTAATGAAGTAAACCTAAAACCTTTGAATTTAATAAAATCAAAGGGTGTCATACCCAAAGGAACAGACCAGTTTACAGTTTCTCTTTTTGGGGGGATTCATAAATAATCTCAAACTGCCACAATGGTACTAACTTCAGAAGACATTATTGGAGGAAGAGCAGAAAGGGATTTTTCACAGGTGAGATGTGTCTGTGTGTGCATGTATATAATATGTCTGAAACTTGTGGGAAAGAGGTGCAGGATGGTGAATTAGACTTCAGAGATACCAGCATATAAAGCATAGTTGAAACATTGAGAGTTGTGATGAGTTTACAAAGGGGCCATGTATAGGGTGATAAGAGGCAGGCAGAAGAAAAGGAGTCCTAAAAAGAGACAGAAAAGGAATAGTCAGGGACGTAGGTGAAGGATCAGAAGACGGTGGTGGTATTAAAACTACAAATGAGATGAAGGTGTCAAGAAGTGATTAATGAGTGTCAAATGGAGACGAGGGTAAGGGCTGGACAGTGTCCACAGGAGTCAGTGAGTATTGAAGGCAGCAAGAGCTGTTTCAAGAAAGAGGTAGGGCAGGTGCCAGATTGCAGTGGGGTGTAGACTGAATGAGAAGTGAGCAAGAGGAGAAAGAAAGTACAGATTACTCTACAATGAGATTGGATGGGAGCTAGACGGGGGTGGAGAGCCTAGAAGCTACATTCCAGCACAGAGGCTAAGTCTGTTCTATTCCACAGTATCCTCAGCACCTAGATCAGTGTCTGTTCCTGTGAGCACTTAGGATGAGTTCTTTCCCAAGAGGGACCTTAGTCCCTCAGGTAAGTAGAACCTGCCAACATCCACCAACACTGCAGACATGCCCAGACTTGCCTAAATCCCAGGCAAACAAACAAAAACCACTTGTCTTTTAGCTTGATCTCCTGCTAAGCAGATTTATAAAAATATGTGGTGGGGATTAGTTCCACCACCTCAGCAAGGGCATGGCTAAATGATCTGTAAAAGCTCATCTGTTCTTGCTTCAGAGCAAAAAGAGCTCTGTTCTTGCTCATCTCTGCACAAGCTATCTCTTTTCACTTGATGTTTAAAGATGCTTCTTCTTGCCTTTCTGTCGATAGATAGGATGTGAGTCTAGAGACAAGCTTTCTTTTCCAAGACAAAACCTCCTTGAGAAATTTAACCTCAACCACAGCCCTGAATTAAAAAATACATAACACATATGCAAGAGAAATAAAGCAGACAGGGCCCTCCCTGCATGAGTTTTGGTTTGTATTTCATTCCTGTGGCAATATTTCATGTCATAAACTTGTGAGTTCATGCATCAAGATGCACAGAACACCAGGATTGCTATAAAAAAAAAAGAGGTGAGTGATATGAAGAGGCAAAAAGAAACCACACAATGTATGCAATATTCATCTTGTTTGACTGAGAAAGAATCATGACTAAGGAAAAACATAAACAGGAAAATCCTCTCTACCCTGCAAATGCACTGATCATTCTATTGCAGGCCTTATAATTTAACCCTACTATGTTCAAATGGGCAAAGAAAATGCAGTTTCATTATTTTCCACTTGTAATTTAAACTTTGGGAACAGTTTTGGTCTATCCAGTAAACACAGTCTAATTTAAGAATTCTAATGGCCTCTTATTTATTTATTTAATTATTTCTGCTCTCTGTGTCCGTTCACTGTGTGTTCTTCTGTGACCGCTTCTATCTTTTTCAGGGCATATTGTGTCATCTTGTTGATGTCAGCTCTCCGTGTGTGTAGTACCATTCTTGGGCAGGCTGCACTTTCTTTCACGCTGGGCTGCTATCCTTATGGGGTGCACTCCTTGCGTGTGGGGCTCCCCTATGCGGGGGACACCCCTGCGTGGCAGGGCATTCCTTGCGTGCATCAATGCTGCACGTGGGCCAGCTCCACATGGGTCAAGGAGGCCTGGGGTTTGAACCACGGACCTCCCATGCAGTAGGCGGACGCCCTATCCATTGGGCCAAGTCCGCTTCCCCTAATGGCCTCTTTAGTTGACTTTTGGATACTGTTCATCTTTCACATTTTCTCCCCTTTCTTTTGCTTTCCTTTAAGAGGACACCTGGACTGTGGCTGCAGTATACAGTCTCTCCATGGTGGTAGGGCAGAGGCAGAGCCCTTGGAGCCACACAGTGTTGTCTAGATCAGTGTTTCTAAAATTACATGTGATGTGATTGCCTGTGGATGTTGTGTAAATGCAGATTCTGATTCATTGGGTCGGGGTTGTACCAAAGATCCTCTGTATCTAGCAAAGTTTCAGGAGATGCTGATGCTGCTAGTCCTAAGACACACTGCATGGCAGCAAGGTTAGATTCCTGCTGTTCTCTCTACAACATGTTTGGTGAGTTCAACTTCTAGACTGGCAATGTCTGAAATATGACTTATCCCATTAGATATTTTGAGGCCACATGCTGGCCCTTATTACTATCACAGAGGGTCACAGCCATCTTCTCTTGGTTACAAAGCCTTTTCACATTGGGCCTCTTTGCCTCTACATAGCTCTGATCTTTTTTTTTTTTTTTTTAAAGATTTATTTATTTATTTAATTTCCCCCCCTCCCCTGGTTGTCTGTTCTTGGTGTCTATTTGCTGCGTCTTGTTTCTTTGTCCGCTTCTGTTGTCGGTGGCGGCACGGGAAGTGTGGGCGACGCCATTCCTGGGCAGGCTGCTCTTTCTTTTCACGCTGGGCGGCTTTCCTCACGGGCGCACTCCCTGCGCGTGGGGCTCCCCCACGCGGGGGACACCCTTTGCGTGGCACGGCACTCCTTGCGCGCATCAGCGCTGCGCATGGCCAGCTCCACACGGGTCAAGGAGGCCCGGGGTTTGAACCGCGGACCTCCCATATGGTAGACGGACGCCCTAACCACTGGGCCAAAGTCCGTTTCCCAGCTCTGATCTTCTGATCCTCTCAGTGTAACTGCATTTATGCACTAAGATGTGTCTGGGATTCTTGCACAGTATACAAAGCATAGGGAGCAGAGTGTAGCCTCACACTGACCTACCAAACTTCTTTCCACCACTTTTCTGCCATCTTCTTGTGTCATATTGGCAAGTCACATGTGGGACTTTTTCAACTAAATGTGGGAAGCCATCCACCTCTAATCACCACAATTTTACTCTATCTATTTATGTATTTATAAGCTCTCTTCCCCCAATTCAGAGTGCAGCCTCAGGAAGGAGGAAACAGAATCATAAAGTGTCACCCTGACGGCTCTACCTCTGTCTCACTTACTGCTGCAGCCCCCTGATCCAGAAGAGCAGGATTTCCCATTTCCTTTCTGTTATGTCCTGAGTTATGCCTCTTTGAACATAATTTGAGTTCCACAGAAGTTAAGGAACTCTTTTAATAAAAAAAGACTGATTTTCAAGACTTCCTACAAATCTTAAGACTAAATGACCCTTTTTCTTTGGTAACTTGGACCATGAGCCTCACTGCTCAGCCATGGGTTTGGAAGGCTGCAAGGGAAGGTGATTTAGGGAGGAAATAAAATGACAGAGCTTTACTTCCTATATCAAAAACATGACATCTAAGATGGCTGCAGAGTAAGGAGCTCCAAGAGTCAGCTCATCCTACAGGGCCATTATTAAGCATCCATGGCTACCTAAAGCACCTGTTGGGGGAACCAGGAGACCAGAAGAACATCTTGCAACATCCTTGAAAGAATGGAAGGAGGAGACTGCCCATCTGCAGTGAAGATTTGTGAGTAGAACACTACAAACAGTGGAGGCCAGTGACCATCCTCCACTCATGGTGCAATCCACCTCAGGAAATATTCTGTGGCTTGAGTTGGAAGCTCCATTTCTTAAAATCAGGGAGGAAGAGATTGTTGAGCAATGACTTCAGTTACTGATTAGAAAAATCAGTTGGCTGAAGTATAACCCTAAGAACAGCTAAAGCTTGAAACGGTACAAATTGGAAAGAGGCCATTAGCCACCATTTTAACTTTCCCCCCAGCTTGAGGGGAAACAGGACTGATTAAAAATTACTGTGACAGTAGGGACTGGCTTCTTTTCCTCCAGATCAGACTGCAACCCTAGACTAGGTCTGCAACTCTTGTAGGGAGGATGCTGGGGGCATCTACACCAGCCTCTGTGGACAACTGCAGAGGCTTTTGACTGGCACAGACTAGATAGTCAGACACCTGGGGTTCCATCCCTACTCCCAATAGCATAGGAGAGGAGCTGTATTTCCTCAGCCTCTCTGGGCAACTGCAGGTGCTTTCAGACTGCACAGACTGGTATGTTGAGTGACTTTGATTCCATCCTGTCCCCCAAAGGATAAGAGGGAGCTGGTGATTCCTCAGTTTCTTTGGGTACCTGCAGGCACTTTTGGCCCACATGGACTGGTTTAGCACCAGGGGCTCTAACCCCTTCCCTCCCAATAGGAAAGGAAGGGGCCAGTGTTTCCTCAGCCTCTCTGGGCAACTGCAGGAACATTTGGCTTGCAAAGCCTGGACTTTGGAGGGCTTGTAGCTCCACCCCTCAAATAGGGTAGGAAGAGAGCTTTGTTTCCTCAAACTTTGTGGGCAACTGCAAGTGCTTGTGGCAAACACGGATTCCTTTATTGGGCACCTTTGGTTCCATCCACACCCCTTAAAAGGCAGAAGGGACATTATACCCTCAGCCTATCAGGGTGACTGCAGGCACTTTGACCCACATGGATTAGATTGTTGGGCCCTCTGGAGGATCCATCCTCACCCCTGGCATGGATGGAGGAGTGTGGGTGCTATGTCAGTCTACCTGGGCAACTGTGGCCTGTTTTGGCCAGCACAGCCTAGTTTTCTGCCCACACCTGCACCTACACCCCCACCTCAGGAACAGGAAGAAGGGGAAACATTATTAGTCTCTCCAGGCAACTACAGACAGTCTTATGCTGCACTGCTTGGTTCACTACACATGGCTACTGCTCTGTCCATTTCCCTGGTTGAGAAGAAAGGTGGGAGAAGGTCCTTTAGTTCCTTGGACATAATGGGCAGCTTCAGCCTCCACAGCCTACAGTACAACTACATCTTTGGTTCCTACTGCAAAGCCAGCAAGAGAGAAAGGGCAAGAAAGGCCTAAACAAAAGAGAGAACCTGCACCCAAAATAAATACATCTAGTTAACCAGATGCCAAGACAGCAATAAAAAGTTACAATCCATGCCAAGAAAGAGGAAAATATGGCCCAGACAAAGGAACACAATAAGCCTGCAGATAACATAAAGTAGTTGAGACAACTAATCACAGATAGTCAAACAAATTTCCTTAATGAATTCAGTGAGATGTTTAAAGAGGCAAGGATATTAAGAAAACACTGGGTGAGAACAAAAAGTAGAACTTGAAAGCATAGACAGGAAAAAAACATCTTGTGGTAAGGAAAGGCACAATAAATAAAATAAAATATATACTGGAGACTTGTAACAACAGATTAGAAGAGGCAAAAGAATGGATCAGTAAGCTTTAAGACATGGCATTTGAAAGTGAACATACAAAAGAACAGATAAAGAAAAGAATGGGAAAAATTGAATAGGTGTTAGGGGACTAAAGGACAGCAAGAGACATGCAGACATGTGTCATGGATGTCTTAGAAGGAGAAGAGAAGGAAAAAAGTGCAAAAGGAATATTTGAAGAAATAATGGTAGAAAATAACCCAACCCTATCAAATGATATAATATCTGTGTCTAAAAAGCATCCTAAAAAATCTGAGACAAATACTGATTAGAATGTCAAATGCCAAAGACAAAGGGAATTTTGAGAGCAAAAGAAAAAAGGAATGTATCACATACAAGGGGTACCCCATAAGATTAAGCTCTTATTTCTCATCAGAAACATGGGGGCAAGAAAGTGATTTCATACATTTAAGATACTGTGAGAGAAAAACTGCCACCCATGAATATTATATCTGGCATGATTGTCTTTCAAAAATGAGGGCAAATTTAGAAAAGTCACAGATAAACAGAAAATGAGAGAGTTTGTAACCAAGAGAGCAGCTCTGCGGAAAATACTAAAGGGTGTGCTATAGCCTGAAAAGAAAAGACATAAGAGAAAGGCTTGGAAGAGAGTCTAGAAATGAAGATTATATCAGTAAAAGTAACTAAAAGTGTAAAAAAAATAGTGGTGAAAATAAAATATGACATATGAAACCCAAAGGTCAAAATGGGTGAAGAACTGCCTTTACAGTAATAATATTGAATGTTAATGGATTACACTCCCCAATCAAAAGACACAGACCAGTGGAATAGATAGGAAAATATGAGCTGTCTATATGCTGTCTACAAGGGACTCACCTTAGACCCAAGGATACCAATAGATTAAAGTGAAAGGCTAGAAAATGGTATTCCATGCAGGCAGTAATTGAAAAAAAAAGGTGGAGCAGCTATACTTATATCATATGAAATAGACTTTAAAACCAATTTTTTAAAAATTAGAGACAAGGAAGAACATTGTATATTAACAAATCAGGCAACTCACCAGGAAGAAATAACAAACATAATATGTACCTAACCAGGTTGTCCCAAATCATATGAGGCAAACACTGGCAAAACTGAAGGGAAAATATATGTCTCTACAATAATAGTTGGAGACTTCAATATACCACTCTCAGCATTGACTAGAATATCTGGGCAGAGGATCAAAGAAAGATTGAATAGTATCATAAATGGACTAAATCTAATAGATATATACAGAACATTGCACCTCAAAATAGCAGGATATATGTTCTTCTCAAGTGCTTATGGATTTTTCTCCAGGATAGACCATATGTTGGGTCACAAGGAAGATCTTAATAAACTCAACTAGATTGAAATTAAAGAAAGCACTTTCTCTGATCATAATGGAATAAAGTTGGAAATCAGCAAGAGGCAGAAAGAGGGAAAATTCACAAATATATGGAGATTAAAAAATACACTTTGAAATAGTCAATGGGTCATAGAAGAAATTATAGGTAAATCAATAAATATCTAGAGATGAATGAAATCAAGAACACAAAATATCAAAACCTGTGGGATGCTATGTATTAGTCACCCAAAGGGGTGCTGATGCAAAATACCAGAAATTGGTTGGTTTTTATAAAGGGAATTTATTTGGAGTAGAAGCTTACAGATTCCAGGCCATAACGCATAAGTTACTTCCCTCACAGAAGTCTATATGGATCAAGATGGCTGCTGCTGTCTGCGAGGGTTCAGGCTTCCTGGGTTCCTCCGTTCCTGGGGCTTGCTTTACTTTGGCCTCAAGGTTCCTTTCTTCCTGGGACTGGCTCCCAGGAAACTCTGTGTGTTGACTTCCCAGTACTCTAGCTTAAGTCTTCAGCATCAAACTTCAAAATCAAAACTCCAACATTAAAAACCCCACATCAAAAGCTCCAACTCTGTCCTGTGCCAGACCTTTACTCTGTGAGTCCCCACCCCACCAAGAGGTGGGGACTGGGTGGGGACTCCATGCCCTAATCACAGCTTAATCATGCCCAGGTACAGATCAGATTACAAACATAATCCAACATTTCTTTTTGGAATTCATCAATTATATCAAACTGCTACATGCTACAAAGACAGGGCTGAAAAGAAATTTATAGCTTTCAATGCTTTTACATTAAAAAAGAAGAAAGAGCTAAAAATCAGTGACCAAACTACACAGTGGTAGTTGTGCAGTTCTATTAGCTTGAGTAACTAGTAAAAGAACAGCAAACTATTTCCAAAGGAAGCAGAAGAAATGAAATTGCAAATATCAGAGAAGAAATAAATGAATTTAAGAACAACAACAACAACAACAAAAAACAGAGAATTAACCAACCACAATTTGGTTCTTTGCAAAGATTAACAGAATCATCAAACACTTAGCTAGATTGACAAAGAAAAAAGAGAGAAGATGCAAATAATAAAATAAAAAAGGAGACATTACTATTGAAATCACAAAAATAAAAGAGAGCATAGGGAAATGGATGTGGCTCAAGTAATTGGGCTCCCACCTAACATATAGTAGGTCCAGGGTTCAATACCCAGGGCTTCCTGGACTGTGTGGTGAGTTGGCCTAGGTGGAGTGCTTCCCCGTGCAATGACTGCCGCCCCAGGCAGGAGTGCCCCTGCACAAGGAGAGTTCCTCACACAAGGGGTAACCTCCGTGCAAGAAGTGCCACCCCACACAGGAGTGCAGCCTGCCCAGGAATGGTGACACCCACACAGAGAGCTGATGCAGCAAGATAATGCAACAAAGAAAAAGGAGAGATACAGAGAAGAGACAACATGAGATGCAATGAACCAGCGAGCTGATGTGGCACAAGAGAGTGATCACTTCTCTCCCACTCTGGAAGGTCTCAGGATGGGTTCCCAGAGCTGCCTAATGAGAATAAAAGCAGACACAGAAGAACACAGCATGAATGGACACAGAGAGCAGAAAATGGGGAAGGAAGGGAGAAATAAATCTTAGGAAACAATGTAACTTAAAAAAAGGGATCATAAGAGGATACTATGAACAACACTATGCCAACAAACCAGACAATGTAGGTGAAATGGAAAATTTCCGAGGAATGTATGAATAAGCTACACTGACAGTAGAAAGAATAGAAGACCTCAACAAAATAATCACAAGTAAAGAGATTGAAACACTCATCAAACAACTCCCCAAAATGGATAGCCCAGGACCAGATGGTTTCACAGGTGAGTTCTATTAAGCATTCAAAGAAGATTTAACACCAGTCTTAAACTCTTCCAAAAAATTGAACAAGGGAAGCTACCAAACTCATCTGTGATGGGAATATGAACCTACTACCAAAACCAGACAAAGATATTATGAAAAAAGAAAATTACTGACCAATTTCCCTAATGAATATGTAAGCCAAAATTCTCAACAAATTAGTAGCTAATCAAACGAAACAACACATTAAAAGAATTATTTATCATGATCAAGTGGGTTTTATACCAGGCATGCAAGGCTGGCTCAACACAAGAAAATAAATCAGCATATACACCATATTAATAAATCAAAGAAGAAAAATCACATGATTCTATTCATTGACACAGAAAAGGCATTTGACAAAATACAGCATCCTTTCTTGATAAAAATACAAAAAAAAATAGGAATTGAAGGATACTTTGTTAACATATACTAACTGCTAATGTACTCAATGGTGAAAGACTGAAAGCTTTCCTTTTGAGATCAGGACAATACAAGGATGACCACTCTCACCATTGTTGTTCAATACAGTGCTAGACATTCTAGATGGAACAGTCAGGCAAGAAACAGAAATAAAAGGAATCCAAAATGGAAAGGAAGAAGTAAAATTTTGCTATTCACAGATGATATGATCCTATGCCTAGAAAGTCCCCAAAATCTACAACAAAGCTGCTAGGGCTAATAAGCAATTTCAGCAGATTGGCAGGATACTAGATTAAAATGCAAAAATTAGAGCTGTTTCTATACACTAGTAATGTGCAATCTGAGGAAGAAGTCAGAAAAAAATTCCATTTACAATAGTGACTGAAAGAATTAAATTTAGGAATAAACTTTACCAAGGATGTAAAGCATTTGTATTCAGAAAAATACAATGCATTGCTAAAGAAATTGTTAAGATGTCAATTCTACCCAAATTGATACACAGATTCAATGCAATCCTGATAAAAATTCCTCAAGCATTTTTTCAAAGAAATGGAAAACAAAATTATCAAATTTATTTGGAAGGGTAATGGTTCCCAAGTAGACAGAAACATCTTAAAAGGAAGAGAGATGGGAAGCAGATGTGACTCAAATGATTGGGCTCCAATATACCATATGGGAGGTTCATGGTTTGATTTCTAGGGTCTCCTGGTGAAGGTAAGCTGGACAGCATGACCAGCTGGCCTGGTGGAGAGCTGGCAGAGCAAGATGACACAACAAAAAGAGACATACAGAAGAGACAATAAGAGATGCAGCAGACCAGGGAGCTGAGGTAGTACAAGAGGTTGAGTGCCTCTCTCCCAATCTGGAAGGTCGCAGGATTAGTTCTCAGAGCCACCTGAAGAGAAGACAAGGAGACACAGAAGAACACACAGTGGATGGACACAGAAAGCAGACAGAAAGCACAAAAACAACAAGAAGGGTGGGTGAGAAATATAAAAAAAAAGGAAAAGCAAAGTTGGAGGACTCTCACTCCAGATTTTAAATCATATTACCTAGCTACTTTGCTAAAAATAGCATGGTACTGGCATAAAGATAGATATATAGAGTAATGGAACTAAATTAATCAATCAGAAACAGACCCTCACATGTATGGTCAAGTGATTTTTTACAAAACTGTCAAAACCCTGCTGGGGAAGAGCAGTCTATTCAACAAACAGTGCTGGGAGAACTAGATATCCCTATCCAAAAGAAATGGGGCCCCTATCTCACACCTTATACAAAAATTAACTCAAAATAGATCAAAGCCCTATATATAAAATTTAGAACCATAAAGTTTCCAGGAGAAAATGTAGGAAAACATCTTCAAGACCTGGTGGTAGCTGTACATTCTTTTTAAAAATTTAATTAATTTGTTTGTCTATTTATTTTAAAGAATATTTAGAGTTCATAAATGTTACATAAAAAATATAGGAGATTCCCATATGCCCTACTTTCTCCCTCTCCCACATTTCAACATCCTTCATTAGTGTGGTACATTTGTTATAATTGCTGAATGCATACTGAAGCACTGCCATTAACCACGAATTACAGTTTACATATTTTAAACTCTATCCCATGTAATTTTGTAAGTTATGGCAAAATATATAATGGCCTGTATCCATCCTTTCAATGTCATGCAGAACAATTCCAATGTCTAGAAAATGCCCCATATTACACCTATTTTTCCCTTTCCCTCCCCTCAAAACTTCCAGTGGCCACTGCCTTCACATCAATGCTACAAGTTCTTCCATTGCCATAGTTCCTCAGTGTGACAGAATTGGGTCCATTTGTGGTCTCCCTACACATGGCTCTTCTGCCCCTTCTATTTGAACCTATACTTGAAAGGCATATGTCCAAGAGACTTAAATCTTTGGTCTGTCCATGTTCAGGTGGGCCCTGAATCTCAGCAAAAGCACAACATCTTCTAGCCAGTGTACTGGACTCACCCAGAACAAATAACAAGTTGATGATGATAGACAAGGCCCATCCCAAGGAACAGAGAGAGTCAGCAACTGTATGCAAGAGAGTTCCATCAATCTACCCCATGCTACCTAAGCCCCCTCTCAACTAGAGGAAGAGTGGGCATCACCATCCCCAAATACTCAAGATTGGGGAATGAACAATGGACTAAAGCAGACTTAATATTATTCTTCCATAGACATTGTTATTTTAGTGGTGGTGCATTCTTAAACCTTACACCTAAATCATGAGTAATGAAAGAAAATATGGATAAGTGGGACCTCCTCAAACTGAAAAGCTTCTGTGATTCAAAGGACTTCATCAAGAAGGTGAAAAGGCAACCCACTCAATGGGAGAAAATATTTGGAAACCATGTATCCAATAAGGGTTTGATTTCTAGTCTACACAGAGAGATCATAACAATAAAAGAGCAAGCAATACAGTTAAAAACTGGGCAAAAGATTTAAATAGACATTTCTCCAAAGAAGAACTACAAATGGTCAAAAAGCACAAGAAAATATGTTCAATATCAATAGCTATTACGGAAATGCAAATCAAAATGACAATGAATGAGGTATATCACACTACAGTAGAATGGCCATTAAAGTCTTTTAAAAAAACAGTAAACAATAAGTGCTGGAGAGTATGTAGAGAAATAGGAACCCTCCTGCACTGTTACTGGGAATGTAAAATGATGCAGCTTCTGTGCAAGACAGTTTGACATTTCCTCAGAAAGATAAATATAGAAATTCCATATGATCCAGCAATTCCTCCACTAGGAATATATCCAGAGGAAGTGCAAACTGATGTAAATAGACATTTGCACACCAATGTACACTGAGGCATTATTTACAATTGCCAAAGTATGGAAACAACGCTAATGTCCATCAACTGATGAATGGATAAACAAAAATTGCATATACAATACAATTAAATACCTATGCTGTAATAAGAAGAAACTAAATTAGGGTGCATATGATAGCATGGATGAATCTTGAAGACAATATGCTAAGTGAAATAAGTGCCAAAGGACAAATATTGCATGGTCTCACTAGTATGAACTAAATACAAAGGAAAATGCACAGTTACAATATAGCGTATAGGTTATTAAGGATAAGAGGAGAGCTGAGAAATGGTACTGATGCTTAATGCATGTAGAAGTTTTAATTAATTTGACTGTCGATGTGTGGAAATGGATAGAGTTGATGGTAATACATTATAGTGACTAGAATTAACGCAGTTTGTCTATAAATGGGATTGGAGTTGAAAAGGGTAGTCTAGGGGTGTAAATGTCAATTGAAAGGAAGCTAGAGAATAATCTAGGGCCTGAATAACAGTGAACCCAGAGGTGGATAAGAATTATAACCACATTTACATAGTACAAATACAAGCATATCCTTCTATGAACTAGAATAAATGTATATCACTATTGCAAGGTGGTAAGAATGTGGAGAAGCCCGGGAAAAACGCAATTCATGTAACCTGTGGAGTATAGTTACCAGCAGTACTGTAAAATTATTGCATCAATGCCAAAGATGTACTGTGTTAATAATAGGGGGTTATGGGAAAAATATACCAAATGTATGCTATAGACTATAGTTAGTGGCGATAGTTTGATACTATTTCATAATGTATAACAATGTTCCACAACAATGTAGTATGTTGGTGGAAGGGTGTGGTATGGGAATTCCACCAAGGAGCATGATAATTTTATAAGTTCACAAATTCCCTAATAAAAAAATATTTTAAAAAAACCTACAGACAGCATAGATGAAAACTAACAGCTACCAAATAAAATTATAAAATAGCTTGTCCCCCAAAAATATTTACAGTAAGTTCCTATATAACCCACACTTAGTTTCCCCTAAAATTAGCATCTTATATAACTACAATGCAATTATCTAAAGCAGGAAGTAACCTTTGGTATAATATTAAGTAAAAAAAACACATCAACACTAGCACCACACCAACACTCTATCTCATCTTGTTAGTTCATGTCACCCATTTTTGCTCCGCCTTCCCTTCTGATTTAATTGTAATATAGTTATTACCTTACCACACACTCCTGCCTTTCTGCTGTAGAAATCTTGTCCTTTCTAGAGACCCAGGAAGTATAATGTTCATTAAGATTATAGCATTAACAGTAGTGTGTGATAATTCCAGACACTTAGGCAAGTGTCTCAATAGCCTCTTCTGGAGTGATTTCACTAAATATAGAAAACCCCCTATCCCCAGGCCAGGCCTGTGACCCTGAACTTAATAGCTCTATTTGTGCTTCATTGATGGTGATGGTGGTCGTGGTGATGCTTTTGTTTTTGAAAGTTTCCCCGCTAAAAAACTTGTGATTCTTTTTATTTTTTTATTTTATTTGTTTTTATTCATTTTTTAAAAATATATTACATTCAAACGTTATGAGGTCCCCATTCACCCCCACCGCCCCCACCCCACCACTACCCCCACAGTAACACTCTCCCCCATCATCATGACATATCCATTGCATCTGGTGAGTACATCTCTGGGCATCGCTGCACCCCATGGCCAGTGGTCCACATCATAGCCCACATTCTCCCATGTTCCATCCAGTGGGCCATGGGAGGACATACAATGTCCGGCAATTGTCCCTGCAGCACCACCCAGGACAACTCCAAGTCCCGAAAATGCCTCCACATCTCATCTCTTCCTCCCATTCCCCGCACCCAGCAGCCACCATGGCCACTTTTCCACATCAATGCCACATTTTCTCGATTATTAACCACAATAGTTCATGAATAGAATATCACTAAGTCCACTCTAATCCTCACTGTATTCCTCCTTCCTGTGGACCTTGGCTTGGTTGTGTCCATTCCACATCTATGTCAAGAGGGGGCTTAGATTCCACATGGATACTGGATGAAATCCTCCTGCTTTCAGTTGTAGGCACTCTATGCTCCATGGTGTGGTGGGTTGACATTCTTCAACTCCATGTTAGCTGAGTGGGGTAAGTCCAAAAAATCAGAGTGTAGGAGCTGAAGTCTGTTGAGGCTCTGGGCATGGCTATTATATTGTCAGTCCAGAGATTCAAATCCCTTAGATATATCTTAAACCCCAGCACCAACTACAATTCCAGTAAAGTAGCATGAAAGGCTTGTGAAAAGAGATCCCATCTGAGTCCAGCTCCATCATGCAGAAACACCAGTTCCAAAGAAGGGCCAACTGACATGGCAGTGAACCCCATCTGCCATGACTATAGAACCTGTGGGTCTCTTTAGCCCTCAAAAGAACCAATACCTGGGGTTATATCTACTTTATCTGTCTCTGAGACTCTGCTCAGGTGTGCATAAGGGCAATCCTTCTGACAACCTCCGGACTCTTTTTTAGAGACTCATAGCCATATAAACTCATTTGTCCTTTCCATTTCCCCCTTTTTTCCAAAGTCAAAAAGCAGGTTTTAACACTGATATTACATGTAGATAGAGATATTCTGCTGGTCCGAGCTGAACCTTTTATTCAAGGTCTTTTTCTAGTTACATCATCAGCTAGTGCTTGGTAGTAAGCCCTCGGTGCCAGGGAGACTGTCCCTGGGAGTCATGTCCCACACTGCAGGGAAGGTAATGCATTTACATGCTGAGTTTGGCTGAAAGAGTGGTCACATTAGAGCAACATGGAGGCTCTCAGGAGGTAACTCTTAGGCACCCTGCAGCTCTAGGCCTAGTTCATATTTCAAGCCCACAGGCTCAAAATTGTAGCTATCAGTATCAAGGGTTCATTGTTGGACCATCTGTCTTTATTGTACTTGGGGCATTGTTGCTGTTCCATTAGGGAATGTCATAGAGACCCACTGGCTAGGAACTCAGCACTCCCTCAGTTGTCATTTTTAACTGAATCCATGTAGGTAGAGCGGCAGAGACATTCAGCCTGGCTGTGTTGCGAGTGAGTAGATGAGCACACTCTCTAGTCCACACACTTTTGGGCACACCCAAAAGATGGCACACTGGCACTGAGCCAAATATCTCCAGCCCCACCTCACCCTCCTCCCATGAGCCCTCCACCTATCAGCTATGCCTGTAAGCCAAACCGTTATATAAACGCTGCAACTTCCTCAATAAAGCAGACGTACGTCATGAACCCGTCTCTGGAGTGAGTCTGTCTCCATCGTCCTTACCCCAACGAGCCCCTCGTTCAACAGTCTATATATCTAAATGCCTAAAGAATAACCTAGGAACTGAATAGCACAGAAAACCAAGAGGTGGATGAGAATTGTGGTTGATGGTACAGATCCAAGTGTCCTTTGTCAGAAGGAGGAAATGCACATCATTATTATCATATACAATATGGTGGGAGAGGACAAAAATGGGAAAAGCACAACTGGAGTGGCAGATGGACTATGATTAGCAGTGATAATGTAGTATTCTTGCATTTATGCCAAAGATGTACTGTGTAGGTAATGGTGCAGTATGGAAAATATGTGCCATATGTACACTATGGGTATGGTAACAACTGGATGATATTATCATATCATCTGTAAACAATATTCCACCACAGTGTGGTATGCTGATAGAGGGGATTTGTTTGGGAATTCCACACATGTGCACAATTGTTTTGTAAATTTACAACTTCTGTCATAGATATACATTAAAAAATAATAATAGGGTGGGCTGGGGGAAAACCTACCAAATATAAGAAAAGGACTATATTAGTAGTAAAATTTCCTCGATATTCTTTCATAATCTATAAAAAGTCTCACAATAATGAAAGGTATTGATGGAGGGTTGATATGTGAGATCCCGTATGATGATATGCATGTTTGCTTTGTAAGTTCACAATTTTTATTATACACTTGTTTATGTATGTTCATGAGATAAAGATAACAAAATAAGGTTGGTTGGGGGAAAAATACTTTCTTTAGTAGAAATATTTTGATGTTGCCCTTTAATCATTACTTGAAAATGTTTAACAAGAATGCAAGGTATTGGTGGTAGGATGAAGTATAAGAGTCCTGTATGATGTTATATGTTTGCTTTGTAAGCGCAAAACTATTAATATACACTTATTGTTTACATATGTTTCTATATGAGAGATATACTTCAATAAATTTTTTAAAAATTAAGGAAAAAAGCTACCATTTCCATTAATTGCAACACCTACTCTCCAGTTCACTGGCCATATAGGATTGAAGCCTCCCCTCAATTAGAGGTCGAGTAGTCATCACCCATCCCAGAATCTTCAGGATTGGGGAATAAAATATGGAATTGAAGGGACTTACTGGTATTCTACTACAGACATACTGGTATTCAAGCAATAGAAGAAATTATATCATTGATGTGGAAAGAGTGGCCACTAGAGGAGCAGAAGGCAGGGAGAGGGAAAAGGAGGTGTAAAATATGGGGTCATTGTTGGGACATGAAATAGTCCTGAATCACATTGCAATGACACATATAGGACATTACTACCCTGCCAAAACCTACAGAATTGAGTGGGAGAGAGTGTAAACTAAATGTAAACTATAAACCACGCTTAGTGGCAATGCTCCAAATATGTTCAACTGCAGTGAATTTACCATACTAATGAAAGAAGTTGCTAAATGTGGAGAAGGATGGGAGGTGTGGGGAGTGGGGCATTTGGGTACCCCTTATATTTCTATATAAAATTTTGTGTAATCTATTTACCTTCTAAAAAAATACAAAATATATTTTTAAAAAAACCAATTCTATTCACTACACCACCTAAAAGAAAAAAAAAAATACCTGAGAATAAATTTAAACAAAGAGATGAATAACCTGTACAATGAAAATTACAAAACACTACTGAAAGAAATTAAAGAAGACCTAATAAATGGCAAGATATTACCTAAAGTGATCTATGGATTAAATGCAATACCTCTCAAAATTTCTACATTCTTTTTATTTGGAGAAATGGAAAGAGTTGATCCTCAAATTCATATGGAATAGCAAGAGGCCCCAACTAGCAAAATCAATCTTTCAGAAGTCTCACAACTATATAACAAGCACATGCAGCCAGGATATCATGCCATATCATACATGACATATAAAGAACTAGAAAAATCTGGTCTGTTCTCCAGGGGGAAAAAAACAATTAGCGGATAGAGCCCCAAAGGAACAACAGAAAGAATGAGACAAAGCAGTAAGTCTCTGCTCAATGCGAAAGGTAAACACTCTTCTTGGAGTGAAAGAAAAGATAGTTCAAAACAAAGAAACAAACAACAAAAAGATGTAAAAGGAAAACTTTAGACTTAGATATAAAACATCTAAATTCAAGGACAAACCAGCAAGATGGTGGCCAGAGGAAGGAGTTCCGAGAGTCAGTTCATGCTACAGGACAGTTAGTAATCACACTGAGCTATCTATTAAAGCACCTGTTTGGGGGCTCCAGGAGACCAGGAGAGCATCCTGCAACATCCCTGAAAGCATGGGAGGAGGACACTGCCCATCTGCAGAGAAGATTTCTAAGTAGAACACTCCACACCCCAGAGGCTGGCGCCCATCTTCCAGAGGCAGCACAAGACATCTCGGAGCTATTCCTCAGCTGCAATCAGAAGTTCCACTTCCCAAAAATGGCAGAGGAAGAGAAGACTGGGCACCAGCTTCAGATACTGATTAGTAAAGTAAATTAGGCAGTCTAAAGTATAATGTTTAGAATGGCTAAAATTTGAACCTATCCAAGTCAGAAAGAGGCTGGTAACCACTATTTTAACTCTGTCCCTGGCACAAGGAGAAAATTCCAGTGATGGTAAGGTCAGGCTTCTTTCCATCCTCATCAGATTGTAGCTCTAGGCTAAGCCCCAGCCCCACCTCCAGCAGGGAGGAGGCTGTGGGGCCCTGCACCAGCCTCTCCAGGAAAATACAGGCCATGCCTCAGAGGACTGCAATTATTCTACTCTGGCTGCCTCAGGAGCTATTCTGGATTTGGAAGCTCCATTTCCCAAAAAACAGGGAAGGAAGGGATGCTTGGCCACCGATTGCAGCTAGTGATTAGTAAATATGGCTGGCTGAAATAAAACCCTACGAACAGGTAAAGTTTGAACCTGTCCAAGTCAGAAAGAGGCCAGTGGACACCATTTTGACTTTGTCCCCAGCATGAGGGGAATCTGGGCTGGCTGAAAATCATAGTGATCATAGGGACTGGCTTCTTGTACTGAGATCAGCCTGCAGCCCTAGCCTAGGCATCAGCCCCACCTCTACCAGGGAGGAAGCTGGCGGGCCCTGCACCAGCCTCTCTGGGTAACTGCAGGAACATTCGGCTGGCAGACTGAATACTGGGAAGACTACCAGGGCAACTATGGTCATTTTTGCACATGTACAGCATAGCATGTTGCCCACACCTGCAGCTCTATCCCTGCCAATGCAGGGGAGAAAGGGACTTTAAGCTTCCTCAGTCTCTCTAGGTGACTACAGTCTAGGTCTGCGTACCCTGGATCATTCCACACAGCTGTGGCACTATCCATATCCTGCAAAGGAGAAAGAAGGGAGGAGATTCGTCAGTCCTTGGGAAACAAGGGCAGCTTGAGTCTCCACTGCATTCAACACCAACTATATCCTTGGCTCCTACTACACAACTGGCAAGGCAGAAAGGGCAAAAAAAAACTAAACTAAAGAGAGAAACTGCACCCAGAATACACCTAGTAAGCCAGATGGCAAGACACCAACAAAAACTGCAATCCATACAAAGAAATAGGAAGATATCGCCCAGATAAAGGAACAAGGTAAGCCTCCTGATGACATAAAGGAGTTGAGACAACTAATCACAGATGTTCAAACAAATCACCTTAACAAATTCAATGAGATGACTAAAGAGATTAGATATATAAAGACTACACTGATGCTCCTCACCTGCCATAGCTGAACCCCTCTATGGTACAAAACTACTTCAAAAATGAAGCTTAATATATTCATTGCCTTGCCAATGGGCCCTACTTTGGAATTTTTGTTCCTGAGTCTAATGGATTGGGACTCAGATGTGACCTTACGACACTTTTACTGACCCTGTGGTTGGCTGGGGTTGGTATATACTAAGGAACTTAAATCTCTGGACTGGGCATGTGCCAGCCTAGCCCTGGGCCTCAGCAGAGCTGCAAATCCTACTCTCCGGTTTGTTGGACTTACTACATAGGTCAGCTAGGAGGTAAAGATGGTCAACCACCACACCAGAGAGCCAAGCACGCCTATAACTCCAAGCAGGAGAATCACATCCATCAACCATGTGGGATCCTTCTCGATATAGAGGTGCAGTGGACATCACCAAACCAGGGTCCACAGCATGGAGGAATAAAATATGGATTACAGTGAATTTACAGGTATTCTATTATAGAACTATTGGTGACTACTAATGGTAGAAACTGGAGCACTGATCTGGAGAAAGTGGCCACGGTAGCTGCTGAGGGTAGGAAGAGGGAAGAGGAGATGAGATGTGGGACATTTTCAGACTTGGAGTTATCCTAAATGATACTGCAGGGACAGATGCTGGACATTATATATCCTACCATAACCTACTGAGTGGCCTGGGGAGAGTGTAAACTACAATGTAAACTATAATCTATGCAGTGCAGGAGTGCTCCAAAATGTATTCACCAAATGCAATGAATGTGCGACAATCATGAAAGAGGTTGTTGATGTGGGACTAGTGGGTGGATGGGGTGTAGAGTATGTGGGAACCTCTTATATTTTTTAATGTAACATTTTTTTGATCTATGTATCTTTTTAAAAAAACGACAACTTAATAAAAAATTTAAAAAAGATTACACTGGAAGAGCACAAATTTGAAAGTACACACAGAAAAACTGGAGATCTTATGGGAATTAAAGGTGCAATAATGAAATTTAAAAAATAGTGGAGTCATAGAAAAGCAGATTTGAGGAGGCAGAAAAAAGGACTGGTGAGCTTGAAGAAATAGCTTCTGAAAGTAAAAGTATAAAAGAACAGTGGAAGAATGGAAAAAATTGAACAAGGTCTCAGGGAACTAAATGCCGACAAAAGACGTGCAAACATATATGTAAAAGGTGTCCAAGAAGGAGAAAAGGGGAAAAGGGCAATAGGAATGTTTTAAGAAATAATGGTAGAAAATTTCACAACCCTATTAAAGGCCTTGGATATCCATATCCAAGAAGCACAATGCACTCCCTTATGTATAATTTCAAAGAGCACAACCCCGAGACATATTAATTATAATGTCAAATATCAAAGACAAAGAGAGAATTCTGAGTAGCAAGAGAGAACAAATGCATAACATATAAGGGATAGCCAACAAGATTAAGAACAGAGTTCCCATGGAGGCAAGAGAGAGTGGTGAGTGTTACAGGTCTTTTAGAATGTGTTTAGTAGGTCTTCTGGCTCTTGCTGGAAGACCCTTACTTTCCCCATATTTTTTTTTCTTTCCATCCCCTACCCTGCTGTTATTGCTGTGTTCATTTGCTGTGTGATCTTCTTTATCAATTTCTTTTTTGTCTTCTCATCTTTCTCCTTTAGGATTCACTGGGATTCCATCCTGGGTAACTCTAATGTGGAGAGAGGTTCCCTGTCAATTCTACTACCTCAGTTCCTGGTCTCTTGCTGCGCTTCACCTTGACTCTTCCCTTGTCTCTTTTTCAATGCATCATCATCTTGCTGCATGACTCACACAGGTGCTGACTCACTGTATGGGCACTCAGCTCAACATGCAGGCACTGGCTCGCCACACAGGCACTCGTGTGGGAATTCAGTATGCCACCCAGGCACTCACGTGTGCACTTGGCTCACCAAGTGGGGACTCAGTTTGCCATGTGGACACTAAGCTCACCTTGAGGGCACTCGGCTCACCATACGGGCACTTGGCTCAGTGCAGACACTTGGCTCGTGGACAATGGCTTACCATACAGGCACACTTTTTCTTCTTCTTTTTCACCAGGAGACACTAGGGACCAAATTTGGGACTTCCCATATGGTAGGCAGAGACCCCATCACATGAGTCACATGTGCTTCCCACATTCCCCATATTTAACAATAAAGTTAAGTTCACCTTAATAAACTGGGTATTCTTAAAAAACATAAAAAGAAGACAACATTGGTATAATATATTTAAGATACTGTGAGGGGAAAATTTCCAGTTAAGAATCTTATATCCGGTAAGACTGTCTTTCAAAATTGAGGGTGAGTTTAGAATATTCACAGATAAACAGAAATTGAGAGAGTTTATAACCAGGAGACGAGCTTTGCAGGGAATATTAAAGGGCATGTTACAGCCTGAAATGAAAAATCAGGAAAGAGAGTCTAGAAATATAGAATATGTAAGAAAAAGTAACCGAAAGTGTCAAAAGAGTGGTGAAAATAAAATATGATAGATAAAACACCAACATTTAAGAATCAACTTAACAAACATTATAAAGCACTTGTATTCAGAAAACCACAACTCATTGTTAAGAGCAATTTAAAAAGATGTAAATAATTGGAAGAACATGTCATCCTCACTATTATAAGACTAAATATCATTAAGATGTAAATTCTACTTAAATTGATAAACAGATTCTATGCAATTCTGATAGAACTTCCAACAGCATTTTGAAAATATTTGGAAAGCATGATTATCAAATTTATTTGGAAGGTGAAGGGGTCCTGAATACCAGGAACACCTTAAAGAAGAAAAGTGAAGTTGGAGGACTCTCACTTCTGGACTTTAAATCATATTACCAAGGTATACTGGTGAAAACACCATGGTACTGAAATAAAGACAGATACATAGACCAATGGAAATGAAGTGATGGTTTCACAAACCATCAGTTTTTATGTTAACAAATTTCTTTTTATTAAAGTTAATAGATGACACAGAATGTTACATTAAAAAAAAAAGAGGTGCACATATAACCCAGTCCCCAACTTCCACCTCCATCATTTTTGTAATCTGTATTTTTCTGAAGATACATCACAAAAAAGGTTATATTATAAAAAAAGAGGTTCCGATATACCCCCCCTTTCCCTCACCCCACTCCTCCCACACTAACAACCTCCCTGATCATTGTGCCACACTCATCACATTTGGTGAACACATTTTGGAGCACTGCTGCACCACGTGGATAATAGTTTACCCTATAGTTCACAATCTCCCCAGTACATTCAGTGGGTTACGGCAGGATATATAATGTCCAGGATCTGACCCTGAAATATCATTTAAGAAAACCCCAAGTCCCAAAAATGCCCCCTCATCACATCTCTTTTTCCCTCTCCCTGCCCTCAGCAACTACTGTGGCCACATTCTTTACGTCAATGATACAGTTTCTTCTATTACAAGTCACAATAGTTTTATAGTACAATATCAGGAAGTCCACTCTAATCCATGTTTTATTCCTCCATTCTGTGGACCCTGGGGATGGTGATGTCCACTCTATCTCTATATAAAGAAGGGGCATAGATTCCTCATAACTGATGGATGCAATTCTCCTGCTTGCAGCTGTAGGCACTCTTTGTTCCCTGGTGTGGTGGCTGACCATTTTCACCTCCCTGTTAGCTGACCTGGGTAAGTCCAATGAACCACAGAGTAGGGACTGCCAACTCTGCTGAGGCTCAGGGCCCAGCTGGTACATAGGTAGTTAAGAGATTCAAGTCCCCTGAGTATACACTATCCATAATATGAACCACAGGTTCAGTAAAAGTGACAGAAGAGGCATGTGTAGACAGGTCATATCTGAGTCCAGCTCCATCACTCTCAGGAGCACAAATTCCAAAGTAGGGCCTATTGACTTGGCACAGAACTCAAAATCCATCTGCCATGACCATATACTCTGTGGGTTTCCATAGCCTTTAGGAGAACCAGTACCAAGGGTTGTATCTCCTTAAGCTGTTTCTGGGGTCCTGCTGAGGCGTGCGTAAGCATGACCCCTCTGATGACGTCCCAACTCTTTTTTGAAGACTCTCATCCATATATACTCATTTCTCTTTGCCATTTCCCCCTTTTATTCAAGGTAAAACAGCAGTTTTTAACACATGATCCTATATGTAGGCTGAGATATTCTGCTGGTCTGAGTTGACCTTTTATTCAAGGTCTCTTTCTAGCTGCATCACCAGTTGGTGACTGGTAATAAGCCATCGGCGCCCAGAAGGCTCATCCCTGGAAGTCATGTCCCACACTGGGAGGAAGGTACTGCATTTATGTGTTGAGTTTAGTTTAGATATTGGGCACATTTGAGCAAGATGGAGGCTCTCAAGAGGTAACTCTTAGGCACCCTACAGCTCTAGGCCTAGTTCATATTTCAGGCACACAGCCTCATAAGCATAGTATCATCATCAAGGGCTCATCGTTGGACCATCCTTCCTTGTTGGTCTTTGCTGTTGCACTTGGGGGATTACTGGTGCTCCATCAGGGAATGTTACAGAACTCCTCTGAGTAGGAACTCTGTACTCCCTTAGTTGTCATTTGTAACTGTAACTACTATAAAAATACCCAACATATACCAGAACATTTGTATGGCCCCTATATACATGCCCCGGAGAACACCCTCCCAACCATGTGACCCACATCAATAACAACCCACAACAGTGCTCCTCCCCTCCCCATAGGTGAAACTCTCTGTGGTCCAAAATGTCTTCAACAATGAAGTCTAATATATTGCCAAATGAAATTAATAGGAAAATGAAATATAGTGATGGGTTTAAAGATTAGAAATACACCTACAAATTTAGAAATATTAAGATAAAGAAAAAATAAACTGGTGTCTTAATAAAAATAAAAAATATCATAAAGCTTTGTTTTTAACTTTTTGCCTTTCATCACTGAAATAGGTGTTGCCCTGTACATACAGTGACAAGGCACTTTCTTTCACCTCTTTCTCAGTGTCTACATTCATTCCTCTTTTTTAAATTTTTTTTCTAATTTTTAACATTGTCTTCAAAAAAGTTTTAGATCACACATACACAATAGAGGGGACTCCCATATATTCAATATCAAATCCTTTCCCCCTTCCCCAGCAATGATCTTTTTACATGTTCATGTTACATTTGCTGCAGCTGATGTAAAGATTTTGAAACACAGCTTTCAAACCTGGTTCCATTTTGGTTTACATTATGGTTTATATTTCAGACTGTAAAATTTCTAAATTTTTAGTTTCCCTATGTTTACATTATGGTTTACACTTTATAGACTTGTATACATTTTTGGTGTACATTAACATGTCCTATATCCATCATTACATGATCTTGTGGAGCACTTTCATTGCCCCCTAGTTACCCTGCTTCCATCTATTCTATACCTCTCCCCACTTCCCCTCAGGGTCCATAGTGACATTCAATCTTCACTACTTCAGGGACCAGATTTACAGATACTTGCAACAATGCTGAGGGCTTGAATACTAGACTTCCCAAACTACTGAGAGCCACTGATTTTCTCAAGGAACACGAACAGCTCTTCACATCAAGGGTCAAGAGATTTTTGACAAGCCTGTCACATGCACCCAGTTCAGGGAGAACAGTCCATTCAATAAATGATGCTGGGAGAACTGGATATTCATAGCCAGAAGAAAGAAAAAAGGACCCCTACCTCACACCTTATACAAAAATTAATTCAAAATAGAACCAAACCCTAAATATAAAAGCAAAAACAATAAAGCTTCTAGAAAAAAATGTAGTAAAGTATTTTGAAGACTCAGTAGTAGGTAGTGGATGCTTCAAGGAGATAAGAGCGGGACTGACATGGACTACTGATATTTAATGTATGTAGAAGTTTTAATTAACCGTACTGTAAAAGGGTGGAAACATCTATAGCTGATGGTAATATGTTATAGTGATTAACATCTGTTATATAAATGGGAATGTGACTGAAAAGTGTAGTCTAGGGATATAAAGGCAAATTGACAGAAAGCTAGGGAATAATCTAGGGACTAACACAATAAACACAGAGGTGGATGAGAATTTCGGTTGATGGTACAGAGGACATAGTGTCCTTTGTGATCTAGAGAAGATATACATCACTGTTGCAGGGGGGTGGGAATATGGAGAAGCATGAGAAAAATACAACTAAAATAACCTATGGGCTGTGGTTCACAGTAATAGCGTAACAGTCATGCTTATATGCCAAAGATGTACTGTGTTGATAATGTGCGAGTATGGAAAAAATGTGCCAATGTAAGCTATGAACCTGATAATAACCTAATATTATTTCATAATCTTTAACGAATGTGCCACCACACAGTAGTATGTTGATAGAGGCGTGTTGTATGGGAATTCTATACATGTGCATGATTGTTTCCTAAGCTTACAACTTCTGTCAAAAATATATATATATTTTAAAAATAATAATAGGGTAGGTTGGAGGAAAAATAAACCAAATGTAAGATAAGGACTATAGCTAGTAGTAAGATTCTGATGACATTCTTGCATATTTTGTTACAAATGTCACATAACAATGAACATTGTTGGTGGTGGGCTGATGTATGGGACCCCTTTATGATGTTATGCATGTTTGCTTTGGTAAGTTCACAACTTTCACTATACACTTATTGTTTATGCATATTCACATATAAATCATATAAAAGTAATCATAATAGGGTGGGTTTGGGGGAAAATATATGAAACATAAGGTATTTTGATTACTAGTAATATTTTGAGGATGCTCTTTAATGATTAAAACTGTTTGACAACATTGTAAGGCACTGGTGGTAGGGTGAGGTTGAGAGCCCTGTATGATGCTATGTACGTTCGTTTTCTAAGTTCACAACAATCCACAATTCAGAAGTTCCTTGGGTGGGATAAATAAGAGAATGGAGGTAACAGAGGAAAGAATCAGTGACATGGAACTTAGAGCAGTAACATGATATAATGAACAACACAGAGCGGGCAAAAAGGTTAAACTAAAGTTAACAGAACCTCAGAAACCTGTAGGACAGTAAATATTCATGCTAAATGCTGAAGGGAGAAGACACAGAATGGTTCAGAATAAATATGGGCTAAAACAGCCTGAACACTCCCCAACCTTGTGATACACAGATCTGAGAAGCTCAGAAAACCACACCCTGACACATCATTTAAGATATCGGCTGATGATCAAAGATGAAAAAATCTGAAAGGACCCTAAGAAAAATGACACATTATAGGACAATAACAATTTGAAGGCCTGTCATTTCTCCTCAGACCGACAGAGGCCAGAAGAGAGTAAAACAGGATCTTTGAAGTGCTGAAATAAAATAGTATCAACCCAAAATACTACATACACCAAAAACTGTCTAAAGATTCAAGGCAAAACAGAAGATGGAGAGGACAGAGAAATCCAAATTTATTGCTAGACAACTTGCTCTTTAAAGATGCGAAAGGAATATCTTCAGGAACAGACATCATTAAATTCATTAATATATGAATATTTGGCAGAAATTAGACCATTTTGGGGGTAGATGGCCATACCACATGTACAGAGAATGTATATGACAAGTACAACCAAGAATAGGGGTTTTAATACTCTAGAGGACTGTGAGGAATCTACATTTTACTTGAATTGTTAAAACATTAACTGATTAGTATGTGAGAAGTTATCCCCAGAACAAACACTGAAAACAATTCCAAACAAAGTCAAAAAGAGGAGAACCATAACAGCCTTTATCTAGGAGATATAATTAAGCAGCTAAAAGAGTGGCACACAGGGTTTTTATGTGAACAAAAATATTCATTTCTCTTGGCTAGAGCATGACATTGGTTTTTTTTTTTTTTTTTGTACTTTCAGTCATAGAACATATTTCAAAATCACACACTAAGTACTCAGAGGTTAAAGTTTACAAAAAAGAAAAAGAACATAAATAACTACGGTTGACAATATGTTGCTAATTCTAGTGGTCTAGAGAGGAATCCTAACCAATGACAAACAAATGATGTCCCTGAACTAGACACAACTTAAAGAGTTTTTGGTTGTGGTCGTCACTGGGGTCTGGGTTTCTTGGAGGAACCTACCTATGACTTTCCATTTCATGGCCCCCTAGTTTGAATTCTCAGGCATTCCTAATCCTAGGGGTGCAGTTCCCTGGGCAAGCTGTGCTCCTCACAAGGCCAAAGACCATTCAGGATAATGAGAAAAAGGGTTCCGATGGCTCTGGGACTGCAGAGTCTGCGTTAGGCCTTTGAGGGTCAGGGGAGGCCTGGCCTCCCTCCTGCCCAGACCTGGGCCTTAAGAGAAAACTCCCTGCCAAAGCACAGAAAGCAGCTCCACCCAGAACTCCTGGATCTCTCTGAACCATGCACACAGGAAATGCTGTCAGGAACTCAGAGAGCTCCATTCCAGGTCTGCTGCCCCTGAGAAGAGGAGAGATCCAGCCCTGTCTGTCTCCCAGCTGCTCTACAGATACACAAAGAATGTGAGCAAGGATGGGCATTTTCCTATCTCCTCAGCCTCCATGAAAACCCCGAGAAAGATCCAGATCAGGCTTCCAGTCACCTCAGAGCAGAAAAAAACTCAGGCTCATCCACATCTGACAGTTCCAGGCACCATTAATGTAAGATTCCTCTGCTGTCACACAGGTGAGGGGCCCACCTGAGGCTGCCATCACACACACACTCACACACACACACAAACACACACACCAGCTAGGGTACTGAGTCACTGCTGAGGATCTAGACCCAGGAAAAGGAAGCAGTGCGCTGGATGAATCAACAGTTCCCTGGGTGGTAAGACTGAAGCACCCCAGAATGCAGCACCTCAGAGCCATTCCCTGGCCTGCTCCTGGCCTGCTCCTCCACCAGCTGCCTCTGCATCCCCCACAATAATCCACAGCTGAGGAGATGTGGGAAGGACTCCCCAGGCCCAGGGCTCATCCTGGGATCCACTGCAGTGGCCACCTCGGTGGGTCCTTAGCCTGAGAAGAAACGCTGCTCAGCAGACCCGTCCTCTCCTCACTGTCCCAGCCCCACCTGATGTGCAGGCACACCCTCTCCCCTCAGCCTCTTCCACCTCGCTGAGCACTGCTGCCACCCATCATCAGATACCAACCAGGCCGGGCTGTGTGCTAGGCCCTCTTCTGCCCTGGATCCCGGACCCACAGGAGGTGGACACTGTGAAAGAAGCCCAGAGCCTGCTCCTGCAGCTGCTGCTGAGGGTCCTCCTCCTTCATGGTAAAACCCATTTTGGGGAGACCCCTGAATGGGGAGAGAGGGGTCCCTCTGCATCCCCGACTCTCTGTGATGGCTGCAGCTGATGCCTGATGCTGGTTCTGCCTTCCCCACAGCTCCCAGCACCTCCTCCCTCCGCAGGTATCCCATCATATTCAGAATGAGGTCGGTGATCCCTGTGTGTGTGGACTCTCCTGACTCCTTCTCATGGACACCCCTCCCACCACTGGGCCTGGGGACCCTCACTCCA
Organism: Dasypus novemcinctus; assembly: GCF_030445035.2. Taxonomy (NCBI): domain Eukaryota; kingdom Metazoa; phylum Chordata; class Mammalia; order Cingulata; family Dasypodidae; genus Dasypus; species Dasypus novemcinctus. Next base: position 8,091,546 of record NC_080694.1, on the reverse strand, counting down.
CGGGCCTTCCAGATGCTGCTTCTGCAGCCACTTCCAGCCCCTCAACCAGCACACCTGCAGCCCTGACTTCCCACCTTCCTCTGACCGTCGGGTCACCCTGATGAATACCACATCCCTCCCCCCTCCACTGCTCTGTGGGCCTCCTGCTGGCTCCAGTGCCAGCTTCTTCCCACCTGACCAGGCCCTTCAGCAACATCCAGCGGCAGCGCTGCCTCAGCCACAGACACCCCCAGCCTGCACACACATGGGTTCTGCAGCCCGACCCCAAAGTGTAAACTCCCCTTTAACCCTGTAGCAGCGCCCCAGCTCCTATGTGGAGTCCCTGGTGGGCAGCTTCCTGGAAACCTCGGCTTTGACCATTCTTTCCAATTTGAAAACCTGGCAACTCCCACCTCAACTCTGCTGAAGGCCAGACACCCCTGCGCATCTCCACTGCTAGCTTTGCTGGGTTGATACCTAGAGGTTTCACCTTGGGCAGCCATGCCAGGCTCCAGCTGGCCTCTGGGTCCACCCCACCGTGTTCTCCTCCAGCACAGGCAATGCCTCTGGCTTTGCAGCCACCACCAACATGCCCTGTGCTGTGACAAATTTCAACCCCAGCACGAGGCAGCAATGCTCAACATACGGCAGCATCACCCCAGTCGTCTCCAGGTCGGGGGTTTCAGCAGCACATAAGAGGTTTGGGAGCCAAGTGGAGGTCACAGATCTGAGCTCCAACATTGATGCACTCAGTAAAAGAGGAGAAAGGAGTGGGGCCCCCACACCACATATCACTTTGGGGTAAGCTTAGGCCTAAAGACCTGGGGCCCTGGAGCCAAAGCACCCTATGGCCAACATAGGGGCCAGCACCCCGAAGAGTAACCCTGTGTATGAAGGCACTGATGCCCGACATGCTGCCCAACACCCAGGGGTCTGCCCCAGCAGGGCCCCCTTATTTCCTGTGGAGGACCTGGCACCTCTCAGAGACATACTGGATTTACATTCACGTCCATCCCAGCCTTTAATTTCATGAGCCCACCAGGAGGAGCCTTGCCTTCAGGGTTCTGTCACCACAAGTCAGGGCTTTGCAGGAGACAGAACTGTTTGGGCCCTTAGCCCGTTCACTTCTCTCCAGGTGCAGCTCTACCATGACAAGTTTTAAGAGGCAAATGCTGGCCTGAGGCAGCGGAACCTCAAGAAGCAGGCTTGTCCACTTTCCTGCAGGCTGGACCAGGGGCTGTCAACTTTAAAAGTGTTATACAAATCAACGCCTGTTCTCTGCACTCCTAGAGCCAAATGGAGCCCCAAAGACAAAGGTTTCCATTTCCTCTGTGTTTCCTGCAGTTTTTTGATCCAGAAGTTGGGGGTTGGGGCTGTCATCTGGTAGGATCCCAGCAGTCAGATTACTGAGACAGGAGAGGAAGCCTCGGCCCGTCCTCTCCAGACTTAGAGCCAGCAGAGCCCACTGCTGCCCATGGGTGCCTCCTGCCCTTCCCATTTTTCTTGTCAGTCTTGCATATGTTTTATAAATAAAACCTGGTTCTGGGAAGCAGACTTGGCCTAATGGATAGGGCATCTGCCTACCACATGGGAGGTCCACAATTCAAACCCCGGGTCTCCTTGACCCATGTGGAGCTGGCCCATGCACAGTGCTGATGCACCCAAGGAGTGCCGTGCCACACAGGGGTGTCCCTAGCATAGAGGATCTCCACGCGCGAGGAGTGCGCCCCATAAGGAGAGCTGCCCAGCGTGAAAGAAAGTTCAGCCTGCCCAAGAATGGTGTGGCACACACAGAGAGCTGACACAGCAAGATGACGCAACAAAAAGAAACACAGATTCCCGGTGCCGCTGATAAGGACAGAAGTGGTCACAGAAGCACACACAGCGAATGGAAACAGAGCAGACAACAGGGTGGGGGGTGAGGGGAGAGAAATACATTTTAAAAACCTGGTTCTTTTTCTTTTATGTAATTTATCTATGCTCTGTAAATCAAGTATAGAGAAGCCACTGACATACAGAATTGGAGACAGATGAAGCTAGACTTAACTCTTAAAGTTTTGATGTCCCAGTTAATATGGTGGGGAAAGCAGCACAAAAGATGAAACCTGAGTAGAAACTTGACCCAGAAATATTAAAAATGTGTTTTGACTTAAAGGGACGGGAATTCAAGATAGGGAAGGGATTTAGCTCAACTGATAGAGCGCCTGCCTACCACACGGGAGGTCCAGGATTCAAACCCAGAGCCTCCTGACCCGTGTGGAGCTGGCCCACATGCAGTGCTGATGCACGGAAGGAGTGCCCTGCCACGCAGGTTGTCCCCCGTGTAGGGAAGCCCCATGGACAAGGAGTGAGACCCTGCAAGGAGAGCTGCCCTGCAGGAAAAAAACACAGCCTGCCCAGGAGCGGCGCCACACACGGAGAGCTGACACAGCAAGATGATTCACCACAAAGAGACACAGATTCCTGGTGCTGACGACAAGAATGCAAGCAGACACAGAAGAACACACAGTGAATGGACACAGAGAGCAGACAACAAGGGTGGGAGGGAAGGGGAGAGAAATAAAATGTAAATCTTAAAAAAAAGAAAAAATATACAGTGGATCCAGGGAAAGGACAGATGGGGTGCCCAGGGTAAAAGCGGCCTGGGGGAAGGTACTGGTAGATGGGGAGCCTGGGGTGAAGAGGGTGGGCCCAGGGAAGGGGAGTCTGACAGTGGAACGGGCTGGGTCATCGCTAGTACACACAATAAAACACATCTGATATAGCTAGTGTTTTGAAGCTGGTGTTTATTTTTGCTTTTAATTAAGGTTTAGACAAATCACAGCTCACGTAGAGAGTGTGGGACTGACATCAGGGCCCTAGGACCAGAGTGAATGAGGGATGAAAAGTCACCTCCACTCTGTAAACAGTAAAATGCATAGGTCTAAGATATGACATATTTCTGGACAATTTATCTTAAAATACACATAGGACCCACTGAGTCCATGACTCTCCTTTTGGAGGAATAAGAATGGAAGGAGGCTGCTTGAGGAGGCAGGCAAGCTAATGTTAGATTTCAATTATAAAACAAAGTCTAAAGCTTAGGTATGTTTATTAATCACCATTTAACAGATGAGGGATAGGCACAAAGATCTCAAGTACTCTCCCCGAAGTGACCCAGCAAGTACATGTCAGGATCTAGGTACAGGGAAGTCTAACGTTAGGCTACACCCTGTGAATATGACTTCACAGGAGTCACAATTCCACCCTAGCTGGGCTGACCTCATAGCCCACGGCGAGTCTCAACTACATCCAAGTCCTGCAAATGTGATGGTCTGAAAGCACCTCCCCTGCCAGGAGAGGCATCGTACAGATGGTGGAAAGAGCCAGGCACCAGGCACTGTCCTCCACTCTTTCCACTCTACTAAATGGTGAGTGAGTGAGGACTGTGTATGTGACCCTGTGCTAGGCCCAGGGCAGGGAGAGAGGAATGTAAACCTTATAGGAAGTCATTTACAATCCAGTGAGCAAGAGATAAAGAATCAGCAAATACAACGTGAGGGGTGAGTGGTAGGATAACAGAGCAGGTAAGAAAGATGTTGGGAATGGATGTGGTTCCAGCAGTTGAACACCTGCTTCCCATATACGGGATGTCCCAAGTTTCGTTCCTGGTGCCTCCTAAAAACAAACAAGCAAATGAATAAACCAACTCAGTGGTTCAGTGCGAGCTTCCCACAAACAAGGTCCCAGATTCAATGTCCAGCCCTGGAATCGCAAAAGAAATTTTTTTTACCTAAGTCAGAGGAGACAAGACTGGAGCTGGGGATCAAAGGAGGAGGAAGTAGCCAAGTGGTGAGGGGCTATTTCCACATGAAAGAAGTGGACAAGGAAGACAGTCACTGGCTAACCTCCAAGGCCAATAAGCATATGAAAAGATGCTCAAGTTCATTAGCCATTAGGGAAAGGCACATTAAAAGTATGATGAGTTATCACATCACACCCATTAAAATGGCTATTATTTTTAAAATTGGAAAATAGCAAGTACTAGTGAGGATGTATATAAATAGCAAACCTTATACACTGGTGGCAGGAATATAAATAATGGATCCAAGTATGGAAAACAGTTGGGCAGTAACTCAAAAAGTTAAATTAGAATTAACATATGACCTGGCAATCCCACTTCTAGATATATATCCAAAACAAATAAAAGCAGGATTTAAGACAAGTATTTGTGTACCAATGTGAACGCACAAAAGACAAAAGGTATCAGCAACTACCCACCAAGAGAGAAATGGATAAACAAAATGTGGTAAATACACACAACAGAATATTATCCAGCTTTAAGAAAGAATGAAGTCCAGATGCATGTGACAACATGGATGAAACTTGAGGATATTATATTCAGTGAAATAAGCCAGACACTAAAGGACAAATAATGTATGATCTCACTGATATTAACTAATTGTAATAAGCAAACTCAAGAGATTTAGAATCTAGAATATAACTTACCAAGGGACAGAATGGGTGTAGCAAATGTAGAGTTGATGCTTGAATGGTGCACAATTTCTATTTAGGATAGTGATGATGGCAGCACATTTTTGGGAATGTAGTTAACTGTGTAGAATTATGTTTATGAATGAGGTTGAAAGGAGGAGTTTAAGGTCATGTACATTACTAGAAGGGAAAGTTAGAAGCCAAAACACGGGATTGTTTAAGTGAACACTGTTGTGGATGATGGACTGGGGTTAACAGTACAAATACAAGGCTATTTTTTCATGAATTATATCAAATGTATGAAACTATTATATGTTGTTAATAATAGGATGGTATATGGAAAAAAACACCTAATGAAAACTATGGACTATAGGTATCAGTAATATCTTATTTTCCTTCATCAATCCTAACAAAGGTACCACACTAATGCAAAGTGTCAATAGAGAGATACATGGGAACACTGTATTTTTTACATGAATTTTCTATAAACATACAACTTCATTATTAAAAAATTGCAACAATTTAAGAAAGCAATAGGCTAAGTGAAAGAAACCAGACATAAAGTACTAACATTCTATTATTTCATTAATATAAAATGTCAGGATAAATAAATTTATAGGATGGAGTAAGATCAGTTGTTAGCTAAGGCTGGGGTTGAGGGATGACAGAGATTGAAAGATGACTGCTAAGGGGTATGGGGCTTTTCTTCTTGGAGTGAGAAAATGTTCTAAAGCTGATTGTGGTGATGAGTGCACAGCTCTTTGATTATACTAAAAGTAACTGTGGACACTTTCCATAGATTGTATGGTATGTGAATATATCTCAATAAAACTGTTTTTAAAACTTAGTGCACACATTGTGGAGGGTCCTTGTAGTCCAGTATAAGAACTTCATATTTTACTGTAGCTGGGAATATATGGGGGTTCAGTAAAGAATAACAAGGGACAGGACCTGACTTAGGCTTTAACAGGCTCATTCTGGCTACAAGATAAGAAAAAACCACAGTGGCAAGCAGATCAAAATGCAGACCAGGTAGGCAGCTCTCACAGTAGTCCAGGCAAGATACATGGTGGATTAGACAAAGCAGTAGCTGCATAACAAATGGACCACACTAATGAAAGATGTTGTTCATGGGGGAAAGTGTGGTAGGGGGAAGGGGTAGAGTATATGGGAATCCCCTGTATTTCTGATGGAACATTTATGTCATCTAAAGCTACTTTAAAAACAAAAAAGTTTTTTTTTTTTTTTTTTTTTTTTTGATTTTTACATAGAAGCAGAAGAATCAGTGGAGTGGTCAGAATAGGCAATAGAAATACTGGGGCATCATCAAAATTATTTGATATTTGAAAACACGGAGATGGAATCCTAAGGAAGAGTGCACTGAATGAGAGATCCATAAAAAACAAAAGTGACACATCGGTCTTCAACAAACTTTAAAATACTGATCTGCAAATGATATATTATAAAGGCAAACTACTGACGGGCAAAAATATTTGCAAACTTATGACAAAGAAAGAACACATATCTAGGAAATCTAGAGCTGATATCTGGAACAGATATCTAGAAAATTGGGAGTGGATATGGCTCAAGCGAGAGTGCTTGTTTCCCATATGGGAGGTTCCAGCTTCAGTTCCAATACCTCTTTAAAAAAACAACAACATTTTACTCTCAACGCATACCTGACACTCTCCCATGTTCGTATGTTGCCCCTCCCTCCCCCCAATTTTTGGACAATATTATCCCTCCGCCCATCCCCAGCCCCCCTCAAACCCGCAAAGCCCCACCCGAAGGCAACCCCTTGCCCCCATTTTGACCCTTCTTTGTGCTCATACTTACCGCCAGCTCATCATAGATTCCACCCCTGCAGACGTCGGCTTACATCCTTCCTCCACCCCCCGATTTCCTGTAAGCCTCTTTTCCAGTCTCTAGCTCTTTGAGGCAGGTTGCTTATTTCATATCATTGAGGTCATGTAGTATTTGTCCTTCAATGTGGATCAGCAGAATATCCCTGTCTACATATAATTACATGACTTCAAAATGCTGTTTGACCTAATGTAAGGGGGAAATGGAAAGGAGAAATGAGTTTATAAGGCTATGAGACTCTAAAAAAGAGTCTGGAGGTTGTCAGAAGGAATGCCCTTATGCACAACTGAGCAGAGTCTAAGAGACAGATAAAGTAGATACAACCCCAGGTATTGGTTCTTTGGAGGGATAAAGAAACCCACGGGTTCTATGGTCATGGCAGATGGGGTTCACTGCAATGGCAGATGGCCCTTCTTTGGAGCTGGTGTTTCTGCATGATGGAACTGGACTCAGAGGGGATCTCTTTTCACAAGACTTGCATACTACTTTACTGGAATTGTAGTTGGTGCTGGGGTTTAAGATATATTTAGGGGATTTGAATTTCTGGACTGACAATATGACACCCAGGCCCTGAGCCTCAACAGACTTCAGCTCCTACACTCTGATTTATTGGACTTACCCCACTCAGCTAACACGGAATTGAAGAAGGTCAACCACTACACCATGGAGCCTAGAGTGCCTACAACTGAAAGCAGGAGGATTGCATCCAGTATCCATGTGGAATCTAAGCCCCCACTTGACACAGATGTGCAATGGACACAACCAATCCAATGTCCACAGAGAAAATGTGGCATGGGTGTGGGAAGGGTGGCCATGGTGGCTGCTGGGTGCGGGGAATGGGAGGAAGAGATGAGATGGGGAGGCGTTTTCGGGACGTGGAGTTGTCCTGGGTGGTGCTTCATGGTCAATTATGGGACATTGTAGTCCCATCCAGGGCCCACTGGATGGAACGTGGGAGAGGGTGGGCTATGATGTGGACCACTGACTATGGGGTGCAGTGATGCTCAGGATGTACCTACCAGGTACAATGGATGTGTCATGATGATGGGAGGGAGTGTTGCTGTGGGGGGAATGGGGAGTGGGGGCGGTGGGGTTGAATGGGACCTCATAATTTTTTAATGTAATATTTAAAAAAAAAATTAAAAAACAAAACAAAACAACAGAGAACCAGCAAACAAACAAAAAAAAAACAACCTGATCGAGCCAATTTGGCTCAGTGGTTGAATGCTGGATTCCCACTTTTGAGATCTCAGGTTCAAACTCCAGACATGGTTCTAGGAAAAAAAAAAAAACTCCTATCTAGAATATATTAAAAGAATTTCCAAAATTCAATCATAAAAACATTACTATTAGAAAGTGGGCAAAATACATGAACAAACATTTCACCACAGTAGATACACGGATAGGAAATAAGTACATAAAGAGATGCAATGATATAATTAACAATCAGGGAAATGCAAATTACACCATTATTAAGACAATGTAAAGTGACAATACCAAATGCTGTTGCGAATGCACAGAAGTTGGATCCCTCATATATTCCTCAAAAATGATAGTCACTCTGAAAACTAATTAGCCATTTCTTTAAAACTAAATATACACTTATCATACAGCCCAGCAAGTGCACTCCTGCACACTACTCACAAAAAATGAAAACTAAACCCAGATTAAGCATTAGTTTGTTCTTTGAAAAGATCAAACTGATAAACTTCTACACTAACCAAACATAAAACAGAGAAGATACAAATTATCAATACCAGGAATGGAAGAGGGGTCATCACTATTAGTTCCCCAGACATTGAAAGGATACTCAAACAAGACTATGAACAACCCTATGTCCAATAGTTTGATAACTTACATGTAATGACCCAAAACTCCTTGAAAGATACAAATTAACAAAGCCATACAGGAACAAAAGTATAATTAGAATAACCCTATAGTCATTAAATTTTTGAATCAATAATTAATGACATTTCAAAAAACAAAGGACATGAACATAAAACCAAAATTTTGTCCTATTGTTTGGGAATGTTCAGCTGACTAGGGGCCTCCTGGAAGGAAAATGCACACAACAGGACATACTTCAAATGCCTGTAGTGACCCCTCCCCATAATCTGTATTTACTATTATTTTGTATTTTGTGGAAAAGAAACACATGCTCATATTAATAAAAAACAAATCAAATGTTGAAACAGGTACACAATTAAAGGTAAGCCTCCCTCTCTCCAGTCTGTTCCCTCAGTTCTACCCCCACCTAGACACCCACTTACAATTTCTCTCACCTCCTTGAATGAATAGGCCAGCCAGGTACCAGCATATATATCTGTGGTTGATCGTACATCCCATTTTTAAACTTTACCTAAATTATTAAGTTATTTAGTCATTAAGTCAAACTTTCTTAAGTAAATTTCATTATATACCCAATAAAATGACCATATAACATAAAGTCACATCAGGATACTTAGTGAGAGGGGGTGACATGAAAAGGTAGGACAACAGACATAAACCAGGACTGCCCTGGACAAGTAGGATCACACCACGTTAATTTACAAATCGGTGCTCTCGAGTCCCCTCAGGTCCACGGCGGACAAATGCACCACCTCCCACTCCAGCCGCGGGGACGTTCAGTGCAGTAAAGAACAAGAAACTCAGCAGAAGGGTCGGCTCCCTCCCCAGTGCACAGGACTAACACCTCCCACAAACATCCCCAGGCTGCAGAGCTCAAGGAGGCCTGGCACCTGAGGAGCCACAGCCATTGCCCAAGGCCTGGTCGCTGAAGCCTGGACACCAACTGCCAAGGCCTGCAGCCTGCAGCTGAGCATCATGGGAGGAGGGGGGGAGGCAGCTTCCAGGACCACCCACATGCAGGCCCACCCAGACCGCAGGGCCCAGCCAGGGCCTAGGAACTGGGATGGCCCCACCCACCTCCTGGTCCAGGCACTCCAGGGTGCAGACGCTGGACCATCTGAACCATTTCTCATCTTTTTTTTTTTACGAATTTTAACATTCTCCATTTAATTTGTTTTTAACCCTTTCTACTCTTTTAACCTTCACTTTGTTTTTTTTTTTAATCTTTTTTTTAATTGACTTTGTAATAATATTACATTAAAAATATATATATATATGAGGTCCCATTCAACCCCACCACCCCCATCCCACCTTTCCCCCCCCAGCAACACTCATTCCCATCATCATGACACATCCATTGCATTTGGTAAGTATATCTTTGGGCACCTCTGCACCTCATTTAACCTTCGCTTTCTACTTAAGCATCATCTTGTCACTCTATTTCTTAGAGATTACATTTCACTTTTGAACTATTTTCCCATTATTCTTATTATCTTATTCTCATTCACTTTGAGTTTTTTTCAACTTATGATGTCTTATCATATATTGTTTCATTTTGTTAATGCCTTTTAACTTCTTTTCAGAAAGTATATTTCAGAACATCATGTAGTCATGACAAAGAGCTTTCATTCATGGTAGGATACTCTTCACTTACTCCCTGTCTCCCTGTATTACATAGGTACTTGAAAGTAACATGCATTTTTTTCTGTTGGTATTCGTACACTTTTAAAGTGATTACAACTGAAAATGGGAGGATTGCATCCAGCATCCAGGTGGAATCTGAGCCTCCTCTTGACATAAAGGTGCAATGGACACAACCAATCCAGTGTCCACATAGAAGAGGTGGCATTGGATTGGGAAAAGTGGACATAATGGACAAAGGGTATGGGGAAAGGCAGGAAGAGATGAGAGGTGGAGGCGTCTTCGGGACATGGAGCTGCCCTGGATGGTGCTTCAGAGGTAATCACCGGACATTGTAAATCCTCACAGGGCCTACATGATGGAATAGAGGAGAGTATGGGCCATGATGTGAACCAATGTATATGAGGTGCAGAGGTGCCCAAAGATGTACTTACCAAATCCAATGGATGTGTCATGATGATGGGAACGAGTGTTGTTGGGGGGGGGGGGGGAGAGGGGGGGTGGGGGGGGTGGGGTTGAATGGGACCTCACATATATATTTTTAATGTAATATTATTACAAAGTCAATAAAAAATAAAAAAATTAAAAAAAAAAAAAAATTGTGGATGAAAGTGAGATTCAAAACAGTTTTCACAACAACACAGATTTCTCTTTCTAGACTTTTCATGAAATTTTTTGACGGATGAAAGCTTTCTTCCTTATATTTCTGGATTCTGTACTTCTATCATTCTTATAAACGGGCCCTCACTCGCATTACTTCTATTGCACCTGTTATCTACTTTCTCTTTCTCCAACTGACACTGAATATTCTTTTACATATACTCCTCTCTTGAAGAGAATATTACCACATCACCAAAATCTAGTCATTTTCTATAAATGTCCATATATTTTCAAAATTAATTATCAATAAGTTACACTGGATTTCATTTCTAAATTATGTTCTTTGTGTATATTTATATGTACTGTATTCCTACAATCATTAGATTTTAGTTTCTTATATTTATTTTATGATGAAATGTTTTGTTTTTATACTGAGTCATTTGCCTACAGTTATTAATTTTCTATTTAATTTTATATCAATCTTTTCATACATACTTAGTGTTTGCAATGGCAGTTCATATTCAGCAAATTTTTAAAAAATTTCCATTGCCTTAGATTCACTATCACATAGGTTCAGTGTCATTAATATCTAGAATACAATATTACCACCTTACGGCTTTATATCTATCATCAGGAACATACACCAACATCCTGCAAAATAATCTTTGTACTTCTCATGGTCCTCAAGGATTCCGGTGAGTACTTGGTTCCTGCTCCAGTTAAAGTACTATTTTATAAATAACCTGTAGAAAGAAAATATATTAAAATCCTATTAATAGGGTTTTTGGAATTTTTAAAGTTTAAGAACACAAACATTTCAGGCATACTATCATTATCTTATTATTAAAACTCGAACACATGCATATTAGTAAGAAATATGTAATTCAAAACCACAAAAATGTGGGTCTTAGACAATTAGCTCATATTCCAGGATTTTAGAAATGCACTCACAGGCACCCCACATCCTGGGGGCTTTCTGCTGCTCTCTGAGTGGACGGTCATTGGGGGAACACATTCCACTCTGTTCACAGCTGCATCTACATAACCCACTGCTAACATACTCAAAAGCGGAAGACTGAAAGTCTTTCCCATTAGGTCAGGAACAAGATGTTAGCTCACTTTCATCACTGTTATTCAACATTATACTGGAAGTTATAGCCAGAGCAAATGGGAAAGAAAAAGAAATAGTCATCCAAATTAGAATGGAAGAAGTAACTGTCCTAATACACAGATGACACAGAGTTTTAAATACTTAATCCCAAAGAATCCACAATACTACTGGAACAAGTGAAGACATTAAGTAAACTTGAATTATACTACATATACACTCAAAAGTCAGTTTTGTTTATATAGCTGAAAATAATAGATTTTTTAAAGAAAATCCATTCATATAGCCTCTAACAAATGAAACACCTAAGAATGAATTTAATGAGAGGGTGAAGCAATTCAACAACTAGCAAACATAGGTGAATGAAATTTTAGAAGACCTAAATGTATGTCTAGACATCCACTGTTCATGGGTGTTAAGACTCAATATTATTCTAATACCAATACTACCCACAGGTATCTGTCATGCTTATTCAGGGGATCTTTGACTTTATCACTGTTTCCCATCTGTGTTTTAAAATCACCAAGCCATGAACAAACACAACACAACATGGTTCAATCCTTACTGTATTTTCTTTTCTGCCATTGTAGTAGACCTTGAAAGTAAATGAAAATGGTAGCTATTCTAGGCTCATCAAAGTATGTAACAGGAAAAACAGATAAAATAGGGGGCTTCCTGCAAGCTGTAGGCTGGAGACGTAGCCTGGTCCCAGGCTCAAAGTAGAATGAGGATATGATGAAAGGTTTTCCATTAAGGAGTTCTGTTCTTCCTTCCACAGTCCCGAGGGATGGATCTGCTCAATTGGGGGTTACAGGTTAGGCTGAGTGGAGGCTTACGAGAATCGATGTGTGAGTCTCTGTGGGGTGACTGTGAGATTGTGTGTGAGCTTGTGTGGGGTGACTGTATGAATTTCCCCCAGGTGACAGGGACTGCTCAACCTCTGGTGCTCCAAGGGGAGGGGCCTTAATGTGAACCCAGGCATGTGGCTCCAATGCTCTGCACTACAGACCTGCAGTTATCACTCAGTCATGGGACCAGGAGAAACCACACAAGGAAGCGGATGTGGCTCATTACACTGAGGTCCTGCCTACCTTACGGGAGATCCGTGGTTTGGTTCCCAGTGTCTCCTAAAGAACACAGTGAGATGGCACTATGGGCAGCCACGGGAAGCTGACACAATAAGATGATGCAAAAGAGACACAACAAAGCAGAGAGAAGAGGTTTCCAGTGCCTCCTGAAGAAGACAGCAAGCTGGCATGGCGGGAAGCCACAACAAGCTGACAAAACAAGATAACGCAACAAGAGACATAAGAAAAAACATAATGAGAGAAAAAACAAAGCAGGAAGAGAGGTGGCTTAAGCCATTAAGAACCTCCCTGCCATATTAGAGGTCCTTCTGCTTAAAAAAACAAAAGAAGACAGACACAGCAAGTGTAAACAATGAGGGGGTAGGGAGAAATAAAGAAATGGACATAAATCTTAAAAAAAAAAAAAACAACTAAAAAGGAACCAAAAAAAACCAAAAAAACAAAAATAACAAAAAAAAGAAACCATGCAAGGGAGTTCCCTCATCTGTGTATGTGCTTACAATTACCTGAGTCTACAGAGAGACCAAGCTGTCCATCTTTTAAGGTGGCCTCCAAATCACAGGGCCTAGGGAAGCTAGCTGTGCAGATAACCTCAGACTCTGGCATAGTTTCTGACGTCCAATACTAAAGGAAAGGCCTTTTGACTATGCATTAGATCAAAATCCTGAGAGTTGTGAGACATCACATAGAATCACCTGTCAACCCTCACGTTGATGTCACAGCCAGGAGCTCTGCCATGACACATAGGCACTGGGAAGAAAAGTTAGTGCACTGGATTATATCGTTACCACGGACCCTCCCGATGCTAAAATCCTGTGAGGTAGGGAGGAGGATGAGACTCAACTGGGCTCCTGTCTACCATATGGCAGGCCCTGGGTTTGCTTCCCAGGGCCTCCTTGAGAAGGCAAGCTGACCTGCACCTGCACAGAGCTGACAGCCTGTGTCCATGGAGAGCTGGCACAGCAAGATGATGCAACAAAGGAATACAAGCAGACACAGAAGAACGCGCAAGGAATGGACACAGGGAGCAGACAGCAAGCAAGCAGCAAGGGGGAGAGGATAAGTAAAAATAAATTAAAAAAAAAAAATCCTACGAGTCACACAGTAGGGCTCTGACAAGCATGAACTCAGAGTCCACTTGGTACTTAACCTGGTGTCCACAACCTTTGTTGTAATCCAACTAGAGAGCAACCTTAGAGGGAGTCAGCATTGACCCTCTGCGTCCCTCCATAATGATGGTCCCACTGTTAAGGGCCAGGATTCAAGGAATAAACAAACATGATGGAGAAAAGGAAGACTGGATGGAAAAATACACTATTAAGTGGTCATTGTTAAATGGTAAGATACCAATATGTTCATACCTATAATTATATTTACCACAAAGATTAGTGAATAAAAGTGATAGTGATAGAATGAAGTGCCTAGAATTGAACTGATTTCAGCAAAAAAAGTTGCCTCTAATCAATCAGAAGGTCCTGCAGTATATTTGGTAAATGCAGTGTCAGTTTATGCAGATCCATGGAGGCTGAATTAACTGGAGATGATACCGGTGAAGACTTCCAGGAAGATGGCAGACTAGAAAGACATGGGACTCTCTCCTCCTCCGGAAAAGTAGCTGGAGGACAGGCTGAAATGGACTGCAAAAAGATCTTCTAGGCATTGGGTCAGCAGGTGAAGGCTGGACACCACCCAGAAAAAAGAGGGACAAAGGAGAGGAATACTGACAGCAAAACCGTGAGTTGAAAGCAGAGGCTGCTACTGCTGGCACCCTCCCCCACACTGAAGACTTTAGAATACTCAGGCCTCTGAGCCAAATTTACACAAAGAGGTCTCCAGAGATCCACTGCCCCTGGAAAGGGGAGGGAGAGGGACACAGCCTAAGGCTGATGCTTCTGACCCACAAATCTGGTCTGCTGTGTCTCCAACCAGCCTTTCCAGGCTCAATCTCCTTCTCTTACAGTTAGGACTGATTGTCAAAGACTGACTTCTGCAGGAAACAGGAGAGAGAGGAACACAGCCTCAGGCTGATGCTTCTGACCCATAAATCTGGTCTACTGTGTCACGTGAGCCTCGGGCCCGAGCCATTATTTGCCTGTAAAGGACTAAAGAGATCTGACCCTTTCAATCTTCTCTATTAAACAGGAATGACTGTTGAGGACACAGAGGGGAGTGGGATCATTTCCAACCCAGGAAAAGGGAGGGGGCTGTCAGAGAAGGCTGAAGAACTATTTCTAAGAAAGTTTAAATTACAAGCTCTTAATCTCCAGGCAAGAACCTCTACCCACACTGATCCAGTCTGTGTCACAGCAAGAACACTGCAACCAGGCACTGAACTGACAGGGCTGCAAAGAATGCCACCTCCTAGTGTTGTGGAATTTAAGAGAAGTTCAATTATTTGAGTATAGAGAGGCCAGGACTCAGGAATGACTTTGAGAAGGAAAAATGGTTTATTGACGGCCGGCCAGCCGGCCGGACTCGGGAGCTTTCAGTTTGAATCCCGAGCCCTGAACAAGATTTTCAAACGTCTTTTATACAGAGAGGAAAGGCCAAATGGTCCCTTTGTTTCAGTTCTCAATAGGCTTCAATTAGCATATATCTTCCACATCTTAGGTAAGCTTTTAGCATGGACTCCAGACATTCTAGATAAGCCTTTAGGTATTTGGTTTTTGCATTTCCCCTAAATACTTAAAGTTTATAGCCCTTGCATTGTTAAACATTTCCTGGGACTGGAGCCACTGCCACTGTCCCTAAGGGCAGGACTGCAGCCTCTTACCGTTCCACACCCACAAGTCAAACAACTTAGTTATCTCTGAAGAGACACAGAGCCTTCCACCCATAGCCCACATCACTAGCAGAACTAGGTAGTACACGAGAAAATTAAAAATAAGTTCGATTAGCTTTTGCTGGCCTTTATAACTTCCCTCCCAATGCCCTAGGAAGCAAGTCTACAATCCATTACTGGGTTTGATATTATTGATGAATTCCAAAAAGAAATATTGGATTATCTTTGCAAACTGGTCTTTTCCTCTGGGCATATTAAATTATATTTTATTCAGAGGTTTACATGATTAAATAATGATCAAGGTGTTTTGATTGGGTCACATCTTTAGGACGTTGTATCCCCGACTCCCTGGTGAGTGGGGACTCACAGAAAAAACAACATGACAGAAGAGATGGTTGGAGTTTGGAGCTGGAACCCAGAAGTGAACACACAGGAGGACATCACCAGAGATTAGAGACAGCTCCTCAGACACAGCAGGAGCCCAAGGGAGGGGACAGAGCTGTTTGCCTGATCATCTATAACCGACCTTGTAGAAAAAGGAAAAGCCTAGAGATCCTCGCATTCAACAGTTGACCTTGTGGAGAAAACAGAGGAGCTGATTCTGGAGAGAAATGAACCCTGGGAAGATAGGAATCCAGGAAGTCTGAACCCTGGCAGACATCGGTATCCATCATGCTCCAACACAGTAACTTATACTTCATGGCCTGGTATATAAGCAACTACCCCAAATTAAATACCCTTTATAAAGGCTAACAGATTTCTGGTGTTTTACATCAGTACCACTTTGACTGATGAATACATTGGGTCTAGAACCCAGTTTTGAGCAACTAACAGGGAGAACCCGAATGATCCAGGTTGAATCAAGAATCAAAGAGCAGGAGTAACACACAACCTCCCACCACCAAATCCCAATAAAAGAGAAAGAAATTGAGCATCTGAGTAAACTGCATCCCAATCAGATGCCTAACATTAGCAAAAATTCACAAGCCATGCTAAGAAGGAATATACCAAAGCCCCAAAAGAGATGCAGGATTTGAGAGAAGTAATTAACGAGATGTATACGAATTCTGAAAGTCAAATTAATGAGATGAAAGACAATATGGCTAAAGAAATGAATGAGACCAAGGACTTACTGAATAAGCACAGAGAAAAATGTGAAACCAGAAAAAGAAAAGTAACAGAGCTAATGGGAATGAAAGACACAATAGGTGAGATCAGAAACAAATTAAAGGGAAGCAGGTGTGGCTCAACTGATAGAGCTTCCTCCTACTATATGGGAGGTCCTGGGTTGGATACCCAGGGCCTCCTGGCCCAGGTGGTGACTGGCCCACGTGGAGTGCTGCCAGGCTCAAGGAGTGCTGCCTGGCACAGGGGTGTCCCCCAAAGGAGTGCCTCCCCATGCAAGAAGAGCCACCCTGTGCAAAGGTACAGCCCCACCAGGAGTGGTGCCACCCACACAGAGAGCACACGCAGCAAGATGAGGCAACAAAAAGAAATTCGGATTCCGAGAGCTGCCTAATGACACAGAAGCAGACAAAGAAGAACGCACACTGAATGGACTGAGTGCACAGACAATGGGGGTGGGGGGGGGTGGGTGGGATAAATGTTGAAAAAAAAACACCAAAACAGATTACATTCATACAACAGCAAACCTGAAATGATAGAAGAATAAGTGATAAGGGAGACATAACAGCTGAAACTGAAGAGTAAAAAAGGAAAAAAAATGAGCAAGCGCTCAGGGAGCGGAATGACAACACAAAAAGCAACAATATATGTCATAAGAGTTCCAGAAGGAGATGAGAAAGGAAAAGGGGGAAAAAAAGAGTATTTGAGGAAATAATAAGTGAAAATGTCCCAGCTCTCATGAAATTAACCTACATGCCAAGAAGCCCACGGTACCCCAAACAGAATAAATCCAGGGAAGCGGACTTGGCCCAATGGATCAGGCATCCACGTACCACATGGGAGGTCGCAGTTCAAACCCCAGGCCTCCTTGACCCGTGTGCAGCTGGCCCATGTGCAGTGCTGATGTGCGCAAGTGCCCTGCCACACAGGGGTGTTGCCTGCGTAGGGGAGCCCCACATGCAAGGAGTGCGTCCCATAAGGAGAGCCGCCCAGCATCAAAGAAAGTGCAGCCTGCCCAAGAATGGCGCTGCACACACGGAGAGCTGACACAAGAAGATGACACAAGAAAGAGAAATATAGATTCCTGGTACTGCTGATAAGGATAGAAGCGGTCACAGAAGAACATAAAGCAAATGGACACACAGAGCCGACAACCGGGGGGGGGGGGGGTGGGCAGGAAAGGGAGAGAAATAAATTTTAAAAAAAACTTAAAAAAAAAAATAGAATAAATCCAAATAGACCTATTCCAAGACACATACTACTCAGAAGGTCAAACATCAGAGATAAAGAGAAAATTCTGAGAGCAATAAGAGAAAAGAGAACCATCACTTACAAGGAACAACCAGTAAGACTTAGCACACATTCCTCAAGAGAAACCATGGAGGCGAGAAGACAGTAGTATGATACAATTAGGAGATTAAAAGAGAAGACCTGCCAACCAAGAATTGTGCATCCAGCAAAACTGTCCTTCACATATGAAGGTGGGTATAAAATATTCACAAGCAAAGAGAAACTAAGACAGTTCATAATAAAGAATCCATCTTGAAAGATATATTAGAGGAAACCTTAGAATCTGAAAGAAAAAGACAGGAGAGAGAGGCTTGGAGGAGAGTAGAGAAGAAAGAACAAAGGATAACCAAAGAGTAATATTGGACAAATGGACTATAAATCCAAAGAATTGAGAAGAGATACAGAAGGCCATTAAATATTAATAAAAGGGACAATCAACCAGGAAGATAAAACAGACATAAATATCTACGTACCTAACCAAGGTCCCTCAAAATACATGAAACAAATTCTGGGAAAAATGAAGGGAGAAATAGTCATCTCTACAATAATCACTGGAGACTTCAACACACCTCTCACATCATTAGACAGAACTAGACAGAAGATCAACAAGTAAATAGGGAACTGAAACAATATGCCCAATAAGTTAGACCTAACAGACATATGCAGAAAGCAGCATCCAAACTCAGTGGGTTATACATTCTTTTCATGTGCCCATGGATCCCTTCTCCAGGACAGACCACATGTGAGGGCATAATACAGCTCTTGATAAATATAAAAAGATTGAAATTACACAAAGCATCTTCTCAGATCATAGGGGAATGAAACTGAAAATCAGTAACAGACATGAAAAAGGTAAACTGACAAATGTGTGGAGGCTAAACAACACACTCCTAAAATATCAGTGGGTCAAAGAAGACATATGGGAAGCGGATGTGGCTCAACTGATAGAGGGTCCACCTACCATAGAGGAGGTCCAAGGGTTCGATGCTCAGGGCCTCTTGGCTCATAGGGTGAGCTGGTCCACACACGGTGCTGCTGCGCACAAGGAGTGCTGGCCCACTAAGGGATGCCCCCGTGTAACAATGTCCCCCATGCAAGGAATGGCCACTGGGATAGGAGAGCTGCCCCGAGCAAAACCGCAGTTCACTCAGGAGTGGTGCCACACACACGGAAAGCTGACGCAGCAAGATGATGCAATAAAAAGAGACACAGACCCCAGTGCAGCCTGATGAGAATACAAGTGCACACAGAAGAACACACAGCGAATGGACACAGAGAGTAGACAATGGGGGGAGTGGAGGAAGGAGACATAAACAGAAAATCGTTTAAAAATTAAAAAAAAAACTTAAAAACAAATTACAAGTGTAATAAGTAAATGTATTCAGACAAATAAAACAAGATCACAACTTATCAAAATTTATGGGATACAGCACAGACAGTCTTGAAAGGGACATTTACAGACCTAAAAAGCCTACAGTAAAAAAGAAAAGCTAAACTCCAAGAATTGACTGAACAACAAGAGAAACTAGAAAAAGAACAGCAGAGCAATCCTCAAAGCAAACAGAAGAAATAATAAAGATTAGACTAGAAATAAATGAAATTGAAAAGAAAAAAATAGAGAAAATCAAAGCCAAAAGCTGGTTATTTGAGGGAAGCAGCTGTGGCTCAATCAGATGAGCTCCCGTCCACCATATGGGAGGCCCTCAGATGGCGTCCCAGGGCCTCCTTGTGATGGCGGGCTCCCCTGCATGCTGTGGATAGCAATCCTGTTTAAAATCCTCCAAAAAATTGAAGAGGTGGAAAAATAACCCACACTTTTAAGGAAGCCAACATCACCGTAATACCAGAACTAAATGAAGACTCTGTAAGGAAAAGAAACTTACAGACCAATTTCTCTAATGAACACTGATGCAAAATTCTCAACAAAATACTTATAAATCAAATCCAGCAGCATATCAAAAGACTTCTACATCACAAGCAAAGGGGATTTATTCCTGCTAGACAAAGCTGGTTCAACATAAGAAAATCAACTGATGTAATACACCACATTGACAAATTGCAGGAAAAAAAAACATGATCATCTCAACGAAGACAGAAAAAGCATCTGACCAAATCCAGCTTCCTTTCTTATAAAAACATTTCAAAAGAGATAAGAGAAGGAAAATTCCTGAATATGATAAAAGGCACATATGAAAAACCCGAGCTAACATCTTACCCAGTGGGGAAAGGTTGAAAGTTTTCCTTTTAAGACCTGGAACAAGACAAGGATGCCCACTAGCACCATTGTTATTCAAACTTGTAATAGAAGCTCTAGGTAGAGCAATTAGAGAAGAAAAACATTAAAAGCATCCAAATAAGAAAAGGAGAAGTAAAACTCTATTTGTGGATGACATGATCTTATATTTTAAAAATTCTGAAATGTCTACAACAAAGCTACTTGAGCTAATAAATGAGTTCAGCAAAGTGGCAGGCAGCAAGATCAACACTGAGAGATCAGTAATGTTTTTGCACAGTAGTGTTGCACAATCTGAGGGAGAAATCAGGGGAAAATTCCATTTACGAGAGCAACAAAAAGACTCAAATACCTACCAATCGATTTAAGAAAAGAAGTACAGGACTTATATGGAGAAAATGACAACACAAGGCTAACAGAAATTTTAAAAGACCTAAACATTTGGAAAGATATTCCATGTTTATGGACTGGAAGTCTAAATATCATAAAGATGTGAATCCTACCCAAACTGATCATATTATAGATTTCACTGCAATACCAATCCGAATTCCATCAGCCTACTTTACAGAAATGGAAAAGAAAATTACGAAATCATTTGGAAGGAAAAGTGCACGTGAATAGCCAAAAGTATTCTAAAAAAAAGAGCAACATAGAGGGAATTACACTGCCAGATCTTGAAACATATTACAAAGCTACAGTGGACAAATCACCATGATACTGCCATAAAGAGAGATACATCAATCAGTGGATAATTGAATAGAGAGTACAGGAATAAACCCTTAGCTATACAGTCAACTAGTTTTTGACAAGCCTACCAAGTCTGTGTTAAATGGGAAAAAACAGACTCTTCAACAAATGCTGCTGGGAGAACAGGTTATATATAACCAAAATAATTAAGGAGGACCCCTATCTCACTCTCTATACAAGAATCAACTCAAAATGGATCAAAGACCTAAATATAAAAGCAAGTACCATAAAACTACTAGAAGAAAATGTAGGGAAACATCTTAAAGACCTTGTGGTACACGGTGGTTTCTTGGACCTTACATCCAAAGCACAAACAACAAATGAAAAATTAGGTAAGTGGGACTTCCTGAAAATTAAACACTTTTTCACCTCCCAGGACTTTGTCAAAAGGGTAAAAAGGTCGTCAATTCAATGGGAGAAAATACTTAGAAATCACATGTCCGATAATGTTTAATATATAAGATATAGAGAGAGATGTTACAACTCAACAATAAAAAGACAAACGATCCAGTTATAGAATGGGCAAAAGACATGAATAGACATTTGTCCAAAGAAATACAAATGAAAAAAATATACGAAAAAACATTCAACATCATTAAGGATTAGGGAAACGCAAAACAAAACAAGATATATCATCTCACAGCTATCAGAATGGTCACTATTAAAAAGTCAGAGAACTACAAGTGTTGGAGAGGATGTGGAAAGGTAGGAACACTTATTCACTGTCAGTAGGAATGCAGAATGATACAGCCACTGTGGAGGACTGTTTGACAGTTCCTAAAGAAGTTGAATATAGATTTGCCATGTGACGCTGCAATACCACTACTGGCTAAACACCCAGAAGAACTGAAAGCAGTGACATGAATAAACATCTGCACACCTACATTCATAGTGGTGCTATTCACAATTGCAAAGCTGGAAACAACCCAGGTGTCCACCAGGCAGTAAATGGATAAACAAACAGTGATATATTTACATGATGGAATCTCATGCAGTGCTAAGAAGAAATAAAGTCTTAAATCACTTGACAACGTGAATGAACCTGGGGGACAGTATGGTGAAGCAAGCCAGACACAAAAGGACAAATACAGGAGGCTTGCATTACTCTGACCTAAATATATTGTGTAACATAATGTATGATTCCATTATATAAAATATAAATATAAATCAATTTACAGAGGAAAAAGAATATTTGTGCAAAAATAGCTAGAAATGGGATCTGTGGACAGCAGAAGAAACAGAGAGATTGAGAGGTGATGGATTTTCTTATTTGTTTTTTCATTTATTAGTATTGAGATAATAAAAATGCTCTGATGGTGACTGAGGTGATCAAAGCATAACTATGTGATTGTGCCAAATAACACTGGCTTGTGCACTATGGATGAATTCTTTGCTTTTTTTTTTTTTAAAAAAAACACAAACCACACTTAAAAATGGGAAAAAATGTGAATACATACTTACCA
Organism: Dasypus novemcinctus; assembly: GCF_030445035.2. Taxonomy (NCBI): domain Eukaryota; kingdom Metazoa; phylum Chordata; class Mammalia; order Cingulata; family Dasypodidae; genus Dasypus; species Dasypus novemcinctus. Next base: position 8,069,306 of record NC_080694.1, on the reverse strand, counting down.
AAGAAGAAACAAATGATTGATCACTAGAGAAACACACATTTAAATCTGCTATATATACTAGAATGGTTAAAATCAAGAGACATAATACCAACTGTTATAGAAGATGTGGAAAAACTGGAGCCCTCCTACTTTTCTGGAGAGAATGCAAAATGGTGCTGCCACTTTGGTAAACTTTTTGTCAGATTCTTAAAAATATAAACTTACCAGAATTCTTGCTACCTCCACTCTAAAAACCTATCCGCCCGCAAACAAAATTGTGTTTGTGCAACGATTCCTATGGCAAGTGTAAGGCAGCCAAAACTAGAAAAAAAATATGATTGTCTATTCACTGGTGCATGGATAAGAAAAGGTGATATATCCATAAATAGATCTGCACCTTTAGCTATTTAATTTCAGGCAACCTCCCATCTCCCCACGCCACTACTGGAAGCAGCCCACCGGGCCTGTCCACAACAAACCTAGAGGGTACACAGGCCTCTACAGAACTAACTTTAGTACTGATTATAGATTCAAAAAGAAGGCCAGAAGAGCCATGTGTAGGGAAACCACAACTGAGTCCAATTCTGTCACTCTGGGGAACATAAATTCCAAAGTAGGGCCCCCTGGCAGGGCACCAAACTCCTGAGCTATCTGCCCTCACTCAAGCGTCTGGATGCCTCCAGAACCCTCAGGAGCCCAGTTGTTTGGGGTAGCATCTACTTTGGCAGTCAAAGAGATCCTGCTGATACATGCATAAACATTACCTCTGGGATGACCTCTGGATTCACCTCACTATGAAATCTCTTAGCCACATAAATTCATTTATCTTTATCTTTTCCCCATTTAGGTCAAGGTCTTTTTCCAGTTGCATTGCTAGCTGGTGCTTGGTAGTAATCCCTTCACGCCAGGGAGTCTCATACCCAGGAGTCTTGTCCCACACTGGGGGAAAGGTAATGTATTTATATGCTGAGTTTGGCTTAAAGAGAGGCCACATTTGAGCAACACGGAGGCTCCCAGGAGGCAATTCCTAGACACCCTGTAATACTAGGCTGTTTCAATTTAAAATGTAAAGGTTCATAAACAGAGTCATCAATATCAAGTGTCCATTAGTAGACCATCTTCCCTCACTAGTCATTGCACCTGTACTCGGGGGATTCTGGCTGGTGTCTGAGAGAATGTGGCAGAGCTCCCCAGGATGGGAATTTGATATTCCTTCAGTTACTTTATGAATCTCAATCCACTGTGGCAATGCCCCATGAACATAAATTTACATGTCTTATACGTATGCCCAGGTGAGCTTCCTGCCATGTTATCCCCTGTCACTGACATCCCACTCCAGTGATTCTCCCCTGCCACAGAAAAAGAAGCACAAGTACTGCAGAGGACATGGACAGATAGAACACTTATTCACTGCTGGCTGGAATAGAATGGTACAGCCACTGTGGAGGACTGATTGGTGGTTCCTAAAGAAGCTGAATATAAACTTCCCACATGATGCTGCAATATCACTATTGGGGCCATATCCAGAAAAACTGTAGCAGGGACACAGACATCTGCACACAGATGTTCGTAGAAGCATATTCATGACTGTGAAAAGTTGGGAACACCCCAGGTGTCCATCAACTGATGAACAGATACACAAATTGAGGTATTCACATGGTGGAACATTATGCAGCAGTAAGAAGAAATGAAGTCGGAAAGCGTGTGACAATATGGATGAATCTAGAGGACATTATGTTGAGGGAAGCAATCCAGACACAAAAGGACAAATACTATGTGACTGTGTTACTATGAACCTAATATATTGTAATGTATGACTGAAAAAAATTTTATGCATACAATATATTTAATTTAGAAATGTATATCTTCATTTAACAGTATTTTCTTTTTTAAAAAACTATTGCTTATATATTCAATTATTAAATGTACAAAATAAAGTTTAAAAAAAAAAAAAGTGAAGTTACACTGAAGAGTTGAGAATTGGAGCCTTAACATGTGATCTGTTACTCAAGGAAAGAGGTAACAAAAAAGAGATGAGTGGGAAACGGACTTTGGCCCAGTGGTTAGGGCGTCCGTCTACCATATGGGAGGTCTGTGGTTCAAACCCCGGGCCTCCTTGACCCGTGTGGAGCTGGCCATGTGCAGCGCTGATGCGCGCAAGGAGTGCCTTGCCACGCAAGGGTGTCTCCTGCGTAGGGGAGCCCCACGCACAAGGAGTGCACCCATAAGGAGAGCCCCACGCACAAGGAGTGCACCCATAAGGAGAGCCGCCCAGCGTGAAAAGAAAGAGCAGCCTGCCGAGGAATGGCACCGCCCACACTTCCCGTGCCGCTGACGACAACAGAAGTGGACAAAGAAACAAGACACAGCAAATAGACACCAAGAACAGACAACCGGGGGAGGGGGGGGAAATTAAATAAATAAATAAATCTTTAAAAAAAAAAAAAAAAAGAGATGAGTAACCAAAAGTTATTTTTCAGCATTGCAAAACCACATGTGAAATATGAATATGTATAAAACTGCATATACAAGACTCTATTCTCTGAAATTGAACAAATGTATGTTAACCCTACAAAATGTTAATATCACTCATGCTAAGGGAAAGAAACTTGACACAAAGTACTACATATTGCATGATTCCATTTATAGAAAATGCAAATATGTTTATAAAGATGAAGTTAGATTTCCGGGTATGTAGGGCTGGGGAAGGACTGCTAAGGGGTGTGGGGTTTTTCTTTTTAGAGAACTGAAAATGTTCTAAAAAATTTTATGGTGATACAACATTGTGATTATACGAAAAGCCACTGATTATACACTTTGGATAGATTGTATGGTATGTGAATATGTCTCAATAAAACTGCTTAATACATAAATAATTGTGCTACAACAGCCAGAAACAGAAGTGATTTCTAGCAGGGTAAAGAGATACAGGGCTGAAGAACTGTCTTATTAGTTTATTTTTCTTATTATTGAAATAATGAAAATATTCTGATGATGACTGAGGTAATGAATGCACATCTATGTCATTGTACCAAATACCATGGATGGTATACTTTGAAAGAACTGTATGCTTTATTAATATGTATCAATAAAACTGATTCATTAAAAATATATACATATATCATTAAATTATTTTGTTCCAGAAAAAAAAAAGGCCTGCTAATCCTCATCCAAAGATTTCACTGCTAAGGTTCTGGTATAAAACCTTCCCAGATTTCCCCACTGATGGCAGCATCATATTCTTCCTCATCATTCTTAGGGTCTGCTGAGTGACAGTGCATTGGGAGAACAGTGTGGTCATCTGCATGGAAGTGACAGGGCACCCAGCAGCCCTGTCTGGCTCCCCACCTTCCAGGGTGGCAACCCTGTGAAAACCACCTGCAGAAGTTCAGAGGGAAGGGCAGGGGACACAAGAAGGGGATAGGGAATGAGAAGGTCCAGCCCATCTGTCCTAAGAGCAGCTGCTCCACCGCCCTCAACTGCTCCCCTGGAATGGGAACAACTCTTCTAAGAGGCTGAGAACAGTAAACACCGAGGCTTCCTCTGCAGCCCGGCTCCTTTAAGGCCGGCTGGGTGACTGCTCTTGGCAGACAAAGCAGGGCAAGAATGGTGTCCCCAAGTCACCCCGTCACCTCCCTGCCAAGGAGAGGCTCCCTGGAGCTCCTGGAAATGCTCAGCACACCCCTGGGCTCCCTCAGCAGCCTCGGGCAGGTGGCCTGACCAGCAGGCACCCTTCCCCAGTCTGTGCAGAGGGTCCTAGCAGGCACCCAAATCCAGTGGCCCCCGCTGGCCAGCTGCCCTCCTCCAGCCCTAGCAAGCTACCACGTTAGCAAGAGTTCACCAACCATTTCCACCCAGCATGACTCCAAGAAATCAAACTCTTAAGAAAAGCTGTAACCACTACCAAAAGGAAAAGAGTGTCCCTGGGACCATGGGGAGCTCTGAGGGAAGCCAAGGCTGAAGCTGTCCCAGGGCTTCTAGTGCAGCCACAGCCAGGAGGGGACACAGTGGGAGTGGGCCCCTAGAACCCAGACCTCACCTGCCCTGTGGAATCTTGGGGAGCAGAAAGGAATAAAACTGAAGAGAAAGACAGACAATTAAAGGCTCAAGTGTCTCACTAGGGCTTTGACCCAAAGAATGCAAAGCACCTAAGAGGAGGAGGGGCCCACACCTGCAGACCGCTGGGGAAAGATACACACTTTTAGTTGCAAACTGTTGTGATCCCTGCAAAACCCCCAGGCTGGACACAAACCTGCACCCAGAGGCCCCTCCTGGGAGGGGTCCCCATTCACTGGGCTCCCTGCAGGCACACACCAGGTGTCAGTCATGCTCCCCCTGGGCCTTCCCAGGAGCCCTTCCCCTGGGAGCGATCAATTCCTCCTCAGCAGTAACCCCTTTAAGAGCCAGCTGCTGCAGGTGGGAGGAGAAGAAAGCCAAGCAGCCTCTGCCTGGCTCCAGAGGAAAATTTGAAGTGTAGGACCTGCAAAGGGGATGCTGAAAGGGGAAGGACCCCAGGCACATGGGAGGGTCAGGAGGGCGGAGGGAGGGGCAAAGGGGTGGACCATGGGGGGCCTTGGGGAATGCAGGGAGGGAAGGAGCACTGTGGAGGGGGAGAAGGGACTATAGGTGTGGAGAAGGGGTCACGGGGTGGCTGGAAGCGCTGTGGGGCGCAGGAGAGACCAAGGGGAGGCAGGAGGGAATGTGGGGGGACTTTGGGAGGGAGACCGTGGGCGGGGGAATCATGGAGGGGAACCACAGGAGAGGGAGAGGAACTTTCGAAGGGGAGAGGGGACACTGGAGGAGAAGAGGGACCATGTAGGGGAGGGACTGTGGGGAGGCAGAAGTGAATGTGAGAGTGGAGAGAGCATGGGGGGTGAAGGACCATAGTGGGGAGGGGTCGTGGGGGGGGGCAGTAGGGGCCATGGGGTGGGTTTAAGAGGGAGCATTGGGGGGAGAGGAGGGAGCATGGAGGTGGTAGGAGGGTTCTTGAGGGGGAGGATCCATGGGGAGGCGAGACGAACTGTGGGAATAAATGGAGTGCAGCAGAGCAGGTGGTACCAGTGGGGGGACAAGAGGGACTTTGGGGGGTAGGAGATACTGTGGGGGTTGATGGGGGGGAGTAGAGACCATGGGGTGGCAGGAGGGACCTTGGTGGGAGGGAATATCGGCTGAAGGAGGGACTTTGGGGCGAGGAGGGACCATGGGGGAGAGGGAGGGACCTAGGGAGGTGGGAGGAACTGTGGGGGTGGAAGAAGCCTGGAAGAACAGGGAGGATCTTGGGGGGGAGCAAGAGGGACGGGGGGGGGGACAAAAGGGATGTTGGAGAGGACAGGAGGAACATTGGGGGAGCGAAGGAACTGTGGGGGGCAGATGGGACAATGGGGGGGGACCATGAGGGGAAGGAGGGACCATGGGGCAAGAGGAGAGATGGTGGAGGAGCAGGAGGGACCCTGAGGAAGCAGGAGGGACTGAGGGGAGGAGGAAAGGTAGGGGTGGAGGAGGAACTTTGAAGGGTCAGGAAAGACCTTGAGAATGAGGAAAGATCTTTTTGGGAAGGGACCTTGGGGAGGTGGGAGTGACCATGAGGGTGGAGGGAGTCTGGGAGCCAGGAGGGAAGGCGGGGAGGGAGGGACCACAGGGGGGCAGGAGGGACCTCTGAGCTACTAGGAGCTTAGGGGGGAGGACAAGAGGAACAGTGGGGGTGACAGGAGGAACTGTGGGGGTGGAAGTCGCATGGCAGAGCAGGAGGGACCATCCAGGAACAGGAGACACTGTGGGGGGAAGAGGAGGGACCTTGGAGGGGACAGGAGAGACTGTGGGAGTGAGGAGGGACCATGGGGAAGGCAGGACGGTCTCAGGGGGGAAGGGACCCTGAAGGGAAGGAGGGACCTTGGGAGAACAGGAACCTTTACAGAGAGAAAGGACAGTGGGGGGAGGGGTTGTAGCAGGTGCCATGGGGAGGACAGGACGACTGGGGGGGCGGGGCCAGGGGGGTCCGTGGGGGGACAAAGAGGAGCGCGGGGGAGGGGCGGGCCACCCTTCGCGTGCACCATGGGCCCCTTATTCTGACACGGTGCCCCGCGCCACAGGCCAGCTGGGCTGGGGCAGGAGCCCCAACTGCACCCTGCGCCCCCCGCCCGGTGCCGCCTGTGGAAGCAGCGCCCCCACCTGGCGCCGCCCTGAGTGGCCCCCAACAGGCCCTCAGGGTGTGCAGCACCCGGACGCCCCTAAGAGAGCGCGGCCCTACCCTTGACGGACAGCGCCAGGCACCCAATCATGGTACTGTCGAACCTGCCCATGGGACACCACCTGTGCAAAAATCACAACAGTTATGTACACCAATAATGACCAATCTGAGGAGGAAATGAAGAAAAAAACTATGATTTAAAATAGTAAATTTTAAAATTCACATACTTCGGAATAGGTTTAACTAAAGCTGTAAATGACATACACAGAAAGGTACACAACACTGTTCAAGGAAATCAAAGAAGACGTAAAAACGATGATTTAAAATAGTAAATTTTAAAATTCACATACTTCGGAATAAGTTTAACTAAAGCTGTAAATGACATACACAGAAAGCTACACAACACTGTTCAAGGAAATCAAAGAAGACGTAAATAAATGGAAGAATATTCCCTGTTCATGGAAAGGAAGAACAAATATCATTAGCATGGCTATCCTACCCAAACTAAACTACAGACAATGCAATCCCAATAAAAATCAAAACGGCATTTTTTTACTGAATTGGAAAAACTACCTATGAAATATATCTGGAAGGGCAAAAGGCCCAGAACAATAAAGGACATATTGAAAAAGGAAAATCAAATCAGAGGACTCACATTATCTGACTTTAAAACATACCACAAAGCAACAGGGGTCAAAAACTGCATGGTATTCTCACAAGGATAGACAGACTGACCAATGGAACTGAATTTAGAGTTCTTATACAGATCCTCACATATAGAGTCACCTGGTATTTGACAAGGACACCAAGCCCACTCAACTGAGAACGACCTCTTCAAAAATTGGTGGGTGGAAAACTGGATCCATATGCAAAAGATTGAGAGGACAACACCATTTCAAACCTTACTAAAAAAATCAACTCAAGATGGATCAAAGTCTAAACACAAAAGCCAAGACCATGAAGACCTTGGAAGATAATGTAAGGAAACATCTACAGGGACTTGTAACAGGAAATCCGTTCATGAACGTCACACTCAAAGCAGGAGCAGAAAAAGAAAAAATAGATAAAAGGAAAGTCCTCAAAATTAAAACCTTTTGCACCTCAAAGGAGTCTGTCAAGAAAGTGAAAAGATAGCCCACCCAATAAAAGAAAATATTTGGTAAACATATATCTGATAGGAGCCTAATATCTAGCATACATAAAGAAATCTTTTATCTCAAAAATAAGACAACCCATTTTAAAAAAGGACAAGAGATTTGAACAGAACTTCTCCAAAGGAGGAATACAAATGACTAAAGAGCACATGAAAAGATGCTCAACATCACTAACTATAAGGGATCAAAACGACAATGAGATACCATCTTAGACCCAATATACCTACGGCTATTAAAGGCCAGAGGACTACCAGCGTTGGAGAGGATGTGGAGGAATGGGAACCCTCATCCACTGACAGTGGGAATGCAGAATGGTCCATCCATTGTGGAGGAGAGATTGGCTGTTCCTCAAAAAACTAACTACAGATCTGCCATGTGACCCAGCATTCCACTGCTGGGTATATAACCAGAAGAATTGAAAACAAGGATATCAACGGATATATACACACCAATGTTTCATGGAAGCATTATTCACTATTGCCAAAAGTTGGAATCAACCTAAATGCCCCTCAACAAATGAGTGCATAAACAAAATATGCTATACACATACAAAGGAATGCTTTTTAGCTCTAAGAACGAATACAGTACAGAAACACAGGATAACATGGATTAATCTTGAGAACCTTATGTTGAGTGAAGCAAGGCAAGTATTAAAGGACAAATATTACATGACCTCTCTGATATGAGTTAAGCAAATCGAGCCGACTCAGAGAGCTAGAGTCTGGAAGATAGGTTGAGAGACCTAAGAGGCTTCAAACTGAGTTGTGAGGTCATCAGAGGGGTCGTGCTTATGCATGTCTCAGCAGGATCTCATAGACAGCCAAAGATGATACTAGACAACCCCAGGTAGTAGTGCTCCTGAGGGCTATGAAGACACCCTGGTCCTACGGTCATCGCAGATAGCTCGAGAGATCAGTGCCTTAATGGTGGGCCCTAATTTGGAATTTGTACTCCTAAGTGTGATGATGTTGGATTCAAATGTGACTTTCTACACATGCCTCTTTTGAACCTGTGGTTGGTGCTGGGATTGCAGTATGCACAGGAGACTTGGATTTCTGGGCTGCCCACGTGCCAGCTGGGCCCTGAGCCTCCGTGGTGTTGCAGCACCTATACTCCAGTTCATTTTAATTACCCAGGTCAGCTGAAACAGAGGTGAGGATGGACAACCACCACACCAAGGAACCAAGAGAGCCTACAGCTGCGGTCATGAGAGTCACATCCACCAGCCAAGTGGGAAAGAAGCCCCTTCTCAATCAAGAGAAGGAGCTGGCATCGCCATCCCAGGGTCCTCAGGACAGAGGAATAAAATATGGACTAGAGTGGAACTGATATTCTACTATAGAATCATTGTGACTCTAGCAACGGAAGCAATTATGTCATTGACTGGACTCAGGGGCATTTCTGAGACTTGGAGATGTCCTGAATGATATTGCAGGGACAGATGCAGGACATTATGTATCCTGCCATAACCCACTGAATGGGTTGGAATAGAGTGTAAACTACCCTGTAAATATACTCCATGCTGTGCGGCAGTGCTTCAAAATGTATCCATCAAATGCAATGCATGTACCACACTAATGAAAGAACCTCTTTATGTGGGAAAGGTGGGGGGAGTGGGGAGGGGGGCATCTGGGAACTTATTTTTTTTTAGAATAATGTATTTTTTTAATCCCCACCCCCTGTGGCATTTTGTGTGATGTCTGCACTGTGTCCATTCACATGTGTACTTCTGTGTCGGTATTTAGTGTGTTTTTTTAAAAATTATTTATTCCCCTTCCCTTGTGGCTTGTCTGCTGTCTCCTCTCTGTCCATTTGCTGCAAGTTCTTCTGTGTTTTGGTTTTTTGGTTTTTTTGCTTGTCTCCGTTTTTTTTGTGTCCCCTTGCTAAGTCAGCTCTCTGTGGCGCTTGGGGGCCAGTGGCACTCCGTGGCCATGCGGGCTGGGCGGCAGGCTGCGGCACCCGGACTGGCAGCACATCCCAGCTTGCCAGCAAGCCTGCTTTCACAAGAAGGCCCTGGGATGCCAACAGAAGGCCCCCATATGGTAGACGGAAGCCCAACTGTTTAAGCAAGCCACAGCCACTTCCCCCTCCTATATTTTTTAATGTAACATTTTGTGTGATCTATGTGTCTTTGAAAAGTAAATAAAAAATATTTTTTAAAGTATTATCTAGGCAAATTATGTTCAACCTGCATTAGTTTTCAAAGAATTGAAAGAAAGTTAAACAAACAAATACAATTACTTCCATAAAAACAATGATAGAATTACAGAAAAAAAATCCTGAAGAGTCATGCAACTAAAAAGGCGGTTACTTGTAATATATAATGTTAAAAAATTCGAACACTACATGCGGCAGCTTGCTCGGTCGGTAGAGGTGGGGTCTGGCTGCGGACGAGGGGTCGGTCCAGCTCTGGACGAGGGGTCGGTCCGGCAGCAGACGAGGGATCGGTCTCACAAGGGGTTGCGCGGTTCGGCTGACGGGGTCGCCTGGCGAAGCCGGCGACGAAGGGGTCGCCCGGAGAAGCAGGCGACAAACTGGGGACAAGGGAGGCCAGGCCCTTGTCGGGGGCTCTCAGGACTGGAGGGCGCACGGCAGAAGAACTACCGCGGAGACAAGGTAAACACGCAAGTCCACTTTACTGAGGGAGAGGCAACAGTTTTATAGGGGCTGGGGAAGGCTGATTGGTCGAAGCCACGCCCTGTTCTGATTGGTTGCCGGCGAAAGGTCAGTGGGCGGTACTGGACGGGGGAGGGGTGGTGGTTAGGGATTGGCTGTCGCTGTTGCTGGGGGAAGGGGCAGGGTTTAGGGATTGGTGGCTGCTGTTGCTGGGGTGGAGGGCAGACTTGAGTTTCCCGCCCACGCCTGGCTGTTGCTGCTGTCGGGGGAAGGGAAAAGGGCGGGCTGGATTTCTCCGCCCACACCTGGCTGTTGCTGCTGTCGGGGGAGGGGAAAAGGGCAGACTGGATTTCTCCGCCCACGCCTGGCTGTTGCTGCTGTCGGGGGAGGGGAAAAGGGCAGACTGGAATTTTCTGCCCTGCGCCTGCGCAGGGAGAAGGAAGAAGAAGGGTGCCGCCCCACAAGGCATCGGGTGGCGCCATCTGGGAGGAGGGGCGGCCGCGGAAGCATGGCTGCCGAGAAGGGGAGACCCGAGGGCACTCTGCGCCCATGCCGAGCTTCCTTCAGGGGTGGCGGTGGGCCCGACCAACCACCCTATTATGGGGGCAGCGGAATTAGGCCTACCGCGGCCGCTCCCCTGCCAGGCCAGCAAACCACACTTCAGCCCGAGGGGTGACCGCAACTACATATTCAAGTTCTCCATATTTAGAGACATTATGCAACAAATCTTAGGAATACATACTTTCCTAGGTAAAAAAAAAAAAAAAAAAATATGTAGAAGCCTACTGCTAACAGCCATGTCCTAAAAGAAACCTTCAAAAATGTGTCAGGAAGAAGGAAAAAGATAAAGTGAGAAAATTTCATCTTCGAACAAAAGTTGGCACATCAGTGTTGGAGGAATTAGGCTGACATAAAATATTTTATTTTTCTAAGAACAAAAAATGTTAAAATGGTGACTCAGACTCTGACCATGTGAATCTAAAGGAATTTCAGCCAGAGAAGGCCAGCACCACGGAGTTCTTCAAAGCTGTGGTACAAACGCCAAGAGGCCTAAGGCTTAGAGTGGGAACTGCTTTCAGATCCTGGTTCCATCCTGGCGGAATTGCTGGTTCATATGGTAATTCTACACTTAACTTTCTGAGGAACTGTCAGTCTTCCACAGCAACTACAACTATTTTTTTTACCACCACCAATGGATCAATTTTCCTATTTATCCACATCCTCTCCAACCCTTGTAACTGTCCATTTTTTTAGTAGTTGTCTTTTAATGGGTATGAACGGGTATCAGATTGTAGTTCTGATTTGCATTTCCTTAATAGCTAATGATTTCTAGGATCTTTTCATGTGCTTTTGGGACATTTATATATATCTTCTCTGGAGAAATGTCTATCCAAGACTTTTGCCCATTTTTAAATAGGTTGCTTCTCTTTTTATTCCAGAATTGTAGGATTTCTTTAGATAATTTGGGTATTAAACTCTTAATAGATATGTGATTTCCAAGTATTTTCTTACACTAATAAATTTTCTTTCTTAGTTCATGATAAGGCCTTTTGATGCACAAAGTTTTTAGTTTTTATAAGGTCCCATTGAGCTCTTCCTTCTTTCTTTGCTTGTGCTTTAGTGATCTGAAGCTTTAGTGCTTTAGTGATCTGAAGATGCTTCTTTATGTTTTATTTTTCTTCTTGTTTTATAGTCCTGGTTCATATATTTAGGTTTTTTAAGCATTTTGAGTTAATTTTTTTAATATGAGGTGAGAGACAGGTGTCCCCTTCTTTCTTTTGCCTATGAATAGCCAGTTTGCCCAGAACAATTTGTTAAAGACTATTCTTTCCCAATTTATTGAAGACTATTCTTTCCGCCATGCATCTATAGACATGAGGCTCTATTTCTGAACTCCAAATTTAGAAATTAGATGGTAGAAATTTAGAAAATTTCTTATTTAGAATATTAGAAATTTACAAGGTAGAAAATAGATATCCATGTTTGAAGGCTTTGATTCTACAAACCACAGATGACCATGACACAAAAATCTCATCTAAGGTTTTTGGAAACAAAGTGATTTTAGCCTAAGAGTATCCATAAATTTCTGAATAAGAAGGAAAGATTGGAGAGTTAGGGATGAAGCATGAGTTCTGTGGTGGCAGAGGGTGGGGGCAGCATGAAAATCCAGAGACATATCCTCTAAGAAAAAAAGGGGAGAAGACAGGGACCTTTCTAGAGGAGCTGCTTTGGATATATATTGAACAGGAAGGTGCCCTGAGTCATCTAAACAAGGCACTAGAAAGATAAAGAAAACTGAGTTGCTTACCCTTGTGGCTGCAAACAGCACATATACCCCACAGTCACAGCAAGTAACGGCATGGCCCCTGGCTTGCTGCTGCCAAGGGACAGGGAGGGGGAGTGTCCTGGGAGGAAGAGGGGTCTGGCACAGCCAGGTGGTTTCTTTGTGGTCACTTTGTCTAGCAACGGCACCTGTGAATCTCATAAGGGACCCGGACCTGACTGGGAGAAGGGAGGGGGGTTCCCCTCAGGCCGGCTAGAACACCCAGCTGCCCACCTGGGGCGAGAAAGCAATGACAGTGGAGAGGGGTTGGGCACAGGCACCTCATCAGCAGGTCTCTAGCAAGCTACACAAGTCTAAACACACCTGGGAAAGGTGGCAGCTAGCTCTCTAAAGACCAGTTCACCTAAGGAGACAAGGCAGCTCAGTTGAGGAATCCCTGACTTGCATATAGGAGGCCCCAGGTTTGATTCCCAGGTCAGTCAAGAGCATGAGCCACCTGGTTGTCAGGCATCCAGCCTGTACTTTATGACAAGGAACATACAGACATTCTTTTTGTTTTAGGCTTTCTTGGATCTGTTATTTCTTTAAAAAACAAAAACAAAACTTCTTTTTTCAATTTTAACTTTTTAAACTGTAATTGCAAAAACCCAGGACATCACCTCAGAGGGCAGGCTGTAGGGTGAATGATGAACACCAGCAGCCTGAGAAGCTCCTTAGGGCCCAAAGGGAAGGCAGTGTTTCCTCCATTGTTTTGTTGTTGCTGCTGTTTTCTTTCGTTTGTTGTGTTTCCCCTTTCTTTGTCTCCCCTTTTTTACTTTTACTTATTTTTTTTTACCTATGTTATTTCTTTCTTTCATTCCTTTTTCTATCTTTTGTCTACTTTTGTTTTCATTCATCCCATCACTTTTTGTTTGGGCTTCAATATTTCTAAATATTTATTTATCTCTTTATTTTCTGTTTCCTTTCCTTATTTTTTACTTTCTTTTTTTTTTTCCTATTCTATTTTCTTTTCCTCTCTTTTCATCATCCCAGGCTTTTAATTACTTCTATACATTTTTCTCTATGTTATTTCTCATTTCATTTTTTATATTCCACTTTTTAAACCTTATTCTTCTGTACTTATGATTTTTTACTCATATAAATTATTTTCCTAGGTCTTCCACAGCACCCCTTCTACCTTTTATTATTAGTACTACTACTATTTTTCTTTTTCTATTCTTATATCTTTCCTTTTCTCTGGTTGTATTTTTTTTCAAGGGAATAGAATAAAAAGAATGAAGAATCAAAATGAAATCTTACAATGCACAAAAAGAACAAAATATAACCCTAGAGAAGAGAAGCTAACCAACTGAATTAATCCATCAAGATGAATAGATGCCTAGAAAGCAACAAAAACTGTAAGCCATACTAAGAAACAAGACGTGACCCAGTCTAATGACAAACTAAAAAACAGGAGGAGATACAGAACATGGATGAGCAAACAAATATCATGAAACAACTTTATGAAGTGAAAGAAGAGATTAAGGATATTAAGAAAACACTGAAGGAACTAACTAAAGAAATTGTAAACGTACCTAAAAAGATACCGTATACAAGGGTGGGAAATGGCACAATGCAGGAAATAAAAAATATACTAGTAGCACATAACAGCAGATTTGAAAAGGCAGAGAAGAGAGTCAGTGTTGTGGAAGACAGTACATCTGAAATCACACAGTAGAACAAATAGATAAAAAGATGTAAAAATCCCAGGAAGGACTTAAGGATTTGAATGACAACACAAAATCCACAACATACGCATTACAGGCATCTCAGAGAAAAGAAGGGAGAGGGGACAGAAGGAGTGTTGGAGGAAATAATGGCTGAAAATTTCCCAACTCTATTGAGGAACATGCATGGACATGCCCAGGAAGTACAGCACATGCAAACATATAAATCCTAACACAAGACATGTACTTGTCAAACTGTCTAATGCTCAAGACAAAGAGAAAATACTAAAAGCAGCAAGAGAAAAGAGATCCATCACATACAAAGGAAGCTTGATAAGATTAGGTGCTGATTTCTCATCTGACTCAATGCCCTAATCATAACTCAATCATGCCCAGGTACAGATCAGATTACAAACACAATCCAGTATTTCTTTTTGGAATTCATCAATTATATCAAACTGCTACATCATCTGAAGCCAGGGAGGCAAGAAGGCAGTGGTATGACATGGTTAAGGTGCTAAAAGGAAAAAACTTCCAGCCAAGATTTCTCTATCCAGCAAAGGGGCATTCAAAAATGAGGGAGAATTCAACATATTAATAGATAAACAGAAACTAAGAGATTTGTCCATAATAAACCTGGCTTCAAGAAATACTAAAGGGAGTTCTGCAGGATGAAAGGAAAAAACAGGAGAGAAAGAAGTGGAAGAGACTGTTAAGAATAACTGAAAAGATAAAAAGAGAAATAAACACATATGGTATAGGGGAGTGGATGTAGCTCAGTGGTTGAGTGCCTGCTTCCCATGTATGAGGTTGTGGGTTAAATCACCAATGCCTCCAAAAAAAACGAAAAAAAAACAAAAACAAAAACAAAAAAACCAAATTTTTTTTTTAAAGATTTATTTATTTATTTAATTACCCCCTTCCCCGGTTGTCTGTTCTCTGTGTCTATTTGCTGCGTCTTGTTTCTTTGTCCGCTTGTGTTATAGTCAGCAGCACAGGAAGTGTGGGTGGCACCATTCCTGGGCAGGCTGCACTTTCTTTTGCGCTAGGTGGCTCTCCTTATGGGGGGCACTCCTTGGCGTGGGGCTCCCCTACACGGGGGGACACCCCTGCATGGCAGGGCACTCCTTGTGCGCATCAGCACTGCGCAAGGACCAGCTCCACACGGGTCAAGGAGGCTCGGGGTTTGAACCGCGGACCTCCCATGTGGTAGACGGATGTCCTAACCACTGGGCCAAGTCCATTTCCCAAAAAACAAATTTTATTCCTACAAACATTTGGCATGCATAACCTATAGAAAATTGGGCTAATATAAATAATTCCTTGGCAGTAAGAACACTGAATGTTAAAGGCTTAAATTCTCCAATCAAGAGATATAGATTGGTAGAATGGATAAGGAAATATGACCCATCCATATGTTGCCCATAAGAATCTCACCTTAGATCCAGGGACACAAGGAGATTAAAAGTAAATGGTTAGAATAAACAATTTTACATACAAACAATCAGAAAAGGGCGAAGAGTAGCCATACTAATATCACATAAAATATACTTTAAACTCAAAACTATTCTAAGGGAGAAAAAAGGACACAATATATTAATAAAGGGAGAAATCACTCAAGAAGAAAGAATAATCATAAACATTTACACACCTAACCAGAGTGCCTCAAAATACATGAGGCAAACACTGGAAAAACCAAGTGGAGAAACTGATGGCTCTACAATTATTGTGGGGGACTTTAATACACCATTAACACCATTAGACAGAACATCTCAACAGAGAATCAATAAATAAACAAAGAACTTGCATAATATATTAGAGGATCTGGACCTGATAGACATATACAGAACATTACACCCAAATACACTGGAATGTACATTCTTCCCAAGTGCACATGGATCACTCTCTAGGATAGACCACGTGCTAGGCCACAGAACAACTCTCAATGAATTCCGAAAGACTGCAATTATACAATATAATTTCTCTGACAACAATGGAATGAAACTGGAAATCAGCGAGGGGCACAGAAGCAGATTAGGCACAAAGATATGGAAGTTAAACAACACACTCTTAGAAAATCGGTAGGTCAAGGAGGAATTTCCAAAAGAAATCAATAACTACCTTGAAACAAATGAAAATTACAACAAAGTACCATACCCTATGGTATGCAGCAAAAGCTGTACAGAGAAGGAAATTCACAGCCTTAAATGCCTATATTAAAAGAGAAGTGCTAAAATCAAAGACCTAATTACGTACCTAGAGAAACTAGAAAAGAACAATAAACACCAAATAATGTAGAAAGAAAGAAATAACAAAGATTAGTGCAGAAATAAATGAAATAAAAAATAAGAAAACACTAGGAAAAACACTAGAAACAATAAACAAAAGCAAAGCTGGTTCTTGAAAATCTATAAAACTGACAAAGCATTAGTTATGCTAACAAAGAAAAAAAGAAAAAAGATGCAAATACATAAAATAAGAAATGAGGAAGGAGATATCACCACTGACGCCACAGAAATAAAGTGCATCATAAGAGGATACTTTGAAAACTTTCATGACAACCAGAAGGATGTTCAGAGGAAATGGGCAAATTCCTAGAAACAGACAGGCAGCCTACATTGATGAAAGAAGAAAGATGAACTGAACAGCCCAAGATGGAAATGATTTACGCATAGAAAACTACACAACCCTGTTAAAGAAGGCTAGTGTCCAGCATATATAAAGGAATCCTACACCTCCTCAAAAAAAACAAAACAAAAAAAAACCACATACTTCAGAGGAGTTTGTCAAGAAAGTGAAAAGATGAAAAGACAGCCTATACATTGTGAGAAAATATTTGGTAACCATATATCTGATAGAGGCCTAGTATCCAGCATATATAAAGGAATCTTACACCTCAAAAATAAAAAACTTAACAACCCGTTTTAAAAATGGGCAAGTGATTTGAACAGACACATCTCTAAAGAAGAAATACAAATGGCTAAAAAGCACTTGAAGAGATGTTCAACATCACTATTAGGGAAATGAAAATCAAAAGTACAATATGATATCATCTACACCCATTAGACGGGCAGTGATTAAAAAAACAGTGGATTACAAATGTTGGAGAGGACGTGGAGGAAAGGGAACTGTCATCCACTGCTGGTGGGTATGTGGAATGGTACAGCCATGGTGGAGGACATTTTGGCTGTTCCACAGGAAGCTAACTATAGAACAACCATATGATCCAACAATCCCACTGCTGGGTATATACCCAGAACTGAAAGCAGAGATACAAACAGATATATGCACACCAATGTTGAGAGTGGCATCATTCACTATTGCCAAATTTGGAAACAACCCAAAGTCCATCAACCAATGAATGGATAAACAAATTACGGTATACACATACAATGGAATATTACTCAGCTGTAAGAAGGAATGCAATAAGAACACATGGGATAATATGGGTGAATTTTGAAGACATTATGTTGCGTAAACTAAGCCAGGCACTGAAGGAGAAATATTACATGACCTCAGTGTAATAAGTGAACTAAATAAATTTTACTTCAGTGAACTAAGTAAACTGAGCAGACTCACAGAGCTAGAATCTGGAAGACAGGTTTACAAGAGACAGGGAAAAGAAGGTTGTGAGCAAATGCCCATACGGGGAAAAATCTATGATAAGGCAGAAGTATGTAGCTGTTCAGTGGATGGGCATGTCAGTGGTGAAGTGACACTACAGGGACGATCTGTGTGTGACGTAGAGTGAGGAGGGTGGGTTGGACGATCCATGGAATGGGGGGGCATTTGGAGAGGGACCAGGTAACATCTGGGTATCTGAAGGTACCTGCTTGAAATTACAAAGTTCAGAATGTTGTTTTGGCAATAAGGTAGGGGAGAGTTACTGGTTGAGGGTGTTCTGGAGAGCATTTGGGAGAATGCACACCTGGGGCAGGCTTCTAGGGAGTAAGTGTTCGCCTTGTCACAGTGTGTTGTGTCAGTGGGTGGGACTCACATAATGAGTGGGAAAGTGATGGACTCCCATCCTGAGGAGTACTGCTATGTTCTCAAACAGAGGGGAGGGAGACTCTTGAGAGCATAGGCAGTGCCTAATAGTGTAGGACAGGCCAGTATGTCAAGCTCTCAACCTGGCTGCAAGTAAATATGAATCTTGTGCTTCAAGGAGTGAAGCTTGGTGTTGCCATGGGCACCTAGGGGCGGGGAAGGAGAACAGACTAGATGGAACATGGGGCATTTTGTGGGCAATGGAAGCGTTCTACATGATCTTTTTTCTTTTCCTTTTTATTTTTTGTGCTTTTATTCTTTTTCCCTACATGATCTTGCAATGATGTGTACAGGCTATGTTAAATTTCATCAAACTTATGTAAGTGTATGTTCTACAATGTAAACCATAATGTAAATCATTGACAAATGTTGCAATATTTGTACATCAATTCTAACAAATATACCATACACAAGTAAAATGTTATTAAAAGGGGAAAGGGTAATGGAGAAGAATGTTGGGTATATGGGGATCCACTATATTCTGTACATGATCTCTCTGTATCCTAAAGCTTCTTTGAAGGAAAAATGCTCAATTCATACTTGTTACATAACAGTGATAAGCAGAGTCCCTTTTCTCAACAAGAAAGTTTCCCTGAGTAATTCAAGAGCACAACCACCAATGTACTAACAGTTATTTTGTGCCCTCTCAGTTCCCGCCGGGGGCACATTGCAGAAGCTTCCGACTGCCAAGCAGAAGAGGAAAACCCATCCAATTCTTACATAAGGATTACTTTCTTTGCTTGAAATACTTATGTGGCTTCCTTGTTTTTTCTGTTTTCAGTCAAGTTCAGATTTGAAAACATGATATAAATCATAGAATTTAGGTACCATCCTCTTGTGTGTGTAGTGTATACATATGTGTGTGTGTGAGTGGAATCCCTTACTAGCTGATGTCTGGTTCCAAGGGCATTCAATGTCGATAGGATCAGACAGGAAAGCATATGGTATAAGGACGTTTAATGGTGACATTTATCCTCTTTCAATTAAGAATTTTGTAATTGACAACCAGATGGACTTGAAATAAAATTCCTCAAGACCTCTTCTAGAGACTTCTTCTAATCTTGCTTTTGTGTTCTCCGACATGACCACTGCTTTCCATCTGGTTTTCTGGAGCAAGAAAGAGAGCAAAAAATCCATGGAAACTGAACCCACCAGGATACAAACCTCACAGTGTTTCTTTTCCTTCATTACAGGTGGCCTCAAGTACAGAGGAAATTCTGTTATCTCTCTGGCTGTGGAAAGAAATCTAGATGACGATGATGGGGTTTCCTTGTTGGCTTTAGAGTGGATATCACAGTGATAACGTTTCACTTGTGGAGTGAGGATTATGGATGTGGTGAGAGAAACTGATACTCAGGAAGAGATCTTTGATCACATTACTACAGTTCCTGGAATCAGCTGGATTCCCTATGGGGGGTCCAGCTTACCATAAATTGGAGTTGCAGTTTGTCAATGTTTAAGTCTATATAGTATAATTTGGCATGTATGTGTGCGTATGTGTGCTACTGTGTATTTATCCTAAACATAGGTCTTATTTACACAGGACAATTGCCACTGTCAACTACGTCAAGAATATAATCTTACCACTGTCAAGTTTACATACAGGAACTCATTCAGTCCTCATCAGCCATATGTAGTAGGGTTGTTTATTATACACACAACTCAGAAGGAGGATCCCAGGCATAGAGACAAATGTTCCCAATCTCATGTGAAGAGTCTAACACACACCTATAAAGTAACCTCAATGTTGATACAATGAGCCTTTCCTTAAACTGTGAAATGGGAGTATTAGATATTGTACAAGAGAGATCTAGCATCTGTGCATATTGCTGAAATTTCCCAAGCCTATAGTTTCCAAATATTGCCCAAAATTATAAGGTAAGCTAAGGAGTCACATCACCTATTGCAAATTTCACGTGCCTTCATATCGATCTGTTGGGTGTTTTTATGTAAAAATAAAATGACAAGATTTTCTTGAACTCTGACTTTAATTCACATGTGTCCACTAGGCACCTTATGAATAAGGGGATCAGAAGTTTCAACTGTAAATAAAGTATTAATAATGTTCCTACCTTTGACTGTAAGTTGTCAACAGCTCTTTCAATCCTGAATGATTTTCCCAGGTTTTCGTCTCAAGGTAAAAAGAGAAAATTTGTCTCTTAGTCAAAAAGCCTACTGCCGTGACACCCAGTCCATCAGCAGCATGAAAATCACTATCTGCCAAGAAGAGGGAGCACAGGAAGATATCACCGAGGAACTGCCCTACTGACGGTAATATGGAAATGCAATCATGTCGATTCAAGAACAATGACTGCAGTTTATTCAGTCTCATATATAGGGAAAATCCATAAAATGCCTAAGCCATATTCTTTTTTTACATGTGAACATTTTAATTTACTAATTAAATCAGAAGTGCCACAATACAGAATTAAGGATACATTTACAACACAAGATTTGTTCACATCTAATAGTGGCCTGTGTTTCAACCTAAAGTTTGGCCATTAGTTTAATTTTGAACATTACATGAAAAACATCCTTGCTGTGGCAGTTTATTATTTATGAATTCCTAAAAGACATATCGATCATGGTTGTAAACTGGTCTATTCCTGTGGACATGATGCCCCTCTGATTATATTAAACTCGAAGGTTTCACTTTCACTTTATTAAATCAAGAATAGGCAGATGTTCACTCAGGGAGAACACACAATAAGATGCAGAGAAGAAGAATACAGAGATGAGCCTGATAGTTGGAGCTGAAGAGAAGGGAGCAGCTGAGAAGCCCTGTGAGCTCAGCCTCATGCCAGCCTACAGATGAGATGGGAGGAAGCTGGGATCACGGAGCCTTAAGGGAAGAGGGAAGGCTCAACCCTTGCAGACGTGCCCACCATCTTGTTTCAACACGTGGTAAATGACTTCAGGTGACAAATTACTTCTTATAGTACCTTGAGAGGGATCTTCAGGTAGGGTCTTCTAACTATATGCTTCTCCCCCAAATAAATACCTTTTATAAAAGCCAACAGATTCCTGTTACATTCCTGCAAACATCAGCACCCCTTTGGCTAATACACCTGATACAATGATGCTTCCACATTTTTAAAAAATTGACATCTTTTATTCAGAGCAGTTTTAGATGCACAAACAAATGAATACTTTAGATACTTCTAAAGTTCCTGCATCTTCCCCTCCCATCTCTCCCCTCCTTGCTCAGCATACTACAGCTGTCGATTAGTTTGCACAATTCAAGGGCCAGCATCAATTCATCCCTATGAAGGCTCAGTATCTGTTGAAAAGTCCTGCAGGCTATGACCAATGCACACTGTCCTGTACTGTGGAAAACAGTTGAGCAATCCCTCAAAAAGTGAAACACAGTAACCGTATGACCAGCAATCCAACAAATCTATGTACATACATACATACAAATAGATATATATCTATGTATTGGAAAACGGGACTACAGATACTTGCAAACCACTGTTCATAGCAGCTCTTATTCACAATAGCCAATGGTCACAACTATGCAAGTGTTCATCAACAGATGAACGGATACAAAAAGAAAAACTGCTACATCCATAAAACGGAATTCAGCCATAGAAAGCAATGGAAGTTCTGAGACATCCTAATACATGAATGACGTCAACATGATTATATACTGAGTGAAATCAGATGACACAAAACACAAAGATTGTATGATTCTGCATATGTGAAACATCTACAAAAAGAAAACAGGAAGGAAGGAGATTAAGGATTATCAATAGGAATTAGGGGAAAAGGACAATGAGATTAAGAGTTATAAAGAGTATCTGTTTCAGGTCATGAAGAAATTTTGGAGATCAACGGTGATGTTAAAGATTGTTAAGGTAATTAATGCCAATGACTTAAGTACCAATAAAAATGGTTAAAATTTTCGTTATGCTCATGTCAACTTATGAAAGTTAACAAAATCTTATAAAATACATGGAACTGGCGAATCCGTAATGAACTGGATGTCATGGAGATACAGGAAATTTAGTTGGGCTTCAAAATGGGCAGAAGGGTAGGGGCTCTGTGTTTGACTCAGTGTGTAATTTAGAACCAATATTAGATGAACTACTTCACATTAATTTAAATTGCCTTTAGCACCAAAGCCAAGGACTCTACTTCTGGTAATTTTCCTGTTCTCATTAATCTCTCTTTCTTGCACAAAGGAAGTCTGAGTAGCATCACGTGTGCTTTCTACCCAACCAGCCCTGATCACTGTAGCCCCTTGTCCTAGTTAAAGTTCCCCAGGTAATGCATGAACTGCACCAGTGCACTGACGGCTACTCGTGTCCCTCCAGCTCCCATGGAAGACCTGATGGAGGGGCTGCTAGTGACAGAGCAGATGAGGAGACTCCCTCTAATGCTGAGGTAAGGCCACCTGGTTTTGTCTAAGACAGAAATGTTTCTTTCTCACATTCCTTTTCACATTGAGTACAGATCTTACTATATCTTATACCTATAGACATTAGCTGCTGTTTTGTGGAAGGAAGAACTGAAAGTAAGAATCCTATGAACAGATCCCTGACACAAGAGGGCTTTAAAACTGGCGGCATCTGGTTATAAACCAAATAGAAAGGTTGTGTTAATTATCTCAGTACCATTTTCCTTCCTTTAATTCAGACTTTTGTAATTACCTATTTTGGTAAATAGACCTGAGAATCACTTCCTCCAGAAAGAGCTGGAGCCTTTCCCACAGGTGTCTCCCAAGCTTATTCATGGGGCCTTTGAATTTACCACTGCTTCCCATTTCTTTTTGAAAATCACCAAGACCTGAAAAAACACAACATGATCCGATCATCACTCTATTTTCTTTTCTGCATTGCGGGTGACCTTGAGAGCAAATGAAAATGGTAGGTATTCTGGGCTCATCAAAATATTGTGGGAAAAAGTGAGATGAAATAGGGGGCTTCCTACAAGCTGTAGGCTGTTGACCTAGCCTGATCCCAGCCTCACTGTAAAATGCGGATATGGGATATGACGAACGGTTTTCTATTAAGGAGTTCTGTCCCTCCTTCCACAGTCCCCAGGGGTGGATCTATTCATTTGGGGGTTACAGGTTAGGCTGTGTGGAGGCTTAAGGCAATCCATGTGTGAGTCTCTGTGCTGTGACTGTGAGACTGTATGAGCTTGTGGAGATGACTGTGTGCACTTCCCCCAGGTGAGATGGACTGCTCAAGCTCTGGTGCTCCAAGGGAGGGGCCTTAATGTGAACCCAGTGTGTGGCTCAAGAGATTGAGCTCCTTCCTACCATATGGAAGTTCGTGGTTTGGTTCTTCGTGCATCCTAAAGAAGACAGTGAGCCTGCATGACAGGCAGGCATGGCAACCTGACACAACATGATGCAACAAGAGACACAAGAGGAAAAACAATGAAAGAAACAAAAAAGGCAGTGAACAGAGGTGGCTTAGGTGACTAGGCACCTACCTTTCACATCAGAGGTCCCAGGTTCAGTTCCCAGTGCCTCCAAAAGAAACAAAAGAAGATGGACAGAGACAGCAAGTATAAACAATGTGGGAGTAGGGAGAAATAAAGAAATGAAAACAAATCTTTAAAAAAAACAAACCCAAAGAGATACCAAAAACACAATAACAACAAAAATCTATGCAATGGAGTTGCACCATCTGTGCACGTGCTTAGAATTGAGTCTACAGAGAGACCAAACTGTCCATCTTTATAAGGTGGCCTCCAGATCACAGGGCCTAGGGAAGCTAGCTGTACAGATAACCTCAGATGCTGGCATAGTTCCTGGTGTCCTAAACTAAAGGAAAGCCCATATGACTCTTCTTCAGATCAAAATCGTGAGAGTTGTGAGGCATCACATAGAATGACCTGTCAACCGTCATAATGATATCATAGCCGGGAGTTTGGACACAGCACACAGGCATTGGGAAGAAGAGTTAGTGCACTGCATTATATCATTACCTTGGACCCTCTAGAGGCTGAAATCCTATGAGGGTCTTTGACAAATAAGAACTCAGATTCCACTTGGTTTTTAACCTGATGTCCAAAACCTTGGTTGAAATGCAATTAGAGAGCAACATTAGAGGGAGTCAGCCTTGATCCTCTGCGTCCCTCCATAATGACGGTCCCACTGTTAAAGACTGAAGATGGAGAGCCAGTAATTCAATGAATAAACACACCTCGTGGAGAAAAGGAAGACTGATGGAAAAATACAGTATTATTAAATGATCATTTTTAAATGGTAAGATATCGATGTTTTCATATTTATAAGTATTATCTTATACCACAAAGATGAGTGAAGAAACATGACAGAATGCATTGCCTAGAATTGAATTGATTCCACCAAAAAAAAGGTTGCTTCTAATCAAGTAGAAATTCCTGTAGCATATTTGGTAAATGTACTTTCAGTTTATGCAGATCCATGGAGGCTGAATTCATTGGAGATGTCAAAAGACACCTGTGAGGACTTCCAGGAAGAAGGCAGACTAGGAAGACATGGGACTCTCTCCTCCTTCAGAAAAATAGCTGAAGAACAGACTGAAATGGACTGGAAAAAGACCTTCTAGTGTTTAGGACAGCAGGGTAAGGCTGAACACCACCCAGGAGAGAGACAAAGGAGGGGAATCGCGACAGCAAAACTGTGAGTTGAAAGCAGCAGCTCTTGCTGCTGGCACCCTCCCCCACATTAAGACTTCAGAACACTCAGGCCTCTGACCAACTTTAGAAAAAGGGGTCTCCAGGGATCCACCACCCCCAGAAAGGGGAGGGAGAGGGACACAGCCTAAGGCTGACAGCTTTTGACCCACAAATTTAGTCTGCTGTGTCCCATGAGCTCTACCAAGCTGGATGGGGTCATGTCATCATTTCCCTTGGGAGCTAGCAAAGGACTAAAGAGATCACGACCCTCTCGATCTACTTCTCTACTAAGTGGGAATGATTGTTGAAGACAC
This sequence comes from Dasypus novemcinctus, assembly GCF_030445035.2. Classification (NCBI taxonomy): domain Eukaryota; kingdom Metazoa; phylum Chordata; class Mammalia; order Cingulata; family Dasypodidae; genus Dasypus; species Dasypus novemcinctus. The sequence continues at coordinate 8,044,404 of NC_080694.1, read as the reverse complement.
AGAGGGGCATGGAATCATTTACTACCCAGGAAAAGGGAGCAGGCTGACAGAAGGCTGAAGAACTGTTTCTAAGAAAGTTTAAATTACAAGTCTCTTTATCTCTAGGCAAGAAACTCTACCACACAGATCCAGTCTGTCTCACAGCAAAAACACTCCAACCAGGTACTGAACTGAAAGGGCTGCCAAGGAGTGCCATCTGCCAGGAGAACTAGGCTGTACATATGAGAAAATTAAAAATAAGTAAGTTAGAGAGGCTTTTGCTGGCCTTTATACCCTCCCTCTCAAGGCCCTAGGAAGCAGGTCTGCAAACCATTCTGGATATAGCAGCTGGACATTACTGATGAATTCCAAAAAGAAATATTGGATTATGCATGTAAACTGGTCTTTTCCTCTGGGTAATTAGATTATATAGGATTCATAGATGTAAATAATGATCAAAGATTTGGCTAGGCCACATTAAGAATGCTGCATCCCTGCCCCTTGGTAGGTGTGACTCACAGAGAAAATGATATGACATAAAACATGGTTGGAGTTTTTAAACTTGAGCCCGGGAAGTGAACACACAGGAGAACATTACCAGAGGAAGACAGACAGCTCCTTAGACACAGGAGAAGCCCTGGTATGAGGACAGAGCTGTTTGCCTGATAGTCTACAAGCTGACCTTGTGGATAGAAGTATTAGGGGGAAGCAGACTTGGCCCAGGGGTTAGGGCATCTGCCTACCACATAGGAGGTCTGCAGTTCAAACCCTGGGCCTCCTTGACCCGTGTGCAGCTGGCCCATGTGCAGTGCTGATGTGCGCAAGGAGTGACGTGCCACACAGGGGTGTTCCCGCATAGGGGAGCCCCACGTGCAAGGAGTGCACCCCGTAAGGAGAGCCACCCAGCACAAAAGAAAGCTCAGCCTGCCCAGGAATGGCACCGCACACAAAGAGAGCTGACACAACAAGATGACACAACAAAAAGAAACACGGATTCCTGTGCCACTGACAACAACAGAAGAAGATGAAGAAAAACACACAGCAAATAAACACAGAGAACAGACAAGTGGGGTGGGGGTGGGGAAGGGGAGAGAAATAAAATAAATAAATAAATCTTTAAAAAAAAAAAAAGAAACAATGGAGGTGAGAAGACAGTAGTATGATACAATTGGGATAGTGAAAGAGAAAAACTGCCAGCCAAGAATTCTGCATCCAGCAAAACTCTCCTTCAAATATGAAGGTGTGTATAAAATATTCACAAGCAAAGAGAAACTAAGACAGTTCTTAATAAAGAATCCATCTTGAAGGATATATTAAAGAAAGCCTTAGAACCTGAAAGAAAAAGACAGGAGAGAGAGGTTTGGGGGAGAGAATGGAAGAATAGAAGAAAGGATAACCAAGAAAGTAAAAAGACCAAAATCTGATATGGCATATGATGACCAAAGTTGAAAATGGTAGAAATAAACAATGCATCTACAGTATTACCATTGAATGTGAATGGATTAAACTCAACAATCAAAAGATATAGGCTGAAAGGATGTATTAAAGAAAAAGCATGAGCCATCATATGCTGCTTATCAGAGAAACACCTTAGACCCAAGTATACAAACTGTCTCAGTAAAAGCCCAGAAAAAGATACTCCATGCAAAAAGTAACCAAAAAAGAGCAGGGGTAGCTATACTAGTACTGGACAAAACATTATAAATGCAAAAAAATCATAAGAGATACAGAAGGACATTAAATATTAATAAAAGGGACAATCAACCAGGAAGATGTAGGAGACATAAATATCTATGCACCTAACGAATGTCCGCCAAAAGACATGAAACTAATTCTGGGAAAACTAAAGGGAGAAATAGCCATCTCTACTTTAGTCATTAGAGACATCAACACACCTCTCACATCATTAGACAGAATGAGACAAAAGATCAACAAGGAAATAGAGAACTTAAACAACATAATAAATGAGTTAGACCTAACAGACATATACAGAATGCAGCATGCAAACTCTGTGGATTATTAATTCTTTTCCCAAGCACGTTTATCCTTCCCCAGGATAAACAATAGGCTAGGGCACAATACAACTCTCAAGAAATAAAAAGATTGAAATTATAAAAAAAAGCACCATCTCAGATCATAAGGGAATGAAACTGAAAAGCAAAAACAGACAGGATAAAGGTGAATTCACAAATGCGTGGAGGCTAAACAATACATCCCTAAATAATCAGTAGGCCGGGAGAAGGAACGAAGATGGCGGAGTGAGCGCGCATGGCTGAGGCGGCCTTTGAGCCGGACGGGTCGGCGCTTGGGCAGGCGAGTGAATCTGTCAGACCATGGAGGTTCCTCATCACAGAAAGAACATTTTTCTTGACCTTTAGGTGCTTTTATATTTTCCTCATCTGGCAAAGAAAACAAAATTCTGAACTCAGGACTTGGCACAGTAGTTCTGTATTGTCTCCTGGAGTGGATATTCCTCCTTTTTTCTGGCCACTTTTCCTATTCTTGAAATGTGGATATCTCTTTTCTACACTTCGTTTCCATGATTTGGAATGGAAAAGGCCACTTTTCTTTTTGTTCCACCTCTCATTCAACACTGTCAAGCCCCTCTGATGCAGTCATCCTGCCCACTTTTCCAGGAAGAAGCAACTTCTGCTGCTATTTAATTGTAAAGAACTTATTTTGCAAACCCAAATCTATTTAAATTGGAACAAGTAGATACCTTGTGGTATTTGTGAATTCTTTACCTTTTGTTCCAAACCAGAAGACTAAATAGCAAGTATGGATTACTTCAGCTTTTTTATTGTCTTCCAGTGTAAGTCACTATCATAATAAGCACAGTTGGTATTGCAGCAGTAAATTGCAAAATGTGTTCCATTTTGGAATCAGAGATATTAAAATTATATGTATTTATATATCTAATTGTTAGCTCATCTGTGACATAGATTTGCTGAATAAGAACAAAGGTCCAATTTTGCAATTAAACCTTTGCTACGATAAAGAAGAAAAAAATAAATAAATAAATAATCAGTAGGCCGAAGAAATTGCAAGTGAAATCAGCAAATGTATTCACAGAAATGAAAACGAGATCACAACTTATCAAAACTTATGGGATAGAGCAAAGCCAGTATTGAGAGGGAAATTTATAGACAAAAAGCCTATATTAAAAAAGAAGAAAGCTAAACTCAAAGAATTTACTGAACAACGAGAGAAACTAGAAATAGAACAGCAAACTAATCCTCAAAGCAAGCAGAAAAAAATAATAAAGATTAGAGCAGAAATAAATGAAATTGAGAATTAAAAAAATAGAGAAAATCAAAACCAAAAGCTGGTTCGAGAACATCAATAAAATTCACAAACCCTTAGCAAGATTAAGAGAAAAAAAAAAGGAAATAAATAAAATTTGAAATTAAAGGGGGGGGGAGTTAAGAATGACACAGAACTGAAAAGGATCAAGACAGAATATTCTGAGAAACTGTATGCCAACAAACGAGACAACCTAGATGAAATGGGAAAATTCCTAGAAATGCACAACCAACCTACATTGACACTACGAGAAATACAAGAACGTAAACCAGTTACATTTAAAGACACCAATTCTGTCTTCGAAAATCTTCCAACAAAGAAAACTCCAGGACCGTGTGGCTTCACAGGGGAATTCTACCAAACACTTCAAAAGAATCAAATCAATCCTCTTTAAACTCTTAGAAAAAGTTGAAGAGGAGGGAAAATAACCCAACACTTTTTAAGAAGCCAGTATCACCATGATACCAAAGCCAAATAAGGACACTACAAGGAAAAGAAAATGACAGACCAAGCTCTCTAAGGAACATTGATGCAAAAATTCTCAACAAAATATTTAGAAACCGAATCCAGCAGCATATCAAAAGACTTATATATCACAACCAAGTGGGATTTATTCCTGGTAGGCAAGGCTGGTTCAACATAAGAAAATCAAAGTAATACACCACATTAACAAACTGAAGGAAGGAAAAAAAAACATATGATCATCCCAATCAAGGCAGCATTTGACAAAATCCAGTATCCTTTCTTATAAAAACATTTCAAAAGAGATGAAAAGAAGGAAAATTCCTTAATATGATAAAAGACAAATACGAAAAACCCCACATCTAACATCATAACCACTGGGGAAAGGTTGAAAGCTTTCCTTTTAAGACCGGAAAGAAGAGAAGGATGCCCACTAGCACCATTGTTATTTAACACTGTAATAGAAGCTCTAGGTAGAGCAATAAGAAAAGAAAAAAGAATTAAAAGAATTAAGAAAAGAGGAAGTAAAACTCTATTTGTGGATGACATGATCTTATATTTAGAAAATTCTGAAAGGTCTACAATGAAGCTACTAGAGCTAATAAATGAGTTCAGCAAAGTGGAAGGCAGCAAAATCAACATGTAGAAATCAGTAATGTTTTTATACACTAGTTGGTCACAAATCTGAGGAGGAAATCAGGGGAAAATTCCATTTACAATAGCAACAAAAAAAAACAAATCCTAGGAATCAATTTAAAAAAAGAAGTACAGGACCTACATGGAGAAAATTACAAAAGAGTGCTAAAAGAAATTTTAAAAGGCCTAAACAATTGGAAAGACATTCCATGTTCATGGACTGGAAGACTGAATGTCAGGAAGATGTGAATCCTACCCAAACTGATTTATAGTTTCACAGCAGTACCAATCAAAATTAAAACAGTCAACTTTACAAAAATAGAAAAGACAATTATGAAGTCATTTTGAAGGGCCAGTACACATGAACAGACAAAAGTATTCTAAAAAAGAAGAGTGATATAGGGGGAATTTGACAGCCTGATGTCGAAACATATTACAAAGCTACAGTGGACAAATCACCATGATACTGCCATAAAGAGAGACACAACGATCAGTGGAATTGAACTGAGTACAGAAATAAACCCTCATCTCTATGGTCAACTAGTTTTTGACAAGCCTACCAAGTCTGTGTTAACTGGAAAAAAACAGACTCTTCAACAAATGCTGCTGGGAGAACAGGTTATCTATAACCAAAAGAATTAAGGAGGACCCCTATCTCACTCTCTCTACAAGAATCAACTCAAAATGGATCAAAGACCTAAATATAAAAGCAAATACCATACAACTATTACAAGAAAAAGTACGGAAAAATTTTAAAGACCTTGTGGTACATGGTAGTTTCTTGGACCTTACACCCAAAGCACAAACAACAAATGAAAAATTAGATAAATGGGATCTCCTCAAAATTTAAAACTTTTGCACCTCCCAGGACTTTGAAAAGGGTGAAAAGGCAGCTGACTCAATGGGAGAAAATACTTAGAAATCTACATGTTCCATAAGGGCTTAATATTCAGGATATAAAGAAAGATGTTACAATTCAACAGTAAAAAGACAAATGACCTAATGAAAAAATGGGCAAAATGGACAAGGCTGTGGATCAATTAGCTGAGCTCCCATCTACCATATGGGGAGCCCTGGGTTCACGTCCCGGGGCCTCTTTGTGAAAGCAGGCTCGCCCACACGTTGTGCAGAGCGCCGGCCCAGGCGTCACAGAGTGCCACCCAGCCCGCAATCGCTGCAGGCAGCAAATGGACACAGAGGGCAGACAGCAAGCAAGCCACAAGGTGAGAGGGAATAAATAAAATAAAAACAGACACAGAAGAAAGCACAACAAATGGACACAGAGAACAGAGAGCATGCAAAAAGCCACAAGGTGGGGAGGGTAATTTAAAAAAAAGGGCAAAAGACATGAGTAGACATTTATCCAAAGAGGAAACACAAAGGGCAAAAAACACATGAAAAAATATTCAACCCCGTTAATGATTAGGGAAATGCAAATCAAAACGAGATAGAATTTCACAGCCATCATAATGGCCACTATTAAAAAGTCAGAGAACTACAAGTGTTGGAGAGGAGGTGGAGAGACAGGAACACTTATTCACTATTGGTAGGACCATTATGGTACAGCCACTGTGGATAACTGCTTGGCAGTTCCTAAAGAAGTTGAATATAGATTTGCCACATGACCCTGAAATACCACTATATTGGGTATATACCTAGAAGAACTGATAGTAGTAACATGAATGGACGTCTGCACAACTACATTCATAATGGCATTACTCACAATTGCCGAAAGCTGGAAACAACCCAAGCGTCCATAAGCCGATGAATGGATAAACAAACTGTGGTGTATTCACACAATAGAAAATCACGCAGCAGTAAAAAGAAATGAAGTCGTAAAGCACATGACAACATGGATTAACCTAGAGAACACTATGTTGAGTGAAGCAAGCCAGACACAAAGGGACAAATACAGGAACCTTGCATTACTATGACCTAAATATAGTGTAATGATGTATGATTCCACTTATATAAAAGGTAAACATGAATTTTTAGAGGAAATAAAAAGTATTCAGGAATGGGATTTGTTGATGGCAGGGGAAGCATAGAGTGATCAAGAGATGAGGAGTTCTTGTTTGTTTTTCATTTCTTATTATTATTACTGAAATAATGAAAATGCTCTAATGATAACTGAGGTGATCAGTGAACAAACATGTGATTGTGCCGAATACCACTGACTAACCACTTTGGATGAATTACATGTTTCGTTTTTTTGTTTTTTTTAAAAAGACAAATAGCTCCTAAAAATGGGAAAACATGTAAATACACATTTACCAAAGAAGAAACATTTGATTCTTCTCATCATTAGAAAAATATATGTCAAAATCTGCCATACAGTGCAGCGGCTGTGGCTCAATCAGTTGGGCTCCCGTCTCCCATCTACTGTACGGGAGGCCCTGGGTTCCCATTCCAGGGCCTCTTCCTGAAGGCGAGCTGGCCCATGCACCACGGAGAGCTGATAGCCTATGCACCATGGAGAGCTGACACAGAAAGTTGATGCAACAAAGGGAGACAAGCAGACAGGAAAAAAAACGCGCAGGAAACTGACACAGAGAACAGACAGCAAAAAAAAAAAAAAAAAACAAGCCACAAGGGGGGAGGTTAAATAAATAAATAAATCTTAAAAAAAAAACTGCTATACATACTAAGATTGTTAAAACCAAGAGACATAATACCAACTGCTAAAGAAGATGTGGCAAACCTGGAGCCCTAATACATTTCTGATGAGAATGCAAAATGTTGTTGCCACTTGGGAAACATTTTATCAGTTTCTTAAAACTATAAGCTTACCGTAATTCTTGCTAATTCCACTCCAAGAAATATATCCAAGACAAATGAAATTGTGCCCATGCAATGATTCCTAGGGCAAGTGCATGGCAGCCGAAACTAGAAAAAAAAGTATGAATGCCTATTAGCTGATGCATGGATAAAAGGTGGTACATCCATAAATATATATGCACCTTTAACTACCTAATTTCAGGCACCCTGAGCCTCCCTGGCACCGAGGGATTACTATCACTACCAGCTGCTGATTCAACTAGAGAAAGACCTTGAACAAAAGGGGTAAATGGTAAAGACAAATGAGTTTACATGGCTAAGACTTCAAAACGAGTAAGGGGTTCATTAGCGGGGTCAAGGTTACACACATCTCAGCAGAATCTCAGGGACAGCCAAAGTAGATACAACCCCAGTTACTGGTGCTCCTGAGGGCTACGGAGACACAGAGGTTCTACGGTCATGACAGCTGGCTCTACAGTTCACTGTCTTGTCAGCGAGCCTTACTTTGGAATTTGTGCTCCTCAGATGTGTCCTCTCTACACGTGCCTCTTCTGTCACTTTTACTGAATCTGTGGTTGGAACTGAGCTCAGTGTATGCTCAGGAGACTTGAATCTCTGGGCTGTCCATGTGCCAGCTGGACCCTGAGCCTCAGCAGAGTTGGAATACCTACAGTCCGGTTCGTTGGACTTACCCAGGTCAGTTGACAGGGAAATGAGAATGGTCAACAACCATACGAGGGAACCAAGAGTGTCTACAATTGCAAGCAGGAGAATCGCATCCATTGGCCATGTGGGATCTAACCCCCTCTCAATTTAGAGGTGGAGTGGACATTGCCATCCCAGGGTCCACAGGATGGAGGACTATATTAAGTATTAGAGTGCATTTGCTGGTATTCTACTATATAACTGTTGTGACTCTAGAAATGGAAGGAAATATATCACTGATAGGGAGACGATGGCCATGGGAGTTGCTGATGGCAAGAAGAGGGAGGAAAAGGTACGATATGGGGCATTCATTGGGTGTATGCACCAAATGCAATGAATGTTTCTTACTGATGAAAGGGGATGTTGATGTGGGAGAAGTGGGGGTGGGGGATGGGGCGTGGCAATGGGAACCTCTTATGTTTTTGAATGTAACATTTTGTGTGATCTATTTATCTTTAAAGAAGCAAATAAAAAATTATTTAAATATGGATAAAACAGCATATATGACTATTTTCTTTGAAACTGGACAAATGTATGTTAACACTAAAAAATATTAATATCATATTACTTATGATAAGTAAAAGAAACCTGACATAGTACTACATATTGTATGATTTCATTTACATAAAATGTAAATTAAATCAGTTTATAAAGATGAAGTTGGATCAGTGGTTATGTAGGGCTGGGGAAGGACTGCTAAGGAGCGTGGGGGTTTTCTCTTTAGAGTACTGAAAATGTCTTCAAATTTTTGTGGTGATGAATGCACAATATTGTGATTATACTAAAAGCCACGGATCATACACTTTGGAGATATCATATGGTATGTAACCACTACCAAAAGGAAAAGAGTGTCCCTGGGACCATGGGGAGCTCTGAGGGAAGCCAAGGCTGAAGCTGTCCCAGGGCTTCTAGTGCAGCCACAGCCAGGAGGGGACACAGCGGGAGTGGTTCCCCAGAACCCAGACCTCACCTGCCCTGTGTACTCGCAGAAAGCAGAACCCAGTAAAACACGGGAGGAAGACAGAAAATGAAAGGCTCAAGTGACCCACCAGGCTTTGACCCAAAGAATGCAAAGTGCCTACGATGAGGAGGGGCCCACACCTGCAGACCTGAGGCAGGATACACACTTTTAGTTGCAAACTGTCGTGGTCCCTAAAAAATTCCTGGGCTGGACACAAACCTGCACCCAGAGGCCCCTCCTGGGAGGGGTCCCCATTCACTGGGCTCCCTGCAGGCACACACCAGGTGTCAGTCACACTCCCCCTGGGCCTTCCCAGGAGCCCTTCCCCTGGGAGCGATCAATTTCCCTCAGCAGTAACCCCTTTAAGAGCCACTGCTGCAGGCCAGGCCCTGAGCCTCACCTTTCCAGGTGGGAGGAGAAAGCCAAATTTGAAGTGCAGGGGCTGGGAAGGGGGCGCTGAAAGGGAAGCACCCCAGGGACCTCAGAGGATCAGGAGGGCAGAGGGCAGGGCAAAGGGGTGGACCATGGGGGGGACCCAGGGGAATGCAGGGAGGGAGGGGGGACTGTGGAGAGGGAGAAGGGACCATGGAGGGGAGCAGGGACCATAGGGGTGAAGAAGGGGTCATGGGGGGGGGGGGCAGAAAGTGCTGTGGTGGGCAGGAGAGACAAGGGGAGGCAGGAGGTATTGTAGGGGGGGAGGAGGGGTCAGGAGGGGACAAGGAGGGACAGGAGAGACCATGGTGGCGAGGAGGGGCTGTGAGATGACAGGAGGGACAGTGGGGGGGAGGAACCCGGGGGACAGGAGGCGCTGCAGGGTGGGTGGAAGAGGGAGCATGGGGCAGTAAGGAGGAACCGTGATGGGAGGAGCCCTGGGGAGGCGGGAGGAACTGTGGGAGTGGAGGGAGAATGGCAGAGCAGGAGGTATAATGTGGGGAACACGAGGGACCTTGGAGGAACAGGAGGAAATTTGGCAGGGAGAAGGTACTGGGGAGGGGGGCAGAAGGGTTTGTGGGGGAGAATAGAGACCATGGGGGGCAGAAAGGGCCATGGGGGAGAGGGACTATGGGGGTGGAGGAGGGATTTTAGGGGAGCAAGAGGGACCTTTGGGGCAAGGAGGGACCCTGGGGAGGCAGGAGGAACTGTGGGGGTTGGAGGTAGCATGGCAGAGTAGGAAGGACCTTGGGGGTAACAGGAGGTACTGTGGGGGGGACAAAGGGATGTTGGAGAGGACCAGAAGAACCTTGGGGGGAAGGGACTGGGGGAGAGGAGGGACAAGGGGCAGAGGCTGTGGGGGGAGCAGGAGGGACTAGGGGGAGGAAGGGGGGACAGTGGGGTAAAGGGACCATGGGGAGGAGGAAGGACCGAGGGGGGGAGGGACCCTGGGGAAGCAGGAGGGACTGTGGGGGAAGAGGGAAGGTAAGGGGGAAGGAGGGACTTTGTAAGAGCAGGAGAGACCTTGAGGGTGAGACCTGGGTGGGAGGGACCTTCCGGAGGTGGGAGTGACCATGAGGGCAGGAGGGACGCGGAGCCAGGAGGGACTATGGGGAGTGAGAGACCATGGGGATGGAAGAGGGACTTTGGGGGGGCACAAAGGACATTGGGGAGGTGGGAGGAACTGTGGGGGTGGAGGTAGCATGGTAGAGCAGGAGGGACCATCCAGGAACAGGAGTGGGGGGGGCAGGAAGGGCCATGGGGGGGGCAGAAGAGATTGTGGGGGTAAGGGATCATGGTGGGGGGGTAATGGAAAGAGAAAGGACAGATTTTGTAGGGGCAGGGACCAAGGGGGGGGGCAGAACGGCCTATGGAGGGAGAACCATGGGGCGGGGACAGTGGGAGGTGTGATCATGTGGGGGGGGACAGTAAAGGAGGAGGAGAAACTTTAGGGGGGAAAAGGAACCAGAGGGGCTTAGGAGGGACCATGTGCAGGGAGGGACCTTAGGGCAGAAAGAGGGATCTTCTTGGGGCAGGAGGGACACTGTGGGGGGAGAGGAAGCGTGGGGGGTGGGAGAGAGGAAAGGTTGGGGGTCAGGGACCTTGCAGGGGATGGGGCTGTGGGGGAGCAGGAGAGACTGTGTGGGAGTAGGAGGGGCCTTGGGGTTGGAAGAACTATGGGGGAGGGACTTTCCGGGGATGGGAGGGACCGTGGGGGGGGAGGAACCCTGCTATGGGCGGTAGGAGGGACTGTGTGAAGTACGGGAGGATGCTGGGGGGGGGGGCAGGAGGACTGTGAGGAGCGAGGAAGGACCATGGGGGGGCAGTGGAGGGAAAGATGACCATGGTGGGGGAAAGGTGGGAGGGAGGGAGGGAGAGGCGGCCCGCCCTTACCGTGGGCCACGGGACCCTTATTCTGACACCGGGCCCCGCCCCGCCGGCCAGTCGGCCTGGGCCGGGACCCCCGAATGCACCCTGCGCCCCCCGCCCCGCGCCACCCGCGGAAGCATCGCCCTCACCGGGCGAGGCCCTGCCCGGTCCCCAACAGGCCCTGAGGGTGCGTAGGACCCTGGCGCTTCAAACAACTTTCCGGTCCGCGCCCTGCAGGCGAGCCAGCAAGAACTTTAGGGGGCGCGGCAAGGGCGCCCCCTCGACGCAGCAAGGGGAGGCTCGCTCGCCCGCTTTTCCTCGCCTCTGGGGGTCCCCGCCCGCCTGCGCCCCGCCCCGACGCCAAGTCGGGTCCCCAAACTTACCGCTATCGTTCGCAGGGGACACGGGCGGGGTCCCTGGACGCGGGGCCGAGCGCTCCCGCAGCCCCCACGCCGGCCTACACTTGTCCCTCCTGCCCTCGGGGTCCTGGGGCGCACACACTGAACACGGCACCAGGTCCTCGTGCGCTCCCCAAACACCGCGAGCTCTTAAAGGAGAAGCCGCACAGTGGACTGGGCGGGACTTGAGGGGTGGAGCTTCTGCGTCTGCGCCAATGACGTCCCGCCCCGCTCTGGGACTCCACGCCCCTAAGAGGGAGGGGCCCGACCCTTGACGGACAGCGCCAGGCACCAAATCACGTGCTCTCGGACTGGCTAGCGGAACACCACTTGTGCAAAATTCCAACACATGTACCAGTAAAGATCACTGAGGAGAAAAATCAAGAAAAAAATACCATTTATAGTAACTTAAAAAATCACATAGCTAGGAATGAATTTAATGCCGTAAATGACATACACAGGACTACACAACACTTTCAGGAAATCAAAGAAGATGTAAGTAAATGGAAGAATACTCCTTGTTCATGGAAAGGAAGAATAATATCATTAAGATGTCTATCCTATCCAGACTAATCTACAGATTTAATGCAATCCCAATAAGAATCAATAGAATTGGAAAAACTACCTATGAAATTTATTTGGAAGGGGAACAGGCCCTGAACACTCAAAAACATATTGAAAAAGGAAAATCAAATCAGAGGAATCACATTACCTGACTTTAAAATATACTACACAAAGCTACAAAACTGCATGGTATTGGCACAAGAATAGACATACTGAGCAATGGAACCGAACTGAGAGATCTGATACAGATCCTCACATACACAGTCACCTGATATTTGACAAGGCCACCAAGTCCACTCAACTGGGAGAGAATGGCCTCTTCAACAAATGGTGCTTGGAGAACTGGATATTCATATGCAAAAGAATGAGAGAGGAACACCATTTCAAACCTTATAGAAAAATCAACTCAAGATGGATCAAAGATCTAAATATAAAAGCCAAGACCATAAAGACCTTGGAGGGTAATATAGGGAAGCATCGACAGGACCTTGTAATAGGAAATGGCTACATGAACTTCACATTAAAAGCGGGAAAAAGAAAAAAAACAGATGAAAGGGACCTCTTCAAAATAAAAACCTTTTGCACCTCAAAGGAGTTTGTCAAGAAAGTGAAAGAGCCTACTCAATGAAAGAAAATATTCAGTAACCATATATTTGATAGGAGCCTAATACCCAGCATATATAAAGAAAACTTATATCTAAAAAATAAAGAGATAAAACGATTTAAAAATGGGCAAGAGATTTGAACAAACACTTCTTCAAAGAAGAAATATAAATGACTAAAAAGCACCTGAAAAGATGCCGAACATCACTATTAGAGAAATACAATTACAATGAGATGCCATCTTACACCCAATAAACTGGCAGCTATTAAAAAACAGAGGACTACAAGTGTTTAGAGGATGTGGAGGAATAGGAACCCTCTTCCACTGCTGGTGGGAATGCATAATTGTCCAGTCATTGTGGAGGACAGACTGGCAGTTCCTCAAAAGACTAACTATAGATCTGCCATATGACCCAGCAATTTCATTTCTGGGTATATAACCAGAAGAATTGAAAACAAGGACATGAACGGATACATGCACACTAATGTCTGTAGCGGTATTATTCACTGCTGCCAAAAGCTGGAATCAACCCAAATGCCCTTCAACATACAAATGGACAAACAAAATGTGGTATACACATACAATGAAATGCTATTCAGCTGTAAGAAGGAATACAGTATGAACACACAGGATAACATGGATGAATCTTGAGAACCTTACATCGAGTGAAGGAAGCCAGGTATTAAAGGAGAAATATTTCATGACCTCTCTGATGTTAATTAAGCAAATCTAGCCAACTCAGAGAGCTAGAGTCTGGAAGACAGGCTTACGGGAAATAGAAAGGTAGAAGGTGGTTGTGAGCAAATACCCATACAGGCAAAATCTAGATAAAGAGGATGTGAGTAGTTGGGCAATGCAAGCTTGACAGGGTCTAGGGTGGGGAGGATGGGTCGGAAGTCCACGGAACTAGGGGGAATGCTGGGGGAAGGAACAGGTGAACACAGGAGATTGGCAGGTGTGTGGTTCAAACTACTATGTTCAGAAAACCTTTTAGCAATACGACAATGAAGGGTTATTGGTTTAGGGGTTTAGAAGGGGGACATCTGAAAAAGGACGCACCTGGAGCAGGCTTCTAGGGTGTGTGTGAGTGCTCATTTTGTCAGTGAGTTATATCAATGGATGGAGAGCCACACAATGAGTAGGAAGGTGTTGTACCCCTATCCTGGGGAGGCTGATGTTTTCAGAGGGGATGGTGTCTCTCAAGAACAGGGGTGGCTCCTAACGGGGGAGGACAAGCTAGTATGTCAAGCCCTCGGCATTGTCACAAGTATCTATGAATCTTGTTCTTCAAGCACTGAAGCTTGGTTGTCACTGTGGGCCAGGAGGGGAAGGGAAGAGAGGAATAGATTAGATGGAAGAGGGGCAATTGGGGGGCAATGGAAGTGTTCTGCATGATCATTCAACGATGGATAACGGCCATGTTGAATTTCACTAAAAACTTATAAAGAGTGTACATTCTAAAATGTAGCCCATAATGTAAACTACTGACAATGGTTAGTAGCTACATTTCAATATTTATACATCAGTTGTAGCAAATGGAACATCCACAGGTAAAAAATATAATTGGTGGGGAAGGGAGAGAAGGGGGAGAATGTTGGGTATATGGGAGTCCCTTATATTCTGTATGTGACTTTAATGTAACCTGAAACTTCTTTGAAGACATAATGAAAAAAATATAAAAAAGAGGTAAGACACTGAGGAAGAAATGGAAGAGATAGCCATGCACACACACACAGTACAACAACTATTATTACAGTGATATAAGGCAAAACGTCAAAAAATATTTTTTGCAATATTTTCCGTTTTTTAATACCCCAAATTCTAAGCTTTTTTTAGTTTTTCTATATATATGTATTTCCTTTCTAACATTTAAACTAAGAATTAATATCTCATTTTCCTATTAATTGAATTTGGCCATATATTAAGCTTCATTTTGAAGAACTTTTGGATCACAGAGAGTTCAACTATGGCAGGGGAAGAGCACTGGTGCTGGGTGTCATTGGTGGGGGATGTATGGGAGGGAGCTCACCTTGGCATGGATATAGGGGGTATAGATATGTTTGTATGTTCACTGGGTACTGACACAGTGGTAGAGTTTCACACGACAAGTGAGGGAGTGCTGGGTTCCCATCTGGTGAGCTCTGACACATTCCCCAATGGAACACCAACAATCCCCACAGGGCAAGGGCAATGACCAGTGAAGAAGGATGGTCCAATGATGGGACCTCGATACTGATGCCTATGCTTGTGGACCTCTTGTCACTGAAATTTCAACCTGGCCTAGTGTTGCAGGGTGCCTAAGACTTACCTTCTGAGAGCTTCAATGCTGCTCCAATATGGCCAATCTCTGACCAAACAGCATATAAATGCATTACCTTCTCCTCAGCATAGGACATGACCCCTGGGGATGAGGCTCCCTGGCACCAAGGGCTTGCAACCAAGCATAGATTGGTGATGTAACTGGAAAAAGACCTTGATTAAAAGGGGGAAATGGTAAAGACAAATGAGTTTATATGGCTAAGAGACTACAAAATGAGTTGAAAGGTCATCAGAGGGATCATGTTTATGCACGTCTCAGCAGGGTCTCATAGACAGCCAAAGATGATACTAGACAACCTGAGGTAGTGGTGCCTCTGAGGGCTATGAAGACACCCTGGTCCTATGGTCATGGCAGATAGCTCAATAGATCAGTGCCACAACAGTGGGTCCTAATTGGGAACTTGTCCTCCTAAGTGTGATGGCGTTGGACTCATATGTGACTTTCTACACATGCCTTTTCTGTCCCATTTATTGAACCTCTGCTTTGGTTGGGAACGCTATATGCCTAGGGGACTTGGATCTCTGGGCTGTCCATGTGCCAGCTGGACCCTGAGCCTCAGAAGTGTTGGAGAACCTACACTCCAGTTCATTAGAATTACCCAGGTCAGTTGAAATGGAGGTGAGGATGGACAACCACTACACCCAGGAACCAAGAGAGCATTCAGCTGCAGGCATGAGAGTCATATCCGCCAGCCATGTGGGAAAGAAGCCCTTTCTCAATCGAGAGGAGTTGGCATCACCATCCCAGGGTCCTCAAGACAGAGGAATAAAATATGGACTAGAGTGGACTTGACTGATATTCTATTATAGAATTATTCTGACTCTACCAATGGAAGCAATTATCTCACTGATGTGGACTCAGTGGCCTCTGGAGTTGCTGATGGCAGGGAAAAGGAAAAGGAGGTGTGACATGGGGGCATTTTTGGGACTTGGGGATGTCCTGAATGACACTGCAGGGACAGATGCAGGATGTTATATATCCTGCCATAATCCACTGAATGCACTGGGACAGAGTGTAAACCACAATGTAAACTATAATCCATGCTATGTAGCAGTGCTCAAAAATGTATTCATCAAATGCAATGAATGTGTTGTTGATGTGGGAGGAATGGGGGGGATGGAAAGTGGGGGTATATGGGAACCTCTTATATTTTTTAACATAACATTTTGTGTGATCTATGTATCTTTAAAAAAAGAGAATAAAATTTTTTAAAAAAATACAACAACAGAAAGAAAAATAACCCAATTAAAAATGGGCAAAGGACTTAAATAGATAATTCTCCAGAGGATATACCAATGACCAATAAGGACATGAAAAGATATTCAAAGACATTATACATTAGGGAAATGAAAATGAAAATGAGTGATACTATGCTAGCCAATATTAAAAAAATGAAAGGAAAATAACAAGTGCTAGGATGTGAATAAATAAGAGTCCTCATACATTGCTGGTGGGAATGAAAAATTTTATAGCCATTCTGGAAACAGTGTAGTGCTTCCTCAAAAACTTGAAAGGATTACCGTATGACCTACAACCCTACTAAGGTACATTAGAATTGAAAATAGAGACCCAAACCATTATTTGCACACCAATATCCCTACAAGCATTGTTCACAACAGCCAAACAGTTGAAGCAACCCAAGTGTGTTCTATACCTATAAAAGAACATTATTCAGTCTTTGAAAATAATCAAGGTCTAATACATGCTAATACATGAGTGAAACTGAAAACATTATACTAAGTAAAATAAGATAGACTCAAAAGGACAAATATTGTATGATTCCACTTATATGAAATTTCTAGAATAAACAAATTCACTAAGACTTCTAAGCAGACTGAAGCTATTGGGTCAGGGGGAATGGAGTGCTATATATAGAGTTTATGTATAGGTGATGAAAAAGCTTTAGTATTGGACAGTAGTGATGGAAACACAATGTGTAAATGTAAATAATCCCACTAAATTACATGCATAAAAATGGTTGAGGGAAGTGGATGTGCCTCAAGCAACTGGGTTCCCATCTACCATATAGGAGGCCCAGGGTTCAATACCCAGGGCCTCCTCGTGAAGGCAAGCTCACCTATGTGGTGAGCTGGCCCATGTAGAGTGCTGGCAGACACAGAGTGCTGCCCTGTGCAGGAATGCTGGCCCATGTGGAGAGTGGCGCACCAAGATGATGCAACAAAAAGACACACAGAGAAGAGACAATAAGAGGCACAGCAGATCAGGGAGCTGAGGTGGAGCAAGAGAATGATTTTCTCTCTCCCACTCGGGAAGGTCCCAGGACCTGTTCTCAGAGCCGCCTGATGAGAATACAAGCAGATACAGAAGAACACACTGTGAATGGACACAGAGACCAGACAATGCGGGGGAGGGGACTAGAGAAATAAATGAAATAAAATAAATCTAAAAAAGGTGGTTGAAATGGCAAATTTCATGTTATTTAAATGTTACCTTAGTAATTCTTTAAAATCCTATATAATATATGAGAAATGCAATGTTGGCAGACTGTCTTAGATAGAATAAAAAAGATACTGGCAATTTAGTTGGGTTTCAAAATGGGCAGGAGTAACAGGACTCTGTCATTGAATCATAGTGCAGCACAGCACCACAGGACTATTTGCTGACTATTTTACACTAACACGAATTGTCTTTAACTACAAAACTAGGAAGTCTATTTCTTATTTCTTCCCTGCTCCTCTCCTTGGTCTCTTTCTTCTATGATGGAAGGCTGAGTAGGACGTCAGTCCATGTTTGTTAACCAACAGCTTCCATACACTCTAGCCCCTTCCTTGCCCAAATCAAGTCAAGTTCCCTGAGCAAGGTGACAGTTTCTTTGCCTCCCAGCTCTCTTGGCGGACACGTTGGAGGAGCTTCGGGCTAACAGGGTAGATGAGGAGGCCATACCTAATGCCAAGATAAAGTCACCTGTTTTTCTCTAAGATAGATATGTTCCTTCCTTGGATTCATTCTTTTTCAATTGAGTACAGACATGAAAATATGACTATGTACATTACAAATGCTAGCTACCATTATTGGGGAGGAGAAATTTTGGAGAGGGGACTCCTAATAAAACAGGCAGCCTCAGCTTATAAACTGTATGGTAAGGAGCCTTTTCCTCAGAAGTAATTTTTCTTCCTTGAATAAGACTTTTATAATTACCACCAAATGGACAGAAACAGCTCTACACTTATTCTTCTGGTCTTTGACTTTACTGCTATTTCTAAAATCACCAAAATCTGGTTTTCTAAAATCACCAAGATCTGAGCAAACACTAAACAGAATGAACTCTCGCAGCATTTTCTTCTACGTAAATGCAGGTGCCTCAAGAGCAAGCAAAGTCAGTACATACTATGGAAACACTCAGTTTCGAGGAAAAAAAAACAAGATGATTTCAAATCCAGAGCATTTGTGTTGCCCAGGATTGAATGCAGTCCACCAAAATGGTAGAACATAAGGTAAATGCGTGGTCAGCATATGTGGATACATGGAGATTGAAATGATCTGAAAGATGTCAAGAAAACACTGGTAGTTTTGGAAATTTAGGTGGGATACAGAACAAATGGGAGGCACCAAGGGACACTGTCATTGAATTTTAGTACCATTTGTAAATTGATTATTACAAGTTACTTTAGGTTGCCATTAACTACAAAACCAAGCACTCTGATTCACATTTCTTTCATCCTACTGTCTTTGTTGTTATTCTTATAGTAAGAAGGATGGTCCAGCAACAGCTTATATTGTACTTGTTAAACCACACACTCCAAACACTCTACCCTATTGTTCAAGGCCAGAATATTCCCTGAGTAATTCATGGCTAAAACACCAATGTGCTCAGAGATATTCTGTGTCCTCCTAGCTCCCAAGGAATAAATAATGGTGGAGCTTCCCAATGACTGAGAAGATGAGGTGGCACCATTTAATGCTGAGGTGGGGTCGCTATTCTTTTCTAAGATAAATTTTACCTTTTTTCCTTCTTTCTCTTTCCATTGACTTCAGATAAGAATATCTAATCATGTGTCTTATATTTGATATAAACAATTTCATAGGAGAGGTAAATGTTGAGTGGGGTCAACTTCAAATTAACCCCTTTTTTAAAAGGGTGTCCACAAAAGGCAACAGCAGATTGTTAACTACATGGTAAGATCGTTACCTCAGCAGCATTTGTTTCTCTACTGATTAATAATTTTGCAATTGCAAAGCAAAATGGACTTGAGAGATTTATTTTCAAGCAAAGCATGTGCCCTTCCACAGATGTTCCTATACTTCCTTATTGGGCCTTTTACTTGACCACTGTTTCCCATCTGTTCTTCTAAAGCACCAAGAGGAGGAGGCAGGGCAAGATGGCATCTGAGTGAGTGCACCTCATAATCTCTCCTGCAAAGCAGCAGTTGAGCAGGGTTGGAGTCCTGCTGGACTGGGCTGTTTCGGGTGTTTGCAGTGCAGGAGGTGTCTGGACGTTGATTTGGTGGGACGGTGACAGAGGAGATTCTTGGGTCTCTTGCATGGAGGTCAGAGGTTTTGGGCGGGACCCTTCACCCTGGGGCTGGCAGCCTGGCCACGGTGGGCTGTTTCGGGGTCTTGCATGGTGGGAGGTGTCCGGATGTCGATTTGGTGAGACAGTGACAGAGGAGATTCTTGCAAGAGGTGGAATTTTGGGTTTCTGACATAGAGGTCAGAAGTTGTGGGCGGGAACCCTCCCCCTAGGGCTAGCAGCCCAGCTGCTGCAATCCCTGAAGGCTTTGTTGTGCCCCAGTGTTCCCGGGCCCTGTGTTAATCAGATGCGTGGTTCCCAGGTCTGTGTCCCCTACACCCTGGTGGCCCACGCTCCAGAGACTCACACACCGTGAGTCTGCAATTCGGGGACTTCCCTTCCCTGAATCCACTGCACCCTGAGGTCCATCTGAGGTCCTTGATTATGCTAGCTCTTGGCTTTTTGTGGTTTTTTTTTTCCCTCTCTCTCTCTTTCCTTGAACTTGGAGGAGTGTACCAGCTGACTTGGGGAGAGTCTGGGAAGAAAAGAGAGGTGAATCTGCTGAGGAAGCCCAATTTATCTAAATGACCTGGAATTGGAAACTTCATCTGGGAGAAGGTGAAGTCAGAAAATCAATTAGACCTCTCCTAGCACACCTAAGGGGGAGGGACTGTAGGAGGTGCTATCCAAGCTTCCAATAACATATTTGGGGTTTCTGGTGAGGTGTAGGTGCTCTCATGGGGGAAATAAAGAGTCATAGCCTAGTGTGTTGAGTTGGTTCAACAAGGACATACTTGAATCTCCTACAGGTAGCTTTCCTGCTGCCCTGGGAGGGAGAGAAGTTAGGAAAGGAGAAAGGGGGAAGGTCAGATCCCTAAGTGTATTATTTAACTGCTGAGAGAATTCCTAGCTTGAAACGCTGGTTTTATTTTTTTGTTTTTGTTTTTTGGCGTGGTTGCTAATATTGCATTGTCTCCTGGTCTATTCTCCCATTTTATCCACCAAGGTCCTTTCTCATTTAGTTTTTTTTTTCTCTTTTTCTTTTTCTTGCTTGTTTCCCCTCCTTTTTCTTTGCCCCCCATTTTCTCTTCCTTTTTACTTCTATTTCTATTTTATTTTCTTTATATAATAGGTGCTGCAGGGAGCACTTTTCACTTGGTTTGTTTCCTCATTTTCCATTTCCTCTTTTCTGTGTGTATTGATTTTGGCCACCTACACTATCCCCTTTCTCCCACATCTTTCTATCCTCCATCATCTGCTGTTTCTCTTACATTCTACCTCCCTTTCTTTGGCTCCCAAATTCTCTGACTTTTTATTTCTAATACCTTTGTTCTGTTTTCTGTCTCTGATCCACTTTTGATATTACTGTCTTTCTTTTCTCTTTCCCTCTCTCATGAAAACACTGGCCTTTTAATTTCATACTATATTCCTCCCCATATTCAGTTGACTATCTCATTATAGGTACTCTACTTACTGCTATAACTCTACACAACTTACATGAGTCTAATATCCATTCTCCTAGATCTCACATTGTTGCTCTGTTAACATTTACTACCAATACTACTTTGTACATTTTCTTTTCTTATTCATTTTGCTTTCCCTGGCCCTAATATTTTCCTTCAAAGTGAACTTAGCCAGCAATAAGAAAATAGAGTAAGAAAAATAAAGTGACAAAGAGAAGACATAACACTTACACATGATCAACAACTAATTAATCCCCAAGACGAGACAAAGAAGCTAAGAAACTGATTAAATCCGTCAAGATAAAATGATGACCAGACAGCAAGAAAAAAAAAAAAAACAAACCAAACCAACAAACAGGAAAACGTGGCTAAATACAATGAACAAACTAAAAAAAAGGAAGAAGAGCAGAACATCGGACAAGTAATTAAAGATAACAAAACATATATTAGAGACCAATTTAATGAAGTAAAAGAAGAGATTAACAATATGAAGAAAACACTTGGAGAGGAAATTGCAGACATATGCAAAAAGATAGCAGATATGATGGTGATGAACACCACAGTTCAAGAAATCAAAAATACACTCTCAGCAAATAGCAGCAGATTAGAAGAGGCAGAGGAGGGAATTAGCGACGTGGAAGACAGTACATCTGAAATCAAGAAGATAGTAGAACTGATTGATAAAAAGACAGAAAAAATACAGCTAGGACTTAGGAACCTGAATGACAATGCAAAACGCACAAACATACATATTGTAGGCATCCCAGAAGGAGAAGAGAAGGTAAAGGGGACAAAAGAGGTTTTGGAGGAAATAATGGCTGAAAACTTCCCAAATCTACTGAGAGAGATGGATGTACATGTCCAGGAAGCACAATGCACCCCAAACACCATAAATCCCAACAGGCCCACCCCAAGACATATACTTGTCAAATTATCCAATGCTCAAGACAAAGAGAAAATTCTAAAAGAAGCAAGAGAAAAGAGAACCATCACATACAAGGGAGGCTCCATAAGATTAAGTGCTGATTTCTCATCTGAAACCATGGAGGCATATAGTCAAGGTACTAAAAGGAAAAATTTCCAACCAAGAATACTCTACCTAGCTAAACTAGCAATCAAAAATGATGGAGAGTTCAAAATATTCACAGATAAACAGAAATTAAAATAGTATGCCAACAAGAACCCTGCGCTTCAGGAAATACTAAAGGGAGTTCTTCAGGAAGAAAGAAAAAAACAGGAGAGGCAGAGTTGGAGGACAGTGTAAGAGCAACAAAAAAGACAAAAAGGAAAAAACAAACAAAATATTACAAACACAAGTCCAAACAAAATATGGCTAACACAAATAATTCCTTGAAAGGAATAACACTGAATGTCAATGGATAAAACTCAGCTGTCAAAAGATTCAGACTGGAAGATTGGATAAGGAAATATGACCCATATATATGCTGTCTACATGAAACACACCTCAGACCGAGGGATTCATGGAGGTTGAAAGTGAGTGGCTGGAAAACAATCTTACAAGCAAACAATAACCAAAAGAGGGCAGGAGTAGCTATTTTAATATCAGACAGAATAGACTTTAACGGCAAAACAATTGTGAGAGACAAAGGTGGATACTACATATTATTGAAAGGGATAATCTTTCAAAAAGAACCAAAAATCATAAATATTTATTCTCCTAACAAGGGTACCTCCAAATACATGAGGCAAACACTGGAAAAACTAAGCAAAGGAATAGATGCCTCTACAATTATAGTGGGAGACTTTAACACACCACTATCAACTTTGGACAGAACATCTCAAAAGAGAATCACTAAAGAAACAAAAACTTTGAACAGTATATTAGAGGAGCTGGACCTAATAGACATATACAGATCAGTACACCCAAATACAGCAGGATATACATTTTTCTCAAGTGCACATGGATCAGTCTCTAAGATAGACCACATGCTAGGCCACAAAAAAAGGCTCAATGAATTCAGAAAGATTGAAATCATACAAAATAATATCTCTGACCACAGTGGAGTGAAGCTGGAAATCTGCAAGGACCAGAGGCCCAGATTTCACACCAAGATAGGGAAATTAAACAGTACACTCTTAGAAAACCAGTGGGTCAAAGAGGAAATCTCAAAGAAATAAAAAACTAACTTGAAATGAATGAAAATGTGAAAATGATAACACAACATACCAAAACTTATGTGATGCAGCAAAAGCAGTACCGAGAGGGAAATTTATAGTCATAAATTCATATATCAAAAAAGAAGAGCTAAAATTGAAGAACTAACTGCACATTTGGAGGACTTAGTAAAAAAACAGCAAAGTAACACCACGGGAAGAAGAAAGAAAGAAAGAACAAAGATAAGAGCAGAACTAAATGAAACAGAAAATAAGAAAGCACTTGAAAAGATAAACAAAACCAAGAGCTGGATCTTTGAGAAGATCAATAAAATTGACAAAACTTTAGCTAGACTAACAAAGAAAAAAAGAGAGAAGATGCAAATACACAAAATAAGAAATGAGAAAGGAGGTATCATCATTGACCCCACAGAAATAAAGACTATCTTAAGAGGATACTTTGAAAAACTATATTCCAACAAAAATGACAATTCAGAGGAAATGGACAAATTCCTAGAAACACATAAGCTGCCTATATTGATGAAAGAAGAAATTGATGATCTCAACAAACCAATCACAAGAGATAGAATCAGTCATTAAAGACCTCCCAACTAAGAAGAGCCGAGGGCCAGACAACTTCACAAGTGAATTTTAGAAACTTTCTGGAAAGAACTAATGCCAATCTTGCTGAAACTCTTCCAAAAAATCAAAACAGAAGGAACATTACCTAACTCATTCTATGATACCAACATTACCCTAGTGCAAAGCCAAACAAAGACACCAAAAGAAAGGAAAATTATACACCAATTTCTCTAATGAACCTAGACGCAGAAATCCTCAACAAAATACTTACTAACCGTTTCCAATAACACATTAAACGAATTATACACCATGACCAAGCGGGATTCATTCCAGGTATGGAAGGATGGCTCAACATAAGAATATCAATCAATGTAATACACCATATAAACAGATTGAAGGGAAAAAATCACAGGATTATATCTAGAGGTGCAGAAAAAAGTATTTGACAAAAAACAGCACCCTTTCTTGATAAAAACACTGGAAAAGATTGGAATACAAGGAAATTTTCTGAACATAATATAAAGTATATATGAAAAACCCACAGCCAACGTCGTTTACACTGGGGAAATCCAAAAATCTTTCCCTCTAAGATCAGGAACAAGACAAGGATGCCCACTATCACCTCTTCTATTTAATGTTGTCTTAGAAGTACTTGCTTGAGCACTGAGGCAAGAACCAGATATAAAAGGCATTCAAATTGGAAAGGAAGAAGTCAAAATTTCATTATTTGCAGATGACATGATCCTATACATAGAAAACCCTGAAAGGTCTACAACAAAGCTTCTAGAATTCATAAATGAGTTTTAAAAGTCGCAGGTTATAATAACAATGAGCAAAAAATCAGTAGCATTTCTGTATACCAATAATGAGCAAGCTCAGGAGGAAATCAAGAAACAAATACCATTTACAATAGTCAATAAAAAAATAAAATATCTAGGAATAAAAACAAAGATGTAAAAAACTTATACACAGAGAACTACACAACACTATTCAAGGAAATCAAAGAAGACCTAAATAAATGGAAGAATATTCCCTGTTCATGGACTAGGAAGACTAAATATTATTAAGGTGTCTATCCTACCAAAACTGATATATACATTCAATGCAATCCCAATAAAAAACAACACAGCATTCTTTAAGGAACTAAAAAAACTAGCTATGAAATTTATTTGGAAAGGAAAGAGGCCTTGAATAGCCAAAGACATATTGAAAAAGAAAAACGAAGTTGGAGGAATCGCACTACCTGACTTCAAAACATACTATAGGGAAACGGACTTGGCCCAGTGGTTAGGGCGTCTGTCTACCACATGGGAGGTCCACGGTTCAAACCCCGGACCTCCTTGACTCGTGTGTAGCTGGCCCATGAGCAGTGCTGATGTGCACAAGGAGTACCGTGCCACGCAGCGTTGACCCCCGCGTAGGGGAGCCCCACGCACAAGGAGTGCACCCGTAAGGAGAGCCGCCCAGCGCAAAAGAAAGTATAGCCTGCCCAGGGATGGCGCTGCCCACACTTCCCGTGCTGCTGACGACAACAGAAGCGGACAAAAGAAACAAGACGCAGCAAATAGACACAGAGAACAGACAACTAGGGGAGGGGGGGATTAAAAATAAATAAATAAATCTTTAAAAAAAAATACTATAAAGCTACAGTAGTGAAAACAGCAAGGTATTGGCACAAGGAGAGACACCAGACCAATGGAACCAAATTGAGAGTTCTGATATAGATCCTCATATATATAGGCATATAATATTCAATAAAGCCACCAAACCCTCTCAACTGGGAGAGTGGCCTATTCAACAAATGGTGCCTGGAGAACTGGATAGCCATATGTAAAAGAATGAAAGAGGATTACCATTTCACACCTTATACAAAAATGAACTCAAGATGGATCAAAGACCTAAATATAAGAGCCAAGACCATAAAGACTTTGGAAAGCAGTGTAGGGAAGCATATACAAGACCTTGTAATAGGAAATGGCTTCATAAACTTCACACCAAAAGCACCAGCAGCAAAAGAACAAATAAATAAATGGGATCTCCTCAAAATTAAAGCCTTCTGCACCTCAAAGGAGTTTGTCAAGAACGTGAAAAGAGAGCCTACACAATGGGAGAAAATATTTGGTAATCCTATTTCTGACAGGAGACTTATAACTTGCGTATATAAAGAACTCTTATATCTTGAAAATAAAAAGATAACCGACTCATTTAAAAAATGGGAAAAAGATTTAAACAGACACTTCTACAAAGAAGAAATATAAATGACTAAAAAGCACATGAAAAAATGCTCCAAATCTCAAGCTATCAGGGAAATGCAAATCAAAACTACAATCAGACACCATCTTACTCCCATAAGATTGGCAGCTATGAAAAAAACAGAAGACTACAAATGCTGGAGAGGATGTCGAGGAATGGGAACACTCATCCACTGCTGGTGGGAATGTAGAAGAATCCAGCCATTCTCGAGGACAGTTTGGCGGTTTCTCAAAAAACAAGACTTGCAATATGACCCAGCAATTCTACTGCTGGGTATATACCCAGTAGAACTGAAAACAAGGACACGAACAGATATATGCACACCAATGTTCATAGGAGCATTGTTCAGTCTTGCCAAAAGTTGGAATCAACCCAAATGCCCATCAACAGATGAATGGATAAATAAAATGTGGTATATACATACAATGGAATACTACTCAGCTGTAAGAACAAATACACTACAAACACACGTGATAAATTGGATGAATCTTGGGAACCTTATGTTGAGTGAAGCAACCCAGGCATTGAAGGACAAATACTACATGACCTCAATGATATGAAATAAGTAAACCAAGCTGCCTCAGAGAGCTAGAGACTGGATGATAGGCTTAAAGGAAAATCCTTTAGAGGAAGGATGTAAGCTGACACCTACATGGGTGAAATCTATAATAAGCTGGAGGTAAGTATTTGTACAAGGAAGGGATAAAATGGTGGCACAGGGTTACCTTTGGGTGGGGCTTTGCAGGCTTGAGGGGGGGCTAGGGATGGGAGGATGGGTAATACTGCTCAAGAAATTGGGAGGAGGGTAGGGCAACATATGAACATAGGAGATTCTCAGGTATTTGTTTGAGAGTATAATGCTGAGAAAACTTTTTCAAAAATATAATAAGGAAGGTTACCTATTTAAGATGCTTAAAGGGGATAATCCAATGCAGGACAGCTCCTAGGGAGTATGTGAATGCTCATTTTGCCATAGTGGGTTATGTCAATGGATAGAGACCTATATAATGAGAGTGAAGGTACACCCACATCCTGGGGAGGATTGATGTTCTCAAATAGAGGGAATTTTATCTCTTGAGAGGAATGGTGGCTCCCAGTGCATTAGGGCAGTTGAGCATGTGAAGCCCTCAACACTGTTGCAAGTATCTCTGAACATGGCCCTTCAAGCAATGAAGATTTACTGTCACTGTAGGCCCTAAGGAGAGGGGGAAAGAGGTATTGAATAGATGGAACCAATGTAACTCTATGGGCAATAGAAGTGTTCCACAAGAGTACATAAGGATGGATATAGGACATATTAAATTACACCAAAAACATATAGGGGCTGATAGGCTAAAATGTAAAGCATAATGTAAAACATAAGATAGCTAAAAATTTAGAAAATTGTATAGTCTAAAATATAAACCACAAAGTAAACACAAATGTTACCTTGTTTGAAAGCTATTGTCTCAATATCTGCACATCAGTTTCAGTAAATATAATATGAATATGTAAAAAGATTATTGCTGTGGAAGGGAAAGGGTTTTATGTTAGATATGTGGGAGTACTGTATAATGTATATATGAATTACTGTGATCTAAAACTTTTGTGAAGATAAGCATACAGGACAACACTTATTGCAGTGATGGAAGGCAAAATAGCAAAAACAAAGCTTTTGCATTTTTAAATTTTTCAATACCCCAATTTATTTTTACCTTAATTTTTCTAAATATGTATTCTATATCTAACCTTTAAACTCATCACTATATTCCATTTCACTATTAATGGAACCTGGCAATATATTGGGCCTCACTTTTGAAGAAGTTTTGGATCACAGAGAGGTTCAACAATGGCAGGGGAGGAATACTGGGGTGAGATGTTATTGACAGGGGACACATGATTGGCAGGGAGTTCTACAGGGCATATATCCAGGGAACATAAAAATGTTTGGATATTTTCATAGTGGATACAAGTAAAAACAACAACTGAGGTAGTGCTGAGTTCCTAACCAGGGGAGCTCTATCACAGTCCCTAAAGGAATAGTAACAATCCCCCAAGTGCAACGGCAAAGACCAAAAAAGAATGAAAGTCCAACAATAAGTCCATGATACTAATGACTATGCTTGTGAGCCTGTGCACCTGAAATAAGAACAAGGCCTAGAGCTGCAGGGTGCCTAAGAGTTACCTCCCGAGAACCTCCGTGTTGCTCAAATGTGGCCAGTCTTGAAGCCAAACCCAGCATGTAAATGTGTTGCCTTTCCCCCAGCATGGGACATGACTCCCAGGGATGAGCCTCCCTGGCGCCGAGAGATTACTACCAAGTACCAGCTGATGATGTAATTATAAAATGACCTTGAATGAAAGGCTCAACTCGGAGCAGCAGAATATCTCAGTCTACATATAATAACAGGAGTTAAAAATGCTTTTGACCTGAATAAAAGGGGAAATGGAAAGAACAAATGAGTTTATATGGCTATGAGTCTCCAAAAAGAGCCAGGAGGTTATCAGAGGGGTTGCCCTTCTGCACACCTCAGCAGAGTCCCAGAGACAGATTAAATAGATAGGCCCCAAATATTGGTTCTTCTGAGGGCTACAGAGACCCACAGGTTCTATGGTCATGGCAGATGGAGTTCAGTGCCATGCCAGTTGGCCTTACTTTGGAGTTAGTGTTTCTGTGTGATGGAGTTGGACTTAGATGAGATCTTTGTCCACAAGTCTCTCCTGTTACTTTTACCAGAACTGTAGTTGGTGCTGGGGTTTAATGTATACCCAGGGGACCTGAATCTCTGGACTGACCATGTGATAGCCAGGCCCTGAGCCTCAACAGACTTGCAACTCCTACACTCTGGTTTATTGGACTTACCCCACTCATCTAACATGGAGGTGAAGAAGGTCAACCACTGCACCAGGGAACCTAGAGTGCCTACAACTGAAAGCAGGAGAATTGCATCCAGCATCCATGTGGAATCTCAGCCCCCTCTTGATAGAGATGTGGAGTGGACACAACCATTCTAAGGTCCACAGGATGGAGGAATAGAGTATGGGTTAGAGTGGACTTACTGATATTCTATTCATGAATTATTGTGATTAGTAATTGAAGAAAATGTGGCATTGGTGTGGAGAAAGTGGTCATGGTGGCTGCTGGGGATAGGCAGTGGGAGGAAGAGGTGTGATGTGGTGGCATTTTCGGGACTTGGAGTTTTCCTGGGTGGTGCTGCTGGGACAGTTACCAGACATTGTATGTCTTCCCATGGCCCACTGGGTGGACTGTGGGAGTGTGGGCTATGATGTGGACCATTGACCATGAGGTGCAGCGGTGCTCAGAGATGTATTCACCAAATGCAATGAATGTCTCATGATGATTGAGGAAGTTGTGGTTATGGGGGGAGGAGTGAGGTGAGGGGGGTGGGGGGTACATGGGGACCTCATATATTTTGAATGTAAAATTTAAAAAATAAAGACAAAAAATAAAAACAAATAAATACATAGAAACAAAGCACCAAGAGAACAAAGAACCTGAGCAAACACTATACAGCATGATCTGACATGGTGTTTTCATTTCTGTAATTGGGCATGACTTAAGAACAAGCAAAAACAGTACATTTTCTGAAATCACTCACTTTTGAGGAAAATTCTGCATAAGAAAATCAGAGCATTCTTGCTGGTTTTGTCTGGAGAATCATTCTGGTTCCATCTCCTGGAAGAAACAATGATTCCAGTATGGTTAAAGAAAGTCATTTTCCAGTTAAAGAATTACAGTTCTTGTAAGCATCAGTGTTCCCTTAAGGTGATGTGGATTCTGTGTGCAGGGACTGGGGAGTGTATGTGTAAGTCTGCATGGTGTACTAATGAATGTGAGGGGCTCTGTCTTGGAAAGGGGCAGGGGCATGCATCCTTGAACTCACTTCTAGCCTCCACTCTTCACCCAAATCCAAAATTCCAGGATTAGGAATAAAACCTGAATTGGCTCCCATTTGAGAGAGATTGCTGTCCAGCTGCCCCTCAGTACTTTCCAAGGCCTGGCAGGGTTTCTGGAGGACTTGGTGAAGGAACTACTGACTGGCTTGTTTCACACCCTGGCTCTCACAACACTGCTGACCTGGTCTCTTGGAATGAACCGGGCCCACCACAGCATCTCTGCACCACAGGGCTGAGGGCCATAACCTACAGAATTGTGCAGGAGAGAGCATAAACTATAATGTGAACTATATTCCATGCTTAGAGGGAATGCACCAAAGTATGTTCATCAATTGCAACAAATGCACCACGCTAAAGAATGATGTTGTTAAAGTGGGAAAATATGCAAGATGTAGAGCAGGGCAAATGGCAATTTGCTATGTTTTTTTATATATCACGTAATCTAAACATTTTTAAAAAAATAAATAGATTACACTCACAAATTAAAAGACAGATATTGACAGAACATATTTAAAAAATTATTTGGAACACATATGTTATTTTAAAGAGATTCACTTTAGATCCAAAGAAATAAACAGTTTCTAGATGAATAAAAATGTTACATATTAAGAGTAACTAGAAGAGAGCTGGGGGTGGCTATACTACTATCAGGAAAAAATAACCTTGAAGTATGAAACTACAAAAAAAGAAAACGGAGAAAATTATATATTAATAAAAGAGTCAATACACCAAGAAGGGTATAACAATCATCAACACATATGCACAGAGCCACAAAACACATGAAACAACACTGGCAAAACTGAAAGAAGAAATACTTGTACAATAATAGTTGAAGACGTCAAAACACCACTTTCAAGAATGAATCGATTATCAAGACAGAATATCAGGAGGGAAAATAAGGATGTGAACAATAATACAAAAGAAAAAAAAAGGCATCTAACAACTATATACAGAACATCACTCAATAACAGTATAATACACATTCTTCTCAAGTGCCCATGGGTCCTTCTCCAGGCTAGACAATATGTTAGGGAACAAGACAATAAAAATTAAAAGATTAAAATCACGCAGTTTCCCTCCTACCACAACTGAATGATATAAAAATCAATAACAGAAGGAAAACTGGAATTATACTATTAAGTGGAAAATATATGACCCATTTTAAATAAACAATAGGATAATTTTCTGAAATTCACCTACAAGGGAAATCAGAAAATTCTTAGAGGAAAAAAAGAAACATGCCAAGAACTATAGGAAGGAGCAAGGCACTGCTCATTGGGAAACTTATAGTATAAATTCCTACATTAAGAAAGAATTATGAGAGGAGGCAAGATGGCGGCTGAGTGAACTTCCCGGTTACTAGCTCCTGGAGGGAATCGGCTGGGAGGCGTCGGAGACTCCTTGGGACCGGGCTGTTTCGGGATTTTTCCTGGTCCCAAGGTGTTTAGACATCGATTTGGAGGGAAGGTAACAGAGAGGATCCATCCGTGAAATATACACGGAGATCCCAGCTACGTGTGGAGGATTCCCTCCTTGGGGAGGCAGAGCCGAGGCAGCTAGCACTGCGCCGAGCCCCGGCGGGTGGCGGCCAGGGTAGCCTAGCTGGGCCGCGGTGGGCAGCGGGCGGGGGATCCGAGCCACGCTGCGGCGGGCGGCGGGCGGCGGGCGGGAGAACCGAGCCGAGCCACGCTGCACCGCGGCGGGCGGCGGGCAAGGGAGCCGAGCCCAGCCGAGCTGCGGCGGGCGGCGGGCGGGAGGGCCAAGCCGCGCTGTGCCGCGGCGGGCGGCGGGCGGGGAAGCCGAGCCGGGCCGAGCCCAGCTGAGCCGCGGAGGGCGAGGGGGCCGAGCCCAGCTGAGCTCAGTCGAGCCCGGCCGCGCCGCGGAGGGTGGCGAGCGGGAGAGCCGAGTCGCGCTGCGCCGCGGAGGGTGGCGGGCAGGGAAGCCGAGCCCAGCCGGGCCCAGCTGAGCCCAGCCGAGCCGCGGCGGGCGAGGGAGCCGAGCCCAGACGAGCCCAGCCGAGCCTGGCAGCGGGGTTTCTGTTCTTTGTTTTTTTTTTTGTTTTTTTTTTTGTTTTTTTTCCTGTTTTTTTTTTATTTTTTATTTTATATTTGTTGTTTTTGTTGTTGTTTTTTAATCCTCTCTTTCCTGTCCCCAATATTCCACTTATACTATTTTATCTTAACAATACAATAGGTCCTACAGGAAATACCTCACATTTGATGGGTTTCATCACCCTCCACTGCCTAATTTTTCTGTGAATAGATTTAGCCTATCTACAATATCCCCTTTCCCCTAAAACTTGATATCCTCCACCATCTGCTATCTCTCCTATATTCCATCTCCCTTTCTTTGATCCGCAAAGTGTCTAACTCTTAATTTCTAATACCTTTGTTTAGTTTTCCATCTGGTATTCGTCCCTGAAACTATTACCTTTCTTTTCTCTTTCCCTCTCTCACGGAAACAATAGCCTCTTAGTACGTACCACATTCCTCCCATATTCAGTCGTCTACCTCATTATAGATACTTTCCTACTACTATAACTCTACACAGTTTACATGATCTAACCTCCATCCTCCCAGAACTCATATTGTTGCTTTGTTAACATATATCACCAATAATACTTCACACTTTTTCCTCCCTTACACAATTGCCTTTCCCCAGCACTAATACTTTCCTTTAAAGTGAGCTTAACTAGCAATAAGAAATTGGAATAAGAAGAACAAAGTGACAAAGAGAAGATATAACACTTACGCAAAAACAACAGCTAATTAATCTCCAAGACTAGACAAAGAAGCTAAGGAACTGATTAAACCCGTCAAGAAAAAATGTTGACAAGACAGCAACAAAAATCTACAAACCAAACCAGTAATCAGGAAAACATGGCTGAATCCAATCAGGAAGGGGGGCAGGACTTCGCACAAGCAATGAAAGATCTCAGAACATTTATCACCGACAAATTTGATGAAGTAATGAAAGAGGTTAACAGCATGAAGACAACACTTGGAGGGGAAATTGCAGACATGCGCAAAAAAATAACAGATATGATGGAAATGAACACCACAATTCAAGAAATCAAAAATACACTTGCAGCAAATATCAGCAGACTAGAAGAGGCAGAGCAGAGAATTAGTGATGTGGAAGACAGTGCATTGGAAATCAAACAGATAGTAGAAGTGGTCAGTAAAAAGGTAGAAAAAATCCAGATAGGACTTAGGGACCTGAATGATAACGCAAAATGCTCAAACATACGTATTATAGGCATTCCAGAAGGAGAAGAGAAGGGAAAGGGGTCAGAAGGAGTGATGCAGGAAATAATGAATGAAAACTTCCCAAATCTACTGAAAGAGACAGATGTACATATCCAAGAAGCACAGCGCACTCCACTGGTCAAAAACCCCAACAGGCCCACCCCAAGACATATACTTGTCAAATTATCCAATGCTCAAGACAAAGAAAAAATTCTAAAAGCAGCAAGAGAAAAGAAAACTATCACATACAAGGGGAACTCCATAAGATTAAGTGCTGATTTCTCATCTGAAACGATGGAGGCAAGAAGGCAGTGGTATGATATAGTCAAGGTACTAAAGGAAAAAAATTTCCAACCAAGAATACTCTATCCAGCTAAACTAGCATTCAAAAATGACGGAGAGTTCAAAATATTCACAGATAAACAGAAACTGAAAGAGTATATCAACAAGAAACCTCCCCTTCAAGAAATTCTTAAGGGAGTTCTGCAGGAAGAAAGGAAAAAACAGGACAATCAGAGATGGAGGAGAGTGTAAAAACAACAAGAAAGACAAAAATAGAAGGGGAAAATAAAATAATACAAACAAAATATAACAAACACAAATCCAACCAAAATATGGCTACCATAAATAACTCTCTAAACGTAATAACACTGAATGTCAATGGACTAAACTCACCTATCAAAAGATTCAGACTGGGACACTGGATAAAGAAATACGACCCATCTATATGCTGTCTACAAGAGACACATCTTAGACCCAGAGACTCATGGAGGTTGAAAGTGAATGGCTGGAAAACAATCATACAAGCAAACAACAACCAAAAAAAGGCAGGAGTAGCTATATTAATATCAGACAAAATAGACTTTAAATGCGAAACAATTGTGAGAGACAAAGAAGGATACTATATTTTAGTGAAAGGGACAATCTGTCAAGAAGATCGAACAATCATAAATATTTATGCTCCTAACAAGGGCGCCTCTAAATATGTGAGGCAAACGCTGGAAAAACTAAGTGAAAGAATAGATGCATCTACAATTATAGTGGGGGATTTTAATACACCACTATCAACTCTGGACAGAACATCTCAAAAGAGAATCACTAAAGAAACAAAACATTTGAACAGTATATTAGAGGAGCTGGATCTAATAGACATATATAGATCACTACACCCAAACACAGCAGGATATACATTTTTCTCAAGCGCACATGGAACATTCTCCAAGATTAACCATATGCTAGGCCACAAAGAAAGGCTTAATGAATTCAGAAAGATCGAAATCATACAAAATAGTATCTCTGACCACAGTGGAGTGAAGCTGGAAATTTGCAAGGGACAGAGACCCAGACTCCACACGACAATTTGGAAATTAAACAGCACACTCTTAGAAAAACAGTGGGTCAAAGAGGAAATCTCAAAAGAAATCAATGACTACCTTGAAACAAATGATAATGATAACACAACATACCAAAATTTATGGGATGCAGCAAAAGCGGTACTGAGAGGGAAATTTATAGCCATAAATTCATATATCAAAAAAGAAGAAAGAGCAAAAATTGGAGAACTAACTGCACTT
The DNA here is from genome assembly GCF_030445035.2 of Dasypus novemcinctus. NCBI lineage: Eukaryota > Metazoa > Chordata > Mammalia > Cingulata > Dasypodidae > Dasypus > Dasypus novemcinctus. The sequence continues at coordinate 8,009,790 of NC_080694.1, read as the reverse complement.
TTGACGGAATTAGAAAAACAACAACAAAGTAACCCAACAGGAAGAAGAAGGAAGGAAACAACAAAGATAAGAGCAGAACTAAATGAAATAGAAAATAAGAAAGCACTTGAAAAAATAAACAAGACCAAGAGCTGGTTTTTTGAGAAGACCAACAAAATTGACAAACCTTTAGCGAGACTAACAAAGAAAAAAACAGAAAAGATGCAAATACACAAAATAAGAAATGAGAAAGGTGATATCACCACTGACCCCACAGAAATAAAGACTATCATAAGAGGATACTTTGAAAAACTATATTCCAACAAAAATGGCAATTTAGAGGAAATGGACAAATTCCTAGAAACTCATAAGCAGCCCATACTGACGAAAGAAGAAATTGATGATCTTAACAAACCAATCACAAGCAAAGAGATAGAATCAGTCATTAAAAATCTCCCAACTAAGAAGAGCCCAGGGCCAGACGGCTTCACAGGTGAATTCTACAAAACATTCCAGAAAGAACTAACACCAATCCTGTTGAAACTATTCCAAAAAATCGAAACAGAAGCAACACTGCCTAATTCCTTCTATGATGCAAACATTACCCTAGTACCAAAGCCAAACAAAGACACCACAAGAAAGGAAAATTACAGACCAATTTCTCTAATGAACCTAGACGCAAAAATACTTAACAAAATACTTACTAATCGTATTCAACAACACATTAAACAAATTATACACCATGACCAAGTGGGATTTATTCCAGGTATGCAAGGATGGTTCAACATAAGAAAATCAATCAATGTAATACACCATATAAACAGATTGAGAGAAAAAAACCACATGATTATATCTATAGATGCAGAAAAGGCATTTGACAAAATACAGCACCCCTTCCTGATAAAAACACTCCAAAAGATCGGAATACAAGGAAACTTTTTGAACATGATAAAGAGTATATATGAAAAACCGAAAGCCAACATTGTTTATAATGGCGAAATCCTGAAATCCTTCCCTCTAAACTCAGGAACAAGGCAAGGATGCCCATTGTCTCCGCTCCTATTTAACATTGTCTTGGAAGTACTTGCTCGAGCACTGAGACAAGAACCAGATATAAAAGGCATTCAAACTGGAAGGGAAGATGTCAAAATTTCATTATTTGCAGATGACATGATCCTATATATAGAAAACCCTGAGAGATCTACAATAAAGCTCCTAGAACTCATAAATGAGTTTAGTAAAGTCGCAGGTTATAAGATCAATGTGCAAAAATCAGTAGCATTTCTATACACCAATAATGAGCAAGATCAGGAGGAAATCAAGAAACAAATACCATTCACAATAGTAAATAAAAAAATCAAATACTTAGGAATAAATTTAACTAAAGAGGTAAAAAACTTATACATCGAGAACTATACAAGATTATTCAAGGAAATCAAAGAAGACCTAAATAAATGGAAGAATATTCCCTGTTCATGGATAGGAAGACTGAATATTATTAAGATGTCTATCCTACCAAAACTGATCTACACATTCAATGCAATCCCAATAAAAATCAACACAGCCTTCTTTAAGGAACTAGAAAAACTAACTATGAAATTTATTTGGAATAGAAAGAGGCCCCGAATAGCCAAAGACATATTGAAAAAGAAAAACGAAATAGGAGGAATCACACTTCCTGACTTCAAAACATACTACAAAGCTACAGTAGTGAAAACAGCATGGTACTGGCATAAGGAGAGACACACAGACCAATGGAATCGATTTGAAAGTTCAGATATAGAACCTCATGTATATAGCCATATAATATTCGATAAAGCCACCAAACCCTCTCAACTGGGAGAGAATGGCCTATTCAACAAATGGTGCCTGGAGAACTGGATAGCCATATGTAGAAGAATGAAAGAGGATTACCATCTCACACCTTATACAAAGATCAACTCAAGATGGATCAAAGACCTAAATATAAGAGCCAAGACCATAAAGACCTTAGAAAGCAGTGTAGGGAAACATCTACAGGACCTTGTAATAGGAAATGGCTTCATGAATATCACACCAAAAGCACGAGCAGCAAAAGAACAAATAGATAAATGGGACTACCTCAAAATTAAAGCCTTCTGCACCTCAAAGGAGTTTGTCAAGAAAGTAAAAAGGGAACACACACAATGGGAGAAAATATTTGGCAACCATATATCTGATAAGAGACTTATAACTTGCATATATAAAGAACTCATATATCTTGAAAACAAAAAGATAAATAACCCATTTAAAAAATGGGAAAAAGACTTAAACAGACACTTCTCCAAAGAAGAAATACAAATGGCTGGAAAGCACATGAAAAAATGCTCCAAATCTCTAGCAATCAGGGAAATGCAAATCAAAACTACAATGAGATACCATCTTACTCCCATAAGATTGGCAGCCATGAAAAAAACAGTAGAATACAAATGCTGGAGAGGATGTGAAGAAAGGGGAACACTCATCCATTGCTGGTGGGAATGCAGAAGGATCCAACCATTCTGGAGGACAGTTTGGCGGTTTCTCAAAAAATTATCCATAGATTTGCCATATGACCCAGCAATACCACTGCTGGGTATATACCCATCAGATCTGAAAACAAGGACACAAACCGATATATGTACACCAATGTTCATAGCAGCATTGTTCACTATTGCCAAAAGTTGGAATCAATCCAAATGTCCATCAACAGATGAGTGGATCAATAAAATGTGGTATATACACACAATGGAATACTACTCAGCTGTAAGAACCAATACACTACAATCGCACGTGATAACATGGATGAACCTTGAGAATCTTATGTTGAGTGAAGCAACTCAGGCATTGAAGGACAAATACTATATGACCTCAATGATATGAAATAAGTTAACTGCCTCAGAGAGCTAGAGTCTGGAAAAGTGGCTTACAGGAAATCGGGGGGTGGAGGAAGGATGTGAGTTAATGTCTGCAGGGGTGGAATCTGTGATGAGCTGGCGGTAAGTATGAGCACAAAGATGGGACAAAATGGGGGCAAGGGCTTACCTTTGGGTGGGGTTTTCTGGGTTTGAGGGGGGCTGGGGATGGGAAAAGGGGTAATATTGTCCAAGAAATAGGTGGGAGGGAGGGACAACATACGAATATGGGAGAGTGTCAGAAGTTCGTTGAGAACTAAATGTTGAGTAAAACGTATCAAAGTATAAGTAGGAGGGTTACCTGGTTAGGACGCTCAGGGGGTATGGTCTGATGCGTGACGGACTCCGGAGGGAATAGCTGAAGGCTCATTTTGCCAAGGTGGGTTCTACCATTGGGTGGGGTGGACCCATATCCTGGGGAAGACTAATGCCGTTGAATAGAGAGAACTGTATCTCTCGTGAGAAAGGATGGCTCCCAGGGTATTAGATTGGCAGGCGTTGTGGGCCCTAAGGGGAGGGGAAAATGGATGTGGAATGGATGGAACAAAGGTAAATAAGGGGGCAAAAGAGGAGCTATGTGAGAGTACACGAGGATGAATATAAAACAGCTAATATTACACCAAAAACATATAGGGGACGGCAGACTAATAATGAAAACCATAAGACAAAACATAGGATAACTAAAAAATTTATAAAACTGTACAGCCTAAAATATGGACCACATAGTAAGCACAAATGTCACCTTGTTTGAAAACTATAGTGTTGGAATCTGTACATCAGTTTCAGGAAATATGATATGAATAAGTTAAAAGATTATTGCTGTGCAAGGGGAAAGGTTTTATGGTGGATCTGGGGAAATACTATATATTGTATATATGAATTTCGGTGATCTAAGACTCTTCTGAAGCTGACATTATGTTGGGATTCACTTTACGGGAAGTTTTGGATCACAGAGTGGTTCAACAATGGCAGCGGAGGAATACTAATATGGGATGTTATTGACAGGATATATATGGTTGACAGGGAGTTATACAGGGCATATGCCCAGGGTATATGGTAATGTCTATATATACTCATAGTGGAAACAAAAACAACAGCTGGGGGGGGTACTGGGCTCCTGGCCGGGGGGTCACTGTTGTGGGCCCTGGGAGAGCAGCGGCAATCCTCCAGGTGCAACGGCAAGAACCAGGAAGGAAGGAGGGCCCAACAGTGGGCTCGTGATACTAATGGTTACACTTTTGAGCCTATACACCTGCAGTAAGAACAAGGCCTAGAGTAGCATTGTACCTGGGGGTTTCCTCCTGACAGCCTGCATGTTACTCAAATGTGGCCACTCTCACAGCCAAACTCAGCGTGTAGATGCTATGCATTCCCCCCAGCGTGGGACATGACACCCGGGGATGAGCCTCCCTGGCACCGAGGGATCACTACCACATACCAGCTGAAGAAGCAACTAGAAAATGACCTTGAATTAAAGATTCAATGCGGAACAGCAGAATATACCTGTCTACATATAATGACATGACTTCGGGAAGCTGTTTGACCTAATGTAAGGGGGAAATGGAAAGGAGAAATGAGATTATAAGGCTGTGAGTCTCTAAAAAAGAGTCTGGAGGTTGTCAGAAGGAATACCCCTATGTACAACTGAACAGAGTCTAAGAGACAGATAAGGTAGATACAACCCCAGGTATTGGTTCTTTTGAGGGATAAAGAGACCCACGGGTTCTATGGTCATGGCAGAAGGGGTTCACTGCCATGACAGATAGCCCTTCTTTGGAGCTGGTGTTTCTGCGTGATGGTATTGGACTCAGAGGGGATCTCTTTTCACAAGACTTGCATGCTACTTTATTGGAATTGTAGTCGGTGCTGGGTTTAAGATATATGTAGGGGATTCGAATCTCTGGACTGATAATATGACACCCAGGCCCAGAGCCTCAACAGACTTCAGCTCCTACACTTTGATTTATTGGACTTACTCCACTCAGCTAACATGGAGTTGAAGAAGATCAACCACCACAACATGGAACCTAGAGTGTCTACAACTGGAAGCGGGAGGAGTGCATCCAGTACCCATATGGAATCTAAGCCCTCACTTGACATAGATGTGCAATGGACACAACCAATCCAATGTCCACAGAGAAAATGTGGAATGGGTGTGGGAACGGTAGCCATGATGGCTGCTGGGTGTGGGGAACGGGAGGAAGAGATGAGATGTAGAGGCGTTTTCAGGACGTGGAGTTGTCCTGGATAGTGCTTCACGGACAATTACGGGACATTATAGATCCCCCCAGGGCCCACTGGATGGAACGTGAGAGAGTCTGGGCTATGATGTGGACCATTGACTATGGGGTGCAGTGATGCTCAGAGATGAACTTACCAGGTGCAATGGATGTGTCATGATGATGGGAGAGAGTGTTGCTGTGGGGGGAGTGGGGGGCGGGGGCGGTGGGGTTGAATGGGACCTCATATTTTTCATAATGTAATAAAAAAAATAATAAATAAATAATTAAAAAAAAAAAGGAAGGAAAGAACTTGCATATTTGAAAAAAAAAAAAAGAATTATATCAAGTCAATAACCTAACTTCGTACCTCCAGGAAAGAAGACTAAGTCAAACTTAACATTACTAGAAATAATAAAGATTAGAGTGGAGATAAGTGAGATAAAGAATAGAAAAACAATTGAAAGGATCAATGAAACCAAAATTTGGTTCTTTGAAAAGATTAATAAAATTGACAAACCTTTATCCAGACAAACAAAGAGAAAGGAGAGAGAAGGAAATAATTATTTAAGGAATGAAAGTGAGAACACTGCCACTGATCTGGCAGATATTAAAAGGGTTATAAAAGAATACTGTGAACAATCACATGCGAACTAACTAGACAATCTAGAGGACAGGAACAAATTCCTAGAAACATAAAAATAACCTACACTGACTCATGAAGAAATAAAAGAGCTTAACAGACCTATAAAAGCACAAAGACTGAATAATCAAAAACCTCCCAAAAGGAAAAGTGTATTTCAGTACATATAATGTAGATCACAATGATGAGCCTTCATTCATTTGTTGTGGGTTCCTCTGCATTTACTCCTTTTCTCTTGAAAATAAAATAAGATGAATTTTTTGTTAGTTTTCATATGATTAAAAAAATTTTAGACACACAAGTGAGATTGAAAACAGCTTTCCCAACAACACCAATCTGCTTCTCTCTTTACATTTTTTATGAAATGTTTTAAAGCATGAAAACTTTCTTGCTGATATTTCTGGATTCTGTACTTCTACCACTCTTAAAACTGGGTCTTCACTCTCATTACCTCTGTTGAATCTTTTTTGTCTATTTTCTTACTCCATCTGACTACCAAATATTCCTGTTACATGTACTCCTCTATTGAAGAAAAACATTACATTGCCAAAATCTAATCATTCCTTATAAATGTCTATAGATTTTCAAAATCATTTATCCATAAATATCTAAATGTTTTAAAAATCAATTATCTATAAGTTATTTTAATAACTTACACTGTATTTCATTTGTGAATTACCTTAATATTGTGTATTTATATATATTGTATTCCTACAATCATTACATTTTAGTTTCTCATATTTTATAATACTAAAGAGTTATTAATTTTCTATTTAGTTTTATATCAATCTATTATACATATTTGGGGTTAGCAATCACAGTTCATATTCAGCAAATTCTTTAAAATTTCTCCTGCTTTAGATTCACAATCACATAGGTTCAGAGTCATTTATATCTGAACTACAATATTACCACTGTATGGCTTAATACCTATCATCAGGCACACACACAAACACCCCCCCAAGGTAATCTTTATATTTCCCATGGTCCCTGAGGATTGTGCTTAATACTTGCCCTTGCACCATTAAAAGTACTATTTTTAAATAACCTCTAAGAAGAAAAATTCATTTAATAAGGTTTACTGAATTTTTAAAATTTAAGAAAACATCAAAATATTTCAGGCATCGTCTAACATGATCTTATTATTAAAACCTGAATGTATGGACACTAGTAAGAATTAAGTTCTTCAAAACCATAAAAATGGAGATATCCTACAATTAACTCACATTCCAGGATTTCAGAAATGCACTCACAGGAAGCCTATAACCTGGGGACTTTCTGCTGCTCACAAAGTGAATGGTCATTTGTGGAAGTCATTCTACTCTGTTCATAGATGCATCTAAAAAACCCATGGCTAATCATACTCAATAGTGAAATACTGAAAGTGTTTCCCATGAGATCACGAACGAGGTTAAGTTAGCTCACTTTCATCACTGCTTTTCAACATTGTACTAGAAGTTCTAGCCAAGCAATTGGGTAAGAAAAAGAAATAAAGTCATCCAAATTGGAATGAAAGAAGGAAAGCTATCCTTATACACAGCTGACATAATCTTTTAAAGACATAATTCCAAAGAATCCACAACATAACTAATGCAACAATAAAGACTTTAAGCAAACTTGCATTGTATGAAATATACACACAAAAGTCCATTTTGTTTATATAGTACAGTAAAAAAAAAACTGAAATGGATTCTTTTCAAAGTATATTCAATTAGCTGCTAACAAATAAAATACCTAAGAATGAATTTAATGAAAGGATGAAACACTTGAACACTAGCAAACATACCTGAATGCAACTGAAGAAGACATAAACATACGGCAAGATATTCATTGTTCAAGGATGATAAGACTGTATTTTTCTAATATCAATCCTACCCAGCAGGTTGGCGCTGGAGATGGTGTATACTCAGGGGACTTGAATCTCTGGACTGGCCATGTGCCAGCTGGGCTCTGAGCCACAACAGGGTTGCAACTCCTACTCTCTCGTTCATTGGAGTTACCCAGGTCAGCTAACAGGGAGGTGAAGATGGTCAACCACCACACCACGGAAGCAAGAGTCCCTACAACTGCAAGCAGGAGAATTGTATCCATCATCCGTGTGGAATCTATGGCCCCTCTCGATACAGAGGTGGAATGGACATCGTCATCCCAGGGTCCAGAGCATGGAGGAATAAAATATGGATTTACTGATATTCTTACTGATATTCTACTATAAAACGATTGTGACCTAGTAATAGAAGAAATTGTAGCAATCAGGTGGAGAAAGTGGCCACGGTAGTTGCTGAGGGCATGGAGAACGGCGAAGAGATGTGATGTGGGGGCAATTTGGGGAATTTAAGTTGTCCTAAATCATATTGCAGGGTCAGATGCTGGACTTTATATATTCTGCCATGGCCTACTGGGTGGACTGGGGAGAGTGTAAACCACAATGTAAACCATTATCTATGTGGTGCAGCAGTTCTCCAAAATGTATTCACCAAATGCAATGAATGTCCCATGATGATGAAAAAGTTGTTGATGTGGGAGCAGTGGGGTGAGGCGGGCAGGAGGTATATGGGGACCTCATATTTTTTGAATGTAACATTTAAAAAAATATAAAGAGAAAAAAATAAAACATTTAGATCAGGAAAAAAAACTACAATGAGATATCATCTTACACCCATTAGACTGCAAGCAATTGAAAAAACAATGGATTACAAATGTTGTAGTGGATGTGAAGGAATGGGAACTATCATCCACTGCTGGTGGGAATGTAGAATGGTGCAGCCATTGTGGAACACATTCTGGCTGTTCCACAGAAAGCTAAGTACACAACGACCGTATGATCCAACAATCCCACTGCTGGGTATATATCCAGAAGAACTGAAAGCAGGGACACAAACAGATACATGCATACCAATGTTGAGAGTGGCATTATTCACTATTGCCAAAAGTTGGAAACAACCCAAATGTCCATCAACTGATGAATGGATAAACAAATTGTGCTATATACATACAATGGAATATGACTCAGCTGTAAGAAGGAATCCAGTATGAACACACAGGATAACTGGATGGAATTTTGAAGACCTTACATTGTAATAAGCTGGCTAGGAACTGAAGGACAAATATTACATGACCTCAGTGAGAGAAATTAAATAAATTGCGCAGACTCACAGATCTAAAATCTGGAAAACAGGTTTACAGGAGACAGGGAGAAGAAGGTTGTGAGCAAATGCCCATATAGGAAAAATCCATGATAGGGTGGAAGTATGTAGTTGTGCAGTGGATGGGCATGATAGTGGTAAAGTGATACATGGGTTTGGTCTGTGTGCAGGGGAGAGTGAGGAGGGTGGGTTGGACTATCCATGCAATTAGAGTCATTTGAGGAGGGACCAGGTACCATCTGGGTATTTGAAGGTACCTGCTTGAAACTACAAAGTTCAGAATGTTCTTTTGGCAACATGGTAGGGGACGGTTACTGGTTTAGGGTGTTGGTTGTGGGGGACATTTGGGAGAATACAACCCTGGGACAGGCTTCTAGGGAGTATGCAAGTGTTCACCTTGTCATAGTGTGTTGTATCACTGGGTTGAGACCCACATAGTGAGTGGGAAAGTGTTGGACTCCCATCCTGAGGAGTCCTCCTATGTTCTCCAAGAGAGGGGTGGGAGACTCTTGAGAGCATAGGCAGTGCCTAATAATGGAGGACAGGCCAGCATGTTAAGCTCTAAATGTTGTTGCAAGTAACTATGAGTGAAGCTTGGTGGTTGCCATAGGTCCCCAAGGGCAGGGGAAGGAGGAATAGAATAGATGGAACATGGGGCATTTGGGGGGCAATGGAAGTGTCCATTATGATCTTTTTCTTTTCCTTTCTATTTTTTTTTTATTGTTTAAAAAATTTTTCTCTACAGGATCTTACAATGATGGATACAGGCCATGTTAAATTTCATCAAAATTTATCTAAGTGTATGGGCTAAAATATAAACCATAATGTAAATCATTGACAATGTTTAGTATGAATATTTTAATATTTGTACATCAGTTGTAACAAATGTAACATTCACAAGTAAAATGTTATTAAAAGGGGAAAGGGGGATGGGGGACAATGTTGGGTATATGGGAATCCACTCTATTCTGTAAATGACTTTTCTGTAACCTAAAGCTTCTTTGAAGACAAAATGCTCAATTTGTACTTGCTAAACAACAGTGATAAACAAAGGCCCTTTGTGCAACAAGAAAGATTCCCTGAGTAATTCATGAGCACAACCGTGTACTGACAATTATTCTGTGTCCTCTCACTTCTCACCTCCACCTGGCGACTAATTGGAGGAGCTTCCTAATGCCAGGCAAAGGAGGAAAACCCATCCAAAGCCAAGGCAAGACTGCCTTTCTGTGCTTGAAATAGTTTTGTTGCTTTTCTTGGTTTTTGTGTTTTCAGTCAAGTTCAGACTTGAAAATATCATGTAGATGACAGAATTTAGGGACCATCCTCTTGTGTGTGTAGTGTGTGTATATGTGTGTGTGTGAGGAGAATCTCTTACTAGCTGATGCCTGGTTCCAAGGGTATTCAATGTTGATAGCACCAGATAGGAAAGTGCATGGTAGGACTTCTAATTGGTGACATTTATCCTCTTTTGATTAAGAATTTTTAATTGTCAACCAGATGGACTTCAAATAAAATTCCTCAAGCCTCCTCTATAAATTACCAACCTTGCTTTTGTGTTCTTGGATATGACCACTGTTTTCCATCTGGTTTTCTGGAGCAAAAAAGAGAGCAAACAGAACCCACCATGATACAAACTCAAAGCATTTCCTTTCCTTCACTACAGGTGGCCTCAAGTACAAGAGAAAAAGGTGTGTATTCTGATATCTCTGGCTGAGGAAAGAAATCTAGTTGACTATGATGGGTTTCCATGTTGGCTTTAAATTGGATAGTACAATGATTCTGCATTCCACGTGGGAACAAGGATTATGGGTGTGGTGAGAGAAACTCATTTCCAGGAAAAGACCTTGGATCATGTTTCTACAGTTCCTGGAATCAGCTGGGTTCCCATTGGGTGGTCTGGCTTAACATAAAGTGGAGTTGCAGTTTGTCAATGTGTAAGTCTATGTAGTGTTATTGTGCATGTTTGTGTCTGCATGGGCTGCTGTGCATTTATCCTAGACATAGTTCTTATTTACACAGGACAATTGCCACTGTCAATGATGTCAAAAATATAATCTCATCTTACCACTGCAAAGTTTACATATAGGACTCATTCAGTCATTACCACAGCCATATGTAGTGGGTTTGCTTATTATACACACACCTCAGATAGAGGATCCCAGGCAGAGAGAAAAATGTTTCCAATCTCATGTGGAAGAGCCTAATATGTACCCCATCAAGTAACCTCAATGTTGATACCAAGAGCCTACCCTCAAACTGTGAAATGGGAATGTTAGATACTGTACAAGGGAGATCTAGTATCTGTGCATATTGCTGAAATTTCCCAAGCCTACAGTTTCCAAATATTCCCAAAAATTATAAGGTAAGCTAAGTCGTATCACCTACTGCAACTTTCACATGCCTTCATATATGTCTGTTGGTTGTTTTAAGTAAACATAAAATCACAAGATTTTTGTGAAACCCGACTTTAATTCACATGGATCTTCTAGGAAAGTTATGAACAAGGGGATCAAAAGTTTGAACTGTAAAAAAAGTATTAGCGATATTCCTTCCTTTTACTGTGAGTAAGCTATCAACAGTGCTTTCAATTATGAATGATTTTCCCAGGTTTTTCTCTCAGGGTTAAAAACCGAACATTTGTTTCTTAGTCAAAAAACCTACTGCCCATGACACCCAGACCATCAGTAGCATGAAAATCACTATCTGCTCAAGAAGAGGGAGCTCGGGAAGATATCACCAAGCAACTGCCCTATGGATGCTGTAGCAGTTTGATATAACTGGTGAATTCCAAAAAGAAATATTAGGTTATGCTTATAATCTGATCTATACCTGGGCATGACTGAGTTATGATTAGGGCTTTAATTGGGCCATGTCATTACAGTGTTGAGTCTCCACACCTTGGTGGGTGGGGACTCACAGATAAAAGGCATGGCAAAGGATGGAGTTGGAGATTTTGATGCAAGGGTTTCCTTATGTTGGAGTTTGATGCTGAAGACTTAAGCTGGAGACCCTGGAAGTAAACTCCCAGAGGAAAGAGAAGCCAACCCCAGGAAGAAAGGAACCTTGAACCCAGAGAAAAGCAAACCCCAGGAATATAGAAACCCAGGAAGCCTGACTCTCACAGATGTCAGCAGCCATCTTGCTCCAAATAGACTTTGGTGGGGGAAGTAACTTATGCTTTACGGCCTAGTATCTGTAAGCTCCTACCCCAAATATATACCCTTTATAAAAATTAACCAATTTCTGGTATTTTGCATCAGCACCCCTTTGGCTGACTAATACAGATGGTAATGTGGAAATGCAATCACACTGATTCAAAAATAATGACTAAGTTAATTCAGTCCCACATATAGCGAAAATCCATACACTGCATAAGCCATATTGTTCTTTTACCTGTGAACATTTTAATTTACTAATTAAATCAGAAGTACCACAATCACAGAATTAAGGATGTATCTACAACTCAAGATTGGTTCACATCTAATAATGGACAGGGTTTTAAACTAAAGTTTGGCCATTAGTTTATTTTTGAACATTAGATGAAATACACCACTCCTGTGGCAGTTTGATATTTTTTATGAATTTCAAAAGATTTATTGATCATGGTTGTAAATTGGTGTGTTCCTCCTTTTTTTACATCTATTTTTTATTTCTCTTCCCTTCTCCCCACCCAATCCCCATCATTCTCTGCTCTCCGTGTCCATTTGCTGTGCATTCTTCTGTGTCTGCCTGCATCCTTATCAGCGGCACTGGGAATCTGTGTCTCTTTTTGTTGCATCATCTCGCTGCATCAGCTCTTCATGTGTGTGGCACCACTCCTGGGCGGGCTGTGCTTTTTTTTTGCATGGGGTGGTTCTCCTTGCAGGGTGCACTCCTTGCGCGTGGGGCTCCCCTACATAGGGGACACCCCTGTGTACAACGGCACTCCTTGCACGCATCAGCACGGAGCGTGGGCCAGATCACCACACAGGTCAGGAGGCCTTGGGTTTGAATCCTGGACCTCCTCTATGGCAGGCGGATGCTCTGACAGTTGAGCCAAATCCACTTCCTAGATAGCCTTCTGACTGTATTAAATTCAAAGGTTTCACTTTTACTTTATTAAATCAAGATTAGGCAGATGCTCACTCTGGGAGAACACAGAATAACATGCAGAAAAGAAGAAAACAGAGATGAGCCTGATAGTTGGAGATGAAGAGAAGAGAGCAGCTGAGAAGCCCTGTGAGCTCAGCCTCATGCCAGCCTACAGGTGAGATGGGAGGAAGCTGGGATCATGGAGCCTTAAGAGAAGAAGGAAGGCTCAACCCTTGCAGATGTGCCCACCATCTTGTTTCAACATGGGGCAAATGACTTTGAGTGGCAAAATACCTCTAGAGTAACTTGAGAGGGACTCTTCAGGGCCTTCTGACTGTAAGCTTCTACCCCAAATAAATACCCTTTATAAAAGCCAACAGATTCCTGGCACTTTGCATCAGCACCCCTTTGACTAAAACACGCCCTGAAATAATGCTTCCATACTTTGAAAAAATTAACAGACTTTATGTAGAGAAGTTTTAGATTCACATAAAAATGAAAAGATAGTTCTAAAGTTCCTGCATCCTCCCCTCCTATCCTTCCTCTTCTTGCTCAGCATACTGCATTAATTGTTTAGTTGGAAGCACAATTCAAGGGCCAGTATCAATACATCCCTATGAAGGTTCAGTATCTGTTGAAAAGCTCTGCAGGCTTTGACCAAGGCATACTGTCCTGTACTGTGGAAAACAGTTGAGCAATCCCTAAAAAGTGAAATATAGAGTAACCATATACCAGAAATTTAACAAAACTATATACATACATATATACACATATATCTATGTATTGGAAAACAGGACTACACATACTTGCAATCCAATATTCACAGCAGCATTATTCACAATAGCCAATGCTCACAACTATGCAAGTGTCCATCAACAGATGAATGGATAAAAAAAGAAAAACAGCTACATCCATAAAATGGAATTCAGCCCCAGCAAGCAGTGGAAGTTCTGAGACATCCTACTGTATGGATGACATCCACATGATTATACTCAGTGAAATTAGATGACACAGAAGACAAGGTGTATGATTCTGCATAAGTGAAACATCTGCAAAAAGAAAACAGAAGAAGGAAGGCAATAAAGGATTATTAATAGGAATTTGGGGAAAAGGGCAATGAGATTAATATTTAATATACAAAGAGCTTCTGTTTCAGGTCATGAAGAAATTTTGTAGATTAATGGTGATATTAAAAATAGTTAATGTAATTAAGGTGAATGAATTAATTGTACCAGTAGAAAATGGTTAAAATGGGAATTTTCTTTATAAACATGTCAACTGTCAACGTGTAAAATTTAACAAAATCTGATTAAGTACATGGGACAGGAAAATCAGTAATGAACTTGTTGTCAAAGAGATTCAGGAAATTTAGTTGGGATTCAAAATGGGCAGAAGGGTAGGGGCTCTGTGTTTGACTAAGTGTGTAATTTAGAACCAATATTAGATGAACTACTTCACATTAGTTTAGATTACCTTTAAGCTCCAAAGCCAAGGACTCTACTTCTAATTTTCCTGTTCTCATTAGTCTCTCTCTCTTGCACAAAGGAAGTCTGAGTAGCATCACGTGTGCTTTCTACCCAACCAGCCCTGATCACTGTAGCCCCTTGTCCTAGTTAAAGTTCCCCAGGTAACGCATGAACTGCACCCAGTGCACTGACGGCTCCTCTGTGTCCCGCTAGCTCCCTTGGAAGACCTGATGGAGGGGCTGCTAGGGACAGGGCAGATGAGGAGACTCCCTCTAATGCTGAGGTAAGGCCACCTGGTTTTGTCTAAGACAGAAATGTTTCTTTCTCACATTCCTTTTCACATTGAGTACAGATCTTACTATATGTTATACCTATAGACATTAGCCACTGTTTTGTGGAAGGAAGAACTGAAAGTAAGAATCCTATGAACAGATCCCTGACACAAGAGGGCTTTAAAAATGGCAGCATCTGCTTTTAAACCAAATAGAAAGGTTGTGTTAATTATCAGAGCAACATTTTCCCTTATTTGACTAAGACTTTTGTAAATGCCTATTTTGGTAAATAGACTTGGAAATTGTTCCTCCAGGAAGAGCTGGAGCCTTCCCCACAGGTGTTTCCAAGCTTATTCATGGGGCCTTTGAATTTACCACTGTTTCCCATCTGTTTTTTAAAATCATGAAGACCTGAAAACACACAACACAACATGATCCTATCCTTTTTTTTCTTTTCTGCCATTGCAGGTGACTTTGAGAGCAAATGAAAATGGTAGGTATTCTGGGCTTGTCCAAATAATATGGGAAAAACTGACATAAAATAGGGGGCTTCCTGCAAGCTTTAGGCTGTAGACCTAACCTGATCCCATCCTCATTGTAAAATGTGGGATATGATGAAAGTTTTCTATTAAGGACGTCTGTCCTTCCTAACAGTCCCCAGGAGTGGATCTGTTCCTTTTGGGAGTTACAGGTTAGGCTGTGTGGAGGCTTAAGGGAATCCATGTGTGGTCTCTGTGGTGTGACTGTGAGACTGTGTGTGAGCTTGTGGGGTGACTGTGTGCATTTCTCCCAGGTGAGATGGACTGCTCAAGCTCTGGTGCTCCAAGGGGAGGGGCCTTAATGTGAACCCAGGCATGTGGCTCCAATGCTCTGCACTACAGACCTGCAGTTATCACTCAGTCACGGGACTATTAGCAAACACCCAGGGAAGTGGAGGTGGCTCAAGGGACTGAGCTCCCACCTATGATATGGGAGGTTCATGGTTTGGTTCCCAGTGCCTCCTAAAAAAGACAGTGAGCTGGCACATTGGGCAGGTATGGCAAGCTGACACAACAAGATAATGCAACAAAAGACACAAAAGGGAAAACATAATGAGAGACACAACAATGGCAAGGAATGGAGGTCGCTTAAGCAATTAGACACCTCTCAGCCACAACAGAGATCCCAGGTTCAGTTCCCAGTGCCTCCTAAGGAAACAACAGAAGACACATAGAGATGGCAACTGTAAACAATGAGGGGGTGGGAACAAACAAATGAATGAAAAGAAATCATTTTTAAAAATCACCAAAAAGAAACCAATAAAACCACCACCACAACAAAAAAGAAACTATGCAAGGGAGTTCCACCATCTGTACATTGCTTACAATTAACTGAGTCTACAGAGAGACCAAACTGTCCATCTTTATAAGGTGGCCTCCATGATCACAGGGCCTAGGGAAGCTAGCTGAGCAGGTAACTTCAGACTTTAGCATAGTTCCTGATATCCAAAATGAAAAGAAAGCTCATAGGTTAAATCAAAATCCTTAGAGTTGTGAAGCATCACACAGAATGACCTGTCAACCCTCATGCTTATGTCACAGCCAGGAGGTCTGCCACAGCACATAGGTATTGGGAAGAAAATTTAGTGCACTGGATTATATCATTGCCACAGACCCTCTAGATGCTAAAATCCTATGAGTCACACAGTAGTGTCTGTGACAAATAAGAATTCTGATTCCGCTCAGTTCTTAACCTGGTGTCCAAAACCTTGGATGAAATAATACAACTAATGAGCAACGTTAGAGGGAGTCAACATTGACCCTCTGCGTCCCTCCATAATGACTGTCCCACCGTTAATGGCCAGTAATCCAAACACACATGGTGGAGAGAAGGAAGGCTGGATGGAAAAAAACAGTATTATTAAGTGACCATTTTTAAATGGTAAGATATCAATATTTTCATACCTATAATTATTATATATAATAAAACATTAGTGAATAAATGTGATAGAATGGATTGCCTAGGACTGAACTGACTCTACCAAAAAAGGTTGCTTCTAATCAAGTAGAAATTCCTGTAGTATATATGGTAAATGCAGCGTCAGTTTACGCAGATCGATGGAGAATGAATTCACTGGCGATGTCAAGAAGATACTAGCAGGAAGCAGATGTGGCTGAAGTGACAGGGCTTCTGCCTATCATATGGTAGAACCTGGGATCAATCCCCGAGGCCTCCTGGGAAAGGAGTGCCGGTGTTTGGAGCCAAGTGCCTGTGCATTAAGCCAGTACCTGCGTGGCAATTCAAGCACCCATTCAGCCAGCCAAGTGCCCGCGTGGTGAGCCAAGGTTGATGCAGCAAGCCAAGGGCCTGAGCAAGTGAGTAACACAGCAAGATGATGATGCAACAAAAGCGAGATGAAGGGGAGAGTCAAGGCGAGGCACAAAAGAAACCAGGAACTGAAGGGGTGCAAGTGACAGGGAACCTCTCTCCACATCCCAGGTACCCAGTATTGAATCCTGGTGAAACCTAGAAGAGAAAATGAGAAGAGAAGACAAAAACAGAAACAGACACAGAAGATCACACAGAAAATGGACACAGACAGCAAAAACAGCAGGGTGGGAGCAGGAGAGGGGGGAAAAAAAGAAGATACTACTGAGGACTTCTGGGAACATGGTGGATTAGAAAGACATGGGACTCTCTCCTCCTCCAGAAAATTAGGTGGAGGACAGAGTGAAATGGACTAGAAAAAGATCTTCCAGGGCTTAGGACAGGAAGTGAAGGCTGGACACCACCCAGAACAGAGAGGGATGAAGGAGGAGGTACTACTGCTGGCACCCTCCCCCACACTAAAGACACTAGAATACTCAGGCTCTGAGCTGGCCACACACAAAGGGGTCTCCAGGGATCTACCACCCCTGGAAAAGAGAGACAGAAGGACACAGCCTAGGGCTGACAGCTTCTCACCCACAAATCTGGTCTGCTGTGTCCCACCACCCTTTCCAGGCTGGGTGAGAAAGCCTTATTGTTTACCTTGGGACCCTAACTGAAATGGAGAAATCTGACACTCAGTCTCCCTCTCTTATGGACAGGACTGATTGTTGAGGAGGCACCTCTGCAGGAAACAAGAAAGGGACACAGCATAAGACTGGCTCAGCTTTTGACCCACAAATTTGGTCTGCACTGTCCCATGAGCCCCATCTGGCTGGAGAAGCCATGCCATCGTTTGCCTTGGGAGCCAATAAAGGACTAAAGAGATCTGACCCTCTTGATCTACTTCTCTACTAAACAGGAATGACTGTTGAGGACACAAAGGGGAGTGGAATCATTTCCTACCCAGGAAAAGGGAGGGGGCTGCCAGAGAAGGCTGGAGAACTGTTTCTGAGGAAGTTGCATTACAAGGCTCTTAATCTCCAGGCAGGAATTTATATCACAAAGATCCACTATGTGTTACAGCAAGAACACTCCAACCAGGCACTGAACTGAAAGGGCTGCCAAAGAGTGCCATCTGCTAGCAGACCTAGGTAGTACACATGAGAAAATGAAAAATAAGTATGTCAGAGAGGTTTTTGCTGGCCTTTATAGCTTCCCTCCCAAGGCCCTACAAAGCAAGTCTGCAACCCATTACTGGGTGTAGCACTTGGATACTATTGATGAATTCCAAAAAAATATATTGGATTATGTTAGTAAACTAGTCTTTCCCTCTGGGTATATTAGATTATATTGGATTCAGAGGTTTACATGATTAAATAATGATCAAAGCTTTGATTGGGCCACATCAGTAGGATATTGCATCCCTGCCCCATTGGGGGGGGAATCACAGAGAAAATGACATGGCAGAAAAGATGGCTGGAATTTTTGAGCTGGAGCCCAGGAAATGAAAACACAGGAGAACACCACCAAAGGAACAGAGATAGCCCCTTAAACGCAGCAGAAGACACAAGGAGAGGACAGAGCTATTTGCCTGATAGTCTACAGCTGACCTTGCAGAAAGAGGCAAAGCCTAGAGAGCCTCAGAGTCTACAGCTGACCTTTTGGTGAAAACAGAGGAGCTGATCCTGGACAGAAATGAACCATGGGAAGAGAGGAACCCAGGAAGCCTGAACGCTGGCAGACATCAGCAGACATCTTGCTCCAACACTTTGGAAAAGACTTTGATGAGGTAAGTAGCTTACAGTTTATGGCCTGGTAACTAAGCTTACACCCCAAATAAATATCCTTTATAAAGTCCAATACATCCCTGATATTTTGCATTAGCACCCCTTTGGATGACTAATACACTGGGTCCAGACCCTAGTTTTGACAACTAACATTGGA
Source organism: Dasypus novemcinctus (assembly GCF_030445035.2). NCBI lineage: Eukaryota > Metazoa > Chordata > Mammalia > Cingulata > Dasypodidae > Dasypus > Dasypus novemcinctus. Next base: position 7,990,789 of record NC_080694.1, on the reverse strand, counting down.
TCCAGGTTGAACCAAGAATCAAAGAGCAGGACTAACTCACAGCCTCTTGCCACTAAATCCCAAAATGAGAAAGAAATTGAGCATTTGAGTAAACTGCATCCTAACCAGATGCCCAGACATCGGCAAAACTTTTCAAGCCAGACTAAGAAAATGGAAGAATGGCCCAGGAAAAGGAATATATCAAAGCCCCAAAAGAGACACAGAATTTTCTAGTTAACAAGATGCATACAAATTTCTGAAATTAATGAGATGAAAGACAATATGGCTAAAGAAATGAATGAGATCAAGAAGATCCTGAACAAGCACAGAGAAATATTTGAAATCTAGGGTAAAAAAGTAACAAGAGCTGATGTGAATGAAAGACATAATAGGTGAGATTGAAAACACATTAAAGGCACACGACAACAAACTTGAAATGACAGAAGAATAAGTGATTCTGAAGACAGAACAGCTGAAACTGAGGAGAGAATAAAAGGAAAAAAATTAGCATGAGATCAAGCAGTGGAATGACAACTCAAAAAGCAACAACATACATGTCGTAAGAGTTCAAAAATGAGAAGAGAAAGAAAAAGGGGGAAAAGGAGTATTTGAGGAAAAAATAGTTGAAAATTTCCCAAGTCTCATGAAAGAAATGAACCTACATGTCCAAGAAACCCACTGTACCCCAATCAGAAGAAATGCAAATAGATCTAGTCTATTCTACTCAGAAGGTCACAAATGTCAGCGATAAAAAGAAAATTCTGAGAGCAGTAAGGGAGAAGGGAACCATCACTTACAAGGGACACCCAGTAAAACTTCATACATATTCTTCATGAGAAACCATGGAGGTGAGAAGACAGTAGAATGACACAATTATGAGACTGAAGGAGAAAAATTGGCGACCAAGAATTCTGCATCCAGCAAAACTATCCTTCACATAGGAATGTGGGTATAAAATATTCACAAGCAAAGAGAATCTAAGACAGTTCGTAATAAAGAAAATCCATCTCAAAGGATATATTAAACGAAGTCTTAGAACCTGAAAGAAAAGACAGGAGAGAGAGGCTTGGAAGAGAGTAGAGAAGAAAGAATAGCAGAAAAGATAACAAGAGTAAAAAGACAGACTAAAATCTGATATGACCTATGATAACCAAAGAAGAAAATGGTAGAAATAAATAATGCATTTAAAGTAAAATCAGGGAAGCGGACTTGGCCCAGTGGATGGGGCATCCATCTACCACATGGGAGGTCCGCAGTTCAAACCCCGGGCCTCCTTGACCTGTGTGCAGCTGGCCCATGCGCAGTGCTGATGCGCACAAGGAGTGCCCTGCCATGCAGGGGTATCCCCCATGTAGGGGAGCCCCACGCGAAAGGAGTGCGCCCCGTAAGCAGAGCCGCCCAGAGCAAAAGAAAGTGCAGCCTGCCGAGGAATGGCGCCACACACACGGAGAGCTGACACACAAGATGATACAAGAACAACAAAAAAAGAAACACAGATTCCCGGTGCCGCTGATAAGGATAGAGGCAGTCACAGAAGAACACACAGTGAATGGACAGAGAGCAGACAACTGGGGGAGGGGGAGAGATAAATTAAAAAATAAATAAGGGAAGCAGACTTAGCCCAGTGGTTAGGGCGTCTGTCTACCACATGGGAGGTCCGCGGTTCATACCCTGGGCCTCCTTGACCCATGTGGAGCTGGCCCATGCACAGTGCTGATGCACGCAAGGACTGCCCTGCCACTCAGGAGTGTCCCCGTGTAGGGGAGTCTCACGTGCAAGGAGTGCGCCCCATAAGAAGAGCCACCCAACACCAAAGAAGTGCAGCCTGCCTAAGAATGGTGCTGCCCACACAGAGAGCTGACATCAACAAGATGACGCAACAACAACAACAAAAAAGACACAGATTCCCGTGCTGCTGACAACAGTAGCAGACAAAGAAGACCACACAGCAAATAGACACAGAAAACAGACAACCGGGTTGGGGGGTAAGGGGAGAGAAATAAATAAATAAATAAGTCTTTTCTAAAAAATAAATAAATAAATCTTTTTAAAAAAACTATCTAAATTGTTTTATTAAAGTTTAACTGCACTTATTTTGCTCAAATATTCCTAACTGTTGCTGATTACTAATAAACATGTTTACAAAAATAAGACTGCATATTACAAGCAACACTGATTCAAAAAAAATCTTGAAAGCAGTGAATAGCCATACCAAAGGAGTAAAAATTATGAGTCAAATTAATGACCATTATGTTTCTGTCTGCTCGCCATCACTCTTTTTATGTTTGTGTGTTTGTTCACTGGCAGTATATATTTTAATACCTCTGGATGGTAATCTTGATTCCTAAAAAAACTCTATTCAAATGGCCAAAAATTAAACAAGCACTTATATTAATAACTAGGTATAAGTAATAAAAATTCTGTCTTCACTGATAAAATTGCTACAAATCTCTTCATGAAAAATGGTTCTCACCTAAATTAAAAGGAAGTTTATTTTTCTCCACAGAATAAAATGTAAGGTATTAAAAGTGAAAAGTTTGTAGGAATGCTGACTGAAATTTAATAAGTTTATTCAAGAAAGTGTGTTTTGTCCTAAGATAAGATGGCTGGTTTTCATGAAATCAAAATCAAAGTACGTAAGACAAAACTTGAATGCACATGGCAAGTTGTAGAAGGTACTGTGGTAGCATTAAGTAAAATACGTGTTCTGTAAAGGCAAAGTTTGTCTTGAAATGAAGTAACTATACTCTACGTGTTTATAAATAATTATAAAAAGTTTGTAAAAGCATTGCTTAAACTGAAATATTCAAATGGCTAATTACAAAAATCATTATTAAACAGAAACTGAATTGATGATTAAAAGCCACCTCAATCTGCATATTACAGTGGTAATAGGGAAAAATAATTTTAATTCCATTAAAAATCTTAAGCTTTCATAATATAATAAAAAAGTAATTTTTTCCTGAACTGCTAAAATAAAATACCTATTAATTAGTGTAATCATTATAATTATAGGTTCTAAAAAATTTCCTTTAAAACAGTTTCCAAAATCATTTAGTAACTTATATAAGTAGGGTGTATAGAATGTATTTTATTGTTAAGGATCTTTAGAGCCTAAAATAGGCAAACAATTAAACTACAAAGTCCTGTCTATCACATTCTTAAATGGTGTTTAGATAAATAAAACAAAAAAAAACTGTACCCTCCGTTGTAACTGATGAAGTACAATGTTTTCTCATATTATTAATGTACTGAAAACAATTCATCCCTCATTTAGCTCAGATATTAAAACCATTATATGTGTTAATCAGAAAAAGTTGTGCATGGAAATGAAAGCCCGCCCCTTCCTCAGCAGGCTGCTTTTAAAACAATAACAGAGGCTCAAGCAGCAAGGGGGTAGATCTTAACTTACCCTGTGAACTGGATGGAGCCAGTACCAATATTGGTTTTGGGTGGGGTTTGTGGCTAAGGCAACTTTCTAAACAAATACCACTTGAGTTTTAGTCACAATTATGAGAAGAAAACAAAGCACAAAACAAGAACAACGAACTGTTATAAACTGCCCTCTGTGGAAAAGAAAAATCTATGAAAAAACATCTGGAACACCTGCCAGCAGTAACAGGCAACTGTCTACCATGTCCCTGCCCCTCCTCTAACATCTCTTGAGACTGTTAAGGCGGATGCCCTCATGAAAGTCCAGAGCCATACCACTGAAACCCAAAGGCAGCAGAGTGAATCCACCAAAAAACCCAAATGTCGTGGATACCAGACCTGGCAGAGCCTAGGGCAGCAGTTCCCATTGCCTGTCAGTTGCCATTGTGCTCACTCCAATGACTGTGACAATCACCTCACTGGATGAAACACACTGGCCAAGCACAGACTCCAGCGGCAGAATGGCAAGTGGATGACATCAGTCCCCTCCCTCTCTCAGAAGGCGCAAGATATGTTTTCAGTGCTGCACACTGCAACAGGACTCCTGTAACCAGATCCTTACAGCAATCAACTAAGTCTAACCTACAAGTTAAAGTGCCAGCTGCTCCAAGCCCAAGAGGGAAAGTAATAATTGTCGTTGTTGCCTATGCTTCAAACTATATAAACTGGGGGAAATGCGGTCATTTTGATCACTGTACTGGTCTATGCAGCCCTGTTGGTTGGGACTCTTAAATCCATTAAAAAAATCACTCAACAACACTGTTATGAAACCACAGTTAATAATCAGAAGTCTTTTATTCCAACTAAAACTCTGTATGTATAAGCCCATCAAACCATGTAATTTCATTGTCAACCATTAATGCCACTAATGTTTAATGCTGAATGTATAATTTTATTATTCCTTCTCCTCAGATTCCTGGAGGCAATAACCTCAGAGACCACCCTAAATTTCCTAATTAATTCCTAACCTTTCCACAATTTTAACTCTCATACTCCTCCTATCAGCAGGTCCATACATCTTCCATGCAATATCTCAGTTTATCCGGACAGCCATCCAAGATGTCACCCATGATCATCTTCTTCTCTGATCCATACCCCGAATAATACAGCCAACAACCCAGGAATACGTGTGAATGATATTAACCCCTACAGGACTGAAACGACAGCCTACTATACAGGACAGAAGGGAACTTCTTTTCTCCACCCCTTGACAGCAGGAAGTAGCCAGATCAAGCCAATACCCCAAATCCCCTCACCCTCCCATCCTGCCCAGTACCACATACCCCAATACTTTATGTATATATAAAGAGTTAGAAACATTAGAGGCTTCCAATAATTAACAAGCTGTAGCTCAGTTTCCCCTGATATGCACTGGGGAAAGGTTAACCCCATCCCCCACAAAATTAGGTGTCTAAGGGCATGCCATTTCCCCACAGGTTAAACAAAGAAACCACAAAGAGACAGGAGTAAAGGGAAATGAAACCTTCCCTACTTGCATATCAGAGGGAGATAAAATCCCTACAGATCAAAGAAATATCTGCTCCTGCAGCATTGCAAGAAACCATAACTCCCTAACCCACTATTTCCTAGTCACTATCAGGGAAAATTTTCACTTCTGGGGCTTCCTATTGGCCCCTGCACCTCACTCGGACCCTCAACCCCCTCCCACCAACTACCATGTCCCCAACTAGAAAAGTTCTGTATAAATTCAAACCCCCCATTCCAGGGGTGGGCTGAACACTCTCTTCAGACCCCCGCCATGCTGATGGGGGGCTGAAGTCTGTTCTTCAGACCCCCTCTGTTGGGAGAGCTTCCCAGTAAATTCTTTCTCTGCCTATGGTCATATCAGTCTCCATGTCCCAGTAAGTGCCATTTTCTCCAATACTTATGAATTCCAAAATAGATATTGGATTATATTTGTAACCTGGTCTGTACCTGGACATGATTAAGTTATGACTAGGGCTTTGATTTGGCCATGTCATTAGGCATTGAGTCCCCACCCCCTGGGTGGGGAATCACAGATGAAAGGCATGGTAAAGGACAGAGTTGGGGTTTTTAATATTTGGCTTTTAATTAAAAAAAAAAAAAGATAAAAAAAAAGAAACTCCATACATGATGTTCAAAATTAGGACGGTAGCTCAAAGACCCCAAACCAGTCTTTCTCCTAGAAGTTTTAATGAAAATATTTTAAAGGAGTAAAAATAATATGGAATATCTAATGGTTTATATTTTATTGAAATATATTACATATACAATGCTATCAAATTTCTTTGATCTATTTTTCATTAAGCTTATTTGTCCCTTTATCTTCATTAAATTTCTTCATTTCCATTGTTCCCTAAAAAAAAAAAAATCGAGCTTTGATGGTGGAGATTGATGCTGAAGCTGGAGCCCCAGGTACAGAGACAGAGCCATTCATCTGATAGACTAGAGCTGACCTTGTGGAGAGAGGCAAAGCCTAGAGAGCCTCATAGTCTATAGCTGGCCTTGTGGAGAAAACAGAGGAGCTGAGCCCAGAGAAACCCAGGAAGCCTGAACCCTCACAAACTTCAGCAGCCATCTTGCTCCAACACGTAAAAATAGACTTTGCTGGGGGAAGTAACATACGCTTTATGGCCTGGTATCTGTAAGCTCCTAACACAAATAAACACTCTTTACAACCAACCAATTTCAGGTATATTGCATCAGCACCCCTTTGGCTGACTAAAACAGCAATCTTGAGAGGGAAATTTATACCCCTAGAAGGTATTTAAAAAGAAAGAGCTAAACTCAAAGAATTAACTGAATAACAAGAGAAACTAGGAAAAGAACAGCAAACCAATTATCAAAGCAAACAGAAGAAATAATAAAGATTAGATTTGAAATAAATGAAATTGAGAAAAATAAAATATAGAAAATCAAAACCAAAACCTGGTTCTTTGAGAAGATCAGTAAAATTCACAAACCCCTAGCAAGATTAACAAAGAAAAAAACAGGAACCTAATAAAAACAATTTTCAATGACGGGGGGAAGTTATGACTGACCCCACAGAACTAAAAAGGATCATAAGATGATATTCCGAGAAACTGTATGCCAACAAACTAAACAACGTAGATGAAATGGGCAAATTCCTAGAAATGCACAACCAATCTACATGGACACTACAAGAAGAAATACAAGAACTTAACAAACCAATCACATTTAAAGATACTGAAACTGTCTTCAAAAATCTCCCAACAAAGAAAACTCCAGGATCATTTGGCTTCACAGGTGAATTCCACCAAACAGTTCAAAAAGAATTAACACCAATCCTGTTTAAACTCTTCTCAAAAATTGAAGAAGAGCGAAAATAACCCAACACTTTGTAGGAAGCCAACATCACTGTAATACCAAAGCCAAATATGAACACTGTAGAGAAAAGAAAATTACAAACCAATCTCTCTAATGAATGCTGATGCAAAAATTCTCAGCAAAATATTTATAATTTAAATCCAGCAACATAGCAAAAGACTTATACATCACAACTAAGTGGGATTTATTCCTATTAGAGAAGGCTGGTTCAACATAAGAAAATCAATCAATGTAATACACCATGTTAACAAACCGAGGGAAAGAAAACATGATCACCTTAATCGAGGCAGAAAAAGCATTTGTCAAAATCCAGCATCCTTTCTTATAAAAACATTTCAAAAGAGATGAATAGAAGGAAAATTCCTGAATTGATAAAAAGGATAGATGAAAAACCCACAGCTAACATCTTACCCAGTGGGGAATGGTTGAAAGCTTTCCCTCTAAGACCGGAATAAGACAAGGAAGCCCACTAGCACCACTGTTATTCAACATTGTAATAGAAGCTCTAGGTAAAACACTTAGAGAAGAAAATATAAAGGCATCCAATTAAGAAAAGAAGTAGTAAAACTCTACTTCTGGGTGACATGATCTTATATTTAGAAAATTCTGAAATGTCTACAACAAAGCTACTGGAGCTGATACATGAGTTTAGCCAAGTGGCAGGCAGCAAGATCGACATCAAGAAATCAGTAATATTTTTCTACACTACTATAGCACAATCTGAGGAGGAAACCAGGGGAAAATTCCATTTTCTTCCAATAGCAATAAAAAGACTCAAATACCTAGCAATCGATTTAACAAAAGAAGTACAGAACCTAAATGAAGAATAATAACAAACAGTGCCAAAATAAATTTAAAAGGACGTAAACCATTGGAAAGACATTCCATGTTCATGGACTAGAAGACTAAACATCATAAAGATGTGAATCCTACCCAAATTGATCGATAGATTCACTGCAATACCAATCCAAATCCCAACAGCCTACTTTAAAAAACCAAAAAAGACAATTACCAAATCATTTGGAAGGGAAGTACACATGAACACCCAAAAGCATTCTAAAATATAGAGTGACATAGGAGGAATTTCCCTGCCTGACCTAGACACATATTACAAAGCTACAGTAGAGAAATCAGCATGAGACTGCCATAGAGAGAGAGACATCAATCAGTGGAATAGAACTGAGAATAAACTCTCACACATCTATGGTCAACTAATTTCTGACAAGCCTACCAAGTCTGTGTTAATGGGAGAAAAACAGACTCTCCAACAAATGCTGCTGGGAGAACAGGTTGTCTATAATTAAAAGAATTTAAAGAGGACCCCTACCTCACTCTCTATACAAGAATCAACTCAAAATGGATCAAAGACCTAAATATAAAAGCAAATACCATGAAACTACTAGAAGAAAATGTAGGGAAGGATCTTAAAGTCTTTGTGGTACGTGAAGTTTCTTAGACCTTAACATCCAAAGCACAAACACCAAAGAAAAATGAGATAAATGGGACCTCTTCAAAATTAAACACTTTTGCACCTCCCAGGACTTTGTCAAAAGGGTGAAAAGACAGCCAATTCAATGGGAGAAAATACTTAGAAATTACATGTCCAATAAGAGTTTAATATACAGGATATATAGAGAGATGTTACAACTCAACAATGAAAAAACAAATGATCCAATTATAAAATGGCACAAGACATGAATAGATACTTGTTCAAAGAAGAAATTCAAATGGCAAAAAAACACATGAAAAAATATGCAATGTCATTAATGATTAGGGAAATGCAAATCAAAACTAGACATCATTTCACAGTTATCAGAATGGCCACTATTAAAAAGTCAGAGAACTACAACTATTGGAGAGGATGTGGAAAGATAGGAACACTTATTCACTGTTGGTAGGAATGCAGAATGGTACAGCCACAGTGAAGGACTATTTGGCAGTTCCTAAATAAGTTGAATATAGATTTGCTACATGACCCTGCAACACCACTACTGGGTATATACCCAGAAATACGAGAGCAGTGACATGAACAGACATCTGCACACCTACATTCATAGTGGTGTTATTCACAATTGCCAAAAGATGGAAACAACCTATGTGTCCATCAGCGAACGAATGGATAAACAAACTATGATGTATTCACATGATGGAATATTAGGCAGTGGTACAAAGAAATGAAGTCATAAACCATGTGACCACATGGATGACCCCAGGGAACAGTATGGTGAGTGAAGCAAGCCAGACCCAAAGGACAAATACAGGAACCTTACATTACTATGGCCTACATGTATTGTCTAACATAATGTAGGATTCCGTTTATATGAAATGTAAATATAAATCAATTTATAGAGGGAAAAAAAGTATTTGTGAAAAAATTGCTATGGGATCTGTGGACAGTGGGAAGCATAGAGAGATTGAGAGGTGATGGATTTTCTTATTTGATTTTTCATTTATTATTGTTATTATTGAAATAAAATGCTCTAAAGATGACTGAGGTGATCAAAGCACAACTATGTGATAGTGCCGAATACCACCGATTGTGCACTGCGGATGAACTGTATGCTTTAAAAAAAAAAAAAAAGACAAACAGCACTTAAAAATGGGAAAATAAGTGAATAAACATTTACAAAAGAAGAAACGTTCCATTCTTTTAATCACAAGGGAAATACACACTAAAATCTGCTATATTTACTAGTATGGCTAAAATCAAGAGACTTAATACCAACTGTTAAAGAAGATGTGGAAAAACTGGAACCCTCATACATTTCTGGTGAGAATGCAAAATGGTGCTGCCACTTTGGGAAACATTTTATCAGTTTCTTAAAAATATAAACTTACCATAATTCTTGCTAATTCCACTTCAAAAAATCTATCCAAGACAAATGAAATCATATCCATGCAATGATTCCTAGGGCAAGTGCGTGGCAGTCAAAACTGGGGAAAAAAACCACAAATGTCTATTAGCTGGTGCATGGATAAAAAAAGGTGGTACATCCATAAATAGATCTGCACCTTCAACTATCTAATTTCAGGCACATACCCCGCTCCACAATATCCTTGGAAACAACCCCACAGGGCCTGTCCACACCCTACCTGGAGGATACACAGGCCTCTATGGGACTAACTTTAGTACTGATTATAGATTCAAATAGAAGGACAAAAGAGCCCTGTGTAGAGAAACCACAACTGAGTCCAATTCTGTCACTCTGGGGAACATAAATTCCAAAGTAGGGACCACCAGCAAGGCACCAAACTCCTGAGCTATCAGTCCTGACTCAAGTGTCTGGATGCCTCCAGAACCCCCAGGAGCCCAAATGTTTGGGGTAGTATCTACTTTGGCAGTCAAAGAGATCCTGCTGATACATACAGAAGCATTACTTCTGGGATGATCTCTGGACTCATCTCACCCTGAAGTACCTTAGCCATATAAACTCATTTGTCTTTATCTTTTCCCCATTTGGTTAAGGTCTTTTTCCAGTTGCATTGCTAGTTGGTGCTTGGTAGTAATCCCTCGGTGCCAGGGAGTCTCATACCCTGGAGTCATGTCCCACACTGGGGGGAAGGTATAGTATTTATATGCTGAATTTGGCTTAGAGAGAGACCACATTTGAACAAGGAGGCTCCCAGGAGGCAATTCTTAGGCACCCTGTAATACTAGGCTAAGTTTCAATTTAGAGTGTAAAGGTTCATAAGCACAGTCATCTATATCAAGTGTCCATTAGTAGAACAACCTCCTTCACTAGTCACTGCTCCTGTACTCAGGGGATTCTTGCTGGCCTTAGAGAATGTAGCAGAGCTCCCCACAATGGGAATTTGATATCTTTGGTTATTGTATGAATCTCCATCCACCGTGGTAATGCTCCATGAACATACATTTATATGGCTTATATGTATGCCCAGGTGAGCTTCCTCATGTTATTCCATCACTGACACCTGCACCAACGATCCTCCCCTGCCACAGACAGAGAACCAAAAGTACTGCAGAGGATGTGGAGAGATAGGAACACTTATTCACTGTTGGTGGGAATGCAGAATGCTACAGCCACTGTGGAGGACTGTTTGGTGGTTCCTAAAGAAGTTAATATAAACTTCCCACATGATGCTGCGATATCACTACTGGGAATATAGCCAGAAAACCTGTAGCAGAGACACAGACATCTATCTGCACATGGATGTTCATAGCAGCATTATTCGCAATTGCCAAAAGTTGGGAACAACCCAGGTGTCATCAATTGATGAATAGATAAAGAAACTGTAGTGTATTCATGTGATGGAACATTATGCAGCAAAGAAGAAATGAAGTCAGAAAGCATGTGACCCCATGGATGAATCTAAAAGACATTATGTTGAGGGAAGCAAGCCAGACACGAAAGAACAAATACCATATGACTGTGTTACTATGGACCAAATATATCGTGTAATATATTGTATGATTGAAAAAATGTATATGTATCCAATATATTTAATTTAGAAATGTATGTTTTTATTCAAGTGTTTTTTTTAAAACTATTGTTTATATAGTCAATTATTAAATGTACAAAATAAAGTTAAAAAAAGAAAAAAGTGAGGTTATACTGGAGTTGAAAATTGGAGACTTAAAATGTAATTTGTTACTCAAGAAAAAGAGGTAACAAAAAAGAGATAATCTATTCTTTGAAATTGAACAAATGTATGTTCACACTACAAAATGTTAATATAATATCACTTATGCTAAGTGAAAGAAACTTGACACAAAGTTCTACATATTGCAAGATTCCATTTATGGAAAATGTAAATCAGTTTATAAAGATGAAGTTAGATTTGTCGTTATGTAGGCCTGGGGAAGGACTGCTAAAGGACATGAGGTTTTTCTTTTTAGAGTACTGAAAATGTTCTAAAATATTTTATGGTGATGGATGCACAACATTGTGATAATACTAAAATCTACTGATTATACACTTTGGATAGACTGCACAGTATGTGAATAAAACTCAATAAAACTGCTTAAAACATAAATAATTGTGCTAGAAAAGCCAGAAATAGAAGCTATTTCCAGCAGGGAAAACAGATAGAGGGGTGAAGAATTTTATTAGTTTATTTTTCTTATTATTGAAATAATGAAAATATTCCGATGACTGAGGTAATGAATGCACATCTATGTGATTATACAAATGTCATGCATTGGACACTTTATTTATTTTTTTTTTTTTTAATTTTTTTATTTTTTATTGACTTTGTAATATTACATTAAAAATATATATGTGAGGTCCCATTCAACCCCACCCCCCCACCCCCCCCTCTCCCCCCCCCAACAACACTCGTTCCCATCATCATGACACATCCATTGGATTTGGTAAGTACATCTTTGGGCACCTCTGCACCTCATATACATTGGTTCACATCATGGACATTGGACACTTTAAATGAATTGTATGCTTTATCAACATTTATCAATAAAACTGATTTTTAAAAAAATATAGGTGTATCAATAAAATTAATTTCTCTGAAAATTAAAAAAAAACCACTGCTAATCCTCATCCAAAAATATCATTGTTAAGGTTTTGATATAAAACTTTCCCGAATTTTTCCACTGAGAATAGCATTATATTCTTCCTGGTCATGCTTAGGATCTGCAGAATGACAGTGCATTAGGAGAACAGTGTGGTCATCTGCATGGAAGTGACAGGACACCCAGCAGCCCTGCCTGGCAAACCCCCTCTAGGGTGGCAACACTATGAAAACCACCTTCAGAAGTTTAGAGGGAAGGCCAGGGGACAAAAGAAGGGCAGGGGGTTGAGAAGGTCCAACCCATCTGTCCTAAGAGCAGCAGCTCCACAGCCCTCAACTGCTCCCCTGGAATGGGAACAACTCTTCTAAGAGGCTGAGAACAGTAAACACGGAGGCTTCCTCTGCAGCCCGGCTCCTTTAAGGCCAGCTGGGTGACTGCTCTTGGCAGACAAAGCAGGGCAAGAATGGTGTCCCCAAGTCACCCCGTCAACTACCTGCCAAGGAGAGGCTCCCTGGAGCTCCTGGAAATGCTCAGCACAACCCTGGGCTCCCTCAGCAGCCTCGGGCAGGTGGCCTGACCAGCAGGCGCCCTTCCCCAGTCTGTGCAGAGGGTCCTAGCAGGCACCCAAATCCAATGGCCCCCACTGTCCAGCTACCCTCCTCCAGCCCTAGCAAGCTACCACCTTAGCTAGAGTTCACGATACATTTCCACCCAGCATTACACCAAGAAATCAAACTTTTGAGAAAAGCTGTAACCACTACCCAAAGGTAAAGAGTGTCCCTGGGACCATGGGGAGCTCTGAGGGAAGCCAAGGCTGAAGCTGTCCCAGGGCTTCTAGTGCCACCACATCTAGGAGGGGACACAGTAGGAGTGGGCCCCTAGAACCCAGACCTCACCTGCCCTGTGGAATCTTGGAGAGCAGAAAGGAGTAAAACAGGAAAGACAGACAATTAAAGGCTCAAGTAACCCACCAGGGCTTTGACCCAAAGAATGCAAGTGCCTAAGAGGAGGAAGGGCGCACACCTGCGGACAGGGGGAAGGATACACGCTTTTATTTTATTTATTTATTTTTTATTCATTTTTTAAAAAATATTACATAAAAAAATATGAAATCCCATTCAACCCCACCGCCCCCACCCCCCACTTCCCCCACAGCAACACTCTCTCCCATCATCATGACACATCCATTGCATTTGGTAAGTACATCTCTGGGCATTGCTGCACCTCATACTTAATGGTCCACATCATACCCCACACTCTCCCACGTTCCATCCAGTGGGCCCTAGGGGGATCTACAATGTCTCGTAATTGTCCGTGAAGCACCACCCAGGACAACTCCAAGTCCCGAAAAAGCCTCCCCATCTCATCTCTTCCTCCCATTACCCATACCCAGCAGCCACCATGGCCACCCTTCCCACACCAATGTCACATTTTCTCTGTGGACATTGGATTGGTTGTGTCCATTGCACATCTATGTCAAGAGGGGGCTTAGATTCCACACGGATATGGTCATGGCAGATGGGGTTCACTGCCATGTCAGGTTACACGCTTTTAGTTGCAAACTGTTGTGGTCCCTGCAAAACTCTCAGGCTGGGCACAAACCTGCACCCAGAGGCCCCTCCCGGGAGGGGTCCCCATTCACTGGGCTACCTGCAGGCACACACCAGGTGTCAGTCACGCTCCCCCTGGGCCTTCCCAGGAGCCCTTCCCCTGGGAGCGATCAATTTCCCCTCAGCAGTAACCCCTTTAAGAGCCAGCTGCTGCAGGCCAGGCCCTGAGCCTCATCTTTCCAGATGTGAGGAGAAGAAAGGCAAGCAGCCTCTGCCTGGCTCCAGAGGCAAATTCAAAGTGTAGGGCCTGGGAAGGGGTCGCTGAGAGGGGAAGGACCCTCACGCACCTGGAAGGGTCAGGAGGGCGGAGGGAGGGGCAAAGGGGTGGACCATGGGGGGACCTTGGGGAATGCAGGGAGGGAGGGGGGACTGTGGAGGGGGAGAAGGGACCATGGAGGGGAGCAGGGACCACAGGGGTGGAGGAGGGGTCCTGGGGTGGCAGGAAGGATTGTGGGGGGCAGGAGAAACCAAGGGGAGGCAGGAGGGAATGTGGGGGGACAGAAGGGACTGTGGGGGTGAGGAGGGACTATGGGGGGTACATGGGTAGGGGGATCATGACAGGGAGGGACCAATGAGGAGGAGACAGGGCAGGGATATCATGGGGGGAGGGACCTTCAAAGAGGAGGAGGGACTTTGGAAGGGGAAGAGGGACTGCTGGGGGACAGGAGGGGATATGGGGGGGAAGAGGGGCCATGGGGGGGACAAGAGACAGTGGGGGAGAGGAAAGATGGTGGGGGGGCCTGTGGGTGGGAAGGATCATGGGAAGGAGGGACCATAGAGGACGACAGGATTTGGGGGGGGGGCGACCATGGGCAAAGGTAATTGTGGAGTGAGGGACCTTAGGAGAGGCAGAGGGACTTTGGGACGGCAGGAGGGACCCTGGGGAACCCAGGAGGGACTATGGGGGAGGAGGGTAGGAAGCTGTAGAGGAGGGACTTTGAAGGGGCAGGAAAGCCCTTGAGGATGAGGAGGGACCCTGGTGAGGAGGGACCATTGGGAAGTGCGAGTGACCATGAGGTTAAAGGGAGCATGGGTGGCAGGAGGGAACATGGCGGTGGGAGAGGAAGGACAGTGGGGGGAGAGGAGGGACCAGAGGGGCAGGAAGGATGGATCGTGGGGCGGGGGGCAGGACTGTGGGGAGGCAGGAGGGACCTCTGGGCGATGAGGGACCATGGGGGAGAAGGACCCTAGGAAGGCCAGAAGAACTGTGGGGCTGCAGGTAGCACTGCAGAGCAGGAGGGACCATCCAGGAACAGGAGGTACTGTGGGGGGAAGAGGAGGGACCTTGGAGGAGACAGGAGGGATCCTGGAGGATAGGAGGAACCTTGGGGGAACAAGAACCGTGGGGGAGAGGAGCGAATGTAGGTGGGGGAGCAGGAAGGGCCATGGGGAGGACAAGAGGGACCGTAGTGAGGACAGGAGGACCGTGGGGGGGAAAGGGGGGACAGTGGGGGGAAAGATGACCATGGTGGGGGAAAGGAGGGACTGAGGGAGGGAGGGGCGGCCCGCCCTTCCTGTGGGCCAAGGGACCCTTATTCTGACACGGGGCCCCACGCCGCAGGCCAGTCGGGCTGGGCCGGGACCCCCGATTGCACCCTGCGCCCCCCACCCCGCGCCGCCCGCGGAAGCAGCGCCCCCACCCGGCGCGGCCCTGCCTGGTCCCCTACAGGCCCTGAGGGCGCGCAGGGCCCGGGCGCCCCGTACAAGTTTCCGGGACCCGAGAGCCGCGCACAACTTTCCGCCCTCCGCGCCCCCTGCAGGCGAGCCAGCAGGAACTTTAGGGGCGTAGCACGGGCGCCCCCTCGACGCAGCTAGGGGAGGCTCGCCCGCCCGCTTTTCCGCGCCTCTGGGGGTCCCCGCCCACCTGCGCCCCGCCTCGACGCCAAGTTGGGTCCCCAAACTTACCGTTACCGTGGGGTGGGTCCACAGGCGGGGTCCCTGGGCGCGGGCCGAGCGCTCCCGCAGTCCCACGCCGGCCTACACGTCTCTCCTGACCGGAACACACCAGCAGGTTCTCGCGAGCTCCCCAAACACCGCGAGTCTTAGAGGAGCCCCCACGACGTGAACTGGGCGGGACTTAAGGGGCGGAGCTTCTACGCCAGCGCCTTGGCCAATGAGATCCTGCCCGCTCAGGGTCTCCACGCCCCTAAGGGGGAGGGGGCCCTATCCTTGACGGACAGCGCGAGGCACCCAATCACATGCTGTCCGGCATGCTGGCAAAAATCAAACTCGTATATCAATAATGATCAATCGAAGGAGGAAATCAAGAAAAAATATAACATTTAAAATAGTAACTAAAAAAATCACACACATCAGAATGAATTTAACTAAAGGTGTAAATGACTTATAAACAGAAAACTACCATAACACTGTTAAAGGAAATCCAGACATAAATAAATGGAAGAATATCCCCTGTTCATGGAAAGGAAGAATAAATATCATTAAGATGTCTGTCCTACCCAAACAAATCTACAGACTTAATACAATCCCCAAAAAAATCAACACAGCATTTTTTAATAAACTGGAAAAACTACCTATGGGATTTATTTGGAAGGGCAAGAGGCACTGAACAGCCAAGGACATATTGAAAACAGAAAATCCAATCAGAGGAATCATACTAGTTGACCATAAAACATACTAAAAAGCTACAGTGGTAAAAACTGCATGGTGTTGTCATAAGGATAGACATACTGACCAATGGAACTGAATTTAGAGTCCTGATACAGATCCTCACATATTTTCGACATTTCGACAATATATCAACATTTTTGACAAGGACACCAAGCCCACTCAACTGGGAGAGAATGGCCTCTTCAACAAAAAGGCATCCCAGAAGGAGAAGAAAAGGAAAAGGGCACAGAATGAGTGTTGGAGGAAATAATAGCTGAAAACTTCCCAAACCTATTGAGGGAGATGGATGGACATGTCCAGAAAGCACAACACACTCCAAACAGCATAAATCCCAACAGACCCACCCCAAGACATATACTTGTTAAATTACTCATGCTCTAGATAAAGAAAAATATGAAAGGAAGCAAGAGAAAAGAGAACCATCACCTACAAAGGAGGTTCCATAAGATTAAGTGCTGATTTCTCATCTGAAACCATGGAGGCAAGAAGGCAGTGGTATGATATCGTCAAGGTGCTAAAAGAAAAAAATTTCCAACCATGAATACTCTATTCGGCAAAGCTGGCATTCAAAAATGATGGACAGGAGACAGGGCAAGATGGCGTCTGAGTAATTACACCGTCGTCTCATTGCTCCTACAAGAGACCGGCTGTGTGGTGACAGAGTCCTACCAGAGCAGGCTGTTTCCGGAACCTGCAGAACAGGAGGAGTCTGGACGTCAATCTGTAGAGACTGCAGCAGAATTGGTGTTTGTTCAAGGTAGAACTGCGGGTTTCTAACACTAAATGCGGAAGCCATGGGAAGGTAAATCCCTCCCCCCTAGTGCTAAGAGCCACAGCGTTCACTGAGAACTGCCAGTCATGGGGTGGAGTTTCCAAGCCCTGTGTCCCCCAAACGCCTGAACCCCAAGCCTGTGTCCCCTGAACCCCCGTGGCCCACACTAAACACCCAGAGTCCACATTCTCCCAGGCCTCTGTTTCCTGAGCCCAGCACTCCTGGAAATCCGCATTGCCCTACCCCTCAGGTCGTGGACTAACTCTGGAAGTGGGAGAGCTTAGGTGGAAGGTGCAGAGGGGCCAAGGAGTGCAGGTTCAATTTTCTGGACCGCCCCTTTTTTATTGAGTTCGGAGGAGATATTAGCTGACCTGGGGAGAGCCTAGGAATAGAAAAGAGGCAAATCTGGTGAGAGAGCCCAATTTACCTAAATGCTCTGGGATAGGAAACTTGGTCTGGGAGAAGGTGGAGTCAGAAAATTAATCAGCCCCCTTGTAGCACACCTAAGGGAGAGGGACAGTAGGACATGCTTTACAAGCTTCCAATAGCATATTTAGGGTTCCTGGCAAGGGGTGGGTACTCTCTCAAGAAATTAAGAGTCATTATTTTCTCAGGTGAGTTGGTTCACCAGGGACCCATTTGAATTGCTACAGGAGCCCTCACACAACCTTCCTGCTGCCTTGGGAGAGAAGGAAGTGAGGAAGGGAGAAAGGGTCATACTCCTAAGCAGTTTATTCAATTGCAAAGAGGATTATTTGCCTGGGGACTTGTCTGGTCTTTTCTGTTGGTCTTTTTCTAGTTTTTTCTTCCTCTGTATCCCCCCCTCCACCCTTTTTTTTTCTTTTTTCTCCCCTCTCTCTCTGCATTTTTTTCTTCTCTCTTTCTCCTTTTGTTTTTCCCTTTTTTCTTTTTTTATATTAGTGCTGCAGGCAACATTTCTTATTTCCTGTGCTTCCTCATCCTCAATTTTATCTTTTCTGTGTGGACTGATTGTGGCTACCAATGCTATCCCTTTTCCCTTACATCATTCTCTCCTCCATCGTTTGCTGTTTCTCTTACATTCCACTCTCTGTTTAACCCCCAATATTTCTGACTTTTTATCTCTAATACCTCTAATCTGTTTATCATCTTTTCACTCTCTATGTTATTGTCCTCTCTTTTCTTTTTCCCTTTCTCCTGACCACACTGACCTTTTAATTCATAGTACATTGCTCCCCATATTCAGTTTAATATCTCATTATAGGTACTCCACTTTTTTACAGTTATAACTACACACAGCTTCCATGAGTTCTATATACATTCTCCTAGATCTCACATGGTTCTTCTGCTAACAATCACTATCAATACTATTATTATATTTTTCTTCTCTTACCCCTTTTGCTTTCTCTGGACCTAATATTTTCCTTTGAGGGAACTTAGCCAACAACAAGGAAATAGCATAAGAAGAAAAAAAAAGACAAAGAGAAGACTTAACACGCACATGAAAAAAACTAATTAAACCCCAATGCTAGCATAAGAAGTTAATCAACAGAATAAACCCAACAAGATAAAATGATGACCAGACAGCAACAAAAAACTACAGACCATACCAATAATCAGGAAAACATGGCCCAATACAATGAACAAATTAAAAACCAGGAAGAGAAGTGGAACAATGAGCAAGTAATTAAAGCTCTCAAAACATGTATCATGGACCAATTCAATGAAGTGAAGGAAGAGATTAAGTATATTAAGAAACCACTTGGAGAGCATACAGAAGAAATTGTGATCATGCGCAAAAAGATCACGGAGATGATGGGGATCAATAGCACAATCCAAGAAATCAAAAATACACTCTCAGCAAATAACAGCAGATTTGAAGAGGCTGAGGAAAGAATTAGTGATGTGGAAGACAGTACATCTGAAATCGAACAGATAGTAGAATTAATCGATAAAAAGATAGAAAAAATCCAGCAGGGATTTAGGGAACTGAATGACAATGCAAAACACACAAACATGAGCATTATAGGCATCCCAGAAGAAGAAGGGAAGGGAAAGGGGACAGAAGGAGTGTTGGAGGAAATAATGGCTGAAAACGTCCCAAACCTATTGAGGGAGATGGATGTCCATGTCCAGGAAGCACAATGCACTCCAAACAGCATAAATCCAACAGGCTTACCACAAGACCTATACTTGTCAAAATATCCAGTGTGCAAGACAAAGAGAAAATCCTAAAAGTGGCAAGAGAAAAGA
Source organism: Dasypus novemcinctus (assembly GCF_030445035.2). Lineage (NCBI taxonomy): Eukaryota > Metazoa > Chordata > Mammalia > Cingulata > Dasypodidae > Dasypus > Dasypus novemcinctus. The sequence goes on along the minus strand of NC_080694.1, from coordinate 7,971,315 downwards.
GAACCATCAGGTAAAAGGGAAGCACCATAAGATTAAGTGCTGATTTCTCATCTGAAACCATAGAGGCAAGAAGGCAGTGGTATGACATAGTCAAGGTACTAAAAGAAAAGAATTTCCAACCAAGAATACTTTATCCAGCAAAGCTAGCATTCAAAAATGAAGGAGAGTTCAAAGTATTCACAGATAAAGAGAATCTAAGAGAGTATGCCAACAAGAAGCCTGCCCTTCAAGAAATACTAAAGGGAGTTCTGCAGGAGGAAAGAAACAAACAGGAGAGACAGAGTTGGAGGAGAGTGTAAGAACAACTAAAACTACAAAAAGAGAAAAAAAATTCAAACAATATAAGACAAATACAAATCCAAAGAAAATATGGCTAATATAAGTAATTTCTTGAAAGTAATAACACTAAATGTCAATGGATTAAACTCACCTGTAAAGAGATGCAGATTGGAAGATTGGATAAGGAAATATGGCCCATCTATAGGTTGTCTACAAGAAACTCATCTTAGACCCAGGGATTCAAGGAAGTTGAAAGTGAATGGCTGGAAAACAATCTTACAAGCAAACAATAACCAAAAAAGGGCAGGAGTAGCTATATTAATATCAGACAAAATAGACTTTAAATGCAAAACAGTTGTGAGAGACAAAGATGGACACTACATATTAATGAAAGGGATAATCTTTCAAGAAGAACGAACAATCATAAACATTTATGCTCCTAACAAGGGCACCTCCAAATATGTGAGGCAAAACCTGGAAAAACTAAGTGAAAGAATAGATGCCTCTACAATTATAGTGGGGGACTTTAATATACCACTATCAACTTTGGACAGAACATCTCAAAAGAGAATCAATAAAGAAACAAGGACTTTGAATAATATATTTAGAGAAGCTGGACCTAATAAACATATACAGAACATTACACCCAAATAGAGTAGGATACACATTTTTCTTAGGTGCACATGGGTCATTCTCAAGATAGACCATATGCTAGGCCACAAAGAAAGACTCATATAATTCAGAGAGATCAAAATCATACAAAATAATTTCCCTGACAACAATGGAGGGAAGCTGGAAATCTGCAAGGGCCAGAGGCTGAGATTATGCAATGAGATATGGAAATTAAATAGCACACTCTTAGAAAAACAGTGGGTCAAGAAGGAAATCTCAAAAGAAATTAATAACTACCTTGAAACTAAAGAAAATGATAAAACAACATACCAAAACTTATGGGATGCAGCAAAAGCAGTACTGAGAGGGAAATTTATAGCCATAAATTCATACATTAAAAAAAAAGAAAGCTAAAATTGAAGAAATAACTGCACACTGGGAGGAATTAGTAAAAAAACAACAAAGTAACAAGGAAGGAAGGAGATAAGAGCAGAACTAAATGAAATAGAAAATAAGAAAGCACTTGAAAAGATCAACAAAACCAAGAGCTGGTTCTTTGAGAAGATCAATAAAATTGACAAACCTTTAGCGAGACTAACAAAGAAAAAAAGGAGATTCAAATACACAAAATAAGAAATGAGAAAGAAGATATCACCACTGACCCCACAGAAATAAAGACTATCATAAGAGGATACTTTGAAAAACTATATTCCAACAAGAAGGATAATTTAGAGGAGATGGACAAATTCCTATTAATACATAAGCAGCCTACAATGATGAAAGAAGAAATCGATGATCTCAACAAACCAATCACAAGTGTAGATTAGAATCAGTCATTAAAACTCTCCCAACTAAGAAGAGCCCTGGGTCAGATGGCTTCACAGGTAAATTCTACAAAACATTCCAGAAAGAACTAACACCAATCTTGCTTAAACTCTTCCAAAATATCAAAAGAGCAGGAAAATTGCCTAAGTCATTCTATGATGCCAGCATTACCCTAATACCAAAGCCAAGGAAAGGAAAATTACAGACTAATGTCTCTAATGAACCTATGTAAAAATCCTCAACAAAATACTTGCTAATCATATTCAACAACACATTAAACAAATTATACACCATGGTCAAGTGGGTTTCACTCTCGGTATGGAAGAATGGTTCAACATAAGTAAATCAATTAATGTAATATACCACGTAAACATATTGAAGGGAAAAAAATCACGTGATCATATCAATAGATGCGGAAAAAGCATTTGACAAAATACAACACCCTTTCTTTTTTTTTTTAATTAAAATTATTTATTTATTTTTAAAAAATTACATTCAAAAAATATGAGGTCCCAATCAACCCCACCGCCCCCACCCCCCACTCCCCCCACAGCAACACTCTCTCTCCCATCATCGTGACACATCCATTGCACCCGGTAAGTACATCTTTGAACATCACTGCACCCCGTAGTCAATGGTCCACATCATAGCCCACACTCTCCCACGTTCCATCCAGTGGGCCCTGGGGGGATCTACAATGTCCCGTAATTGTCCGAAAACACCCTTTCTTGATAAAAAACACTGCAAAAGATTGGAATAGAAGGAAACTTTCTGAACATGATAAAGGGTATATATGAAAAACACACAGCTAACATCATTTATAATGGAGAAATCCTAAAATCTTTCCCTCTTAGATCACGAACAAGACAAGGATGTCCACTATCACTCCTTCTATTTGCCATTGTGATAGAAGTACTTGCTCGAGTACTGAGGCAAGAACCAGACATTAAAAGGCATCCAAATTGGAAAGGAAGAAGTCAAAATTTCACTATTTGCAGACAATGTGATCCTATACATAGAAAGCCCTGTGAAGTCTACAAGAAAGCTTCTAGAACTTATAAATTATAAGATTAATGTGCAAAACTCAGTAGCATTTCTGTACAAAAATAATGAGCAATACGCGGAGGAAATCAAGAAACAAATATGATTTACAATAGCAAATTTAAAAAATCAAATACCTAGGAATAAATTTAACTAAAGATGTGAAAGACTTATACACAGAAAATACACAACACTGTTCAAGGAAATCAAAAAAGACTGAGATACATGGAAGAATATTCCCTGTTCATGGATATAAAGACAAAATATTATTAAGATGTCTATCCTACCAAAGTTCATCTACACATTCAATGCAATCCCAATAAAAACCAACACAGCATTTTTTAATGAACTAGAAAAACTAATGATGAAGTTTATCTGGGAAGGAAAGAGGTCCTGAATAGCCAAAGACATATTGAAAAAGAAAAATGAAATTAGAGGAGTAACACTACCTGACTTCAAAACACACTACAAAGCAACAGTACTATAAATGGTATGGTATTGGCACAAGGATAGACACACTGACCAATGGAACCAAACTGAGAGTTATGATATACGTCCTCATATGTACAGTCATATGCTATTTGACAAGGCCACCAAACACACTAGACTGGGAGAGAATGGCCTCGAAAACAAATGGTGCTTGGACAACTGGATATCCATGTGCAAAAGAATGAAAGAGGATTAACATCTCATACTGTACACAAAAATCAATGCAAGATGGATCAAAGACTTAAATATAAAACCAAGACCATAAAGACCTTGGAAAACAATGTAGGGAAGCATCTACAGGACCTTGTTATAGGAAATGGCTTCATGAACTTCATACCCAATACACAAGCAGCAAAAAACAGAACGCTACTAGTGTTGGAGAGGATGTGGAGGAATGGGAACACTCATCCAGTGCTGGTGGGAATGCAGGAGGATCCAGCCATTCTGGAGGAGAGTTTAGCAGTTTCTCAAAAAACTAACTATAGATTTGCCATATGACCCAGCAATCCCAGTGCTAGGATTATACTAGAAGAACTGGAAACAAGGACACAAACTGACACATGCATACCAATGTTCATAGCTGTGTTATTCACAATTACCAAAAGTTGGAATCAACCCAAACGCCCATCAACAGGTGAATGGATAAATAAAATGTGGTATAGACATACAATGGAATACTACTCAGCTCTAAGAACAAATACAGTACAAACACATGTGATAACATGGATGAATCTTGAGGACCTTATGTTGAGTGAAACAAGCCAGGCATTGAGGAACAAATACTACATGACCTTGCTGATATGAAACAAGCAAACCAAGCTGTCTCAGAGAGCTAAAGACTGGATGATGGGCTTAAAGGAAGCTGGGGGAGAGGATGGTTGTGAGCTGACGCTTACATGGGTGAAATCTATAAGCTGGAGGTAATTATTTGTACAGGGAAGGGATAAGATGGGGGCATAAGAATACCTTTGGGTGGGGTTTTGCAGGCTTGAGCAGGGCTAGGGTTGGGAGGATGGGTTAGATTGCCAAGGAATTGGGCGGAGGGCTGGGGGGAACAGTTGACCATGGCAGATTGTCAGGTATGTGATTGAAACTATTATGTTGAGAAAACTCTTTAGAAAATATAATAAGGAAGCATTGCCTGTTTAAGGTGCATAAGGGAGGTGCATCTGGCTTAGGGTCAGGCTTCTAGGGAGTGTATGAGGGCCACTTTTGTCATATTGTGTTATATCATTGGGTGGAGACCCATACAATGAGTGTGAAGGTGTACCCACAACCTGGGGAGGCCAGATGTTCTCAGACAGGGAATTGTGTCTCTCGAGAGAATTGGTGGGTCCCAGTGGTTTAGGGCAGTCGAGTATGTCAAGCCCTCAGCACTGTTGCAAGTTCCTGTGAATGTGGTCTTTAAATTTTGAAGATTGATTGTCACTGTGGGTCCTGAGGGGAGGGGAGAGAGGTATAGAATAGATGGAATCAGGGTACCTGGGGAGCAATGGAAGTGTTCCACAGGATCATGCAATGATGAATATAGGACATGTTAAATTACACAAAAAATGTATAAAGTCTATATGTTAAAATGTAAACCATAATGTAAACCATAATGTAATTAAAAATTTAGAAAATTATAGTCTAAAATATAAACCATAATGTGAGCCAAAACGGAACCATGTTTGAAAGCTATCCCTTGATATCTGTACATCAGCTGCAGCAAATGTAACATGAACATGTAAAAAGATCATTGCTGGGGAAGGGGTAAAGGGTTTGATATTGGATATATGGGTGTCCCCTATATTGCATATCTGAATTACAGTGATCTAAAACTTCTGTGAGAAGACAAAATGAAAAATCAGAAGAAGAAGAAAAAAGGATGTAAGCACAGGAAGAAGGAAAGAAATTCTCTTGCCACTGTCCATATAGGGTAACACCTATTGCAGTGATGAAAGGCATAATGCCAAAAACAAAGCTTTATAATATTTTTCATTTTTTAAATACCTCAATTTATCCTTACTTTATTTTAGTTTTCCTAAATTAGTATGTATTCTATTTCTAATCTTTAAACCTATCATTATTTTTCGTTTTCCTAATAGTTGAATTTGGCTATATATTAGACTTCATTTTTGAAGAAGTTTTGGACCACAGAGAGGTTCAAGTATCGCAGGGGAGGAACACTGGTGTGGGGTGTTATTGATGGGGGGCACATGGTTAGAAAGGAGTTCTCTAGGGTATGTATATAGGGTACATAAAAATATTCAGATATATCTTGGGTATTTTCATAGTAGTTACAGTTACAAATGACAACTGAGGGAGTGCTGAGTTCCTACCCAGGGGAGCTCTATCACGTTCCCCAATGGAACAGCAACAATCCCCCAAGTGCAAGGGCAAAGAACAGTGAAGAAGGATGGTCCAATGATGAGTCCTTGATACTGATGACTATGCTTATGACCCTGGGTGCCTGATGGGACTAGGCCTAGAGCTGCAGGTACCTAAGAGTTACCTCCTGACCGCCTCCATGTTGCTCAAATGTGGCCACACTCTAAGGCAAACTCAGCATGTACTTGCATTACCTCCCCCCCTTTCCCCCCCCCCCCCCCCCAAGGGACATGACTTCCGCAGGCAGCCACGGCTCCCTCCCGTGCCAGGCCAGGTGGCCGTGGTGGTCGCTGTCCCCCCGGGCCCCTTTGCGTACACCCCCTCCTGGCGCAGGCTCACAGGTGGCTCCTCCACGGCTCTGCGCCCCCAGGCCCGGCTGGCGCGCAGCTGCCTCTCTCGGCTCCCGGCTCGGTTTCCCGGCCCCCGCCTCTCCCTCCAGCCAGCCTTCCTTTAGGCCGCTGGTGGGGGCGCGGGGCAGGTCCTGCCATCGCAGGAGACTCGCAGAGGTCACCCCCCTTTCTCCCCACCTACGGCGACCCGGGGAGACGCAGACCCAGCCTTTCCCAAGCCGCCTCCCAGATCCCGGCTCCGGCTCCCAAGGAGGGCGTCTGTCCTTTATTTTCCTTTATCCAACCAGGGAAAGCTGGGGGCCTACAGGGCAGATTAGGGCGCAGCTGGGGGCACTTCCCCGGGGAGGCAGCCCCAGGGCGCGGGGGTGGGCGGAAGCTGGGCGGTCCCCCGCAGCCGTGTGGGTCCTTCTGCCGCCGGGCGTGGTGAGGATCCGGGGCCGGGGAGGCGCTGGTTGTGGAGCTCAGCGTGGCCTCTGCTGCGGCGGGGACCTCAGGGGCGGGGCGGGTCAGCTCTGAGCAGCAGCGCAGCCTCGTTTCTCCTGTGCTGATGCGCTTGCTCTGCTCTGCAAAGCTGAGCTCCCTCAATCTCAGTGTTTCACGGGCGTGTGTTTAATCAGATTATTTTACACATGAGATGATCTCAGCGCATGGCTCCAAAATGGAATTTAAAAATCTGTGTTCCAAAGAAAAACGATTTAAAAAGTAATCTGATTATCCGCTTCCCTGTCCCATTTTACCCATCTCTCTGTGGGTAGAGAATGAACATTCTTCTTTCCATATCTAATCTACTAGAGATTCAGTGTTGGGGCTCTTTTTGATAGATTTTTTGGACAGAGGTATTGCTGCAGCTTGCATATTGATTTTGAAATGCACGTTGTTGTCTCGAAATAGCCGACTTGTTAGGGGACATTTCACTGCATTAGGACTTGAGTTAAATTTACTGATTCATCTATTTTTTATATGACTAAAATTTCGTGGTTTTTTAATCTTTAACTGAAAATAATAATTAAATGTTTAAGGAACACAGTTTCTTCTGTCACCAGAGCATTCTTTTGTAAACTTAAATTTTGAAGAGCTGTTTTTCTGCATCTGATATGGATCTTTATATCTGCAGAAAATGAGCTCTATCTCTTCCAATACTCAACCTTTTCCAACGGGTATTTAAATCTTTCATGAGTGATTAATGAAAGATTAGATCAGAAAAGTTTGCTTATAACTGGGAATTCTGTAATTGGACTAAAAGAAAACAAATCGAATAATTGTCAGTTGGCAAATACATAGTCCTGGGAAAAATAGGATACTTTTAGCACTAGTAGATTACTTGTTGCATGATTTAAGGTGGGATGAACCCATAGATTTTCCATCTATAAGATCTTTATGCTCACACACAATGGTAGTCTATACTAATATTGTTTTTTTTGTTTGTTTTTTAAAATTTTTTATTCATTTTAAAAAAAAATATTACATTAAAAAAATATGAGGTCCCATTCAACCCCACCGCCCCCACCCCCCACTCCTCCCACCGCAATACTCTCTTCCATCATCATGACACATCCATTGCACCTGGTAAGTACATCTCTGGGAATCACTGCACCCCATAGTCAATGGTCCACATCATACCCCACACTCTCCCACGTTCCATCCAGTGGGCCCTGGGGGGATCTACAATGTCCCGTAGTTGTCCATGAAGTACCACCCAGGACAACTCCAAGTCCCGAAACACCTCCCCATCTCATCTCCCATTCCCTGCACCCAGCAGCCACCATGGCTACCCTTCCCACACCAATGCAACATTTTCTCTGTGGACATTGGATTGGTTGTGTCCATTGCACATCTATGTCAAGTGGGGGCTTAGATTCCACATGGATACTGGATGCACTCTTCCTGCTTTCAGTTGTAGGCACTCTAGGCTCCATGGTGTGGTGATTGACCTTCTTCAACTCGATGTTAGCTGAGTGGGGTAAGTCCAATAAATCAGAGTGTAGGAGCTGAAGTCTGTTGAGGCTCAGGGCCTGGCTATCATATTGTCAGTGCAGAGATTCAAATCCCCTAAATACATCTTAAACCCCAACACCAACTACAATTCCAGTGAAGTAGCATGAAAGTCTTGTGAAAAGAGATCCCCTCTGAGTCCAGCTCCATCACGCAGAAACACCAGCTCCAAAGAAGGGCCATCTGATATGGCAGTGAACCCCATCTGCCATGACCATAGAACCCGTGGGTCTCTCTATCCCTCAAAAGAACCAGTACCTGGGGTTGTATCTACTTTATCTGTCTCTGAGACTCTGCTCAGGTGTGCATAAGGGCAATCCTTCTGACAACCTCCAGACTCTTTTTTAGAGACTTGTAGCCATATAAACTCATTTCTCCTTTCCATTTCTCCCTTACATTAGGTCAAACAGCATTTTAAAGTCAAGGTATTATATGTAGACAGGGATATTCTGCTGTTCCGCATTGAACCTTTAATTCAAGGTCATTTTCTAGTTGCATCTTCAGCTGGTATTTGGTAGTGATCCCTTGGTGCCAGGGAGGCTTATCCCCGGGTGTCATGTCCCATGCTGGGGGGAAAGCACTGCATCTACATGCTGAGTTTGGCTTTGAGACTGGCCACATTTGAGTAACATGAAGGCTGTCAGGAGGAAACTCCCAGGTAAAATGCTGCTCTAGGCCTTGTTCTTATTGCAGGCATATAGGATCACAAGCATAGTCATTAGTATCAGGAGCCCACTGTTGGACCCTCATTCGTTCCTGATTCTTACCGTTGTACCTGGGGGACTGCCGCTGCTCCCCTAGGGACCATGACAGAGCCCCCTTGGCCAGGAACCCAGTACCCCCCCAGCTGTTGTTTTTAATTGTTTCCACTATGAGTATATCTAAACATTACCATGCACCCTGGACATGTGCCCTGTATAACTCCCTGTCAACCATATATAGCCTGTCAATAACATCCCATACCAGTATTCCTCCGCCACCATTGTTGAACCACTCTGTGTTCCAAAACTTCCTGTAAAGTGAATCCCAATATAATGTCAGGTTCCCTTACTAGTAAAATGGAATATAGCGATGAGTTTAAAGGTTAGATCTAGAGTACATATTGATTTGGAAAAATTTCTACATCCTATATTTTTCTTTTCTTTTTTCCTAATTATTGAGCTTCTCTTCACAGGAGTCTTAGATCACAGCAATTCATATATACAATATACAGTACTCCCACACATCCACCATAAAACCTTTTCCCTTCCACAGCGATAATCTTTTAACTTATTCATATCATATTTACTGAAACTGATGTACAGACTCCAAAACAATAGCTTTCAAACTAGGTGACATCTGTGCTTACAATGTGGTCCATACTTTAGGATATACAGTTTTCTAAATTTTTTAGTTATCCTATGTTTTACATTATGGTTTACATTATTAGTCTGTCATCCCCTATATGTTTTTGGTGTAATATTACATGTTTTATATTCATCCTCGTGTACTCTCGCAAAACTCTCTTGTCCCCACATTTACCTTGGTTCCATCCATTCAACATTCATTTTCCCCTCCCCTTGGGGCCCACAGCAACAGCCAATCTCCATTTCCCGAGGAGCCACGTCCAGAGATACTTGCAACAGTGTTCAGGGCCTGACTTGCTCAACCGCCCTAATGCCCTGGGAGCCACCCTTTCTCTCGAGAGATACAGTTCCCTCTTTTTTGATGGCATTAGTTCTCCCCAGGATGTGAGTCCACCCCCACTCTCACTAGTTGGGTCTCTACCCAATTGTACAACCCACCCTGGCAAAATGAGCATTCAGACATTCCCTAGGAGTCCGTCCTGCATCAGACCATCCCCTCTGAACATCCTAAACAGGTAACCCTCCTAATTATATTTTGATATGATTTTCTCAGCATTTTACTCTCAACCAACACCTGACACTCTCCTATGTTCGTATGTTGTCACTCCCTCCCCCCAATTTTGTGGGCAATATTACCCATCCGCCCATCCCCAGCCCCCCTCAAACCCGCAAAGCCCCACCCAGAGCCCCCATTTTATCTCTTCTTTGTGCTCATACTTACCGCCAGCTCATGATAGATTCCACCCCTGCAGATGTTGGCTCACATTCTTCCTACACCCCCCCGATTTCCTGTAAGCCTCTTTTCCAGTCTCTAGCTCTCTGAGGCAGCTTGCTTATTTCATATTATTGAGGTCATGTAGTATTTGTCCTTCAATGCCTGGGTTGCTTCACTCAACATAAGGTTCTCAAGATTCATCCATGTTATCACGTGTGTTTGTAGTGTATTTGTTTTTACAGCCGAGTAGTATTCCATTGTGTGTATATACCACATTTTATGGATCCACTCGTCTGTTGATGGGCATTTCGGTTGATTCCAACTTTTGGCGATAGTGAACAATGCTGCTATGAACATTACTGTACATATATCGGTTTGTGTCCTTGTTTTCAGTTCTGCTGGGTATATACCCAGCAGTGGTATTGCTGGGTCATATGGCAAATCTATGGTTAGTTTTTTGAGAAACCGCCAAACTGTCCTCCAGAATGGTTGGATCCTTCTGCATTCCCACTAGCAGTGGATGAGTGTTCCCCTTTCTTCACATCCTCTCCATCATTTGTATTCTTCTGTTTTTTTCATAGCTGCCAATCTTATGGGAGTAAGATGGTATCTCATTGTAGTTTTGATTTGCATTTCCCTGATAGCTAGAGATTTGGAGCATTTTTTCATGTGCTTTTTAGCCATTTGTATTTCTTCTTTGGAGAAGTGTCTGTTTAAATCTTTTTCCCATTTTTTAAATGGGTTGTTTGTCTTTTTATTTTCAAGATATATGAGTTCTTTATATATGCAAGTTATAAGTCTCTTATCAGATATATGGTTGCCAAATATTTTCTCTCACTGTGTGGGTTCCCTTTTTACTTTCTTGACAAACTCCTTTGAGGTGCAGAAGGCTTTAATTTTGAGGAAGTCCTATTTATCTATTTGTTCTTTTGCTGCTCGTGCTTCTGGTGTGATATTCATGAAGCCATTTCCTATTACAAGGTCCTGTAGATGTTTCCCTACACTGCTTTCCAAATCTTTATGGTCTTGGCTCTTATATTTAGGTCTTTGATCCATCTTGAGTTGATCTTTGTATAAGGTGTTAGATGGTAATCCTCTTTCATTTTCTACATATGGCTATCCAGTTCTCCAGGCACCATTTGTTGAATAGGCCATTCTCTCCCATTTGAGAGGGTTTGGTGGCTTTATCGAATATTATATGGCTATATGTATGAGGTTCTATATCAGAACTTTCATTTCGATTCCATTTGTCTGTGTGTCTCTCCTTATGCCAATACCATGCTGTTTTCACTACTGTAGCTTTGTAGTATGTTTTGAAGTCAGGAAGTGTGATTCCTCCAATTTCGTTTTTCTTTTTCAATATGTCTTTGGCTATTCGGGGCCTCCTTCCTTTCCAGATAAATTTCATAGTTAGTTTTTCTAGTTCCTTAAAGAAGGCTGTGTTGATTTTTATTGGGATTGCATTGAATGTGTAGATCAGTTTTGGTAGGATAGACATCTTAATAATATTCAGTCTTCCTATCCATGAACAAGGAATATTCTTCCTTTTATTTAGGTCTTCTTTGATTTCCTTGAACAGTCTTGTATAGTTCTCAGTGTATAAGTTTTTTACCTCTTTTGTTAAATTTATTCCGAAGTACTTGATTTTTTAATTTACTATTGTGAATGGTATTTGTTTCTTGATTTCCTCCTGATCTTGCTCATTATTGGTGTACAGAAATGCTACTGATTTTTGTGCATTGATCTTATAACCTGCGACTTTACTGAACTCATTTATGAGTTCTAGAAGCTTTGTTGTAGATTTCTCAGGGTTTTCTATGTATAGGATCATGTCATCTGCAAATAATGAAATTTTGACTTCTTCCTTTCCAATTTGAATGCCTTTTATATCTGGTTCTTGCCTCAGTGCTTGAGCAAGTACTTCTAAGACAATGTTAAATAGGAGCAGAGACAATGGGCATCCTTGTTTTGTTCCTGAGTTTAGAGGGAAGAATTTTAGGGATTCTCCATTGTAAACAATGTTGAATGTAGGTTTTTCATATATACTGTTTATTGTGTTCAAAAAATTTCCTTGTATTCCGATCTTTTGGAGTGTTTTTATCAAGAAAGGGTGCTGTATTTTGTCAAATGCTTTTTCTGCATCTATAGATATAATCATGTGATTTTTTTTCCTTCAATCTGTTTATGTGGTGTATTACATTGATTGATTTTCTTATGGTGAATCATCCTTGCATACCTGGAATAAATCCCACTTGGTCGAGGTGTATAATTTGTTTGATGTGTTGTTGAATATGATTAGCAAGTATTTTGTTAAGTATTTTTGCGTCTAGGTTCATTAGAGAAATTGGTCTGTAATTTTCCTTTCTTGTGGTGTCTTTGTTTGGCTTTGGTACTAGGGTAATGTTGGCATCATAGAAGGAGTTCAGCAATGTTCCTTCTGTTTCGACTTTTTGGAATAGTTTCAGCAGGATTAGCGTTAGTTCTTTCCGGAATGTTTTGTAGAATTCACCTGTGAAGCCGTCTGGCCCTGGGCTCTTCTTAGTTGGGAGATTTTTAATGACTGATTCTATCTCTCTGTTTGTGATTGTTTTGTTAAGATCATCAATTTCTTCTTTCATCAATATGGGCTGCTTATGTGTTTCTAGGAAGTTGTCCGTTTCCTCTCAATTGTCATTTTTGTTGGAATATAGTTTTTCAAAGTATCCTCTTATGATAGTCTTTATTTCTGTGGGGTCAGTGGTGATATCGCCTTTCTCATTTCTTATTTTGTGTATTTGCATCTTCTCTCTTTTTTTCTTTGTTAGTCTCGCTAAAGGTTTGTCAATTTTGTTGATCTTCTCAAAAAACCAGCTCTTGGTCTTGTTTCTCTTTTCAAGTGCTTTCTTATTTTCTATTTCATTTAGTTCTGCTCTTATCTTTGTTATTTCCTTCCTTCTTCTTCCTGTTGGGTTACTTTGTTGTTGTTTTTCTAATTCCTTCAAATGTGCAGTTAGTTCTTCAATTTTTGCTCTTCTTTTTTGATATATGAATTTATGGCTATAAATTTCCCTCTCAGTACTGCTTTTGCTGCATCCCATACATTTTGGTATGTTGTATTATCATTATCATTTGTTTCAAGGTAGTCATTGATTTCTTTTGAGATTTCCTTTTTGACCCACTGTCTTTCTAAGACTGTGCTGTTTAATTTCCAAATTGTGGTGTGAAATCTGGGCCTCTGTCCCTTGCAAATTTCCAGCTTGACTCCACTGTGGTCAGAGATATTGTTTTGTATGATTTCGATCTTTCTGAATTCATTAAGCCTTTCTTTGTGGCCTAGCATACGGTCTATCTTGGAGAATGATCCATGTGCGCTTGAGAAAAATGTATATCCTGCTGTGTTTGGGAGTAATAATCTATATTTGTCTATTATATCAAGCTCATCTAATATACTGTTCAAATGTTTTGTTTCTTTAGTGATTCTCTTTTGAGATGTTCTTTCCAGAGTTGATAGTGCTGTATTAAAATCCCCCACTATAATTGTAGATGCATCTATTTTTTCACTTAGTTTTTCCAGCGTTTGCCTCACGTATTTAGAGGCACCCTTGTTAGGAGCATAAATATTTATGATTGTTCGATTTTCTTGACAGATTGTCCCTTTCACTAAAATGTAGTATCCTTATTTGTCTCTCACAATTGTTTCACATTTAAAGTCTATTTTTGTCTGATATTAGTGTAGCTACTCCTGCCTTTTTTTGGTTAATGTTTCCTTGTATGATTGTTTTCCAGCCATTCACTTTCAACCTCCATGAGTCTCTGGGTCTAAGATGTGTCTCCTGTAGACAGCATATAGATGGGTCATATTTCCTTATCCAATGTCCCAGTCTGAATCTTTTGATAGGTGAGTTTAATCCATTGACATTCAGTGTTATTACTTTCAAGGAATTATTTGTGTTAGCCATATTTTGATTGGATTTGTGTTTGTCATATTTTGTTTATATTTTTTTCCTTCTATTTTTGTCTTTTTTGTTGCTCTTACACTCTCCTCCAACTCTGCCTGTCCAGTTTTTTCCTTTCTTCCCGCAGAACTTCCTTTAGAATTTCTTGAAGGGGAGGTTTCTTGTTTGTATACTCTTTCTGTTTCTGTTTATCTGCGAATATTTTGAACGCTCCATCATTTTTGAATGCTACTTTAGCTGGATAGAGTATTCTTGGTTGGAAATTTTTTTCCTTTAGTGCCTTGACTATACCATACCACTGCCTTCTTGCCTCCATGGTTTCAGATGAGAAATCAGCACTTAATCTTATGGAGCTTCCCTTGTATGTGATGGTTTTCTTTTCTCTTGCTGCTTTTAGAATTTTCTCTTTGTCTTGAGCATTGGATAATTTGACAAGTATATGTCTTGGGGTGGGCCTGTTGGGGTTTATGACCACTGGAGTGTGCTGTGCTTCTTGGATATGTACATCTGTCTCTTTCAGTAGATTTGGGAAGTTTTCAGCCATTATTTCCTGCAACACTCCTACTGACCCCTTTCCCTTCTCTTCTCCTTCTGGAATGCCTGTAATACGTATGTTTGAGCATTTTGCATTATCATCCATGTCCCTAAGTCCTAGCTGGATTTTTTCTATCTTTTTATTGACCACTTCTACTATCTCTTTGATTTCCGATGTACTGTCTTCCACATCACTAATTCTCTGCTCTGCCTCTTCTAGTCTGCTGATATTTGCTGTAAGTGTATTTTTTATTTCTTGAACTGTGGTGTTCATTCCCAAGATATCTCTTATCTTTTTGCGTATGTCTGCAATTTCCCCTCCAAGTGTTGTTTTCATGTTGTTAACCTCTTCCTTTACTTCATCAAATTTGTGCATGATATCTTTCATTGCTTGCGCGGAGTTCTGCTCCCCTTCCTGATTTTTAGTTTGTTGATTGGATTCAGCCATGTTTTCCTGATTACTGGTTTGATTTGTAGATTTTTGTTGCTGTCTGGTCATCATTTTTTCTTGATGGGTTTAATCAGTTCCTTAGCTTCTTTGTCTAGTCTTGGAGATGAATTAGCTGTTGTTTTTGTGTAAGTGTTGTATCTTCTCTTTGTCACTTTGTTCTTCTTATTCTAATTTCTTATTGCTGGTTAAGTTCACTCTAAAGGAAAGTATTAGTGCCGGGGAAAGTCAATTGTGTAAGCAAGGAAAAAGTGTAAAGTAGTAGTGGTGATATATGTTAACAAAGCAGCAATATGAGATCTGGGAGGATGGAGGTTAGATTCATGTAAATTGTGCAGAGTTATATCCGTAGGTAGAGTACCTATAATGAGGTAGACGACTGAATATGGGAGGAATATGGTATGAACTAAAAAGCTATTGTTTTTGTGAGAGAGGGAAAGAGAAAAGAAAGGTAATAGTTTCAAGAATGGCCAGACAGAAAACAAAACAAAGGTTTTAGAAATTAAGAGTTAGACACTTTGTGGATCAAAGAAAGGGAGGTGGAATATAGGAGAGACAGTAGGTGATGGAGGATATCAAGATGTAGGGGAAAGGGGATAGTGTAGATAGCCAAAATCTGTTCACACAGAAATGAGGCAGTGGAGGATGAGGAAACCCAGCCAATGTGAGGTGTTTCCTGCAGCACCTATTGTATAGTTAAGATAAAATAGAATAAGAAGAAGATGGGGGACAAGAGAGAGAGAAAAAAAGACTTTGGGGGATACGCTGGGAGAAAAGACTAGGGGATAATGCAATGTTAGGAATCAGAACATTAAAAAAATAGAATAAAAAATAAAAATAGAATAAAAATAAAAAGAAAACAAAAGAAAAAAGAAAAAATGCAAACGTTGAGGGCTAGGACATTCAAGGACCTCAAATGGACCTCAGGGCGTGATGGATTCAGGGATGGGAAGTCTGAGACACTGAGGATTCAAGAGGTGTGAGTCTCTGCGGTGTGGGCCACCAGAGTTTAGGGGACTCAGACCTGCCAACCTCAAGTCCGGTTAACAGGAAGCCTGGGAGCACCACAGTGCATCACAGCCTTCAGGGATCCCCACAGCTGGGTGCCAGCCCTATGGGTGAGGTCACATCCACAAACTCTATCCTGTGTTCTGTACCCCACAATTCACTCTCTCACTGGGGTCTATTCTGTGGATATATCACCAATTGACTTCAGGACCCCTTCCACCCTGTGATCCCCTGGAATGGCCACCTGGGGGCGCCTCTAGGTTGCAGCCAATTTAATGACACAGATCAATAGCCAGGTCTGGGGGAGGGTCTCCAGCCGGAAATGCTAATAACAGAGTCCAAACCCGAAATTCCCACGCTTCCCAGAATATTCCCCTAATCAGCTTCCAAACATCTCCCCCCCCTGCCAGACCCTGTTGGCGTCTCTTTATTGCTATCACTTTCAGTCCACTGTAGATCGGCAGCCAGTTTTGGGGGGGCATGGCCCTAGGCGGAAGCGCTATTGTTTGTGTCCGCAATCAAAAATTCCCCCCGCTTTGCCGTAAAACTCACTTTTGTCTCCCCAAATCGGTCTGCAAGCTCCTCCTGTCCTATTAACCCCCCAATAGGCCACTCAGGGCTTATGAATTCCCCAGTATTGCAGAGCCTCCAAAAAAAAAAAAAAAAAAAAAACCCGCCACGGCAGCTCCCACCCAAGGAGGGAACTTTCCGTGTGCAGCCAGGACCTCCGTGCATATTTTATAGACATATTTTCTCTGTTACTTTCCCATCAAATCGATATCCAGATACCTCCTGACCTGCAAAAATCCCGAAACAGCCTGGTCCCGAAGAGCCTCCCCTAATATTGGTTTTCTAAAGTATTTATTTGAGTTTATACGTACAGGACCATAAATGCCTACTATGTGCCACATTCTATTCTACGTGATTAATGTGTTTTAAGTCATTTCATCCTCCAGGCAATCCTGGGTGGGAGGTGCTATAACTGGCCGATTTCCTAGCGGAGGGAAATCTGGTTTCAGGCATTTGGTAAATAACTTTTTAAATACATTTTTCTGATCATATTAATTCAATTATGAACCATTTTTTTAAGCAGCTCTGGTAGGATCTTCACTTGCTCACTTAATTGACTGTCGTGTCATTTCATATAATAATTTTAAAAATCATTAGTTCACGGTGACATTCCTGCACTGTTATTTGTATCCATAATTATGCTAAGCTTAATATTGTGCATTTCTTTATTTGGAAATGTAGGGTTACCCAGTTTAAAAAGAAAGCAGGTTATATTTGTGACTATTTCTCCTGTGTCTGATTTTACCCAAAACCTGTTCATTTATTGTTTTCCTTTTATCAACAAATAGTTATAATTTATTCCACTTAATCATTATAGTTTCCTGGCATTCACTAATTAGAATGAGTTATAAATCAGGGGAATGGAAAGTTCTATGTCATACTTATGACCTGCTTGGGAGTCCTCGGAAATGCCAGAACACAGTCCTATATCTGTGGGTGGAATGGTGGGTAATGCTGCATGATTTCCTGCAGAAAACCTCCCCTTGTGAATTTCACTTTTGAACCACTGCTGTGAAAAGAGTTTTTTAGCAATTCTAGCCTTGTCATATGCCCAATTTCAGAATCTTGTATAGGTATGACTCCCCAAGCCCAGGACATAAGTTATCCTGAAGAGGGGTGACCTCCTGCGTATGGCCATCTGGTTCTGGGGTCCAGGGGTTGTCTCTGGCAGTGCACCCCACTTTCCCACAGAACTCAGTGTGTGTGATGTCATCAGACACTCGGAGAAAAGACCGCAGTTCAGGTTTGGCACTCGGTATGGTCTTCATAGGGAGAGATGTGCTGTACAAGGATTTAGGGAAGGAAATGCTAATAATGTTTTCATGCAAAAGCCGTCTCATTGCATTATTTGTCCAATCATGGGGGATATGGGGGATAGGAGTTTGGGAAAGTGGGTGGAACACAATTTAGGTATTCTTTTACAAATCACCAGAAGGTTCTTGTTTAAAGAAAAAAAAAACATCAACTCTCTTGGGCTTTGGGCAGTGAAATATCTTTGGAACTACTTCATGGACAAGTTGGAAACTTTAATTTGGTTCAATTACTGATGATGTATGTCATGGGGCCACTTTGAAGCATGAAAAAATGTGACATGGATTTTTTTTTCCCCGTAACATAGTAGTTTCTCATCCCCTTTAACTGCTCTACCCTGTGTATGGGTATTTATTATTATGTCTTTAAATGACACCATTATTCTTTATGAAAGTTCTGTAGTGCCATGGCAGAGCTTTGACTCAGGGAGGAAAGTTTTGTTGTTGTTTTTTCAGTGAAGATATACTTTATTTTATTTTTTACATTTTTTTATTAAAGTTAATAGATCACAAAGAATGATACATTTAAAAACACAAGCAAAAAACTTAAAAAACATAAGAGGTTCCCATATACCCTGCTCCCCACCCCCAACCCCATCATTTTTGTAAATTGTATTTTTTGAAGATATATACATCACAAAAAAAGTTACATTAAAAATATAAGAGGTTCCTGTATACCTCCCCCCCCACTCCTCCCACACCAACAACCTCCCCCACCATTGTGGCACTCTCATTGCAATCAGTGGACACATTCTGGAGCACTGCGGCACCACATTGATAATAGTTTACCCTGTAGTTCACACTCTCCCCCAGAACATTCAGTAGGTTAAGGCAGGATATATAAAGTCCATAATCTGACCCTGCAATATCATTTAGGACAACTTCTTCCCTCTCCCTGCCCTCAGCAACTACTGTGGTCACTTTCTCCTCCTTAATGCTACAATTTCTTCTATTACTATTCATGATAGTTTTATAGTAGAATATCAGTAAGTCCACTCTAATCCATATTTTATTACTCCATTCTGTGGTCCCTGGGATGGTGATGTCCACTCTACCTCTAGATCAAAAGGGGGCTTCAATTCCACATGGATGATGAATGCAATTCCTCTGCCTGCGGTTGTTGGCACTCTTGATTCCCTGGTGTGGTGTTTGACCATCTTCACCTCCCTGTTAGCTGACCTGGGTAAGTCCAATGAACCAGAGAGTAGGAGTTGCCACTCTGCTGAAGCTCAGGGCCCAACTGGCACATGGGCAGTCCAGAGATTCAAATCCCGTGAGTATGAATCATCCCTAGCACTAATCACAGGTTCAGTAAAAGTGACAAGAGGCATGTGTAAGAAGCTCACTTCTGGGTCCAGTTCCATCACATTCAGGAGCACAAATTCCAAAGTAGGGTCCTCCAACATGGAACAGAACTCCAAGTCCATCTGCCATGACCATATACCCTGTGGACCTCCACAGCCTTCAGGAGAACCAGAACCCAGGGTTGTATCTACTTTGGCTCTCTCTGGGGTCCTGCTGAGGTGTGCATAAGCGTGACCCCTCTCATGACCTCCCGACTCTTTTTGGAAGACTCTTAGCCATATAAACTCATTTGTCTTTGCCATTTCCCCCATTTACTCAAGGTCAAAAAGCAGTGTTAACCCTTAATCCAATTTGTAGGCTGAGATATTCTGCTAGTCTGAGTTGACCCTTTTATTCAAGGTCTCTTTCTAGTTGCATCACCAGTTAGTTATTGGTAGTAATCAGAAGAAAGCGTTTTAATCCCAGGTATATAATAAGCCCTGTGACCTCAGAGAAATCGCTTAAACCTTCTGAGCCTCAGTTTCTTCATTTGGAAAATGACACTAATACCTCCTTCACAAGGTTGGGGACATTTATTAAATGTAGAAATGAATGTTAAGTGGCTAACAGTCCTTGGCAAATATGGGTTGTTCAATAAATGTTGCTTCCCTTTCTTTTTTCTAATTAAACAAAAGGTGAGTCAGAAATAATTATTTCCAATTCGAGAATTTCAGAACATTCTTTGAAGATTGAATTCCCTCTACTGAACCGGTGAGTTAAGCAAGCCATTCTCCCCCTTAAAAGCACCGGTTTTTCATATTATAATATGTTTAAGCTTCAGTTCCTATATAGTGAGTATGTGCAGGCCAAAGATGGTTGTAAACTCCAAGGGAACATCCAAATGCCTTTGTTGCCCTGAAATTTTATTGTGTAGAATTTTGATTGACCAAGTAGGACAATGGCTGGGTTTAGAGATAAATACTATGCCAAGCAGAGACTTTTGTTTTAAGGGTATTTTTACTCATAGATGATTGGGGCTCTCTTCTTAAAACTTCTCCAGAGCTGTTTAGGAATAAGTAAGCATCCTGTGGAACGTGAAGCAGTGGCGTTCAGCACACACAGAAACTCCGTCTGACTCAGTGGAGTGGAGCTCTGCCTGGCCTCGCTGCTGGGGCCCATTGAGCTGTTCAAGTGCTATGAGGTCGTTGGTCCCTAAAGCAGTCGTCCATGGTGTGTAACTTCCTGTTAGAGCTGGCTCTGTAATCTGACAGCTGGTAGGTCCAGTTCAATGCAGGGAACGGTCTAAATAAGGATTCTTAAAGCTGAGAGTTGGACAGCCTCAAGACAGTAACACAGGGATGCCTTGTTTTATGCAGCCTGTGGGGTCTTGGAAAGTTGTTTATAAACAGAATTTTTGCAACTCAAAGTATGAATTGAAATGCTATCATGCCTCATAAAGTGAAGGATCTTCTTTTATAGGTGTAAAGTATAGATAATTTTGTAAGCATAAATATGTAGCCCCAAACTTGTTTAAGACACAGACTCCATTATAAGACTCAACTTTTGTTCCTTCTCAAAACCTTATATATAAATTTCTAAAATTAATGTACAAACTTCAAGGAAGGTAAAATCATCCTTACAGTAAACAAAAGGATGTTATTAATTGATAGTCTTGGAAATTAATTTCCTTTTTTTTCTCAAAGGAAAGAAAATAGGCATTAAATTTCTTAACTGACTAGATGCCTGTGAATGTTTGTGGGGTGTACCTAGGGATGGATACTCTATGGCAGTATTTTCCTTGTTTTGTTTTCATCTACTTATATTTTCTAGAAATCAGTTGCTGCTAATGCAGTTGTGCAGAAAGTGAAGGAGGCATTTGAAGAGACCCAAAAGAGCCCAGTGGAGTTTTAGACATGAAGTTCAGTAGCTCATTGCTGCTCTGGTTTCCCCAAAAAGAGGCACCCTAAACGTTATGAATTCTTCTGCCCCAAAAGAGTCAGGGATCACCTTATCTTAGGATTTTTCTTTATTTCTCTCTTTTTTAAGGAGAGAGCTGCTCTCTGGCTGTTGGGAGGCAAGCGCTTTAATGATGTGTATTTGACTGTTCTGGTTTTCATTCTTTTATCTTCAATCTTCTTTTGCTTTAGGTAAGTCTCTAGTGAATAGAATACCATGCATTTTGTTTAATTCAATTTGATGATCATTATATTTGACTGAAAAGTTAAGGTTGTTTATATTGATTGTGATTAGAGTTACATTGAATTCTTTTCTATCATGATATTTTTATTAATAATTTTTGTTAGAAAAGTAGGTTTACAGAACTATCATGTGTAAAATATATAAAATACAGTTTCCTTCTATCATCCTATTATTAACATCTTGCATTAGTGCAGTACATTTGTTATAATTCCTGAAAGAACATTTTAATAATTATAGTATTAACTATATTCCATCATTTACAAATAGGATTCATTCACTGTGTTGTACAGTCCTACACTTTATCTTTTAATTTTTATTCTAATAGTATACATATGAACTAGAGTTTCCCTATTAACAACATTCACATATATATTTCAATGCTGTTAGTTACATTCACAATGTTGTGCTACAGTCACCACCATCCATTACCAAAACTTTACTGTTACCTGAAATAGAAATTCTGTACAATTTAAGTATTAACTCCATTCCCTATCTCTAACCCAGCCCCTGGTAATGTTTATTCTAGAGTCTGACTATGAATTTGCATATCCTAATTATTTCATATAAGTTAGGTCATATAATAATATTTTCCTTGTATGTCTGGCTTATTTCTCTCAATATGGTATGTTTAAGGATCACCCATACTGTTCCATGAATCAGAACTTCATTCCATTTTTTTAAAGAAAGATTTCTTTATTTCTGCTCCCCCCCACACCCTGCCTTATTTTCACTTGGTGTGTCTGTTCATTGTGTGCTTGTCTTCCTTTTAGGAGACACTGGAAACTGAACCCGGGACCTCCCATGTGGAAGGGAGACATGTAATTGCTTAAGCCACCTCCACTACCTGCTTTGTTGTATCTCTCCTTATTTTTTCCTCCTTATGTCTCTTGTTGTGTCATCTTGTGTCAGCTCACCAGGCCAGCCCAGCACATCACCTTGCTATCTTACTCATCTTCTTTAGAAGACAAGGGGAATTGAACTTGGGCCCTCCAGTGTGGTAGGCAAGAGCTCAAGCACTTGAGCCACATGCACTTCCTTCTTCATTCCCTTCTTTTTCTTTTTTTTTCAATTTTTTCTTCTTTATTTTCTTTTAAATTTTACATTCAAAAAATAAATATGAGGTCCCCATATACCCACAACCCCCTCACTCCACTCCTCCCACATCAACAACCTCTTCCATCATCATGGCACATTCATTGCACCTGGTGAATACATTTTGGAGCACTGCTGCACCACATGGACAGTGGTCTACTTGTAGTCTACACTCTCCCTCAGTCCAACCAGTGGGCCATGGCAGGACAAACAATGTCCAGCATCTGTCCCTGCAGCAGCACCCAGGACAACTCCAAGTCCTGAAAATGCCCCCAACCCGTATCTCTTGTTCCCTCTCCCTACCACCCACAGCTACCATGGCCACTTTCTCCACATCAGTGCTATAATTTCTTCCATTACTAATCACAATAGTTCCACAGCAGAACACCAGTAAATCCACTCTAATCCATACTCTATTGTTCCATCCTGTGGACCCTGGGATAGTTATGTCCAGTTCCCCACTACATCAAGAGGGGGATTATATTCCACATGGATAATGGATACAATTCTCCTGCTTGCAGTTGTAGGCACTCTTGGCACCTCTCTGTTAGCTGGCCAGGGTAAGTCCAATAAACCAAAGGGTAGGAGTTGCAAGTCTGCTGAGGCTAAGGGCCTGGCTGTCACATGGACAGTTCAGAGATTCAGGTCTCCTGAGTATACACCATCACCAATGCCAACCACAAGTCTGGTAAAAGTAACAGAAGAGGCATGTGTAGAAAGGTCATTTTTGAGTCCAACTCCATCACACTCAGGAACACAAACTCCAAACTAGGGCCAACTGGCATGGCACTGAACTCCAGATTCATCTGCCATGACCATAGAACCTGTGGGTCTCTGTAGCCCTCAGGAGAACCAGTACCTGGGTTTTTATATACTTTGGCTGTCTCTGATACTCTGCTGAGGCATGCATAAACGTTACCACTCTGATGACCTCCTAGCTCCTTTTTGGAGACTCATGGCCATATAAACTCATTTGTCCTTTCCATTTCCCACTTTTTTCCAAAGTCAAAAAGCAGTTTTTAACACTTATATTACATGTAGACTGAGATATTCTGCTGGTCTGAGTTGACCCTTTTATTTAAGGTCTTTTTCTAGTTATATCATCAGCTGGTGCTTGGTAGTAAGCCCTTGGTGCCAGGGAAGCTCATCCCCAGGAGTCATGTCCCATGCTGGGGGGAAGGTAATGCATTTACATGCCAGTTTGGCTTGAAGAGTGGCCACATTTGAGCAACATGGAGGCTCTCAGGAAGTAACTCTTCGGCAACCTGCAGCTCTAGGCCTAGTTCATATTTCAAGCACACAGGCTCATAATTGTAGCCATCAGTATCAAGGGCTCTTTGTTGGACCACCTGTCTTTATTGTACTTGGGTCACTGTTGCTGTTCCATAGGGGAATATCATAGAGACCCATTGGCTAAGAACTCAGCACTCCCTCAGTTGTTGTTTTTAACTGAAACCACTATGAAAATATCCAAACATTTTTATATACCCTGTATATATGCCCTGGAGAACTCCCTCCCACCCATGTGCCTCCTATCAATAACACCCCACATCAGTGTTCCTCCCCTGCCATAGTCGAACCTCTCTGTAGTTTTAAACTTCTTTAAAAATGAAGCCTAATATATTGTCAGGTTCCATTAATAGTAAAATGAAATATAGTGATGGTTTTAAACATGGAATATAGTGATGGTTTCAAAAAATGAAAAAGCTTTGTTTTTGACATTCTGCCATTCATCACTGCTATAGGTGTTACACCGTATGTACTTTGGCAAGGCAATTTATTCCATTTCTTCCTCATGTCTACATCCTTTATTTTTTTTCCTAATTATTAAGTTCATCTTCACATAAGTTTTAGATCATAGTAGTTCACATATACAATATATGGTACTCCCACATATCCAACATCAAACCCTTTGTCCCTTCTGAAACAAATATCTTTTTACATGTTCATATTATCTTTGCAGCAACTGATGTACAGATATTGAAACAATAGCTTTCAAACTTGGTTCCATTTGGGTTTACATTATGGTTTATATTTTAGACTATGCAATTTTTGTAAATTTTCAGTTATCTTATGTTTTATACTATGCTTTAAATTTTAGCCTATAGACTTTTATACATTTTTGGTGTAATTTAATGTGTCCTATAGCTATCTTTGCATGATCTTGTGGAACACTTCTATTGCCCCACAGTTACACTGATTCCATCTCTTCAATACCTCTTTCCCCTCCCCTCAGGACCCATCAGGACAATCAGTCTTCATTACTTGAAAGACCATATTCAGAGATGTTGAGGGCTTGACATACTGGACTGTTCTAACCCATTGGGAGCCACCAGTTCTCCCGAGAGATAGAATTCCCTCTGTTTGAGAACATCAGTCCTTCCCAGGATGTGGGTCCATCACTCTCATTGTATGGGTCTCCACCCAATGATAAAACCCACTATGACAAAATGAACTCTCATACATTACCTAGAAACTTGCCCTATGTCAGATGCCCCCCCTTAAGCATCTTATACAGGTAACTTTCCTTATTATATTTTCTAAAGAATTTTCTCTACATTATAATTTCAACCACATACCTGACAATCTCCTATGTTCAAATGTTCCTCCCCTACCTCCCCCCAATTTTTTTGGGCCATCTGACCCATTCTCCCATCCCTAGTCCCCCTCAAGTCCACAAAGCCCCACCCAAAGGTATCCCTATGCCCCCCTCATTTTATCCTGTCCCTGTACAAATGCTTACCTCCAGTTTGTCATAGATTTCACCCATGTAGGGGTCGGCTTGCAAACTTCTTCTACCCCCCAACTACCTTTAAGCTTATCATCTAATCTCTAGCTCTCTGAGGCAGCTTGGTTTACTTATTTCATATCAGCAAGGTCATGTAGTATTTGTTCCTGAATGCCTGGTTTGCTTCATTCAACGTAAGGTTCTCAAGATTCATCCGTGTTATCACATGTGTTTGTACTGTATTTGTGCTTATAGCTGAGTAGTATTCCTTTGTATGTATATACCACATTTTATTTATCCATTCATCTGTTGATGGGCATTTGGGTTGATTCCAACTTTTGACAATAGTGAATAGTGCTTCTATGAACATTGGTGTGCATATATCAGTCTGTGTCCTTGTTTTCAGTTCTCCTGGGTATATACCCAGCAGTGGAATTGCTGGGTCATATGACAAATCAATAGCCAGTTTTTTGAGAAACTGCCAAAATGTACTCCAGAATTGCTGGATCCTTCTGCATTCCCACCAGCAGTGGATGAGTGTTCCCATTCCTCCACATCCTCTCTAGCACTTGTAGTCTTTTGATTTTTTGATAGCTGCCAGTCTTATGAGTCTTATGAGAGTAAGATGGTATCTCATTGTTGTTTTGATTTGCATTTCCCTAAAAGCTAGTGGTTTTGAGCATTTTTTATGTGTTTTTTAAATCCTTTTTATCATCTTTGGAGAAGTGTCTGTCTTTTTATTTTTGAGATATAGGAGTTCTTTATATATGCAGATATAAGTCTCCTATCAGATATATGATTACCAAATATTTTCTCCCATTATGTAGGCTCTCTTTTCATTTTCTTGGCAAACTCCTTTGAGGTGCAGAAGACTTTAATTTTGAGGAAGTCTCTTTTATGTATTTGTTCTTTTGTTGCTTGTGCTTTTGGTGTGAAGTTCATAAAGCCGTTTCCTATTACAAAGTCCTGTAGATGCTTCCCTACATTGCTTTCCAAGGTCTTTATGATCTTGTCTCTTATATTTAGGTCTTCTATCCATCTTGAGGTGATTTTGTATAAGTGTGTGAGTTGGTAATCTTCTTTCATTCTTTTACTATAGAATCCAGTTCTCCAGGCACCATTTGTTAAAGAGGCCATTCTTTCCCAGTTGAGAAGGTTTTGTGGCCTTGTAGAATAACGTGGCTATATATATGAGGACCTATATCTGAACTCGCAATTCAATTCCATTGGTCATTGTGTCTATCGTTGTGCCAATACCATGCTGTTTTCACTACTGTAGCTTTATGGTATGTTTTGAAGTCAGGTAGTGTGATTCCTCCAATTTCATTTTTCCTTTTTCAATATGTCTTGGCTGTTCATAGGGGGTCTCTTTCCTTTCCAAATAAATTTCATAGTTTCTGTAGTTCATTAAAGAATGCTGTGTTGATTTTTATTGGGATTGCATTGAATCTGTAGATCAGTTTTGGTAGGATAGACGTCTTCATAATATTTAGTCTTCCCATCTATGAACAGGGAATATTCTTCAATTTATTTAGGTCTTCTTTGATTTCCTTGAACAGTGTTGTGTAGTTTTCTGTGTAGAAGTCTTTTACATCTTTAGTTAAATTTATTCCCAGGTATTTGATTTTTTTATTTACTATTGCAAATGGTATTTGTATCTTGATTTCCTCCTCAGATTGCTCATTATTGGTGTACAGAAATGCTACTGATTTTTGTGCATTGATCTTGTAACCAGTGAATTTACTGACCTTGTTTTAAGTTCTAGACACTTTGTTGTATACTTCTCAGGGTTTCCTATGCATAGGATTATATCATCTGCAAATAGTGAAATTTTGACTTCTTCCTTTCCAATTTGGATGCCTTTTATGTCAGGTTCTTGCCTCAGTGTTTGAGCAGGTACTTCTAAGAATATGTTGAATAGAAGGGGTAATAGTGGGCATCCTTGTCTCATTCCTGATCTTAGAGGGAAAGATTTTAGGATTTCACCATTGTAAATGATGTTAGCTGTGGATTTTTCACATATACCCTTTATCATGTTCAGAAAGTTTCCTTCCATTCTGACTTTTCACAGTGTTTTTATGGAGAAAGGATACTGTATTTTGACAATGCTTTTTCTGCATCTATAGATATGATCATGTGATTTTCTTCCTTCAATCTGTTTATGTGCTGTATTACATTAATTGATTTTCTTATGTTGAACCAATCCTTGCATACCCAGAATGAATCCCATTTGGTCATGGTGTATAATTCATTTAATGTTGTTGAATATGATTAGCAAAGTACTTTGTTGAGGATTTTCACAACTATGTTCATTAGAGAAATTGGTCCGTAGTTTTCCTTTCTTGCAGTCTCTTTGTTTGCTTTTGGTACTTGAGTAATGTTGGCATCATAGAATGAGTTAGGCAATGTTCCTTCTGTTCAGTTTTTTGGAAGAGTTTGAGCAAGATTGGTGTTAGTTCTTTCCCAAATGTTTGGTAAAATTAACCTGTGAAGACTTCTGGCCCAGGGCTTTTCTTAGTTGAGAGGTTTTTAATATCTGATTCTATTGCTTTACTTATGACTGGTTTGTTGAGATCGTCAATTTCTTCTTTCATCAATGTACGCTGCTTATGTGTTTCTAGGGATTTGTCCATTTCCTCTAAATTGTCCTTCTTTTTGGAATATAGTTTTTCAAAGTATCCTCTTATGATAGTCTTTATTTCTGTGGGTTCAGTGGTGATATCTCCTTTCTCATTTCTTATTTTGAGTATTTACACTTCTCTTTTTTTTTCTTTGTTAATCTTGCTAAGGCTTTATCAATTTTATTGATCTTCACAAAGAACCAGCTCTTGGTTTTATTTTTTTATTTTTCAAGTGCCTTCTTATTTTCTATTTCATTTCATTCTGCTCCAATCTTTATTATGTCTTTCTTTCTTCTTCCTTTGGATTTAGTTTTTTTTAAAAAAATACTAATTCCTTCAAGTGTGCAGTTAGTTCTTCAATTTTAGCTCCTTCTTCTTTTTTGATGTCCGAATTTATGGCTATAAATTTCCCTCTCAGTACTGCTTTTGTTGCATCCCATAAGTTTGAATATGTTGTATTATCATTTTCATTTCTTTCAAGGTAGTTATTTATTTCTTTTGAGATTTCCTCCTTGACCCACTGTTTTTCTAAGAGGTGTTGTTTAACTTCCAAATCTTGATGCCAAATCTGGGTTTCTGGCCCTTGCAGATTTCCAGCTTCATTCCATTGTGGTCAGAGAAATTATTTTGTATTATTTCAATCTTTCTGAGTTCATTGAGAATTTTTCTGTGGCCTACCATGTGGTCTATGTTTGAGAATGATCCATGTGCACCTGAGAAAAATGTGTATCCTGCTCTATTTGGGTGTAATGTTCTGTATATGTCTATTAGGTCCAGCTTCTCTAATATATTGTTCAAAGTTTTGTTTCTTTATTGATTCTCTTTTGAGATGTTCTGTCCACAGTTGATAATGGTGTATTAAAGTCCCCCACTATAACTGTAGAGGTATCTATTCTTTCACTTAGTTTTTCCACTGTTTGCCTCACATATTTGAGGACACACTATTTAGGAACATAAATGTTTATGATTATTCTTTCTTCTTGAAAGATTATCCATTTCACTAATATGTAGTATCCATCTCTGTCTCTCACAATTGTTTTTCATTTAAAGTCTATTTTGTCTAATATTAATATAGCTACTCCTGCCCTTTTTTTGGTTATTGTTTGCTTGTAAGATTGTTTTCCAGCCATTCACTTTCAACCTTCTTGAATCCCTGGGTCTAAGATGTGTTTCTTGTAGACACCATATAGATGGTCATATTTGCTTATCCAATCTTCCAGTCTGAGTATTGACAGGGGAGTATAATCCATTGACATTCAGTGTTATTAATTTCAAGGAATTACTTATATTAGCCATATTTTCTTTGGATTTTTGTTTGTCATTTTTTTTTCTGTTATTGTCCTTTTAGTTGCTCTTACACTGTCCTCCAACTCTGTCTCTTGTTTTTTTCTTTCTTCCTGCAGGATTCCCTTTAGTATTTCTTGAAGGCAGGGTTCTTGTTGGCATACTCTCTTAGTTTCTGTTTATCTCTGAATATTTTGAACTCTCCATCATTTTTGAATGCTAACTTTGCTGGATAGAGTAATCTTGGTTGACAAGTTTTTTCTTTTATTACGTTGACTATGTCATACCACTACTTTCTTGCCTCCATGGTTTCAGATGAGAAATCAGCATTTAATCTTATGAAGCCTCCTTTATATTTGATTTTTCTCTTTTCTCTTGCTGCTTTTAGTATTTTCTCTTCATCTTGAGCAGTGGATAATTTGACAAGTATATATCTTGGGGTAGGCCTGTTGGGATTTGTGCTGTTTGGGGTGCATTGTGCTTCCTGGACATGTACATCCATCTCCCTCAATTGGTTTGGGAAGTTTTCAGCCATTATTTCCTCCATCATCCCTTCTCTCCCCTTTCCCTTCTCTTCTCCTTCTGGGATGCCTATAATGCGCATGTTTGTGTGTTTTGCATTGTCATTCAGGTCCCTAAGTCCCTGCTGGATATTTTCTCTTTTTATCGATCAGTTCTACTATCTGTTAGATTTCAGATGTACTGTCTTCCACATCACTAATTCTTTCCTCTGCCTCATTGTGTCTGCTGTTATTTGCTGAGTGTATATTTCTGTATTCTTGAATTGTGCTGTTCATCACCATTATACCCATTATCTTTTTGTGTATGATTACAATTTCTTCTGTATTCTCTCCAAGTGTTTTCTTCATATTCTTAATCTCTTCCTTCACTTCATCAAATTGGTCCCTAATATATGTGTAGAGAGCTTTAATTACTTGTTCGATGTTCTGCTTCTCTTCTTGGTTTTTAGTTTGTTCAATGAATTGGGGCATGTTTTCCTGATTATTTGTTTAGTTTGTAGTTTTTTATTGCTCTCTGGTCATTATTTATCTTGATGGATTTAATCAGCTGCTTAGCTTCTTATGTAGTTTGGGGTTTAATTATTTGTTTTTGCATGCAAGTCTTATATTTGTCCCTTTGTTTTTCTTATTCTATTTCCTTGTCATTGGCTAAATGCACTTGAATGAAAATATTAGGGCCAGAGAAAGAAACAGAGTAAGAAAAGGAAATGAATAGTAGTATTGATATTAAATATTAACTGAGGAACCATATGAGATATAGGGGAATGGATATTAGACTCCTATAAGCTACATAGACTTATAACAGTAAGAAAAGTAGAGTAAGTATAATGAGACAGTAAATTGATTATGGGGAGGATTATAGTGTGAATTAAAAGTCCAGTGTGTTCAGGAAAGAGGGAAAGAGAAAAGAAAGGACAATAATATAAAGAGTGAATATAAGACAGAAAATAGAACAAAGGATTGGAAACAAAAAGTCAGAAAAATAGAGGGGCAAAGAAAGAGAGGTGTAATGTAAGAGAAACAATAACTGATGGAGGATAGAAAGTTGTAGAGGAAAGGGGATAATGTTGGTGGCCAAAATCAATACACAGAGAAAAGAGGAAATGGAGAATGAGGAAATACAGCAAATGTGAAGCACTCCATGCAGCATCTAATATGAAAAAAATAAAAAAGAAGAGAAAGAAAGAAAAGAGGGGGGAAAAAAGGGGGTGGAAGCAAGCAAGCAAAAGAAAAAGAAAGGGAAAGAAAAAAAAAGAAAGAAAAAAGGCCTTGGGGGTAAATAAGAAGGAAAAACAAGAAGACAAACCAGCAAAATAGCAGACAAAGTTTCAAGGAAGAATCCTCTTTGCAGTTAAATGAAATGCTTAGGAATATGACGTTCCCCCTTTCTCCCTTCCTCATTTCCCTCTCTCCCAGGGCAGCAAGAAAGATACCTGAGAGAGCCAATAGGAGATTCAAGTGCATCCTTGTTGAGCCAGCTCAGCACAGAAAACAATGACTCTTCATTTCCAGAGAGAGAGCACCCACACCTTACCAGCAACCCTAAGTAAGCTATTGGAAGCTTTGAAAGCACCTCCTACAGTCCCTCTCCCTTAGGTGTGTGCTACTGGAGTGCTAGTTGATTTTCTGACTTCACCTTCTCCCAGACAAATTTTCCTATCCCAGGGTATTTAGATAAATTTTTCTTTCTCAGCAGATTCACCACTCCTTTCTTCACAGGCTCTCCCAAGCCAGCTGGTCTGCTCCTCCAAGCACAAAATTTTTTCAAAAAGGTGGGGAGGTCACCAGAAAATTGAACCCACCCTTGCCCGTCCCCTCTGCTGCACCTCCCACTGAATCCCTCCCACTCACAGAGTCAGTCCAAAACCGGAGGGCTGGGACAATCCCGGACCTGTAGGAGCTCTGGGCTCAGGAAAGGGAAGTCCAGGACACTGCAGATTCAGGGTGTGTAGGTGTGTGGACTGCAGGCTATGGGGGCTTAGGGGACACTGACCTGGGGACCATGCATCTGGGGATCACGGGACCTGGGAATGCCTCCTCACAACTGATAGTTCTCAGGAAACACTGCGGCAGCAAGCCCTAGGAGGAAGGGCCCCGCCCCTCCACAGCTTCTGACCTCTGTGCTTATAACCTGCAATTCTACCTTTAGCAAGCACTGCTTCTGTCACAGACTCTCCAAATCAACGTCCATACACCTCCTGCCTTGCAAGCCCCTGAAACAACCTACTCTAGCAGGACTCCAACCCCACTTGGCCGCTTCTTTGCAGGAGAGACTGTGAGGTGCACTCACTCAGATGCCATCTTGCCTTGCCTCCTCTTCAATCCTTTTCAATGCTGAGTAATATTCATTGTATATATATATACCACATTTTATTTACCCATTCATTGGTTGGTGGGAACTTGGGTTGCTCCCATCTTTTGGCAATTGTGAAAAATGCCTCTGTGGACATCAGTTCGCAAATATTTGTTTGATTTCCTGTTTTCAGTTCTTTGGATATATATCCTGTGTGGGATTGCCAGGTCAATGTTAATTTTGTACTATGCTTTCTGCAGAAATGCCAAACTGTCTTCCACAGTGCCTGCACCATTTTACCAGCAATAAATATGTCTTCCTATTTCTCCACATTCTTGCCAACATGTGTAATTTTCTGCTTTTTTTTTTTAATGTAGTAACCTTTCTAGTGAGTGTGAAACAGTATCTCATGGTTTTGACTTTAATTTCCCTAATACCTAATTATGTTGAGCATCTTTCCATGTGCTTTTTGGCCATTTGTGTATCATTCAAGAAATGTATATTCAAACCTTTTTTTGATTGGGTGGTTTGCCTTTTATTACTTGAGTTGTAGGATTTCTTTATATTTTCTGGATGTTAAACCCTTATAGGGGAGTGGGTGTAGCTCTTTGGTTGAGGGTCTGCTTCCCATATACAAAGTCCCAAGTTTAATCCCTGGAACTTCCTAAAAATAGCTAACTAAATAAATATATAAATAAAGCCTCATAGGATATGTGGTTTCCAAATATTTCCACCCATTAAGTAGGTTGTCTTTTCACTTTCATGATAAAATGCTTTGATGCACAAAAGTTTGAAATTTTGATGTGTTCCCATTTATCTTTTTTTCCCCCTCCTTTGGTGCTTGTGCTTTTAGTATAAAGTCTAAAAACCATTGTTTAACCCAAGATCCTGAAGATGGTTCCTTACGTATTCTTCTAGGAGTTTATAGTCCTGGTTCTTACATTTAGGCCTATAATCTATTTTAAATTAATTTTTGTATATGGTGTGAGAGAGGGGTCCTCCTTCATTCTTTTGCACATGGATGTCCAGTTCTCCCAACACCATTTGAAGAGACTTCTTTCCCAATGGATTGTACTTGGCATCCTTGTCAAAAATCAATTGGCCATAGAGATAAGATCATATTTCTGAACTCTCCACTTGATTCCTTTGTTTTATAAATCTATCCTTGTGTCAGTACCATACTCTTTTGACCCCTGCATCATTGTAATTAAGTTTCAAGGTCAGGAAATATGTGTCTTCCAACTTTGCTCTTTTTCAATATGGTTTTGGCTATTTGGGGGCCTTATCCTTCCAAATAAAATTTGATAATTGGCCTCTCTTTTTCTACAAAGTAAACTTGGAATTTTGATTGGGATTGTATTGAATCTGTAAATCATTTTGGGTAGAATTGGTATCTTAATGCTATTTAGTCTTCCAATCCATGAGCATGGAATAATCTTTCATTTTTTTAGATCTTCTTTGAATACTTTTAGCAATATTTTGTAGTTTTCTGTGTAAATTTCCCTTACATCCCTGGTTAATTTTCTTCCTAGATATTTGATTCTTCTCATTGCTATTGTAAGTGGATTTTTCTTGATTTCCTCCTCAGCTTGCTTATTGCTAGTGTATAGACACACTGCTGACTTTTGAGTGTTGATCTTGTACCCCAACACTTTGTTGTACTCATTTATTACCTCTAGTAGCCTTGTTATTGATATGATGGGACTTGCTACATATAGGATCATGTCATCTGTAAAGAATGAAAGATTTACTTCTCCAATTTGGATGCTTTTTATTTATTTTTCTTGCCTAAATTTACTTGTTAGGCCTTTCAGCACAATGCTGAGTAACAGTAGTGACAGTGGACATCCTTGTCTTGTTGCAGATCTGAGAGTGAAGGATTTTATTCTTTCACTACTGGGAATGATGTTAGCAGTGGATTTTTCCTATATGCCCTTTGTCTTGCTGAGGAAGTTTCCTTCTATTCCTGTTTTACTAAGTGTTTTTATTAAGAAATGATGCTGGATTTTGTCAGGTGTCTTTTCTACATCTATAAAAAAGATAGTATGTTTTTACCTTTGTTCTGTTAATGTAGTTTATTACATTAATAGATTTTCTTTTGTTCACCCATATCAGTGATAAATCCCACTTGTCCATGATGTATAATTCTTTCAATATGCTCTTTGATTTACTTTGCTAGTATTTTGTGAGAATGTTTACATCTACATTCATAAGGGAAGGTGGTCTGTAAATTTCTTTTCTTGTAGTATCTTTATCTGGCTTTGAAATTAGGGTGATGTTGGCCTCATAATATAAGTTAGGTTCCCTCCGTTTAAATTTTGTGGAAGACTTTGAGCTTAATGGGGATTACTTCTTCTTGGGATGATTGGTAGAATTCCCCTGTGAAGCTGTCTGGTCCTGGGCTTTTCTTTGTTGGGAGGTTTGATGAATGACTCAATCTCTTTATTTGTAATGGGTCTTTTGAGATCTTTCTCCTAGAGTCAGTGTAGGTTGTTTGAGCATTTCTGGGAATTTGTCCATTTCATCTAAGTTTTCTAATTTGTTATACAGTTTTTCAAAATATCCTCTTATGGTCCATTTTTATTTTTGTGACACCAATAGTAATGCCACCCCTTATTTCTCATTTTATTTATTTGCATCTTTTTCCCCTCATCATTCTATCTAAAGCTTTTTCAACTTCATTAATCTTTTCATAGAACCAACTTTTGGTTTTGTTAATGCTCTCTATTAGTTTTTTGTTTTTTAAATTTTCTTAGTGTTACTTATTTATTTATTTATTTATTTATTTATTTATTTATTTATTTATCCCCCCACTCCTTATGACTTGCTTGTTGTCTGCTCTCTGTGTCCACTTGCTGCACGTTCTGCTTGTCTGATTGTCTCCCTTTGTTGCCTCATCTTGCTGTGCCTGCTCTCTACGGGCATGGGCCATCAGCTCCCCGTGGGTGTGGGCAATCAGCTCTCCACTGGTACAGGCCAGCTTGCCTTCTCAAGGAGGCCCTGGGACATGAACCCAGGGTCTCCCATATGGTAGATGGGAGCCCATTCAGTTGAGCCACAGCGACTTCCCTCTCTATTAGTTTTTATATTCTCAATTTCATTTCTTTCTGGTCTAATCTTTGTTATTTCTATCCTTCTGTTTGGGTTTAGTTTGCTGTTCTTTTTCCAGTTCCTCCAGGTTTGCCGTTAGGTTTTGATTTTAGCTTTCTTCTCTTTTAATGTTATCATTTAGGGTTATAATTTTCCCTCTGAGCACTGCCTTAGTAATGTCCCATAAGTTTTGGTATGTTCTCTTCTTGTTTTCATTAGTCTCAAGGTACTTACTGATTTTCCTTGTAATTTCTTCTTCAACCCACTGATTGTTTGAGTGTTAACTTCCATATATTTGTGGATTTTATGATTCTCTGCTGGTTCTTGATTTCCAGATTCATTCCAGTATGATCAGAGAAGATGCTTTATATAATTTCAGCTTTTTGAAATTATTGAGACTTGTTTTGTGACCCCAAAAGTGTTCTATATTAGAGAACAGTATTAGGTTTACAGAAAAATTGCATAGAAATTAGACTTCCCGTATTCCCTTGCCTGCCCATACATGCATATACAGTTTCTCTGTTAGTAACATCTTGCTTAGTGTGGTAAATTTCTTATAATTAATGAATCAATATTGATACCTTTTTAGTAACTAACTCCGTAATTTTCATTAGGATTTCCTCTTACACAGATTTATAAGTTTTGACAAATACGTAATTCATGTATCTACCAATATGGTCTCCTACAGAATAGATTCACTGCTTCCAAAATACATGTGCTCTCCATAGTCATCACTCCCACGGAACTCATTGCAACCACTGATCTTTTTACTACCTCTGTATTCCTACCTTTTCCACAGTGCGATATAGTTGGAGCCATACAGTTTGTACTCATTCAGACTTTCTTTTACATACCAATATGAATGTAAGTTTCCTCCATGTTTTTTCATGCCTTGATTGTACATTCCCTTTTTATCACTGAATAATATTCCATTGTATGGATTTGCCAGAGGTTGTTTATCTATTCACCTGTGGAAGGGCACTGTGGTTGCTTCCAATTTTGGGCAATTATGAATAGAGCTTCTATAAACATTCATATGTAGGTTTTTGTTTGGACATAAATTTTCAATTTTTTTCTTAAATTATTTAATATCTTTTTTGGATTGAATTTTTTTCCTAAATTTGTTTTTCCCTATTTCTATTTTTTACGCTTTTCCTAGAAAATTTTAATTTAACATTTATATTTAATTCACTATTATAAATGTTGAACAGCCTAAGGATTTTAGAACATTTAAATTCAGTCACCTTTACCCCATTGTCTATGATTTTAAGTTTAGGTTTTAATTTCTACCTTGATGTTTTGTAACACCATTTTTTTTTAAGTTCTTTTAAACTGTTTTTCAAATATTCCAAGGTTTTCATTGTTCTGTATTTCTTCATTCTTTTAATTCTTTTTTAATTCCTTTAAACATGTTAAGTGTATTTTGTACTTCATATCTGATCATGCAATTATTAATATCCTTACAACTCTGGTTGTACCATTTATTGATTCTCAGGTATATGAATTTGTTTCCTTGTATATTTAGTGATTTTTTATTAAAACTTTTGAATGCATGTTCCCTGGAACTTTGCTTGTGGGATTTCATTAAGGCCTGGGTTTAAAGTACATTCCTCCAGAGAGGATTGTGTCTGCTTGTCCGGCTCCTGGGGGTACTACCAGCCCAGAGCCATTCCACCCTAAATGATGTGGGAATGAAGGTGGTTAGGAATTCTTGTGGGAGACTCCTACATCCCTCCTTCCTTCCCTTCCTTCCTTCCCTCCTTCTCTCCTCTCTTTCCTCCCTCCCTCCCTCTTTCCCTCCTTCCCATCCCTCTGTCTCCCTTTGCTAGGCAGAATGTTTTCCTAATCACCCCACTCACAGTGTCAGTCTTTCAGGATTTTCATCTTCCTGTGAGGACAGGAGTCTCTGAACTGACTCCCCTGTTCAGGCCTCATGTCTCTAGCTTTTAAACACCTCGTGTCTCGGTTACTGAGGAACGGCAAAGCAATGCAGACACCTCTGGACTGGAGCCTCCTTGATGTTCTGGGTTCTAAGAAATCCTTATCTTCACTAACATAGTTGGGGATTTAAAATATAATATCTAGCAATTTGGTGTGCAATATTCTCTGAATATGCTTAAACCATCATATTGCCAGAAATATATTTTAGGATTTGGCAAAAGATAATGCATATAATAGGGAATCTTAATTGTTTTCTCTCATAATGCTTAATACAAGCAGACAGTCATAGGAATGTTTTTCAACAACAAAAATCCTACCAACAGAAATTTTTTTAGTGCAATCAAGTCTGAGGCAATTCTTTGAGGAAGTTTGATAAAGGTCACTTTAGATTTAGATACACCTTTTAAATAATATTGTTCCTGCATACTGAAAGTAATATATGTTCATCTTATAGGATCATAAAAAACACAAATACATAAAAAAGAAAATTAAAATGGTCTATAATCCCTCCACTGCACTGTCCAAAGGTAACCATGCACATGTCTGCATATATTCTTACCAACTTTCTCTTGTTCTCTCTCTCACACACACAGACACATATTTAAATAAATTGAGGTTATATTGGATATGTACAATATAAATAGTGCCTTAGCATATAGGGAATACACAATTTTACTGTTTTGTTTTTTACCTTGACATAAGCATTTTTCCACATCATTAACGTTTTCCTAAGATGTTATTTACTGTCTAGTATTATAATACATAAAGCCATTTTCACTCCAATGTTTTATTGCTGAAAATATGTTACAAGAAATAGTCTTACACATGAATCTTCTGATTTCTTAGAAGTAGGAATTGTGGATTAAAGTTTATGAGCTTTGTAAACTTTCTGCCACATTTCTATGCACTTGATACCATTGACTATAATGATTTTTGATCTTTGCCAATGTCATAGGTGAAACATGGCATTTCATTGCTTTAGTTTGCATCTTGTTGATTCGTTGAGAAGTTGAGTTTTGAAAAATATGTTTATTGAGAATTAAAATTTTCTTTTATGGATTGTCAGTTTCCTGTGCACACTTGGTGTCATTTTAAAGTTTTCTGTGATGACTAAAGCAAAGATCTCCTACAAATAGATGCTGAGAATCAATAACTTTAGTTCTCCTCATATTAACACACCTAAATAAAGTCTAGAAGTTTTTCAGTTCTTTGTTTTTGTGTCAGTGGGTGGATTATTCTAGAAAAGGTTGCCTAGTGATGAGGAATTAGTAGACAAGACTCCCAGTCCATGCCTTCTCTGGCCACTTGACCTTGGGGAAGTCTGCAACTCCCAAAGCCCCTATTTCCTCATCTGGCAAATGAGGGTCTTGACCTATGTGACCTAAAAGATTGATTTTAGCTTTCCATTTTTGTCCTTGGAAGGCCTAATACTTAATTTGCAGAATGCCCTAACAATATCAAAGTAGCAATCTAATACTTTTACCTTAAACAAAAGACCAAATTCTAACTGTCCATATTACCAAACTTCTCTTTTTCAAAACCAGTGTACATGTAGCATTTTCACTTAAATTATTCAATTAGCTGGACCAAACTATAATTTTAGCTCAAGCATGCTGTGGGAAGTTCTCTTCCAGGAAGACAGAACTACTCATATGGAGAAAGTCATTTAACGTTTACTACAGGACACTGGCTCTCCTTAGCATTTATGGCTCCTGGCATTGAAAACCCTCCTTGATGGCTAAATGTGCACCTAGGATGGCTGGTATCTGCTGGGGATCAGCCCCTCTCCAGAGTCAAAAGGAGAGAGGGATCTGAAAACTAGGCACTTACTGCATCAACCCTCTCAAATAGATATTATCAGACCTATCTACAGATCAGGAACCTGAGGATCAGAAAACATAAAAGGCTTGCCTAAGGTCCAAACTTAGTGGTATTTAAACTGCATATGATCTTGAGTCCGATTCCAAAATGTATGCTAGTTCTCTTACA
This sequence comes from Dasypus novemcinctus, assembly GCF_030445035.2. Taxonomy (NCBI): domain Eukaryota; kingdom Metazoa; phylum Chordata; class Mammalia; order Cingulata; family Dasypodidae; genus Dasypus; species Dasypus novemcinctus. Next base: position 7,932,449 of record NC_080694.1, on the reverse strand, counting down.
CCTTAGTGCTTCTCACAGGGCAGTACAGAATAAAGCCAAAAGCAAGCCTCCAAATTAGCTTCACATTGCATCTTAGGCCTTGTTAAGTCAGTGACTTTCAAATACTAGGAAATGCATTTTACATCTCAACCCAGTACACACGCATACAAATGTGTATGTATATATGCATATAAAAATTAAGTATGTGACACTTTAGATTTCTTATATTTCCTAATATATTAAAAACACTCTCACCCTCTCAAATAATTTCATGGCCCACCAATGGGTTGCAGCCTGAGTTTTAAGAAATACCATGTTAAGAGCTTTGTTTTCCTCCTCCTTCCTCTTAGCAGGGCTACCCTGTTAAAGTTGTGCTAGATGTTTGCCGCACAAGGGCATCTGATTAAGGGGATGAATAGGGGCAGAAATCCAGATGTCCCTCAGTTGGAAAGGCTGATTGCCCTGATGTGGGACTGTGGTTGCCCAGAAGGAGGGAGCCTTTTCTTAGTTCAACACATGTGCCCTTTGGACTGGCATTAGCCTTGTGTCTTACCCCAACTTCTCCCTTTTATAGTTGACTATGGAGAGTTTCAGAACCATGGATCCACAGAAGCCTTTAAGTCCTTGTACATCCATGCTAATTTTCATGGTTGGGCCAGTTTCAGTCATTTAGAGCTGGATCCACACATGGCTGCAGCTTCCTCCCCATGCCCACACACTGTGTGCAGCTGGGTGTCTTTGGCCCTCTGACCAGTGCTGGCTCTGCAGAGTCCTAAGTCACCAGCACCCACCAAACCACGTGGTGCTTGCTGGCTCTGACATAGCCTGACTCCAGGGTAAGGAAGGCATGGATGGCCACTTGATGTTCTTGCTGAGCATAGCTTGTCCTTGCTTCCTGATGAGCTTGTCATCTGGTGGAAAATAAATGTGGGTAAAGCACATAGTTTATGAGATCAGAGAGAAGCAGAATCTTGAGGAGAAAGCTGAAGCTGCATTTCAGTACATTGATTTCCTTTCTGTGAAGGTTTGGACTTTTTAACCAAATCATGCAGATCCAGTCCCTGAACTGGTAAAAAATGGGTTTTTTTAAAAAGGGTCCAGGCACAAGCCATATTAATTGCCCCATTTAGAGCTTTAAAGGATGGGCTCAGAATAGTACACTAGCAGGGGCTAGGCCTGGAGAGACAGTCTTCTTCAGTCTCACACACTGGCTGTGTAGCCCTGCACCAGGCCCTCTGCCCCATGGGTCTCCTCTTTGAAAGTGAAGTGGCAAGTTTATCTCCAAGGTCCCTGCTGGCTCTGACAACACTGTGCTTCTCTGTTCATGAGAAGGAAACTGGTATAGTTGACTGTAATTATGGATTGGCCAACAGAAGAAGAGGTCAATTTGTGAAACCTTGACCTCTCACCTCATTTGGAATGCTTTTCCAAATAAGAAACCTAGTTAAAGGAGGTTAGTTCCTTGGAGGAGTAATGAAGACTTGTCTGCCCCTCCACAGGATCTTCTTGGAAGGCGCCAAGTGATCCGCTGGTGATCTGTAAATAATTGTTCTCTTTTATGGCCTGATGGGCAGTGAGTTGTGCATGGGGCCTACAGGTAGAAATACTAGTTTCATCTTTGGCTGCCTTATTCCTCCCACCGACAACCTGTCACCTGTTGCCTTAACTATTTAAGGGATTGTTCATAGGTTGTTCATATTTCCCTGCCACCTGAGAGCAATCAAAGATGTGTTGAACCATCCTCTCAGTTTAGGGCTGTGGTAGGTGCTGAGCATTGGTGCTTTCTAGGACCTTGTGACTTTGTTTTCTGAGAGGGGCTATTATTGAGTAAGGGTTAGAACAATGGAATTATTTAGGTCTCGGAGAGACTGTGACTTTCTTAGCTGTGTGATGTTAGACAAGTTATTCAGCCTTGCTGGGCTTCTTTTTTTTTTTTTTTTAATTATAGTAACATATATAAAACAAAAATTTATCCATTTTAACTATTTTTAGGCATACCTTTCAGTGGTAGTAATTAGAGTCTTACAGTCACCACCATCCATCCTAAGACTTTTTCATGGCCATACATAGAACCTCTGTACTTTGGGATTTTGTTTGCTTATCCATAAATTAAGAAAAATAATAGAATTTCCCTCATATGGAGGCTGTGCGTTTTAAATGAGATTGAATAGGAAAGTACTTAGCAGAGTGTGGTCCTTCCCCTCCTTCCCATAAAGCTGCTCTCCTCCTGGCCCCATTTGTGTGCAGTCCCTTGCCACCCCCCAGTGTGTGTTCTCCTCCTGCCCTTTCAGGACCTTACCTCACTTCTTTGCCCTCTCTAAGCCTTCATGAAGCCTTTGAATGAAGGGTTCCTTCACCTGATCCTAACCAACAGCCACATCCCTGAGGCTCAGACTTGTCCTTGCCTTCCCTTTGTTCTTCCAGAGGATTAGAGAGGAGCGGATTTCCTGTCTAGGAAGCTGATTCTCACACAGCCATGACATTCCCTCGAGCTCTCCTGTCCTGCCCTCTGAATGTGTTTACTCTTTTCTTGCATACATCATGAATACTTAATCTTAATTGTGCATGTATTCATCTGGTTATATATCTTCCTTGTGTAGGTTTGCCAGCACCTGTGTTTTATCTTGGCATGAAGCACTGCTCTTGACTGGGTGACTCACCAGTATCCTCTGCAGGTCTCAGGGCCTGGCTCTGTGTCATGGGTAGAAGCACAAAGGGCACTTAATGCTTTGAGAATTTAAAGTGATGGTGATGTGTGTTCATAATAAAGGTCTGGGCTGGAATCAGTCATCAGATGTGGTGGGTTGTGTATTAAAGTCAAGGGGCCAAGATAAATTCCTTCTTAAGATGCTGGAGTTGTTAGGAATCCTCCAATCCCTTCAGACTGCAAGTGCGGGTATCAGGGCAAGTAAGTACCCTCAGTACTAAAACCCAGATTATTCCAGCTATAGTACCTAAATAGTTCTCCTTGCCTTCTAGCTTTATATTGGGTGTCTCTATTAATTTTTAAAAAATAACAGCTTTTTTGAGATATAGTTCACTTACCATAAAATTTACCCCTTCAAAGTATAAAATTTAGTGCATTTTCATATATTAACAGAATTTTCATCATCATCCTATAACATTTTCATCACCCAAAAAGAAATTCCATATCTATTAGTAGTCACACTCCATTCCTCCCTTCCCCTTCCTTGATAAAAATATTTCAAATATAGGAATAGAAAGAAACTTCCTCAACACGATAAAGGATATGTATGTAATACCCATAGCTAACACCATATTCAATAGTGAAATGACAAAGGCTTTCCCTCTAAGATCTGAAAGAAGACAAGGATGCCCACTGTCACAGCTTTTATTTACTGTTCAGTTAGAAGTACTTGCTTGAACACTTATACAAGAAAAAGATATGAAAGGCATAAAAGTTGGAAAGGAAGAAAAAAATGCACTATTCACAAGTGACATGATCTTATACATAGAAAGCCCTGAGAAATCTACAACAAAGCTTCTAGAACCAATAATTGAGTTCAGAAAAATGGCAGGATGTAGGATCAACATGCAACCATCAGTAGACTTTCTATAAAACAATAACGAGCAATCTGAGAGGAAAGCAAGAAAAAAATCATTTACATTTACAATATCATTTACAATATCAACTAAAAGAATCAAATATATAGGAATAAACCTAAAGATATAAAGAACTTACACACAGAAAACTACATAGCATTGCTAAAAGAAATCAAAGAAGACCTAAATAATTGGAAGGATAATACATGTTCATGGGTTCAAAGACTAAACATCATTAAGATGTCCTACCCAAACTGATTTACAGATTTAACACAATCCCAATAAAAATTATACCATCATTGTTTACTGAATTGGAAAAGCTAACAATGAAATTTATTTGGAAGGGAATGGCTCCTAATAGCCAAAGACATATTGATAAAGTAAAATGAAATTGGAGAATTATACTACATGTCTTTAAAATATAGTACAAAGCCATAGTGGTCAAAATGCATGGTATTGGCACAAGGATAGACATACTGACTAATGGAACAGAACTGAGAGTTCTGATACAGATACTCACGTATGTGGCTGATATTTGACAAGACCACCAAGCCCACTCAACTGGGAGAGAATGGCCATGTCAACAAATGCTGCTTGGGGGACTGGATATCCATATCCAAAAGAATGAGAGAGGATCACCATCTCACACCCTAAACCAAAATTAACTGAAGGTGGATCAAAGATCTAAATAGAAGAATCGGGAAACGGACTTGGCCCAGTGGTTAGGGCATCCGTCTACCACATGGGAGGTCTGCGGTTCAAACCCTGGGCCTCCTTGACCCGTGTGGAGCTGGCCCATGCGCAGTGCTGATGCGCGCAAGGAGTGCCCTGCCACACAGGGGTGCCCCCGCGTAGGGGAGCCGCACGCGCAAGGAGTGTGCCCTGTAAGGAGAGCCGCCCAGTGTGAAAGAAAGTGTAGCCTGCCCAAGAATGGCGCCGCCCACACTTCCCGTGCCGCTGACGGCAACAGAAGCGGACAAAGAAACAAGATGCAGCAAATAGACACAGAGAACAGACAACCGGGGGAGGGGGGGAATTAAATAAATAAATATTTTAAAAAATAAAATAAAATAAATAAATAGAAGAACCAAGACCATAAACCTCCTAGAAGACAATGTAGAGAAGTATCTACAAGATATTTTAGTAGGAAATGGTTTCATATGCTTTACACCCAAAGCATGAACAATGAAAGAGAAAATGGATAAATGGGACCTCCTCAAAATTAAAAAGTTTTATGCTTCAAGGGAGTTTTTCAAGAAAGTGAAAATGCAGTCTCCTAAGTGGGAGAAAAGATTTGCTAACTGTAAGTAGTTTGGCATTGTTTATGAGTTCTAAAAGTAGATGTTGGATTGTGTTTGTAAACTGGACTGTTCCTCTGGGCATAGTAGATTGTATTAAATTCAGAGGTTTAAGTTGTACTTGATTAAATAATGATTAAGGCTTTGATTGGCCATGTCAGCAGGACATTGAGTCCCACCCACCAAGGAAACAACACAGCAGAGGAGTTAGTTGGGGAGTTTATTGATGCTGGAACCCCAGGAAGTAAACACACAGGAGAAGAACACAGAGGAATAAAGATGGCTCCACAGACATGGCAGAGGCCTGAGGAAGAGAGAGAGCCTGATGGTCTATAACTGATCTTTTAGAGAGAACAGAGCAGCTGAGCCTGGAGAGAAATAAGCCCCAGGACAGAGGAGAATTACCCCATCCTACAGCTGATGTTAGAAGAAGCTGGTACCACAGAGCCTTAAGAGGAAGAGGAAGGCTGGATCCTTGCAGACAGCAGCAACCATCTTGTTCCAATGCATGGCAACAGACTTTGGTGAGGGAAGTAACTTATGCTTTACAGCCTGCTAACTGTAAGCTTCTTCCCCAAATAAATAACCTTTATAAAAATCAACAGATTTCTGGTATTTTACATCAGCACCCCTTTGGATGACTTAATAGAGTAACCTTTCTGATAAGGACCTAACATTCAGCATAAGTAAAGAAATATTACATCTCAAAAATAAAAAGACAACCCATTTAAAAAATGGGCAAAAGATTTTAATAGGCACTTCTCCAAAGAAGAAATATAAGGGGCTAAAAAGCACATGAAAAAATGTTCAACATTACTAGCATTAGGGAAATGCAAATCAAAACTGCAATGAGATAGACTGGCAACTATTAGAAAAACAGAAGAGTACAAGTGTTGGAGAGGAAGTGGAGGAAAGGGAACACTCACCCACTGTTGGGAATGTAATATCATGCAGCAGTTGTGGAGGGCAGTAAGGCTGTTCCTTAGGAAGCTTACTATAGAACTGCCATATGATCCAGCAATCTTACTACTGGGTATATACCCAGAAGAGTTGAAAGCAGGAACATGAACAGATAAATGCACACCAGTGTTCACTGTGGCATTATTCACTATTGCCAAAAGTTGCAAGGAACTTAAATGTCCATCAGAGATGAATGAATAAGCAAACTCTGGTGTATACATACAATGGAATATTACTCAACTGTTAGAAGAAATGCAATATTAATGCATGGGATACCATGGCTGAATCTTAAAGACCTTATGTTCAGTGAACTAATGCAATCACTGAAGGACAAACATTACATGAATTCGTTGATATGACTTAAGCATATTGAGCAGACTCACAGAGTTAAAGTCTGGAAGATAGGTTAACAAAGACAGAAAGGGATTAGAGGGTGAGGAGTAGATGCCTATATGGGCAAAACCTATGATAAAGTGGAATGGCATGGTTGGGCAGTGGACAGGTGTGAGAGTAGTGCAGTGATGTGATTGGGTTTGGTGGTGCTGGGCTGTGAGCGGCAGTAGGCTTGGGCATTGGTTGGGTATACATGGAACTGGTGGGAACTTTGGAAGAATGAACAGGTGAAGTTGGGGGATTTACAGGACCATGGTGTTTTGGGAACATTCTTTTGGCAAATATAGCAGGGGAGGGTTACTGGTATAGGGCATTGGGTGGGTGGGGATATACAAGATAGGGCATACCAGGGGCATGCTTCAATGGAATATATGAGTTCGTTTTGTCATAGTGTATTACATCAGTGGATGGAGACCCACACCATAAATAAGATGGGAGTTCTGCTATGTTCTCAATTAGAGGGACAAGAATCCCTTGAGAACACAGCCAGTGCCTAATAAAAGAAAACAGACCAATGTGACAAGCCCTCAATATTATTGCATAACTATGAATCTTATTCTTCAAAAATTGAAACATTTCAGTTCTAAGGGGATGGAGGGGGAAAAATAGAATAGTGGAACATATGGCATTTTTAAGGCATTAAAATTGGTCTTCATGATCTTGCAAAAACAGATACCAGGCCATTTTAAATTTCATCAGAATCTGTAAACTGTATGGTTCAAAATGTATACCATAATGTAAATAAACCATTGACCATGGTTAGGAGCAAGGACTCAATATTTATACATCACTTGTAATAAATGTACCATCCACAAGTAAAAGTGGAAAAGTGGGAGGGTGTTGGGTGTATGGGAATCCCTTATATTTTCTATGTGACTTTTCTGTAATCTAAAGCTTCTTTGAAGTTAAAGTGAGAAAAATAAGACACTAGGGGAACATACAGAAGAAATTGCCACTGTACCTACAAGATAACAAGTCTTACAGTGTTGAAAGACAATGTATAGAAGTTTTTGTTTTATTTTACATTTGTAAATTTTTTCATTATAAATTATTGTTATTTTACTTTCCTATTAATTTGATTTTTTTTTTACTTCCTTTTTGGAGCAGTTTAGCATCCAGAAAGGTCACAAGAGTGGCAGGGAAGGATCACAGCTGTGGAGTGTTTGTGATGGATGGATGTGTGGGGAGTGGCATACCTGGGGCATGCCTCTAAGACATATGTGTATGTTGAGGTATTCATGGGGTGTGTCTCAGTGGGTGGAGACCCACACAATAAGCAAAAAAATATTGAATTCCCATCCTGGGGATTCCTGCTACATTCTCTAATAGAATGGCAAGTATCCCCCAAGTACATGGGTAGTACCTGGTGAAGGAAGACAGGCCATTATGCTAGGTCCTTGATATTGATGACAGTACTTATCACAGTTTTCTTGTGAAATTCAGAGTTAGCCCAGTATTTTATGTTACCTAAGAGTTACCTCCTGAAAGCCTCCTTGTTGCTCAAATGTGGACTCTTTCTAAGTAAAAGTAAGCATATAAATGCAATACATTCTCTTTGGTGTGGGACATGACTGTTGGGTATCAGCCTCCCTGGTACTGAGGGATTATTTCCAAGCCACAACTAACAAGGCATTTGGAAAAGACCTTGACCAAAATGGGGAAATAGTAAATATAAATGAGTTTTTATGGCTAAGAGATTTCAAAGTGAGTCTGGAGGTCATTCCAAAGAGTATACTTAATGCATGTCTCAGCAGCATCTCATTGCTGCAGCAAAAGTGCCTCAAATAGTGGGGCCCCTGGTGGCTCTAGAGATAACTAGACACTATCAGCAAGGCAGACAAGCTCAAGAATTCCGCACCCTGTCAGTGGGCCTTACTTTGGAATTTTTGCTCCAGAGTATAACTGAGTTAGACTCATTTATAGTTTCCCATACATGGCTCTTCTGTTCCTTTTATTTGAATGTATAATTAGCATATATGTATTAAATGTATGGCCCAGAGACTTAAACCTTTGGTCTTTTCATATACTGGTTGAGTCCTGAATCAGCAGAGTTATAATATTTACTGTCCAGTTCATAGGAATCACCCAGGACAACTAGAAAGAAGATCATGATTGTCAACACCCATCCCAAGGAATAGAGTATCTGCAACTGCAAGAAAGATAACTCCATCCACCCACCTCAGGCAATCTAAGTCCCCTCTCAATTAGAAATAAAGTAGGCATCAAGACTGGGGAATGAACAATGGACTAAAGTAAACTTATTATTCTACTATAGAGTTATTATTATTCTAGCAATGGAAGAAATGTTATTGTTGGTATAAATGCAGTGGCTGCCAGAAGTTCTGAGGGGAGGGATCCGAAGAATAATTGTAACCTGGAGGCACTTTTGGGACGTAGGAATTGTCCTGCATTACATTGCAATGATGGATACAGATCAATATACATTTTGCCATAACTTATAAAATTGTGCAGGGTAGAGTGTATACTATAATGTAAACTATAGTTCATTTCTAGTAGCAATGCTTCAATATGTGTTTTTCAGGTCTAATAAATATACCACACTAATGAAGGATATTGTTAATGTGGCAAAGTGTGGGACATACGGAAATCTGCTATATTTTTATGTAACATTTATGTAATCTAAAACTTCTTTTTTAAAAAAATGACAGTTCCCTTATTTCCCTCACTCTTTCCATGTTGGTCCATTTATATGAGACCCAGCAAGGGGGTGGGACTCAACCTGACTCATACCTCACGGATGGTGTACAATCAAAAGCAATCTTAGCAAGTAATCTAATTAAAACCCCCCTTAGCTGAATTCAATACAATTGACAGGTATCATATCCAGATGAATAGATTAGTTTACAAACATCATCTTTCTCTTTTTGGTCTTCATAAAATAATCTCAAATGTACAATCAATACAATTCATTGTTAACTTTATTAGATAAATGGCAAAATATGCCTCTATATTTGTGCAACCAACAGTAGGATATGTGACCTAGCAGCCCTTCAGTCCCACCAAAGCTTGATGCCGTCAAATTTTTCAGACTGCATTCTCATATATCCTAGCTTATAGAAATCTGTTATGGTTTCCTAGGCTGCTGTTGTAAATACCATTAAATGGGTGGCTTAAACAATGGTAATTTATTAGCTTATGGGTTTGAACCTAAAAGAAAGTCTGAATCAAGACATGTTCAAGATGATGCTTTCTCCTCAAAGTCTGGCATTTTGTGCCTGGCTGCCAGTGATCCTTGGCTTCTCTGCCATGTGGGAAGGTACATAGTAGCCTCTCCTTGTCCCTCCCTTCACGTCCAGGCTTTGTTTAGTGTCCAGCATCTTGCTACCTGTGACTTTCTCTCTCTTCTGACTCTCATTCTGCTTATAAAAGACTCCAGTGAAAGGATTAAGACCCATCCTGATTGAGGTGGACCACGTCTTAACTTAATAACATCATCAGCTGATCACTAAGAGAGAGGGGGCAAGATGGCGGCTGAGTGAACATCCCTGTTAGAGTCTTCTGCAGGGAATCGGCTGGGCGGTGTTGGAGACTCTTTGGGACCGGATTGTTTCGGGATTTTTGCTGGTCCGGAGGTGTCTGGACATCGATTTGGAGGGAAGGTAACAGAGAGGATTCGTCTGTGAAATATACACGGAGATCCCAGCTACCTGTAGAGGATTCCCTTCTTGGGTAGGCAGAGACGAGGCATCTAGCCCCGCTCGGTGGGGCTGAGCCAGGCCGGGCCGCAGCGGCGGACGCCGGAGCCGGGCCGCGCTGCGCCGGCGGTGAGCGGGGCCGGGCGGGGCCGAGCCAGGCCGAGCAGGGCCGCGGTAGCGTTTGGAGCCGGGCGGGGCCGGTTCAGGCCCCGGCTGCGGGCCGCGGTAGCGTTTGGAGCCGGGCGGGGCCGGTGCAGGCCCCGGCTGCGGGCCGAGGTAGCGCTTGGAGCCGGGCGGGGCCGGTGCAGGCCCCGGCTGCGGGCCGCGGTAGCGTTTGGAGCCGGGCGGGGCCGGTTCAGGCCCCGGCTGCGGGCCGCGGTAGCGTTTGGAGCCGGGCGGGCCCGGGTCAGGCCGCGGCGGGTACGGAGCCGGGCAGGGCCGGTCCAGGCCGCGGTGGTGGGAGGTGGACGCCGGAGCCGGCTGGGCCGCTGTAGTGAGCGGAGCTGGGCGGAGCCAGGCCAGGCCAAGGCGGCATGAGGAACCGGGCAGAGCCGGTCCAAGCCTCCGCGGCGGGCGGAGCCGGGCCTGCGGAGGGGTTTCTGTTTTTTTTTGTTTGTTTGTTTGTTTGTTTGTTTGTTTGTTTGTTTTTTTAATTTTACTTAATTTTTTTTTTTTTTTTTTTTTGAGCATCTGCAGTACTGGGGAGTTCGTGGGCCCTGGGCGGCCTATTGGGGGTTTGTGGGAAGGGAGGTGCTTGCAGACCCATTTGGGCAGACAGACGGGGGGGTTTTAGGGCAAAGCGGGGGGAAGTTGTTGTTTTAGATAGTGTTGCAATTGTGACACGTGTGTACCTGTATCTCTCTTCTCCCTATCCGTTCCCCACCGTTTGCCCATCCTCTTTTTCTTTCTTCCTTTCTTCTTGCCTTTCTTTTTTCTTTATTATAATTAGTTTGTTTTTTTTTTTTTTTCGGTTTTCTCTTTCCCTCTTGTCCCTCATCTTCCACTTATTTTTACTTTAATTCAAGTATACAATAGGTGCTACAGGGAACACCTCACATTTGCTGGGTTTTCCCATCCTCCACTGCCTCATTTCTGTGTGAACTGATTTAGGCTACCTACACTATCCCCCTTCCCCTGCATCTTGATATCCACTACCATCTACTGTCTCTCCTATATTCCACCCCCCACCTCCCGTTCTTTGATCCACAAAGTGTCTAACTCTTAATTTCTAATACCTTTGTTCTGTTTTCTGTCTATTATCCACTCTTGAAACTATTACCTTTCTTTTCTTTTTCCCTCTCTCATGAAAACAATAGCTGTGTAGTTCATACCATATTCCTCCCAAATTCAGTCATCTACTTCATAAAAGGTACTCTACCTACAGCTATAACTCTATACAATCTACATGAATCTAACCTCCATCCTTCCAGATCTCATATTCCTGCTTTATTAACATACATCACCAATACAACTTTACACTTTTCCCTTGCTTACACAATTGCCTTTCCCCAACACTAATACTTTCCTCTAAAGTGAACTTAACCAACAACAAGTAACTAGAATAAGAAGAAAAAAGTGACAAAGAGAAGATATAACACCTGTGCAAAAATAACAACTAATTAACCTCCAAGAGCAGACAAAGAAGCTAAGGAACTGATTAAATTCGTCAAAATAAAGAGATGACCAGAAAGCAACAAAAATCTACGAACCAAACCAATAATCAGGAAAACATGGCTGAATCCAATCAACAAACCAATAATCACGAAGGGGAGCAAAACTTGGCACAAGCAATGAAAGATCTCAGAACATTTATCACCGACAAATTTGATGCAGTAATGAAAGAGGTTAACAACATGAAGACATCACTTGGAGGGGAAATTGCAGACATACGCAAAAACATAACAGCTATGATGGGAATGAACACCACAGTTCAAGAAATCAAAAATACACTTGCAGCAAATATCAGCAGACTAGAAGAGACAGAGCAGAGAATTAGTGATGTGGAAGACAGTACATCAGAAATCAAACAGATAGTAGAAGGGGTCAATAAGAAGATAGAAAAAATCCAATTAGGATTTAGGGACCTGAATGACAATGCAAAACGCTCAAACATACGTATTATAGGCATTCCAGAAGGTGAAGAGAAGGGAAAGGGGTCAGAAAGAGTGTTGCAGGAAATAATGGCTGAAAACTTCCCAAATCTACTGAAAGAGACAGATGTACATATCCAAGAAGCACAGCGCACTCCACAAGTCATAAACCCCAACAGGCCCACCCCAAGACATATACTTGTCAAATTATCCAATGCTCAAGACAAAGAGAAAATCCTAAAAGCAGCAAGAGAAAAGAAAACCATCACATACAAGGGAAGCTCAATTAGATTAAGTGCTGATTTCTCTTCTGAAACCATGGAGGCAAGAAGACAGTGGTATGATATAGTCAAGGTACTAAAGGAAAAAAATTTCCAACCAAGAATACTCTATCCAGCTAAACTAGCATTCAAACATGATGGAGAGTTCAAAATATTCGCAGACAAGCAGAAACTGAAAGAGTATACCAACAAGAAACCTCCCCTTCAAGAAATTCTAAAGGGAGTTCTGCAGGAAGAAAGGAAAAAACAGGAAAGGCAAAGTTGGAGGAGAGTATAAGACCAACAACAACAACAAAAAAGACAAAAAAAAAATATACAAACAAAATATGACAAACACAAATCCAATCAAAATATGGCTAACACAAATAATTCCTTGATAGTAATAACACTGAATGTCAATGGATTAAACTCACCTATCAAAAGATTCAGACTGGGACACTGGATAAGGAAATATGACCCATCCATATGCTGTCTACAAGAGACACATCTTAGACCCAGAGACGCATGGAGATTGAAAGTGAAAGGCTGGAAAACAATCATACAAGCTAACAATAACCAAAAAAAGGCAGGAGTAGCTATATTAATATCAGACAAAATAGACTTTAAATGTGAAACAATTGTGAGAGACAAAGAAGGATACTACATTTTAGTCAAAGGGAAAATCTGTCAAGAAGATCGAACAATCATAAATATCTATGCCCCTAACAAGGGTGCCTCTAAATACGTCAGGCAAATGCTGGAAAAACTAAGTGAAAGAATAGATACATCTACAATTATAGTGGGGGATTTTAATACACCACTATCAACTCTGGACAGAACATCTCAAAAGAGAATCACCAAAGAAACAAAACATCTGAATAGTATATTAGAGGAGCTCGATCTAATAGACATATATAGATCGCTACACCCAAACACAGCAGGATATACATTTTTCTCAAGCGCACATGGATCATTCTCCAAGATAGATCATATGCTAGGCCACAAAGAAAGGCTGAACGAATTCAGAAAGATTGAAATCATACAAAACATTATCTCTGACCACAGTGGAGTCAAGCTGGAGATTTGCAAGGGAAAGAAGCCCAGATTTCACACCACGATTTGGAAATTAAACAACACACTCTTAGAAAAACAGTGGATCAAAGAGGAAATCTCAAAAGAAATCAATGACTACCTTGAAACAAATGATAATGATAACACAACATACCAAAATTTATGGGATGCAGCAAAAGCAGTACTGAGAGGGAAGTTTATAGCCATAAATTCATATATCAAAAAAGAAGAAAGAGCAAAAATTGAAGAGCTAACTGCACATTTGAAGGAATTAGAAAAACAACAACAAAGTAACCCAACAGGAAGAAGAAGGAAGGAAATAACAAAGATAAGAGCAGAACTAAATGAAATAGAAAATAAGAAAGCACTTGAACAGATAAACAAGACCAAGAGCTGGTTTTTTGAGAAGATTAACAAAATTGACAAACCTTTAGCAACACTAACAAAGAAAAAAAGAGAGAAGATGCAAATACACAAAATAAGAAATGAGAAAGGCGATATCACCACTGACCCCACAGAAATAAAGACTATCATAAGAGGATATTTTGAAAAACTATATTCCAACAAAAATGACAATCTAGAGGAAATGGACAAATTCCTAGAAACACATAAACAGCCCATATTGACAAAAGAAGAAATTGATGATCTTAACAAACCAATCACAAGCAGAGAGATAGAATCAGTTATTAAAAATCTCCCAACTAAGAAGAGCCCAGGGCCAGATGGCTTCACAGGTGAATTCTATAAAACATTCCGGAAAGAACTGACACCAATCCTGCTGAAACTATTCCAAACCATCGAAACAGAAAGAACATTACCCAACTCCTTCTATGATGCCAACATTACCCTAGTACCAAAGCCAAACAAAGACATCACAAGAAAGGAAAATTACAGACCAATTTCTCTAATGAACCTAGACGCAAAAATACTTAACAAAATACTTGCTAATCGTATTCAACAACACATTAAACGAATTATACACCACGACCAAGTGGGATTCATCCCAGGTATGCAAGGATGGTTCAACATAAGAAAATCAATCAACGTAATACACCATATAAACAGATTGAAGGAAAAAAATCACATGATTATATCTATTGATGCAGAAAAAGCATTTGACAAAATACAGCACCCTTTCTTGATAAAAACACTCCAAATGATTGGAATACAAGGAAATTTTTTGAACATGATAAAGAGTATATATGAAAAACCTAAAGCCAATATTGTTTACAATGGAGAAATCCTAGACTCCTTCCCTCTAAACTCAGGAACAAGACAAGGATGCCCACTGTCGCCGCTCCTATTTAACATTGTCTTAGAAGTACTTGCTCGAGCACTGAGGGAAGAACCAGAAATAAAAGGCATTCAAATTGGAAAGGAAGAAGTCAAAATTTCATTATTTGCAGATGACATGATCCTATACATAGAAAACCCTGAGAGATCTACAACGAAGATTCTAGAACTCATAAATGAGTTTAGTAAAGTCGCAGGTTATAAGATCAATGCGCAAAAATCAGTAGCATTTCTGTACACCAATAATGAGCAAGATCAGGAGGAAATCAAGAAACAAATACCATTCACAATAGTAAATAAAAAAATCAAATACTTAGGAATAAATTTAACTAAAGAGGTAAAGAACTTATACACTGAGAACTATACAAGATTGTTCAAGGAAATCAAAGAAGACCTAAATAAATGGAAGACTATTCCTTGTTCATGGATAGGAAGACTGAACATTATTAAGATGTCTATCCTACCAAAATTGATCTACACATTCAATGCAATCCCAATAAAAATCAATGCAGCCTTCTTTAAGGAACTAGAAAAACTAACTATGAAATTTATTTGGAAAGGAAAGAGACCCCGAATAGCCAAAGACATACTGAAAAAGAAAAACGAAATTGGAGGAATCACACTACCTGACTTCAAAACATACTATAAAGCTACGGTGGTGAAAACAGCATGGTATTGGCATAAGGAGAGACATATAGACCAATGTAATCGAATTGAAAGCTCTGATATAGAACCTCACATATACAACCACATAATATTCGATAAAGCCACCAAACCCTCTCAACTGGGAGAGAGTGGCCTATTCAACAAATGGTGTCTGGAGAACTGGATAGCCATATGTAGAAGAATGAAAGAGGATTACCATCTCACACCTTATACAAAGATCAACTCAAGATGGATCAAAGACCTAAATATAAGAGCCAAGACCATAAAAACCTTAGAAAGCAGTGTAGGGAAACATCTACAGGACCTTGTAATAGGTAATGGATTTATGAATATCTCACCAAAAGCACGAGCAGCAAAAGAACTAATAGATAAATGGGACTTCCTCAAAATTAAAGCCTTCTGCACCTCAAAGGAGTTTGTCAAGAAAGTAAAAAGGGAGCCCACACAGTGGGAGAAAATATTTGGCAATCATATATCTGATAAGAAACTTATAACTTGCATATATAAAGAACTCCTACATCTTGAAAATAAAAAGATAAACAATCCATTTAAAAAATGGGAAAAAGACTTAAACAGACACTTCTCCGAAGAAGAAATACAAATGGCAAGAAAGCACATGAAAAAATGTTCCAAATCTCTAGCTATCAGGGAAATGCAAATCAAAACCACAATGAGATACCATCTTACACCCATAAGATTGGCAGCTATGAAAAAAACAGAAGAATACAAGTGCTGGAGAGGATGTGAAGGAAGGGGAACACTCATCCACTGCTGGTGGGAATGCAGAAGGATCCAACCATTCTGGAGAACAGTATGGCGGTTTCTCAAAAAACTAGCCATAGATTTGCCATATGACCCAGCAATACCACTACTGGGAATATACCCAGCAGAACTGAAAACAAGAACACAAACCAATATATGTACACCAATGTTCATAGCAGCATTGTTCACTATTGCCAAAAGTTGGAATCAACCCAAATGCCCATCAACAGACGAGTGGATCAATAAAATGTGGTATATACACACAATGGAATACTACTCGGCTGTAAGAACAAACACACTACAAACACATGTGATAACATGGATGAATCTTGAGAACCTTATGTTGAGTGAAGCAACCCAGACATTGAAGGACAAATACTACATGACCTCAATGATATGAAATAAACAAGCTGCCCTAGATAGCAAGAGACTGAACGATAGGCTTGCAGGAAATCGGAGGGTGGAGGAAGGATATGAGCCGATGTCTGCAGGGGTGGAATTTAAGACGAGATAGTGGTAAGTATGAACACAAAGAAGAGATAAAAGGGGGGCAAGGGGTTGCCTTTGCTTGGGGCTTTGCGGGTTTGAGGGTGGCTGGGGAGGGACGGGTGGGTAACGTTGCCCAAAAGTGGGGGGAGGGAGGGGTAGCATACGAACCAGGAGAGGGTCAGGTGTTGGTGGAGAGTAAAATGCCGAGAAAATCATATCAAAATATAATAAAGAGGGTTACCTGTTTAGAATGCTCGGAGGGGAGGGTCTGATGCAGGACGGGCTCCTGGGGAATGTCTAAATGCTCATTCTGCCAGAGTGGGTGACACCATGGGGTAGAAACCCAAGTAGTGAGAGTGGGGGTGGACCCACATCCTGGGGAGGACTAATGCCATCCAATAGAGGGAACTGTATCCCTCGAGAGAAAGGGTGGCTCCCAGGGCATTGGGGCAGTTGAGCAAGTTAGGCCCTGAACACTATTCCATCTATCTCTGGAAGTGGCTCCTCAGGAAACGGAGGTTGGCTATCACTGAGGGCACCAAGGTGGAAGGGAAAATGGACGTTAAATGTGTGGAACCAAAGTAAATGGGGGGTAAGAGAGGAGTTTCTTGAGAGTACACAAGGATGGATATAAAACATGTAATATTACACCATAACATATAGGAGATGACAGACTGATAATGTAAACCATAATGTAAAACATAGGATAACTAAAAATGTAAAGAACTGTGTATCCTAAAGTATGCACCATAATGTAAACACAGATGTCACCTTGTTAGAAAGCTAATGTCTCAGACTCTGTACATCACTTTAAGTAAATATGATATGAATAGGGCGTAAGAGTATCACTGTGGAAGGGAAAAGGTTTTCTGGTGGATGTGTGGGAGTGCTGTATATTATATATATACATTGCTGTGGTCTAGGACTCCTGTGAAGAAAAGCTGAATAATTAGGGGGGGGGGGAAAGAAAAAAGAAAAAAATAGGATGTGGAATTTTTTCAAGTCAACATTCTTTATCTAAGTTCTTTATCTAACTTTATCCAAGTTCTTTATCTATCCTTTAAACTCATCGCTATATGCCATTCCCTAGTAAGGGACCATGACATTATATTGGGCTTCAAATTTCGGGGAGTTCTGGATCACAGAGTGTTTCAACAATGGCAATGGAGGGATACTGGTATGGGATACCAATGACAAGTGATATATGACTGACAGGGAGCTGTACAGAACATATGTCCAGGGTGCATGGTAATGTTTGGATATACTCATAGTGGCAACAATTAAAAACCACAGTAGGGGGGGTACTGGGTTCCTGGCCAGTGGTGCTCTGTCGTGGTCCCTAGGGGAGCAGCGACAGTCTCCCAGGTACAGTGGTGGGGACCGGGAGGGAGTGAGGGTTCAACAGTGAGCCCCTGATACTAATGACTATGCTTGTGAGCTGATAAACCCAAAATAATAACAAGGCCTAGAGCAACTTTGTGCCTGGGAATTTCCTTCTGTCAGCCTTCATGTTACTCAAATGTGGCCAGTCTCGAAGCCAAACTCAGCATGTAAATGCAATGCCTTCCCCCCAGCGTGGGACATGACACCCGGGGATGAGCCTCCCTGGCAACGAGGGACCACTATCAACTACCAACTGATGATGCAACTGGAAAATGACCTTATACGGAAGGTTCAATGCGGATCAGCAGAATATCCATGTTTACATAAAATACCATGACTTTAAAATGCTGTTTGACCTAAAGTAAGGGGGAAATGGAAAGGAGAAATGAGTTTATATGGCTACGAGTTTCTAAAAAAGAGTCTGGAGGCTGGCAGAAGGTTTGCCCTCATGCACAACTGAGCAGAGTCAGAGAGACAGATAAAGCAGATACAACCCCCAGATATTGGTTCCTTTGAGGGCTAAAGAGACCCATGGGAGTTATGGTCATGGCCGATGGGGTTAACTACCAGGGCAGATGGCCCCTCTTTGGAAATGGTGTTTATGTGTGATGAATCTGGACTCAGATGGGATCTCCCTTCATAAGACTTTCATGCTAATGTGCTGGAGGTGCAGTTAATGTTGGGGTTTAAGATATATTTAGGGGATTTGAATCTCTGGACTGACAATGTGATAGCCAGATCCTGAGCCTCAACAGACTCCAGCACCTACAATCTGATTTATTGGACTTACCACACTCAGCTAAGATGGAGGTGAAGAAGGACAACCACCACACCATGGAGCCTAGAGTGATTACAACTGAAAATGGGAGGATTGCATCCAGCATCCAGGTGGAATCTGAGCCTCCTCTTGACATAAAGGTGCAATGGACACAACCAATCCAGTGTCCACATAGAAGAGGTGGCATTGGATTGGGAAAAGTGGACATAATGGACAAAGGGTATGGGGAAAGGCAGGAAGAGATGAGAGGTGGAGGCGTCTTCGGGACATGGAGCTGCCCTGGATGGTGCTTCAGAGGTAATCACCGGACATTGTAAATCCTCACAGGGCCTACATGATGGAATAGAGGAGAGTATGGGCCATGATGTGAACCAATGTATATGAGGTGCAGAGGTGCCCAAAGATGTACTTACCAAATCCAATGGATGTGTCATGATGATGGGAACGAGTGTTGTTGGGGGGGGAGAGGGGGGGGTGGGGGGGTGGGGTTGAATGGGACCTCACATATATATTTTTAATGTAATATTATTACAAAGTCAATAAAAAATAAAAAAATTAAAAAAAAAAAAGAGAAAATGAGCTATGATAAGGATGATGTTAATATTGTTGATGAAGTCAATTATTTATACTTAAATTATGAAAATACATTCAATATTTTATGTGTCCAAAAAAATGAATCAGTAGAGATAAAGACTGTAACAATTTGAAATCAATATTAAAATAAATTTTCCAAAAAAAAAAAAAAAAAAAAAAAGTTTCTACTTACAATGGATATTCACACCCACAGGAATGGACTAAATTTAAGGACATGTTTTTGGTGTACCTACAGCTTCAAACCACCACATACTACCCTGTGGACCTCCAAAACATATGTTCTTTCTATATGTAAATACATTCATGCCCTTACAATATCCCAAAATCCTTAAGTCATTTCAGTAACAATACTAAGTAAAAAGTCTCATCAAAATCAGTGATTAGTGTAGTCTGCCCTGGATCACAATTCCTCTCTGGCTGTGGACCTGTGAAATCTAAAGACAAGTTATCTGCATCCAATGTACAAAGGAGGAAGAGGCATAGGAAAAACATTCCCATTCCCAGGAGAGAAATTGGAAGGAAAATAATGGTCATTGGTCTCAACAAGTCTGAAACCCTGAAGAGCATAATCTGTTAGATATAAAGGTCTTAGAGTTATCCATGGAACAGTGTTTTAACCTGTGGGCCCAATGGAGCACCAGTCCCACACTCCTTCAAAATTCTTGTTCAGTGGCCAGGCTCACCCCAAAGAGTGGGGTAAAGGGTCCCCCTTCTTCAGGCATTGAGGTGACTGCCAGACTTGTGACAATCCTTGGGTAATAGCCTCTATTTTCTGAGAAAACTGGGGTGGCAGCCAGCCTCTCTGCAAATGCTGGAACACAGGCTCAACCCTCTCAGATCACTGAGGTGGCACCCGGCCTCTCCCCTGGTAATGTGTCCACCCCCTCTGTGGCAGCACCCTTCTTGAGCAATGGTGCAGAAGGCACACCTGCTCCAAGGGCTGGCACAGACTTCCCTTTTCACACATGTGGGTTCACTCTCTCTCTTGGCCTGAGAAGATGTCTTCAGTCCAGACATCAGCTTCAGTGGTTCTGCCTTTAAAGTGATTTTTCCTTCAGTCTGCCCCTTTTCTGTCCATTTTAGTCCAGGCTATTAGTGATTCTATTCAGTATCCTTCCTGAGCAACTGCATTTCCACTCCTGACATGCAATGAGATGTTCAGTTAAACCCTTGCTGGAGCACTATTTTCTGGGGACTCACTTTTTGGGAGATCAGAATTTTCCAAACCATCAATTTCTGACTTCCTTGTGCCCAGGAGTTCAGTTCTCAGCTTATCCTATTACTCTTCCATTTGTTTATAAACTGCAAGAAGAAACCAGTCTGCATTGTCCAAACTTAGCTTCAAAATCTCCTTAGTTAAATATCCAACTTTATCTTTCTCAAATTTTGCCTTCCACCCATAATCAGAACTTAATTTTGCCAAGTTCTTTGCCACTTTAAAAAAAAGTGTGTTTCTTCCATTTCCAATAACATTCATCATTTCTGTCTAAGGTATAAATAGAAGTATTGTAATCTTCCATGTATCTACCAACAGTCTTTTCAACGCAATCTTTATATCAAATGGCTCAACAGTTTTTCCAGCCTCTACTCATGACTAATTTCAAAGACATTTCACTTTTTTTTTTTTTGTATTTTCACCAGCAGCACCCCACTCTTCTGTTATAAAAATCTGTTTTAGTTTCCTAGGCTGCTCGAAGCAATATTTTGAAATAGGTTCTGCTTAAGGAATCGGAATTTATTGCTTATGGTTAGTGTCCAGGAAAATGTCCAAATCAAGGTATCATCAAAGTGTTGCTTTCTTCCTGAAGTCCAGGTGCTGGAGATCCTTGTTTCCTTTGCCACATGGTAAGGCACATGGTAGCAACTTCTCTTCTGGGTTTCATTCATTTCAGCTTCTTGCTTCTGTGGCATTCTCTTGTTCTCTCTCTATGCTCATTCCATTTATAAAGGACCCCAGTAATAGGATTGAAAACCCTGCTGGGCCATGCCTTAAATGAAGAAACCTCATCAAATTGTCCTACACCCACAGAAATGGATTAACTTTAAAAACACTATTTTCTGTGGTGCATACAACAGTCCCAAACTACACAGTCTATGAGGCAAAATCATTCAGTCTTGATTTGTTTAAAAGTAAAATGTTACCAAATATTTTTTAAAGAGCCTGATATCTGGACAAGAAAATTCCCACCTTTAGGTAGTCTTAGCCCTTTGTTTGCTTTATGAATTTTACATATTGAATAAAGTTGCATTCATTCCATAGATAAATTTGGAGAGAACTAATATCTCATTCTATTGAGATATCTTTTCCATTATTGCCCAACTACTCTACACTGCCCACACTTTCTCAAAGTGTCTCATGTGTTTACCAGTAAAATCTGAGAGTGATTTCCATCTCCATCTCTTTGTTCTTTTTATCCCATCCCATGAGCTTTACCTGCTTCAACACTGCTCCAAAAATGCACAAAATAAATATGTCCTAGTGAATGGGAACAAAGAGCATCAAAATAGGGTGAAAGGTTCACCCTATTGAAATCCATGGTCACTTTGTGTTAACTGAGAAAGAAATAAGTTTTCACATTTAAAGCTACTATTTTCAAGTCTCTGTATCACATAAGATTAAATTACCTTAAATAATGTCTTTGTCTTTTTATGTTCATTCCCAGTTAATTTTTAAGTTATATTTTTTAATGTTGGTGGTTTACAGAAATATATACTGATTTTAGCATCTATCAAATTTATAAACTGTAGTTTTTCATCCTAACATTTTATCTGTAGATTTTTTTACCATTTACAGAGAGAAAGTACATACTTTGGACTGACATATGCAACCAATCCTTTTACATTTCATCTTTTTTACTTATCTTACTATGTAAGCCAGGTCTAGTAGAATGTGCTAAGTGGTATCCTATTATAGTTACTATTGTTGCATAACAAATTACCCAAAGCCTTGGGACTAAAACCACCATTTAGATTGTGATTTTGTTGGTCATGAATTTAGTAAAGACTCAGGTGGGCAGATCTCACTTGGTCTAAGAGACACAGTGCTCACAGATTCAAGGGGAGAGGACATAGACTCACCCTACATGTCAAGGTCACATTGTAAAATACCATCTCAGATGGAAGATACTGGTGTATTTATATTTGGAAAGGAGAATTTGACATATACCTTCATTTCACAATGTTAATGAATTGCTTCTAACCTCTAATAATTAGGATTAATATTCACTATAGGATTTTGGTAAATACCCATTTTAGATACAGGAAATTACCTTCTGTTACTAAATTATTACAGGTATTATCATAAACAGTTTTTGAGAGTTAGCACCCTAAATCTGGAGCCAAATCTGACTCCTCCATGTATTAAGATTGTGACCTTAGGCACAAAACTTCATACGTGGAGACCTTAGGCAGTTCTCTGGGCCCTGTTTCCTTCCCTGTGAAATAGAACTTGCCTCATACTTCCTTTTAAAAATTACCTGGGTTAGTACTTTCAAAGTATTTAAAAGCACCTAATAAGTATGATTTAAGTATTTCTTAAAAGAGATGTTGGGAAACGGACTTGGCCCAGTGGTTAGGGCGTCCGTCTACCACATGGGAGGTCTGCGGTTCAAACCCTGGGCCTCCTTGACCCGTGTGGAGCTGGCCCATGCGCAGTGCTGATGCGCGCAAGGAGTGCCTGTGCCACACAGGGGTGTCCCCCGTGTAGGGGAGCCCCACGCGCAAGGAGTGCACCCATAAGGAGAGCCGCCCAGCGCGAAGGAGGGAGCAGCCTGCCGAGGAATGGTGCGGCCCACACTTCCCGTGCCGCTGACGACAACAGTAGCGGACAAAAGAAACAAGATGCAGCAAAAAGACACAGAAAACAGACAACCGGGGGAGGGGAGCGGAATTAAATAAATAAAAAATAAATCTTTAAAAAAAAAAAAGAGAGATGTTATTCATATATTAAGGTGATCATATGTGTTTCTCCTGTAATCTATTAATATATCGATATTTTCAAAAATCTAATAGTCATGGGCTACCAAAGTTTGAGTTGTCATCTTTCCTTTCTTAAATGCTGATGTTGTCCTGTGCTTTGTATCCATTCAACCCACTTATCCTATCATCTTTCTGTTTTCCTTGTCTCTTTACCCAGATTACCTGTCATTGTTTTACTTTCCCAATTTTCTTTCTCCTTTATTGTTTGCTCCTTTTCAGTCACTTCCCATCTTCTCTTTTTCTCTCCTGACATTTAGCTTGGAATATCACAGCTTTTATTTTATAAGTTTTACCTCTTCTGTGTGCACTCATTTGGGTGGGAGGGAGGGTGATATCATCCAGTTTCCTGGCAGTATATGCTGTCTATATGGCTATGACTCTTACATTTATGCTGCAATCAGATTCTGCCCAAATTCCATATTCATATGTAATTGCCTATAATCTTCTCCTGTGTGTCAAAAATACATTGAAAACTCAACATGTCCCAAAACAAACACCTAAGTTTAATAATCCCTCTAACCTACTCCTCCAACAGCTATGAGCATCCTGATTGATAAGTTAAAAAATTTATCACAATACTTATCACTCTCCTTTTTTCATATATCACATTCAATCTTTCAGCATATTCTGCTAGCTCTAACTCAAAATGTATCCAGATTTCTACCAGTTCTACCACCTTGAACACTGTCATGTCAAGGCATGATATTGGCAACAATCTCCTATCTGGACTCTATGTTTCTAACTTCTTACCCTCTACAAATGATTTATTATTAGCACAAATGGTTGGAGTTCTTTTAAAACTGAAGATACTATTATTTATGTGCTCAAAACCTTGAAATGTTAACCAACTTCATGCAGAGTAAATACTAAAATCCTTAACATTTCCCACAAAGCCTACATGGCCCTTCCATTACTTCTCTGACCTTATCCCCTAACACTTTCTTCCTGTCTAACTCCACTCTAGCTTTTTGGTCCTTGAACATGATAGGGAAGCATCCAATTCTCCCTGGGCTGCTTATTTTGATATCATCCACAATAGCCTCCTTACCCATATTCACATCTTTGCAGATGTTTAACCTTGTCAATGATACCTATCTTCACCATTGTGACAGTTTGTTCTTTATGAATCCCAAAGAGAGAAAGATGATGTTCTTAAACTAACCTATTTCTGTGGGGGTGGAAGTCTTTGCATGAAATTCACCCAAGGCCACCTAATGAGATTGCTGTTGACTGGACTATGTCAGTGAGGCATGACTCATGCTGAATATTCACCCTCTTGCGGGGTGTTATGGAGACAGAGAAAGAGACACAGAGGAAAGGGAAGCCACCATACGGATCCTGCTGTATGAGAGGGGACTGCAGGAAAACAGAGGCCGGGGGGCTGACAGAGGACCTGGAGTTTGGAGCCAGCAGGGCACAGAGGCACACAGTTTACCCTGGGGAAAACCCCTCCACCCCCTCAGGCTCCAGCAGCACCCATAGCAGCCTGTAAGCAGCGTATATTTAGATTGTGTTTTTCATCCAGCCTGCTAATCTCTGACTTGGGATTGTTTTTCTTCCATTCACATTTAATGTTATTACTGATGTAGATGTGTTGTTATCACATGTCATTTCCCCTATATTCCTACTTTACTGCTTTCTTTTGCATTCTGTAAATATTTTCTGGTATAATATTTTATACTTTAATGGTATTTTCACTATATTTTATCAGTTATTTTTCTTCGTGGTTGCTCTAGGGCTTACTTTAAACACTTAATAGAATCAGCTTCAGATTTATATTGACAATTCTAGTGAGATATAGAAACATTGCTCTTTGTACCTCAGTTCTCTCTTCCTTCTTTTTGCATTTTGTCATATATATCACATCAATATGCTACAAAAGCATTTATTTTTATTTATTTTTTTATTTTTTTAAATTTATTTTTACTGTATTTTTTGAAAATATATAGATCTCAAAAATTGTTACATTAGAAAAAATAAAAAGTTTCCATATGCTCCACATCCTACCCCCCAACTCCTCCAACATCAACAAACTCTTTCATCATTGTGGCACATTAATTGCATTTGATGATTACATTTTGGAGCACTGCTGTACCACATGGATAATAGTTTACATTGTATTTTACTCTCTCCCCTACTACATTCAGTGGATTATGGCAGGATATGTAATGTCCAGCATCTATCCTGCAACCTCATTTAGGACAACTCCAAGTCCCAAAATTGCCACCACATCACATCTCTTCTTCCCTATCCCTGCCCTCAGCAACTACCGTGGCCACAATGCTACAATTTCTTTCATTACTGGCCACAATAGTTCTATAGTAGAATACCATTAAGTCCACTCCAATCCATATTTTATTCCTCCATCCTGTGGACCCTGGGGTGGTGATGTCCCCTCCACCTCTATATCAAGAGGGGGCTTAGATCCCACATGGTTGACAGATGTGATTCAAGGCTTCTTGGAGAAATGTCCAATACCAAGCCTGGGGAAGGGTACATAAGATTCTTTAGAAAAATTTTCAGAAAATTCCTGATAATGATAAATACTTCTCAGTATATGTGCATGTGTTTGACTAAAAATAAATTTATTTTTCCTCAAAAAAAAAAAAAGAGAAAAATAATGGTATCCTATGACTCAGTACTTCCACTTCTGGAATTATAGAACACAGAAAGTGTTTGAAAACTGAAGAATTTTCAGAGGAGACTGTGTTCTTAATATGTAAAATATTGAAAAAAGTTAAATGTTTTTAAGAGTACAATTAATAAACAAATTGTGGATTATTCATGTTGAAACACCATAGTGCAATAAAAAAGGAACAAACTGCATATAGATATAATTGCACAGATATATCTTAAAGACATCATTAAAGTAAATGTTCCCAGATACTTTAGAACCAATATACTATAATTGCACATATAAAATATAGAGCCAAAATATTAGCTATTTGGCGATGTACAGTTAAGTAGTAACAGCATAATAAGAAGATCCAAGATGGCAGAGGAGATGTTAGCAGGCTGCACTACTCCTCCAAATACTGTAGGAAGATTTAGAATAAGTGGAACCGAGTGTCAAATAGGACACTGATCATGAAACAAAATGAAATAAAACCCTAGACTAGAAAGAGATGTTAACCAACTGAATAAGCCCATTAAGATAAACAGATCGGGAAGCAGACTTGGCCCAGTGGTTAGGGTGTCCGTCTACCACATGGGAGGTGTGCGGTTCAAATCCCGGGCCTCCTTGACCCGTGTGGAGCTGGCCCATGTGCAGTGCTGATGTGCACAAGAAGTGCTGTGCCATGCAGGGGTGTCCCCACGCAGGGGAGCCCCATGCACAAGGAGTGCACCCCATAAGGAGAGCCACCCAGTGTGAAAGAAAGTGCAGCCTGCCCAAGAATGGCACTGCACACACAGAGAGCTGACAAAACAAGATGATGCAACAAAAAAAAGAAACACAGATTCCCATGCCGCTGACAACAACAGAAACAAAGAACATGCAACAAAATAGACACAGAGAACAGACAACTGGGGTGGGGTGGGGGAAGAATGGGAGAGAAATAAAATAATAAAATTAAATTAAATTTAAAAAGAAAAAGAAAAAGAGAAAAAAAAGATTAACAGATGGATAGATACCAGCAAAAAATTACAAGCCATACTAAGAAACAGAAAGATAGGGCCCAGTATAATGAACAAATGAAAAAGCAGGAGAAGATGCAGAATGTGGAACAACTAATAAAGATGTCCAAATAAATATCATGAATAAACTTAATGAAATGAGGGAAGAGATAAACGATATTAAGAAGAAACTGGAACATAGAGAAGAAATCATACACATTAAAAAAGATAACATATCTGATAGTGATAAAAGGCACAATGCAAGAAATTAAAAATACACTGAAGCTCATAGCAGATTTGAACTGGCAGAGGAAAGAACTTATGATGTTGAAGATAGAATATCTGATCTCACACAGAAGACAGGAGAATAGATAGACTAAAAATACAGAACAAATTAAGCAGGGACTCAGGAAATTGAATGACAATACAAAACACATAAACATACACTTTTAAGGCATCCCAGAGAGAGAAGAGATTGGAAAGGGGGTGGAAGGAGTGTTGGAGGAAATAGTGGTTCAAATTTTCCCAAGTCTGATGAGGCATATAGATATACATGTCCAGGGAGCACAGCCCACTACAAACAGAATAAATACTGATGTACATGTCCAGAAAGCACAGGACACTGCAAACAGAATAAATACTAAAAGGTCTACCCTGAGATTCCTATTTAACAGATTGTCAAATGCTCAAGAAAAAGAATTCTGACAGCAGGAAGGAAAAACAGATCCATCACATATACAGGAAGCACAATGAAATTAAGTGCTGGTCTATCACCTGAAACCATGCAGGTAAGAAGGCAGTAGTATAACATAAAGTGCTAAAAGAAGAAAACTGCTGGCCATGAATTCTGTATCCAGTAAAGCTGGCCTTCAAAAATGAGGGAGATTTCAATATATTCATTGTAGCAGTTTGATATTATTTATGAATTCCAAAAAGAAATATTGGATTATATTTGTAAACTGATCTTTTTTCCTCTAGGCAGATTAGATTATATTGGATTCAGAGGTTTACTTGATCATTGACTTAATCAATTAAACCTCCTGGGCCAGTAGGGCATTGAGTCCCTGCTCCTTGGTGGGTGGGGACTCACAGATAAAAGCATGGCAGAGGACAGAGTTGAAGCTTTTTGATCCTGGGAGATTCTGATGTTGAATTTTGATTTGGAGTTTGATGCTGGAGCCTTGAGCTGAAGCCCCAGAAAGTAAACACACAGAGGAAAGAGAAGCAAGCCCTGGGAAGAGAGGACCTGAACCAGAAGAACACAGAGGAATAGAGATGGCTCCTTAGACACAGGAGAATCCCTGGGAGAGAGAATGAGCCATTTGCCTGATAGTCTACAGCTAACCTTGAGGAGAGAAACAAAGCCTAGAAAGCCTCAGAGTCTACAGCTGACCTCGTGGAGAAAACAGAGGACCTGAGCCCAGAAAGAAGCAAGACCTGGGAAGAGAGGAACCCAGGAAGCCTGAATCTTGGCAGACTTCGGCAACCACCTTGCTCCAACACATGGAAGTAGACTATGGTCAGGGAAGTAACTTATGCTTTATGACCTGGTGTCTATAAGCTTCTACCCCAAATAAATACCCTTTATAAAAGCCAACAGATTTCTGCTATTCTGAATCAGCACCCCTTTGGCTAATACATTCATAGATAAACAGAGATTGAGAAAGTTTGTCTACATGAGTCCTGCCCTGAAAGTAATAATAAAGGGAGTGCTGCAGGTTGAAAGGAACAAAACAGGAGAGAGGGTTGAAGGAGAATGTAGAAAGGAAGATTATTGGTAAAAGTAACTAAAATGATAAATAGCAAAATAAAATAAGACTTATAAAAACCTAAAGCAGAATGGCTAAATAAATTACTGCATTTATAGTAATAACACTGAATGTTAGTGAATTAAAATTCCTATCAGAAGACTCAGATTGGTAGAATGGAAAAGTGAAATGATCCATTTATGTGCGGTCTACAAAATCTCATGTTAGAGCCAGGGATGCAAGGAGGCTGCAAGTGAAAGGCTGGAAAATGATTTTTACACCCAAAGCATAACCAAGAAAGGGGCAGGAGTAGCTATATTAATATGAGACAAAATAGACTCTAAATGCAAAATTTTTGTAAGAGACAAAGAAGGACATGCACATTAATAAAAGGGGTAATCTGTCATGACAAAACAATCTTAAATATTTATGCACCTAACCAGGGTGCCCAAAATACACAAGGGAAACAATGGCAAACTAAGGAATTAGATGCTTCTACAATCAGAGTAGGGAATTTTAATACATCATTATCTCCATTAGAGAGAACATCTCAACAGAGGCTTAATAAAGAAACAAAGACCTGAAATAATTCTTTAGAGAATCTACACCTAACAGACATATACAGAAATCACACCCAAATATACATTTTCTTAAGCATATATATTCTTCTTAAGTGCACATTGGTCATTTCCAGGATAGACCACATGCTTGGGTACAAAACAATTCCCAATTTAGAAATATTGAAATTATATCCCCCCAATTCTCTCATTACAATGGAATGAAGCTGGAAATTAATAAGGGGCAGAGAACTAGAACAGGCAGAAATACATGGAAGTTAAACAACACATTCTTAAACAAACACTGGATCAAGGAGGAAATTACAAAAGAAATACTTAACTCCCTTGAAATCTATATTGTGGAAAGGGGTGCTGATGAAAAATACTAGAAATCAGTTGGTTTTTATAAAGCGTCTCTTGCCATGTGTTGACACAAGAAGGTGGGTGATGTCTGCAAGAATTCTGTCTTCCTCCTCTTCCCAAGGCTCCATGGTCCCAGCTTCTTCCAATCTCAGCCACAGGCTGGGACAAATCTTGTCTTTCTCCTGGGGCTTGTTTCTCTCTGGGTTCAACTGCTCTCTTCTCTCCACAAAGGCCAGCTGTAAACTGTCAAGTGAATGGCTCAGCTCTCTTCCTGGGGCCTCTGCCATGTCTAATGGGGACCTCTCTTTCCTCATATATCTCCTTCTCTGTATGCTTACTTCCTGGGCTCCAGGATCAAAACTCTCACTTTCTCCTCTGACATATTGTTTTCTCTGTGTGTCCCTGCCCACCAAATACATCCTACTGATGTGGTCCAATCAAAGTGCTACTTATAGTTTAATCAAGTAAAAGTGAAACCTCTGAATTCAATACAATCTAAGGGTACCACTAGCCTAGAGGACAAACCAGTTTACAAACATAATCAGTATTTCTTTTGGAATTCTAATAAACTTCCACAAAATGGATGAAAATGAAAACACAACATATCAACCTTATGGGATGCAGCAAAGACAGTGCTGAGAGGGGAATGTATAGCCACAAATCCCAACATTAAAAAAAGAAGAAAGAACTAAAATCAAAGACCTAGCTGCTCACCTGGAGGACACAGAAAAAGAAAAAAACAAACTAATCCCAAAGCATGCAGAAGGAAGGAAATAACAAAGATTAGAGCAAATTAAAGGAAATTGAAAACAAACAATAATTAGAAAAATAAGCAAAACCAAAAGTTGGTTCTTTGAGAAAATTAATAACATTGACAAACCCTTAGCTAGACGAACAAAAATTAAAATAAAAATGGGAGAGAGGATATTACCACAGATCACATAGGAATAGAGTATCATAAAAAGAAACTTTGAAAAAATTGGATACCAACAACTGGATTACTTATAGAAAATGGACAAATTTCTAGAAACAAGAAAACTACATTGAAGAAAGAATTATAAAACCTCAGCATACCAGTCACGAGTAGTGACACTGAATTAGTCATAAAAAACCTTCTATCCAAGAAAAACTCAGGACCAGATGGCTTTGTGGGATAATTCTACCAATCACTCTGGAAAGAACTAGCATTTCTTAAATCCTTCCAAAAAAGAAAAGAAGAAGGAACATTGCTTAACTCATTTTATGATGCCAACATCACATTATAACAAAGCCACATAATAGTGCCATGCAAAAAAAATAAATCTACAGACCAGTCTCTCTATTGAACTTAGATGCTAAAATCCTCAACAAACACCTTCTAATCATATTCAACAACAAATCAAGTGAATTATACACCATGATCAAGGAGGTTTTCATCTCAAGCTTGCAAGGATAGCTCTATATAAGAAAATCAATGTTATATACCACATTAGCATATTTTTAAAATCTCTACAGATGCAGAAAAGCATTAGAAAAGATACAGCATCATCCTTTGATAAGAACAGTTGAAGAGGTAGAAAAGAAGGAAACTTCCTCAACATGATAAAGGGTATATATCAATAACCCATAGCTAACATCATATCAATGGTAAAATGCTAAAGGCTTTCCCTATGAGATCTGGAACAAGACAAGGATGCTCACTGTCTCTACTTTATTTATTATATGCACGTGTTATTTATTATTTATTTATTTATTATATGTACTTGTTCAAGCACATAGATAAAAAAAGAAATAAAACGAGTCCAGATTGGAAAGGAAAATGTAAAACTTTCACTATTTAGAGATAACATGGTCAAGTTTCTAGAGTTCATAAATGAGTTTAGTAATGTGGCAGGATATAAGATCAACTTGCAAAAATCAGTTGCATTTCTGTACAGAAGTATATGAGGGGGAAATCAAGAAAAAAATTTCCATTGCAATAGCAACTGAAAGAATCAAATACCTAGGCATAAACTTAACAAAGGATGTAAAGGACTTGTACACAGAGAACTACACAACATTGCTAAAAGAATTCAAAGAAGACCCAAATAAATGGAAGAATATTCCATGTTCATGAATTGGAAGACTGAATATCATTAGATGCCTATCCTAGGCAAATGTATTTGCAGATTTAACACAAACCCAATAAAAATAATAACAGCTTATTTTACTGAACTGGAAAAGCCAATTATGAAATTTTTTTGGAAAGGCAAGTGGCCCAGAGTGGCCGAAAACATACTGAAAAAGAAAACCAAGATAGGAGCAATCATACTTCCTTTCAAGCTTCCTTACTTAAAGTTAGAGTCATCAAAAGTACATGGTATTGGCCCAAGGACAGACAGAGGTTCCATTAGATAGACTAATGGAACCAAGTTGAGAGTAGTGATATAGACCTGCAAATATATGGCCAACTTATATTTGGCAAGACTACACCAAGGACACTTAACTGGGAAAGAACAGCCTCTGCAACAAATGTTGATGAGAAAACTGGATAGCCATATCCAAAAGAATTTTGTATAGGGCCTATACAAAAATTAACTCTAGACGGATCAAGACATAAATGCAAGATTTCAGACCATAAAGCTCCAAGAAGATGATGTAGGAAAGTGTCTATGAGAGCTGGTAGTAGGAAATGGTTTCATGAACTTTACAAACAAAGTGCAAGCAATAAAAAAAAAATAGATAAATGGGACATCCTAAAAATTTAAAATGTTTGTGCTTTAAAGTAGTTTGTCAAAAAAGCCTACACAATGGGAGAAAATATTTGGGAGTGCCTTATCATAAGGGATTAATATCCAGCACATAAAGAAATTCTACATCTCAAAAACAAAGAACCAATTCTAAAAATGGACAAGAGACTTAAATACATGCTTTTCCAAAGAGGAAATACAAATGCCTAAAAATAGCATGAAACATCAACCTCAAAATTCTCAACCTCACTAACTATTAGGGAAATGCAAATCAAAATCAATGAATTATGTATGGCACATAAATGTGTTCAAATGTTCATGGGGCATTGTTACAATGGGTGGAGATTCACACAATAACTGAGAGAATATTGAATTCCCATACTGGGCAGATCTACCACACTCTCTAATGGAAAAACAATAAGCCCCTAAGTTCAGGGCAATTGCTAATAAAGAAGGATGGTCCATTGATGGGCCCTTGATATTGACAATTATTCTTATGAGCCTTTGCTCTTGAAATTGCAACTTAGCTTAGTGCTGTAAGATGCCTAAGAGTTACCTCCCAAAAGCCTCCATGTTCCTCAAATGTGGCCTCTCTCTAAGCCAAAGTCAACATATAAATGCATTACCTTCCCCCCATTGTGGGACACAATTCCCAGGGATGAACCTCCCTGGCATTGAGGGATTACTACCAAACACCAGTGAGCAATGCAACTGGAAAAAGACCTTGAATAGAAGGGGGAAAAGGTAAAGACAGATGGGTTTACATAGCTAAGAGACTTGAAAGTGAGTTGGGAAGTCATCCCGGAGGTAATGCTTATGCACATCGTAGCAGAATCTCATGCATTGCCAAAGTAGAGCCCCAAATAGTGGGGCTCCTGAGGGCTCAGAACACACCCAGGTCCTAAGGTCATGGCAGATAACTCTGGAGTTTGGTGCTTCACCAATGGGCCCTACTTTGGAGTTCTTGCTCCTGGATGTGACAGAGTTGGATTCAGATGTGATTTCTCTCCACATTCCTCTTCTGTCCCTTCTATTGGAACCTATAGTTGGTGCTGGCATTGGTAGGTGTATGTCCAAGAGACTTGAATCTTTGGGCTGTCCATGTGTCAGCTGGGCACTGGGCCTCAGTGGAGTTGAAACACCTACTCTCCAGTTCATTGGACTCACCCAGGACAACTAACAGAGGTGAGGATGGACACCCACCATACCAAGGAACCAAGAGAGTCTACAACTGCAAACAAGAGAGTCCCATCCATCAGCCATATGGGATCAAGGCCCCCTCTCAATTAGAGGTGGAGAGGGAATCACCATCCCAGAATCATCAAGATTCAGGAATAAAACATGAACTAGAGTGGACTTACTGGTATTCTACTATAGACTTATTGGTATGCTGCTTATGGGAGAAATTATATCCTTGATGTGGAGACAGTAGCCACTGGAGGTGCTGAAGGCAGGGAGAGGGAAAAAGAGGTGTATTATGGGGCATTTGGTGACTCAGAATTGCCCTGAATAACACTGCAATGACATATACAGGTCATTATATATCCTGCCATAACAAAAAGAATTGAGTGGGAAAGAGTGTAAACTGTAAACTATAATCCATGATTAGTGACAATGCTCCAAAATGTGTTCATCAATTGCAATCAATGTACCACACTAATGAAAGAAGCTGTTAATGTGGGGAAGGATGGGAGGTGTGGGGAGTAGGGCTTATGGAAATCCCTTATATTTTTTGTGTAACATGTTGTATAATCTAAGTATCTTTTAAAAAATTAAAAATAATATTCAAAAAAATACAATGAGTTACCATCTTATACCTATTAGATTGGCAGCTGTTAAAAAAAACAGGAAGCATGACATGTTCGAGAGGATTTGTAGGAGTGGGAACATTCATCCAGCTGGAATGTAGAATGGTGCAGCAATTTTGAAAGACATTTTGGTGGTTCCTCAGGAAGCTAAATATAGAATTGTTTTATGATCTGGCAATCCAACTACTAGGCATATACCCAGAAGAATTGAAAGCAGGGACACAACTAGATATATGCACACCAATGTTCCTAGTGGCATTATTCACTATTGCCAAAGACTGGAAGGAACCCGAGTGTCTATCAACATGAATGGATAAGCAAACTGTGATATATACATACAATGGACTATTAATAAGATGGAAGAAGGAGTGAGGTGTTGACATATGTGATAACATGGATTAATCACAAAGACCTTATTTTAAATGCAGTAAGCCAGCCACTCAATGAGAAATAATACGTGATGTCTCTGGTATGGCCTAAGCATATTGAGCCAACTCACAGGTATAGTATGGGAGACAGAGTACCAGGTGATAGAAAGTAGATAGTGGTAAGCTGATGCTCAATATGGGCAGAACCTATGATATGGTGGAAGGGTAAGGTTTGTCAGTGGATGGGGGTGATAGTGGTGCGGGGATATGAGTGGGGTCAAATGTGCTGGTGTGTGAGTGTGATCAGTGTTGGGGTGGTGATTTGGGCTCTCCATCAAATGGGGCAAGTACTAGAAGAAAGATCAGGTGAATTCTGGGGATTTGCAGTTAGGGTTTAAAGTACAGTTGTGAGAATATTCTTTTGGCAAATATGACAGGGAGATTCACTGGTGCAGGTTGTCAGTAGTGGAGGTATATTTGGGAAAGAGGACACCTGGGGCATACTTCTATGTAATTAATATGAATGTATTCATCTTGTCATAGGTTGTTATCTCAGTGGATAGACACCCACACAATAAACAACACAATATTAAACTCCCAACCTGGGAAGGCCTGATATATCCTCAAATAGGCAAGACTCTCTTGAGCACATAGGCAGTGTTTAATAAAAGGAAACAGAAGAATATGCCATGGCCTCAACATTAATGCATGTGACTATGAACCTTATTCTTGTAATATTGAAAGTTAGACTAATAATTACAGTTGCCTAGGAGTTACCTCCTGGAAACATCCTTGTTACTCAAATGTGGGCTCCCTCTAAGCCAAACTCAGCAATTAGATGTAATACCTTTCCCACAATTTAGGACATGACTCCCAAGCATGAGCCTTTCTGGCACCATTGGATTAATAGGAAGCACCAACCAGCAATGCATTTAGAAAATGTCCTTGACCCAATGGGGGAAACATCAAATACAAAAGAGTTTTTAAGGCTGAGATTTCAAAATGATTTGGGTGTTCATTGAAGGGGTTACAATTATACAAGTCTTGGTGCTCTCACTAAGCTGCTCCTGTGAAAAAAGCCTCAAATGTGCTCCTAAGGGCTCTAGAACCATTTGGACACTATAGGCAAGGCACACAATCCTTGAAATCAGCACCCTGTTGGTGGGCCTTATTTTGGAATATATCACCTATTTCCCTAATGTAGCAGAGTTAGACTCATTTAAAATTTCTCTATACATGATTCTTCTACTCTTTTTATTTGAGCTTATAATTACCACTATACCTCTTAAATGTGTCTCAGAGACTTAAATCTCTGATGTATTCATATGCCAGTTGAACCCTGAATCTCAGAAGAGTTTCTGCCAACATCTACTCTCCAGATCATTGGATTCACCCAAGACAATGACCAAAATGATGTTGGCCAACTAATATCGCCCAAAACAGTGTATCTACAGCTGCAAGCAATACAGTTCTTTCTATCTGCTCCATAATATTTAAGCCCTGTCTAAATCTGAGGCAGAATGGGCAGTACCATCCCCAAATCCTTAAGTCTTTGGAATGAAGAGTCATAAGAGGGCAATGCAACCATGGACAAAGTAAAGTTATTAATATTGTAGTAATGGAAGAACATGTAACATTGATATAAAGACAGTGGTTACCAGAGGCTCTAATGGTGGGAGAAGGAATAATATAAATGCCTATATTTTTCACTCAAGTCATAGGGCAGTTTAGGGCTTTAGAATGTAAACCATAGTGTAAAATTAATCTTGGTTAGTATCAATGCCTCAATATTTATTCATCAATTGTAAGAAATTTACCACATTATTATAAGATGTTATTAATAGTGGAAGATGTATGAAGGGAAAGAAGGTGAGGTTCATCGGGACCCCTTGTATTTTTTATGTAACTTTTCTGTAATATAAAACATCTTTAAAATAAAGTTGATTATATTTTTAAAACTTTAATGAGAAGCAGGGTTTTCGTTAGAATAGTTATATTAGGATAACTACTGTCACCCTGATGCAGGATGTAAGATGTGATTGTGAAGTGGAACACAATGGTTGCCTGAGTGTTAATTATTTTCTATGTCTTTTACCTAGGTTGCACTTACATATAGGATTAATTTTAGAACTATTTGTTATACTGTACATTTGTTTGTATTTTATGCTCTTTTCTGTATATTTATTTTATTTCACCTCCAATAGAGATGTATAGAGAACCTGATAACCCTTTAATAATCAATATCTTGAATAATTTACAGTAATATTTTTACAGATAAAGTCATGATAAAATCATTTAGAGGAATGTGCTACAAACGTTTAAAGAATATAGTGATTAAAATCTTAACAAAAATTCTTCCTGGGAACAAAAAAAGTAAAAATGTGCTAAATCAAGTTTCATTTTTATAACTTTATTGATTTAGAATTGGTGTACATTAAACTGCATATATATAAAATATACAATTGCATAAGTGTTAATTTGCACCCATAAAATCATCAGAATATCAAGATACTGAATATGGCCATCACCTGACAATTCAAACAACTTTGTACTTTTTTCCCTTTAACCCTTTCCCACTACTTGTAAGACATACATTGAACTTATTTCTGCTACTATAAACTAGTTCACATTTTCTAGAGTTTTATATGTGAAATTATATAGTATGTACTATTTAATTATCTTTCACTCAATAATTATTTTGAGATTAGTCCAAGTTCTTTTGTTTCAGTAGTTCATTCCTTTTCCTTACTGAGTAGAATTCCAATGTATGCATGTACCAGTGAAATATTTTATCCACTGATTTTATAATTTGGTTGTTCCTAGGTTTTGGTTACCTCAAATAAACAGTTACAAATCCCTAATTAATTTTATGAGGCAAATATAAAGAAATCTTTAAAATATAATATTCCAATATTGGGGCAAAAAAGGAGTTTCTTGGTCTAAGAAGTGATGAGAATGAGAATCATGGTAATAAGGAGGCTAAACATTTCAGATTCCTTGGTTGTATAACCAAAAACTGTGGACATGAAGTTAAGGGCTTGTACAATATAATTACTATACTCTATCAACATGAAGAAAGGTGAGTGAATTCAAATTTTAAAGCTAATGATTTTCTTGCCATTAAACTCATGTATAAACAGACACAAACACACTACTTTGCATTTGTCTTGCAGCTTTTTGATACTTTCCCTTTGGCTTCACCTCACTAAAAATTAGTCATTGAAGGATGTTTTCAGCAGAAGCAAAGTAACTAATAAATGAGGTATGGAAATAGGGCAAAAGGATTAAATCCTTATCCATTCTGTTATATACATATGAACTTTAAAATGTCAGCACTGTTTCTGACCACAATCATTTCCAACCAAGACATGCACCTAGAGGACCTGGCTAACAAACAATGTTTTTTCCTCAGACATTGTATAATCTGGATGCCCATGAATATCACTTTGCATAGTCCACAGTTAAATAGCTACAGAAGGGAAATGAAGACAGATGAGATGTATCAGGATTTAATGCTCTAGATAATTGTCTCATTTTGCAAATCATAATAATTTAGAGTTGGAAAGGAAGTTAATGAGAATTTTTCAACTCTTAATTTGATTAATATAAGATCTCAAGGCCTAAAATTTTAAAAAGATTTTCCCACAGTAACTATTTATTGGCTGCTATTCAACCTACTAGTAATTCTATATGTTTAATAGGAATTAATTTTCAAACAAACTTGTTGGTATTATACACTCCATTTGACAGATCTTTAAGGTGTACCTTGGAGTATGGAATGTGCCCAATTTTGCACCAGAGTTAAATATCAGTATCATTTCTAGAACCCAAAAGTTTTCCCTCTTGTGCTACTTTACTGGAGTTGTAGTTGGTGTTGGGGTTTAAGATATATTTAGGGGATTTGAATCTCTGGACTGACAATATGATAGCCAGGCCCTGAGCCTCAACAGACTTCAGCTCCTACACTCTGATTTATTGGACTCACCCCACTCAGCTAAGATGGAATTGAAGAAGGACAACCACCACACCATGGAGACTAGAGTGCCTACAACTGAAAGCAGGAGGATTGCATCCAGTATCCATGTGGAATCTGAGCCTCCTCTTGACATAGAGGTGCAACGGACACAACCAATCCAAGGTCCACAGAGAAAAGGTGGCATTGGAGTGGGAAAAGTGGACATGGTGGCTGATGGGTATGGGGAATGGCAGGAAGAGATGAGATGTGGAGGCGTTTTTGGGACTTGGAGTTGCCCTGGATGGTGCTTCAGGGGCAATCACTGGACATTGTAAATCCTCCCAGGGCCCACTGGATGGAACGTGGGAGAGTATGGGCTATGATGTGGACCATTGACCATGAGGTGCAGAGATGGCCAGAGATGATGTACTTACCAAATGCAATGGATGTGTCATGATGATGGGAGTGAGTGTTGCTGGGGGGGGGGGGGGGGGAGTCGTGGGGTGGGAGTGGTGGAGTTGAATGGGGCCTCATAATTTTTGAATGTAATATTTTTACAAAATGAATAAAATTTTAAAAAAAGAATATGACAATAAAATAATCTGATAGCATTCTACAACCACTCTATTTAAAATCTTTAGGAAAGCTGATAATTGTAAGTGTAGACAAATATATAAGTAAGGGGTACTTCTATACATTTATGGGGTTTAACCTAAGGGTCCCACTCATTTGAAAAGCCATGGAAATTCTGCTTCCAGTTACCTTTGGACAATATCTCCACTTGTCTAAAAGGGGACATAGTCAAAGAAATTAATGGCCACAGTGTCTGAAATGCCACAACAATAGAAACAATAAACCTGAAACATCAGAAAGGAAATTAAACTGCAGTTTAATCATAAACTCAAATGCTATAAAGTAATATGTTATTTAGTTATACCTCCTTACACTGGCTTTGTTAAATCTAAGATAATACTGAATTTAAACGTTTTAAAATTATACCTATTATATAATGCTATTTATATTAGTATCTAAATTAAGCCCTAAAATAGCACAATGCATCATGTAGATAAATACATCTAAAGAAATACATAAAACACCTTTAGGAATGATATATAGCAACTTTAAGATAGTGTTTTCATCTGGGAAGGGATGATTGGAAGGGATTGTGAAGATTTTAGCTGAACATATAATGATTTATTTGTTAAAAAATCAAGACGTCATTTTTTTCTCCTTATGAATTTTCTTATGTTCAGCACCATAAATCCAAGTGTATTTTTATGACATTCAAAAATGACAGAGAGTTCAAAATATTCACAGGTAAACAGAAACTAAGAGAATGTGCCAATAAGAAACCTGCCCTTCAAGAAACACTAAAGGATGTTCTGCAGATTGAAAGAAAAAAAAACAGGAGAGACAGATTAGAGAAATATACTCTGTCTAATGTAAAAGAAAGAGAGAAATAAAAACAACATATGGCATACACAAATCTAAAGAAAACATGGATAATATAAGTAATTCCTAGACAACACTGAATGTTAATAGATTAAACTCACCTGTCAAGGGAAACATTGACAGGATGGATAAGGAAATATGACCCATTTATATGCTATCTACAAGAGATCTACCTTAGACCCAGGGATTCAAGGATGTTAAAAGTAAGTGTCTGTAAAATAATATTATAAGTAAACAATAACCAAAACAGTACAGGAGTAGCTATGCTAAGATCAGACAAAATACACTTTAAATACAAAACTATTGTGAGAGAAAAAGATGTACACTACATATTAGTTAATAGGGTAATCTATCAAGAAGGAAAAACAATCATAAATATTAATTGCCTAAACAGTTTGCCTCAAAATACATGAGGCAACAACTAGAAAAATTAAGTGGAGTACTAGATGCCTCAACAAATTTAGTGGCGGGCTTTAATACACCATTATCACCATTAGACAGAATATTTCAACAGAGAAGCAATAAAGAAGCAAATACTTTGAATAATATATTAGAGGATCTGGACCTAACAGACATATACAGAACACTACACTCAAATACAGCAGGATATTCTTCTCAAGTGCACATGGTTCATTCTCCAAGAGAGACCACATGCTAGGTCACAGAGAAAGAATAAACAAATTCAGAAAGATTGTAATCATACAAAATAGTATCTCTGACCACAGTGGAAAGAAACTGGAAATCTGCAAGGACCAGAGAACAAGATTAGGAACAAATATATGGAGTTTAAACAACACACCCTTAGACAAACAGTGGGTCAAGGGGGAAATCTCAAAAGAAATTAGTAACTATCTTGTAACTAATGAAAATGACAACACAACCTATCAAAACTTATGGGATGCAGCAAAAGCTGTACTGAGAGAAATTTATAGCTATAAATTCATACATCAAAAAAGAAAAAAGAGCTAAAATTGAAAACCTAACTGCACACTTGTAGGAACTAGTAAAAAACAGAATGAAACAAAACACAAACTAACCCCAAAGGAAGAAGAAAGAAAGAAATAGCAAAGATCAGAGCAGAATTAAATGAAATAGAAAATAAGAAAGCACTAGAAAAAATAAAGCAAAGAGCTGGTTCATTGAGAAGATCAATAAAATTGACAAACCCTTAGCGAGACTAACAAAGAAAAAAAGATAGAAGACACAAATACAAAAAGTAAGAAATGAGAAAGGGGATATCAACACTGACCCCACAGAAATAAAAGTAACATAAAAGGATACTTTGAAAAACTATATGCCAACAAGAAGCACAGTTTAGAGGAAATGGACCAATGCCTAGAAACACATAAGCAACCTCCATTGATAAAAGAAGAAATTATTGATCAATGAACAAATCACAACTGAAAAGAATCAGTCATTTAAACCCCCCAACTGAGATCCCTGGGACAGATGGCTTCACAGGTGAATTCCACCAAACATTTCAGAAAGAACTAACACCAATCTTGATAGACTCTTCCAAAAAATCAAAATATTATGAACATTGCCTTTCTCATTCTATGATACCAACATTACTCTAATACCAAGACCAAACAAAGACAACACCACAAGAAAGGAAAATTACAGACCAATCTCTCTAATGAAGCTAGATGCTAAAATCCTCAACAAAATACTTGCTAATCTTATTCAACAGTGCATCAAACAAATTATACCATGACCAAGTGGGTTTCATCCCTTGTATGCAAGGATGGTTCAACATAAAAAATGAATCAATGTTAATACACCACATAAATAGATCAAAAGAAAAAATCACATGACCATATCCATTGAAGCAGAAAAAGCATTTGACAAAATACAGTCCCCTGTCCTGATAAAACACTGCAAAAGATAGGACTAGAAAGAAACTTTATGAACATGATCAAGGGTATATATGAAAAACCCACAGCTAACATCATTTACAATGGTGAAATCCT
The DNA here is from genome assembly GCF_030445035.2 of Dasypus novemcinctus. NCBI lineage: Eukaryota > Metazoa > Chordata > Mammalia > Cingulata > Dasypodidae > Dasypus > Dasypus novemcinctus. The sequence goes on along the minus strand of NC_080694.1, from coordinate 7,890,691 downwards.
AAAATATTTCTTTCTAAGATCAGGAACAAGACAAGGATGCCTATAATCACCCTTCCTATTTAATATTGTGCTATAAGTACTTGCTCAAGCACTGAGGCAAGAAACAGATATAAAAGGCACCCAAATTGGAAAGGAAGGAGTCAAAATATCACTATCTGCAGACAACATGATCCTATACATAAAAAGCCCTGAGAAATCTACAACAAGGCTTCTAAAACTTATGAACAAGTTAAGTAAAGTCACAGGTTATAAGATCAATGCACACAAAAATGTAGCATTTCTATACACCAATAATGAGCAATCTGAGGAGGAAATCAAGGAAAAATATTATTTACAATAGTAAATTCAAAAATGAAATACCTAGTTATACATTTAAGGATGTAACAGACTTATACACAGAAAACTGCACAATACTGTTAAAGGAAATCAAAGAAGATTTAATAAATGGAAGGACATTCCCTGTTCATGGATGGGAAGATTAAATATCATCAAGAGTGTTTATCTACACAAAATGATCTACAGATTTAATGCAATCCCAATAAAAAGCAACAGAGTGTTTTTAGTGTACTGGAAAAACTATGAAATTTATTTGGAAAAGAAAGGGGCCCTGAATAGCCACAGACATATTGAAAAATAAAATGAAATTGGAGGAATCACACTACCTGACTTGAAAACATACTACAAAGCTATAGTGGCCAAAGCAGCATGGTATTGACACAGGGGTAGACATATTGACCAATGGAACCAAACCAAGAATTCTGATATAGATCCTCACATACTCAGTCATCTGATGTTAAACAAGGCCACCAAATCCACTCAACTTGGAGAGACAGTCTCTTCACAATTGGTCCTTGGAGAAATGGATATCCACATGCAAAAGAATGAGAGAGGAATAGCATCTCGCATCTTATTAAAAAATCAAGTCAAGATGGATCAAAGATCTAAATATAAGAGCCAATACCATAAAGTCCTTGGAAGACAGTATAGAGGAGCATGTACAGGACCTTGTAAGAGGAAATGGCTTTGTGAACTTCAAACTCAAAGCACAAGCTGTGAAAGAAAAAATAGATAAATGGGACTTCTTCAAAATTAAACCCTTTTGCACCTAAAAGGATTTTATCCAGAAAGTGAAAAGACAGCCTATCCAAAGGGAGAAAAAAATTGGTATCCATACATCTCATAGGAACCTAATATCCAGCATATATAAAGAAATCATATATCTCAAAAATAAAAAGACAAACAATGCATTTAAAAATTGGATAAGAGATTTGAACAGATGCTTCTCCAAAGAAGAAATACAAATGCATAAAAAGCAAATGAAAATAGGCTCAACATCACTAGCTATTAGGGAAATGCAAATCAAAACTACAATGAGAAACAATCTTATACTCATTAGACTGGCGACTATTCAAAAAACAGAGGCCTACAAGTGTGGAGAGGATGTGGAGGAATGGGAAGCTTCATCCCCTGCTGGTAGGAATGTAGAAGGATCCAGCCATTGTGGAGGACAGTTTGGTGGTTCCTCATAAAACTAACTATAGATTTCCCATATGACCCAGCAATTCCACTGCTGCGTGTATACCCAGAAGAACTGAAAACCAGGACTTGAACTGATATGTGCACACCAGTGTTCATAGAGGCATTATTCACTATTGCCTAAAGTTGTAATCATCCCAAATGCCCATCAACAGATGAATAAATAAAATGTGGTATATACATACAATGCAACACTACTCAGCTATAAGAAAGAATACAGTACAAACACATGGGCTAACATGGATGAATCTTGAGGACCTTATGTTGAGTGAAGCAAGCCATACATTGAAGGACAAATACTACATGACCTCTCTGATATGAATTAAGCAACCCAAGCTGTCTCAAAGAGCTAGAGACTGGAAGACAGACTTATAGAAAATAGGGGAAGGAGGAGAGGAAGTTTGTGTGCTGATGCCTACACAGGCGAAATGTATGGTAAAGTGGAAGTAAGCAGTTGTGCAGTGAAGAATTAAGACGTGGGCATAGGGATACTACTGGGTTGGGCTTTGTGGACTTGAGCAGGGCTAGGGTTGAGAGGATAGGTCAGATTGTCCATGGAATTGGTGGGACAGTTTGGGCAGAGCAGATGAACATGGAAGATTGTCAGGTGTGTGGTTAAAACTATAATGTTGAGATAAGTCTTTAGAAAATATTATAAGGAGGGGTTATTGCTTTGAGGTGTTTGACGGGGGTCATCTGGCACAGGATGCACTGGGGGCAGGTTTCTATGGAGTGAGTGAGTGCTCGTTTTGTCATAGTGTGTTATATCAGTGGGTGGAGACCCATACAATGAGTGGGAAGATGTACTCCCACCCTGGGGACGTCTGATATTCTCAAACAGAGGGGAGGGTGTCTCTTGAGAGCATGGGTGGCTCCCAATGGGAGAAGACAAACTAGTGTGTCAACCCCTCAATATTGTTGCAAATATCTATGAATCTTGTCCTTCAAGCATTGAAGCTTGGTTGTCACTGTGATCCCCGAGTGGAGGGGAGAAAGGAATAGAATAGATGGAAGAGGGTGTAACTTGGGGGCAGTGGAAGTGTTCCACCGTATCATGCAATGATGGATACAGGCTTTGTTAAATTTCACCAAAAATTTATAAAAGTATATAGTCTAAAATAAACCATAATATAAATCGTAATGGAACCATGGTTAGTAGCTATATTTCAATATCTGTACATCAGTCATGGCAAATGTAATATCCACGTGTAAAAAGATCATTGGTGGTGGAGGCCAAAAGGGTTTCATGTTGGGTATACATGAGTACCCTGTATTCTATATGTGACTTTACTGTGACCTAAAACTTTTTTGAAGACATAAAAATTTTTTCAAAAAAGCGTGAAGACACTGAGGAAGAAATGAAAGATTGCCTTGCCACTGTACATACAGAGCAACACCTATGCACAGTGATGAAATGCAAAATGTCAAAAAAGTTTTATTATATTTTTCATTTTTAATACCCCAATTTCTTTTTTACTTTATTTTAGATTTTCTAAATTATTTTGTATTATATTTCTAACCTTTAAACCTATGATTACTATTTCATTTTCCTACTAATTGAATTTGGCAATATATTAGGCTTCATTTTTGAACTTTTGGATCACAGAGGGGTTCAACTATGGCAGGGGAGGAGCACTGGTGTGGGATGTCATTGATGGGGGATGCATGGGTGGAAGGAAGTTCTCCAGTTTATGCATATAGGGTATGTTGATATGTTCAGATGTTCTTTGGGTATTGTCATAGTGGTTAGAGTTACACACAACTGAGTGGATGCTGAGTTCCCATCCTGGGGAGTTCTGCTGCATTCTCCAATGGAGAAGCAACAATCCCCCAAGTGCAAGGGCAAAGAAGAGTGAAGAAAGATTTTCCAATGATGTGCCCTTGATACTGATGACTATGCTTATGAGCCTGTGTGCTTGAAATTTCAACTAGGCCTAGAGCTGCAGGGTTTCTAAGAGTTACCTCCTGCAAACCTCCAGGTTGCTCAAATGTGGCCACTCTCTAAGCCAAACTCAGCATATAAATGCATCTTCCCCCAACGTGGGACATGACTCCTAGGGATGAGCCTTCCTGTGCCAAGGATTACCTACCAAGCACCAGGTCGTGATGCAACTAGAAAAAGACCTTGAATAAAAGGGGGAAATGGTAAAGACAAATCAGTTTATATGGCTAAGAAACTTCAAAATGAGTCGGGATGTCATCAGAGGGGTCACACTTACAAACACCTCAGCAAGACCCCAGAGACAGTCAAAGTAGATAAAACCCCAGATAGTGGTGCTCCTGAGGGCTACAGAGATACACAGGTCCTTACAGTCATGACAGATGGCTCTGGAGTTCAGTGCCTTGCCAGTGGGCCCTACTTGGGAATTTGTGCTCCTGAGTGTGATGTATTTGGACTCAGATATGACTTCGCTACACGTGGTTCTTCTGTCACATTTACTGAACCTGTGGCTGGTACTGGGATTGGTTTATGTTCAGGAGACTTGAATCTTTGGACTGTCCATGTGCCGGCTGGGCCCTGAGCCCCAGTAGAGTTGCAAAACCTACTCTCCAGTTCGTTGCACTTCCCCAGGTCAACTAACAGGGAAGTGAGAATTGTCAACCACCACACCAGGGAACCGAGAGAGTCTACAAGTTCAAGCAGGAGAATTGTATCCATCAGCCATGTAAGAACCAAATGCCCTCTCGATTTAGAGGTGGAGTGGACATCGCTATCCCAGGGTCTGCATGATTGAGGAATAAAGTATCAATTAGAGTGGACTTACTGTTTTTCTACTATAGAATTATTGTGACCCTAAAAATGGAAGTTGTATCATTGAAGTAGAGACAGTGGCCGCTGGAGTTGCTGGGAACAGGGAGAGGAAAGAAGAGGTGTGATATGGAGGAATTTTCAGGGCTTGGAATTGTACTCAGTGATATTGCATGGACAGATGCAGGACATATTATATCCTTCCATAACCCACCGAATGTACAGGGGGAGTGTGTAAACTACAATGTAAACTATAATCCATGCAGTGTAGCAGTGCTCCAAAATGTATTCATCAAATGCAATGAATGTACCATACTAATGAAAGAGGTTGTTGATGTGAGGAGTGGGGGTGGAGAGTGGAATATAAGGGAACCTCTTATATTTTTAATGTAACATTTTGTGTGATCTATGTTGCGGCGGCTTGCTCGGTCGGTAGAGGTGGGGTCTGGCTGCGGACGAGGGGTCGGTCCAGCTTTGGATGAGGGGTCAGTCCCGCTTGGGACGAGGGGTCGGTCCCACTTGGGACGAGGGGTCGGTCCGGCAGCAGACGAGGGGTCGGTCTCACAGGGGTTGCGCGGTTTGGCTGACGGGGCCGCCCGGCAAAGCCGGCGATGAAGGGGTTGCCCGGAGAAGCAGGCGATGAACTGGGGACAAGGGAGGCCAGGCCCTTGTCGGGGGCTCTCAGGACTGGAGGGTGCATGGCAGAAGAACTACTGCGGAGATGAGGTAAACACGCAGGTCCACTTTATTGAGGGAGAGGCAACAGTTTTATAGGGGCTGGGGAAGGCTGATTGGTCGAAGCCACACCCTGTTCTGATTGGTTGCCGGCGAAAGGCCAGTGGGCGGTACTGGACGGGGGAGGGGTGGTGGTTAGGGATTGACTGTCGCTGTTGCTGGGGGAAGGGGCAGGGTTTAGGGATTGGTGGCTGCTGTTGCTGGGGTGGAGGGCAGACTTGAGTTTTCCGCCCACGCCTGGCTGTTGCTGCTGTCGGGGGAGGGGAAAAGGGAAGACTGGAATTTTCCACCCTGCGCCTGCGCAGGGAGAAAGAAGAAGAAGGGTGCCACCCCACAGGCATCGTGTGGCGCCATCCGGGAGGAGGGGTGGCCGCGGAAGCATGGCTGCCGAGAAGGGGAGACCCGAGGGCACTCTGCGCCCATGCCCAGCTCCCTTCAGGGGTGGCGGTGAGTCTGACCAGCCACCCTATTATGGGGGCAGTGGCTTGGCCTGCCGCGGCCGCTCCCCCGCCAGGCCAGCAAACCACACTTCAGCCCGAGGGGTGACCGCACTATGTATCATAAATAAGATTATAAAAATAAATTAAACATAATATTCGGAAGCATGACATCATTCCTTCATCATGGTTCCTCTGATTTGCTTAATGAAGAACAGTTTAAGGTAATTACCCTGTATTCTTTTTTATTACTAAATTAGAAAATTATCACCTAAATTTATATATTTTTGGAAATGGAAGTAATTATTAATGATTATTTTCCAGAGAGTTCTGATTATTTCTAGGTCAAAGCCTAGAATTATAGAGAGATATCCCAATGAAGTCTTTTGTTTGCAGTCTAATGCATTAAAATTTCAAATTCATATCTTGAAGTCTCAATATTCGATTAGAAGATCTTAGACAACTACTTTCATTGTGGTCATTCATGTTCTGTGTTGTGCCAAAAATATATCTGTTTAGATGCTATATTTATAGAATGATCAAATATTACTTCACAATTTTAACCCATTTAATGAAAAGTATCAATAATATGGCAGATTTTATTTTGATCATAGTAAGGAAACTATTTGTACCACAATTTGATCTTCTGAATAAAAACTTGTATCTTCACCAAAATCTTGTGAATTTTCATCTCTAGGGTAATATATCTACCTGATATTAAACTAAATACCTAATGAGATTTCACTAAATTATGACACCTGAGTGCATAGACATGGACAGAAAGAGACCTCAGTGCTTTCAAGCAATTCCTTGAATGCATTGTTTGTACCTTCACATGAGTCCTCTAAAAATAAAAATTCTATGATTCTGATTTAATATAATTTACTAGATTCACTATATACGTTATTTCTGATACAGATTAGTGAATTATAGTTGAGAAAGTCCAAACTCTCTGTTCATTAGTCAGAATGAAATAAAGCATTAAAGTTCAAATCTTTTCAGTTTATATCTAATCTTATTTCCTTTCAATACAAAACTTGTATGACTTGTAATCTTTTACTTCTACTCTCAAGGCAACTATTCTTATCTTTACTATGTTACATACAGCATCATCTCTAACATCAACAACAAATAACACAAAATAATATGTAACATGACATTTCCATGGAAAGAAAATCCAAGTTAGTTGAGTATGTCTCTCATTAATGCCATTTGTGTATCTCCTGTTGACTTTTTACTCTGTGCATCATTGCTTTTGAATAATGTAAACATGAATTATCTTGCATCAACGAATTGTGTAATTAATGTTCTTCTGTATTATAAGCTATTGCTAATGTGAAAAAGCTCAACCCTGTCTTTTGATAAAGCAAGTTATGAGTTGCTTGTACTTATTTCTTTCAAAGCTGATCTTATCTGTTTTATATTCATAGTGTGATGATGTTCTCATTTTTGCTATAACAATGTTTTATTTCCCCTTCTAACAATAAAATCAATATATTTCAACCTAAAACATGTTATACACATTAGTTCATGCCTATATTGATAACAGGAAAGCCTTAATTTATGAACAGTTACTGCTTTTTTGTAAATTACACAAACACAGAAAAAGTTTCAAATAACTCATCACAATCTTTTAAAAGAGATAACACACTAGAAACAAAGACTAAATTCTCAGTCCAATAATATTTGTTTTTATTTATTTATTTATTTTATATTTCTGAGTGCACCATGATCTTTTCCAACTATACTATCACCCAGATACACACAGAATTCTTACTGCAGTCAACACAGTTTAACCCTGTATCTATGAAGTGGGGTCTGTACTTCACTTGCAAAACATAAAATAAATCACAAGCCAGATCATCTCATCTGTAGTATATTCTTAATTTGCTGAGATGATTTTTATATATTTGACTGAAACAAATAACATTTCTTTATTATCCTTAAACTATATTCATTATTAAGAACATAATGTCATTTTTAAATTGCATTTGCTTTTATACACCTAACATATTAAAAGACAGAATAAAATTATTTCATTCTTTTCACTTTTTAAAATGCTTGTATCTTCCAAACACTGGTAGTGACTGCAGACCATACAATCAGATACATTCACTAAGTTATGTAAAATAACATGTTTTTTATATTTTGTTTCTCTTACTCCTTCTTGGAAGGAATTCTTAATGATAAATGGGTTAAGGGAAATAATAGTTAATATGATATCCTACTGGTTAGTAAATCTGAACTATGAGCAGATATTTTTCTACTGTAGTTAAGGTAACATATAGAAATTACTTCTTCTGCAGCATGAAGCTTTAATGGGAGATTTTTCAAGTAAACATGTTTGTTTGGCAGAAAACTGAAAAAAATTTTGAAGAATTCAATGAAATTAAAGAAAAACAAAAACATTACCTAGGCAAACAGTTAGAAACTATTTGACTTTTTTAACCATTGGAAAATAAGTGACAGAAATAAAAGTTTGCTGGCAAATATCATAACATAACCATGCAGAGGTCTCTTTTCTGTGTCTCAAACACTGACTTAAATAAGCCTATATACAATTTACCTATTTACAGATAAGAGGACAGCCCTTATGAGATAAAATAAGGGAGCACTAATTCAATTGCTGTAAAATGAAGAACTATGAATTTGTCTAAATAAAAGTTGGATAAAACCACATGACTTGTAACCCCTTCCAGGTGTATCACATCCAGAGGGAACACAGTTTTCCTGAGAGAAGTTTCTTCACAGCCTCCTTCACATCCCTATTTCTTAGAGTATAGATGGTGGGATTTAAGGTGGGAGTCACCATGGTGTAGAAAAGGGAGATAAATTTGCCTTGGTTCTGGCTATAACTGTCACTTGGCTGGAGATTCATATAGATGATGGTACCATAAAAAATGGTCATCACAATGAGGTGGGAGGAGTAGGTGCTACAGGCTTTATATCTTGCCTCCACTGTTTTGACCCTCAGAACAGCTTGGGTTATGAAGCCATAGGAGATAAGGATGAGTGCTGGAAGGATTAGGAGGAACAGGGCACTAATGACAAAAAGCACCAATTCATTAACGGTGGTGTTCACACAGGCCAAATTAAGGAGAGCTGATACTTCCCAAAGATATTATCCAACCTGTGGTTGCCATAGAGGCAACTGCAAGATGAAGGTAGCATGGATTAAAGAATTGGCCAGAACACTTTTCCAGGAGATAGATGCCAGCTGCTGACATAGTCACATGTTCATGAAGACTACATAGGGTAAGTGTTTGCAGACAGCAACAAAGTGATCAAAGGCCATCAGAGCCAAAAGGATGCACTCTGAAGAGCCCAGGGCTAAAGAGGTGTAGAGTTGGACCACACAACCTCCATAAGTGATGGTCTTCTCTGGTCCTCCCTGCTTAACTAGGGTTTGAGAGGCATGGCTAGTGGTGAAGCAGAGGTCCAGGAAGGAGAGGTTTCTTAGGAAAAAGTACATGGGGGTGTGGAGAAGAGGATCCAGGTATGAGATGATGATCATGATGAAGTTTCCCTCAAGTGTCAGGAGAGAGAAGAAAAGGACAACTACAGAGAGCACAGCCTCTAGGTGAGGGCAGTCTGAGAAGCCCAGAAGGATGAAACTCACTGGGGAGCTATCATTGGCCCTTCCCATACCTCTAGGGGGAACATCATCTGCTAAGAGAAAAATAAGAAGTTTGGAACAGTTTACCTGAGAATCAGAAAATGTAAGAACTGAGAGATCATGGAGACCTATTTGTCCAAACTACTCATTTTGCCCTTGCTGTGGTCCATATACCATCCAGTCTGATGCCTCTTCTTAGAAAATCATGAATAATTTCAATTCCAGTGTTTTCTTGGAACTCATTATTAAAGCCTGTTAAAGAGAGGTAGTGCTAAGTTCCTAGCCAGGGGAGCTCTATCACAGTCCCTAAAGGAACAGCAACAATCCGCCAAGTCCAACTGCAAAGACCAAAATAGAAGGAAGGTACAGCAATGAGCCCTTCATACTAATGACTATGCTTGTGAGCCTGTGCATCTGAAATAAGAACAAGGCCTAGAGCTGCAGGGTGCCTAAGAGTTACCTCCTGAGAGCCTCCATGTAGCTCAAATGTGACCAGTCTCAAAGCCAAACTCAGCATGTAAATGTGTGGCCTTCCCCCTAGTGTGGGATATAACTCCTGGGGATGAGCCTCCCTGGCACTGAGGGATTACTACCAAGTACCAGCTGAAGATGTAACTAGAAAATGACCTTGAATAAAAGGGTCAACTCGGACCAGCAGAATATTTCAGTCTACATATAATACCAGGAGTTAAAAATGCTTTTTGACCTGAATAAAAGGGGGAAATGGAAAGGACAAATGAGTTTATATGGCTATGAGTCTCCAAAAAGAGCTGGGAGGTTATTAGAGGGGTTGCCCTTATGCACACCTGAGAAGAGTCCCAGAGACAGATAAAGTAGATACAACCCCAGGTATTGGGTCTTCTGAGGGCTACAGAAACCCACAGGTTCTATGGTCATGGCAGATGGAGTTCAGTGCCATATCAGTTGGCCCCACTTAGGAGTTTGTGTTTCTGTGTGAATGGAGCTGGACTCAGATGTGATCTCTGCCCATAAACCTCTCCTGTTACTTTTACCAGAACTGAAGTTAGTGCTGGGTTTAATGTATACCCAGGGGACCTGAATCTCTGGACTGACCATGTGATAACCAGGCCCTGAGCCTCAACAGATTGCAACCCCTACATTCTGGTTTATTGGACTTACCCCACTCAGCTAACATGGAGGTGAAGAAGGTCAACCACCACACCACGGAGCCTAGAGTGCCTACAACTGAAAGCAGGAGAATTGCATCCAGCATCCATGTGGAATCTAAGCCACCTCTTGATATAGATGTGGAGTGGACACAACCATTCTAAGGTCCACAGGATGGAGGAACAGAATATGGGTTAGAGTGGACTTACTGATATTCTATTCATGAACTATTGTGATTAGTAATTGAAGAAAATGTGGCATTGGTGTGGAGAAAGTGGCCATGGTGGCTGCTGGGGGTAGGGAGTGGGAGGAAGAGATGTCATGTGGGGGCATTTTTGGGGGTTGGAGTTGTCCTGGGTGGTGCTGCAGTGACAGTTACCAGACATTGTATGTCCTCCTATGGCCCACTGGGTGGACTGTGGGAGAGTGTGGACTATGATGTGGACTATTGACCATGAGGTGCAGTGGTGCTCAGAGATGTATTCACCAAATGCAGTGAATGTCTCATAATGATGGAGGAGGTTGTTGTTATGGGGGGAGGAGTGGGGTGAGGGGGGGTGGCGGGTAAATGGGGACCTCATATTTTTTTAATGTAACATTCAAAAAATAAAGACAAAAAAAAAAAAAAAAAGGCAAGTGAATCATCCAACAGTCAGTTCTCCAAATGACCAAATGACTTCAAATGTGCTTTACCTTTCAAATAAGCATTTGTCATTGTAGCTTAAAATTTTTGTCATGTTGAACTTTAGGAGTTTAAAAGGATTCATCAATAATCTTTTTAAAACAAATGATATATTTCTAAGGAGAATTTACTTGTAACTTTTGTTAAGTTGTATATTCTGTTTAATATATTTTTGTTTTATGATGAATATGAATGACTTGAAACCAGTTGGCTTAAATAACATTGATTCAAAATATACTTTTAAAACTATTTCATTTTTGACAACCCTTCTATCATTGTGTGAACATTTATGATATATATTGAATTTTATATATCTTCCTTCCTCAAACTTGTTTCCTTTTCTTCCAGTCATTATATGTCCCACAAGTAAAAGTGATCTTCTCCTACCCTATTCCATCCCAGTGTTATCCATTTTTAAAGGCTCTGTATTAGTGTCATCCAGAAAACCTTCTTTAGTCTCCAACATTTCAAAATGATTTATTTCTCATCTGTTATTTTCAAAACTGATTTGAAAATTATTTACTTTTGTTCAGCCTTAGAACATCATTTTTTAACTTTTCTTTTTTAAAATTTAGATTATTTGTTATGTACCTGTTAAATTTTGTTTTCTATCTCCAGAAGGACTATTAGACCAATAACTACTATTTTATCCCTGTTGAAGCAGTACATAAAGAGAATCTAAATGTGTGTGTGCAGTGGTGGCTAGATGAGGAAGATTTCCTACACTCATTTGCACCTAGAATGAAACCTGACTGTATTAGATTTTGTATGCCAATTTTAGTTAAAACGATGAATATGGTGTTTACTTCTCTTTTTATTTTGAAGGGAAATATTTTCTGTGGTAAACAAAGGTACATTTCTAGGTCTTTAAATATCCACTTTTTATATTATTTATTTATTTATTTTTGTCTTTATTTCTTAATGTTACATTAAAAAAATATTGTTGTAGAATTTGAGAGAGGCTCAATTATTTGTGTATAGAGAGGCCAGGACTCAGGAATGATTTTGAGAAGGAAAAATGGTTTATTGACGGCCGGCTGGACTCGGGAGCTTTCTGTTTGAATCCCGAGCCTTGAACAAGATTTTCAAATGTCTTTTATACAGAGAGGAAAGGCCAAATGGTTCCTTTGTTTCAGTTTTCAATAGGCTTCAATTAGCATACATATCTTCCACATCTTAGGTAAGTTTTTAGCATGGACTCCAGACATTCTAGATAAGAATTTAGCATATTTTGTTTGCATTTCCCCTGAATACTTAAAGTTTATAGACTTTGCATTGTTAACTGTTTCCTGCTCACTAAGGGCAGGACTGCAGCCTTTTATCATCCCATACCCACAAGTCACAGATAGTTTAGGTTATCTCTGAAGAGACAAAGAATCTTCCACCCATAGCCCACATCATTTCCCCCCTTTGCCTAAGTTTAACTTGCTAAGTTTTGGCATAATTATTGTTGGAGCTATGAGGTGGATGGCTGTTTGTTGTTTTGATTGATTATTTATCAATCTTTAGTGTAGCATCCAGGACTGTTTTTAAAAGTTTAGAAGTTTTCATTCTGGACAGCAGAATCCTGGGGCAGGGGCCTCCTGCAGTCATCCTGTGGCCACCGGTGCTCACGTGGATTTCCAGTCAGGTTCCAGATCCATCTATTAATTTTATTTTACCCTTGAAGAGTTTACACCTTTCATTTAAAAGGGGTGCTGAAGGGAGATGATCTCTTTTCTGTAACTGCTTCTTGCTGGCCATAGGCTGTAGTCATTGCCTAATAAGGTGTAAAACTCTTAATTTATTTTAACTGGAGGAAGATGGATCTGGCATTCTGTATGAAGTTGGATGAAGTTTTCATATGGTTAATAAGATGTTCACTCTGAAAGAAACAAACTTAATTAAAAATTTGGAATACCCATTTTTAAAAGAGGACATAGGATTACAGCGGTAGACAAGGTTAGGTGCCTATAAAGATGGCAGTCCTTAAAAGCTGGTGGGAACAGCATATATATTATTTTTTAAGTTATTCATCTTTAGAGAGAAATTGCAACAGACACTTAGCTTTGTCTGAAGACACATTCCAAGCTGTTCAATGATCGGCACTCATTTGCTCTGTCAGAAGCTCCTGGTCAACTGGCACTCCTTGGGCAACTGGCTTCATTCAGGATTAGAACACTAAGTTGGAAATTTTCTTAGTTTCCCCCTGTGGGAGTGATCAGAACTACAGAATAAAGGTTTTTTACACCTTGGTTTTAATTGTACAATTTCTAGCAATTTTGACTTGTTCAATAGGTGACTCACCATCAGCAAGCAAGCCTCACTTTTGCTACACAGCAGAGTACAGCAGAATATAGTAAGTTGACTGAGACTGGCTGAGACTACCACCTTATTCTATAGACATGTTTATTAACTGTTTAGAAAATGATTTTACCAGGAATTTAACATGTCTAATATACTTCTGCACTTGATCCAAAATAGAGAAGATAACGTTATAATTATTAGGCATATATTTAGTACAGGGTAAAAGTACAGCACTTAATATTAACTAATGTATTACTTAATGCATAAGGATTCAGAGTTGCAATTATTAGTTTTGAGTTTCAGGTTTGTAATACTTTACATGTTATCTCTCCATGAGAGCAGGCCATAATGCCAATTGTGTTTAAGTTTCACTTACAGTATCCTGGTATCATGGCTCCACTTAGCATGTTCTTTAACGCAGTGAGCAAGTTGCAGCATCCTTGATCTTAGAGAGATTTTCCAGTATTCTACTAGCCTGGTGCATAGCGCTTTTTGGCACCATGGAACAGTGCCAGTCTGGAGGCGATATCCATTGTACACTTGGCTGTACCAAGTCATTATTGGCTGCTGCAGGAGCTTGAAACTGCAACATAGTTTCCATCAACTTCAGGAGCAGAACCAGAGGCTGATATAGCAAAGATTTTTAATTGAGGGGTCAGTGACCAGCCTAGCCAATAACTCACATGGAGAGGCAAAATGCAATGTATACAAGGCCTGGTTTGAATGCACAAGAGTTTGATAATGTTAACATTTATTCCTTGTTTTTATATATATATTTAAACAATTTAATGCAACACATCATATATCAAATGACTGTTTACTTACACAATTTTACCATGAAGATAACAGTAGGTACTTTAGTAATAGTGGAAAAAATTATTTTTCATTGTTAAAGTGAAAACAGAATATTTCCAATAGAATCAAGATAACTTTTTATTACCATTTATATAATATGTACTTTGCGGTGGCCTTCAGACAGGTTTTATTATCATGAAGTTATTTTTTGCAACCAATACCAATTTAAGTTTTAGTTAACAATGACTTTTAGAACTAGAACTATTTAAACGTTTTTAGTTTGGAAGATGTTTTACAAACTCTTTATAATTGACTATAACCATATTGACTAGCCACCTCATGTTTAAATAAATTTATTAAATTACAATTACCAAAGAAATTTACTCTATTTATTTAAGAGAGCATATTTACAATCTTTTTCCGTTAGCCTAATTTCACCAATGTGAACTTACAATTTTCATTACTCTAAAGATTTCATACATAATGTTAATTTAGTTTATAAATTAACTATGGTTGCTTACACTCAAGTTAAATAAAATAGAAACCATTATAGTTTATACAAGGAATGTTCTCTTTTTTCCTTACAGGAAGCTAAGAACTTTTCTTTGTTTAAGTTATGAAAATGAACAATTTAAAAGCATACTGACTACCAGGGTTTAAAACACATCACACAATTACTTAATTTGTTTAATCATAACCCAGGAAAGATCTCTTCATAGTTTTTATGGACTTTACTTACTGAAATTTGTTAATAGAGCCACTAATTACCTTTATTTTGTTGGAAAGAAATCTTCTGGAAGTAAATAAGGCTCACCAGATTGTGGAGAAGAAAATAATTTATTCTCAGTCTTGCAAGAAGGGGCACAGAGCCAGATATGGCTGGTGCCCCGAACAAAGAAAAATGGCACAATTTATACCCCTAAGCCTAGCATGCAAGCTCTTCCTCTGTTTTTCCATAGATTGGATACTTCAGAAGTTATGGCTTATTTGAGATTTAACTTTCCCATGCAAAAGGTTGTGATTTAACTGCTTCCTCTATCACATTCCAACTATTTTAGTTTTTCCCTGCTCCCCTTTGTCAAATAAGGAATAGAATTTAGTGCTGAAATGGCACCGACTTAGCTCCTTCTTGGGCATCCTTCCACTGCCCATAGGACTGGCCTAAACTGGTCTCCTCCACTGCTATCCAACCCGGGAGTGGGAGACTGAGGCAGCAGGCCGCCAGGTTACACCAACATTTTTTTCTTATGTGAAAATTAACCTAATTTTTGTTTTTTTACATTTTATGGTTGACAAAAGGTTTAAACTGGGAAATTACCGGGCAAACTGATTCTTAATTCCCTAGCCTAGTAGATAGGTTTAATCTGCCACACCTAATCTTACCTTTAAAGCTCTTGCAAAGAGGAGGCCCTTTCCCAATTGTTTTTATAATTAGATTTCTATATGACTTTTTCATCCTGCTTAGTTTAATTTGGACTTTAAGAATATTTATAAATATAACTGCATATTTAATTTTTAACAATTTGAATAGAGCTCTTTTAAGAATTTTCATTTGTTAATTTGATATCATCCTGATGTATGAAGACATACACTGAGCAAATGGGCAGACACAAAGAGTTAGACACAAACACAACTCATTGATATTACTTATAATTTGCATTATTTTATATACTGTTTAGCTTAATTAGGGGTCCAGAAATGCATATTATTTATATAACTGCATATTTAAGTTCAACAATTTAAGCAAATAGGCAGATATAAATAGTTTGAGACAAAAACATAACTTTAGTTACTTTAAACTTCTAATCTTTACAAAACAAGTGTGACTGCAAAACATTTCAAAGACTCTTGAAACTTTTCTTAATTTGCACTATGACTGTGGAGTTTTACACTATGACTATGCAGTTTTACACAAGAATTTTCCTTCTTACTTTGACGGGCTGCTCGCTCCCTGAGGGGTCGGGGGTCAGCGGGGGTAGACGGAGGGACTGGCACGGCCGACGATGATGCTCTAAGACCCAGGTGAGGAGTGGGCCAGAGCGGGGCTTCTAAGGCGTGGGAGGACGCGTGGTAAGGAGAGACCACGGAGACAGTCTGGAGTGCAGAGCAAGTCTAATTTATTACGGAAGTGCAGGGGTTTATATAGAGAATGAGGGGGGCGGGGGTAGAGCAGGAGGAGTGATGGTTACGGGGTGGCTGGGGGTTGGCAGAGACTCGTGGGCGGACTTGTGGTCTTGTGTCGTTAGCTGTTACTAGGGAAGTGGGCAGATTTTAGGTTAGGATACAACATTACTTAATGGATTGTAATAACCAAAATGTTTTCAATGTTTTAGCACCATTTTGTTTTAGAACTTTATATTTTACTTTGAAATTAGCAGAATTTTTGATAAACAAAAAGATTAATCTTATATGTTTACTGAGGCTATTTGAAGCCTCAGGGAGACAGACTGGTTTCTCTCATGAATTGCCACTCTTAGGAATACTGACTATTAAGGTAGGAGACTTCTCCCCCTCCACCCCCCTTTTTGATTTTGGAGATAATAAAACTCCAGTGGTTGTTTAACCTTATTCCATCAGGCAGCAATTTATTTAGTTTACACTTGAATTCATGAGAGAAAGGGTTACTAATACCAGGACAGGAGACAGTGATGTCCTTGCTCTTGTCTGGCCTGTAGGGGCAGAAGCTATTATGAAATAACCATAGGCAAAGGCAAGGAGTGAGGTTAGGCTTGAAGTAACCATAAACAAAGGAAAGATTAGTTTAGAATTTACACTTAAATAATAGTTTCAGGCTAAATTCACTCAGTTATAATTTCAGTTATTATCTTTCTGCTTTTTCATAATATAAATGCATTTATAAATGATTTTAACTCTTAGTTACAGTTTTATTAATTTTTTAAAACCTGTTAATTTTATAACACTTTTAAACACCTTTTATTCGACTTATAACATATTAAATGAACTTAACCATTACTTTAATTTTTCTTTTAAGGTAAAATAAATCTCTTGCAGTTAGTTTGAAATAAAAGCTACTTTTCAGGATTTGATGAGATAAGACCCTTCTTCAAACCCTGAGGAAATGAGGAGGTTAAAGCACAAGAAGCTATTTTGATAAAACAGATTTTCTTTGTATACTGATCTTACTCAATTTTAATCATAAAAGTTTCCTTTCACAAACCTTCTACACTTTCAGTATTCATTTAGGCTTTGTCCCACACTCTACTCTTTCCAATAATCAATCATTTTATCTTAGGACAAAATCATCTTCTGTTTCCTTAACAATAAAAACACATTCCATATATCCCACATACTAAGTTACCAGGCAAAATTCTTACAAATATAATTGCCATTAATACTAAACAAGCTTGTTAAAATAATGAACTTTTCTTCACTTTTATTTTTTTTTTTAAACTTTTTTTTTTTTTAAGATTTATTTATTTATTTAATTTCCCCCCCTCCCCTGGTTGTCTGTTCTTGGTGTCTATTTGTTGCGTCTTGTTTCTTTGTCTGCTTTTGTTTCTTTGTCCGCTTCTGTTGTCGTCAGCGGCACAGGAAGTGTGGGCGGCGCCATTCCTGGGCAGGCTGCTCTTTCTTTTCACGCTGGGCAGCTTTCCTCACGGGCGCACTCCTTGCGCGTGGGGCTCCCCCACGCGGGGGACACCCTTGCGTGGCACGGCACTCCTTGCGCGCATCAGCACTGCGCATGGCCAGCTCCACATGGGTCGAGGAGGCCCAGGGTTTGAACCGCGGACCTCCCATATGGTAGACGGACGCCCTAACCACTGGGCCAAAGTCCGTTTCCCTTTCTTCACTTTTAATACTTAGTAGCATGTAATACCAGAAACAGGTTTTTTTGATGCAAGTTGGCAGGGAAGGCTGGTATTATCAATTTAGTTTTGTTTAATAATGACTTTCTGCAATTAGCCATTTAAATACCTTAATTTAAACAATGCTTTGTTAAAACTTTATAACTATTTATACCTTTAAGACAAATTTTACTTTCACAGAACACATTCTCTTACTTAAAGTTACTACAACACCTTCTAAGAACCTGGGCAGAATGCAGACGTATTTTGACTTTGACACCCTATAGAGGGAACTTTACTGCATTTATTCTGATTCTGCTTTTCACCCCCTTCATTTCCCCCCTTCCAGGCAGTCAGGTGCACAACAATCAAACAGGAATGTGGCTTATGAATAGAAGGTGTGGACTCACTGGAAAGGGGCAAGCCGCTCCCCCCTTTCCAGCTTTCAGCAAAAATGAGCAGACAGTAACTCTCCCAGGGACCCAGCCACCCTGACTGGGGCAGCCCCAACAAACTTGGGTGCATGGCGCAGACACAGACGGCCTCCAAGCCCCGGCAAAGGGGCAGACCAGAGACAAGACAGCAGAGCATGCACAAACATCTAGACTCCGCAAACATCCAGACTCCTCAGTTTTGCCCCATAATTATTTCTCCAGCTCCACTGAATTCTACTTTACATAACAATGTAACTCCAACACTAGCATTGAGCTGACACAGACAGAAGCACAAAGGTCACTAATCTGAACCAGAAGTTCTATATATATATTTTCAGCACTGCTGCCCCCACAGCTATCACAAACCTTAGAACATTTAACATTTTGGTATATAGCAAATTCATTCACAATTTAGCACCATAACAAAAGATTTCAGTTAGACTTTTTCCACTGTTTAACTTTACACCTAGACCAAGCTCCACTAGAAAAGACGATCCATTTTTCTGTAACCAGGTTTGTTCTTTTTTTGTTTTGTTTTGTTTTTTTAATCCAGACCAATTTCCAGGATGTTAGGACTTGAACCTATAAACACCCCTTCATATTAAAATCAAGCCTCCACTCCTTTAGTGGATATAAGACTAGTATCAGATCCTAACATGCAGTTAGACAAACCCAAAACACCAGGGCTTTTTCCCGGTTTTTCTCCTTTTCCCAAGCCTAGAGAGAACGGCTTCCCTCCAACTTTCTGGGGCTCCTAGGGTTCTCTTGGGAGGTGATCAGCCTCCCCTTCCTAACAATTAAAGCTATGGCCTTCCAGACTGTGCTCCCCCGGGGAGTCTTACCTTCTTCCATGTTCAGAGTTCTTTTTCATTCCCAGAATCTTTCTCTTCAGACCTTCCATTGCCCTTGATTTTTGTCGGGAAGATTCTGGTGGATCCCACATCTTTTCTGGATTAAATTTAATCCAGGGGCACCCAGATTTGGGGTTCACCCGAGTCCTCCTGGCTTCCTCAGGGATTTGGAAGGGGCAGCAAAATGCTACCATCTCTGGCCTTCATTTGCTGTCCCAGTGGAGTTGCCAAAAATGTTGTAGAATTTGAGAGAGGCTCAATTATTTGTGTATAGAGAGGCCAGGACTCAGGAATGATTTTGAGAAGGAAAAATGATTTATTGATGGCCGGCTGGACTCGGGAGCTTTCAGTTTGAATCCTGAGCCTTGAACAAGATTTTCAAATGTCTTTTATACAGAGAGGAAAGGCCAAATGGTTCCTTTGTTTCAGTTTTCAATAGGCTTCAATTAGCATATATATCTTCCACATCTTAGGTAAGTTTTTAGCATGGACTCCAGACATTCTAGATAAGCATTTAGCATATTTTGTTTGCATTTCCCCTGAATACTTAAAGTTTATAGACTTTGCATTGTTAACTGTTTCCTGCTCACTAAGGGCAGGACAGCAGCCTTTTATCATCCCATACCCACAAGTCACAGATAGTTTAGGTTATCTCTGAAGAGACAAGAATCTTCCACCCATAGCCCACATCAATATGAGGTCCCCATATACCCCACCCCCCTCACCCCACTCTTTCCCCCATAACAACAACCTCCTCCATCATCAGGAGACATTGATTGCATTTGCTGAGTACATCTCTGAGCACCGCTGAAGTCTTACTGCCAAGGCTATATAAATGTGTTGGTATTTTCCACATCTTCAGAAAGCTCATTATATAGCATTTTCTTAGCTTTTTTGTTTCTGTGTCAAACCTGGTCCTGACCCACCAGGCAACTTAGTGTCAGGACAATGTCTGTTGAAGACTCATGTTTCTCACCAGAGCAAAGGCTGAAAAAACTGTTTTAGTCATAACGAGATTTGGGAGAGAGGGGGATCCAAAGAGGGCAGGATCCCTTTATGGCAAGCTCATGTTTATTCACATTTACTAAATCTTCTGGGGTAAACTGTGTCCCCAGCAGGCAATTAGCAGAGGAAATAACTAACCCCAGAGGATCAGTGAGGGAGAATGGATATGCATATTTCCCTAATGTGGAGTATTCTTTTTTTGATACAGTATCATTCTGGAACTTCCTACTTTGTAAAGGAGCCATCAGACTTCCCAACATAAAAAAGAAACAATTTGTCTGTCTGGCCATCTTCCTCCTTCCCTTCAGCTACAAAAAAGAACATCTCTCTCATCCCTTTTAAAGCTAATCCTTTCTTCTGCAACTTGGATTATCTACATCATATAACTCCCTATGACTAGCCATATCTTTGTTTCTTAGTGCAAAGAAATTTCATAGTAAAATCATCTAAAGGTATGTTTAGATTTACTGGCTCTTTTGTAATCTTATTCTTCTTCCCTAAACATTTAAATATTGGATTATGCAAACATCAATTCAGCATCCTCATATTTCACCACAATTTAATTTCTCCCTAAGTGAGCCCATCTGCTAATAACTGCATTTATTATGAGTAGATTCCTCTAGTGAGGACCATATCCTCATATTCAACTTTCAAATGGTCACCTCCACTTGAAGAAGCACCCCAAGTGAACTTTGTTCAAATCTAAGCCCTTGCTTTCACTGTTACATTTCTTCTAAAGTAAATGGCATCATCATCAGCCCAATTTCTGCAAGGTAGAAACTTAGGCCCTTCATCAATGTGGCCATCAATAAGTTTATCATTTTTATCCTTCATAAGATGTCCCCAAAATTACAAATAACACCTAAATATTTCTCAACAGTGCTCACACCTCCAATGGTAGTTGCAAGTTTTAAGCAGAAAGAAGATATCTTATATTCTGAGGCAGTTATCTCATTAAATAAAGGTTAAAATGAGTCAAAAATAAGTGTAGGGATTTGTACTTGTTATAAGAAGTATTAGGATTAAAACCCAAGGCATCTTTTCTGAGTCAGTTGTTCTTTTCACTACATCAACATTAGCTGAAATGTTGAAATAACAGACTTTTTATAAGTCTAAAATTCTATACCTCCTTCAATATCCAGGTCCTTACATAACCCCTATATTGGTCTAGCCATCTTTGAACTTTCTCAGTTCTGAAGACATAGCCTGTTTTTTATTTTTATACTGCCTGTAGCATTTTGATATTATTTATGAATTTCAAAAAGATATAGTTTATGTTTATAAACTGTAAAAGGTTACATTTACTTGATTAAATTAAAGTTAGGGCTTGATTCAGTCCTGTCAGTAGGGTGTTGAATCCCCACTTGCTTGGAGGGCAGACACACAGAAAAAGATATGACAGAGGAAGAGAGACAGTGCAATAGACAGGCAGAGGTCCCAGGAAGAAAGATGAACCTGATAGACTACAGCTGACCTTGTGAAGAGACTAGAGCACCTGTGGTGGGAAAGAAACAAGCCCCAGAGGGAGAGATGAGGCTTATACCAGCCTGTGGCTGAGAAAGAAAGAAATTGGGATCACAGAGTCTTAAAAGGAAGAAGGAAGGCTCAACCCTCACAGACATCACTCACCATCTTGCTTCAGTATGTGGCAAATGACTTTGGGTGAGAAAGTACCTCTTATGGTACCTTGAGTTGGACTCTTTAGGGTCTTGTGACTGTGAGCTTCTACCCCAAATAAATACCCTTCATGAAAGCCAACAGATTTCTGGTACTGTGCATCAGCACCCCTCTGGCTGACTAACACAATTCCAAATATGAGATACAACAGAGTGGTTTGTGGTAATATTGATTGGGAATAAAAATCACCATAGAGCATTTTTAAAAATTCCTTCAAGGAATTTGGCATTTGAAATTTTTAACAAACATGTATTAGCATAATTGATGGATTGTCCTCAAATTATTCCCTCTCCTTTCTTCACAACATGCATCCAAGAGAAATAGGGAAATCATTTATCAGCAACCCTCATGCCAATTGATTTCCCAAAGTTTGGGCCTGACACCAGATGCGGGTAATCTAGTGATGCCAGGGAAGGGAAGCTACTCAGCTACTGTCCCCTGCCCAGACAGTGACAGGAAGGGCAGGCTTGATGAATGAAAATGTTAACCTTCCTTATACTTCTAAACTACAAATCTACTTAATTACCTCAAAATTTCTGCTTCCCATTTTGTACTGTTCCAACTTCTTGTCTGGCATGTAGGACCCTTCATTATTAACCAATTCAGACAGCTTTCTGTCTTGTCATCTGAATTTTAAATCTTTGGTCTACCCATGCTACCTTTTATTTTGTTCTTTTAATATTTCCATAATTTTTAATTTGAAGTAAATTATTTAATTTTAAGTAAATTATAGCTGAAGTAGCTATAAAACATGCTAATCTCTCTACATATATGATTCTTAAAAACTCTTCTTAAGTTGACTTAAATTTCCACATCCTTCTGGTCTCTCTGGGACAACTTTTCTCTGTTTCTTAGAAGTCATAAGTTATGGGTCAGTCATTCCTTGGCTTGCTTACTTTTTAATGAAATGATTAATGAACTTGGACCAGCAAGACCTTCCCACTCTAGTGAGAGGAGAAAATTCTTTCTCAGCTCACTAAAATGTTTCTTTATTTTGATGGATGTTTGAACCTACCATTGTTGCCTATAATAGTCTATATAACCCAGTTCTTGCTATCATGCAAAAAAGTAGACTGTAGACTCATATATTTGCACAAAATTTCCCAAAATCAATATGCAAAAGTTCTTCATTATCAGAAAAGGAATGCACATGAAAAGACTACTTAGAGTAAAATCATGAGAAATGATTATCAGTGTTTAATAGTAAAAAGGGAAAAATCTTTGATTCAGATTTTATCCAGAAAGTAAAATTCAAAATGAAGAGAATATGGTTTATATACAAAATATAGGTTATAATAGCAATAATAAATATTAATTACATGTGTTTTCAGGACACAAAATACAATAGAGCTGTGATTCATCTCAGAAAATAGAATTCATAGTTAGGTGATTAGAACTGGTTCATTGATTAAACTATATATACAACTATACAGTTAGAGAACTGGGTTCCCTCCTACTGCTTTGTTACCATTTTTAATGTATGGTTTTACTTCTCATCGTGTTTTTACCCCTCTACATATCTCCACCAGGTTCTATGTGGATGGAATATAGGGTGAAATAATTCTTTTGCTTCATGACAGTTTGCTTAAGATGCAGCCATCCTGCTAAGCGAACTTGACCCAGTGGTTAGGGCATCCATCTACCACATGAGAGGTCCATAGTTCAAACCCCGGGCCCCCTTGACCCGTGTAGAGCTGGCCCACACACAGTGCTGATGAGCACAAGGAGTGCCGTGCCACAGAGGAGTGTCCCCGTGTAGGGGAGCCCCACACACAAGAAGTGCGCCCCGTAAGGAGAGCCACCCAGCATGAAAGCAAGTTCAGCCTGCCCAGAAATGCCGCCGCACACACGGAGAGTTGACACAACAAGGCGATGCATCAAAAAGAAACACAGATTCCCATGCCAGTGATATGTATAGAAGTGGTCACCAATGAACACGCAGCAAATGGACACAGAGAACAGACAACTGGGGGGCGGGGCGGGGGGGATAGAAAAATAAATAAATAAATCTTTTTTTTTTAAAACTTAAAAAAAAAAAAAGATGCAGCCATCCTAACTACATCCAGATGAAACTTTGGATAGAATCAAGCTACTTGCCCATCTAAAGCTATGGGGAGGCTGCAAGACTGAACTACTGCATGGTTATAAATGAACAATGGACAGGACAAATGGCCTTATGAATGCTTTGAATGTTTACATGTTCATCTTAATCTTGTAAATGGTTTAGTGTATAAAAGGAATCTCATATTTGCTATTTAAATAATACAGTCTGAAGGAAAGACTGAAACAGAGACTGAGTAAACATTTCACCATATGCTGCTGCTGGGTCATAGTAAAGTCAGGACCAGGTGAATATATTCCATTGTATTTTTAGAATGTTGAAAATTGAATAAGCAACTAATTAGAAGAAAATGGAATAAAATAGCCAAAGTGTGGTCCTTCTGGGAGGTCTTCATCACATTATCACTTTTAGGAATTCTTTGAGAATCATGTAAAATTTATAAAAGAATTCCCTAGAACATTCTTAAGGCTCCCTTTAAAACTCTTTGTTACTCAGGGTATAAATAAGAGGGTTCAGCATAAGGGTCACCACAGTGTAGAGGAGGGAAACAAACTTGCCCTGCTCTCTGTATTTACTCTTGGATGGCTGCAGATATATGCAGATGAAGTTCCATTGAAGACAATGACCACCAACAAGTGGGAAGAGCAGGTCCCAAATGCCTTCTGCCTCCCAGTGTTTGACTTGATCTTCGAGAGCCTGGGCAATGTAGGTATAAGAGACCAGGATGAAGGAGACAGGCACTATAAGGAAGAGGACACTAGCCACAAAATCCTCAACCTCATTGAAACTGGTGTCCATGCAAGCCAACTTGATGAGCACAGGGACCTCACAGATGAAATGGTCCACTTGGCAATGACCACAGAAGGGCAGCTGAAGAGTAAGAGTACACTGTATCAGGCTGGTGGCCACCCACTGAGCCACACCATAGAGGCCAGGACCATCCAGAAACAGGGATGCATAAAGACAGTGTAATGGAGGGGACAGCAGAGAGAAACCTAGCAATTGTAGGGCATCACGGTGATCAAAACACACCCTGTTGCACCCAGTGCGTGGGAGGCATAGAGTTGAACAATAAAGCCACCATAGGTAATAGATGTCATGGAATTCCACAAGTTTACCAGGAGCTGGGGAATCACACTGCTGGTGAAGCATAGGTCCAGGAAGGAGAGATGAGAAAGGAAGTAATACGTTGGCATGTGAAGTTTGGGCTCCAGGTGAGATATTAGTATGATGGTAGTGTTACCCAAAATGGTTAGTAAATAACCAAAATAACTATAAATAGAACCTTCTGTAACTGAGGAGGATCAGAAAACCCCAACAGATGAAAACTGTCAGGCTGCTTTCACTGACACTCCTCAAAATCCTCATTTGCGAAATAGTTTCCAGAGTGCTAAGGCATAGCTGAGAAAGATGGCATATTATACAAGGTCAAGTGAGTAACAATGTCACCTCTCATAAAAGTGTCCTATGTTAAACTGATATTAGTATATGTCCTTAGAGCTAATAACATGCATCTATCCATTTTCCTAATGTGTGCAGTCTACCCATTTCACTTCTTAGTTTTCTTCTAATGTTCTTCAAGATAAAGAACAATGGGCATATTAACAAACACCATCATGTGCTATGAGAAACCTTTGAGACCACTGCTTCTTTCCAATCCATCAAAGTTACCCCTTTATATTAACAGATTTTTCTAGTTATAGGAAGGAGGAAATTCAAATAATTCCAACTAAAAACTGATATTTTAAGAAAGTTTCTATTATGGAAAGATATCTCTCATAATCAAGAATTGTAGAAAATATTTCTAAGATTACATGGTTGAACTAAATTGAATGCAACTATTATTAACTAAAAAACAACTCCTGAGAGCTTATATGACCTGCTCAAAGGCATGTGTTTACTGAGAAATAGAAAGCTTGGATGCATTTCTTCTGAATCCATGACAAAATTGATTTTCATTCTACACATTATCTATATTTCCTCTTCCTTCCCCTAGTGCTTCTCTTATTTTCTATTTTTCAATTTTTTTATTGAATTGTCTTTTTTTAAAGGTACATAGATCACAAAAAAATGTTACATTGAAAAATATAGGAGGTTCCCACATAACCCACACCCCACACCCCCACTCCTCCCACATCAACAACCTCTTTCATCATTGTGGCACATCCATTGCATTTAGTGAATGCATTTTGGGGAGCACTGCTGCACCGCATGGATTATAGTTCACATTGTAGTTTACACTTTCCCCAGTGCATTCAGTGGGTTATGGCAGGATATATAATATCCAGCACCTGTCCCTGCAATATCATTTAAGACAACTCCCAGTCCCCAAAATGCCCCCATGTCACATCTCTTCTTCCCTCTCCCTGCCTTCAGTAACTACCATGGCCACCTTCTCCAGATCAATGCTATTGTTTCTTCCATTACTAGTCACAATAGTTTTATAGTAGAATACCAGTAAGTTTGATGTGGGCTATGGGTGGAAGGCTCTTTGTCTCTTCAGAGATAACTAAGCTGTTTGACTTGTGAGTGTGGAACGGTAAGAGGCTGCAGTCCTGCCCTTAGGGAAAATGGCAACAGGCTCCAGTCCCAGGAAATGTTTAACAATGCAAGGGCTATAAACTTTAAGTATTTAGGGGAAATGCAAAAAGTAAATATGCTAAAAGCTTATCTAGAGTATCTGGAGTCCATGCTAAAAGCTTACCTAAGATGTGGAAGATATATGCTAATTGAAGCCTATTGAGAACTGAAACAAAGGGACCATTTGGCCTTTCCTCTCTGTATAAAAGACGTTTGAAAATCTTGTTCAGGGCTCGGGATTCAAACTGAAAGCTCCCAAGTCCGGCCGTCCGTCAATAAACCATTTTTCCTTCTCAAAATCATTCTTGAGTCCTGGCCTCTCTATACTCAAATAATTGAACTTCTCTCAAATTCTACAACAAGTTCACTCTAATCCATATTTTATTCCTCCATCCTGTGGACCCTGAGATGGTGATGTCCACTCCACCTCTATATAGAGAGGGGACTTAGATCCCATATGGTTGATGGATGGTGATTCTTCTGCTTGGAGTTGTAGGCACTCTCAGTTCCCAGGTGTGGTGCTTGACCATCTTCACCTCCCTGTTAGCTGACCTGTGCAAGTCCAACAAACCAGAGCGTAGGAGCTGCAACTCTACTGAGGCTCAGGGTGCTTGTTTTTTTAAATTTGTTTTTGTTGGTTTTTACTGCTTTCTTTTTCAGTGACTAAAGACCCTTTGAATTTTAGGAAATGAATGGTATCTGGTATTTTTATTCCCTATGTACTTAAATTTCTTTTCCTGGAATCATTTGCATTCCAACCATCATTCAGAGTGTGAATGAAAAATGTGTTTCCTGGTAAAGGAAGCAAGCAAGTAAAAGGATTTTCACTTACAAATGAAGAAACCATGTATGATATATGAAATGACACCATCCAGTAAGCTATTAATTATGGCAGTACTATAGAAGCTGCAGTCCTTTCCTCTAATCTAATATTACTAAGAAGGCTTCCCTCAATCCTGCTGAAAAATAAAATAGTTCATTAATATTATACATTCCCAAAACCTTTGTTTTAAATATTTGATTTAAGTTTTATCTCTGTTTCTTCACAATAGCTGGTGATTTCACAGCAACCAAGCCCACGATGCTCTCTCAAAAAATACATTTAGCAGTCTGCACAAGTTACATCCCTCATTTTACACCTCTTTGCTTTTCCCAAGAGAGTCTGAACAGCTCAAGCCAACTATTAGATAGTTGATATCATTGTCCAATGAATGAATGAAGAGATGCCTAAAAATATGGTTGGAAGCAAAACTTTTCAATTCTCCAGAATGTAATTTCTGGTAATGATAATTAATATTTAAATTATTTCCAATGTAATTCCAATTACTTTATGTTGGAATGAAATTCCAAAATATATATATTTTAAATTTCAGCAGAATATCTTCATTTAAATTATTTTGAAAATAGTATTTTAATTAATTTGAATAACATTGAACAACAGTGGCTATAACATTAGAGATCCTCTTTATTTAAATGGATCTTCTGTGATAACTCCAATCCTAGGCATGACGTTTTCTTGGTAAATCTTATTTCTTCCCTCTGACCTTTGTAGATGCCCATATCTCCATTTTATTCACTAAATTCACTTCAACAATATAGTAATGAAGTAAGGAGAGCCAGTTCTTTTCAAACCCAAGAGATATGATTGGCTCTCCTAGTATTAAATGAAAGTTAACTTTGCTAACTTCCCATTGTATCTATCTTATTATTAATACTTCTGGGTGAGCCTCAACTTATGAATACCTAAAATGATGCAGGGATAGTAATTGCCAGCACCTTGTACTTATTCATAGACTCATTAGGGAAAGGCATATCACCATGTACTCTTCAAGGGTCTGTGGTGACACCTTAAGTAGAACTAGCAACTCTGACAGGGAAATCCTGTGCTAGATTCATGGAACATAAAATGTTCCTGCTCAACCCTGTTAAATGTTCAGTGAGATGACTTAGTAAAATTTCCTGAATTTATAACCCTAATCCACCCACTTGTGATCTCATCCTCACCCTCTGCATAAATCTCTCTCAAATTTCTAATCCTCCATGAATATTAACTGCCATAAGCACATGTGGTTCTATTCTTCTTAATAGCATTAATGTGGGTAAGGGGCACTTATAACTGTGACAACTTGTCATCAACTTCACCTCAAATTTGCCATTCCAAAAATGGAAACACACGGCAATTTCCTCATCATTAGCTTTTTCATTCCCCCCCACTGTCTCCAAGTAGAAAGCTTCAAAGATTTCATTTATATTCCAAAAGTAAATATTTCCTTTAAAAATTGATTTTCTTCTGGTGAATTTTATGCAAAATTAACTACTATTAGTCTTCCCTTTCCACCTGCAAGTCAGACTCTACCCGATGTCTTCTCCTGTTTTTTGGTTTTTTTTAAATTCATTTTTTAAAAAATATATTACATTCAAAAACTATGAGGTCCCATTCAACCCCACCACCCCCACCCCCCATTCCCCCCACAGCAACACTCTCTCCCATCATCATGACACATCCATTGCACCTGGTAAGTACATCCCTGGGCATTGCTGCACCTCATAGACAATGGTCCACATCATAGCCCACACTCTCCCACGTTCCATCCAGTGGGCCCTGGGGGGATCTACAATGTCCCGTAGTTGTCCGTGAAGCACCACCCAGGACAACTCCAAGTCCCAAAAACGCCTCCCCATTTCATCTCTTCCTCCCATTCCCCACACCCAGCAGCCACCATGGCCACCTTTCCCACACCAATGCCACATTTTCTCTGTGGACCTTGGATTGGTTGTGTCCATTGCACATCTATGTCAAGTGGGGGCTTGGATTCCATATGGATACTGGATGCAATCTTCCTGTTTTCAGTTGTAGGCACTCTAGGCTCCATGGTGTGGTGGTTGACCTTCTTCAACTCCATGTTAGCTGAGTGGGGTAAGTCCAATAAATCAGAGTGTAGGAGCTGAAGTCTGTTGAGGCTCAGGGCCTGCCTATCATATTGTCAGTGCAGAGATTCAAATCCCCTAAATATATCTTAAACCCCAGCACCAACTACAATTCCAGTAAAGTAGCATGAAAGTCTTATGAAAAGAGATCCCATCTGAGTCCAGTTCCATCATGCAGAAACACCAGCTCCAAAGAAGGGCCATCTGATATGGCAGTGAACCCCATCTGCCATGACCATAGAACCCGTGGGTCTCTTTATCTCTCAAAAGAACCAATACCTGGGGTTGTATCTACTTTATCTGTCTCTTAGACTCTGCTCAGTTGTGCATAAGGGCAATCCTTCTGACAACCTCAAGACTCTTTTTTAGAGACTCGTAGCCATATAAACTCATTTCTCCTTTCCATTTCCCCCTTACATTAGGTCAAACAGCATTTTGAAGTCATGTTATTATATGTAGACAGGGATATTCTGCTGATTTGCATTGAACCTTTAATTCAAGGTCATTTTCTAGTTGTATCTTCAGCTGGTATTTGGTAGTGATCCCTTGGTGCCAGGGAGGCTCATCCCCAGGTGTCATGTCCCACCCTGGGAGGAATGCACTGCATCTACATGCTGAGTTTGGCTTCGAGACTGGCCACATTTGATTAACATGAAGGCTGTCAGGAGGAAACTCCCAGGCAAAATGCTGCCCTAGGCCTTGTTCTTATTGCAGGTGTATAGGCTCACAAGCATAGCCATTAGTATCAGAAGCCCGCTGTTGGACCCTCATTCCTTCCTGGTTCTTACCGTTGCACCTGGGGGACTGCTGCTGCTCCCCTAGGGACCACAACAGAGGCCCCCCGGCCAGGAACCCAGTACCCCCCCAGCTGTTGTTTTTAATTGTTTCCACTATAAGTATATCTAAACATTACCATACACCCTGGGCATATGCCCTGTATAACTCCCTGTCAACCATATATAGTCTGTCAATAACATTCCATACCAGTGTTCCTCCGCTGCCATTTTTGAACCACTCTGTGATCCAAAATTTCCCGTAAAGTGAATCCCAATATAATGTCAATTTCCCTTACTAGTAAAATGGAATATAGTGATGAGTTTAAAGGTTAGATCTAGAGTACATATTGATTTGGAAAAATTTCTATATCCTATCTTTTTCTTTTCTTTTCTCCTAATTATTGAGCTTCTCTTCACAACAGTCTTAGATCACAGTAATTCATATATACAATATACAGTACTCCCACACATCCACCATAAAACCTTTTCCCTTCCACAGCGATAATCTTTTAACTTATTCATATCATATTTCCTGAAACTGATGTACAGACTCTGAAACAATAGCTTTCAAACAAGGTGACATCTGTGCTTACAATGTGGTCCATACTTTAGGATATACAGTTTTCTAAATTTTTTAGTTAGCCTATGTTTTACATTATGGTTTACATTATTAGTCTGTCATCCCCTATATGTTTTTGGTGTAATATTACATGTTTTATATTCATCCTCGTGTACTCTCGCGAAACTCCTCTCTTGCCCCCACATTTGCCTTGGTTCCATCCATTCCACATCCATTTTCCCCTCCCCTTGGGGCCCACAGTGACAACCAATCTCCATTTCCTGAGGAGCCACGCCCAGAGATACTTGCAGCAGTGTTCGGGGCCTGACTTTCTCAAATGCCCAAATGCCCTGGGAGCCACCCTTTCTCTTGAGAGATACAGTTCTCGAGATGGCATTAGTCCTCCCCAGGATATGGGTCCACACCAACTCTCACTTCTTGGGTCTCTACCCAATGGTGCAACCCACCCTGGCAAAATGAGCATTCAGACATTCCCCAGGAGTCCGTCCTGCATCAGACCATCCCCTCTGAGCATCCTAAACAGGTAACCCTCCTAATTGTATTTTGATACGATTTTCTCAGCATTTGACTCTCAACCAACACCTGACACTCTCCTATGTTCGTATGTTGCCCCTCACTACCCGCAATTTTTTGGGCAATATTACCCATCCGCCTATCCCCAGCACCCCTCAAATCCACAAAGCCCGACCGGAAGGCAGCCCCTTGCCCCCATTTTATCTCTTCTTTGTGCTCATACTTACCACCAGCTCATCATAGATTCCACCCCTGCAAACATTGGCTCACATCCTTCCTCCACCCCTGGATTTCCTGTAAGCCTATTTTCCGGTCTCTAGCTCTCTAGGCAGGTTGCTTATTTCATATCATTGAGGTCATGCAGTATTTGTCCTTCAATGCCTGGGTTGCTTCACTCAACATAAGGTTCTCAAGATTCATCCATGTTATCACGTGTGTTTGTAGTGTATTTGTTCTTACAGCCGAGTAGTATTCCATTGTGTGTATATACCACATTTTATTGATTCACTCATCTGTTGATGGGCATTTGGATTGATTCCAACTTTTGGCGATAGTAAACAATGCTGCTATGAACATTGGTGTACATATATCGGTTTGTGTCCTTGTTTTCATTCTGCTGGGTATATACCCAGCAGTGGTATTGCTGGGTCATATGGCAAATCTATGGTTAGTTTTCTGAGAAACCTCCAAACTGTCCTCCAGAATAGTTGGATCCATCTGCATTCCCACCAGCAGTGCATGAGTGTTCCCCTTTCTTCACATCCTCTCCAGCATTTGTATTCTTCTGTTTTTTTCATAGCTGCCAATCTTATGGGAGTAAGATGGTATCTCATTGTAGTTTTGATTTGCATTTCCCTGATAGCTAGAGATTTGGAGCATTTTTTCATGTGCTTTTTAGTCATTTGTATTTCTTCTTTGTAGAAGTGTCTGTTTAAATCTTTTTCCCATTTTTTAAATGGGTTGTTTATCTTTTTATTTTCAAGATATATGAGTTCTTTATATATGCAAGTTATAAGTCTCTTATCAGATATATGGTTGCCAAATATTTTCTGCCATTGTGTGGGTTCTCTTTTTACTTTCTTGACAAACTCCTTTGAGGTGCAGAAGGCTTTAATTTTGTGGAAGTCCCATTTATCTATTTGTTATTTTGCTGCTCGTGCTTTTAGTGTGATATTCATGAAGCCATTTCCTATTATAAGGTCCTGTAGATGTTTCCCTACACTGCTTTCCAGGATCTTTATGGTCTTGGCTCTTATATTTAGGTCTTTGATCCATCTTGAGTTGATCTTTTTATAAGGTGTGAGCTGGTAATCCTCTTTCATTCTTCTACATATGGCTATCCAGTTTTCCAGGCACCATTTGTTGAAGAGGCCATTCTCTCCCAGTTGAGAGGATTTGGTGGCTTTATCGAATATTATATGAGGTTCTATATCAGAACTTTCAATTCGATTCCATTGGTCTGTGTGTCTCTCCTTATGCCAATACCATGCTGTTTTCACTACTGTAGCTTTGTAGTATGTTTTGAAGTCAGGAAGTGTGATTCCTCCAATTTCATTTTTCTTTTTCAATATGTCTTTGGCTATTCGGGGCCTCTTTCCTTTCCAAATAATTTTCATACTTAGTTTTCCTAGTTCCTTAAAGAAGGCTGTGTTGATTTTTATTGGGATTGCATTGAATGTGTAGATCAGTTTTGGTAGGATAGACATCTTAATAATATTCAGTCTTCCTATCCATGAACAAGTAATATTCTTCCATTTATTTAGGTCTTCTTTGATTTCCTTGAAGAGTCTTGTATAGTTCTCAGTGTATAAGTTTTTTACCTCTTTATTTAAATTTATTCCTAAGTATTTGAGTTTTTTATTTACTATGGTGAATGGTATTTGTTTCTTGATTTCCTCCTGATCTTGCTCATTATTGGTGTACAGAAATGCTACTGATTTTTGCGCATTGATCTTATAACCTGCGACTTTACTAAACTCATTTATGAGTTCTAGAAGCTTTGTTGTAGACCTCTCAAGGTTTTCTATGTATAGGATCATGTCATCTGCAAATAATGAAATTTTGACTTCTTCCTTTCCAATTTGAATGCCTTTTATATCTGGTTCTTGCCTCAGTGCTCGAGCAAGTACTTCTAAGACAATGTTAAATAGGAGCAGAGACAATGGGCATCCTTGTCTTGTTCCTGAGTTTAGAGGGAAGGATTTTAGGATTTCTCCATTGTAAACAATGTTAGCTGTAGGTTTTTCATATGTACTCTTTATCATGTTCAAAAAGTTTCCTTGTATTCCAATCTTTTGGAGTGTTTTTATCAAGAAAGGGTGCTGTATTTTGTCAAATGCTTTTTCTGCATCTTTAGATATAATCATGTGGTTTTTTTTCCTTCAATCTCTTTATGTGGTGTATTACATTGATTGATTTTCTTTATGTTGAACCATCCTTGCATACCTGGAATAAATCCCACTTGGTCGAGGTGTATAATTCATTTTAATGTGTTGTTGATTATGATTAGCAAGTATTTTGTTAAGTATTTTTGCATCTAGGTTCATTAGAGAAATTGGTCTGTAATTTTCCTTTCTTGTGGTGTCTTTGTTTGGCTTTGGTACTAGGGTAATGTTGGCATCATAGAAGGAGTTCGGCAATGTTCCTTCTATTTTGATTTTTTGGAATAGTTTCAGCAGGATTGGTGTTAGTTCGTTCTGGAATGTTTTGTAGAATTCACCTGTGAAGCCATCTGGCCCTGGGCTCTTCTTAGTTGGGAGATTTTTAACGACTGATTCTATCTCTTTGCTTGTGATTGGTTTGTTAAGATCATCAATTTCTTCTTTCATCAATATGGGCTGCTTATGTGTTTCTAGGAATTTGTCCATTTCCTCTTAATTGTCATTTTTGTTGGAATATATTTTTTCAAAGTGTCCTCTTATGATAGTCTTTATTTCTGTGGGGTCAGTGGTGATATCTCCTTTCTCATTTCTTATTTTGTGTATTTGCTTTTCTGTCTTTTTTTCTTTGTTAGTCTCACTAAAGGTTTGTCAATTTTGTTGATCTTCTCAAAAAACCAGCTCTTGGTCTTGTTTATCTTTTCAAGTGCTTTCTTATTTTCTATTTCATTTAGTTCTGCTCTTATCTTTGTTATTTCCTTCCTTCTTCTTCCTGTTGGGTTACTTTGTTGTTGTTTTTCTAATTCCTTCAAATGTGCAGTTCTTCAATTTTTGCTCTTTCTTCTTTTTTGATATA
Organism: Dasypus novemcinctus; assembly: GCF_030445035.2. Lineage (NCBI taxonomy): Eukaryota > Metazoa > Chordata > Mammalia > Cingulata > Dasypodidae > Dasypus > Dasypus novemcinctus. The sequence continues at coordinate 7,856,281 of NC_080694.1, read as the reverse complement.
TGAATTTATGGCTATAAATTTCCCTCTCAGTACTGCTTTTGCTGCATCCCATACATTTTCGTATGTTGTGTTATCATTATCATTTGTTTCAAGGTAGTCATTGATTTCTTTTGAGATTTCCTCTTTGACCCACTGTTTTTCTAAGAGTGTGCTGTTTAATTTCCAAATTGTGGTGTGAAATCTGGGCCTCTGTGCCTTGCAAATTTCCAGCTTCACTCCACTGTGGTCAGAGATATTGTTTTGTATGATTTCGATCTTTCTGAATTCATTAAGCCTTTCTTTGTGGCCTAGCATATGGTTTATTTTGGAGAATGATCCATGTGCATTTGAGAAAAATGTATATCCTGCTGTTTTTGGGTGTAATGATCTATATATGTCTATTAGATCCAGCTCCTCTAATATACTGTTCAAATGTTTTGTTTCTTTAGTGATTCTCTTTTGAGATGTTCTGTCCAGAGTTGATAGTGCTATATTAAAATCCCTCACTATAATTATAGATGCATCTATTTTTTCACTTAGTTTTTCCAGCGTTTGCCTCACGTATTTAGAGGCACCCTTGTTAGAGTATAAATATTTATGATTGTTCAATCTTCTTGACAGATTGTCCCTTTCACTAAAATATAGTATCCTTCTTTGTCTCTCACAATTGTTTCACATTTAAAGTCTATTTTGTCTGATATTAATGTAGCTACTCCTGCCTATTTTTGGTTATTGTTTGCTTGTATGATTGTTTTCCAGCCATTCACTTTCAACCTCCATGAGTCTCTGGGTCTAAGATGTGTCTCCTGTAGACAGCATATAGATGGGTCATATTTCCTTATCCAATATCCCAGTCTGAATCTTTTGATAGGTGAGTTTAATCCATTGACATTCAGTGTTATTACTTTCAAGGAATTATTTATGTTAGCCATATTTTGATTGGATTTGTGTTTGTCATATTTTGTTTGTATTTTTTTCCCCTTCTATTTTTGTCTTTTTTGTTGCTCCTACACTCTCCTCCAACTCTGCCTGTCCTGTTTTTTCCTTTCTTCCTGCAGAACTCCCTTTAGAATTTCTTGAAGGGGAGGTTTCTTGTTGGTATACTCTTTCAGTTTCTGTTTGTCTGCGAATATTTTGAACTCTCCATCATTTTTGAATGCTACTTTAGCTGGATAGAGTATTCTTGGTTGGAAATTTTTTTCCTTTAGTACCTTGACTATATCATACCACTGCCTTCTTGCCTCCATGGTTTCAGATGAGAAATCAGCTCTTAATCTTATGGAGCTTCCCTTGTATGTGATGGTTTTCTTTTCTCTTGCTGCTTTTAGAATTTTCTCTTTGTCTTGAGCATTGGATAATTTGACAAGTATATGTCTCGTTGTGGGCCTGTTGGGGTTTATGACTAGTGGAGTGTGCTGTGCTTCTTGGATATGTACATCTGCCTCTTTCAGTAGATTTGGGAAGTTTTCTGTCATTATTTCCTGAAACACTCCTTCTGACCCCTTTCCCTTCTTTTCTCCTTCTGGAATGCCTATAATATGTATGTTTGAGCGTTTTGCATTATCATTCAGGTCCCTAAGTCCTAGCTGGATATTTTCTATCTTTTTATCGACCACTTCTACTATCTGTTTGATTTCCAATGTACTGTCTTCCACATCACTAATTCTCTGCTCTGCCTCTTCTAGTCTGCTGATATTTGCTGCAAATGTATTTTTGATTTCTTGAACTATGATGTTCATTTCCATCATATCTGTTATCTTTTTGTGTATGTCTGTAATTTCCCCTCCAAGTGTTGTCTTCATGTTGTTAACCTCTTCCTTTACTTCAACAAATTTGTCGGGGATAAATGTTCTGAGATCTTTCATTGCTTGTGCGAAGTTCTGCTCCCCTTCCTGATTTTTAGTTTGTTGATTGGATTCAGCCATGTTTTCCTGATTACTGGTTTGGTTTGTAGATTTTTGTTGCTGTCTGGTCATCATTTTTTCTTGACGGGCTTAATCAGTTCCTTAGCATCTTTGTCTAGTCTTGGAGATTAATTAGCTGTTGTTTTTGCGTAAGTGTTATATCTTCTCTTTGTCACTTTGTGCTTATTCTAATTTCTTATTGCTGGTTAAGTTCACTTTAAAGGAAAGTATTAGTGCCGGGGAAAGGCCATTGTGTAAGCAAGGAAAAAGTGTAAAGTAGTATTGGTGATATATGTTAACAAATCAACAATATGAGATCTGGGAGGATGGAGGTTAGATTCATGTAAATTGGTAGAGTTATAGCAGTAGGTAGAGTACCTATAATGATGTAGATGACTGAATATGGGAGGAATATGGTATGAACTAAAAAGCTATTGTTTGTGAGAGAGAGGGAAAGAGAAAAGAAAGGTAATAGTTTCAAGAGTGGATACCAGACAGAAAAGAAAACAAAGGTATTAGAAATTAAGAGTTAGACACTTTGTGGATCAAAGAAAGAGAGGTGGAATATAGGAGAGATAGTAGATGATGGAGGATATCAAGATGTAGGGGAAAGAGGTAGTGTAGATAGCCAAAATCTATTCACACAGAAATGAGGCAGTGGAGGATGAGGAAACCCAGTCAATGTGAGGTGCTTCCTGCAGCACCTATTGTATAGTTAAGATAAAATAGAATAAGAAGAAGATGGGGGACAAGAGAGAGCAAGAGAAAAAAAGACTTTGGGGAATTCACTGGGAGAAAAGACTAGGGGATAATGCAATGTTAGGAATCAGAACAAAAAAAAATAGAATAAAAAATAAAAACAAAACAAAACAAAAAAGAAAAAACACAAACATTGAGGGCTAGGACATTCAAGGACCTCAGATGGACCTCAGGGCGTGATGGATTCAGGGATGGAAAGTCTGAGATATTGACGACTCAAGAGGTGTGAGTCTCTGGGATGTGGGCCACCAGGGTTTAGGGGACTCTGATCTGGCAACCTCAAGTCCAGTTAACAGGAAGCCTGGGAGCACCACAGTGCATCACAGCCTTCAGGGATCCCCACAGCTGGGTTCCAGCCTTATTTGTGAGGTCACATCCACAAGCTCTATCCTGTGTTCTGTACCCTACAATTCACTCACTCACTAGGGTCTATTCTGTGGATATATCACCAATTGACTTCAGGAACCCTCCCACCCTGTGATCCCCCAGAACGGCCACCTGGGGGTGCCTCTAGGCTGCAGCTAATTTAATGACTCAGCTCAATAGCCAGGTCCGGGGCTCCAGCCGGAAACATTAATAACAAAGTCCACACCCGAAATTCCCACACTTCGCAAAATATTCCCCTAATCAGCTTCCAAACGTCTCCCACCCTACCAGACCCTGGTGGCGTCTCTTTATTTTATTTTTTTTGGCTTTTATTTTATTTTATTATTTTTTTGTTTTTTTGGTGTCTCTTTATTGCTATCACTTTAAGACCACTGTAGATCGGGAGCCAGGCTTGGGGGGGGGGCGTGGCTCTAGGCGGAAGCGCTATTGTTTGTGGGCACAATCAAAAAATTCCCCCACTTTGCCATAAAACTCCCGTTTGTCTGCAAGCTCCTCCAGTCCTATCAACCCCCCAATAGGCCACCCAGGACCCACGAATTCCCCAGTACTGCAGAGGCTCCAAAAAGAAAATGCCGCAGCAGCTCCCCGCTTGCTGCTGCAGCTCCACCCACCCAAGGAGGTAACTTTCCGCGCGCAGCCAGGACCTCCGTGTATATTTTATAGATGTATCCTCTTGTTACCTTCCCACCAAATCCAAGTCCAGACATCTTCCGACCAGCAAAAATCCTGAAACAGCCCAGTCCCGAAGAGCCTCCAATGCCAGCGCCCAGCCGCCTCCCTGCAGGAGATACTATCAGGCAAGTTCACTCAGCCACCATCTTGCCCTCCCTCTCCCCTCTCCTGTTGTTGAGCTCCCAAGTATCTGGCTTAATATTCCACACACATATATTTCCATGATGCACATATCCCCATTCATTATGAATCATTAAAGTCTTCAGAGTAAACATTCATGAGCAAACTAAGAGAGCAATAGGATTATTCAGGCTTTTTCCATGACAGAACACAAGGAAAATAATTAATTCCACACATACATACCATTTAACTTGAAGTTATTTAGTAATAACATTTTTTGAAGACATAAAATATCTTCATTACTCATTACAAATATCCTATGCGACCGAATACAAAAAAGTTTGAAATGAATTCTAAAAAACACTTTGTTTTTAAGGAGAGAGAGATATTGGTTGAGTGAATGCAATATTTCTATAACTTCTCACTTTATTTATTTTGTGTGTGTGTGTGCCACATTCATTCCATTTGGTGAATACATTTTGGAGCACTGCTGCACCAAATGGATAATCGCTTACGTTGTAGTTTACACTCTCCCCCAGTACACGCAGTGGGTTATGGGAGAATATAATGTCCAGTATTTGTTCCTACACTATCATTTAGGACAACTCCAAGTCCCAAAAATGCCCCCACAGCACATCTCTTCTTCCCTCTTCCTGCCCTCACCAACTACCATGGCCACTTTCTCCATATCAATGCTACAATTTCTTCCATTACTAGTCACAGTAGTTCCATAGTAGAATATCAGTAAGTCCACTCTGATCCATATTTTATTCGTCCATCCTGTGGGCCCTGGGAGCATCACACTTCAGATCTAATAACTTTAACAAAAATAAATAAATAAAAAAGAAATATCTCTCTAAACAGGAACAATCCTAAACTATGCAACTCCCATAAGCCTATATCATATGTTCCATAGATCATGTCCTGATACATTAAAATTTCATAAAAAACACTTGGACACAGAAAGCAAAACCATCTTTGCTAAGCCCCAAGAGATAATGTTTTTGGTACATGCAGCCAGGGGTACAACATGGATATGACTATTGCACATAATGGAAAGAATTAAATGACTTTCAAACTAGATGTTGGGGCTTGCTAGGAATGTGTTTGAAGATACTGATCCAGTTCCTTCACTCATAAGGAAAAGAATTTGAAAGTGGGAAATCCCAGTGACTTACTCCTTGATAGGCATGGGGCTTATGCAGGGGGAGAAAGAAAGAAATGAAATAAAAAGGGTTTGTTGATGTGGCATCATCACTCCCAAGATTACTCTCTTTCCTCTGTGGGAAATATGTAGCTCATTAAAATGTCCATAATAGAGGATCCTGGGACATGGCCAAGGGGGGAAAAAAAGAAAACTTCCGTCTTGCAGTAAGATATCGGCAACTTAACCTGGCATGCTTGTAATCACTTGCAAATTAAATTCATTCTGATTACCCCTTGATAATGTCTGCATGAGGCAGTAGAAAAAGATTATCATTGAGTGGTCTATAGAGAAGTAGTCTCTTGCATAAATCCCTGGAGTAACTGACCTAGGGTATCAAGTAAGCTACTGACTGAATTTTAATTGAACAGCAAATGTCAGGCATTCTAGTACTGTGTGCTGTTCTCACTATTTTATAATTTCTATTTTATATTTCTGAGCAGTTGTTAAATGAGTAATTCTATTCCTATTCCTTTTATATTAAAGTATCTCAGTTGTAAAAATTGAGCTATTTGAAATAGGAGAATTTCTATTCTCACATGGTTCCATAATTATCTATTCATACTTATTGTCAATTTCTAAAATCTACATTGTAAGGAAAAAAATCATTTTTGCTTTCCCATTTCTCAGTTTACTGAGAATTCAAAGACTTTTGTGACTTTCTCAGTACAAGGGATAGCATTCCATTTCTAACCATGCCCTGCTTTATTGTGTGAATATATGTTCTGACTCTTCTAATAACTTTTAAGGAAATTTAGTCCCTACCCTTATAATGTATCATACCACCTAAAATCTATTTGGATCCTATAGCTAGCAACCTCTTTAAAACTCACCTGTACATTTTTTCTGTTAATATTCATACATTAATATATTTGTCATTAGCAAATAGAAACAATTATTTTCTCCTTCAAGATGAGGCTTACTATTTAAATAATGTTTCTTTCTCTAATGTCAATGTCAATTCAGTACCAAATATCAAAATAAAATTTTAAAAACACATGTAACAATCTTTGGTTAGAATGAGGTAGATATCTGACATTTGTTGAAATGAGAGAATTTTCCCTTATTATTGACTTTTATTTTTTTCATAATAAATACAACCATATAGTAAAAATCTACCAATAAACTTAGCTGGGTCATTAGCTTGTAGCTCTATTAAGACATGGTTACCATTTGTTCACATATGTATCATCAGTGCATCAATAAAAACTGAACCCAGGGGGAACGGATGTGGCTCAAGCAGATGGGCATCTGCTTCCCATATGGGGGTCCTGGGTTTGGTTCCCAGTGCATTCTAAAGAAGACCAGCAGGAAAGCAAGCTGATGCAATGGGCTGGCAAATTGAGCTTATGCAATGAGATAAAGGAACAAGGAGGTGCAACAAGGAGACAGGGATAATCACAACAAGCAGGGAGCAGATGTGGCTCAAGTATTGGGCAGCTACCTCCAACATGGGAGGTCCTGGGTTCAGGTCACAGGGCCTCCTAAAAGATGAGCAGACACAGAGAGCACACACACAATGAGTAGACACAGAGCAGAGTACAAGCACAAAAAGCAAGGGTGTGGGTTAAGAAATTTAAAAATCTTTAAAAAATAATAATAAATGAATGAACCCATTTTGTAAAGAAGGAAATAAGAAAACTGAAGTTCCATGATGTATTAAAATTATATGCACCTGGTAATGTGTGAAAGAATAAAGGGTATGCTTGATTAATTATTTAATTAATGATCTCTCTCTAGTAGTCCACATGACAGGTGTTTGAAACAAACTGGAAAGAAGTGGATATATTAGAGACATAACTAAAAAGAAAAAAATTACATTATTGTGGATAGGTTACGTTACAACAAGTGAGAGGGAGGAATAGGTTAAACATGTTGTCACAGGTGACAGATGAATGTTTTCCTTATTCTGATATCAGAAAGAGTGAATAGCAAACAGAAACTTAGAGAGCTTGTGATTTTTGTTTTAATGTGTTCATATGAGAATGCTTAAAACCCCCAAGTGAAATGGAGAGTTAGAGAGGCAGAGGAACCCCTTCTCTTCCAGAAAAATGTCTAGAGGATTCTCTGGAGGGCTGCTGTGGGACTCAGGACACCAGGGGATGGTGAATGCAGAAGAGAGAGGGGCAAAGGAAAGGAGTCTCAGCTGGCTGGAAAAATCCCAAGAGTAAAGCTGTAGCAGCAGCTGCTGGTACACATACCCCCCACCCACAGAGCAAACAGCAGACTGAGGGGCTTGCTGGGCTCCTCTTCCCCAAGGAAGTGGAGATGGAGGGACACAGTTTACAGACAATTCAGATTTTGGTCAGTGAACTTGGTGTACTTCATCCCAGGGATTACACACTTTTAGGCCAGGTGGGGCCATGAAATTGTCCCTGGAGCTAGCAGGGAGCTAAAGATAATTTGTCTTCTCCAACACCTGATTTTCTGCCCTGGGCTGGTTGCTGAGCAGGCAGAGGGACAGGCCAGCCAAGGGAGGAGAAAAACTGATGATAACCTTGTTTTGCAAAGTCTGGCCTGCCCTGAGAACATTGTTTCTGCAAGGTCAGCCCTGGGGGATTCAATGAACGCATTCACCCTAGCATCTGGGATCTAAACTAAAAGGTCTGTCAAAGAGCGCCATCTGCTGAAAGACCAGAAAAGTGCATGAAAATGAGGGAAAAATAATACTAAAAACACAAAGGAGGCAATCAGCTGCCTTTACAGCCCCCCCCCCCCACCCGCCAAGGCCCTTGGCAACTGACTTACACCTGATTACTGAGTCCTTAGCCCTGGCTTGAGCAGTTAAACAGAGGTAGTCCTAAATATCTAGAAGAATTTGAACCAAGAATCAAAGAACAGTGGGAGCACACAGCTACTTAACAGTAAATCTTTGGCAAGAGAGAAACTGAACATCAGAGTAAACTCAGCATCATAATCAGATTCCTAATCATCAGCAAAACATTACAAGCAATACTAAGAAAAAGTAAGATATGACTAAAGCAAAGGAACAAAGCAAAGCTCCAGATGACATGCAGGACTTGAAACAACTCATTAAAAAAGAAGAAAAGAAAATTACAGACTAAATCTCTCTAATGAGCATAGATGCAAAAATTCTCAACAAAGTACTTGTAAATAGAATCCAAAAGCATATTAAAAGAATTAGACTCCACGATCAAGTGGGTTTTATTCCTCATATGCAAGTGTGCTTTAACCAAAGAAAATCAAATACATCACATTAACAAATTGAAGGGGGAAAGTGATCATCTCAATTGACACAGAAAAATCATGTGAATAAATACAGCTTTCTTTCTTAATAAAAACAATTTAAAAGATAGTTATAGAAGGAAAGTTCCTGGCATAATCAAGGGCATATAGGAATATATCACAGCCAATATCATACTCAGTGGGGAGAGGTTGAAACCTTTCTCTCTCAGGAACAAGACAAGGATGACCACTGTCACCATCACTATTATTCAATACTGTGATACAAGTTCTTGCTAGAGCAATTAGGCAAGAAAGAAAAGTCATCCAAATTGGAAAAGAGGGAGTAAAACTCTAACTATTCCCAGATGATGTGATCTTATATTTAGAAAATTCTGAAATCTCTACAACAAAGCTGTTACAGCTAATAAATGAGTTCAGCAAAGTGTCAGAATAAAAGATCAATAGGAAAAAAGATGGTGTTTCTAGGTACTAGTAATGAGCAAGCTGATGAGGAAATTTTAAAAAATTGTATTTACAATAACAAAAACAGATTCAAATATCTAGAAGTTAATTTAACCAAGAATGTAAAGGATCTTTATTCAGGAAACTACAAAACACTGCTAAAAGAAATCAAAGAAGACCCAAACAAATGCAAGGGCATTATGTGTCCATGCACTGGAAGACTAAACATTGTGAAGATGTCAATTCTACCCAAACTCATTTATAGATTCAATGCATTATCAACTAAAATTCCAATGACTCACTTTACAGATATAGAAAAGTCACTTACGGATTTATTTGAAAGGGAAAGGTATCCTGAGCAAAAACATCCTTGAAAGAAGAGCAAAGTCAGAAGACTCATGCCTTCTGATCTTGAAGTGTATTACATAGATACGTGGTTAAAACAGCAGAGTTTTGGAATAAAGATAGATAAATTAATCAATGGAATGAAATTGAGAGTTCAGAAATAGACCCTCCTTTAAGGTCAAATGATTTTTGGTAACCTACAAAATCCCTTTTTCTTGACCAGAACAGTCTCTTCAAAAAATGGTGCTGGGAGAACTGGATATCCCTAAACAAAAGAATGAATGACAAGTCCTATCTCACCCCCTATACAAAAATCAACTCCAAATGAACCAAAGACCTAAACATAAAAGCCAAGGCAATAAAACTCCTAGAAGATAATGTAAGGCAACATTTACAAGATCTTGTAGAAGATGGGGTTCTCTTAAACCTTACTCCCAAAGTATAAGCAAAAAAGGAAAATCAAGATAAATGGGACCTCCTCAAAATTAAACACTTCTCCTCCGAATAAGGACTTTGTGAATATGGTAAAAAGGCAGCCTATTCAATGGGAGAAAATATTTGGAAATCACATCAGGCAAGAGTCTAATATCCATTATATAAAGAGATCCTACAACTCAGCAACAAAAAGACAGATGACCCGATTAAAAAATGGGCAAAAAACCTGAATAGACATTATTCTATAAAAAGAAATACAAATGGTGTAAAAACACATGAAAAACTGTTCAACATCACTGACTATCAAGGAAATGCAAGTCAAAGCTACAATGAGATTTCATTTCACACCTTCTAGAATGGCCACTATTAACAAAACAGGAATCTAAAGATGTTGGAGAGGAATGTAGAGCGTTAGGAATGCTTACTCACTGTTACTGGTAATGTAGGATAGTACAGCCACTGTAGAAGTCTGTTTGGTGGTTCCTAAGGAAATTAGATATTTACCATGTGACCCAGCAATATCACTACTAGGTATATAACCCAGAAAAATGGAAAGCAGTGACATGAACAGACATCTGCACACTGATGTACATAGTGACATTATTCACAATTACTAAAAGATGGAATCAGTCCCCATGTTCATCAGCTGATAAATGGATAAACAATCTGTGGTATATACACACAATGGAATATTTTTCAGGAGTAAAAAGTGATGAAGTCCTGAAACATGACAATATGGATGAACCTACAGGACATTATGTTGAGTGAAGGAAGCCAGGCACAAAAGAAGAAATATTGCATGATTTCATTATTATGAATTAAATATGATGAGCAAAATCATGAAGTTAATAGCTTGAATATCTCATCAGAAAATAGAATGGGGTTACAGCATGGAAAACTGAAGTTTGATTTTGCAGAATTTGTTTAAAATTTTGTAAATATTTGGAAATGAATTATAATGGTGAAAGAGCATCATAGGACTTATAATGAATAGTGCAAGCATATGGGGATTATACTGGTCTTTTTTTTTGTTGATTTTTTATTTTTATTTTTTTGAGTAATGAAAATGGTCTAATATTAATTGAAGTGATAAATGCACAACTGTGATTATACCAAATACCATTGATGTACACTTTAATAAATTATATGGTTTATGAAAAAAAAATATGGTGGGGTGGAAAAATACACCAAATGTAAGCATATACAATAGTTAGTATAACAGTAATACACTGAAGATACTCTTTCATAATTTGTTACAAATATTTCACAACAATGCAAGGTATAGGTGGTGGGGTGATGTATGGGCACCCTGTAGGATGTTATTATGCATGATGACTTTATAAGTTCACAGCTTATACTATACATTTATTTTTTATGTATGTTCATGTATGACTAATATACTTCAATAAATTTTTAATGGGAAAAAGCACCCAGTTAGAGAGAAATACATAACTTAACATGAAGTTTTGAATGGAAAAGGTCTGGGCTTAGAAAGAAAGCTAGGAGTCATTGTAAAGTTATATATAATGGTTTTATTCTAAACTGTGATTAAATCATAATATACTTGTTGTTCTCAAAAACCTAGTGAGGAGAGAAATGTAAAAGAAATCAGAAACTTATAATACAGGACTGGAGGTGGGGTGCAGCACTACAGATGAACCCAGAGTGTAACAAGGCTTACAGAGGGGAACTAAAGGGCTCAACAATCCATCGTTGCTAGAACAATGTCCCTGAAGCTTAAAGTTTGCTCTTTCTGTCCTGAGCAACTGACCAAAATACTTTGATCTTTGCAAAAGAAAAGTTGTAATAGTTTTATAATAATTTTTGAGTCATCTAATGTGTGGCTATGACTATTAAGTTGAATAAACTCCATAAAACCAAGCTTTAAAAATAGTAAATCCTTAGAACGGTGATCTGTTTTAATTGGGTCTGTTCCATTTCAGGTCCTAGTATATAACCTAATTTAGAGATAATGTAATGGTTGTGCAAGTTGGCCAAGTCCCACAGCTCTTATGTGGTCAAATGGGCACTCAAACTCAAATTGTTCTGACTCTGAAATTCAAGCTATAATTTAATCTCTTCTACTGAATCCCATTGATAGGGTTATGAACAGAACCAAATTGTTTATTAAGTCACCATTCATTAAGTGATTCATTCTTAGTAAGCCTCTCCTAAAAATTTCTTGATAATCATGTCCCTCTTGATCATCAAGTGTCTCAAGAATTTTTCTCAGTGCTGCCTTTACTTCCTTGTTCCTTAGGGTATAAGTGAGTGGGTTAAGCATGGGGGTCACCATGGTGTAGAAGAGGAAAACAAATTTTCCCTGGTCTTTGCACCTACTCCTGGTTTCCTGCAGATACATGAAGATAAAGGTTCCATAGAAGATGATGACCACCATCAGGTAGGAAGAGCAGCTTCCAAATTCTTTGTCTTCCAATGGCTGACTTGATCTTCAAAACTGCTTGAGCAGTGTACCCATAGGAGGTTAAGATGGGTGACAAAGGCACCACCGGGAACAATACAGCAGCCCAAAGAGCTCAACCTGGTTGAATGCGGTGTCCACACATGCCATCTTGATGAGCACAGGGACCTCACAGAAGAAATGATCACCTGGCAATGACCACAAAAGGGCAGTTGATGGGTGAGTGTGGACTGAATCAATGTGGAAGTCACCCCACTGAACCATAGCATAGAGGCCAAGACATGGCAGAGCCGAGGATACATGACATAATGCAGAGGATGGCAAACAGCAACGTAGTGATCATAGGACATCACAGCCAGGAGGATACACTCACTGGAGCCGAGTGCAAGGGAGACATAGAGTTGAATCATGCAGCGTCCAGATGTGATGTACTTATCTGAACCACACAGGGTTGACTAGAAGCTGGGGAATGCTACTGCTGGTCAAATAGAGGTCTAGGAAGTAGAGATGGGAGAGGAAAAAGTAAGTAGGAGTGTGGAGTTTAGAGTCCAAGATGGACAAAATGATAATAGTGTTGCATTAGAAGGGTCATGAGGGAAATTATTCCAAAAAGAACCAGCTCCATCTGAGGCTTGTCTGAAAATCCTAACAGAATGACTCCAGGGAGGGCACTCTCATTAGTCCACTGCATTACTCTCACTTTGATCATTCACTCCTGAAAGATGAAGCCATAAAATGTATTAACCTCAGGGATTTATGTCAAATCCATGACAATTAAGACCCAGTGCTGGGAAATCAAACTTTGGAAATAGGTGAAGAGAAAAGGCCAAAGTAGAGAATACCACTGTATGATATCTTTGATTGTCCCATGAACATGGTCTATTGGCCATAGGTTTTCCATCTACCTTGAGGACAAAACAAAAGTTCATAGTGATTGTAACATTAGAATGTACAAAGTTTGAGGTTTCCCCCACATTTTCATAAATATTAACTTTTTCAATGTAAAGGTGATGGCATTTTGTAGAAATTGTTTGAACTATAGAGAAATACAGTGCTTTAACAAAATCTATCAAATGGATAGGTGAATTAGGTAGACACAGTGATGAAATATATCAGAGTGTTCACAATCACCTTTGTACTGGCAATGCATTAGGAGAATGCAGAGGTGGTTGGGGAACCTATGGAATGACAGGTTCAAAATTAGTTCTAGGGTGACATGACAACTTGCTCTTAAAGAGATGCAGAGTTAAACGTCCAGGCCTAAAGAATTGCATGGCCCAGAAATGGAGGTTACATTATAAGGTAGCACAGGGAGAAAAAAACAAAAAGCATATAACTCACTGATTTGAAATAATTAGAATAAGAAAACTCTTAGAATAAGAACCTAGAGTATAGGTTACTAGGGGAGGAGGTGGGGATAGCTAATGGAAAGTTAAAGTTTAAAGTGTACTGGGTTCCTGTTTGGAATCATAGAAAGATTTTGGTATTGGATTGTGTTGATGGTAGCACAACATGCAATTAACACCACTGAAATTCATATCTGAATGTGAGTAAAAGGGGAAATGTTAGATTGTATATATACTAATAGAATAAAATTTTTAAAAATCCTTGGAACTACACTACACAGTGAATGCTATGTTAAACAATGGATTCTAGTAAATAGTATAATTGTAGAAATATCCTGCCATCAGTTGAAACAAAAATCCACACCAATGCAAGGTGTTGGTGGCAGAGTGGTAATAGGATCCCTGTATTTTGTGCATGGCTGTTTTGTAAACTCACAACTTCTCTAATAAAGAAAAAAATTACAAAAGCAAGTAAATTTGGAGAGGGATTATTGCATATATGGATATGCATATATTTTATGTATAAAATAACAGGTAATTATAGGTAAGTTTCAGTCAATTTTCCAAAGACCTTAAATGTCAGTAAAACTTATTTAGATATTATTCATTAGGTAAAAGAGAAGTAAAGTCTTTTGTAAGAGGGACGTGGTTTTGTTTGAATTTTCTTTTTAAAGATCTGCATGTACACAGTGTGGTAAAATTTAAAACAGAAACCCCTCTAGTCCAGAAACTGTTTGAAAAATAAATGGCTATTGTGTGGGCGCCAGCAGGGATGCTTTGGGGCGTTGGGGGAAGGGGCCCCAGAGCGCCCTGGAGCGCCCCGCCTGGTCTCCCACCCAGCCTGATCCCTGCTCAGACACACGCTCACGCACACACAAACACCATCCCCCACCCACCCACCCCCGCCAGCCCTCCGCCCTCCCTCGCCGCTGCTGCCTCCCTGCCAACGCTTCAGAGCCTCGGGCTGCCGAGGGGGCGGTGGCTCTTGGCTGCCACTGCCCGCCTTCCTGCTCCTTCCCTGGCGAGCTCAGCCCCTCTTGATTTCTCCTTTGATCATCCAGCCCTCTCCTGTCTGGGCAGCGGCGGCAGGGGGACGGGGACCGCGGGTAGGAAAGGGGTGAACAGGGATGAAGACCGCTGTACTTTATTTTTATTTCAATTCATTGAAGTATGTCACTCACACATAAACAAACATACATATGTGTGCAGCAATAGTTGTGAACTTGCAAAACAAACATACATGCCGTAATACAGGACTCTCATAACGCAACCTACCACCAATACCTTGCATTGTTAAACATTTTAAACTAAAAATTAAAGAGCATTGTCAATATATTACTACTAACCAAAGTATTTTCCCCAACCCACCCTATAATTATTATTATCTTTACATCATTTATATACGAACATATATAAACAATAAGTGTATAGTAAAAGTTGTGGACTTACAAAACAAACATGCATAACCTTATACAGAGGACCCACACATCAACCCTCCGCCAACACCTTGCATTGTCGTGAGATGTTCATTACAGATTATGAAAGAACATTGCCACAATCTTACTACTAATTATTGAACATGTTCAAAGTCCTGGTGGAGCTCCTTTTTCCTGGGTGTCTCTTTTTATGTAAGACCCAGCAAGGGGGTGAAGACAGCCTGAGTCATACCTCAGTGATGTACTCAAACTGAGAGGATCTCACACCCACAGGAATAGGTTTGAAATTCTAATTAAGTCTTTTTCTTCTAGAATCAACATCCAGTTCACCATATAGGAACTTCATCCAGCTTTGCCCAGATTGCCATCTTCCTCCAAAAGAGATAGAAGAGCAAGAGGATTTTATACCTTGTCAGGTAGGGCTTACTGCCCCTAACCAGAAGGAAGTAGCTACAGAAAAATGATCTTCTCCCTTCAGCACCCCTTTAAGATTAAAGGAGCAAATTCTCTGAGGGGGGAATGAAGCCATTTAGTAAGACAGGGAATCATTAGATAGATCTGGAACCTGGCAGAGTTCACATGGACATCAATAACCCCCAAGATGGCTGCTGGAAGACATCCCCCACACCCACCACCCCATATTCTGCTATTCTGAACAAAGTCTTCTTCTGGAAGCCAAGAGAAGCCCCAGATACTCCCCAAGGACTGTGACATTGGGCCCCCATTGGGTTGATGTGTGAAGTAATCAATCAAAACAGCAAAGCTGGAACCCCTCTCCTTCCATTCCCAAAGGAGTAGAATAATTAACAGTTCAAAAAGGCAGGCACAGAGCCCAAGCGCTCTCTCTCTCTCATGCACTCTCTCACCTCTGGACCTGTTCCTGGCCTTCTGCACAAAGGACTGTTTTCCCTCTGCCGTGTGGCCATGCAAGTAAACCTGGGAATTTATAACCTATAATGAGGAATTGTAGCCTGTAACTCAGCCCACTATCACTTTTCAACCCCTTCCTCTCTACCTGGGACTCCTGATCTATTACTTTCTCCCATTTCTCATCCCTCCCTGCCTGAATAAATTACTTGCCTAACTCACCTGTTGTGCTCTTGAAATTCATTTCTTCAGCTCAAAGAACCTAAATAAAATCCAGTGACACTATGAGGAATTTAATGCTATATACAAACAACAACAATAATGAGGGGGAAAAAACCTTCTTCCTCCTCTACCTCATCCTCCCTGTCCTCCTTTCCTCAGCTGGCCCCTAGGGGAGACCACATGCCAGAGAGGATACCAGTGTCAGGGCCCTGGGGCACATTTGTGCCATCAAAATATCTTCTCTTTGCAAGGCACCGCCTGCCTGGAGCAGCTGCTGGAGCCTCTGCTGCCCACAGAGCCAGCACAAAGATCCCTGAAGCTTGGAGCCTGAGATGAGCCAGGGGCACGGTAGCAGCTATGGAGCCTGCAGCTCATCTCTCTGAATGGGGCAGAAGAGAAAATGGAATTGGAACTCAGAACTGGGAGAAGGATGTACTAAAGTGTTCAGGAGTAGCCTGAGCTTGTCAGCCCCCTGCCAAGTGTCCTGTATATCATGGACACCTTCCCTCGCTCTCCCAGGACCTCATCTCTGAAGATACTTGGATCTGAGGAGGGAACCACATGCAGATTTGAGTTTTATTCGCAGTTCACAGCACAAATGGGTACACACTAAAGAAGAGACAATGAAAGCATTAAATTTTTAAAAATCTAATAAGGATAATATATTAGTGATTTAATAATATAATTTCACTTTCTGAAATTAACTCATTGATTTATCTCTCTAGTACCTGTATTTCATCAATTTCTTTAAGACCCACTCAAAGGCCTTATGACTTCTATTTATTCCATGCATCAATATATATTAGCGAGGGCTCTCAAAGGAAAGAGAACCAACAGGAGATATCTGCAAATATTATGAGAATCTTATAAAGATTGCCTCATATGACTATGGGGATGCACAATTCCAAATTCTAGGGCAGGCAGCAAGTCAGGAACTCTGATGAAGGTCTTTGATGAATTCTCCAGGAGAAGCTGGCTGGCTGAAGTACAGATGGAAATTCTCCCTTCTGCCTGCTGAAATCCACACTTCTCCTTTAAAGTCTTCAACTGACTGGATGAGACTTCTCTCATGGATGAAGGCAATCTCCTCAATGGATTAGAGATGTAATCAGCCACAGATTCAATCACATTACTGATGATGTCAGTCCACAACATGTCCTCACAGTAACAATCAAGTCAGCGCCTGCTTGACCAAATAACTGGCCACCATCACCTGGCCAAGGTGACACATGAGCCTAACCATCATACCTCCTTTAATAAATCAATCAAACTCTGTCCCTTTCTGCCCCTTCCCTCTCTCTTTTTCTCTTCCCCTAGTCCTTCTCTCATCCACTTCCCTGAGAAACACTTAAGAAGGACTGGAGTCATTCAATATTGTATTATTTTTATATATCTAAATATTAGGGACATTAATTTTCACCTTTTCTTATTTGGAATTTATAAAAATATAAACCCATCTATATTTTTCAATCAAATAGCTCAATTTTCCTAGAAATGGAAGAATAAATAAACTTACCTAACTCCTCTTATCTAAGAAGATTCTTCTTTGATGATTGGAGGCTCTTGACTTTTTTATGCTTTCTTTTCTCTCTCAAGAGAAAAGCTAGGGGAAGTGGACTTGGCCAAGTGGTTAGGGCATCCATCTACCGCATGGGAGGTCCGTGGTTCAAACCCCTGGCCTCCTTGACCCGTGCGCAGTGCTGATGCATGCAAAGAGTGCCATGTCACGCCACACAGGGGTGTCCCCGCATAGAAGAGCCCCATGCACAAGGAGTACACCCCTTAAGGAGAGCCGCCCAGTGTGAAAGAAAGTGCAGCCTGCCCAAGAATGGCACTGCACACACAAGATGATGCAACAAAAAGAAACACAGATTTCCCTGCCACTGACAACAACAGAAGCAGACAAAAACAAGAACACACAGCAAATGGACACAGAGAACAGACAACTGTGGGGGGGGAGGAGGGAAAAGAAATAAAATAAATAAATCTTAAAAAAAAAAAGAGAGAGAGAAAAGCTTCCCCACCTAGAATGGATAAAGACAATTGGATCAAGGTGAGAGAAATTATTCTTATCTGGACACCTGCCACCAGAATTATTGGGAACCTCCTCTTTGACATTTTTTATTGGCTTTTTTGGTGACTGTCCTTGGAAACATCCTCATCATTGCCCTGATTCTTATGGATTATAGGCTCCACTCACCTATGTCTTTCTTCTTTAGCAATCTCTCTTTCAATGAAATATCAACTATCAAATGTGTTATTCCAAGATAATATCAGGTGTCCTGTTAGAGAAGAACATTTCAGTTAGTGAATGCTTTACTCAGTTTTATTTCTAATTCCTCTCTGGATGCCTTAAGTTCATCCTTTTTGCAATCACGATCACTACATAGCATTTTGTAGTCTTCCTCAGTACCCTCTGATGATGACCAGCTCATTCTGTGATACTCTCCTGGGTAGGCAGGTTTCTCCACAGGCTCACTTCCACCATCCTTAAGGCGGGACTGCCATATTGTGACCTCAGTGAGATTGATCATTTTTTCTGTAACAGTGCCCTCCTCCTCCACTTGGACTGGGCTGACATACTTGTCATTTAGCTATTGGATTTCCTCGGCTCCCTTGTCCTGCTCGTCAGCTCCTCTCACTCATAGTGGTCTCTTAGATTATATCATCTCCACAATCCTGAGTATACCTTCAGGGCAAGGTCATTGAGAAGCCTTTGCCATCTGTGACTCTCATTTCACTGTGGTCGCGACGGGCTATGGAAGCTCCATCTGTGTATGTCCAGCCCTCATAGAAGAGGAGCCAACTCCTAAACATGATCCTCTTTATCCTCTGCAGTGTCAACACGCCTCTCCTGAATCCCTTCTTTGCAGACTATAGAATAAAAACCATGAAAAATGCGCTGAAGGACACCCTAGCTAAGGGCTGTGACTTCCTGAAAGGGATGAAGTCCAAGTGAGGGAGTCTTTGAGAATCATTCCAGACTTGGAATTCACAGCCTGTTAGAGAATAAGTCCAAAAGATGTTATCATAAGTGGGGGTATATCTAGGCTAAACCTTCATATTGTGTCTTATTATAATAATATAGTCAAACTGGATTCAAGTACTTCTTATTTTTAATATTCATGAATTCATAATTTGGTGGTTTTGTAGTAGTTGTAGTTTTTATGGACCTCAGAAAACCATATCCTTAGGGCTAATCCATTCCTGTGGGTGTGAACTTGTTGTAGGTGGGGCCTTTTGATTAGGAATCTCCAGTTAATGGCCTTTTGATAAACTTACTTCAATGAGGCC
Source organism: Dasypus novemcinctus (assembly GCF_030445035.2). Taxonomy (NCBI): domain Eukaryota; kingdom Metazoa; phylum Chordata; class Mammalia; order Cingulata; family Dasypodidae; genus Dasypus; species Dasypus novemcinctus. The sequence continues at coordinate 7,837,241 of NC_080694.1, read as the reverse complement.
TGGCCCAGGCTGGGTTTTAATCCTCTTACTAGAGTCCTCTATGAGCAGAATGAATATGGAGATAAACATAAAGAGCAACCCCAGAACCTGAGAAAGCCCCAGAAGTCAGAAGCTGAAGTTAATTGAACACAGAAGCAGAAAGAAAACCACAGAGCAGGAAGCTGAAGGCAAAGAAGCCCAGAGAAGGAGGGAGAGTGCCAGCAGATGCTGCCCTGTGCCTTGCCATGAGCTCTGCCAGATCAATAAAGCGGGTCTTCAGAGAGAAAAGCATCTCCTGATGAAGTCTTAATTTGGACATTTTCAGTCTCAGAGCTGTAAACCTGTAAGTTAAAAAATGTCCATTTTAAAAGCTAATCCATTTCTGCTTTATTGCTTTCAGCAGCTTTTAGAACACTAAGACAGTGATTTTGATAGTGACACTTGTAGCCATAGATATTGTAGTTAATTGATGTGGTGATGGTGCTGTTCATTAAGTGATCAGAGTAATAGTAGGGGAGTAATGGAGACTTATACATGTGCATATTATTGGTTGAATACATGCATACAAATTCAGAAAGAAGAAACAGTTCTGCTTAGTGGTCCTGGGGAAAGGACAATGACAAGTGTATATACATATGTACAAGCTCTCACAAACACAAAAACACACTCACATATACAAATGACAGAATGTAATCAAGGTATACATTCTGATGTACTTAAATATAACTGTAACCTACTATCAATTAATGTTAAGATCATTTCCTTTTCATTATTAATTTTAGTTATATTTATGAGTCACACTTTTCCTAACATTTTTCCCTTTAAAATTTTCTTTACATTTTATGTAAATTCAATCTTCGATTAACAAATTCCTTATTCTCTTCCAGTTTTACTCAGAAAGACTTCCTTCCCTTCCTTCCCAAAAGAACTTGATATATATATATATATACTATAAATTTCACCATTTTAATGATGTAAGGCATAACAAAGTCTAACAACCTTCCTTCCTCAACCCATACATCATCATCCTTATCAATGAATAAACAGATGTATGCTAAGGAGGAACAACTCAGTTGTCCACTCTGTCCTTTCTCACATGTAGTTAAATCTACCACTAGTTTATGTAATGGTATCATCACACATACAGTCATGCATTTAATCAAATCTTTTCATAATAGATAATGTATATGTGTAAATTTTGCCAAATATGGGTTCCTTTTGAGAATAAAATGTGTTTCTGTGTGTTCTTTGGTTGGGAAAAAGTTGCAACACAGAGCTTTCCCATGGCATAACTATCTTATGGTCAGCTTACAGATGAGAAAAAGCAAAAGCATTCCACATGGGATTATGCCCTAAACAAGGACCACTGGGTGATGTCCTTTCTTCCTGGGGAAGCCAGGGTGCATCATTAAGGTCCTTCCATTCTTGGACCAAAGGATTGATGTAAGAACTTTGAAAACACACATTGTATGACTCAGGGGAAAATACTGACCTCCCATTGAGTTGATGGGGAAAGTGAAAGCACTAAAGGGTGTTAATTCTTCCATGGTGTACTCATCCACTGCAATATAGGGCAAACAAGGTCAATCACAGAAGAGAAATTCTCATTGCCATTTGGTGATCATTTTCCCTCAGGAAAAGTATTTTCTCAACTAACCTGTCTGCCAATGATTTATTCCTTTCTCAATATTTCTCTTCTGTTACTTAAGCAATTTTTGAAAAGTTTATTTGCAAAGAAAGCTCTAGAGAAGGCACGGTACCCTGCAAAGTGTGCTTCCTGTTGTGTTATCAGCTAAAACTAATGTCCTCACACTCCAGGACCTGTTTCCTAATCATACAGTTCATTGAGCATTAGTTGGAAATAGGTCAAGTTTATTTTCTTGTTGTGGGATTGAGGTGGCATTGGGAATTCAGATTGCTAAAGAGCAATATCAGAGAAGCTGTTGATATTTTTTCTTTGCACATGGGCCCTGCACTTAGGTTTCCTGTCACTATGCCCAGGGTTAGACATAACCCCTTAATCTCAGCTTCTTTAATTGGCACTGGTCTCTGCCTGGCCTTTAAGTCTTGGTAACAATTGGTTGGCATATTGAGACAGGGAAGAAACCAAGAAACTCTCCTGGTGTATTTCACCATGAATGGTAAGATAACTATCTATGAGTAAAAAGCCTTTCCCTACCATACTGTATGCTAATTCTCCTTATGTTCCCTTTCTCTCAAAAATGTTTGCTTGAATAATTGTTCTCTCCACCCATTCCATCCCCACACAAGTGCATAAGATTTATTCAAAACACTGTGATGGGGAAGGCGACTTGGCCCAATGGATAGGGCATCTGTCTACCACATGGGAGGTTTGCAGTTCAAACCCAGGGCCTCCTTGACCCATGTGGAGCTGGCCCATGTGCAGTGCTGATGTGCACAAGGAGTGCCATGACATGCAGGGGTGTCCCCCACGTAGGGGAGCCCCACACACAAGGAGTGCACCATGTAAGGAGAGCTGCCCAGCACGAAAGAAAGTGCAGCCTGTCCAAGAATGGCACCGCACACACGGAGAGCTGACACAACAAGATGACACAACAAAAAGAAACACAGATTCCTGATGCCACTGAAAAGGATAGAAGCGGTCACAGAAGAACACACAGCAAATGGACACAGAGCAGACAACTGGGGGTGGGGGAGGGAGAGAAATAAATTAAAAAAGAAATCTTTAAAAAAAACCACTGTGATGTACTAAAATTTTCCTAAAGCTCCATAATCACTGATCAATGGAAAAACCTTAGTGAACTTCTGAATATTTGCATAATGAGCATGGCCAGCTGCCCAGTCTGAAAATCCTGATTGTCTTAAAGCATAACATAATATTGATAGAGGCATAATTTTGGTCATATCACTTACAGTGCTTTGATTTTTTTCTTTATTACAGAAGTCATGGGTTTACAGAACAATCATGCATAAAATACAGGATCACATGTACTACCTCACCACCAACACCTTGCATTGATGTGGGTCATATGTTACATTTGATGATACTACATTTTTATAATTGTACTTTTAATTAAAATCCATGGTTTGTCTTAGGGTTCACTATTTTTGTAGTACCGTGGATTTTCCAAAAATTTGTATTCAGTTCCCATATGTACAACCTAACAGTTCCCCTTTTAGTCATATTGAGATACATATTTCAGTGCTGTTAATTTCATGGACAATGTTGGGTTACCATCACCAGCACCCATTACCAAAACACTTTCATCATTCCAAATAGGAAACCTGTATATTTTAAGTGTGAACTTTGCACTCCCTATCTCCACCACATCCCTGGTAACCTAGAGTCTAGATTTGAATCAATGGGCTTGTTTTTCTAATTATTTGAAATCAGTGAGATCATACATTATTTGTCCTTTTGTGTCCAGCTGTTTTCACTCAATTGAAATCAATTGACATCACTCAGCTACAATTTTTGCAAGTGACAAAAACCTAATTCTGCCAGTCAGGGGAAAGAAAAGATTCTGCTGGCTCAGAGAAACCTGCACGAGTTTCAACAAGCAAAACATAGGCTTCTGTGTAGAACAGCATCAGGTCAGATCGCTACCTCAGGTGTGAGCAACAAACCAAGGTGCAAGGTGACAAGGGCATTTATTTTGTGTCTTAGAAATTTTTTTTCTCTATTTTTTAGAAGTTACATTAAAAAAATATAAGAGGTCCCCATATCCCCACCACCCCTCTCACCCCACTCCTCCCACATCAACAACCTCTTTCATCATCATGGGACATTCAGTGCATTTAGTGAACACATTTTGGAGCACTGCTGCACCACATGGGTAATAGTTTACGTTGTAGTTTACACTGACCCCCAGTCCACCTTAGAATTTGCTTCAGGGGCAGAGTTTCAGGTAGCAACCCAAAGCATGTCCCATCTTGCTATTTCCAGGCAAACTTTTTTAAAATAAAAGAAAATTAGACAAGTTGTGTGTGACTGGTAGACATTTGGGGTACTTTAATTGTCTTTCAGTTAAATAGTTAACTGAGTTCTTTATCTTGTGGTGTCTTTTATGGTGTCCAGATATCCTTGGGGTTTTGAGGAACATTTTTGCTTGAAGTTTTGGGTTCTTTGGCAGTTTGTGATATATTGTTGATACTTACTTAATAGCAAACTTCATGATGAGCCTCTGTCTCCACTGTAAATCTCTTAACCAGAGAAACTCTATTTCGTTTTATTTCCTATACACAGTCCCCTGCACTTCTCTGCTTGTTATTTCATGTATCTCTGTTTAAAATGTTTTCCATACAGAGGGAGGAATAGAGGCAGTGATGGATTTCATTAACTGCTTATCATTGCATTCAACAAAGAGAAACTAACTTCACCTCTTTGTTTTCCTAAGGAAAAGCAGAAGGAAGAAATCTAAGAGGTCTGGCTTTGGTGATTTGAACATCAATGAGTAAAATGCCTGCAGTCAGTAAAGGTGCCCATCTAGAATTGTATCAATAAACAGCTTTAGAGGTAAGGTGAACACAGGCATTTAATGATCTGGAACACTTTGTAAAATAAAGGATGCACTATTAAAGTTTGTCCTGGCATAATAAGTATAAAGAATGAACTATGCTGACTGTGCCGGGTGATGGTCTAAGACCTTAGGACAAAACGGGGCATTCCAGTTCTTATCTTTAACCTTTATTCCACAACAGAAACAAACACTAAACCCTCATTCCTTGATTATTAAGGAAATCCTCTTTTACTATCATTTCTTCTAGTTAAATTGAATTCAGTAAGATTGCCCCCCCAGCGTGGGACATGACACCCGGGGATGAGCCTCCCTGGCACCGAGGGACCACTATCAACTACCAACTGATGATGCAACTGGAAAATGACCTTACACGGAAGGTTCAATGCAGATCAGCAGAATATCCCTGTCTACATAAAATAACATGACTTTAAAATGCTGTTTGACCTAAAGTAAGGGGGAAATGGAAAGGAGAAATGAGTTTATATGGCTACGAGTTTCTAAAAAAGAGTCTGGAGGCTGGCAGAAGGATTGCCCTTATGCACAACTGAGCAGAGTCAGAGAGACAGATAAAGCAGATACAACCCCCAGATATTGGTTCCTTTGAAGGCTAAAGAGACCCATGGGAGTTATGGTCATGGCCGATGGGGTTAACTACCAGGTCAGATGGCCCCTCTTTGGAAATGGTGTTTATGTGTGATGAATCTGGACTCAGATGGGATCTCCCTTCATAAGACTTTCATGCTAATGTGCTGGAGGTGCAGTTAATGTTGGGGTTTAAGATATATTTAGGGGATTTGAATCTCTGGACTGACAATGTGATAGCCAGGTCCTGAGCCTCAACAGACTCCAGCACCTACAATCTGATTTATTGGACTTACCACACTCAGCTAAGATGGAGTTGAAGAAGGACAACCACCACACCATGGAGCCTAGAGTGATTACAACTGAAAGTGGGAGGATTGCATCCAGCATCCATGTGGAATCTGAGCCTCCTCTTGACATAGAGGTGCAATGGACACAACCAATCCAATGTCCACATAGAAGAGGTGGCATTGGATTGGGAAAAGTGGACATGGTGGCTGATGGGTATGGGGAAAGGCAGGAAGAGATGAGAGGTGGAGGCGTCTTTGGGACATGGAGCTGCCCTGGATGGTGCTTCAGAGGCAATCACCGGACATTGTATATCCTCACAGGGCCCACTGGATGGAATGGGGGAGAGTATGGGCCATGATGTGGACCATTGACTATGAGGTGCAGAGGTGCCCAAAGATGTACTTACCAAATCCAATGGATGTGTCATGATGATGGGAGGGAGTGTTGGTGGGGTGGGGGGGTGGGGTTGAATGGGACCTCACATATATATTTTTAATGTGATATTATTACAAAGTCAATAAAATAAAAAAAATCATTATAATAGCATGAAACAAAATGCAAGTGTGAAGATAAAGGGAGTCAAAGTGAAATTCAAAGAATATTTTATTTCAATTTGATTTTAAAGGCCATAGTGTTTGAAGAAAATTCTGAAATGTTAATACAATCAGTACTACAGAGAGAGGAAAGTATTTTTTTCTCCCTCTCTCATAAATCTTGACAATACTTTGGTATACACATTTTTACCAGCTGGATTTACTTTCAATAAGTAAACAAGTTCCCTTATAAGTAATTTATTTTTAACCATCTGATTTGTTTGGCTGTATATTATTCTTTGGTCTAAATATGCTAAGATAAAGTTAATTGTATCTTTCATATTTAGTTTGTATTCATGCATGACCCTTCTAAATGTTGCTGTAATGAATTTCCATGTAATATATCTGTCTGCCTCACTAATTTCCTTGCGAATGCAGGCTTTAACTGTGGAAGCTGTCATGTGCAAAATTAAACTCAGCTTTATTTCACTACTTCTAAAGTAAAAAAAAAAAAAAAAAGATTGCCTTTGTCTTTTAATGCTAGTGAATGAAATTCTAGTGCCTAATTTTAAAAATTCAAATCTACTCAATTAACAGAAAAAGCAAACTTTCTATGTTAACCCTTACTATTCCTCCATCTGTGTTGGTTGTTTTGTTTTTTAACCCCTACCTATATTGTCCATGTCCTTCTCTGCCATGAGTTATTTCCTGGAAAGTGAGCTCTTTGGATGCATAGTTTGAGGTCCCTTTACTCAAAGACTACTTCTTTGGTTTGGATTAACAGCTACTGGCTGAGTAAATTAGGTGAGAAGGAAGGGAAGTTAGAGCTTTAATCCCCCTTGTTCCATTCTTGCTTGGGTGAGCTATGGCATTTCTATGCAAACTCTTAACTAGCAGGTAGACAAAATGACCAAACCAGGGGATGTTATTCAACTTCCCTGCACAGAAGCACTAGTGTTTTTTCAATGAGCCCACTGAATTGCAGCATGGGACACTGATAAAAGCCATGCATGCAATCAACAATAGCTTATCTCCCTAATAACAACTGAATAAATTTTATGGAACAATTAATCCCTATAATCATTTGAAAATAAACAGGAAGTCATGATTCACATTACTTTGGAAAAGGAACTAATTTTATGGTAATGAGAATATGGCAATGGCCTCATATCCATAGAATTCACAAGTATTGTCATTATCTGCGTCCTCCATAGCTTTTACCTTTTTTACAGTCTTGGAATTTGTAATATTTTATTCTTTCTCTCTGTCACTGATTTTGTGTATATGTATGCTGAATGTTGTAAGTGAAATATTTAAAAGGCAATCTGACATGTAGCTTTTTATTTGGGAGGATACAATTTTTCTTTTCTTTTTTTTTTTTTTAAGGCAGATAAGGTATTCTAAATAACCTAATTGGATTGAGAATACTCAAAAATGTGCCTAGGTCTTGGAAGGAGAGTTACGTTTCAGTTTTATGCTTAAGCCTAGAGTGTAGTCTTTCATCTCAATTTAGCTGAAATGTGATGTGGGGGCAACTTTTGGGACTTGGATTTGCCCTAAATGATATTGCAGGGACAGATGCTGGACTTTATATATCCTGCCATAACCCACTGAATGGACTGGGGGAGAGTATAAACTACAGTGTAAACTATAATCCATGAGGTGTAGTACTGCTCCAAAATGTATTCGCCAAATGTAATGAATGTGCCATAATGATGAAAGAGGTTGTTGATGTGGGAGGAGTGGAGGGTGTGGGGAGTGGAATATATGAGAACCTCATATTTTTTAATGTAATTTTATTTTGGTGATCTATGTATCTTTTTTAAAAAAGGCAATTAAATAAAAAATTTAGCATTATGTATTTTAATGCCATCTTTTATCCATATGCTTCTCATGTCAGGTGAAATACCATAGTGGTTTCTTATCAACTCCATTTCTTCTTCCAGATAGGTGGATTTTTCAAGGGCAAAGATCCCAATTCCACAGTCAATTTCCTGGGTTTCCTTATGATCCCAGATTTGATCAAATCTCTTTCCAATAATATTTTTCTTTCCCAGCTCTAAATATGGGAATGCCCTATGCGTCAATATCTTTTGACATTGGTCTTCATCTAGTTTCTTTTCCAATGACTGTTTCAATAAATTGGATTAGAGGATTATATCTAATATGCTTACCATACTCACTATCTCTCCTTAAGTATAATTCATTCAATTATTGAAACCCTTCACATTATTTCTCAACAACTTAGAAAATAATCTGAAAACCTGAGTCTATATGAGTACGTTTGATTCAACTACCCTGCTTATTCCCAACCTGACCTATTTCTAATTTCCACTTTTTCATCTCACTTTCATTGTTAATTTCTTATTCAGGGACTTTGTGCACACTGATCTTCCTGCTTAAAAGAGTCTCCCTTACATATTTATATCCTAATTTTCTCTAGATCTCCACTAAACTATGTCCAATTCAAAAATACTTTGCTTGACACTTTTATCAAAATTGTATTTTTGTTATCATTTATTTAAATCTGCCTTGTTTCATGTCATAGCACATATCACTATGCTAATATAAGTATGATAGATTTATACATTTATGAGAGTTATTTCCCTTTAGAATGTAAGAATCATTAGGGGTTTTTTTGGGAAATTATCATTTATTTCTTTCTGTTTTCTATAACAATAGCTGGAGCAAACGAGGTACTTAAAAATACTGTTATAAAAGGGATTCATGTTTAGCAGTTCATTGGACTCACCCAGGACAACTAACAAGGAGATAATGATAAACAAAGCCCTTTCAAGAAGCAGAGTGTCTGCAACTGTGAACAAGATAAGTCTATCCATCTACCCCATGGGACCTAAGCCCCCTCTCAATTAGAAACAGGGTGGTGGTCATCACCATCTGAAAATTCTCAAGATTGGGGGAATGAATAATGGGCTGAAGTTGACATTATTACTCTATTATACACTTAATATTTTTCTAGCAATGGAAGAACTTTAGTCATTGATATAAAAGCAATGGCCACCAGAGTTTTTAAGGGAAGGAAGAGGGGAAAATCGGAGTGATATGGGGTCATTTTCAGGACGTTGAAATTGTCCTGCATGACTGTGCAGTGATGGATACAGGACATTATATATTTTGTCATAACCTAAAAATTGTGTAGGACAGAGTATAAACAATGATGTGTACTATAGTCCACAGGTAAAAGCGATACCTCAAAATGTGTTCATCAATTGTAACAAATGTACCACACTAATGAAACATGTTGTTCATGGAAAAGTGTTTAGGGATGGGACATAGAGGAATGCCCTGTATTTTTTATGTAACTTTTATGCAATCTAAAGCTTTTTTAAAAACACAAAAGGGAAGGATAAAAAAGAAAACACATTTAGTGTTTTTATTTATAAATTGGAAAACAGTTCTTCCAACCGACCATTCAATTTGTGTAAACAGTTAAACAATTGTTAATAATAGCACAGCCTTAATCTCGTTGTCTTAACAAATTATACAAGATCTGTGAAGATTATTGTAGTCTTTGGGATATATTATGTTGCAGCTGACAACAGAAGCGGACAAAGAAGATGCAGCAAATAGACACAGAAAACAGACAATCGGGGTGGGGGGGGAGGGAGAGAAATAAATAAATAAATCTTAAAAAAAAAAGACTTTGTCATGAAATTGAAGAAAAAACAAACATCAACAGAGAGAATATTTGGAAACCACTTATCCAGTAAGGTTTATTTATTTATTTATTTATTTATTTATTTCTCTTCCCTTCCCCCACCCCACCCCAGTTGTCTGTTCTCTGTGTCTATTTGCTGCATTTTCTTTCTCCACTTCTGTTGTTGTGAGCTGCACGGGAATCTGTGTTTCTTTTTTTGTTGGGTCATCTTGTTGTGTCAGCTCTCCGTGTGTGTGGCACCATTCCTGGGTGGGCCGCACTCTCTTTTGTGCTGGGCGGCTCTCCTATTGGAGCTCACTTCTTGCATGTGGGGCTCCCCTACGCGGAGGACACCCCTGCGTGGCACGGCATTCCTTGCGCGCATCGGCACTGCGCATGGGCCAGCTCCACATGGCTCAAGGAGGCCCAGGGTTTGAACTGTGGACCTCCCATGTGGTAGATGGATGCCCTAACCACTGGGCCAAGTCCACCACCACTAAGGTTTTAATATGAAGAATATATAAGGAAATCCTACAACTCAACACTAAAAAGACAAAAAAATAATTAAAAATGGGCAAAGACTTGAAGACTTGAATAGACATTTCTCTGAAGAGGATATATATTTCGCTAGAAAGCACATGAAAAAATGCTCGCCCTCACTAGCTATTAGGGAAATGAAGTTAAAAGATCTAGTGAGATATCATCTCACATCTCCTAGAATGGCTATTACTAAAATAAAAAGGGAAACTACAAGCTTTGGAGAACTTGTGGAGAAATAGGAATACTCATTCATTGTTGCTGGCAATGTAAAATGGTGTGGCCGCTGTGAAACAGGGTTGATAATTCCTCAGCATGGGAAATAGAAAGTTACCATAGACCTGATCATCTCACTTCTGGGAATACACTCAGAAGAATTGAAATTGGGAATTGAAACAGATATTTGCACAGTAATGTTCATAGAGGCATTTTTCACAATTGCAGAATTTCCAAAGGATGGAAGCAAACTCAATGTCCATCAACAGATGAATGGATAAACAAAAAATGGTGTTAAGTATATATAATGGATAATTATTCAGCCAAATTAAGGAACCAAGTCCTAATGCATGCTGAACTTACATGAATCTTGAGGACATTATGAGAACCGAAATAAGCCAGAAAGAAAAGGACAACTATTGTATTATCTCTCTTGTTATCAATGAATTATAATAAGCAAACTCATAAGAGTTAGAATGCAGTATATAGGTTATTAGGGGATAGATTGTGGTTACAGAATGGGAATTTGAAGCTTAATCTTTTAAAAAATTTGTACTTATGTTTATTATAAATGTTTGGAAATGGATGGTGGTATTGGTAGCCCATTATCTTCAGTGTAACTAACAGCACCGAATTATATAGGTGACTATTGTTAAAAGGGAAAACTTTAGGTCATATATATTACTAGAATATTACTTTAAAGATAAATCATAAGACTGTAACACAGTGAATCATTTTGTAGAGATGGATTATAATTAATAGCACAAGTATAAGACTTGTTCATTCATGAATTATAGCAAAGATATTAATAATATGTTAATAATAGGTGGAATATGGAAAAATTAATTGAATATAAACTATGGACCATAGCTAATAGTGCTATTTTAATAAGGTTTCATCAATTGTAACAGAGGTAATTACTGTTCAAAAGGAGCATAATTACTAAAGAGTACTATCATCAATTCTAACAAATGTTCCACACCGATGCGTAGTGTTGGTGTAGGCTTGTGTATGGGAATCCTGTATTGTATGTTCGATTGGTCTGTAAAACCACAACTTCCCTATTAAAAACCTGTGTGGAATTCTTCCCAAATAATATATTTATATATTGCCACTAATGGATTACTTTTGCAACTTCCAATTTGAGATGTTTCTCCCAAAGCAATAATGGAGTTAACAAATTGAATTCATAATTATGAAATTGGTTGTGTAGTCTCTGCTAAAAATCTTTTGGAAACTAACTTGATTCTGACTAAAATTTGCAACATAATCAGGTAAACATCAGATTAAAACATTCTAACTTTTAGTTTTACAACTGTTTACTTGGAATTCTCAAATAAATTTGGGCCTGGCTGTTTGACAATACATGGACTTATTAATAGTAATTTAAACAATTCTGCAAACAAATCTATTACTACAGGCAAGAATGGAAATATCCATGGAAATGTAATTAGGGGGAAACAAAGTGGAGGAAAGTTAATTTCCCTAAGGATTGTGAAAAACGTCTTGCTCATGTAAATGGCAGGATAGTCTTCCCAAATAAATGTAATGAGATCATCACCTTCTCACACTTACTAATGACATACATGTTTTGTTTTTTTTTTTAAAGATTTATTTATTTATTTAATTTCCCCCCCTCCCCTGGTTGTCTGTTCTTGGTGTCTATTTGCTGCGTCTTGTTTCTTTGTCCGCTTCTGTTGTCGTCAGCGGCACGGGAAGTGTGGGCGGCGCCATTCCTGGGCAGGCTGCACTTTCTTTTCACGCTGGGCGGCTTTCCTCACGGGCGCACTCCTTGCACGTGGGGCTCCCGCACGCGGGGGACACCCTTGCGTGGCACGGCACTCCTTGCGCGCATCAGCACTGCGCCTGGCCAGCTCCACACGGGTCAAGGAGGCCCGGGGTTTGAACCGCGGACCTCCCATATGGTAGACGGACGCCCTAACCACTGGGCCAAAGTCCGTTTCCCGACATACATGTTATACAGTATTAGCCTCTGGAGGGGTTGGTGAAGATAAATTGAGATCAGTCATGCTTACATGATGGAACCCCACAAACTATGACCCCAAGGCTCACATGAGCTTCCACTTGTTTGCAATATGTGTTCTCACACATTCATGCATGGAAATAACACTCTCTTGACTCCTTGGGGAGAGGATAACAGGAAGCTCTGTATCTGGTTCTTTTTCTCAACTCTGCCCTATGTGTGTCTTCCCTTGACTGACTTTAATCTGTGTCCTATTCCAGTTTGCAGTTAATAGACTATAACTGTGAATATAACAGCTCTCAGTGAGTTCTCACAGTCCTTCTAGCAAGTCATGAAACCTTGACGGTGGTCCTACGGACTCTCAAATTTGCAATTTATTTTTTAAAAATGAGGTATCATGTGGACTGTTCCCACTATTCAGTTGACTCACTTTCTCACAGTCCATCCCACTTCATATGTAAGTTATGCCAAAAGAAGATAGACAACAATCTAGAAGTAGATTTGGGACTTCTAGGAAAATATATTTTACTCTATCAACTTCTTTGTTGAATCAATATTGTGAAAGTTACACTATTGAATCTTGAGCCCCAATTTGACTCAAATACCTGAGTGATGAAAATTCAGTAACTCAAAATAATAAGAGAAATTAAATAAAATGTATAACTTACATTCCAGATGTTATGTTTCTTTCTTTTTTGGCAGACTCTTTTTTTATTTTTTTTAAGATTTATTTATTTATTTCTCTCCCCTCCCCCCCATCCCGGTTGTCTGTTCTCTGTGTCTATTTGCTGTGTCTTCTTTGTCCGCTTCCGTTGTTGTCAGTGGCACAGGAATCTGTATCTCTTTTTGTTACATCACCTTGTGTGTCAGCTCTTCGTATGTGCAGCACCATTCTTGGGCAGACTGCACTTTCTTTCATGCTGGGTGGCTCTCCTTACGGGGCACACTTCTTGTGCGTGGGGCTCCCTTATGCGGGGGACACCCCTGCGTGGCAGGGCACTCCTTGTGTGCATCAGCACTGTGCATGGCCAGCTCTACACGGGTCAAGGAGGCCTGGGGTTTGAACCGTGGACATCCCATGGGGTAGATGGACGCCCTAACTGCTGCGCCAAGGTCGCCGCCCAGATGTTATGTTTCATACTAATCTGTTAATTAAATTTTGCAAGAAAGGGGATGGGAAGGGAAGGGATACTGATGCTTAATATATGTAGAACTTTTGACTAACTTGTCTGTAAAAGTGTGGAAATGGATAAAGTTGACGGTAACACATTATAGTGAGTAGGACTAATGCAGCTAGTTCATAAATGATATTGTGGCTGAGAAGGGTAGTCTAAATGTCAATTGAAAGAAAACTAGAGAATAAGCTAGGGAGTCAATAAAATAGTGAACCCAGACGTGGATGAGAATTGAGGTTAATAGTACAAATACAAGAATGTCCTTCTATCAACTAGAACAAATGTACATCCCAATTGCAAGGTGGTAAGAATGTGAAGAAGCATGGGAAGGTAACCTATGGCCCATAGTTAACAGCAATACTGTAATATGCTTGCATCAATGCCAAAGATGTACTGTAATAATAATAGGGGTGTGTGGAGAAATACACGGAATGCATGCTATAGGCCATAGTTAGTAGTAATAGTATGATGATACTATTTTACAATCTGTAACAAGTGTTTTGGAAAAATGTAGTGTTGGTGGAGGGGTTGTATGGGAATTCCACACATGTGCATGATTGTTTTGTAAATTCACATCTCTAACAGAAATATATTTTTACTCAATTCCCACAACTGTAATGAAGGCATGGAGACTAAATTAGATAAGTATATTTTCTGGTGAATAAGTAAATAATCCAAACTATTAAAATAGTCTTTGAGTATAATGTCAGACTTCCTTGCCAAAACCTAGACAATGCCAATTCAGAGCCTGTATTATCCACCCACTCACTTCAACAGATCTCTACTAAGGATGAACTGACAGCATGATTATGTCATGAATGGTTATATTAAGAAATTATTTGGGGAAACGGCCTTGGCCCAGTGGTTAGGGCATCCATCTACCACATGGGAGGTCTGCGGTTCAAACCCCGGGCCTCCTTGACCCGTGTGGAGCTGGTCCATGCGCAGTGCTGAAGCACGCAAGGAGTGCCCTGGCACGCAGGGGTGTCCCCCATGTAGGGGAGCCCCATGCGCAAGGAGTGCACCCTGTACGGAGAGAAGCCCAGTGCTAGAGAAAGTGCAGCCTGCCCAGGAATGGTGCCACACACATGGAGAGCTGACCCAGCAAGATGAGGCAACAAAAAGAAACACAGATTCCCATGCCACTGATGACAACAGAAGCGGACTAAAGCAAGAATACGCAGCAAATGGACACAGAGAACAGACAACTGGGGGGTGGGGGAGGAAGGGGAGAGAAAGAAATAAAATAAATCCTTAAAAAAAAAAAAGAAACTATTTGTTATCAGACCTCCAGAATTAGAAATCATTTTTAAGCCCTGGTTCTGCCATATTTCAGCTGGAAAACTTTGTTATTTCTTTTCTATGATTCTGGAAAGGCTGTATCTTGTATCCAACCAGGTAGGATCTGTTTTTTGTGCACATCCTGCAAGGAAAAGATGACATTCAGCACATTTGGTTGACTCAGGTGGTGAAACTAGCTTCACTGAAAGGATAATGGGAGAGACTTCCTGAAAAATTATACACTGAAACTATTTAGTACTGACTTAAGTTCCATTTACATGTCATCTTCTCCTGCTCATAAGCTGTTTCTTTTCATAAGTGCCGCTAAACTGACCAAGTCTAAATTAATGTCTTTGATTTCAAGCTAATTTTCTTTTTTAAAAGCCATTTCCCAGCATCCTGTTCGGTGAGAGAGTGGTGAGGAGTAATGGAAAAGCTGGGATTAAGGATAGAGAGTGAGGATCTTGTTTGGGCTGTGTTTTGCTCATCTCCACCCACCCATCCCACTTCTGTGTTTTGGGAGGTCTTCTCAGATGCTGTCAACAATTTCCTGCTAAAATGGCACGGGAGAGATCAAATAGTTCATGCTTAATCCTCTCACCCTTATAACTGCACTTCTCTTTTGGAAATTACTGACATAGTAGTAAAATTCTTCATGCCACTTGCATTGAGTTTATTAAAATTCTAAAATATGTTCTCATTAAAATGATAACTTCATGAATTTTTGCAAATCAAGAACATTTGTGTAACTGGCACCCAGATTAAGAAATGTTCTAGAACCCCAGAGGTCCGCTCATGCCCCACTCTAGTCAACACCATATCAAATGATAACCATTTTCCTGACATCCATCAGAACATATTATTTTCACATTTTTGTAATTCCTATAAATGAGATTGTCAGTGTTACTTCTTTTGGTCTCTCCTTCTATTACAGAATATTGGTGCTATTTATCTCTTTTGTTTATCATAACTATATTTAGTTTATGCTACTTCCTGTATTTTGTTTCACTGTGTGAACATTCCAAAATGCATTTGTCAATGTTAGGTTTGGTGATGCTCGGGTAGTTTCTTTTTTGTTTGCTTGTTTGTTTTAAATTGTGCACATATAAATAAGTATGGATCTTCTGGTAATGCATATCTAAATTTGCAGAATATAAACTGTTGCTGTGGGGGGATTGCTGGGTTATAAAGTGAAAATAAGTTCAGTCTTTGTTGGAACTGCCCCCAAACTTCCAAGGAGCTCGCAAAAATGTATCCAAATACTTTGCTTTGCAACGTATTCATTGGTTGTGGCTTTACATCTTAACCAACAATTGATGGTATAGGTCAGGTGAACATTAGCCAGTTTTGTAAGTGGTAATGTCTCATAATGGACTTGTTTGCATTTCTCTGATGCTTGGATATGTAGAGCATCCTTTTGTATGTTTATTAGCCTCATGTACATCCTCTTTGTGAATTATGTGTTCAAGCTTTTGAATAATCTTTAGTTTGGTTACCTATCCTGTTCTCATTTTTTTGGTAGGAGACTTTATACATTCTTCCACATTACGGATTATGACTTCCCACCTTTTACTTTTTCTTATGAAGAAAAAGAATTCTTAATTTTGATATAATCCCATTTATTAATGTTTTAACTGCAAATTCTGTTTATTTTTTAAAAGAATGAACTATACAAAAGAAAAAGATGGGTTCCCTGGGTGTAAAGCCAATTATTACACATTCTCCCCAAACCCCAATGCTTCAGTGCTGAAGACCAAACAAAGCAACACAAAGCAATTCTTCAGGAACTCAGAGGGCTGGGCTCTAAGGGTTGAAAAGAAGGACAAGGAGTCTTCCTTAGCTCACACCTATGTGACCTTGTGATTTGGGAATTTATTTTGCAGTCAAAATAAGCCCTGAGACCTGCATATCAAGCTCATATAATGACGAGGCCTAGTAGATAAATTTAGTGGAAATAACGGGGGGGATAGTTTTTAAAAGAAGACCTCCAAACCCTGCCTGCCCATCCTTAAACTGCCCGGTCAAGGCAAATCCTGCTGGACAAATAGGTTGTCAGGCTTCTGGGCAGGCTTCAATGGCTAATTGATCTCTCAAACTGAGAAGCACAACTGTACCTGATGGGCAGTTGTTCCCCACACCAAAAGCTCAAATCCTGAGTTTGGAATGTACATGCCACGTACTCTTGTTTTGAACAACTTGACTTTTATGCTGTGAGCATGCTAAAAACATTGCACAGCAAATGGAGCACACTGACTCACACTGGCCAACGTGGGTAGGTAAATACCAAGAAATAAAACAACTTGCTTAAAAATAATTTCTGACAGTTGCCTTAAGACTAACACTGCAGGAAAAATACATAGTTTTGGGAATTCCAAATGCTTACACATTTCTCCCTTTTCCATTTATTTTGTTACTCAGAACAACATCTTTAATGGAAAGTTTATATATATAGCACAAGAACACAAGCTGTAAATGAACTAAAATGGCGAGATTAACCAGTAAATTAATTTGCAGTGGGTAATTATATAAAGAAATTGAAATGGTACTTAATGCAGTTTTGATTTTTACCATGTTTAAGCCTTTTTAAAAACCAATAAATATTGATGCTACAGGCATATTTGAAGACAAACATACTTAATTTAAGGAATAAAGCACCTGAGTAGTTTAAGTATAGTTTTGTGAAGTAACAGTCCCAAAATGAAGTAGCTATTTAATTTTTAGGGAAACTCTGATCATTGAAATTTTGTGTGCTTGCTTTACATTATATCAACAAAACTCAGTCTATTTTTGCTTAAATGCTTTCTTTCCTTGATATTATTGGTATTGGATTTTAGATGGATTTCCTCCAAACGGATAGTTTTTGTGATAAAAAGTACCTTTAATTCTTATTAATGTCAGGAATAGTGCATAGAGATCTCTCAGAAGAAGGTTATTTTTTTCATTAAAATATTTTAGAATTTATGAGTTCTATATTATCTTAATCCATAATTGTAACCATTTTTCCAATTTAGTTTTCTAGTAAAAGATAATGCTCACACAAAAGAGAGTGAAAATTACACTACCCCATGTTTGATTTCAAAGTCTTTTGGAAACTCAAGTGATTAAATTGAAATAAAAGAGTGGCATATTTCTGAGGTTTACAATTGCAATTTTTTCGTAGCCAGTTGGAAAACAGCTCTCTCCCCTGCACCCATTTAAAAAGTATCTCCTGAAGTGCAAGACTGGAGTTGACTGGAGATCAGTTTAAAGGATTTATAATCCAAAATAACTGCATGCTTGGCATGGAGGCCTGACTCCCAGGTAACTGCTTGGCCTGAGAGGTCACAAACTTCCAGTTAAAATGGGAGTTTTTAGTGTTTTTCTTCCAGCGGGCAAAAATGGGAAGGGGCGAATCTTTCAGTTAGGAAACTTTGTACCCGGCCCTTTCTCTTGAGAATGCCATTCTCGGCCTGAAGATCTGTCTCTGCCGTGTTGACACCGAGACTTAAGGGAAGATGCCTAGTTTTTTTTTTGTTTTTTGTTTTTTTATTGACTTTGTAATAATATTACATCAAAAATATATATGTGAGGTCCCATTCAACCCCGCTCCCCCACCCCCCCTCTCCCCCCCCAACAACACTCGTTCCCATCATCATGACACATCCATTGGATTTGGTAAGTACATCTTTGGGCACCTCTGCACCTCATAGTCAATGGTCCACATCATGGCCCATACTCTCCCCCATTCCATCCAGTGGGCCCTGTGAGGATATACAATGTCCGGTGATTGCCTCTGAAGCACCATCCAGGGCAGCTCCATGTCCCAAAGACACCTCCACCTCTCATCTCTTCCTGCCTTTCCCCATACCCATCAGCCACCATGTCCACTTTTCACAATCCAATACCACCTCTTCTATGTGGACATTGGATTGGTTGTGTCCATTGCACCTCTATGTCAAGAGGAGGCTCAAATTCCACATGGATGCTGGATGCAATCCTCCCATTTTCAGTTGTAATCACTCTAGGCTCCATGGTGTGGTGATTGTCCTTCTTCAACTCCATCTTAGCTGAGTGTGGTAAGTCCAATAAATCAGATTGTAGGTGCTGGAGTCTGTTGAGGTTCAGGACCTGGCTATCACATTGTCAGTCCAGAGATTCAAATCCCCTAAATATATCTTAAATCCCAACGTTAACTGCACCTCCAGCACATTAGCATGAAAGTCTTATGAAGGGAGATCCCATCTGAGTCCAGATTCATCACACATAAACACCATTTCCAAAGAGGGGCCATCTGCCCTGGTAGTTAACCCCATCGGCCATGGCCATAACTCTCATGGGTCTCTTTAGCCTTCAAAGGAACCAATATCTGGGGGTTGTATCTGCTTTATCTGTCTCTCTGACTCTGCTCAGTTGTGCATGAGGGCAATCCTTCTGCCAGCCTCCAGACTCTTTTTTAGAAACTCGTAGCCATATAAACTCATTTCTCCTTTCCAGATGCCTAGTTTTAAACGCCATCTACAGTTTTACTTCCCACTCGACTTCAACTCACCAGAGTGTTAGGGCCTGAGGGGACGAAGGGAAAGGGCTTTGGAGGTCTCTGCCAGCTGCGTCACCCGGGGAAACCGCGGCCCCGGGAGCCACAAATCCCCTCCGGCGAAGCTTCTCCAACGTGGAAGACGTTTCCAGACTCGCCTTATCTCCATCCCCGCAGGAGAGACGGCCTTCACTCACCCCAACGAGAGGGGGCGTCCCGTCCCCCGCTTCCCGGGAAGGTTTCCAGCGAGCGAGGAGCGGGCTGGGCCGCAGGTGCCGAAAGCGGGGCCGAGGGGAGCGCGGGCTCCGGGGGTGCCGAGTGCCGGGAGTGCGCGGGCGCCCCGGGGACTGCGAACCCAGCCGTCGCTGGGGGTCTTCCTGCCCCTCCCCAGCGTCCCCTCGGCCTCCCCCTCTCTGTCCCCTCCCTCCCTCCCTCCCACTCTCTCTCTCTGTCCTTAGCTCCGACTCCGGGCCCGGAGTGACGCGAAGTCAGAGACGCCCCGTAACTCCCCTGCACGTGGCGGGGGTCGTGGAAGCCGAGCGGGGCTGAGCTGCGCGGGGGCGAGCAGGGGGCGAGCGCGGGGGCGCCCGGGGACCACGAGGAGGGGGTCGGGAGGGAAGCCAAGGCCGAGGGCGAAGAGTCGGAACCTGAGAAAGAGCCTGAGCGAGCAAAGGAGGAGCGGGAGCTGGGCAGGCGCTGAGGCAGGAGCCGTCCCTCAGGAGGCGCAGCCCGCCCCCTGGGGGAGGGAGGGCGAGAGGGAGGATGGGGGGGGAGACAAAAGCCCAGTTATTAATTTTTAATAATAAAGCTTAATTTGACTTGTTTACAAAATTCTTACCATACTGAAACACAAATTACATTTTATTTCTTTTTTCTAAAATCTGTATTTTTAATTAATTCCTCTATTTTACCTATAACTTTTATACCTTCAATCTATTTGGAATTGATGTTGGTTTATTGTGTGAGATTGGAATCCTGATTTTTTTTTTCATCATGTGTAACCTCTTCACAAATTACCATTTATTAAAAAGGCCATCATTTGACCCCTTGCACCACATTGTCTGCTTTTTTTATCAGTCAGAGGATTGCAGAATTTGGGTGTGCTTTCAAACTCCTAACCTGTTATGCTAATTATTTCATTTACCCTTGAGCTACTAACATACTCTCTAATAAATAGATCCCATAAGGGTTCTTCATACTTGGTGACTTAAGTCCTCCCACTTGGTTCTTCTAATTGAAGTTGACTTTCACCCTCCTTGGGTCATTGCTTATGAGCTTAGAATTTGTTTGCGAATTACTCGCATTAATGAACCCTACAATCTTAAGAAGAATTTGGAGTTAATGGAATTTTAACAATTATATTCTATATGATATGTGCCACCATTTGTTAAGGTTTCTTTCACTTCTTTCAATAATGCTTTGTAGTTGCCGATGTTAGGGTTTTATACACATTTTATGGTTGTTATTTGATAGTTTCATTGTGTTATAAATTGTACCTTCTTTAAATTGTATCTTTTGTTTACAGAATAAGGAGATGCAAATTATTTGTTATTGACATTCCAGCAAATTTGTAATGAGTTATTAAATCTAATAGATTATAGATTACTTTGAAATTTCTAGCTATAGGGTTATGTTATTTGGAAATAATGACAATTTTATGTCTTTCTTTTTATATGCCATTTATTACTTGTGTTAATTTCTTGTGCAATTGAATCACAACTGAACAAATTAAATAGCAATGATGGTAGT
This sequence comes from Dasypus novemcinctus, assembly GCF_030445035.2. Classification (NCBI taxonomy): domain Eukaryota; kingdom Metazoa; phylum Chordata; class Mammalia; order Cingulata; family Dasypodidae; genus Dasypus; species Dasypus novemcinctus. The sequence goes on along the minus strand of NC_080694.1, from coordinate 7,816,241 downwards.
GGTCATTCCTATATAGAATATCAGGTGGAAAGTTTTCAAAATCCCAACATTACTTATAATGTTGTTAACAAGTTCTATTATAGGCATTGAAGCAGGCTAGTAAGATAGGGAACTAATAAATTAATAGACTGACCCGGAACCTGGCAGAGAGTCCATGTGGACAATAATAACCCCCAAGATGGCTGCTGGAGGACCCCCACCCCCAGGATTCTGCTGTCCAGAACAGAGACTTCTCCTGGGTGCACAGAAAAGCCCAGGATGTTCCCTAGGGACTCTATCATTGGGTGCTCACTAAGGGATTGATGGGTGGGGTAATTAAGCAAAAGAGCAAACAGCTGGAACCCCTGCCCCCATTAGCAAAGGGGTGGAATAATTAATAGTTTATAACGCAAACCACAGGCCTGAGCTCGCTCTCCTCCTGCTCTCTGTGCGATGTTCTCACGGTTTTTCCTCCACCATGTGGCCTCCCAAGTAAACGTGGGGATTTATCATCTGTAAAGGGGAATTACAGCTTGTAAATCAGCCCCTTTATCCATTTTCACCCCCTTCCTCTCTACCTGGGACCCCTGCTGTTATTTTCTCCCATTTCTCTTTCCTCCCTACCTGTTTAAATTACTGATCTTACTCACCATCGTACTCTTGAAATTCGTTTCTGCAGCATAGCCAAGAACCTAGATAAAATGTGGTAACAATTCTTTGTGAGAAACCTAGTCTATTTCTAGGTTTTTAAAATGATTTTTCATTGATTGGGCTGGATTTCATCAAGTGCTTTTCCACATCTATTGAAGTAACAGGTTTTTCTCTTTTATTTCTGTTAATGAAGTGAACTACACTGAATGCTTTTACAAAAGTAAAAGATCATATACATGATTGATTCTACTTTTTAGGAAGTATTATCCATTTAATATTTCTCTAGGTTCCAGTCACATTTTGTTGTGGATTTTGCTTCCATGTCCATTTCAAAGAATGTTCCCTTAGTTTCCCTTCAGGGAGTTAGTTTCCTCTTTTACTAGTCTATAGAGAATTCTGTCCAAATTGATAGTGAATACTCATGAAGCTGGAGTTCTGTAACTATCATGTTATAGACATCTAGCTTCATTTCATTGTAGTTTATAGATACACTGGATTTTTGAATATTTTGAAATTTGAAGGCGATTTCTTTAACCTCCAGCAAAAGTATTGGAGAAAAACAGCGTTCACTGGGAAACCTTTAACAAGTATACTTTTCATAAATCTTCCACGTCATTTTGAAAAAGTGACAATTATAACTTTATTAGGTGCAGTGTTATATTTATGCCAAGTAGATAAAATGTATTATGCATACCTTTCACACCTTCCATATACTGTTTTTGTGTGTGTGTGTTCCACACGCTATGAATGAAAGTAGGTTTAAGGTTTCTGGTTAGTGTTGTGTATTTCTTGTCTCCTTTTAGTTTTGACTTAATTTATGCTTTGTATATTTGGAAGCTATGATGCTGGCTATGAATGTATATGCCTATATAAAATACATCCAGAAAGGGCCTAAAAGGATTGGCATTCCAACTGCAACAATATTCTTAAAAAGCTAAATCTTGGTTTCTAAGGAACTTTACCCACAAAAAGGATACGGGATTCCTTGGAGAATCAGCTGATTCAGGCCTGGTGATAAACTTGGAATAGAAGATAAACTTGGAAATAAGCTAGCATTGATACTTTATTACATGATACTTTTCAAACGCAGTACGGTAGATTTTTTAAAAATCTATAAATTTTGTTTCAAAAAAGATGCAATTTCATTTTTATATACAACAGAGAAACTGTAATGGTGGACATGTCATTAAAATTAAGAAAATACTGTTTACATTTTGAAAACATAAACTTTTTAAAGTTGAGGTTTTCACAAACTGGAATAAATTATATATTTTTTAAAAATCAACAAATCTAGATCCGCATTTGTTCCCAGCGGCGGCGGAGGGGTGAGCCGCATCCGCAGCCTCCCCTTCTCCTGGGGCTGCAGCGCCTCTGGGTTTAGTCCCAGGCCCCGCAGCGCGACCCGCCCGAGGTGGGGGCCCCTGGCTAGGCCCGGAGGCGCGGGGAGGGCGCCCGCACCCCTTCTCCTGCGCCGCGGGCGCCTCGCGGGAGGCGGGGGCCCGGGAAGGGCGCGCGGTGGGGAGGACGCGCGGCTGCGGCGAGTGCGGGTCTTGTCCCCGCGGAGCTCCTGCTCCTCCCGCGGCGGCCGCTCCGCCCGGGCCGGGCTGGGGGTGGGAGGCGGAAGAGCAGCAGCTGCTGCGCAGGCGAGGGCGAAGCCCAGGAGTGAGGGGCTGGGGGGGAACCCGCCCTCTGTCCCGATCCCGCAGCGCCCGCAGCCTACCGGATCGCGGCTCTGGGTTTGGGGCTCCCCCGCCCCCACCTCCTGCCCGGCCCGCGCCTCTCCAGCCCCCAGGGCGGGGCTGCCCTCCGCCCCCCAAAGGGGCTGCTCAGCTTTCTGGGCTCTGCTGACCTACTCCCCTTGGCTCCCCGTTTCCATTATTTCCTGGGGTTTTATTCTGCCGGGAGGGCGGGGAGGGAGGCGGCTTTCTTCCTCTTACCCGCGGGCCCCGTTTCCTGCCCCGCCCCAAGACGAGCTTGGGTGCCCCCTGGCAGGAAGCGGGGCGGGGTGCACCCGCGTGGCGTTGCAGGCGGTCCGGGTGCCCGGGTTTCTGGCCCCGCGGGAGCGGCCTGCGCCCCTGCCCCGCGCCCTGGCCCTTAGCCCCCTGCGGGCCTGCAGCTGCCCAGTGCACGCGCTTGCGGCGCCACCCTCGGGCGGGCCTGGGGTGGGGGCTGCAGGGACTGAACCAGGGTGGCCTCACCCCTGCAGCCAGGTCTGTGCGCTGCCTGCGCCCCTGGGGGGCAGCCCTGGGGCAGGACAAGGAGCCTTCAGAACAGAGGACCAGGAGCGGATTAGTACCAAGGGGCTTGAAAAATTAATCAACAAATCTGGTTGACCATAGCTGCGAAATACTTCTTTAAAAACTGCAAAGGTACATCTTCATAGAAATATAATGCCACATATACTGAACTTGCTATGAATGCGTGTCATAAATATACTTAAACGCCATCAGCCAGATATCATAGACACATACATTAATGAATTCCATACTTATAAATTGGGTTATTTGTAATATGCACAGGAAAATAGAAAAGACTGGGGAATTTTAATTTTGAGGATTGGGTTTATATTTTCCTGATGACCACAATGACATTGCCCAGATATACTCACAGTGTTGATTTGATATAACACTATAACCAATATTAATAAGCACATTAAAATATATAATTAAATTAATAAAAAATCTAGATTTTCCTTGCATTTAAACTGTGTTTGGCATAAAGGAAATATTTAAAAAGGGCAAAATATAAAATTCAGGAACAAGATACATGAAAGATAATTAATACAAAATAAAATAATCACATTTCTCTTGTTATCAAATATTTTTAATTCAAAAATTTATAGCAGTACTTAACATTTAAATTTGATAAAAATCTATTAAAATGATCATAATCACTGCTGATATTATTAATAATTTGTCCTAATTTGTTTTTTTCTGACTTTCTGTGGTTATACTGACCAAAACATTTTGAAAAGCAAGACGATTTTATTAAGCAATTCTCATTTCTGGAATGTAGCGTAACGATTGTTTCACATATCTTCAGCACATAACTAATTTGGAATACATGAGGACCAGAATTTATCTACATGACAAAAAAATTTTCAAATGAATAAGGAGACATTATTTTGCAGCCAGTAAAAGACAACTCTGGTATCAGCATATCTTTGTCCAAGTGTCACATTTACTCCACACTTGGTGATCTTAGACAAGAGTTGTGAGAAAGTAAAAGGAGATAATAAATATGAAATCCTTAATTCTGTCCCAGCTTGTACAAATTTATTAGTAACACTCAGTTAATAACAATATATAATGATTGTAAAATGTTATTGATATTATTGCTTATTGTTAATGTTCTATGGTTCATAAAATAATACATTATGTGGAAAGATACTAAAGAAATCCCCCAGAAAAAAATGAGTTGATATTTCAGAAACAGTGCTGTTTAGAATATAATGCTTATGAAATAGGAATGTGTGAGACCACAGATGGTAGTGCTGGTAGGTGCATTCAGACTAGGGAAGAGGGCAAATCTCTCCCTGCCATCATGACCTATTTTTGCTTCATGATACCACTGAGCAAGCACTGAGATGTGACCATCATGCACAAAATAGTGAATCAGACTCTGAAGGATTACTGAGAGTGATACCTGGAGCTAAGGTCTTTTACTGAGCATTTACATGTGACATGCATATTGCCTTGAGGAAGTGGAAGTAGGTTAAATACTTTCATAGAGTTCCAAATGATACTAAGAGTCAGGATAATTGTTATTGTAGGATATCGAATATACTATTGTTAAAAGCAGGAAAAGAAAAAGGTAATTCTTTTAAAATTACTGTTAAAGGAAAAAAAGATCATACAATTTAGGATATTGTTGAAACTTGATCAAAACACTCCGATCACTACCAGTGATTTCTTGTCAATTGGTTGAGTAAGTTTAGTCAGTTGTTTTGTTCCATTTTTCCTTTTCATGTTTCACATTTGTTTCCTTTCTTGGTTGCAGTGAGCGTCATTGGCTGGCAGATACATTACACTTAATACTCTTAGAGTGGGTTTCACAGCTGAGTAGTTTATGGGTATGATCCAAGTCAGAGTGGACATTATTTTTAGTTTTTACTTTTAGTCTTGATCCACTAGAGAGAATCCCACTTCCATCTTGTTTTCAGTTTTATTGGTTATCTTAAGAGAAGACATCTGTCTTGAGGATGACAAGGAAATTGAACAAAATTATGAAACAGTTCATACAAGAAATAAAATAATCACAAGTGAAAGTATAATCTGAATCAAACTAGTTGTCTTCATATTCCATGAAAACAAAAACCTCATTCAGAAAGGTCTGGCCACTGAAATGTTTAAGCCTGACTGATATCATAAAACACCTTAACTTGATTCTTCAAAATATTTAGGTGATTTACAGATTTGTCAGAAATATTAACATAAATGCGACATTGTTCACAGACAGCCAGGGTATCTGGAGCTTGTCTGTGTAGCAAGGCCACTGGTGCTAGGCTGTTAACCTCAGCCTGAGGGGCCCAAAGTGCATTGACAATGGTGTTAAAGTTGTTTCATAACTTTAGGTGTATTTATAACCATTTACTCCAGGTCATATGTTCTTGGGGAAGGTACGAGGGAGCATAGAAAAGAGTGGGTCTCTATAGTAAGGTAGTTCAAAGGTTTGGGGCTGTTATCCCTCTTTGGTCTGTTGGAGACCTTATGTTCAAAAGATCCTGTTGGCTTTTTGACAGGCATTTAGGGTAGAACAAGATATGTGAGATCACAGGACCCAGTCCAATTTTCAGGTAGGCAACAAAAGCACATAGTTATCCACAGTTTACAAAGCAGATATAACATAGCTCAGACAGTAAACAGGAACAGAATCTGATAATCCATAGGAGTGTGCTATAGTTTTCTACTGAAATCCAAAGTTTTTCCATATAGTCTCCCTCCCTTTGATAAAAGAGAACCACAAAAAAATTATTCTTGATCATAAAATAAGGCTGGTTTCATTAGATATGAACTAAGTATTTATATATGTGCAACAAGAATGGTGATTTACAATATAGGACTTTTTAGTCTGGTCTCCTGGAAGTTTTCATAAGGAAACTTCAATTGGATTTTTTTTTTTAAAGATTGATTTTTTTATTTCCTCCCCCCATCTCCCCTTCCCCCCTCTCCCCTCCCCCTCCCTTCCCCCCTCCCCCTTTTCCCCTCCCCCTGCCCCCCTCCCCCAGTTTTCCGCTCTCTATGTGCATTCACTGTGTGTTCTTCTGTGACTGCTTCTATCCTTATCAGCGGTTCCCGGGATCTGTGTTTCTTTTGGTTGCCTCATCTTGTTGTGTCAACTCTCCGTGTGTGCGGCACCATTCCTGGGCAGGCTGCACTTTCTTTCATGCATCAGCACTGTGCATGGACCAGCTCCACGAGGGTCAAGGAGGCCCGGGGTTTGAACCGTGGACCTCCCATGTGGTCCTAACCACTGGGCCAAGTCTGCAGCCCTAAACAATATTTTAAGAATAACAAATTATGTCAAATAATGTTGCTGCTGTCTAAAATCAGGCAGATCAGTACTACAACAACTCATGGAATGTGAGGATACTGACAAATATCTAAAACTTCATACAATTTCTGAAGTGATTATATTAATAGCATTTTACCTCTATAAACTTAACCAAGAGGAGGTTAGAAAATCCTTTTAAATTTTAACAATACTTGACATGCAATTCATAAATTATCATAGAAACATAACTTTTAAAAATCACCTCTTTTTTATAAGATCAAAGAATAAATACTTTGTGATTTTCCAGAGGCCCTCTTGAAATTCCCGAAACATTTTGGGATCAAGAAGACACCATCTAGGTTAAGACATTAGAAAGGCAAAATTTCAAAATGGTCAGGCTTGAACGATTTCTTTAAGAGGATCATGGGTCACTGTGACATGATATTTGGTACTGATATTTATGAATTAAAAAAGAGACACTGGTCATGTTTTTAAACTGGTCTGTTTCTGTGGGAATGATACCCTTTGCCTGATTTAAATTCAAAGGGTTTACATTTACTTGGTTAAATCAAGATTAGAGCTTTGATTCAAACACATCATTAGGGCATGCAGGATTGAGTCCTGGCCCCTAGTGGGCTGATAGAACGGACTCTCACACTGAAGTGGATACACAGGAGAAGACACACAGAGGAAGAGAGACACCTCCATAGACACTGCAGTTACCCCAGGAAGACAGACAAACCATTCACCTGAGAGTTCACAGCTGATGTTGTGAAGAGAAGAGAGCAACTGAGCCTGGGAAGAAATGAGCCCTATGCCAGCCTACAGCTGAGATCAGAAGAAGCTGGACCCATGGAGCCTTAAGAGGGAAGAGAAAGGCTAAACCCTCACAGGATGGCAAGCCTGCCACCTTGCTTCAGCCTTGTGACTGTAATCTTTTACCCCAAATAAATACCCTTTATAAAAGCCAACAGATTTCTGATACTTTGCATCAGCTTCCCTTTGGCTGTATAATACAGTTCTCTATACAAATGACAATAAAATTTCAGAATTAAGTGGAGAAGTTAACATTATTATAAGAAAAATACTCTGTTCTTTTTAAAATATTTTTCATAAATTAAAAAAATTCTAATAAACTTTATTTTTAGGGAAGTTTTAGATTACAGAAAAACTACATCAAATTATAAGGGATTCTCATACAACCCCCCTCACTCACATACCTATTTTCTCCTATTATTAGCATCTTATATGTGAGATGTTTGTTATAATTGATGAACCAATATAGAAGCATTGCTCCTAACCAACATCTGTACATTACATTATGGTTTGCACTTTATGATTTACAGTTTTATAGGCTTTGACAAATGTATTTTGTCATGTAGTTGTCATTGCAGTATCATACAAAAAAAATTCCAATGTCCTACAAATGTCCTGTGTTCTCACTATTCATCCATTCCCCTCCCCTCAGAATATCTGGTAATTACTGTGTATATCAAGTTAAAATTTCTTTCATTACCACATACTAATAAAACAGTAATAAATCTTTGTTCTCTGGTTACGCTCACCCCTTATCTTTTTTCATTCCTCATTCTTGAGAAATTTGGGATCCTAACTGCTTCAGATTGAGAGGGATTTAGTTATTATGGGGCAGATGGAAGGAATTGTTTTGCTTTCAGTTGCAGATATTCTTTGTTTTTGGAATGGGACTTGCCCGTCATCATTTTCTTTGTTGTTCTGGGCAAGTCCAGGAAACTGAAGAATAGGTGTTGGCCACAACTCCACTTAAACAACACATGAACAGACTGAAGATTTAAGTCCCTGAGACAGATCTTTAATGGGGATAGTTATAAATATAGGTTCAGATAAAAAGAGTAGAGGAATCATGAGTAAGGAAATTACAAATGGTTCTAACTTTGCTATATTGTGGAAATAGATGATCCTATATCCCAAAATAGGGCCTGCCAAGAGTTGTTGAATTCATGAGGCTATATGCCTTGGCTACAATGCCTGGACTCACCACCACTCCCACAGTGTGAGACATGACTCCCAGGGATGAGCCTCCCTGGCACCAAGGGATTACCAGGACCCAACAGGGTTATATTTGGAAAAAGACCTTGACCAAAAGTGGAAAACATTAACTACAAAAGAGTTTTATTGCTAAGAGATTTCAAAGAGCATTTCAAAGGTCACTGCAGAGGTCATGCTCATGCAGGTCTCACCAGATCTCACTAACTTCCACAGTAAACAGAGGTTCAAAGATTTGGTTACTTTAAAAGTGAGAAGATATATTTTCTAAAACAGTTAAGTTTTATAATATAAAGAACAGAGCATTATCTGTTTAGATTCACAATATTTGCCTTATAGGCAGATTATTCCAGAGGTTAAGGTAAACATTTTAAACATCTTAGCAGTCTAACAAACCAAGAAAACTATTATTTTAACAAAGATAAAAACAAATTCTAATTTTGTATTAGCATGCTTTCTGATAAGAACTCTTAAAAATCTCATAAACTTGTCAAATCTTAATCAACTTTGATCATGACAAATAAAATTCCTTTTCCACAGACATTCTACAAGTTTCTATACTATACCAACTTTGTCCTACACATTGTGGTTTCTCACTCTGCAACAACCAATCATTTTATTTTAGGACAAAACTTCTCTTTTCCCTTAAAAAACAAATCCTTCATAACTTACATATTTAAATTACCAAAAATATATCGGAAATTTCTTTAGACCAAGAGCTTATGAAACATAATTACTCAAAAAAAGTTTGTCGGAATAATAACTCAATTTGTATAGAAATAGATTTACATTTTTCATCATATTAAAGAGCTCATAGATATAATGTTAGCTTATTTGATGAGTAAACCTATATAGAATTAAGAACATACCCACAAAACAATTTATGCTTATATTGTACATACCATTACAGAAGACATAGCTAATGTTTTTTATTTCACTGAGCTTATTAATCCCATTTGTGAAATGTTTATCTGAATTCTGTTGATTTTATTTTGTTTTTAAATTTTGGTATAATTTTGCACATATTCTTTTTTTCTTTGGAAATATTAGAAGTTTGGTTTACTTAATTTCTAAGACTATAAGATTAATTTATGTATAAGCATTTATTTGTCTTTAGCAAATTAAAATTTTAGGGTGTTTTATAAGTTAATTTGGTATTACCATCCAGAGGAAGGAAAATCTCATATCTCAAACATACAGACAAATGCAAATAGAGTTTAGAGCTTCAGTTTTAAATTTTCCATCCATAAGTCAAAAATAAAAACATAGAAACATAGAAAACAGAAATCTCATGAGCTTTTATTTCTCATTTACCTTTTATTAGGAATCCTTTTATTTTAATATGCCAAGGTTGCCTATACAAAATACCAAAAGTTTCTTGGCATTTAAAATGAGGATTTACTAGGGTAAAAGCTTACAGTTCCAAAGCTGCTAAAATGTACAAATCAAGGTACAATGGATGTGGGCTATGGGTGGTATGCTGTTCATATCTTCGTAGATAACCTGAGCTGTATGTATCCTGAGCTGTGGGTGTGGGACAGTGAGAGGCTGCAGCCCTGCCCTTGGTGACCATGGCAAAGACTCTAGTCCTGGGAGGCAATTTAGCAATGCAAACTTTATATACATACCAGCCAGCCCAGAGAGACTCTGATAATAGTGATGCAGAAGCTTAAGGGGACTTAAACTTGGCCTTGAATGGGGAAATATAATATAGCTTGTGCATGAATTCAAAATTATCTAATTCTGTGTCCAAGTGTGTCTAGAAATTCAATTAAGTAATATAGACCCTTCAGACTTCGAATGTTCAGAAAGGATGTGTATTCAAGGTTGCATCCAGATGGAATGTGGGCAATATGTTGATTCAAACCTATACATACTCAAACACTTAACCAACAAAGAAAGTCATTTTCTTAGATAAAAACACCATTTGACTCCCAACCCTGTATAAAAGGAACTTGAAAATCTTGTTGGGGGCTCCTATTTTGAAGAGAAGGCTCCTGAGTCTGGCTGGCAGTAAATAAATCTTTTTCCTTCCCAAAGTTATTGCTGAGTCCTGGCCTTTCTATATGGAAATAATTGAACCTCTCTTGACTTCTACAACATCATCACAGATGCTTTCTCATCAAGGCTCATCTGCTGGTCAATCCTGGGTTCCTGCCACATGGGAAAGCAACATTGTAGCTTTCCCTCAGTTTAGGCCTGTGCCACTGAGTCCATCCTTTGGCATTTCTCTCAGCCCCCAGGGGTTTCTCTTGGCCTCTCTGTCAGCTGTAGCTGGTCCTGGAGTCCTCTTTCACATTACAGTGCAAAAATGGCATCTAAATTTTTCTGTGTTCTGTTTCCAGTTCTCTATTTATGTAAGACCCCAGCAAGAGGATGGAGACCCAACCTGGGTCAAACCTCACTGAGTAGAGGAAGCAAAGGCCCTAAAGTGATCTAATCAAGTGACCTAATCAAAGGTTCCCATCATGCAATCAAAGTCCCCCCCCTCCAAGCTATCAGCACGATGGAGAAAGTGCCCTCTCAGGTTTTGCTCCCCATCTCCAGGCTGTAACATTGTAGGGCCCTGGAAGGAATAAAGAAATGAGGGAATGATGAATGAGTTATTTAGGCATAACTTCACTTATTGATATAAATCCTGTTCTAGTCTGATCCGTGCCACTAATTTGCATCTCAGTTTCCCTAAACATGAGCTAGGGCTACCACTACCACCAATTCTCCTCATTTGCAAGAGATAATTGAGCTCCTGCTCCATGCAGGCTCCTCTGCACCAATGCAGGATGGCTGAAAAGGCCTGGTCCTGCCCCAGCATGTGTCAGAGACCTCACACAGAGCTCTTGCTGTAATCTTCCATTAGCATCTCTCCCCAAATGGCTTCTACACTCTGCAAGGACAGGATTCAGTCCCATTCAGGTCTGAATCCCAGAACCCAGCTGATACCTGATGCACAGAAGGGCTAGGAGGGGTTTGAATGGATAAAACATGAATACCCCTTCAAAATCCAAGGAAGGAAGAACAATAGGAAAACACCTATCTGTGACTCAAGGTCATGAATGTAGAAAATGGGCCTGACAAGTTCTATGTGAACTTGGTAACACCAGGATAAACTTCCTAGAAGAGGTGGCATGAAAGCTGTGCTCAGAAGGATGCTCTGAACATTTCTTAACCCCTATGGATGAAGTACAAGGCAAAATTCCAGTGCTGGCAATCAGTGATTCTGGGTGTGTGAGGATCATCTTAGGGACAGAGGGCAAGCCGATCCTTCCAACACTGGCATTCAGTGATTCTAGTTATTGAGGATCATATTAGGGTAGACAATCACCAAGGATGAAGCTCATCTCAGTGCCAACAGCCTCACTATTTTCCAGGGATCCAGACAAGTGCAGACACATAGTGGATAAGGACAAGCATGATGACATTTCAAACAACTGTCTAAATCTCAGGAAGTGGAGAGCCAGGAGTACCTGTTCTTCTGTGCCCCAGGTTCATGCCTCTTGCATCCAGGTTCAGACATGGCACTAGGGCTGTTGTGGAGGCCCTGGGTTCCTCCAGGATGCAGGCCTCCCTTGGATCACTACTCCTGAACCTCAGAAGCCACTGTAGCCTTATTGTCAGCAATGGCCTTCCAGACACTCAGAGATAAAATCACCTGGAAAGTCCAAGCACCTATGAGCATAGGTTCTAACAGTCCCTGGGTCCCTGTTCTTGGCCAATTCTGTGTTTTTCAGTAATTGGGTTGCAATAAGCAGTGGCCCAGGCAGACTAGTTCTCAGACAGAGGGACCAGGGGACTGGTGCCTAGCATCTTTCTCTTTTGCCCTCACCCATGGTCCCCAGCTCACCTCCTCTCTCCTCACTCCCAGTCCCAACCTTCTCCCTATCTGTCATTCTGGGTCTCAGCTCTGCTATCTCTCTGTTGTCTGACTTTCTCAGCTTACTACTCAGTTCTGCTCCCTCATCACGTCAACTAGCAGGCCATGTCGTTTTGACATGCCCTTCCTTTACATGCTTTAAAATGTTACATTTAAACATTTTTACAGTGGAAGTGGCCATTGTTTCTTCCCACACCCCTTGAAAAGTCTCAGGGCATCTGTTGTTGACCCCACCCCATACACCACTGAATCCGACCCCACCCCATACACCACTGAATCCATCTCCAACACACATACAGCTGCTTTTTCTTCCACCTGCTCATGGAAGGCTCCTCTCCTTTGTTACCTCTCCTCCCTTTCCTGGATGCAGGGCCCTTCTCCTAGGGCCATTAAAAAAAAAACCCACCCATTAACCACAGGAGGCCTTGGTGGCTCCTAGACAAGGAGCAGGAAAAGGCTGGTCTGCTTTGGCCAGCAGAGGGGGCTCAAGGGCCATGTGGTCAGGCTTTTCCCAGAAAGCCAAGGGGCTGTGCTGAGGCCACCTGGAGTTCTGGAAGTCTGGAGGAGAGGAAGAGGCAGAGAAGGAACTGCCTGGTGAGGGGCTGAGGGGCAGGGCAGCCTAAAGGCTTGAGTGAAGGGGAGCTGGGAGGGGAGGGTTGGGGGTAAGTGTGAGATTTAGGATTGTTAGGGTCTGAGAGTGTCGTTTTTCCATTGTTTTCGTGCATTCTGAGAGGCTTTTCTCTGCAGTCCCACAGCTACAAGATTAGGTTTGAGGTAGTCGGGATGGGGGAGAGAGTGGGAGGGCACCTGAGGAGCAGGGCTGGCAGTTTGGTCAAGAGAAAGAAAACCAGGCTTGGTTGGGGTCCTGAGGCCTCTGCCATGAGGCATGAACCCTTTAGGTGCCAGATCATGGGGAGGTCCTGGGGCCCAAAGAAAAGGCTAGGGAGTCTAGTGTAGAGCCTGGGGTCTCAAGGCCATGGCAGGTTAGCAGCCAGCACAGTAGTGCTTGAGCAGTGTAGCACCTGCGCCTGCTGTTTTACAAGTTCCCACAGAGACTTTTCTTACCTGTGCAGGACTCAGAACATCAAGCAGGTTGCATAGAAGCTCAGGGTAATGAGAAGACGCTCTCTGAGCTCCCTCAAAAATACATGAGGGGAGATGCCAATCACAGGGGGCAAGCCGGGGGGGTGGGGGATAGGAACAGATTTGGACAAGGGGAAAGGCCAGAGCCAGGGACACAGCAAGTCACCTGACAACCCCCAAATTCCTCTAATCTCTGAAAACCACTGAGCTTTCTAAGGCCATCAGTGAATGTGCAGGTGTTTGTCTATTTCACAAGCTGTCCCGGCCCCACTAAAGGCAAACAATACTATGGACTTCCAGTATAAACAACTTATTTTTGATTGAGCTATAATTAACATGGCATAACTTCAGCCTGTGAAAGTGCCATATTCAGTGCTTTTTAGTATATTTATAAGGCTGTAAAACAATAATCACTACCTAATCCCAGAATATTTTCATTAATTCCAAATGAAATTCTGGACCCAGTAGCAGTCACATTCCCCCAAAGACCCTCAACACATCACTTAACAACCACTAATCTATCTTCTCTCTGTCTGGATTTGCCGAGTGTGGATCCTTTGTAAGAATGGCTTTCTGTAAGTGCCTCTAGTGTCCAGCTTCTCTCACGCAGCATCATGTTCTTCATGTCCCTCACTTCCTAGCATATATCTGTACTTCATCATGTCTTATGGCTGCTAACATCTCATTTTCTTTTTCCCTACATCATTTGATGGGCATTTGTGTTTAGTTGCTTGTACTTTTTGGCTATTATGATAATAAACTTGCCCCAGAGGTGGCCAGAAGGCCTTCTAGATGGCTCCTGTCATGTGTTGACTCCACCCCTGTGGACTTTGGTGCCTTCCCTGCTCTCCACTAGGCCATGATCATTAGGTTCCTCTCACACGTTTCCTGGCCAAGACCTGGACTCACACATACCTCTAGGTGCCCTCTTCTCTTTTCATGGAAAATAGTATTTTGGGACCACAATCTGGGCATCAGCAGTGGATGTTGCTACCAGATTTTCCTTACTTATAGGACTGCACAATAAAGAGAGCTGAAAATTCTGTTATTTACAGAGAAAATGGATTAGTTCAGACATATATTTGCTAATTAAAATGTAATATTATAGTGTTTTCATTCCCTGATAAACCTTCTGAAGTGGCTTCAAAGCCCACAGCTGGGAGAGGCAGGAGGCTGGAGCAGGGTCCTGGGGCTTTGTGTTGTCAGGGTTAAACCTTTACCTCCTGAACATTGGGGAAACCAGGGGAGGGCTCAGGACAGGGCCTGTCCCACCAAGAGAGGAAGCCATTCAATACTTTACTTTGTGAGGAGGTGTGTCTCTGCAGGACTGTGGTCCTCAATCCTGGTGGCCTTCCCTTCCCCCTCAGGCCCTCTCAACCCCTCCCCCTAGGAATTGTCCACACTCCAATGACCAAAGCAAAGCACAAATTTTGGACAATGGATGCAGTCATCCCAGGGGACGTGAGCAGTGTCAGCACCTGCACCTGCTGTTTGACAAGTTCTAAGGGCTCAGAGCTGACTCCTCTTGAGGACCATCAGTAGCAACACAACAGAGTGTTAACTGGAGATCCCCAAGATGGTGGACCTCCAACCACACCATCCAAGCCCTCACCTTGACCCACAGAAAAGACTGTGGGGTTTTTCTAGCTTACAATGGATAAGTATTCTTTTCTTGGCATTCAGAGCCCATGGGTGATGCCTCAGGCCCCAGCCAGGCAGCAGAGGCCACCAGGTACTGATCACAGAGGCCAGGGTCTGCCAGGGATTTTCTGGGTTAAGAAATTGCACAATGAATGGCAAGGCAGTGGGAAGCACTAGTTCTTAGGGAGCAGCAGTGTTTATGAAAAAAGACCCAGCTGGAGGCAGAAAAGCTGCATCTCAATCCCCCCAGGTCCCTCAGAAGGAAAGAATTCTTGTAAATCAGGGATAAGGATCACAAAGCATGAAATATAATGTAAAGATCTGACCATTGGGCATAGAGGGAAACTGAGGGTGCAAAGTTCTGCCTGCCCTTGGACCATGTGCTAATGTACTTCCTATGTCCTTTCCTTTCCACATTGTTAGAATTGTTCTATTTTTTTCTGTACCAACTGCTCATGTAAATCTAGACTTTGCTCTTGAAAACTACAAGTTCTTATTTGGTGTTCAAACAAAGCCTCAGTCAAGGAGAAAATGTTCTTCCTCCAAAGTGGTGGAAAGGCAGCCACTTCCCTGCACAGGGTCAGGAAATGATCCTGGCAAATGGAAGTACCTCCAACTTCTAAATCCAGTAGTCCCCATGGGTGGGCTCTGCTCCTTCTAGGTGTATTGATACTGAAGTGCACTTTGCTCTGTGAAAGGGGATTTCTGTGTTTGCTTCAATAAGCCAGGGAAGGGTGGCTGGCTCTTTTTGCTTCTCCCTTCAAAAATAAACTGATGATTGCATGATTTCTTATTTGAATGAAAAACGCGAGTGGCTGCACCTCATTTCAATTAACACTGTAAAAGAAAGAACCAGTCATGAACTCCGAGGCTGTAGTTGAAATAAGATTTTAATAATAAAATATTCACATCTAACATTTACTATTTACAATAGTAAATAGATCAGACTGTCTGGTGGGGAGAGAAGTGCCTGCCTGGCCTGGCCCACTGTGGTTGGGGGTCAGCAGAACTGTTTGGCCAGGCAGACCTGGGCAGAGGGACCCTAAGGCTGGCAGGTAAGAGGGAACAGTTAGATTTTCCCCTTTCAGAACTTGAGTCTCTTCAGCTTCTTTCCCCAGAAAGAGATAGCTCTCTTCTTGAGCTTGGTGTCCATGGGTGAGGTCCGCTTCATAAGCATTAATTGATACTTGGGCGAGGGATGCATCGTGTAATACACTTTTGCGCTGTCTGGGATCTGCAGCACTGGAGAGTGGGGCAAAGGGGTGGTCAGCTGTGCTCTGAGGGACCACAGGACACCCCAACCCTTTGTGCCCCCATGAGAGCGGGCCTCTGCCGGGGACCTGAATCCCCCAACCCAACTCCAGGACCAAAAAGGAGCCTCTGAATGATGCCTGCCTGCAGTTAAGACTCTGCAGAGGCACAGCTGAAAATGAGGAACTCTTGTTTTTAAAGTGACTGACTCTGACTCATCCCTGCAACCTCAGAATGGAGCTGATAAGATTTCATCTATTTCCCCACGCACCACACCCCCTGATGCCGTCACTACTCAGGACCTCAGAGCTGAAATTGGATTTCTGGAACACAGTGCAGGGCCCCCAAATCCAGCACTACCCAGGACAAGACACTGGGGCCCAGGGAAGGGCAGCCCTGGCCCAGGCCTACTGAGCAGGGTCCCTGAAGGCCTCCAGGACCACGCAGTGTCTGCCACCCAGCGAGGATTTACACTGATCCCATCTTCTCCTGTCTTCCTGGCCTAGAGCCAGCTAGACAGAAACCCTGGGCCGAACTCCTGCTCCAGCCTCAGTGGTGCAGCTGCTCATCTCCTTTCTTAACCTCTCCAGGCCTTGGCCTTCCTGTTCTGTAGGACAAGTCGTTCTGCCTATTTCACACCCCACAGCTCCCATTTCCCATTCAAAAGACAAGGGAGGATTTAGAACCAACTTCTTGGAGATGTGGGAGCCATTTTAATATGGCTAGGTTAGTGGCTGGGAGAGGGGCCTGGCTCACCAACAAGAATCCAGTTAACTTTATTGTGCACAGACATACCATGTGTCCAGACATTGGTTGATTTTCTCCCCCCTTCGGGAATGAGAAGCCAGCCCAGGGGCTTAGGAAACCTATCTAAGTGTTCAGTGCCCAGGACACCTGTCTGTGTTGTGAAGATCTTTCAGTTTTCCACTTTCTAGAATAATGAGTCAGTTCCCGAGAGCCTCCAAAGGGGATCAAGGAGATTTGGTCCAGTTTTCCCTATCATAAAGGCATGGCCTGTAGCATGTTTGGTGCTTGTGTCCACCAGTCATGGTGCAGTCACCCCCTGCTGTCCAGAAGACTTCCTTCAAGTTGAGCCCCTCTGCTTGGCCATCTTTCTCTTGATCCAAGGTGAAAAGCATTTTCTCTGGGTACCTCAATGTTGTTAGCTTTGAACTGGGTTTCCCAATGCCTGGGTCATGTCGAGGAAAAAGGACACAAGGGAGAAGGAGCAGGTAGGGAGAAAAGGCTGTGGGCACTGAGGGCTGCTCTGGGAAGCCTGGTTTGTGGGCAGGGTGCCTACCTGCACTGCTGTCAGGTACACTGGGGTGAGAGGGCCTTGGCACTTCAGGCTGGGGACATGGTGCTTCTTCCAACCACCGCCCTCTCCTTTTGACCCCTGACTTACTTTGATCCTCTGAAATGATTTGCACCAGCTTGTAATCCTCTGGCTTTTCCCCATCCACGTTGAGTTCTTCCATGGCCTTGTGGATCACAGCTGGAACCATTTCCTGGTTGGACACCTGTGGTGGATCACAGGACAGGCCCTCAGGGCATGGGTCCTGGAGACAGCTCCCTCACAGTGCAGCTGCCAGACTATGGAGCCACTTCTGGTCAGGACTGGGTCTAAGGGGCCTCACCATCTTCTCTTGCTCTTCTGGGGAGACCTCCGTGGAATGAAGGGGTTCTTTCCATTCATTCCTAACCCCATCTCCTACAAGAACCTTCACTTTTGTCTTGTGGCTGTTTCTCAGGGTGGGTCCAGACCCCTGCCATGAAGGCTGAATCCTGTCCCCTGGGTCCTCAGCCTGCACAACTGCTATGGACTTCCAGGGCCCTGGGGACAAAGGATGACCAAGCAGCAGAGGGTGGGAACTGAGGAGTGAAATCTGGGCTTCACTCTATTTCCTCATGCCTCCCAATCACAGGAGATGGCTTGCCCTCAGGGAGTGCTGTTGCTCCAACCCTTCCCCTCCAGGACACCCCCAGGGTAGAGCACACAACATCTAGTCCAAGCTCAGATATCAGAGAGCAGGAGGGGT
The DNA here is from genome assembly GCF_030445035.2 of Dasypus novemcinctus. NCBI lineage: Eukaryota > Metazoa > Chordata > Mammalia > Cingulata > Dasypodidae > Dasypus > Dasypus novemcinctus. Next base: position 7,798,208 of record NC_080694.1, on the reverse strand, counting down.
GGGATCACAACCTACAGCACACCAGAACTGCCCCAGGCTCCAGGATGCAGCTGTGATCAGCAAGGTCTAGGCACAGTTACCTTGACCATGAGGGCCCAGCTACAGGCAGGGTTTAGGACAAGGATCAATCAAATGACAGCTTAGTAAAGGCGCAACTGCTCCTTGCCAAAGGTGAAGTGCAGCCTGGGGCAGGTGTGCAACATGGTAGCTCAGTCAGCCTCTGTGCAGTGGGGGCTGGAATGGCTCCATCTGCACATGCCATCCAGGATCTCACTCCTCCTCACATCTTTTTGGCCACCATCCTGGGACAGACTCCATAATCCCTCCAGGGTCATGGCATCAGACCCTCATTGGCCTGTGTCTCCACACACAGGTCCAACCTCCATTCTGAAGCCAAATGTCACCTGCTGTCCCTGTTCTGCTCTGATCCTCCAGTGACTCCCATCTCCCCCATGAGAAAGTCAAGCTCCATTCAGAAGCTCACAGGGCCTAATGGGACCCAGCTCCCACAACCTCTCTCACCTCAACTCTTCCCCTTGACCCTGCTCCTTCCCCTTGGCTCCATGCTGTTCCTCAGACTGGCCAAGCACATGTCCCCCTTGGGTCTGGCAGCATGTCCCCTCCATCCTCCTCTTTGGGGCTGCCTCAGAGGGCCTTTGCTAAGCCTTCCTCAGCATATCAGACTCAGCCCCTATGTCCACTATCTGAGCCCTGACTGCCATCAAACTCACACTCTTCCTGTCTCTTGAGGTAGCTGTCTATTCACCACCAACTGGGAAGTCTACTCCAGGATGGCAAAGAGGGAACATGTCATTTCTTACGTGTCTGCTGCCTGAACCCGTGATGAGCTCCAGGGGACAGCTGCACATCTGGCTCACCATGATGCTTTTGTAATGTTGGCAATTGTCCTCCTCCAGGCTGACACGGACAATGCAGTAGTCAATCACATGCCACTTATAGCGTGGTTGTGAGTTTCGGCACCTGGGGATGAACCATCTGACCCAGCGTTTGATGGAGGAGGAGGAAGAAGATGTTTCTCTGGATGCCAATGTGACAACAGAGTTCTGTGTTGATTCAGAGGTTGACTGCCCCAACTGTGGGTGACAGCAAAATTAGCAGAAGGCCTAGAGCCTTGGGGTTCCATAGGACTGCTCTAGAATCTCTAGGAGGGTCTAGAAATTCTGTAGGAGTCAACAATTCTTGGCCTCTTTGTGGACCCAGACAAGGCCAAGCAGGCAAAGGAGAAAAGTGAGGACAAGGGCTGACATGGGAAGAGGTGGTCACTCGCCTTCATTTCATGGTCATCTTGGGACTCTAGGTCATGGTCCAGGTGGATACTCACCTTTGAGCTGGAGGATCCAGCCTCGTGTGTGTGGGGTGAATCAGCTGCATCCCCACTGCTGAAGACAGGGCCACACTGGAGCTGGAAACTCGAGTAGGGGTTGCTGCTGCCACTGGATTCAGTGTCGGGGGCCTGGCAGCTAGATGGATAGGTCGGCTTACCTTGGGGGCCTCCCCTGGAATGCAACCAAACTTGTCCCCTGCTACCACTGCACCCTGCTAAGGGGTCATTCCATTAATAGTAGACAGGGACTCTGATTCACTTGGAGATCATGCAGCATCACCCCATTTCACAGAAGAGGAAACAGGCCCAGGGATGGGGCAACTCACCCAACTCACAGGCTTGGTTGGGAGGGGAGCTGGGATCCCCAGGCTAAACTGTCAGGCTCCCCAAACCCACACTTAGCCTGAAGCTTCCATGAATCCTGAGCCAGCCCATACTTGCCCACCCTTGATGGGGAACTCACTCTTCACTCCAAGGCTTGATGCCTTCCAGGTGGTGTTTGTCCTGAAAGTTCTAACTGGCCAACTGGGATGGGGGCTCCAGCGCACAAGACAGGTGGTAGCTGCAGGGCAGAATGGTGGCTGTAAGGTGCCAGGAGCCACACCTCAGGTCTCCCTCCCAGTGTCTGGACAGCAGTTGGCATTTGGGTACCCAGCTGTCCTCAGGCAACAGGTCCTATGCTGACCCAGGATCCTCCAAGGGGATTTCACAGTTATAGTGACCTGATGCTGTCTTCGCCTCACCTATCTTTCTTGCTGAGTTGCTTCATGTTTCCAAACCAGGCCCCAAATTTCTGATTGGGCATAAGGGAATCATAGCAGCAGCCTGCCTGGTGCTGCTGGAGTTCAGCAATCATCTGGTATTCCTAGGGCCAGAGGGAAGGAATAGTCACTGCCGAGGCCTGGGTGGTCTTCCTGGGTGGGAGAGGGGTCAGTGGCTGTTTTGCTCCTGTTGCTTCCCCAATCCCTCCACTCTCTTCCAGTCTCTAACTGCCCTCAGAGCTGAGATCACACAAGTGATCCTCCATGAAGTTGTCCTTCATCCAACTATATCCTTCACCCTTGAGAAGGAGGCTTTGGTCCTGTCTTTTCTCCTCAAACTCTCCCCATTACACTAAGAGGAAGCTGCATGCAGTCTGGCAATGCCTTGCCCAGGAGGGTCTCTGTGTTCCATCCCACACCCTACCCCAGCCCACTCCAGCAGTGATGGCCACAGCTACTCACCTTCCTCCTTTTTTCAAAATTGACCATCCTTCCCTGGAAGACAGAGGTTGCATCCATCATGAAGGGCCCCCGTTCATTGCCATGCTCATCACTACACCTGAGCCCCTGTCACTCTGCATCACTGCAGGGTTCAACATGAATAGGGCAGTCCAGACAAGGGATGGAACCAGGCAGACTCTGGGCACCAGGAGTGGAGACAGAGGGAACTTCTAGTCCCAGGATCTGATGGCAGTGGAGAGATGGGTCGTTGGACCAGCCTCCTTTTACTTGTCTGCAAGAAGGCCATGGCACTCCAGGCCCAGGGAGGCTGGGAGCTTCAGGAGGCCCTGTATGCCCACTGGTGAGAACTCAGGGCTCAGGGAATGGCCTCTCCTTCCAAGCCTCAGGGTCCCTTTCCCACCCTGCCCCTGCCCCCAGGCTCACTTACTTCTAAATACTCCTTCATTGCATTGTCCACCATCAAAAACTGGGTGAGAAATGTCCCCAGGCATGGGACAATGCCCTCGATGACACCCTGTGGCATTGGGTAGGGTGGGGATGAACACAGGCTCTGAGGTGTGCCCCAGACCGTGTCCTAAACACCACTTAGTCTCAGACTTCTAGGACCACACAGCCTTCCCTGGACAGTGTCAGACACTTAACTCACACTCCCTAATTTCACTTCCAGACTCCAAGGACCCCAAACTCCCTTGTAATTCCTTTCCAGCACAGGCTTTTCTTAAGTCACCAAGTTTAATCCCCACCACCACCCAATCCACTCTGTGTCAGGTCTTACAGATCCTTATCCTGACTGGCTGCAACTAGTCCCCCAGGATTCCCACTACTCACAGTCCTAAAGGTTCCAGGGACATTGAAGGGAGGCTTTCCAGGTGTAGGGGTCCAGAGGGAAGGACTCGAGGAGAGACCCCATGCTGACTTTGAGGCCACCCCTCCCTGACCGTCCCAGCCTCATGCACACTCACCATCTCTTGCTGCTGCTCCTTCTTCTGGGTTCTTTTGGGTTTCAACTCCAGGGTTGAAAACTTGGAGATCTCCTGCCAGGGTTGAGGACTAGGTCAGTGAGGCCCTCCATCCCTCAACTATTGTCACTGGGGTCTTGGACACCTGAATCAAGTGGAAAGGTGGACATCTGCTTCCATCATATGCCTGATATCCCCTGCATGACCTTGTGTAAGAGGACTGGCCTCCCTGGGCCTCTATCTCTGTTGTAAGGACAAAGACCTGAACGCCCTCTTCAGGAGTCCAGAGGACTTAGAGTTGCATGCTAGCAGGAAGGAGTCTCTGGCCATCATGCTTTACCCCTCAGAGTTATGAGAATGCTCAACCATGTTCCTTTTCTCCCTTGAGCTTCACCACCTCACTGTGAGGGTGGCAACACTAAATGGTCATGCCTCATTTCCACATGAGGATACAGAGCCCCATGTGAGTGTCAACTTGGACTGATTCACTCAGGGCATCAGAGGACACCATCTGTTTCCCAGACGGAGGCCACGTCTGAGCTGACCTCACCCCACCACCAACCAACACTAACTGGTGTCAGGTTCTCCTGGCCTCTGAGTGAGGGTTTTGGCCTCATAACATCCCAACCTTGGAGCTTGAGGATGGAATGTCTCCAGAGGCTGAGTTGAGCAGCACCTACCTTCTCCAGCCAAGAGAAGTGGAGACCCCAAAGTCTGCCTGAAGCCATACCAAAGGCATCCCCTCTCCAGAGGTCCACTCAGGACATTCTGTGTGCAGACAAGTCTGGCATCCACTCAGGAATGGGTCTCCATGGTTCCAGGTCTGATTACTCAGGTAGGATGGATGCTGCCAAAAGTACTTAGCATTGAAATTTTGCTTCCTCTTTAATATGGAAGCTTCTAGATATGCTCAGGAAGGAAGGCCATGGTTTCCAGTATTCTAAATATTTCTCTTAGCTCTCTGGCGTACATGTCATTAGTATCAAAGCAATTATGAAACCCTCCCACTGAGATGGAGACTTCGCATCCTGCCAGTTCATCATCTCCTCCTGCAATATCCCAGCCACCTCCACTGAACAACAGCCTACTGCACTACAATGGCCCCTCACCAGCCCACAAAGCAGGCATATTCCTCTACATCTTCAGAATAGGCCAGACTGGATTTGTTCAAAGAAACTTTTAGTGAAAAACTAACATCCCCACCACCTGAGCCCTGACCCTCCAGCCTCCTCTTTACCTTGATGATCAACTCACAGCTCTGTGAGAGGTTGTTCTCACTGGAGACCATCTCAGATAGCATCTGAAAGAGGTGGAAGCTATCCCTGGGGGAGGGCAAGAAGGAAGGAGAAAGGTAGGAGTGGGTAGGAGGCTTTAAAGGCTAATCCATTTTAGTTTAGCCAGCTGGGACTCAGACTGCCTGGGTGTGTGGTGCTGAATCTGGGCAGCTCTGAGTGCCACAGGACATCATGGGACTTGGGAGCTGGGCTCTGAGGTGGGCACAATAGGATCCCCCATCCCATTTCATGTGCATCTGGTTCTGATATGTGTAAATGTCAATGGATAGAGGGTGGTGCTGACAAGCAAGCATTTAACATGCTCCCATTTGGTTCAACTGTGTAACTGGCAGAGGAAGCAACCAGTGCTGAGGTAGAACAGTTGATCTCATCAACATAGGGCCTCAGCCCATCTAGCCATTGCCCAGGAGCCACTGCCTCCCAAGCCCCCTGAAGCGCAGTGTGCAGCCTCCACAATGTCCCTGGTCCAACCTGGTGCTCCACAAGTGAACTGCCCATCTGGAAACTTCCTCCCATGTCTTCTTAAGAAGGTGAATTGATTGGCTTTCAAGAGCAGAGAGGATAGCATAGAGTGAGGAGAAGTTCTTGAGGATTTGGCACTCCTGGGAAGGGAGAAAGAATGAGCAGTGAGATGTGGTATGGGTGCCCCCCAGCTCCAGTTTCAGACCCTCAGCTGACATCTTCCCTCTAGAATGAGACAGACACACAGGGTGACCCTGAGGGCATGCCATGGTCCCAGACAGGGACACCCACACTCAACCTGAGGGAGTAGCGTGGGTGGGAGGTAAGGATATTGTAGGGCTGTGCTACAGGCCAGCGAGGGCCTGGAAGACTGGGAGTCAATAAGAGCATAGAGGAGGCTCGAGAACTACAGAGAGGGTCCCCTGAACATACCCTGGCCACCTCGATCCAGTGCTCCACCACCCTGGCCCTGTCCTGAGCCTTCATGCTCTGGTCCCCAAGGCAGGTTGTGATGACACAATTGGTCACATGGTTGAACTGGGTGATGACAGCACAGACGGTGGGTGCTACATGCTCCTGCCTCTTTTCATTGTGCTGGGACCAGGTGGCACCCAGACAATGATAGGGCACCACTTTCTTGAACAGCTTCTGGGGAGAGGAGATGTCAGCCAGCCCCACACCCATGCACCTTAGATCCTGAATGCCCTCAAGACCCAGGCCAGGTTCCAGTGGTCTCAGCTGGATCTCAGCAGGCTGAGGACAAAGTGTGTTCTCTGTTCCTGAGGGGACCTAGCACTCAAGTGACCCAGGGCCCAAGCCTAGAGGGGAAGAGAGAGCTGCACTTTCAAGTCCCTCTCACAAATTCCAGCATGGGAGGTGCCTCAAGCCTCCTCAGGCCCAGGTGGTACCATGGCCCCTCCGGGTAATGCCTCCTGGGCCAGCTAGCAGTCATGACCATCGTCCTTGTGGGGGCCATAGGCTTTGGGTGCCTGCCAAAGATCCAGTGCACATCAGGGTCTTAGTATCAATGCTGTGGAGACCCCCTGCACAGAGAGGCCACCCATGGAGCTGGTTGCACCTCTATGAGCTCCCTTCAACCCCCAATGGCCAAGACCCCCCTCCCCCAGGCTTTCTATTTCTTTGCTCTCATGTAATCTTCACAGTCCATGTGTATGGCAGGTATGTTTAGTGTCCTATATCTACTCTCTAGAGAGAAGTGCGGGTTTGGGATTAATAAACTTGCTCAGGTTACAATGTTGGGAGTGGAACCAGGCTTTGGAACAAGATCATAAGATTCTGGGTCAGGGTATGCTAAGGTTGGGGCAGCAGATCCTGGGAGGAAGATCCACCCAGATCCACCCCGCCAATTCCAGCTGCTCACCGCATCCATCAGTGTCAATTGCTGTGCCACCAGTTCAGGAGGGAAAGCCAGGAGGTTAGCCTTCTCCTCACTCAGCCGGTTCTCTGAGGTCTCAGGCCAGGGGCTGGAAGGTTCCGATGGTGTAACCTGCCCTGCTGCTGACTTTAGCTCTGGCAGTGGCTCTGGTGGTTCCGCCAGACATGCCTTCCCCTCAAGAGGTGGTACTGGTGAAGGTGAAGAAATAGGCTGTGACTCTAGAATGGACACTGGTGCAGACTGTGTAGGTGGCACTGGAGGTAGTGGTGGGGTCACCTCCAGCAGGAACTTGTGATGCAGATGGTGATGTGACTTCCTCCAGTCTGGCAGCAGGGGCTCCATCTGGGGATGGAGCTGGCTCTACCTGCAGAGTGGCTATATGTGCTACTTCCATAGGCAGTGGTGGAGGTGGTGATGGAGCCAAATCAGCCTTTGGAATTTTCCCTGTGTCTGCTGCAGATGGTGAAATTGGTGCCACAGTTTGCTCTGGAGGCATTTCAAGGTCTGGAGCTGACAAGTGAGCTGGAGAATAGATAGGTTTGACCCCATGAATGGATCCAAGTGTCTTTCAAATACAGAGAAGATCCCACAACCTCTAGAGGAATATCCAGCCCAAGAATTGTGCCCAGACTGCAGTCTCCCAGGAGACTAGACTGAGGATCCTCCTTGCTCCTGGCCCAAGAGCAATCTCTGGGAGGTCCTGCCTATGTGATCAAGCCCTGGCCCCCAGCCCACAAGCTCACACACTACCATCCTGAGCCTCCTCACCCTTTGGGTCTGCCTCAGTGGGTTCAGGATGACTCATCTGTAACAGTAGAATCTCCGTGTGGTGCTCCAGGGCAGAGCCAGGTAAATGCACCTGGGCATAGCCCACCAGCAGCTTGAGGCAGGGAGAGGCTCCTGTTTGTACAAAATCTTCAGGGTACTTGTCTAGCCAGGTACCCAGCAGGGAGGAGAGGGTGCTGAGGGCAGGTGCATGGGCAGTAGAGTCAGAAAATGGCCTGTCTGCCACACTGCCCCCCTGGGACTCTCCCACAGGGACATAAAACCCATAAGGACAGGGAAGGGTTTTGACTGGTTTGTTATTAGTCTGGCACTGACCTACAGTAGGAGCTTCATCAATATGTGAGTGAGGAGGGGACAGGGTCCGTCCTGTGCTGGACCCTCTTGGCCCCCACCCAGTAACTGCTGGCCTTAGGAGTTGCCTCATCTTCTGCCATGTGTCACGTGTCTATTCTTCCCACTGACACTGCCCTTCCAAATGACAGGGGCACAGCTGGCCCCCCCATCCCTGCAGGAGGCAGACAGGACTGAGGTCCATGGCAGATTTAGAGCAGGCTGCTCACCACCTCCTGTCATAGGTCTGCATGAAATGGTGTTTTAGGGCTGTTTAGGGGTGTCTTGGGGCTGTGGTGGGGAAGGGCCCTTGCAGGGACCAACAATGATCCCACAGGGTCCTCTGCAACCAGTGCCCCATCATCTCACCCACAGCTTCCATTGACTCCTTTCCAACTGGGAGGAAAAGTCCTCTCGACACAGCCCTCCAGGAGGGTCATAGAATGAGTAGGGCCCAGTGTTCTGCCCAGCCCTTCCCTGCCACCAACCACCCATCTCCCGACACTGGTCTCAGGTGAGGAGAACCCTTGCCCCTTTCCCAAAGTGCACTCACTTTTTAATTTCAAGATAAATGTCATGCTCACCACTGCCACAGCATTTACATCCATATCTAGGAGAGACCATGAGCATGTCACAGCTAACTTACTGAGTGTACTCCCTGCTTAAGATGACTTGTGTTACTGCCTGCAGCCCCAACTCAAATGGAACAAAAAAGAACAAGGAAATTTGTCTGCTTTATTCACTGCATGAAGCTACATGCTTCAGAAAGTGTCTGCACCTAGTAGACACTTGATGTATACTTGGTAAAGGACTTAGTCCTAAGCAGCACTTTCTCAGACCTAGGGTGATTCTGGTGGCCTACAATAATCCCTGCTCTGACAACACCAAGGATGGAGGCACTGAAAATGTTTCAAACCTCCCTTAGAAATGAGAAAACTGGGGTAAGGGGGAGTGATTGTGAGCTTCTTCACTGGGAAGAGGAAAGTCCTGCCTAAGAACAACACTGCCCCTCCAACCTCCCTGTCCACTGAGCCAGGCTCAGGGAAGCACTTTCCTTAGGTTCTCCCAATTAGTCCTTACCATCAACCTTGAAGGCTTTTCCTTTAACTACTCCCATTCCCAAGGAGGAAACTGAGGACAGTGGGTGAAATGACATTTCTGAGACACAAGCATGTTGGGTCAGAGCAGTCAAGTGGCCAGGGATGGGGCTGGCTCTCACTTGTGGAACAACCAGTCCAGGACCTACTTGGTGGTGGTGAAGACCCAGTATGTTCCGAAGAAGATGTTGACCTACATGAGGTCGCCCTCCTGGAAGGCGGGCACCAGGTGCTCCACCAGCTTCCCCCAATTGCCTACCTTGACTGTGCGTACCACGTGGTTCTCCTCCCTCGTGAGGGTCGAGTTGTTCTTCCTCTAGGGAGCGTCAGAGGAGGCACGTGGGGTCAGAGTGAGAACTGTGGACCCTTAGGTGGGGCTGGGACTGTGGGCAGACCTGCTGTCCCCAAGCCCTGAGTGACTTGAGGTTGAGGGGTCATGGGTGCTTCTAGCAGAGAAAGGTCCTTGGCCTTGAAATTGAAGTTGAAGTGAGGAAATAACTGAAAGATGAGATCCTAGACAAAGCAAAGGGCAGATGCCTGGAGTGTCCCTGGGGGAGAAAGACCCCTGCAGGCCCGAGGATCTGAACAGATGCCTCAGGGATCAGCAGACTCACCTGGTCAGTAATTGACTTTCAGGACTCCACTGCTCATAGGGTCAGAGTCACAAGGCTGTGCCATTTGCCACCTGAACCCAGATCAGGCAAATGAAGGAAGATGAAAAGACCCAGTTCCAGGCAGGGTGCAGGGACGCTCCTGCCTACACAGACAGCAGGTGGTAACTGAACTCCTCTACCCTTGGGGAAGTTATCTGGCCCTTGTGCTTGAGAGTGATGTCTGTGTGTCCTCTGTTCAGCCATCCCTTTCCTGGGAGCCTCTGCCAGGGGCAGGAGGGATCAGTGCCTTGGGGCATGTGGGAGTTGTTCAGGGCCGCAGTGCTGACAGGGCCACAGGGAAGGACCATTCAAGGTCCAGCAGCACCAAAGGCCAGATCACTGCTCGAAGCTGCCTCCCTTCTGGAATATTGGGCAGCCAAGTCAGGCCTCAGCACCTGACCTGGGAAGGTGAAGGAGACAGATACCCAACATGGCAAGAACCCTTCTAAGTGAGAGGAGCAGCAGGCTTGACGCAGGTTTTAAAGGACAGTCATGATGCTGCTGCTGGGGACATGGGACCAGAGAGTGGAAACAGAAATACAGCAGCAAAAAGCACACATGTGTGAATGAGCCCACCCCTTAGCCTACCCTGAAGGGAAACCCATGGAAAAGACTCCTCTCCACTATTCCTTTAACCATTTGAAGTGACCTGCCCTCTGGCCTGTGGAATGGCAGTGTGGTGGGTGGTTGGTGGGGGCCCAGATTCCTCAGGAAGTGGGATATTGGGCCACTTAGGGGTTAAAGCCCTGGGAGAGAGAGCAAGGGAATGGCCAGGGTGGGAGACAGGCCCTGCAGTGCTCCCCCACTGTTTCAGGACCCCAATTGGCACCTGTTCCTACCTGGAACCAGCGCTGGCTCTTGCTTGGGCCATGAGAGGCCTCTATCTTCTACAGAGAGATGCTGTAGATGAGGCCATCCTCCAGCTCCTCGCTGCCCACCTGCGTAGAGCTCTGGGAAGACATTGCCCAGGAGCCGGGCCAAGGAAGTGAGCTAGTGGCCTGCCCTCTCCATAAGGGAAGCTATACCCTGTTTGGGCTGGGACCAAGATCAGGTCCAGATGGGCCTTCCCCTCCAGCCCCACTGGAGAGCAGATGACAGCTGAGCGCTCAGGTTTAACACTGGTCCACATGGGTGCCACCCCCAAAATGAGCCTTCCCACCCTTCCGGTCATGACCCAGCAGGTGACAGGGAAGCACCTACGGGGTTCCCATCCCTGACTTCCTGCTCCTTCCCAGGCTGGCCCCAATGCTCATGACCCCCACTCGCTGGGATTTGGATGGGAAGTGGGGCTGCCCAGGCAGGAGCACAGTAGGGGCATGTGCTGAATTGTCTGGCCCTGGGCCACCCCACATTACCTTTGAGGACCTCCTGGCTGATGACCAGAAGCCTTGTGGCTGAGGCCTGAGCCAGTTTCGAAAGCAATGGCTAAAGGACTCATTCCTGGTCTGGTTGAGGCTGGAGCCTCATGAATTGGGAATGCAGCAGAACAGAGTTCCCTCTTGGGTGTCTCCTGCCAGGTGAGCTGGCAAGGGGCTGCCTGTGGAATCTGGGTGCCTGGTTACCAGAGTTCCAAGTTCTGCTGTGACCTCTTACCCAGGAAGTGAGGTCACATCCTTAGTTCCCCTTCCCTGGGCCCCTCAACTGTAAGAACTCCACAAAAGTCCCTCTGCATGTCTGTCTGTCTATCCTCATCACCTAGATCACCTTGTAACTGGACACAGCTCTGCCAACATGTCCCTCCCCACAGCTACCTGGGAAGGCCTGTGTGTAGCTCCGTCCCCAGATATGAGGAGACCCAGCTGAGTTCAGACCTGGCTACCCCTTCCTTTCAGTTTTGTGACCCCAGACTAATCACTGAGGCCTCCTCAGTCTCCTCACTGATGCAGTGGGAATCATTCTAGCATCTGCTTCCTGGGGACATCATCAAGTCTGTGGGGAGAACACTGCAAACCCCATAGTCTTGTTTCCATGTATCTAATACACAGACAGACATGGAATAAACAGGAAGGGGATGGACATTGCCAGAATACAACTCAAAACAGGGCTGGGGAGGGCTGTGTGATCTGAGGAAACTCACCTTCTCTCCTGGATTGCTGCCTAAGCCTGCACCATGATGTGGTTGTAATGAGATGAAATTCGGCCATTGTTGCTGGGCCAGAATCCTTCCAGAGGCTTCCCTTTATGTTTAGAGTCAGGTGCAAGTGCCTCCTATCAACCTCTGTGGGGCTGCCTATGCCCTGGGTCCTGCCATCTCTGCTTCCAGGTATGAGCAGCCTCATATATTTCCCTTGCACTGAGTCCTGGCCGAGTGATTTGCTGCTAAACAAAATAAAATGGCTAAGTATCAGGATGTCCCCCCTATAACTTACACAAAAGGCTGTTCTGTCTTCACTGCTCTCCCTGTGAGTGAACTCTCCCTCTCCTGGTCTCTCTCCCACTTAACATGAATCCTGCAGATCAGCACAGCAGGGCTGGGAAGCAGCTCCTCCCCCAGCTGAGCCTCAGTGGAGGCTCTGCCCCCAGCAGCTGCCTTCACAGCCTCCTCTCTGGAGGCTCCTTCTTGGTATTCTGGTCACAGCATAAGTGTCACCTCAGTGTGTCCTTCCAGGCCCTCCACCTGGTGGTCCCACAGCCCTCCTCGCAGCACCCTGCTTAGCCTTCTCTATAGCACTTGCTCTTTTCATGCACTTGTGTTTGCTTTCATGCTTTTGTCCACCTCCTGCTGTGTGGGGTCCTCAGGGGTTCTTTTCATCCACAACCAGGACCAAGCACAGATCTTGTTGTAGCATGAGTTCTTGGTGCACAGTTGCTGAATGAATACCTGAGATGATCTCTGGAGCCCTTTACCAGCCTCTGCCAGCCCAGAATTTGGAGACGGATGCTAATGACAGGAAGTACATGTTGTGTCTGAGGCAGGTGGATGTCCAGAAAGTCCTCTGGATGACTCTCAGTCTCCAGGGTCTCAGCAACCTCAGTGGGCACAGCTGGTGATGAGGCTGCCTGACCCCTGCTGGCCAGCATTAGCACTGCAGCTCCTGGTGGGATATCCACAAAAGTAATCCCACACTTTGACACTCCTCAAGGCAGCAGGTCTCCTGGGCCTCTGGAAGAGCAGTGGATCATCACAGAAGGACCAGGCTGAATGGGCACTTCCCTGAGTCTATGGTACCATTGAAGATCACACACTCTAAACAATCCAAAGTGCTGAGGAGGAGACTGAGGCCTCTCTCCTTGTGCACTTCTACTCCAGGGAGCTGCTCAGCCCATTTCCAGGTGACCAGAGCACCTCTGACCCCAGGCTTGTTTTTTCAAGGTGGAGCTGGGCTGTCCGCAGCCATGCCTGGTCCTGGAACCTTGGGGATCCCCTTGCTATCAGCTTGGCATCTTCTCCTGTGCCCATGTATGAGTCCATGGGCAGGTGATGAGAAGAGTGGGTGCTACTGCCCAGCAGCAGAGCTGCCCCCAGCATCTTCCTCAGTTCCACCTGCTCACCTTCCTTGTGTCCTCTCCTCCTCTGACCCCAGCCCCATAGTCCACACCTGGGGTGTCATGTGTGCCCTCCCTGACCTTGCTGCACATTGATGGGTGGGCAGGCAGCAGCAGCAGCATCAAGTCCTATGGCTCTAAGGGAGCAGGCCCAGCCTGCGATGTGGGCTCAAGTTCACCACTCTGCCCCATTCCTCTTCCTGAGCAGGGCCTTGTCCCCTGGCCTGCTCACTGTTGGAGGGGACCTCCCTAGTCAAAGCTCTTTAGGAGCTTTCAGCTCCCCTTCTTTATCCCCCAACACACACTCCTGATTGGAATCACTGGCTTCTTTTTGCCTTCAAGAAAGCAGGGGCTGGATCCTGACACAGGACTGTGATGTGCTCCAGCTGTGGGTTTCCACCTCAGGCACTCTGACCCCAAGGTTTGTGCCTTACAGAAGAGCCTGAGGAGGTGTGTGGGCTACAGGGAATAGCCCTGGAGGCAGGGTGCCCTGAAGTGGGCATGACCTTGGCCTGCTTAAGGCATGCAGTGATCAGCCTGATGCTCTGCAGCTCAGAGGTGGTGCTGGGTACACCTTCTAAATCTGTTTTCTTTCCACGGCCTCAAAGTTTTGCAGTCACTCAACAAACCTTTGTTGAGTGCCTCCTGGGTGCCTGACACCAGGAAACAGGGTGTCAGGCACTGTCTGTGCTGTTGGAGCTGACAGTGGGGGAGGGGCAGAGTTGGGCATAACAATATGGTAAATGCTGACACAGAGACATTAAAAGGTGTTATGCGAACATGGAAAGTCACCCGCTCCAGAAGGGACACATCAAGGCAGGCTTCCTGGAGGAGATGACAGCACAGCGAGTCACTGGGAATTGTGGAGATGGTGGGAGAGGGGTGGTGGGGAGAGCAACCAGACTGGTGGACAGCATGAGCATGGGGCTGGGCCAGACCCCATAGGCCACTTGTCTTACTTTGCCAAAGAGCTGCCAATGCAAAGTATCAGAAATGGGCTGGCCTTTATTAGGGGATTTATTTGGGTGAAAAGCCTACAAGACCATGAAAAGTCCATCTTGAGGCACCATATCAGGTGCTTTCTCACCAAAGTCAGCTGCCAAGAGGTGAAACATGAAGACCCCTGATCTCTGCTAAGGTCTCGGCCTTTCTGCAGCTACAGGCAAACGTGATATAGGGCTTGTCTCTTCCTGGGCCTCCTTCCTCAGTCTCTCATGGCAGGATCAAATAATGCAAAGTACTTGTCCTATGTCTGTGTATCTATCTTTGTGTTTCCATTTATATCAGACTCAGAAACGGGGCAGAGATGCAATCTGAGTCAGCCTCACTGGAACAGTCCAATCAAAAGTACTGAAGCAATCTTACCAAGTAATCTATTCTAATGACCCTTAGTTGAATTTAATAGAATCAAAAGTATCACACCCACAGGAATAGATTAGTTTAAAAACATGATCTTGCTCTTTTTAGGATTCATAAAATCATTTCAAATGGTCACACTGTTGGTGACGTTGGACTGTAATGTGAGGCGAGGGACACCTTGACAATTAAAGTTGGATGTGAAGATTAAGATGTATGTTCCCATGGCAAGTGGGGTTCCAGGCATCTGTATATGTTCATTAACATATCTCCAAATGTTAAAACTTCACTGCCCACAAAGTTCTGATCTTCTGACACCTGTATTTACAGAAACTTCAGACCTGATGCTCTTGGGGCAGGGCTGAGATGTCCCAGCTGGGATTCTGCCCCAAGAGCACTGGTGGGCTTAAATTGCAGAACTGTTTTGGCTCACAGGTTTTGAGGCTAGAAGGCTAAATTCAAGGTGTAGTCAGTGCTTGTCTTCTCCTAGAGTCTGTCATATTCTGCTTTGGTTTGTAGATGCATTTCTGTCTCCATCACATGACAATCCTTTTTTCTCTCTCTGGTTTCTCTTGGTTTCTGACTTTTGTCTCTATGTCCAAGTTCCTTTGTCTATAAGGACCTCAGCCATATGGATTAAGACCCTCTCTAATTTAATTTGAATTCACCTAATAGGATTTTTAAAGAGCCTACTCATAAATGAGTCCACACTTTAATAATAGGGACTTCAAAAGATATTATTTAATGGAGTCAACCACAGGAATGCTGATTCTTCTGTAGAGTACATTATTCAATCTCTGACAGACCTTCACACCAGGAAAAAGCAGTCATACCAAATGACTTATACTCTCACCAGGTGACCATGAAGCTTGCCCAAGATTTCATGGGATGTGGGTTTCAAGCATGCCTATTCTGATTTCTCTGGCCCCATGTTAAAACCACAGATTTCCAGGTTCCACCCCATACAAGGCTTTGTGTCCTTCTGGTTCCATCTCTCTTCTCTATCCCATCCAAAGCAGATGGCAGGAAAGAGAATTTGATGTTTGATTATGGCAATGATAATGAGGAGGATAATGACAAGGAGAGAGATGTGTTCAAACCATTGGACAAGAGTAAGAAAGAGACAGATATGGAGACAGGTATGTCTGGATTATGTGTAAGAGATGTCTGGGCACAAGGCTGGAGCCTTCACAACCAGGTGAGGATCATGCCCAGAACTAATGAAGAACTCAAGGCAAGCCAAGACCCCTTAGTATCAGCACAGTAACCATAATGGCCCTGGGAGGACCCTCTGTGAGTAGCTGGGATCCTAGCAATGGGTGCAGCTGAGTCTGGCCCTGGCTGTGACATGAGGCTTCTTAGCTGCCTCCCACCTGGGGGCATGGAGACATTCCTTGAAAGAAGGATGCCCTAGCTTAATGCACTCGCAAACCCAATCCAGATAAGCAAAAACTTAAGGGAGTTTGTTACTAGTGTACCTGTCTTACCAGAAATGTTAAAGGGATTCCTTCAGGCTTTCTGAAGGACCAGGCATGGTGAGAAATATGTTTGGTTTGTGATATGTTATTAATTAAGGAAAGTATATATAAAGGATTATTGGCTTGCAAGAAATACAACCACTCAAATATACACATTAAAAAGGAATATACTGTGAAAGGGTACTCAAATGTAAGATTTATGAGGGCAGGGACCAGACATTTCTTATTTAACAAAATACCTTTTGCTCCTATCAAATCTCCTGACATAAAGTAGTTTCCCTACACGTGGCTCTTCTACCTCTTCTATTTGAATCTATAGTTAGTGCAAGAGTTGATAGGTGCATGTCCAAGAGACTCAAATCTTTAGGCTGTCCATGTGTCAGTTGGGCCCTGAATCTCAACAGAGTTGAAACACCTTCTCTCCAGTTCATTGGACTCACCCAGGACAACTAACAAGGAGATGATGATGGGCAACACACATTCTATGGAACAGAGAGAGTCTGAAACTGCAAGCAAGATAATCCCATTATAATTATGATATACCCTCATCAATTAGAGGCAAAGTGGGCATTAACATCCCAGAATCCTCAGCTTTTGGGAATGAAAAATGGACTACAGAAGACTTACCATTATTCTACTGTAGACTTATTGTGATTCTGGCAATGGAAGAACTTCTATCACTGATGTGCAGGCAGTGGCCACTGGCCATTCTGAAGGGAGGGAGAGGGAAAAATAGGTGTAATATGGGGGCATTTTCAGGACATGGGGATTGCAATGACAGATACAGACCATTATATATCTTGTCATAATTTACAAAATTGTGTAGGAGATAGTGTAAACTATAATCCACACTTAGTGGCAATGTTCCAGAATGTGTTCATCAATTGAAACACATGTACCACATTAATGAAGGATGTTGTCAGTGTGAGAAAATGTGGGAGGTATGGAGCATCACATTTGGGAATACCCTATAATTTTTATGTAACATTTATGTAATCTAAATATCTTTAAAAAATACAAAATATATATATTAAAAAGTAGGCTGTTAAACAATATTGGAAAAATTATTATTAAATCTCATGTAATACAATGGAAGGAACTAGAAGTAAGCCTTGCCAGCCCTGAAAAATCATCAGGCATCCAACCTCTACATCGCTGTCTCTCTCAAATCTGACTATGCTTTACTTTGTTTTTCTATGCATGTATCCCCCATTCTCCAAATTCTCCCTATATCCTGGCTTCCTGTACTTCCCCTTCATCATCCAGTCCCAAACTCTGCATCAATATCACCATAAAATTGCATTACCTGCTGATAGGGGATTCCCAAGCAAGGGAATCCAATTGACCTAGCTGGATTAGGTAGCCACTTTGGTCAACTCAGCTCTGGCCTGGGGAATGAGATCACACAGCGTTCTTTTGGGAAGATACATTCTTCTAAGAAGGGAGTTTTGGCAGGAAAATGTAACCAGCATTTCTGACATAAGCCTTTCAGCAAACACCCAGGTGGAGCTGAGAATACGAGACCTGCATTTTAAACAGAGTGACAATAGATCTTGGTGTCATTAGCAGATACGTGGTGGTGGAAATTAGGATTAGATGAGACAACCTGGGGAAAGTAGAACTATGAGAGTATTTAAAAGTGATGGAAACTGGCATCAGGAAACTGAGAGAGAAACAGCCAATGAATCTGAGAAGGAAATGTCAGAGAGATATGAAACAAAAAGCAGGAGAGAAGAGCCACAGATTTTAAGGAAGGAGGGAATTTTAAGGAATAGAGAAGAGATTCTCTTATTTTTAAAAAACACTTGATAGTTCCAAAAGCTTGCAAGTTAAGGGAAAAGTTAGATATAGTGTTTATGGATGTCAGCCAGGCACTTGACAATATATTTCATGATATTATTTTGAGACAAAAATAGAAAAATGAGGGCTGGATGTAGTTCAGTTGGGATGGTTATTAATTAGGTGAAAGAAGAATCCCAGAGAGACACAAGTTAATAGAATGATGTACACCACCAGAGAACCCACATTCTAAGTTTGATTGTGACAGAATAACTTTGCAAATACTGAAACCAATGATGAGCAACCCTTACCAGATTCAAATCCCTGATGATGGGGTAAGAACAGGAAATTTATACTTGTCTCCATTTTTCCAGGAGATTTAAATGCTGTCAGCACATTCCTTGTGCTGACTTCTGAGAACACTGCCTTAAACATCTACTAGCCTCAGTGTCTGCATCTCTGAAATGAGATTTGGCCTAGATGATCCCTAAGATCAGTTCCCACCCTAACATCTGTGCAAATGCTCATGTAAGAACATGTGACTCTGCAGAAAGTTTGCCCAACATCTACTTGCTGTCCTCAGCCCCTGCTCAGGGATTTGAAAACTTTTGTGATACGCCTTCATCAAGAATCCTCACTCTGTGGTTAGAGTGAAGCTATGTGGTGACATTTAAAGGATGCTTACAATGTAAACCCATATTTGCATAAAATTAGTCAGATAAATTGACCAAATAAAAATTTAGGTCTCAAACACTAAAATGCTCAATAGGATGTTACACAGATCTATCATGGTCTCATTCTCAATTTTATCTGTATCTGTTTGCTTAACCCTTAAGTTCACTCTAAAATATATTATTTTAGTCTAATGTGGGAAAAGAAGCCATTGTGCTGTTGTAAGATCTAGACTGGTATTAAAAACAAGTGATAATGACCCTGCATCACAGTCTTGGGTCAAGTGGATTTCTCACCATAGGATATGCTTAATGGGGCCTGAGTGGAAGACTAAGGCAGTGCTGTTAACATCCCATCTCCAGGAGAAGCTGGCTCTCTGAGGGCACTTTGGGATAAAATCACAGTTAGGTCTGGCTTTCATATCAATAGCCCTGGGAATTTCAAGTCATTGAAAATCTTGTTTTACATTATGGTTTACATTATTAGTCTGTCGACCCCTATATGTTTTTGGTGTAATATTACAGATAAAGTAGATACAACCCCAGGTATTGGTTCTTTTGAGGGCTAAAGAGACCCATGGGTTCTATGGTCATGGCAGATGGGGTTCACTGCCATGTCAGTTGGTCCTTCTTTAGAGCTGGTGTTTCTGCATGATGGAACTGGACTCAGATGGGATCTCTTTTTATAAGACTTTCATGCTACTTTACTGGAATTGTAGTTGGTGCTGGGGTTTAAGATATATCTAGGGGATTTGAATCTCTGGACTGACAATATGATAGCCAGGCCCTGAGCCTCAACAGACTTCAACTCCTACACTCTGATTTATTGGACTTACCCCACTCAGCTAACATGGAGTTGAAGAAGGTCAACCACCACACCATGTTGCCTAGAGTGCCTACAACTGAAAGCAGGAGGATTGCATCCAGTATCCATGTGGAATCTAAGCCCCCTCTTGACATAGATGTGCAATGGACACAACCAATCCAAGGTCCACAGTGAAAATGTGGCATTGGTGTGGGAAAAGTGGCCATGGTGGCTGCTGGGTGCAGGGAATGGGAGGAAGATATGAGATGTGGAGGCATTTTCAGGACTTGGAGTTGTCCTGGGTGGTGCTTCAGGGACAATTACTGGACATTGTAGCTCCTCCCAGGGCACACTGGATGGAACGTGGGAGAGTGTGGGCTATGATGTGGACCATTGACCATGAGGTACAGCGATGCCCAGAGATGTACTTACCAAATGCAATGGATGTGTTATGATGATGGAAGAGAGTGTTGCTGTGGGAGTGGTGGGAGTGGTGGGGTGGGGGTGGTGGGGTTGAATGGGACCTCATATTTTTTGAATGTAATATTTTTTAAAAATGAATAAAATAAAAATAAATAAAAAGAAATAAAAAGAAAATCTTGGACGGGTGCCTCATTCCACAAACACTTACTGAGAGTCTGTCCTGTAGTAAGCACTTTCCAAAAGGAGTTCATAGCCCAGTGGTAAAACCAGAAGAGACAGTTTTAAAGTGATATACAAGCATAGTGATGGCTAGACACACAGCCCACTGTGGAGCACAGAGGACGGTCACTCATTCTCCCCTCCATGAGGAGGGCTATAAGGGAAGGCTTTTGACAGTAGGTTAGAGCAAGCTGATCCTGAAAGAATGGAGCTAGGAACATCTGCAGGTAGATAAAGCCAGGTGTCCCTGGGATGAAGAGCCAAGAAAGGGTTTTCCACGTAGTTATTATGAGATCAAGCACATGTACATACAGTGACTGCTGTGTGTGGAGACCTGCAAGCAGAAAGGGAGTCAAAGCTCACAGGAGGTGAGGCCAGAGACACAGGCGGTGACCTACATGGACTTTCCTCTCTTAGAGATGGAGAGTCTGGGACGGTTATAAGCCCAGGAGTGCTCTCTGAGCCCAGGAGGGCAGCTTTAATGGAACTGAAGCCAGATGCAGGAAGAGCAGTGATAAGCATCCCTGATGAGCAAGAGGTGAGCAGGGCCAGTCTAGAAACATGATACAGAGATGCAGAGGAGAGGAACTGTTTGAAAAATATTTAGTTAAAATCACCTGAATTTGGTAATTTGTGTGGTGAAGGAGCAGGAGGAAACTGAGATGAATATCTAGGTTTCTGGTTTGGATAATGAGATGGCTGTATTAGTCTGCCAAAAGGGTGCAGATGCAAAGTACCAGAAATCCATTGGCTTTTACAGAGGGTGTTTACTTGGGGTAAAAGCTTACAGTTACAAGTCCCCAAAGAGTCCAACTAAAGGTTGTTTCTCACAAAGTCAGTTACCACATGTTGAAGCCAGATGGCAGGTGATCTTTGCCTGGTCTCTCCTTCCTCTTAAGGTTCCATGGTCCCAGCTTCTTCTGATCTCAGCTGTAGGTATGCATAGGGCTCATTCTTTCTGGGCTTTCTTTCTTTTCTCTCTCTTTATTTTTAAATGTTACATTAAAAAAAATGAGGTCCCCATATACCTCACACTCCCCTCACCCCACTCCTCCCACATCAACAACCTCTCCCATCATTGTGGGATGTTCACTGCATTTGGTGAATACACCCCAGAGCACTGCTGCACCACATGGATAATGGTTTACATTGTAGTTTACACTCTCCCCCTGTCCACCCAGTGGGTCATGGCAGGATATATAATGTCCAGCATTTGTCCCTGCAGCACCACCCAGGAAAACTCCAAGTCCTGAATGACCCCATATCACATCTCTTCTTCCTTCTTCCTACCCTCAGCAGACACCTTAGCTGCTCAACTGCTCTGTTCTCTTCAGCTGCAAAATATCAGGCAAATAACTGATCTTTCTCTAGGGCTTTAGCCATTTAATCCTTCTTTCTGTCACATAGCAGGAACAAAAAGACCAAGTTGTCTCTCTCTGTCCATGTCTTTGGAGCTCTCTCTTTTCCTGTGTGTCTTTTTGAGTGAATGTACATTTACATGGACCCACAAGTGGATGGGGGCCCCACCAGAGTCAAATCAAAAGCCCAAAATTGTTAATGGAGTAAACTTAAAAACATTTGAATTTAATAAAATCAAAAGATGTCATACCCAGAGGAACAGACCAGTTTACAAAGAGTTTCTCTTTTGGGGGGGATTCATAAACAATCTCAAACTGCCACAAGGGTACTAACTTCAGAAGATGTTATTGGAGAAAGAGCAGAAAGGGATTTTTCACAGGTGAGATGTGTGTGTGTGCACGTATATAATATGTCTGCAACTTGTGGGAAAGAGGTGCAGGAGGTGAATTCGACTTCAGAGATATCAGGATATAAATCATAGTTGAAACATTGAGAGTTGTGATGAGTTTACAAAGGGGCCAAGTATAGGGTGAGAAGAGGCAAGCAGAAGAAAAGGAGTCCTAAAAAGAGACAGAAAAGGAGTATTCAGGGAAGTAGATGAAGGATCAGAAGACTGTGGTAGTGTTAAAACTACAAATGAGATGAAGGTGTCAAGAAGTGATTAATGAGTGTCAAATGGAGATGAGGGTAAGGGCTGGACAGTGTCCAAAGGAGTCAGTGAGTATTGAAGGCAGCAAGAGCTGTTTCAAGAAAGAGGTAGGGCAGATGCCAGATTGCAGTGGGGTGTAGACTGAATGAGAAGTGAGCAAGAAGAGAAGGAAAGTACAGATTACTCTACAGTGAGATTGGATGGGAGCTATACAAGAGGTGGAAACATTCCAGCACAGAGGCTAAATCTGTTTTATTCCCACAGTATCCTCAGCACCTAGATCAGTGTCTGTTCCTGTGAGCACTTAGGATGAATTCTTTCCCAAGAGGGGCCTTAGGCCCTCAGGTAAGTAGAACCTGCCAACATCTACCAACACTGCAGACATGCCCAGACTTGCCTAATCCCAGGAAAACAATTAAACAAAAACCACTGGTTTTTTAGCTTGATCCCCTGCTAAGCAAATTTATAAAAATATTTTCTGTGGATTTAGTTCCACCACCTCAGCAAGGGCATTGTTAATTGATCTATAAAAGCTCATCTGTTCTTGCTTCAAAGCAAAAAGAGCTCTGTTCTTGCTCATCTCTGCACAAGCTATCTCTTTTCACTTGATGTTTAAAAACACTTCTTTCTGTCTATAGATAGGATGTTGTTGTAGAATTTGAGAGAAGTTCAATTAATTGAGTATAGAGAGGCCAGGACTCAGGAATGATTTTGAGAAGGAAAAATGGTTTATTGATGGCCAGCCAGACTTGGGAACTTTCTGTTTGAATCCCAAGCCCCGAACAAGATTTTTTAGTCCCTTTTATACAGAGAGAAAAGGCCAAATGGTCCTTTTGTTTCAGTTTTCAATAGGCTTGAATTAGCATATATTTCCACATCTTAGTAAGCTTTTAGCATGGACCTCAGGCATTCCATAAGCTTTTAGCATATTTGCTTTGCATTTTCCCTGAATACTTAAAGTTTATAGACCTTGCATTGTTAAACTGTTTCTTGCTCACCAAGGGCAGGACTGCAACCTTTCATCATTCCACACGCACAAGTCACAGATAGTTTAGGTTATCTCTGAGGAGACAAAGAGCCTGCCACCCATAGCCCACATCAATGTGAGTCTAGAGACAAGCTTTCTTTTCCAAGAGAACACCTCCTTGAGAAATTTAACCTTAACCACAGCCCTGAATTCAAAAATACATAATACATATGCAAGAGAAATAAAGCAGACAGGGCCCTCCCTGCAAGAGTTTTGGTTTGTGAGTCTTTCATTCCTGTGGCAATATTTCATGTCGTAAACCTGTGAATTCATGCATCAAGATGCACAGAACACCAGGATTGCTATAAAAAAAAAGAGGTGAGTGATATGAAGTGGCAAAAAGAAACCACACAATGTATGCAATATTCATCTTGTTTGACTGAGAAAGAATCATGACAAATGAAAAACATAAACAGGAAAATCCTCTCTGCCCCCCAAATGCACTGATCATTCTATTGCCGGCCTTATAATTTAACCCTACTATGTTCAAATGGGCAAAGAAAATGCAGTTTCATTATTTTCCACCTGTAATTGAAATTGGGGACAGTTTTGGTCTATCCAGTAAACATAATCTAATTCAAGAATTCTAATGGCCTCTTTTTTATTTATTTATTTATTTCTGCTCTCGTGTCCATTTGTTGTGTGCTCTTCTGTGACTGCTTCTATCTTTATCAGTGGCACATTGTGTCATCTTGTGTCAGCTCTCCATGTGTGCGGTGCCATTCCTGGGCAGGCTGCACTTCTTTCACACTGGGTGCCTCTCTTTATGAGGCGCACTCCTTGTGCATGGGGCTCCCCCCACGTGGGGGACACCCCTGCATGGCACAACACACCTTGCGCACATCAGTACTGTGCACGTGGGCCAGCTCTACATGGCTCAAGGAGGCCCGGGGTTTGAATTGCAGACCTCCCATGCAGTAGACGGACACCCTATCCATTGGGCCAAGTCCACCTCCCCGAATGGCCTCTTTAGGTGACTTTTGGATACTGTTCATCTTTCACATTTTCTCCCCTTTCTTTTGCTTTCCTTTAAGAGAACACCTGGACTGTGGCTGTGATATGCAATCTCTCGGTGGTGGTAGGGGAGAGGCAGAGCCCTTGGATCCACACAGTGTTGTCTAGATCACTGCTTCTAAAATTACATGTGATATGATTACCTGTGGATATTGTGTAAATGCAGATTCTGATTCATTGGGTCAGGTTGTACCAAAGATACTGCATATCTAGCAAAGTTCCAGGTGATGCTGATGCTGCTAGTCCTAGGACACACTGCACAGCAGCTAGGCCAGATTCCTGCTGTTCTCTGTACAACATGCTTGGTGTGTTCCACTTCTAGACTGGAATGTCTGAAATATGATCTATCCATTAGATATTTTGGGCCACTTGCTGGCACTTATTACTAACACTGAGGGTCACAGCCATCTTCTCTTGGTTACAAAGCCTTTTCACATTGGGCCTCTTTGCCTCTACATAGGTCTGATCTTCTGATCCTCTCAGTGTAACAGCATCTATGCACTATGACATGTCTGGGATCCTTGCACACTATACAAAGCATGGGGAGCAGAGTGTAGCCTCACACTCACCTACCAAATTTCTGTCCACCACTTTCATGCCATCTTCTTGTGCCATATTGGCAGGTCACATGTGGGACTTTTTCAACTAAATGTGGGAAGCCATCCACCTCTAATCACCACAATTTTACTATATCTATATATGTATTTTTAAGCCCCCTCCCCCCAATTCAGAGCGCAGCCTCAGGAAGGAGGAAACAGAATCATAAAGTGTCTCCCTGCTGGCTCTACCTCTGTCTCACTTACTGCTGCAGCCCCCTGAACCAGAAGAGCAGGACTTCCCATTTCCTTTCTGTCATGTCCTGGTATATGCCTCTTGGAACATAACTGAGTTCCACAGAAGTTAAGAAACTCTTTTAATAAAAGAAGACTCATTTTCAAGACTTGCTACAGATCCTATGACTCAATTACCCTTTCTCTTAGGCAACATGGACCATGAGCCTCACTACTCAGCCATGGGTTTGGAAGGCTGCAAGGGAAGGTGATTTAGGGAAGAAATAAAATGACAGAGATTTTCCTATATCAAAAACATGACATCTAAGATGGCTGCAAAGTAAGGAACACAAGAGTCAGCTTATCCTACAGGGCCATTATTAAGCATCCATGGCTACCTAAAACACCTGTTGGGGGAACCAGGAGACCAAAAGAAAATCTTGCAACATCCTTGAAAGAATGGAAGGAGGAGACTGCCCATCTGCAGTGAAGATTTGTGAGTAGAACCCTCCAAACAGTGGAGGCCAGTGACCATCCCCCACTCATGGTGCAACCCACCTCAGGAGCTATTCTGTGGCTTGAGTTGGAAGCTCCATTTCTTAAAAACAGGGTGGAAGAGATGGTTGAGCAATGACTTTAGCTACTGATATTAGAAAAATCAGTTGGCTGAAGTATAATCTAAGAACAGCTGAAGTTTGAAACTGTACAAATTGGAAAGAGGCCACTAGCCCCCATTTTAACTTTCCTCCCAGTGTGAGGGGAAACAGGACTGATTAAAAATTACCATGACATTAGGGACTCTTTTCATCCAGATCAGACTGCAACCCTAGACTAGGTCTGCAACTCTGGTAGGGAGTATGGTGGGGGCATCTACACCAGCCTCTGTAGGCAACTGCAGGGGCTTTTGTGTGGCACAGACTAGATAGTCAGACATCTACGGCTCCATCCCTCCTCCCAATAGGATAGGAGAGGAGCTGTATTTCCTCAGCCTCTCTGGGCAACTGCAGGTGCTTTCAGCCTACACAGACTGGTATGTTGAGTGACTTTGATTCCATCTTGTCCCCCAAAGGAGAAGAGTGGGCTGGTGGTTCCTCAGTCTCTTTGGGTAACTGCAGGCACTTTTGGCCCACATGAACTGGTTACTTTAGCACTGGGGGCTCCACCTCTTTCCCTCCCAATAGGAAGGAAGGGACTGGTGTTTTCTCAGCCTCTCTGGGCAACTGCAGGCACATTTGGCCTGCAAAGACTGGACTTTGGAGGGCCTGTAGCTCCATCCCCCAAATAGGGTAGGAAGGGCATTTGATTCCTCTATCTTTGTGCACAACTGCAAGTGCTTGTGGCAAACATGGATTCCTTTATTGGGCACCTGTGGTTCCATCCACACCCCTTAAAAAGCAGAAGGGACATTATACCCTCAGCCTATCAGGGTGACTGCAGGCACTTTTGACCCACATGGATCAGATTGTTGGGCCCTCTGGAGGATCCATCCCCACCCTTGGAAAGGGAGAAGGGTTGTGGGTGTTATGTCTGTCTACCTGGGCAACTGTGGCCTGTTTTGGTCAGCAGAACCTAGTTTTCTGACCATA
The DNA here is from genome assembly GCF_030445035.2 of Dasypus novemcinctus. NCBI lineage: Eukaryota > Metazoa > Chordata > Mammalia > Cingulata > Dasypodidae > Dasypus > Dasypus novemcinctus. The sequence goes on along the minus strand of NC_080694.1, from coordinate 7,772,040 downwards.
CCTCCACCTCCACCCCCACCTCAGGAAGAGGAAGAAGGTGAATGAAACTTTATTAGTCTCTACAGGCAACTACAGACAGTCTTTTGCTGCACTACTTGGATCACTACACATGACTACTGCTCTGTCCATATCCCTGGTTGAGAAGAAAGGTGGGAGAAGGTCCTTTAGTTCCTGGAACATAATGAGCAGCTTCAGCCTCCACAGCTTACAGTACCAACTACATCCTTGGTTCCTACTACAAAGCCAGAAAGAGAGAAAGGGCAAGAAAGCCCTAAACTAAAGAGAGAAATTGCATCCAAAATAAATACATCTAGTTAGCCAGATGCCAAGACACCAACAAAAAGTTACAATCCATGCCAAGAAACAGAAAGATGTGGTCCAGCCCAAGGAACATGATAAGCCTCCAGATAACATAAAGTAGTTGAGACAACTAATTACAGATGTTCAAATGAATTTCTTTAATGAATTCAGTGAGATATTTAAAGAGGTAAGGATATTAAGAAAACACTGGGTGAGAACAAAAAGTAGACCTTGAAAGCATAGGTAGGAAAATAACAGATCTTATGGTAAGGAAAGGCACAATAAGTGAAATAAAATATATACTGGAGACTTATAACAACAGATTGGAAGATGCAAAAGAAAGGATCAGTAAGCTTGAAGACATGGCATTTGAAAATGAACATACAAAAGAACAGATAAAGAAAAGAATGGGAAAAATTCAACAGGTGTTAGGGAACTAAAGGACAGTAAGAGACATGCAGACATATGTCATGGATGTCTTAGAAGAAGAGAAGGAAAAAAGTACAAAAGAAATATTTGAAGAAATAATGGTAGGAAATAACCCAATTCTATCAAACAATATAGATATCTGTGTCTAAGAAGCATCCTAAAAAATCTGAGACAAATACTGATTAGAATGCCAAATGCCAAACACAAAGGGAATTTTGAGAGCAAAAGAAAAAAGCAATGTATCATATACAAGGGATACCCCATAAGATTAAGCTCTTATTTCTCATCAGAAACATGGGGGCAAGAAAGTGCTTTCGTATATTTAAGATACTGTGAGAGAAAAACTGCCACCCATGAATGTTATATCTGGCATGATTATCTTTCGAAAATTAGGGCAAATTTAGAAAATTCACAGATAAACAGAAAGTGAGAGCATTTGTAACCAAGAGTGCAGCCCTGCAGAAAGTACTAAAGGGTGTGCTACAGTCTGAAAAGAAAAGACATAAGAGAAATACTTGGAAGAGAGTCTAGAAATGAAGATTATATCAGTAAAAGTAACTAAAAGTGTAAAAACAATAGAGGTGAAAATAAAATATGACATATGAAACCCAAAGGTCAAAATGGGTGAAGTAAGAACTGCCTTTACAGTAATAATATTGAATGTTAATGGATTAAACTCCCCTGTCAAAAGGCACAGAGCAATGGAATGGATAAGAAAACATGAGCTATCTATATGCTGTCTACAAGAGATTCACCTTAGACCCAAGGATACCAATAGATTAAAGTGAAAGGCTAGAAAATGATATTCCATGCAAGCAGTAACTGAAAAAATGGTGGAGCAGCTATATTTATACCAGATGATATAGACTTTAAAAACAATTTTTTAAAATTAGAGGCAAGGAAGAGCATTGTATATTAACAAATCAGGCAACTCACCAGGAAGAAATAACAAACATAATATGTACCTAATCAGGTTGCCCCAAATCCTATGAGGCAAACACTGGCAAAACTGAAGGGAAAATAGATGTCTCTACAATAATATTTGGATACTTCAATATACTACTCTCAGCATTGAATAGAACATCTGGGCAGAGGATCAAAGAAAGATTGAATAATATCATAAATGGACTAAATCTAATGGACATATACAGAACAATGCACCTTGAAATAGCAGGATATATGTTCTTCTTAAGTGCTTATGGATTTTTCTCCAGGATAGGCCATATGTTGGGTCACAAGGAAGATCTCAATGTGGACCCTGCAATTCACAGTTGTATCAGGATGATTTCTTTGATAGGAGGTCTAAACTATGAAGGAAGGCACTTGCCAGAAGGATAGCCAATTTGTAAAACTTTGAAGGATTTTATTCATTTTTTAAAAATTTTAATTACCACCTGGCACTCAAGGAAATCTCTGTCATATCACAACCTGTATACAAATTTAAGGAGTAGATAGCTCAGGGACTAAATCCCAGTGATAACACATTAAAATAGTAAAATGTGCATTTGTGAGACAAAAGATTACAAGGCAAACAAAGAAATAGCAAATGATGCCTGATCAAAAGGAAGGGGATAAAAATCTGTGTAAAGATAATTTAAAAGATAATAATAATTTCAGTATATTGAAGGAAATAAATGAAAAATTTGAGAATCTTAACACAAGATAGAAATATTTAAAAAGAAAGCAGACAGAAACAGAAATACTGGAGTTGTAAACCACAATAACTGAAATGAAAATCCCCTAGATAGTTTCACAATACTCTTGAAACTGGGAGAAGAAAGATTAGTAAACTCAAATACAAGACAAATGAAATGATGAGAAGCAGAAAGATAAAACCCTTCAGGATGAGGAGCAGAAAGATAAAATAAATAAAAGTGATCAGAAACACTGAGACCTGTGGGAAACCATCAAGCATGCCAATATACACATTTTGTTAGTCAACAAAGACAAGTAAAGAAAAACAGACAGAAGGAATAATCAAATAAATAATGGCAAAATCCCCAAATTTAGTGAAAGACATGAATAAGTACATTTAAGATCCCAAAGAAATAAAGACAGGATAAACTCAAAAAGAACCATACCCAAGCATATAAGTAGCCAAACTGTTGAATGTCAGTGAAAAGGGGATTGTGATGAAAGCTGCAAGACAGAAGAAGCTACATGTTTTTTAGAAGGGAATTCCAGTTTGATTTCTCTTCAGAAATCATGGCAGTAAGAAGGCAATAGAATGAAATCTTTGTGTGTGTGTGGGGGAGGATATTCATTGCATTTGGTGAATACATTTTGGAGCACTGCTGCACCACATGGATAATGGTTCACATTGTAGTCTACACTCTCCCCCTTTCCACCCTGTGGGCCATGGCAGGACATACAATGTCCAGCATCTGTCCCTGTAGTACCACCCAGGACAACTCCAAGTCCTGAAAATGCCCCCACATGATATCTCTTCTTCCCTCTCCATACCCTCAGCAGCTATTGTGGCCACTTTCTCTACATCAATGCTACAATTTGGAATGAAATATTTTAAGTTATGAAAGAAAATAATTGCCAACCCATTATTTTATAAACCCTGCAACTGTCTTCTAACAGGGAGATATTAAGACATTACCACATAAAAAAAGATGAGGCATCACCAATAGACCTTCCCTAAAGACAACACTGAAGGGAGCTCTTCAAACTGAAAAGAAAGACACTAGTCAGTGGATCAAAGGCATAAATAAATGAAGATGTCTGGTGAAAGTAGCCATATGGGTAATTATAAATAGCAGTATTATTGTATTGGATATTTTTATAAACTCCACTTTTTAACTTTTTTCAAGTTCTACAAATTAAATGCATAAAAAATAATAAATTTATGGATTTGAGCATACAGTCTATAAAGGAAGTGTGAATGCGATTAATGCAATGGAAGTGTACATGTAAAAATGGTTAAAATGGGAAATTTTGCATTATAAATGCAATCACAATAAAAAATTCCCATCACAAAAATTCCTCTGCTTACTCACTCAGTCCACAATGATTCCTGATAGAATCACATAGTAAGTGGACTTTGGGAATTACCTTCTTTCACTATTATCATGTTTTTTATATTAGTCTCATGTTGTTTCACATGATAGGTTATTTGTTCATTTCTTTCTATAGTGAATAGAATTCCATTATATAGATATTCTGTAAATTGTTAATCCATTCACCAATTAATAGTCATTTGAGTTGTTTCCACATAGTGGCTATTTTCTTTTCTTTTTTTAAGATTTATTTTATTTATTTCTCTTCCCTTCTCCCCCCCACCCTAGTTGTCTGATCTCTGAGTCCATATGCTGCATGTTCTTCTTTGTCAGCTTCTGTTGTTGTCAGCAGCATGGGAATCTGTGTCTCTTTTTGTTGAGTCATCTTGCTGCGTCAGCTCTCTGTGTGTGTGGCATCATTCCTGGGCAGGCTGAACTTCCTTTTGCACTGGGTGGCTCTCCTTACAGGGCACACTCCTTGTGCATGGGGCTCTCCTACACGGGGGGGGGGCACCCCTGCGTGGCATGGCACTCCTTGTGTGCATCAGCACTGCATGTGGGCCAGCTCCACATAGGTCAGGGAGGCCTGGTGTTTGAACCATGGACCTCCCATGTGGTAGGTGGACACTCTATCCATTGGGCCAAGTCCGCTTCCCACACAGTGGCTATTTTCAATGCAGTTGCTATAAACTCCTGGGTACAGGTCTTTATGTCGGTGTATGTTTTAATTTCCCAATACTCTAATTTGCTGAGTTGCATGATAAGTTTATATTTAGTATTTTGCATTTAAGCCAACAATGTGTGAGATTTCCAATGGCTCTGCAGGTACTCAAATTCTTAGATTACTACTTTCTTTTAATTAAACATTCTGTTAAGCATGTAGTGGTAGCTCCATATACTTCACTTTCTTTAGATTTTATTCTCTTTATTTTTAAAGAAGTTTTAGGCTACATAAATGTGATGTCAAGAATACAGGGGATTCTCATATATACCCCACTGCCTCCACCTCCTACACCTTCCCCTATTAACAACATCTTTCACTAGTGTGGCACATTTGTTACAATTGATGAACACATATAGTTTATATTATGGTTTACACTTTGCACTGACAATTGTATAATGTCTTGTATCCATCATTGTAATATCATGCAGGATAAAGCCAATGTCCCCAAAATGCCCCATGTTCCACCTACTCTTCCCAACCTGGTTGGTTTGACTGAGACAGTCCAGGTTTTAGCAATGAATGCCAAATGTCTTCTCCATGATTTAAAAAAATCCCCTTTTTCAACATTGGCTGTGTAAAAGTGGGAGAAAAGTATAAGACCAACATAGTGACCCATAATACAGGGGCTAAAAGCAACATTCTTAGTAATGTCAAACTCAAACTCAGCAAATATATCATTTTTGTCACTATAATTGATTTTCCCTGTTCAACTTATAGTGATATTCATGATTTTAGTTCATAATAACGGATCATGTATTGTGCCATCACTGAACGATTTTGTTTAACTGTGAAAATTAAATGGATTATAAATGTGAATATTGCTTGTCCATCTTCAACTTTGCTTGTAGATTAACTGTTGTGTTAACTGGGCTATTACCACAACTTCCCACTAAACTCCCTGAGACAGAAATATTTCAGCTAAGTTGAACACAAAAAGTAGAGACTTACAGGTGCTCCAGAGGAAGACAGAAGATATCAGTAATTGAACCCAGGTATTAGAGTGCATTAGTAAAGTGAAGTTAGGAAAGGAGGAAGGAAGGGAGGAAGGGAGGGAGGGATGCAGGGAGGGAGGAGAATAAAAAGAAATAAAAGAAGGAAGAAGACACACATGCTGAAGCAGCAATATCACAGACTGGGTATAACATTGAGAAAGATAATCATTATTCTATTTTTATTACAACTGTGTGTTCCACCATGAGTTTTCAACTTTATGATGATACTTTAAGTAGAATTTGTCATATCTAATGACATGGACAACTGGAAACATAATTCCATTCTCTGCTAGACTTGCATCAATAAAAGAATTCTAGACAAAAATAAAGATTGAAAAACAAATGAGCAAACATACATTTTTCAACTATAAGCAAAAGAAATAATTTTATTGGGAATATCAGGAAACTATCCAGCAGTCTGAATCATTTTTTCAACAATATTGAATACATAAAATCTCTAGGGGATAAGAACTCTGAAATATGGGAGGAAAAAAAAGCCAGGTCCATAACAAAACCTGCCTCAAAAACTCACTTTTTCTCCAGGCCCTTGCCTATTTATTTAACACTTACATTAGTTAAAAATAAGAATATCATAGAGATTGAGTGAGTGCGAGAAAACCTTTACAGATTTTGAAACTGAGTGAACCTTAATTAAAAAATTTCCAGTAAATGCCATAGAACTCCAGAAGGCATGAGAAGAAGGAGTAAGACAAAAAGACTTGCAAGTATGAGCAATTACAAGGTCACTGCTGTCACAAATGCCAAAGAAATGAAGTGGAACATACTCTGTTAATTCATGAAATGGTTTCAGTAATTTTGATGTAGAAATTCATTTTGATCATACTATGATATTGTCAGTCTAGTCATCAACATGGCGCCATTATTCATGGAAAAGAGAACATTTGTTTTCAAATTCAATGTGATTTATATTCACTTACATTCATCATGAAGTGAAAATTGGAGAAAAAAATGTTTTCCTTTCATATTTAACCAGGAGTGATGATTTGGATGATTATGGATAATGCCAGCTGAGAATTCAGCTTATCTGAAAAGCTGTAGTTTTTATTGGGCCATGGTAAGTAAAAAAGAAAATCAATGGAACATAAGATAAATGTCTTATAATTAGATATTGTTTACATGACACAGATTATGAAAATCAAATAAAAATATAAATTCATGATTTTAGAAATTGAAGAATCTTAAAATACCTAGACAATAATGGAAAAATATAGGAACAAGTTTGAAAGTGAAGAAACTTTCTGAGTTAATTTATGTTATCACATATAGCAACAAAATTTGGAAAAATTTGAAGATGGAAGTGTGGCTATAGCTCAAGTGGTTGAGTGCCTGCTACCCATGTTTGAGGTGTCAGGTTCAATCTCCAGTTCCTCCTAAAAACAAGGCAAACAAACAAATTTAAAAAAGCAATTCTCATTAGGGAGCGAATATAGCTCAATGGATGACCACCTTCTTCCCATGTACAAGGTCCAGGGTTCATTCCCCCATATCTCTTAAAAAAATAAAATAAAATTGAAGATTGGTTAGATAAAATGTGAGGTTTAGGAGAGGTTGGAGTGATATTCATTCTCAAACATAAGTAAAGCTATGCAACTACATTCAGACTTTGAGTCAGGCAAGACCACTCCAAAGGAAGATGTTCATATCTCAAAAATATAACAAGAAATAGAGAAAGCCAGAGAAAAGTATAATCAAAACTTCCCCAAAACTAAATATCAGAAAAATACACCAGAAACTGTGCTTTGGGTAAAAGGATCAATCTCAGGACAAAAATTGCTTAGAAAGCAAGACTTGTAAATGATGGACCTAGACATTGAGATAAGCTTTCCAAGAAAGATGCAGACTATAGAATATGTGGTCTGTTTCCCCATTCTCACACATGTTAAATGACAAAAGGAAGGAGATAAGTTGAGGAATGAGTGTTTAAGCACAAAGAAAGCCCAACAACAACAAAAACTTAAAAAAGCACACACATCATGAATGATGATCTGAGAGGATCTTAGTTTATCAAGACTGCAAAGAATGCTAACGTAGGAAACTCACCTTTGGAAAAGTGTGCTCTGGAAAGAGTGCAAAAGGTGTTGCTGAGATTAAGTTTATACACGGATCCAATCAACCATAACAGCAGAAATCAGGAATAAAGGTGGAGTTATCCAGGAAAAAATACATGAGGAAGCTTCTTGTCTAACAGCAAGAACACCCTCATTACACATGGGGAAATCACAAGGTTTTTGAGAACACTATAGCAACAAAAGTACGTCAGTGGGACATTGATGGGACTAAATTATTTTTCTTAAGAAAAACTGTTAAAATTCTGGGATTTTCCAGCCACCAAACAGGCTAATAGAATCACTCGCTTTCAATTATGTGTTACTCTTCAAGGAAAAAGGAAGTATGACTCTGAGGGCAGAGCTATAAACAGAAAGAGACACAGAGAGACAGCCATGAGAATAGGGAGGTAGAGACTGGAGGCAGAGACTTGGTGTTATGCAGAACACCAAGGGTTCCAGGCAGTCACAACAAACTAGAAGAGATGCTTGGAAAATATTCTCCCTCAGAGCCTCCAGTAGGCACCAACTCAGCTGAAATCTTGATTCTGGACTACAGATCTGTGAGGTAATAAATATGTGTTATTTTAAACTACTAAGTTTGTGATCATTTTTTACAGAAACCACAGGAAACTAATTCAGCAATAATATATGCTATGATTTTAATTTGCATTTTCCTTTGTGTAAAGGAGTGGACCATCTTTTCAAGTGCTTATTTGCCATCTGTGTGTTCTCTATAGTGAAATGTCTGCCCAAGCTTTTTGCTAATTTTCTGATTGTATTTTTTGTTTGTCCAATACAAGATATGTAAATATTTTCTTCCACATTTGTTTTACATGCTCTTTATACAATATTTGATGGCAAAATATTTTAATTTGGAAGATGCCAAATTTATCAATATTCTCTTTAATGGATTGTACAATTAGTGTCAAGTCAAAGAACATTTTGCCTATGCCTAAGTCTTATGGAATGACTCCTATCTTTCATAAACATATTAGAGTTTTACAATTTAGATTTCAGTCCATGATCCATTTATCCACTGTGAGTTAAATTTTGCATATTGAGTGAAGATTAGGTTGAGATAATTTCCTACCATCTTTCCCTCCTTCCTCCATTCTTCCTTCCTTCCTGACTTCTTTCCTTCTGTCTGTCCTGTCTTCCTTGCTTGCTTGCTTGCTTTTTCTGTCTTATCTATACTGATCTATTTTTCTATGTATTGATCTGAGATAAAGGCATCATGGACTCCTCATAATGTCCACATACAAACAACCAGAAACTGTGAATGTGTTCTATCACATGGAAAGGAAATAATTGAGATTACAAATGGAATTAAGAAAGTCATTATCCTGGATTACCTGAATGGATCCAAGGTAATCTAGAGTTATTAAATGAAAGGATATCAACAATATGACAATGTAAACATTCCTCAAAAAAGCCTGCCCAGATATTTAGCAAATAATAGGTTACATTACACTTGCTTTGAACTCTGGAGAATGATTCCACAAATGTTGAATCAAAGAAATAGAAAATTTTCAGGTAGAAGAAGTGAAGCATTTATAAAAAATGTACAATCTTAAAATTGCACTGCATATAAAGGGCAAGAATTAGATAAAGATGAGCTAAGAAAATCTGAAAGGTTAGCTGCAACATATTTTTTAAAGGTCAAGAATATGTTGAAACAAACATCAAATCCAGTCAATAATAAAACCCTAAAGAAGAAGAAGAAATTGATCTTCAGAGTTAATGCATCAAGAGATTCAGATGCCTAGACATCATTAATAATTCACAAGCCATACTAAAAAACTGGGAAATATGACAGTCAATGGGAAAAAATTAAAACTTCTGAGAAGATTCAAAATTTTGAACAAAAATCAAAGTTATCTGTTTAAAGAAATCTCCTAAATCAATTTAAAGAGATAAGGAAAATATGGCTAAAGAGTTAAAGTGTATTAGGAAGATAATATCCTTTACCTCTTTAGCATTAAAGAACTAAAGAGGGCCTGTTGGGGAATGAATCATATACTCCACAGAAGAATCAGCATTCCTGTGGTTGATCCATTTAATAATAGGATCTTTTGAAGGTCCACCATTTGTGAGAAGGATCTTTAAAATTCTTATTTAGGTGAGGTCAAATTAAATTAGGGTGGGCCTTAATCCATATGGTCGAAGTCCTTATAGACAAAGGAACTTGTACAGAAGCCAGAAACCAGGAGAAACCAGAGAGAGAGAGACAGAGAGAAAGAGAGGTGGGAGGGGGGGAGAGAGAGAGAGAGAGAGAGAGAGAGAGAGAGAGAGAGAGAGAGAGAGAGAGAGAGAGAGAGAGAGAGAAAGAGAGAGAGAATTTCATGGAGACAGAAATGCATCTACAAACCAAAGCAGAATATTACAGACTCTAGGAGAAGACAAGAACTGCCTACACCTTGAATTTAGCCTTCTAGCCTCCAAACCTGTGAGCCAAAACAGTTCTGTAATTTAAGCCCACCAGTGCTCTTGGGGCAGAATCCCAGCTGGGACACCTCAGCCCTGCCCCAAGAGCATCAGGTCTGAAGTTTCTGTAAATACAGGTGTCAGAAGATCAGAATTTTGTGGGAACTGAAGCTTTAACATTTGGGAGGTACCACCTTAATGAATGACATGTACAGATGCCTGCAACCCCACTTGCCATGGGTGTCTGCATCTTAATCTTCATGTTCAACCTGAATGGTCAAGGCCTCCCTCCCCTCACATTACAGTCCAACATTACCCAGAGTGTGGCTGTTTGAAATGATTTTATGAATCCCCAAAAGAGAAAGATTATGCTTTTAAACTAATCTATTCCTGTGGGTATGATATCCTTGATTGCATTAAATTCAGTTGAGGGTCCTTTGAGTAGATTACTTGGTAAGATTGCTTCAGTGCTTTTGATTGGACTATGTCAGTGAGGCCTGACTCATGTTGAATCTTTGCCAACTTCCTAGGCCTGATCTAAATGGAAACACAGAGATAGCAACAAAGGAAAACATAGGACAACTGCTTTGCCTTATTTGATCCTGCCATGAGAGACTGAGGGAGGAGGCCCAGGAAGAGACAAGCCCTATGCCAGGTCTCCTGCAGCTGCAGAAAGGCAGAGACCTCAGCAGAGATTGGGGGCCTTCTTGCTTCACCTCGAGACAGGTGACTTTGGTGCAAAAGCCCTATTATGGTGCCTCGAGTTGGACTTTTCATGGTCTTGTAAAATTTTAACCCAAATAAACCCCCTAATAAAAGCCAGCCCATTTCTGGTATTTGCATCAACAGCCCTTTGGCAAAGTAAGGCATATGGCCTATAGGGCCTGGCTCAGCACACCGTGCTCATGCTTTCACCAGTCTGGCTGCTCCTCCCACCATCCCTGTCCCACCACCTGCACAATTTCCAGGGACTCACTGTGCTGTCAACTCTTCCAGGAAGCCTACCTTGATGTGTTCCCTTTGGAGTGGGTGACTTTCTGTGTTCCCATAACAACTTCTCCTGGTCTCTGTGTCAGCATTTACCATATTGTTATGCCCAACTCTCTCCCTCCCCTGCTGTCAGCTCCATCAGGGCATGAAGAGTGCCTGATACTTTGTCCCATGGTGCTGGGCACCCAGAAGGCATTCAATAAAGTTTTGTTGAGTGGCTGCTGAACAGACTGAGGCAGTGGGAAAAAATCAGATTTAGAAGGCATTCCCAGCACCACCTCAGAGCTGTAGACCATCAGGCTGATCCCTGTGCGCCTTTGAGCCCCTGATGAGGATTAAATAACTTCAAGGCCATAAGCCCTCTCTGGCACTGACCTTCCTGAACAGCTGCTTGACTCTTAGTGCTGGGGCTTGCAGCTAGAACAGTCAAACCAGGGAGGTCACCATAGGCCCACAGTGTTCAAAGCAGGACACTGAGGCAGGCCTCCTCATCCATGGCAGCTGCTCAGTGACCTAGGCCTGGGTGGGAGGAGAGATTGTGCCCCCTCAGCTCCTGCCAGGTCTCACCATTCTTTGTGCTGTGGTCAACAAACCCTCCCCAGTGTGCTCCCCCACCCTGTGTTCCAGCTTCATGGGAGCCTCCTTCAGCCTTAACCAGGCCAAGGCCATGCCCACCTCAGAACCCCCTGCCAGCAGGGCTATTCCCTATAGCCCACACACCTCTTTAGGTTCTTCTGTAAGGCACAGACTTTGGGGTCAGAGTACCCAAAGTTGAAACTCACAGCTGGGGCACATCACAGTCCCCAGCCCCTCAGTTTTCTTGAATGCAAAAGAAGCCAATGATTCCAACCTCAGGAGTGTGTGTTAGGGGATAAAGAAGGGGAGTTGAATTCTCTGAAAGAGATTTCACTAGGGAAGTCCCCTCCCCCAGTGAGCAGGCCAGGGGACAAGGCCCTGCTCGGAAGAGGAATGGGGCAGAGCAGTGAACTTGAGCCCACATTGGAGGCTGGGCTTGCTCCCTTAGAGACATAGGACTTGATGCTGGTGCTTCCTGCTCACCCACCAATGTGGGGCAAAAGCAGGGAGGGCCCAGGAGCAGCTTCTTAGCAGAAGGGAGTGCCCCCAACTCTCAGCCCTGGCAGTCTGGCCTGCCACCACCCTGGGCTCCCTCCTGCCCTTCTCACCTCCCCTGGCCTCTGCTAGAGATGGGTGGAGTTCAGGTGCCCTGGGTCCTCTCATTGAGTACAGGAGGAGGCAGAGAGGAGAAGGAGCTGCAAGGCTCACCAGCTTTTTCCCCCCCTCAGACTTAAAAGCCTGTACCCAGTTCCAGGTCTGCCCCTTGAGGGGACCTGTTGCCATGCCCTGCATGAGCACATGCTGATGAATCTCCACATGCAACCAGTCATTGCCATGTGGAAACTGAGAGACACACGGGAATAGCCCAGGACCTTTGGGGTAAGCTGAGCACAAGGGGTAACAGGGTGACTCCCTTCTAGGCCAGGGTACCAATCTTCCCCCTGCATTTGTAATCAGAATGAGGGCCCCTTCAAGCCTAGATCTGCTCAGACTTTTCCCATATGGGCCAATTTTCCTTCCCTGCATGGGTCCAGGAGCATCCCAGGTGTGGAAAATAGGGCTGGGTCAGAGGAGGACAGGACACCAGGGGGTGAGCAGGTGGAACTGAGGAAGATGCAGGAGGCAGCTTCTCACCACCTGCCCACAGACTCATACATGGGCACAAGGAAAGATACCAAACTGATGGGCAAGGGAATCTCCAAGGTTCTACAACCTGCATTGCTGATGACAGCTCCAGGGTAACCCTGAAAGACAAGCCTAGGATCAGAGCTCTGGGCACCTGGAACTGGGATGAACCTCTCCTGAGAGTAGAAGGGGCACAAGGAGAGAGGCCTCAGTCTCCTCCTCTCTCTATTGGGGTGTTTAGAGCAGGTGACCCACAAGGGTTCCACAGACTCAGGGAAGTACCCATCCAACCTGGTCCTTCTGTGATGATCCACTGCTCTTCCAGGGGCCCAGGAGAGCCACTGCCTTGAGGAGTGTCAAAGCCTGTGATCACTTTTGTGGATATCCCACCAGGAGCTGCAGTGCTAATGCTGGCCAGCAGGGGCCAGGCCGCCTCATCACCAGCTGGGCCAATTTGCCTGCTGAGACCCTGGAGACTGAGAGTCATCCAGAGGAATTTCTGGCCATCCACCTGCCTCAGACACAACATGCACCTCCTGTCATTAGCATCCATCTCCAAATTCTGAGCTGGACAGTGTCTGGTAAAGGGCTCCAGAGATCATCTCAGGTATTCATTCAGCAACTGTGCACCAAGCACTCATGCTACAACAAGATCAGTGCTTGGTCCTGGCTATGGATGAAAAGAACCCCTGAGGCCCCCACACAGCAGGAGGTGGACAAAAGCATGAAAGCAAACACAAGTCATGAAAAGAGCAAGTGCTGTAGAGAAGGTTAAGCAGGGTGCTGCAAGGAGGGCTATGGGACCACCAGGTAGGAGGGCCTGGAAGGACACACTGAGGTGACACACTGTGACCAGAATGCCATGAGGGAGCCAGCCCTGCACAGGTGTAGGAAGAGGGTGCCTGGGAGAAAGCACAGCAGGGGAGAGTGGGAGGCAGAGGGAGTTTGGCCAGAGAGGAGGCTGGGAAGGCAGCTGCTGGGGGCAGAGCCTCCACTGAGGCTCAGCTGGGAGAGAAGCTGCTTCCCAGCCCTGCTATGCTGATCTTCAGGATTCATGTTAAGTGGGAGAGAGACCGAGGGAGAGTTCACTCACAGGGAGAGCAGTGAAGACAGAACAGCCTTTTGTGTAAGTTATAGGAGGGACATCCTGATACTTAGCCATTTTATTTTGTTTAACAGCAAATCACTCAGCCAGGACTCAGTGCAAGGGGAATATATGAGGGTGCTCATACCTGGAAGCAGAGATGGCAGGACCCAGGGCACAGGCAGCCCCCACAGAGGTTGAGAGGAGGCACTTGCACCTGACTCTAAATATAAAGGGAAGCCTCTGGAAGGATTCTGGCCCAGCAACAATGGCTGAATTTCATCTCACTACAACCACATCATGGTACAGGCTGAGGCAGCAATCCAGGAGTGAAGGTGAGTTTCCTAAGATCACACAGCCCTCCTCAGCCCAGATTTAAGTTGGATTCTTGTTATGTCCATCCCCTTCCTCTTTATTCCATGTCTGTCTGTGTATTAGCTACATGGGAAACAAGACTGTGGGGTTTGCAGTGTTCTCCCCACAGACTTGATGATGTCCCCAGGAAGCAGATGCTAGAATGGTTCCCACTGCATCAGTGAGGAGACTGGGGAGGCTTTGGTGAGTAGTCTGGGGTTACAAAACTGAAAAGAATGACTAGCCAGGTCTGAACCAGGCTGGGTCTCCTCATAGCTGGAACCCAAGCTGCATACAGGCCTTCCCAGGTAGCTTGGGGGAAGGACATGATGGCAGAACTGTGTCCATTAACAAGGTGATCTAGGTGAGGAGGATAGACAGACAGATGTACAAAGGACTTTTGTGGAGTCCTTACAGTTTAGGGGCCCAGGTAAGGGGACCTAAGGAGGTGACCTTACTTCCTTGGTGAGAGACCCCAACAGAATTTGGAACTCTGGAAACCAGGCACCCAGATTCCAAAGGCAGCCCCTTCCCAACTCACTTGGTAAGAGACTCCCTAGACAGAACCATGTTCTCCTGCTGTGTTCCTAGTTCATGAGGTTCCAGCCTCAACCAAACCAGGAATGAGTTCTTTTGCCATTCTTTTCAACATTGGCTCAGACTTCAGCCACAGGGCTCCTGGTCATCAGCCAGGAGGTGCCCAAAGGTACCATGGTGTGGCCCAGGGCCAGTCAATTCAGTACATACCCCTACTGTGCTCCTACCTGTGCAGCCCAACATCCCTCCTATCTCCCAGTTAGTAGAAGTCATGAGCATTGGGATCACCCTGGGAAGAAGCAGGCTGTCAGAGATGGGAACCCAGTAGGTCCTTCCCTGTCACCTGACAGGTCATGGCTGGAAAGGTGGGAAGGCATATCTTGGGGGGGCACCCATGTGTACTAGTGTTAACCCTGAGCCCTCAGATGTCATCTGCTTTCCAGTGGGGCTGGAGGGGAAGGCAGACACCCATCTGGGCCTGATTGGGATCCCAGCCCAAACAAGAAGCAGCTTCCCCAGTGGAGTAGGCAGGCTCTTGACCCAGCTGCCAGGCACTTTGTTAACAGAGCTCCAGGCAGGTGGCCAGTGAGGAACTCGAGGAGAGGTTCATCTACACCCTCTCTCTGCAGAAGGTGCAAGTACATTGTGAGCCCAGCCAGTACCAGTGCTGGTTCCATGTGAAAGCAGGTGTCAATTGGGGTCCAGCAACAGTGGGGGAGCACTGCAGGACCTACTTCCCACCCTGGATGCTCCTTCTCCCTCTCCTGGGGTTTTCACCCCTGAGTGGCACATATCCCACTTCCTGAGGAACCTGGGTCCCCACCAATCACCCACCACACTGCCATTCTAGAGACCAGTAGGCAGATCTCTTCAAATGGTTAAAGGAATATCAGAGAGGAATCTTTTCCATGGGTTCCCCTCAGGGTAGGCTGAGGGGTGGGTTCACTTTCCATATGTGTGCTTTTTGCTGCTGTATTTCTGTTTCCACTACCTGGCCCCATGTCCCTGGCGGCAGTCTCCATGACTGTCCTTCCACACCTGCTCCAAGCCATACAGCTCCTCTTGCTTAGGAGGGTTCTTGCCATCTCCCATAAACTTCCCCTTCACCTTCCCAGGTCAGGAGCTGAGGCCTGACTCAGCTGCCGCCCAGTTTTCCAGAAGGGAGGCAGCTTTGAGCAGAGATTCAGCCTTTGGTGCTCCTGCACCTTGAACAGTCCCTCCCTGTGGCCCTGTCAGCACTGCTGCCCTGAACACCTCCCACATGCCCCAAGGCACTGATCCCTCCTGTCCCTGATTGAGGCTCCCAGGAAAGGGATGGCTGAACAGAGGACATGCAGACATCACTTTCAAGAGCAAGGGCTAGATACCTAAGGGTAGAGGAGTTCAGTTATGACCTGCTGCCTGTGTGGGCAGGAGCATCCCTTCACCCTGCCTGGAACTGATTCTTTTCATTTTTCTTCATTTCCCTGATTTGGGATCAGGGTGGCAAATGGCATAGCCTTGTGGCTCTGGCCCCATGAGTAGTGGAGTCCTGAAAGTTGTTTACTGACCAGGTGGGTCTGCTGATCCCTGAGGCATCTGTTCAGATCCTTGGCCCCGCAGGGGTCTTTCTCCCCCCAGGGACACTCCAGGTATCTGTCTTTGTTGAGTGTGTGGGTCTCCTCTTTCAAATATTTCCTCACCTTAAAAATTCAATTTTAAGTCTTAGGACCTTTCTCTGCTAGAGGCACACATGATCTCCTCAGCCTCAAGTTGCTGAGAGCTTGGGTGCTGCCGGTCTGCCCACAGCCCAAACCCCACCTAAGAGTTCACAGTTCTGCTTCTGACCATATGTGCACTCTCTGTCCCACCCTAGAGGAAGAACAACTCAGTCCTCATGAAGGAAGAGAGCCATATGTTGTGGGCAGTCAAGGCAGACTCTTGGGAGAAGCTGGCAGAACACCTGGTGCCCACCTTCCAGGAGGGTGACCTCATGTATGTCAACATCTTTCTTGGGACATACTGGGTCTTCACCACCACCAAACAGGTCCTGGACTGGTTGTTCAAAAGGTGAGCACCTGTCTGATCCCTGGACACTTCACTGCTCTGGCCCCAACTTGCTTGTTTCTCGGAAATGTCATTTCACCCACTGGCCTCGATTTCCTCCTTGGGAAGCGGGATGGTAAGAGGACCAAACTCCAAGGTTGATTGTAAGGACTAACTGGGAGAATCCAAGGTTGACTGTAAGGACTAACTGGGAGAATCCAAGGTTGACTGTAAGGACTAACTGGGAGAATCCATGAAAAGTGCTTCCCTGAGCCTGGCTCAGTGGGCAGTGCAGCTGGGGGGGGGGGGGCAGGGTTGCTCCTAGGCAGGACTTTCCCCTTCCCAGTGAAGAAGTTCTCAGTCTCACCCCCTTACTGACCCCAATTTTCTCATTTCTAAAAGAGGTTTGAGATCTTTTTCAGTGCCTCCAACCTTGGTGTGGTCAGAGCAGAGATCACTGTAGGCCACCAGATGAGTCTGAGAATGTGTTGCTTAGGACTCATCCTTTCACCAAGTATATATCAAGTGTCTACTAGGTGCAGGCGCTGTCTTAGATATGTAGCTTCATACGGTGAACACAGGAGACAAATATCCCTGCTCTTTTTGGTTCCATTTGAGTTGGGGCCACAGTCAGTAACATGAGTCATCTGTATTCAGCAAGTTAGCTGAGACACACTAGATATGGTCATAAACACCGTGGTAGTGGTGGGCGTGACACATGCCTTGAAATGAGAAAGTGAGTGCCCTTTGGGAGAGGGGCAGAACCTCTCCTCACCTGAGACCAGTGTGGGGAGTTGGGTGGTGGGTGGCAGGGAAGATCTGGGCAGAACACTCAGCCCCACTCTTCCTATGACCCCTTGGAGGCTTCCAGAGGCCTTCCCCCTCCTCACTTGGGGAAGAGTCAAAAGATGTTGTGGGTGGGGTCCAGGGCACTGGATGGAGAGGACCCTGGGTTTCATTGTTGGTCCCTGAGAGAGCCCTTCCCCACCACAGCCCCATCACAGCCCCAGGGCCCCCAAACATAATTTCATGCAGGCACACAACAGGAGGTGGTGGCAGCGAGCTCTAAATCTGTCATGGACCTCAATCCTGTCTGCCTCCTGCAGGGCTGGCAGGACTGGCTGTGCCCCTGTCATTTAGGAGGGCAGTGTCAGTGGGAAGAGGAGACACATAACACATTGTAGAAGATGACACAGCTTCTCAGGCCAGAAGTTACTGAATGAGGACCAGGAGGGTCTGGGGCAGAAGGACAGACCCTGTCCCCTCCTCACTCACATATTGATGAAGCTCATATTGTGTGTCAGTGCCAGACTATGAACAGACCAGTCAAAATCCTTCCCTGTCCTTATGAGTTTTATGTTCCAGTAGGAGGGTCCCTGGGGGACAGTATGGAAGAAAGATCATTTTCTGACTGCTGCCCACCCACCTGCCCTCAGCACCTTCTCCTCCCTCCTGAATACCGGGTTGGACCAGTACTCTGAAGATTTTCTATACCACCAGACTCTCCCTGCCTCAAGCTGCTGGTGGCATATGCCTAGGTACATCTACCCAGCTCTGCCCTGGAGCACCATGCCATGGTTCTACTTTCACAGATGAGCCACCCACAGCCCATTGTGGCAGACCCAAAGAGTGAGGAGACCTCAGGGTGGTAACATGTGAGCTTGTGGGGTGGTGGTTGGGACTGGATCACCTAGGCAGGAACTACTACAGGTTGCTTTTGGGCCAGGAGCAAAGAGGAGCCTCAAACAAGTCACCTGGGGGACTGCAGTCTGGGAATATTTTGGGGGACTGGATCTTCCCCTAGTGGTAGAGGGATCTTCTCTGTATTTGAAAGATACTTGGAGCCATTCATGGTATGGAACATACCTCTTCCTCTCCAGCTCCTTTGTCAGCTCCAGAGCTACAGATGCCTCCAGTGCAATCTCTAGTACCAGTTCCTCCACCTGCAGCAGATGCAGAGGCAGCTCCAGAGCCTGAATCAGTTCCATTGCCACCTACACTGCCAGCAACCAAGTTTGCACTAGTGCTTGTTCTAGAAGTAAAGCCTGATGTATTATCTGCTGTAGCACCAGCTACTGAGCTGAAGGTGACTCTAGGCCTGCCACAACTCCAACCCACAGAGTTAGGTCCCATGCCTGCCCTGGAGATAGTTCATCCTAATTCATCAGCCACAGCCTTCTTGCCCCTGTCCTGAGAACTCAGAGAACAGCCTGAATGAGAAGGCTAACTTCCTGGGTTTCCCTCCTGAGCTGGTGGCAGAGCAGTTGACACGGATGAATGTGGTGAGCACTGGGTTCAGCTGGGTGGAGCTGGGTGGATTGTCCTCCTAAGATCTGCTGTCCCAGCCTTATAGCCTAATCCAGAATCTTATGATCTGGGTCCAAAACCTGGCTCCATATCCAGCATTGTAAACTGGGCATGTATTAATCCCCAAACCCACACATGTCCCCTCTGGAGAGTAGATATAGGACACTAACCATGACTGCCACATGCACTGACTGTGAAGATTATATGAGAGCAAAGAAATAGAAAGTCTGGGGGGGCTTGGTCTTTGGGGGTTAAAGGGAGCTCACTGAGGTTAACCATCTCCATGGGTCATCCACTCTGTGCTGGGGGTCTCCACAGCATTAACACTAACAAGACCCTAATGTGTGCCGGATCCTTGGTCAAGCCCCCCTGTCCTGTAGCTACCATTTGTCCCATGAGCTGGAGCCCCCATCCCAGTCGGCCAGTAAATCTTCAAGGACAAACACCACCTGGAAGGCATCCTGCCTTGGAGTGAAGAATGAGTTCCCCAACCAGGTTGGGCAAGTGTGGGCTGGTTCAGGACTCAGGGAAGCTTCAGGCTAAACATGAGCTTGGGGTGACTGACAGTTTAGCGCTCCACTCCCGGCCAAGCTTGTGACCTGGGTAAATCAACCAATCCCAGGGCCTGTTTCCTCTTCTGTGAAATGGGGTGATGCTGCATGATCTCTAAGGCAGTTGGAGCCCACAGGCTCCTTTTGATGGACTGAGCACTTAGCTCAGTGTGGTGGTAGCAGGGCAGAAGTTTGATTGCATCCCAGGGGAGGCCCCCAAGGTAAGCCAACCCATCCTTCCAGCAGCCTGGCCCCAGACACTGAGTCCACTGATAGCAGCACCTCCCACTCCAGTTTCTAGTTCGTGTGGCCCTGACTTCAGCAGCGGGGATGCAGCTGACTCACCTCATATATATGCTCCTGAAGCTCTAAGGTGGAAATCCACCTGGATCATGTCCCAGAGTTCCAAGATGGCCAGGAAATGAAGGTGTCTACCCACCTCTTGTCAGGTTGGCCCTCACCCTCACACTCCATCTCCTGTGCCAACTCAGCCTTCTCCAAATCCACAAAGGGGTCGAGGATTGTTGATGCTTACAGTACTTCTAGAACCTCCTGGAGCTTCTCACACAGGCCTGAGGTGCCCCATGGCTCTAAGCCTTCTGATGATCTAGCTGTCACCCAGTTGGAGCAGTTGACCTCTGCATCCACACAGAACTCCTCCATTGTCATATCAGCATCTGGAGGAACATCCTCTTCCTCCTCCTCCATCAAACCCAAGGCCACCTGGATCAGCCACAAGTGCTGCAACACACAGCCATGCTATAAATGGCATGTAGGCAACTGCTGCATCATCCATGTCAGCCTGCTTGAGGACAATGACAAGTACCAGAACATCCTGGTGAGCCAGGCATGCCTCTGTCTGCTGGGGTCCCTCAGTGGTTCAGGCAGTAGACACATAAGGAATGACATGTTCCCTCTTTGCCATCCTGGAGCAGATTTCCTAGTGGGTGGGGAAAGACAGACAGCCACCTCCAGAGGCAGGAAGAGTGTGTGTTCAGTGGTGGTCAAGGCTCAGGACGATGGACATAGGGTTTGAGCCTGGCACACTAAGTGAGGAAGGTCTGGGAAGGTCTGTCTATGACAGCCCCAAAGAGGAGGAGGGAGGGGACAGCCTGCCAGGCCTAAGGGTACATGTGCTTGGCCAGCCTGAGTAACAACCTGGAGGCCAGGGTGATGGAGCAAAGTTCAAGGGGGAAGAGTTGAGGTCAGAGAGGTGTTGGGAGCTGTGTCACATCATACCCTGTGATGTGCTGGATGGAACTTGACTTTCTCATGGGGGGAGATGGGAGTCATTGGAGGGTCAGAGCAGAACAGGGACAGCAGGTGACCTTTGGCCTCAAAGTGGAGATTGGACCAGTGTGTGGAGACACTGGCCAATGAGGGACAGCTGTCATGACCCAGAAGGGCGGACAGGGTCAGGCCCAGGACGGTGGCCATCAAGGTGTGAGCAGGAGCCAGATCCTGGATGGGATGTACAGATGGAGCCCCTGAAGCTCCCACTGCACAGCAGCTGCCTAGCTGCCATGCTATACACACGCCCTGGTCTGTACTTCTCTTGTGGAAAAGAACATGGAAACCTCTTATGGTTTTTAATGTGACATTTTGTGTGATCTATTAACTTTAAAAAAAGGTAATTTAAAAATAAAATAAATAAATAAAACACTAAAAACAAAAGAAAGGAATGGGTGTGATTTTACTAAGCTGTCACTTGTTCGACTTTTGACCTGAGCCCTGTCTGTAGCTGGGCCCTTGTAGTCAATGCAACTGTGGTCTGGGCCTTGCTGACCACAGTGAAGTGACAGAGAGAGGCCCAGATTTCACTCTTCAGTCCCCACCCTCTGCTGCATGGTCACCCTTTGTCCCCAGGGCACTGGGAGTCCATAGCAGTTGTGCAGGCAGAGGTCCCAGGGGACAAGGTTCAGTCTACAGGGCAGGGGTTTGGACCCACACAGGGAAGCAACATCAAGACAGAGGTGAAGGTTCTTGTAGGAAATGGTGTGAGGAATGTTTAGAAAGACCCACCTCATTCCACGGAGGTGTCCCTGGGGGAGCAAGAGAAGACAGTGAGGCCCCTGTAGACCCAGCCCTGACAAGAAGTGGTGCCTTAGGGTCTCTGGCAGCTGCACTCTGTGGGAGCTGGCTCCAGGACCCATGCCCTGAGGGCCCATGCCTTGATCCACCACAGGTGACCAACCAGGAAATGGCTCCAGCCATGGAAGAACACAACTTGGATGAGGACAATTCAAAGGACTACAAGCTGGTGCAAATCATTTCGGAGGATTGAAGTAAGTTGGGGGGTGAAGCTGGAGAGGGCAGTGGTGGAGGAGGTAGGCTGAGCACCATATTCCCAGTCTGAAGGCCCAAGGCCCTCTAGCCCCAGTGTATCTGACAGCAGGTGGGGTGGGCACACTGTCCACAAACCAGGCTGCCCAGAGCAGCCCTCAGTGCCCACAGCCTCTTCTCCCTACCTTCTCCTTCTCCCTTGTGTACCCTTCCTTGGATGTGACTCAGGCATTAGGAAACTAAGTTCAAAGCTAACAACATGAAGGTACCCAGAGAAAAGTCTTTTCACCTTGGATCATGAGAAAGATGGCCAAGCAGAGGAGCTCAACTTGAAGGGCATCCTCTGGACAGGAGGGGATGTCTGCACCTCCAAAAGCACCAGGACACGTACACATAATTACCAAACATGCTACAGGTCATGCTTTTGATAGTGACAACTAGAAGAGATTTCCTTGATTCCCTTTGGAGGCTCTAAGGAGCTGACTCAGTATTCTAGAAAATGGGAAAGGGAAAGAATCCAGAAGTAGAGCACAGACCCAGAACCAGGAGTCCTGGGCTCTGAACCCTTACATAGGTTTCCCAAGCACCTGGGCCAGCTTCTCAACCCTGAAGGAGAGAGAAAATTAACCAAGGTTATGTGCACATGATATGTCTGTACACAATAAAGTTAACTGATTCTTGTCAGTGAGCTGATCACCCTGTCCCAAGCACTAGCCCAGGCAAACTAAAATAACTCCCACCATTCCCAGAAGTTGCTTCTAAATCCTCTCTTGTCTTTTGAATGGGAAATGGGAGATGTAAGGTGTAAAATAGGGCAGAAGGACCCATCCTACTGAACAGTAAGACTGAGGACTGGAGAAGTTGAGAAAGGAGATGAGTCACCACACACTAAGGCCGGAGCAGGAATTCTGCCCAGTGTTTCTGTCTAGCTGACTCTAGGCCAGGAAGACAGGAGAAGATGGGATCAATGTAAATATTTGCTGGATGTCAGGTACTGTGTAGTCCTGGAGGCCTTCAGGAACCCTGCTCAGGAGGCCTGGGCCAGGGCTGCCCTTCCCTGGTCCCCAGTGGTCTTGTCCTGGGTAGTGCTGGATTTGGGGCTGTTCACTGGGTTCTAGAAATCCAATTTCATCTCTGAGATCCTGAGTAGTGAAGGCTTCAGGGGGCAGGGTAGGGGAATAGATGACCTCTTATCACCTCCATTCTGAGGTTGGCAGGAATGAGTCAGAACCGCTTTTCTTCTTCTTCTTTATTTTCCTTTAAATGTTACATTAAAAAAATGAGGTTGTCACATACCCCCCAACCTACCCACCCCACCCCTCCCACATCAACAACCTCTTCCATCATTGTGGCACATCCACTGCACCTGGCGAATACATTCTGGAGCACTGCTGCACCACATGGACAGTGGTTCACATTGTAGTCCACACTCTCCCCCAGTCCACCCAGTGGGCCATGGCAGGACAAACAATGTCCAACATCCATCCCTGTAGCATCACCCAGGACAACTCCAAATCCTGAAAATGCCCCCACACCACATCTCTTCTTCCATCTTCTTACCACCAGCAGCTACCTTGGCCACACTCTTCACATCACTAGTACAATTTCTTCCCTTACTAATCACAATAGTTCCCCAGCAGAACACCAGTAAGTCCTCTCTAATCCATACTCTATTCCTCCATGCTGTGGGCCCTGGGATGGTTATGTCCAGTCCACCTCTACATCAAGAGGGAACTTAGATTCCACATGGATGATGGATGCAATTCTGTTTGCAGCTGTAGGCACTCTTGGTTCCCTGGTGTGGTGGTTGACCCTTTTCACCTCCCTGTCAGCTGGCCACAGTAAGTCCAAGAAACCAGAGGGTAGGAGCCACAAATCTGCTAAGGCCCAGGGCATGGCTGTCACATGGACAGTTCAGAGATTCAGGTCTCCTGAGTATACACCAACCCAAACACCAACCACAGGTCTGATAAAAGTAACAGAAGAGGCATGTGTAGAAAGGTCATATCTGAGTCCAGCTCCATCACACTCAGGAACACAAACTCCAAAGTAGGGCCAACTGACATGGCACTGAACTCCAGGGCCATCTGCCATGACCATAGAACCTGTGGGTCTCTGCTGCCCTCAGAAGAACCAGCACCTGCGTTTCCATCTACCTTGGCTATCTCTGGTACCCTGCTGAGGCATGCATAAGCATCACCCCTTTGATGATTTCCCAACTCTTTTTTTGGAGACTCATAGCCATATAAACTCACTTGTCCTTTCCATTTCCCCCTTTTATCAAAAGTAAAAAAGCAGTTTTTAACACCTGATATTACATGTAGGCTGAGATATTCTGCCGGTGTGAGCTGACCCTTTATTCAAGGTCATTTTCTAGTTACATCGTCAGCTGGTGCTTGGTAGTAATCCCTTGGTGCCAGAGGGGTACATCCCCGGGAGTCATGTCCCACACTGGGGGGAAGGCAAGCATCTACATGCTGAGTTTTGCTTAGAGAGTAACCACATTTGAGCAACATGGAGGCTCTCAGGAGGTAACTCTTAGGCACCCCACAGGCACACAGGTTCATAATTGGAGTCATCAGTGTCAAGGGGTCATCATTGGACCATCCATCTTTGTTGGTCTTTGCCATTGCACTTGGAGGATTGTTGATGTTCCATTGGGGAATGTGATAGCGCTCCCCTGGCCAGGAACTCAGCCCTCTCTCACCTGTCGTTTCCAACTGAAACCACTATGAAAGTATCCAAACCCAAGTTGGTGTGAGCTGGCAACCTTCCTCTACCCCCCAACTTCCTTTAAGTTTATCATCCAGTCTCTAGCTCTCTGAGACAGCTTGGTTTATTTATTTCATACCAGAGATGTCATGTAGTATTTGTCCTTCAATGCCTGGGTTGCTTCACTCAACATAAGGTTAGCGTTCCACATTTTTAGCTGTGCCTCTGCAGAGTCTTCCCTTCAGGCAGGTATCATTCAGAGGCTCTTTTTGGTCCTGGAGATGGATTGGGGGATTCAGGTCCTTGGCTGAGGCCTTCTTTCAAGGGGGCACAAAGGGTTGGGGTGTCCTGTGGTCCCTCAGAGCACAGCTGGCAGCTGACCCCCCTCTGCACCACTCCCCACTGCTGCAGATCCTGGATAGTGCAAATGCATAATATGTGATACATCCTTGCCTAAATATCATTTTCTGCTTATGAAGTAGGACACATCCATGCATGATAAAGTCAAGAAAGAGCTATCTCAGCCCTTCTGGGGAAGAAGCAGAATGGCCGCAAGTTCCAAAAGAGGAAATTCTAACTGGTCCCTGGTGCCTGCCAGCCTGATGGCCCCTCTTCCCAGGTCTGACTTGCCAAGTAGATTTGCTGACCCCAACCACAGTGGGCCAGGCCAGGCAGGCACTTCCCTCACCACCAGCCAGGTTGGGCTTCCCCAGACTCCACTTAAACCCCTGAACCTATCCTGCTGCCTCTCATGACTCTACCTTTGAAAGGCTGTCCTGAGCTCCTGTGACCACTCACTCACTGAGGGGACCATTGAGATTCTCACCTGGAGCCTTTGGATGACATCTGTGACATTCCAGGGTTCCCAGCACAGCCTCCCCCATGCTAGCCTTTTTCAGGAGTGAGGGAGTCTCTGCTCACTCCCACTGCTGTCCCCCCACTCCTCAGAAGTTGAAGGAGAGGCCCTCTTCATTGAGCCAATTTTTCTTGTTAGATGTCAATACTTTATTATTAAAGTCTTGTTGATGATTGGTTCTTTCATTTACTGTGTTCATTGAAATGAGGTGCAGCCTCTCTCATTGTTCATTCAAATAATAAATCATGCAGAGACATCAGCTTATTTTAGAAGGGAGAAGCAAAAAGAGCCAGCCACCCTTCCCTGGTTTACTGAAACAAACACAGCAATCCTTTTTCACAGAGCAAATGTACATTTCAGTATCAATACATGTAGAAGGAGCAGAGACCACCCATGGGGACTACAGGAATTTAGATGTAGAAGGTAATTCAATTTGCCAGACCCTGGACAGGGCACTTGCTGCCTTTTTCTACCACTTTGGAGGAAGACGTGTTCTGCTTCTTGCCTGATGTTTTGTTTGAGTACCAAATAGGAACTTGTAATTTTCAAGGGCAAAGTCTTGAATTACATCAGCACTAGTTACAGATAAAATTAGAACACAGCTTCTAATGTGGAAAGGAAAAAGGACAGAGAAAGATTATAAGCACATGGCCCAGGGCAGGCAGAACTTTGCATCCTCAGTTTCCCTCTATGCACAGTGGTCAAATCTTTTATCCTATATTTCGTGCTTTAGGATCCTTATCCCTGACACCAGAATTCCTTTTCCTTATTAGGGGACTGGGGGGATTGGGATGTAGCTTTTCAGGCTCCTTATTTCATAAACACTACTGCTCCCTATGAACTAGAGCTTCCCACTGCTCTGCCATTCCTTGTGCAATTTCTTTTTTTTTTTTTTTTTTTTTTTTTTTGGAATCAGGGAATCTGAGAGCATTGATTTCTCAAGCTCATCAGACAAATTTATTAGTCTCAGGGTCTTGCTTATATACCCCAATAGGTCGTGAGAAGCAGAAACTATTCTAGATAACTATTACCATTACCTCATTCTTACTAACACAGTGAATTAGATAGTTACCAAAGCTTATAATGTTCTATTATATTATTGAAACAAATATACTCATTAATCTTGTTGCTCAGGTTACTTGAGATATCAAGTTTGGGTTCTGCTGGAATGTTATGTTTCCCCAAGAGATTAGCCACCTGCACGTACCTCTCCAGGGACAGCATGACCCAGTGGTCAGAAAGTAACTTGCTACCATGGAAACAGCATGCCTTTGTTTCCCACACTCTCCTGCTTCTTTTTTTTTTTTAATTGTAATTTTCTTTTTTTAAAATTTAAATTATTTATTTATTTTTAAAAATTACATTCAAAAAATATGAGGTCCCATTCAACCCCACCGCCCCCACCCCCCACTCCCCCCACAGCAACACTCTCTCCCCTCATCGTGACACATCCATTGCACCTGGTAAGTACATCTCTGAGTATCACTGCACCCCTAGTCAATGGTCCACATCATAGCCCACACTCTCCCACGTTCCATCCAGTGGGCCCTGGGGGGCTCTACAATGTCCCGTAATTGTCCATGAAGCACCACCCAGGACATCTCCTCATCCCGAAAATGCCTCCACATCTCATCTCTTCCTCCCATTCCCCAAACCCAGCAGCCACAATGGCTACCCTTCCCACACCCATTCCACATTTTCTCTGTGGACATTGGATTGGTTGTATCCATTTCCTTGTGCAATTTCTTAACCCAGAAAATCCCTGGCAGGTCTTGTACTCTGTGTGAGATACTGGTGGCCTCTCCTGCCAGGCTGGAGCCTGAGGCATCACCCTTAGGCTCTGAATGCCAAGAGATGAACACTTATTGTAACTGAGAGAAACGACAAAGTATTTCCTGTGGGACAAGGTAAAGTCTTGGGCCACATGGTTTGAAGTCCAACCTCTTGGGGATCTCCAGTTTACATGCTCAGTTGTGTTGCTATTGATTTTCTTCAAGAGGAGTTTGGCTCTGAGTCCTTGGAGATTGCAGCCCCCTGGGATGACTGCACAAAGCACTAAATTTGTGCTTTGCTTTTTCATTGGGGTGTGGACAATTGCTTTGGGGAGGGGTTCAAAAATAAGGCATGAGGTGGGGAAGAGAATATGACCAGGACTAATGAGCACAAACTTGCACAGACACACCTCCCCACAAATTAAATTACTGGGTGGCTTCCTGTGTGGGTGGTAATAGGCCCTATCCTGAGCTACCCCTGTGCCCTCCCCTGGCTTCCCCATTTATTCAGAAGCTAAAGTTTAACCCCTGGCACAACACAGAGCCCAAGGACCCTGCACCAGTCTCCTGCCTGTCCTAGCTGTGGGCTGTGGAGCCAATTCAGTCTGGTTTATCAGGAAGTCAAAACACTATAATCTTACATTTTAATTAACTAATATATGTCTGAACTAGTCCATTTTCTCTGTAAATAACATAGAGCTTCCAGCTCTCTTTACTGAGAGGCCTATAAGTAAGGAAAATCTGGTAGCAACATCCACTGTTAATGTCCAGATTGTGGTCCCAAAATATTATCTTCCATGAAAAGAGAAGAGGGCACCTAGGATGTATGTGTGAGTCCAGGTCTTGGCCAGGAAATGTGTGAGAGGAACCTAGTGATCATGGCATCCTGGAGAGCATGGAAGGCACCAAAGTCCTCAGGGGTGAAGTCAAAACATGAGCCAACTGGAAGGCCTTCTGGCCAAATTTGGGACAAGTTTGGTATCATAATAGCCAAAAGTGCAAGCAACTCAAATGCCCAGCAAATAATGAAGGGACAAAGAAAATATGATATATCCATATAATGAGATATTATTAGCCAGAAAACATACTGAAGTACACATACATGCTATAAGGTGAGAGACCTGAAGAACATTATGCTAAGTGAAAGAAACTGGACACTAGAGATCACTTATAGGATTCCATTCATACAAAGGATGCACACTATGCAAATCCAGACAGACAGAAGCTAGATTAGTGGTTGCTAGAGGGTGGGATGAGGGTGGTTGGGGAAAGTGACTGCTACTGGTTCCAGGATTTCATTTGGAATTGATGAAAATATTCTGAGATTAGATAGTGGTTATGATTTTACAGCCTTATGAATATACTAAAAAACACTGAGTATGGCACTTTCACAGGCTGAAGTTAGGCCATGTCAATTATAACTCAGATTTTAAAAATGTCAATACTGGAAGTCCATAATATTGTTTGATTTAGTGAGGCCTGGACAGCTTGTGAAATAGACAAACACCTGCACATTCACTGATGGTCTTAAGAAAGCCTCAGGGGCTTTCAGAGACTAGAAGAATTAGTGTGGGGGAGTGGAGAGTGGTCAGGTGAGTTGCTGCATCCCTGGCTCTGGCCTTTCCCCTTGACCAAATCTGTCCCTATCCCCCAACCCCCTGACTGGTCCCCTGGGAATGGCATCTCCCCTCATGTATTTTGGGGGAAGCTCAGAAAGAGTCTTCTCATTACCCTGAGCTTCTATGCAACCTGCTTGATGTCCTGAGTTTGCTACAGGTAAGAAAAGTCTTTGTGGGAGCTTGTAAAACATCAGGTGCTGACACTGCTCAAGCACTGCTGTGCTGGTTGGTAAACTGACATGGTCTCAAGTTCCTGGAGTGCCACTCTAGACTCCCTGGCCCCTTCTTTGGGGCCCCAGGAGCTCCTCATGATCTGGCACCTAAAGGGTTCATATCTCATGGCAGAGGCCTCAAGACCCCTACCAGGACTGGTTTTCTCTCTCTTGACCAAACTGCCAGCTTTTCTCCTCAGGAGCTCCTCCCATTCCCTCCCCCATCCTGACTACCTCAAAACTAATCTTGTAGCTGTGGGACTGCAGAGAAAAGCCACCCAGAATGCAGGAAAAAACCTCTCAGACCCTAACAATCCTAAATCTCACACTCACCCCCAACCTTCCCCTCCCAGCTTCCCCTCACTCAAGCTGTTAGTCTGCCCTGGGGCTGAGAGGCCCCCCCCCCAGGCAATTCTTTCTCTGCCTCCCCCTCTCTTCTAGCCTTCCAGAACCCCAGGTGGCCTCATCACAGTCCCTTAGTCATCAGGGAAAAGCATGGCCACATGGACTACAGCTCCCTTTGCTGGGCAAAACAGATCAGCTTTTTCCTGCTCATTGTCCAGAGCCACCAATGCCTCCTGGAGTTGATGGGTGGATTTTTGCTGAATGGCCCTAGGAGAACGGCCCTGTGTGGCCAAGAAAGGGGGAAAGGTAACAAGAGTGGAGTTTTCCATGAGCAGGTTGGAAGAAAAATCAGCTGTATGTGTGTTGGAGATAGATTCAGTGGTCTATGTGGTGGGATCAGAGACAGATGCCCTGATACTTTTCAAAGGGTGTGGAAAGAAACAATGACCACTTCCACTATAAAAATATTTAAGTGTAATATGTTTAAGCACATAAGGGAAAGGCAGGTCAAATGAACATGGCCTGCTAGCTGAAGTGATAAGGGAGCAGAATCTAGGAGTAAGCTGAGGAAGCCAGACAGCACAGAGAGAGCAGAGGTGAGGCCTGGAGAGAAAAGGACAGAGAGAGATAAAGAGAAGGTTGGGACTGGGTGTGTGGAGAGAGAGGTGAGCTGGGGCTCATGGGAGACAGAGCAAGGAAGAGCAGCCAGGGCACCAGTCCCCTCATCCCACTGTCCTCTGCTCTATACCTACCCCATGGCTATGGGAACTAGTCTACCTGCACCATAGCTTCTTGCAACCCAATTACTGAACAACACAGACTTGGCCAAGAGCAGGTGCCCAGGGACTGGTAGAACCCATGTTCATAGGTACAAGCGTTTTCCAGGTGATGTTATCTGTGTGTGTCCAGAAAGTAATTGCTGAAAATAAGACCATAATGGCTTCTTGTGGAGTAGTGATCAGAGGGATGCCTGCATCCTGGAGGAACCCAGGGCCTCCACAACAGCACTAGTGCCATGTCTGAACCTGGATGCAAGAGGCATGAGCTTGGGGCACAGAAGAACAGGTACTCCTGGCTCTCCACTTCCTGAAATTTATACAGTTGTTTGAAATATCGTCATGCTTGTCCTCATCCACTACATGTCTACCCTTGTCTGTATCCCTGGAAAACAGTGAAGCTGGTGGCACTGAGATGAGCTTCCTCCTTGTTGAGCCTTAATATGATCTTCGAATAACAAGAATCACTGAATGCAGCACTGGAAGGATTGGCTTGTCCTCTGTCCCTAATATGATCCTCACACACCCAGAATCACTGATTGCCAGCACTGGAATTTTGCCTTGTCCTTCATCCATGGGGATTAAGCAATGTTGTTCAGAACATCCTACTGAGCACAGCTCACATGCCACCTCTTCTAGTAAGTTTATCCTGGTGTTACCAAGTTCACATAGAACTTGTCAGGCCCATTTTCTACATTCATGACCTTGAGTCACAGATAGGTGTTTTCCTATTGTTCTTCCTTCCTTGGATTTTGAAGGGGTATTCATGTTTTATCCATTCAAACCCCTCCTAGCCCTTCTGTGCATCAGGTATCAGCTGGGTTCTGGGATTCAGACCTGAATGGGACTGGATCCTGTCCTTTCAGAGTGTAGAAGCCATTTGGGGAGAGATGCTGATGAAAGATTACAGCAAGAGCTCTGTGTGAGGTCTCTGACACATGCTGGGGCAGGACCAGACATTTTCAGCCATCCTGCATTGGTGCAGAGGAGCCTGCATGGAGCAGGAGCTCAGTCAACTCTTTCTGAATGCAATTGAGGAGGCTTGGTGGCCATGGCAGCCACAGCTCATGTTTAGGGAAACTGAGATGCAAAATAGTGGCAGGGATCACACTAGAACTCAGTGCTCCTGACACCCTATTGCTTCCTTGACCAGGATTGATATCAGTAAGTGAAGCTATGCCTAAAATCTTTCATCACTTCCTCATTTCTTTATTCCTTCCAGGACCTGCCCATGTTACAGCCTGAAGATGGGGAGCAAAACCTGAGAGGGCACTTTCTCCATGGTGCTGACAGCTTAGAGATTGGGGGGTTTTGAATGTATTTTGGGAACCTTTGGTTAGGTCACTTGATTAGGTAACTTTAGGGCCATTGCTTCAACTACCTTGGTGACATATGACCCAGGTTGGGTCTCCACCCTCTTGCTGGGGACTAACATAAAGAGGGAGCTAGAAACAGAAACACAGAAAAATTTTGATGCCATTTTTGCACTGTCATGTGAAAGAGGACTACAGGACCAGCTAGACCTGAAAGAGAGTCCAAGAAAAACCCCTGGAGGTTGAGAGAAATGCCAGAGGCTGGAATCAGTGGAGCAGGCCTGAAATGTGGAGAAGCTACAATCTTGCTTTGCCATTGTAGGAGCCCAGGATTGACCAGCAGATGACCCTTGATGAGAAAGCATCTCTCATGATGCCATGACTTGGACATTTTAGCAGATTTGGAACTAACTGTAAGCTTTTACCCTAGTAAATTCCCATTGTAAATGCCAAAAGACTTTTGATGTTTTTGTATTGGCAGACTTAGCATATGAAAATACAAAGATTCCTAACAAACAGTAAATGAGAAATTAAAAGCTCATGAGATTTCTATGTTTTCTATATTTCTGCATTTTTATGTCTGACTCATGGCTGAAAATTTTTAAACTGAAGCTCTAAACTCTATTTGAATCTGTCTGTATGTTGGAATATGAGATTTTCTTTCATCTGGATGATAATACCAAATTAATTTATAAAAGCCATTAAAAAGCTATATTCTAACTTACTAGAAGAGAAATAAATGCTTATATATAAATTAATCTTATAGTCTTAGAAATTAGAGAAACCAAACTTCTAATATTTCCAAAGAAAAAAAGAATGTATGCAAAACTATATCAAAATTTAAAAACAAATCACATCAACATAAGCCAGATAAACCTTTCACAAATGGGATTAATTAGCTCAGTAAATAAAATCAGTTTTGTCTGCTGTAATGGTATGTACAATACAACCATACATTTTTTTCTGATCAAAGAAGCTAACATATCTATGAGCCCTTTAAGATGATGAAAAATGTAAACCTATGTTTACACAAATTGAGTTATTATTCTGACAGGTTTTTTTTGTGTTTTTTTTTTGTTGTTGTTGTTGTTTTTAGTGATTGTGTTTGTAAGCTGTTGTGCTGAAGATAGTTTCCAAGATATTTTTGGTAACTTAAATGTGTAAAGTATGCAGGATGTGTTTTGTTAAGGGAAAAGAGAAGTTTTGTCCTAAAGTAAAATGACTGGTTGTTTCAGAGTGAGAAACAGCATTGTGAAGGACAAAACCTGTAGATATAGAAACTTGTAGAAGGTTTGTGGAAAAGAAATTTTATTTGTCATGGTCAAGGTTGATTAAGACTTGATAGGTTTATGAGATTTTTAGAAAGTTCTTATCAGACTGTATCCTAATACAAAATTAGAATTAATTTTAACTTTGTTAAATTAACAGTTTTCTTGGTTCATTAGACTGCTAAGAGGTTTAAAATGATTACCTTAACCTTCTAAGTAATCTGCCTAGAAGCCAAATATTCTGAATCTAAACAGAATAATGCCCTGTGCTTTATATTGACTATATAATAGTTACTTGTTTTAGAAAACATGTCTTCTCACTTCTAAAAGAACTCAATCTTTGAACCTTTGTTTACTGTGGCAGTTAGTGAGATCTGCCTGAGACCTGCATAAGCATAACTCTGCAATGACCTTTGAAATATACTTTGAAATCTCTTAGCTATAAGATTCTTTTATATTTAATGTTTTCCACTTTTGGTCAAGGTCTTTTTCCAAACGCATCACTGATGGCTCCTGGCAATCACTTGGTGCCAGGAAGGCTCATCCCTGGGAGTCATGTCATACATCATGGGAATGGTAGTGAGTCCAGGCACTATAGGCAAGGCATACAGCCTCATGAAATCAACAACCCTTGGCAGGTCCTATTTTGGGATATATAATTATTTCCACAACATAACAAAGTCAGAATCATTTATAAGTTCCTTACAATTTATCATTCTCCCCATTAATGATCTGTCTCAGGGACTTAATCTTCAGTCTGTTCATGTGTTGTTTAAGCAGAGTTGTGGCCAATGCCTACTCTCCAGTTCCCTGGACTTGCCCTGAGCAACTAAGAAAATGATGATGAACAAGTCCCATTCCAAAAAACAAAGACTATCTACAACTGCAAGCAAAACAATTCCTTCCATCTGCCCCATATTAATGAAACCCTTCTCAATCTGAAGCAGTCAGAATGCCAAATTCTTCGAGACTGAGGAATGGAAAAAACACAAGGGGGGAGTGTAACCACAGAATAAAGATTTATTATTATAGTTTTATTATCATGTGGTAATGAAAGAAATTTTAACCTTGATATAAACAGTGATTATCAGATGTTCTGAGGGGAGGGGAATGAATGAATAGTTGGAACACAGGACATTTCAAGGACATTGGAATTTTTCTGTGTGATGTTGCAATGACAAATACATGACACAATATATTTGTCAAAGTCTATATAACTGTACAGCATAAAGTGTAAACCATAATATAATCTACAGACCTTGGTAAGTAGCAATGCTTCAATATTGGTTCATCAATTGTAACAAATATCTGAGGGCAATTATATAAGAATCCCTTACAATTTGATGTAATTTTTCAGTAATCTAAAACTTCTCTAAAAATAAAGTTTATTATCTATATTTTTAATTTATGAAAAATATTTTAAGAAGAATGAAGCATTTTTCTTATAATAATGTTATAAATTCTCTAATTCTGAAATCTTTTACTGTCACTTTGTTTATATAGAGAGCGTCATTATTCAGCCAAAGGGATGCTGATGCAAAGTACCAGAAATTTGCTGGATTTTATAAAGGGTATTTATTTGGCATAAAAGATTACAGTCACAAGGCCCTAAAGAGTCCAACTAAAGGTTACTTCCTTACCAAACTCTGGTGCCAAATATTGAAGCAAGATGGCAGGCTTGCCATCCTATGAGGGTTTGGCCTTTCTCTTCCCTCTTAAGGCTCTGTGGGTCCAGCTTCTTCTGATCTCAGTTGTAGATTGGTATAGAGTTCATCTCTCTTCCCAGGGCTCATTTATTCCCAAGCTCAGTTGCTCTGTTCTCTTCACAGCATCAGCTGTTAACTCTCAGGTGAATGGTTTGTCTGTCTTCCCAGGGTCACTGCAGTGTCTATGGAGGTGTCTCTTCCTCTGTGTGTCTTCTCCTGTGTATCTGCTTCTATGTGAGAGTCTGTTCTATTGGCCCACAAAGGGGCCAGGACTCAACCCTGCTGCCCTAATGATGTGTTTGAATCAAAGGCCTAATCTTGATTTAATCAAGTAAATGTAAAACCTTTGAATTTAAATCAAAGGTTATCATTCTTAGAGAGACAGACCAGTTTAAAAACATGATCAGTATATCCTTTTAAATTCATCAATATCAAACTGCTACAGTAACCAAATATCATTTCACAGCAACTCATGTTCCTCTTTAACAAATCATTCAAACCTGACCATTTTTAAATTTTGCCTTTCCAATGTCATACCCTAGATGATATCTTCTTTATCTCAAAATGCTTTTGGTAATTCCAAGAGGGCCTCTGAAAATGACAAAGGATTTGCTCTTTCATTTTATAAAAAAGAGGTGATAAAAAATTTGTTTCCTTGATATTTTATGAAATGCATGGGAAGTGTTGTCAAAATTTAAAAGGATTTCCTAACCTTCTTTTGGTTAAGTCTCTACAGGTAAAATGCTATTAATATAAACACTTCAGAAATTGTATTAAGTTCTAGATATTTGTTAATATCCTCATATTCCATGAGTTGTCCTACTACTGATCTGCCTGAAGTTAGACAGCAGTAAAATTATTTGACATAATTTCAGTTATTCTTAAAATATTGTTTAATGAACAGGCAGCATAAAATTTATTTTTGCAAAAGAGCAACAATTTAAGTGTTTTAATATTTTCTCATCTGCAATTAGTTTTTATTCTGATGTTTCTCTGAACACATTTGCCATCAGCTACAGGCTAGAAGACTTCCTATTCAACAAAAACACTGTCTTGGTGACCCATAGAGAAGAATTTGCCAAGTGCTTTTGGGCACAGGCTACTAATCATATTGGTACATAACTTTTGAGACCAAAACACTGGACTGGATCTAGATTCCAGAACTCTAGTGAAGGAATTGATGTATTCCTGAGATTGCTAACACAAAATTCAGTAGAAGAAAGATTATTAGGGACTGAATTAAATGATAAAGTGTGATTATATTTTTGTTTAGATTGCTGATATTTTAATGTTCTATTTTCTAGATACAAGGAATTCCTTACTCTCTTAAGAGATCCAATTCATAAAACTTTTCTTTTTTCCCTGCCTGATTTCTCTAGAATTTGTAAACTCTTTTTAAATAATTTTATTTTTACAGCACTATAGTTATTTGCATAGGTTTAATCAGAATCTGTATTCCTTATTAACAGGACATAATTGAAGACATTGGTTATATTACCAAGGCTTTGACTGGAATGTCATGTTGAGAATGATACTCAATTACTCGCACATGACCAGAGACTTTTAACAAACTAAGGCAGACTTTTTGGAGCCAATGCTTACAAAACTCTCTTGGAAAATCTGGTCTGGTACCTTGCTCTTGGGTTCCCAACCTTATAGGTCAGTAAAGAAGGTTGCTTTCTGGCAAGTATTTGCTTATTTTCTCTGACTTTAAGAAAGAGGAATTCACCCAAATGCACTGCCAAACTGTAGGTGAACTCTGGTGTTGAATTTTTGTCTTGGTTTCCTAGCCTCAAGAGGCTTTTCAAAGTCCAATTGAAGGTTCCTTATGAAAACTTCCAGGAGACCAGACTTAAAAAGGCCTATGTGGTAAATCAGCATCCTTGTTGCACATATGTAGACACTGAGGCCAAATCTAATGAAATCAGCCTTATTTTATGATCAAGGTTATCTTTATCAAAAAGAGAGATGTTATATAGAAAAACTTCGAATTTCAATAGAAAACTATAGCACACTCCTATAGATTATCAGATTCTGCTCCTGTTTATTATATGAGATATTTTATATTCCCTTTGTAAACTCGATAACTGCATGCTTTTGTTACCTACCTGCAAATTGGACTGGGTCCTGTGATCTTATATATCTTGTTCTAACCTAAGTTCCTGTCAAAAAACTAATAGGATCTTTTGTATATCAGGCCTCCAACAGACAAAAGAGGGATAACAGCCTCAATCCTTTGAACTACCTTACTACAGAATCCCACTCTTTCATGTGCTCCCTCATACCTTCCCCGAGAACATATGACCTGGAGTGAATGGTTATAAATACACCTAAAATTATGAAACAGCTTTAACACCGTTGTCAATGCACTTCGGGCCCCTCAGGCTGAGGTTAACAGCCTAGCACCAGTGGCCTTGCTACACAGACAGGCTCCAGATACCCTGGCTGTCCATGGACAATATTGCATTTATGTTAATACTTCTGACAATATATGTAAATAACCTAAATATTTTGAAGAACCAAGTTAAGGGGTTTTATATCAGTCAGGGTCAAACATTTCAATGGCCAGAACTTCCTGAAGGTCTGGTTTAATGGAATATGAAGACAGCTAGTTTGATTTGGATTTATGCTTTTAATTGTGATTATTATTCTATATCAGTTTATTTCTTGTTGTATAAACTTGTAGCTGAGCGAGAGGGTTTCATCCTCGCTCAGGCCCAAGAGTCGGGGGGGCTTGCTCCTGCCGAACCACCGGCGGGGGGTGCCCCAAGAGGGAGCACCGGTTCTCCAGGCGTGGGGGACGCGCGGTTGGGGAAAAACCACGGAGACCGCTTGAGCGCAAGAACAGGTCTGCTTTATTACGGAAGTACACTTAGCTATATAGGGTTGGGTAGAGGGAGGG
Source organism: Dasypus novemcinctus (assembly GCF_030445035.2). Lineage (NCBI taxonomy): Eukaryota > Metazoa > Chordata > Mammalia > Cingulata > Dasypodidae > Dasypus > Dasypus novemcinctus. Next base: position 7,734,784 of record NC_080694.1, on the reverse strand, counting down.
GCGTGATGAAGGGAGGGTTGGCTAAGGGGCGGCTGTGGACAGGCTGAAGCTGATGGATAGACCTGAGGTAAGCAGTTACTGGGGAAGAGGGCAGATTGTGGGTTGGCAATATGGGCGGGACTGGCGGGAAGGGCGGCGGGGGCTGAAAGGGGAGGAGGGGCGGAGAAAGGCAGCAACATAAACTGATTCATAATTTTGTTCAATTTTCTTCTCATCCTCTAGACAGACATCTTCTCTAAAGATAGCTAATAAAAATGAAAGCAGGAAGTGGGTTTCTCTCTAGTGCACCAAGACTAAGAATAAAAAATAATAATGATGGGCACTCTGACTTGGAGAAAGGATCATGCCCATAAACTACTCAGCTGAGTAACCCACTCTAAGGGTATTAAGTGTAATGTAACTGCCAGCCAATGAGACTCACTGCAACCAAGGAAGGAAACATGTGAAACATGAAAAGGAAAAATGGAACAAAACACCTGACTCAACTTAACCACCTGACAAGACGTCATTAGTAGTGATCAGAATGGTTTGTTCACGTTTCAATGATATTCTGAATTGTATGATCTTTTTCTCTTTTAACAACAATATCCACCATTTTCTTTTCCTGATTTTAACAATAAAATATTCAAGTTCTACAATTACAATCATCCTTACTCTTAGTATCATTTTGGAACTCTTTATGAAATTATTAAACCTACTTACACTTCCTCAAGGCAATACATGTCACACATAAATTCTCAACAAAAGACATTAGCTCCAGGGATCACTCTCAGTAATCCTTCAGAATCTGATTCACTATTTTGTGTATGATGGTCACATCCCAGTGCTTGCTCAGTGGTATCATGAAGCCAAAATAGGTCAAGATGGCAGAGATAGAATTTGCCCTTTTCCTTATTTTGAATACATCTACCAGCACTACCATCTGTGGTCTCGTACATTCCTTTTTCATAAGCATTATACCCTAAACAACACTGTTTCTGAAATACTAACTCATTTTTTCTGGGGGATTTCTTTAATATCTATCCACATAATGTATTATTTTATTAACCACTCAACATTAACAATAAGCAATAATAAACATTTTACAATGATTACATATTGCTATTAACTCTTACTAATAAATTTGTATAAGCTGGGACTGAATTAAGGATTTTATATTTATCTCTAATTTTCTCACAACTCTTGTCTAAATTCACCAAGTGTGGAGTTGTTATAGACCAATGATATTGATCAGACTCAGACTTTGAATAAAGTTCCAATTGAGAGCTTTATTAGCCACGCGTGACTGCCTCGTCCTACGCAGAGGAGAGAGCAGCCCCGAGTTTAAGGGAAGAAGTGTTTTTATAGCTTTTCAGGAGGTGGGGGTGTTTAGTAGCAAGCAAGCAGGCACAGAAGCAGAACACTGCGGTTAGCTGAAGATAGCATATCTATTTTTTTTCCTTTTAGAAAAGCCCCTTCTTGTGAGCAGCCCCGTGTTATTTATTGACACTCTCCTTGGAGGCTGCCCTAAGTTATTTATTGACACTCTCCTTGGAGGCTGCTCTAAGTTATTTATTGGCACTCTCTTTGGAGGCCACCCTAAGTTATTTACACTCTTTTTAGGTGCAGCCCTAAGTTGTTTACACGCTTCTTACGAGCAGTTCTAAGTTATTTATTTAGCTGAAGACACTTGCAATTCCTATTTCCTAATGTAGTCCTATTCCTATTTTCCCAATGTGGCCTTACCCTTACAGAGTAAATGTGACACTTGAACACAGATATGCTGAGATCAGAGTTGTCTTTTAACGACTGCAAAATGCTGCCTCTTTATTATTTTGAAATATTTTTATGTCATGTAGATAAATTTGGTGCTCATGTATTCCAAATTAGCTATGCATTGCAGATACATGAAGCAATCATTATGATATATTCCTGAAATCAGAATTGTTTAGTAAAATCTTTTGCTTTCCAAAATGTGTTGGTAAGTATAACTACAATAGGTCAAACAGAAGAAAAACCAAATTAGAACTAAATTATTGATCATAGCAAGTGATTATAATCATTTTAATCAAGTTTAAATGTTAAATACTGCAATAAAATTTTGAATTAAAAATATTTGATAAGAGAAATGTGACTATTTTATCTCATATTTGTTAATTATCTTTAATGTATCTTATTCCTGGATTTTATATTGTCCTTTTAAAATATTTCCTTTGATGCCAAAATACAGTTTAAATGTAAGAAAAAATCTAGCTTTCATTAATTTATTATGATTTTAATATGCTTATTAATAATGGTTATAGTGTTTTATCAAATCAACGCTGTGGGTATATCTGGATAACATCATGTGGTCATCATGAAAATATAAACCCAATCCCAAATTTAAAATTCCCAGTCTTTTCTATTTTCCTGTGCATATAAATATTCATAAATAATCCAATTTATGAGTATGGAATTCATTAATTTACGTATCTATGATATTTGTCTGATGGCGTTTAAATATATTTATGACATACATTCATATCAAGTTAAGTATATGTGGCATATATTTCTGTAAAGATGTACCCTTGCAGTTTTTAAAAAAGTTTTCTGCAGCTACGGTCAAATATAGATTTGTTGGTTTTTTTTTTTTATTTTCAGGGCCCTTGGCGCTAATCAGCTCCTTGTCTGCTGTTCTGAAGGCTCTTTGTCCTGCCCCAAGGCTGCCTCCCAGGGGCACAGCCAGCGCACAGACCTGGCTGCAGGGGTGAGGCCACCCTGGTTCAGTCCCTGCAGCCCCCACCCCAGGCCCGACCCGAGGGTGACGCCTCAAGTGCGTGCACTGGGCAGCTGCAGGCCCGCAGGGGGCTAAGGGCCAGGGCATGGGGGGCAGGGGCGCAGGCCGCTGCTGCAGGCCCGGAAACCGGTGCACTCCGACTGCATGCGACGTCACGCGGGTGCACCCGACCCCACTTCCTGCCAGAGGGGGCAGCCAAGCCCGTTGGGTCAGGAAACGGGGCGCCCGCAGGTAGAAGGAAGAAAGCCACCTCCCTCCTCCCTGCGCGTCGTCCCCGCAAAATGAAACCCCAGAAAATAGTAGAAACGGGGAGTCAAGGGGACTAGTTCCAACAGAGCCGCGCAAAGCTGAGCAGCCCCTTTGGGAGGCGGAGGGCAGCCCCGCCCTGGGGGCTGGAGAGGCGCGGGCCGGGCAGGAGGTGGGGGCGGGGGGAGCCCCAAACCTGGAGCCGCGATCCGGCCTCAGCTGCTGGCGCGGTGAGATCGGGACAGAGGGCGGGTTCCAGCCCAGCCCCTCACTCCTGGGGCTCCCCCAGTCTGCGGGGGCGCCGGGCCCTGCGCCCTCGCCGGCGCCGCAGCTGCTGCTCTCCCGCCTCCCACCCCCAGCCCTGGCTAGGCGGGAGCGGCCGCCGTGCGCAGGGCAGGAGCTCCGCGGGGACAAGACTCCGGCTCGCCGCCCTCGCGCGTCCTCCCCCACCGCGCGCCTCCCCCGGGTCCCCGCCTCCCGCGAGGCGCCCGCGGCGCGGGGAAGGGGTGCGGGAACCCTGTAGCTACCGCAGCTCGCCCTGCCAGGCCCTGAAAAAAAGCCCGAGGCAGCGCTGCAGCCCGGGGCGGCTTGCCGGAGGGGCGGCCTGTGCGCGCGGGTTCAGCCTTCCGCCGCCAAGATTCTGAGGACTCGCAGGCGGGCTTCGTCCGCGGCCTGCGGTGCGCGCTCCGGCCTGCAGGAAGCGAAGGTGCTGGTCGCTCGGGACCGGCCTGGCTCCCCCGCCGCTGCAAACAAATTCGGATCTAGATTTGTTGCGTTAAAAAACCATTTATAATTTATTTCTTCATCCCCAAACCTCAACTTTAAAAAGTTTATATTTTCAAAATTGTAAACAATATTTTCTTAATTTTAATTACCTGTCCACCACTATAGTTTTTCTATTGTATATAAAAATGAAATTACACCTTTTTTGAAATAAAATTTATAGATTTTTAAAAAATCTATAGAGCATGGAATAAAGTATCAATGCTAGTTTATTTCCAAATTTATCCTTTATTTTCTCTACTCTGGGCTTGATTCCGCTGATTCTCCAAAGAATCCCAAATCATTTTTGTGGGTAAAGTTCCTTAGAAACCAAGATTTAGGCTTTAAGAATATTGTTGCAGTTGGAATGCCAATCCTTTCAGGCTCTTTCTGGATGTACTATATATAGGAATATGCAATCATAGCCAGCATCGTAACTTCAAAATATAAAAGCATAAATTGAGTCAAAACTAAAAGGAGGCATAAGAAATACACAACACTAAGAAAATTTAACCCTGCTTTTATTCACAGCTTTTGGAACACACAAAAACTAAGAGTATATGGAATATGTGAAAGGTATACATAATAAATTTTATATCTTTGTAACTAATAATGTTATAATTGTCACTTTTTCAAAATTGCGTGGAAGATTCATGAAAAGTATACATTTGCTGGAGGGTAAAGAAATCACAAATTTCAAAATATTCAAAAACCTAAAGTATATATAAATTACAATGTAATCATGTTGTAGAATTTGAGAGAGGTTCAATTATTTGCGTATAGAGAGGCCAGGACTCAGGAATGATTTTGAGAAGGAAAAATGGTTTATTGACGGCCGGCTGGACTCGGGAGCTTTCTGTTTGAATCCCGAGCCCCGAACAAGATTTTTGAATCCCTTTTATACAGAGAGGAAAGGCCAAATGGTCCCTTTGTTTCAGTTCTCAATAGGCTTGAATTAGCATATATATCTTCCACATCTTAGGTAAGCTTTTAACATGGACTTCAGACATTCTAGGTAAGCTTTTAGCATATTTAGTTTGCATTTCCCCTAAATACTTAAAGTTTATAGACCTTGCATTGTTAAACTGTTTCCTGGGACTGGAGTCCTTGCCATTGTTACCAAGGGCAGGACTGCAGCCTCTTACCGTCACACCCACAAGTCAGAGAGCTTAGGTTATCTCTGAAGAGACAAAGAGCCTCCCACCCATAGCCCACATCAATGAAACTATATGTCTATAACAATTATAGTCACAGACTCTAGCTTCATGAATATTCACTATCAATGTTGGACAGCATACTCTATAGAATTGTAAAGTAGGAAGCTAACTCCCTAAATGGAAATTAAGAGAACATTCTTTGTAGTGGACATGGAAGCAAAATCCATAACAATGTGAATGGAAAAAATATTGAATGGATAATACTTCATAAAATGGAGAATCAATCCGTGTATATGACGTTAAGTTTTGTAAAAGCATTCAATGTAGTTTACTACATTAACAGAAATAAAAGAGAAAAACCTGTTATCATCTCAATAGATGTGGAAAAGCACTTGACAAAATCCAGCCCAGTCAATGAAAAACCATTTTAAAAACCTAGAAATAGACCATCCTTAATCTCACAAAGAACACCTATAATAAAACTTCTTTCCAAAATTATAAGCTATGCCAGAATTTTGAAAACTTTCTATATATATGAATGACTCCTACCATCATTGCTATTTAATTTGTACTATTGTGACTCAACTGCACAAGAAATTAAGATAAGTAATAAATGGCATATAAAAAGGAAGACATATATTGCCATTATTTCCAAATAACATAACCATATATCTAGAAATTTCAAAATAATCTATAATAGATTAGATTTAATAACATTACAAATTGGCTGGAAGGTCAATAACAAATCATTGGATCTCCATATTCTGGAAACAAATAAAATATAAAATTTAAAGAAGGTACAATTTACAACACCAATGAAACTATCAAACAACAGTCATAAAATGTGTTTAAAATCCTTACATTGGCAACTACAAAGCATTGAAAGAGGTGAAAGAAACCTTAATAAATGGTGGCACATATATAGAATATAATTCTTAAAATTCCATTAACTCCACATTTTTCCATATATTAAATTAAATATAACTCCTCTTTAGAGTGTAGGGTTTACTAATGTAATCCACAAACAAATTCTAACTTCGTAAGCAATGGCCCAAGAAGGGTGAAAGTCAATTTAAATTAGAAGAACCAAGTGGGAGGACTTAAGTCACCAAGTACGAAAAACTTTTATCGAATCTATTTATTAGAGTAGTTAGTAGCTCAAGGGTAAATGAAATAATTAGCATAACAGGTTAAGGAGTTTGAGAGCATGCCCACAATTATGCAACCATCTGACTTATTAAAAAAGTAGATAGTGTGGTGCAGTGGGTCAAATGATGGCCTTTTTAATAAATGACAATTTGTGAAGAGGTTGCCCATAATGAAACAAAATTCAGGAGTCCAATCTCACAAAATAAACCAACATATATTCCAAATGGATTGAAGGTATAAAAGTTATAGGTAAAAATAGAGGAATTAATTAAAAATACAGATTTTAGAAAGAAGACATAAAACGTAATTTCTGTTTCAGAATGGTAAGAATTTTGTAAACAAGTCAAATTAAGCTTTATTATTAAAACTTAATAAACGGGCTTTTGTCTTTCCCCCCATCCTCCCTCTCGCCCTCCCTCCCCCAGGGGGCGGGCTGCGCCTGCTGCGGGACGGCTCCTGCCTCAGCGCCCTGCCCAGCTCCTGCTCCTCCTCTGCTCTCTGAGGCTCTTTCTCGGGTTCCGACTCTTCGCCCTCGGCCTTGGCCTCCCTCCCGACCCCCTCCTCGTGGTCCCCGGGCGCCCCCGCGCTCGCCCCCTGCTCGCCCCCGCGCAGCTCAGCCCCGCTCGGCTTCCACGACCCCCGCCGCGTGCAGGGGAGTTACGGGGCGTCTCTGACTTCGCGTCACTCCGCGCCCGGAGTCGGAGCTAAGGAAAGAGAGAGAGAGTGGGAGGGAGGGGGGGAGGGGACAGAGAGGGGGGACCGAGCGGGACGCTGGGGAGGGGCAGGAAGACCCCCAGCCACGGCTGGGTTCGCAGTCCCCGGGGCGCCCGCGCACCCCCGGCACTCGGCACCCCCGGAGCCCGCGCTCCCCTCGGCCCGGCTTTCGGCGCCTGCGGCCCAGCCCGCTCCTCGCTCGCTGGAAACCTTCCCGGGAAGCGGGGGGACGGGACGCCCCCTCTCGCTGGGGTGAGTGAAGGCCGTCTCTCCTGCGGGGATGGAGATAGGGCGAGTCTGGAAAAGTCTTCCACTTTGGAGAAGCTTCGCCGGAGGGGATTTGTGGCTCCCGGGGCCGCGGTTTCCCCGGGTGACGCAGCTGGCAGAGACCTCCAAAGCCCTTTTCCCTTCCTCCCCTCAGACCCTAACGCTCTGGTGTGTGGAAGTCGAGTGGGAAGTAAAACTGTAGATGGCGTTTAAAACTAGGCGTCTTCCCTTAAGTCTCGGTGTCAACGCGGCAGAGACAGATCTTCAGGCCGAGAATGGCCTTCTCAAGAGAAAGGGCGGGTACAAAGTTTCCTAACTGAAAGATTCGCCCCTTCCCATTTTTGCCCGCTGGAAGGAAAAAAACCTCCCATTTTAACTGGAAGTTTGTGACCTCTCAGGCCAAGCAATAACCTGGGAGTCAAGCCTCCAACCAAGTGTGCACCGTTAAACGTTGGATTATTTTATATATATATAAATCCTTTAAATTGATCACCAGTCAAGTCCGATCTTGCACTTCAGGAGATATATTTTAAATGGGTGCAGGGGAGAGAGCTGTTTTCCAACTGGCTGAGAAAAAATTGCAATTCAAAACCTCAGAAATATGCCACTCTTTTTATTCCAGTTTAATCACTTCAGTTTCTGAAAGAATTTTGAAATCCAACTGTCATGGGGTAGTATAATTTTCGCTCTCTTTTGTGTGAGCATTATAGTTTACTGAAAAGCTAACTAAATGGAAAAAAAAACCATTTACAATTATGGATTAAAATAACATAATTCATAAATTCTAAAATATTTTAATGAAAAAATAACCCGCTTTAGAGAGATTTCTATGCACTCCTAGGTCATTAAGAATTAAAGGTGCTTTTTATCACAAAAACTATCCATTTGGAGGAAATCCATTTAAAATCCAAAACCAGTAATATCAAGGAAAGAAAGCACTTAAGCAAAAATAGCCTGAGGAGTTTTGTTGATGTAACATAAAGAAAGCAGACAAAATTTCAATGATCAAACTTTCCCTAAAAATTAAATAGCTTCTTCATTTTTGGACTGTTTTACTTCACAAAACTACCCTTAAATTATTCGGGTGCTTTATTCCTTAAATTAAGTATGTTTGTCTTCAAATTTTCATATAGCATTAATATTAATTAGTTTTTAAAAAGGCTTAAACATGGTAAAAATCAAAACTACATTAAGTACTCTTTTAATTTCCTTATATAATTACCCACTGCAAATTAATTTACTGGTTAATCTCGTCAGTTTAATTCATTTACAGCATGTGTTCTTCTGCCATTTATTTTTAAACTTTCCATTAAAGATGTTGTTCTGAGTAACAAAGTAAATGGAAAAAGGAGAAATGTGAAAGGATTTGGAATTCTCAAAACAATGTATTTTCCCTGCAGTTATTCCTAAGGCAATTGTCAGAAATTATTTTAAGCAAGTTGTTTTATCTCTTAGTATTTGCCTACCCACCTTGACCAGTGTGAGTCAGTGTGCTCCATTTGCTGTGCAATCCTTTTTAGCATGCTCACAACATAAAACTCAAGTACATCAAAACAAGAGTGCCTGGCATATACATTCCAAACACAGGACTTCAGTTTTTGGGGTAGGGAACAACTTCCCATCAGGTAAATTTGAGTATCTCAATTTGAGAGATCAGTTAGGCATTGAAGCTAGCCCAGATGTTTGGCAACCAGATTTGTCTCCCAAGATTGGCCTTGACAGGGCAAGCTTAAGGATGGGCAGACATGATTTGGAGGACTTCTTTTAAAAACTACCCCCTTCCCCCGTTCAGTTCATCTACTAGGCCTGCTCATTGTATGAGCTTGATTGATATGCCGGTCTCAGGGCTTATTCTGACTGCAAAATAAATTCCCAAATCACAAGGACACATAGGCGTGAGCTAAGGAAGACTCCTTGTCCTTTTCAATCCTTAGAGCCCAGCCCTCTGAGTTCTTGAAGAATTGCTTTGTGTTGCTGTGTTTGGTTTTCAGCACTGAAGCATTGGGGTGTGGGGAGAATGTGTCATAACTGACTGACTTTATTCCCAGTGATCCCATCTTTTTCTTTTGTATATTTCATTCTTGTAAAAAATAAACACAATTTGCAGTTAAATAATGAATAAATGGGACTATATCAAAATTCTTATGAAGAATTCCTTTTCTTAATAAGACATCAGTAAGGTGGAAAGTAGTATAAATGTAGAAGAATGTGTAAAATCTCCTCCTAAAAAAATGAGAACCTGAGAGGTGACCAAAATAAAAATTATCCAAAAGCTTGAACATATAGTTCACAAAAGAGATGTATATGAGGCTAATAAATATACGAAAGTGTGCTCTACATATCCAGGCATCAGAGGAATGCAAACAAATCCATTGTAAGACATTGTTACCACTTATCATGCTTACATGACCTATAACATCAATTGTTGGTTAAGATGTAAAGCAACAACAAATAAATACCTTGCCAAGCAAAGTGTTTGGATACATTTTTGCAAGCACCTTGGAAATGTGAGGGCAGTTCCAACAAAGACTGAACTTATTCTCAGTTTATAACCCAGCAATCCCCCCACACCAATAGTTTATATTCCACAAATTTAGATATGCATTATCAAAAGATACATACTAATTTATATTTGCACAATTCAAACAAACAAAAAAACAGAACTATCCAAGCATTACCAAACCTAACATTGACAAGTGCATTTCGAACATTCACACAATGAAATTAAATACAACAAGTAGCATAAATTAAATACAGTTATGATAAACAAAAGAGGTAAATAACATTCTGTGACAGGAGAGACAAAAAGAAGTAACAGGTAATTTCATTTCTATGAATTACAAAAATGTGAAAATAATATGTTCTGATGGGTGTCAGGAAAATGGTTATCATTTGATATGTTACTGACTAGAGTGGGGCATGATGAGGGGACCTCTGGGGTTCTAGTACAGTTCTTAATCTGGATGCCAGTTACAGTTACACAAGTGTCTTGATTTGCAAAAATCCACGAAGCTGTCATGTGCTTTTGTTGATTTTCTCTATCATTTTTGTTCTCAAGCATGGCGAATTATAAGGCAGTTCTATATTTAGCTTTCTGTCCTCAATTTCATTTGTTTCTGCTCTAATCTTTATTATTTTCCTTCTGCTTTCTTTGGAAATTGTTGATGTTTTTTTTAGTTACTCCCATTGTTCTGTCAGGCCTTTGATTTTACCTCTTTCTTATTTTTTAATATAGGAGTTTAGGGTTATTAATTTTCCTCTCAGGACTGCCTTCACTGTGTCCTATAAGATTTGATAAGTTGTGTTCTCATTTTAATACATCACAATATATTTACCAATTTCACTTGCAATTTCTTCTTTGACCCCTGGATTGTTTATGACCATTGTTTAACTTTCACACATTTGTGTTTTTCCCCCTTTCCATCTATTATGTGTTCCAGCTTCATTCCATTATGAACTGAGAAGTCGCTTTATATATTTTCAATCATTTTATATTTATTGAGACTTGTCTCGTGTGGTACCTTTTGGCCTATCCTGCAGAAAAGTCCATGAGTACTTGAGAAGAATGTATAACCATCTGATTTGGGATGCAATGTTCTGTACATATCTTTTATGTCTAGCTCATGTGTCATATTGTTCACGTTCTCTGTTTCCTTGCTCATCTTCTCTCTCATTGCTCTATCTAATGATGTAAGTGGTGTGTTGAAGTCTCTGATTATTATTGTAGAGATGACTATTTCTACTTTCAATTTTTTCATTTTGGCTTTCATTACTCCCTTTAACATGTCATGATTTTTAATGTTTGCATTATTTATCCAATTTCTCCAACATTTTATTCTTCAATGATTCCAAGATACTTATCATCTTTACCACATTTATCATACAAAAAGAACTGTTAGAATAAGACACAGGTAGTTTATTCCAGCTAGTGTGTTCACTATTAGGAAGTAGTGTGAGTTGCCAGCTCTGTATCTCTAAGGATGTTTGTCATCTGTCAGAACAATGCATTTGAATTTTTTCAGAAGTGTCAGTATGCAATAAATATTACAGGTGATTAACTCAGGTTTATTTCCACTCCCCTGTTTCCCTTCAATTTTGCAAGAGTTTGCCTCATGTACTTTGGGCCACCCTGGTTAGGTGCATAATTATGATTCTTCTTCCTGGTAGATTGTCCCTTTTATTATATATAATGTCCTTTTGTAAACTTATACCTTTTTTTTTTTTTTTGGCATTTCAAGTCTGTTTTGTCCAATATTAATATAGATTTTCCAGTTCTTTTTTGGTTACAGTTTCTATGGAATATCTTTGCCCAATTTTCAGTTTCCGCTGATTTGTGTCCCTGGATCTAAGGTGAGTCTCTTATAGAAGCTTGGGGATTGCTCATGTATGTTTTTTAAAATCCATTCTGTCCATCTATATCTTTTGATTGTGGTGTTTAATGCATTCATATTCAATGATATTACTGTTACTGCATTATTTACTTCTATCATTTTATTATTTGCATACCATATGTCATATCTTATTTTTTCTATCTTTTTTCTCTTTTGGCCATTCTTTCTGCTGGTTTTCCCTTCTACACTCTCCTCCAACTCTCTCTCCTGACTCTTTCTTTCAGGCTGTAAGGCTCCCTTCAATGTTTCCTGCAAAGCCAGATACTTTTAAAATGAAGTCTCTTAGTTTCTGTTTATGATAGCTGGAAAATGTGCTTACTAAAAATCTCTTCACTTAAGAAAGTCTGAAAATTCTAATACATTGAGCTCATTGTCTATTAATCTAATTTTAGAAGTTTCTTCCTTGTGCTTAGTTCCCTGAAGGATACTAACCAGACCTTCTCAGTTTTGCTTACAGGAATATGATAATGTCTTCAAGCAGAACCAGACAGAATAATGTCAGGAATAACTTACGACCCACTATATCTGTAACTTTCCTCAGGAAAAAAAAAAGCCCGATATTCTTGTTCAGTCAGCTGAGAAAGGGGTCATGAAGACCTTGCTAAAATGTGGTTAATTAGCTGGTGAAACCCAGGACATATTGGATGTGCTTGAGACAATGCAGGACTGAAAAAACACACATACACTCCTCACAAAACTCCTGGCCTGACTTGTTTTTCTCTCCTCTTACTCCTGTCCTTTGCCTATAAACACCCAGCTCCAATTCTTGCTTTGACCTGATTTGGGGAGGATCCCCCCAGTTCATTGCTTATGCACTTGCAATAAATCACCTTTCCACTGAGAGAAGTTTTTCTCCTTTGTGTCTCTAGATCAAATGGGCTCTTCTTTTAAAAAATAGCCATGCATACATAACATTTATTTGTGAATATTTTAAACTCATCCTCAAATTTTGGGCAATATTGCTGGATAGAGATTCTCAGCTGGCAGTTTTTCTCTTTTTGTATCCTAATCATATCATAACACTGTGTATTGCACCTATAGTTTCTGATGAGAAATCCACACAAAGTGATACTGGGCATCTCTTGTACCTGATGGTTTGTTTCTGCTTTTCTGTTCTCAGAATTTTCTCTTTATCTTGGGTATTTATCACTCTGAGTAGTTTATGTGTCTCAGAGTTGATCTATTCAGGTTTAAGCTGATGGGGTTATTCTTTGCTTCTTTAAAATGTTAATTCAGTTCCTTCATGATAAATGGTAAATTTTCAGCCATTATTCCTCAAATCCTCTTTCTGCACCTTTTTCCTTCTCTTCTCCTTCTGGAACTCCTATGTCGTGTATGCTGTTATGCCTCGTGTTGTTTTTCATCTCCCTGATCCAGTGCTCAATTCTTCATCATCTTCTCTCTCTGTTCTCTCTCTTCCAATTCAGCTGTATTGTCTTTTGCATCATTTATTCTTTTTTTTAAAATCACTTTTAATATTCTGTTGTGTGCCTCTAAGATGTTTTTTTTAAAATCTCACTTACCACATTTTTCATTCCGTTAAACGCTGTTATTTTTTTCTATGCTGGATTTCAAATTCTTCTTGTGCTTGCTCTCTTTTTTCTTGATGTCCTTTATCTCTTTAGCCATTTTGTATATCAACTCATATCTTCCATCTTCAGTATGGCTTGTAATATTTTGTTGATGTCTAGTAATCTGATTATGATGGTGAGTTTACTCTGATGCTCAATTTGCCTCTCTCTATTTAGGAGTTTAGTGGTTGGAGGCTATGTGTTACTGCCATTCTTTAATTCTTGGTTCAACATATGCTGGCTCTTTCAGTTTAACCCTGTTTAGCTGGTCTAAACCATACCATGGGCTCCAAGGGTCTTAAGAAGCGAGACTGTTAAGGTCAGAAAAAGCCTCTCATTTAGTTACTTTTAATTTTCACACACATACATCCTTAGCCTGTCAGCAGATGGCAATCACTGACAGTCCTCTCAGTGCAAACCCTGGTAGCAGTGTGTTCACTACAACACTAACCAAAGTAATGTGACAAAGAATCTTGCCTCAAGGCTATTCAGATCTTCACAACTCATAATTTCTCACAGGCTGTTCTCCAGACTTTGCTGGCAACCTCCTCCCTTTATCCAGGTGGGAAATAAATTCATTCACCTCTGTGTCTTCATTAACTAGTCCCAGTCAGTAAGAAAGGTCCGTTTCACCCACTGCTCTCTCCCATTAAAACAATTGCACCATCATACCTGGCCTGAAAAGTCTCGTGGAATGCAGAAGACCAAATTTGTTGGTCAAAAGCTGAATCAGCTTTAGACAGCATCCTTTTCTCTCCCTTTTCCTGGAAAGTGGAACCCTCTGGTCCCCTCAGTCCAAAGCTGCCAGCCAGAGGCTGGATAATTCAAAGCTGTCTGCACCATGGTTGGAGGGGTGGGGACCAGCATCTGCAGCTGCAGCTTTTACTCACAGAGTTTTCTTACTGATATTCTTTTCCATTGTTCTTCTCTCTTCTGTTTGGTGTCCAGCCTTCCCCTGGTACCCTAAACCCAAAACTTTTTTTCCAGGCTATTCCCACCAGCCCGCTATCTTTTTTGGGGGGAAAGAAGTGCCTCCTATGTCTCTTTAATCCTCCATCTTCCTGGAATTTCTAGAAGCATTCATTTTTTTATGTTGTCCAACTTATCTTTCTTTTGTTCTCTTTAATGGTGTTTGCCTTTTTAAAAAAACGTAAATGTCATTACTGAAGTCAAGGTAACCTAGATTTTTTTCTATGTTCTAATCTAGATGTTGATAGTTTTGCATTTCAAATTAGGTACAGAATCCATAGTGAATAATTTTATGTGTGTGTGAAAAGACTGTTTCTAGACTGATTTTCCCCACATTTATGTTCAATTGTTCTGGCAACATTCATTGAAAATACTATCCTTTCACCAATGACTTGTCTTTGCTCATTGTCAGAGGTTAGCATACTACTTTTGCTTGGGCATATTTTTAGCCTCTCTAGTTTATACTATTGATATGTTTTCTTCACCATAGTGTCACTCTCTTATAATAACTGAAGATTTAGAGAAAGTCTTGAGGCCAGGTACTGTCAGTCCTCAATTTCTTCTTCATTATTGTGTGGGAAAATTGGGTATTTTATATTTCTATATAATCTTTAGAATCCATTTATCAACATTCACAAAATAACTGATGGGAATTTAATTGCAATGCCATTGTATCTATAGATTAAGTGGGAAACAAGTGATACATTAATTATATTAATTCTTCCAAATCATGAATGGGATACTTTCCTTATATTTAGATTTTCTCTGATCTCTTTCCTCAAAGTTTTGTGGTTTCCCTTGCAATATTGATGTGGGCTATGGGTGGGAGGCTCTTTGTCTCTTAAAAGATAACCTAAGCTGTCTGTGACTTGTGGGTGTGGGATGATAAGAGGCTGCAGTCCTGTGCTTGGTAACCACGGCAGCAATTCCAGGCCCAGGAAATGGTTTAACAATGCAAAGTCTATAAACTTTAAATATTCAGGGAAAATGCAAACCAAATGGCCTAGAGGCTTGTCTGGAATGTGTGAAGTTCATGCTAAAAGCTTATCTAGGATGTGGAAGATAATATGCTAATTCAAGCCTATTGAAAACTGAAACAAAAGGACCATTTGGCCTTTCCTCTCTGTATAAAAGGGACTCAAAAATCTGGTTCCGGGCTTGGGATTGAAACAGAAAGCTCCTGAGTCCAGCTGGCTGTCAGTAAACCATTTTTCCTTCTCAAAATCATTCCTGAGTCCTATCCTCTCTATATGCAAATAATTGAACCTCTCTCAAATTCTACAACATTTTTGGGGGCTCTCTTGGGATTGCAAACGAAGGCCAGAGGTGGTAGCATTTTGCTGCCCCTTCCAAATCCCCAAGGAAGCCGGGAGGACTTGGGTGAACCCCAAATCTGGGTGCCCCCAGATTAAATTTATACAGAAAAGATGTGGGCTCCACCATGCGACAGCTTGCTCGGTCGGTAGAGGTGGGGTCTGGCTGCGGACGAGGGGTCGGTCCAGCTTAGGATGAGGGGTCGGTCCCACTTGGGACGAGGGGTCGGTCCCACTTGGGACGAGCGGTCGGTCCGGCAGCAGCCGAGGGGTCGGTCTCACAGGGGTTGCGTGGTTCGGCTGACGGGGTCGCCCGGCGAAGCCGGCGACGAAGGGGTCGCCCGGAGAAGCAGGCGACGAACTGGGGACAAGGAAGGCCAGGCCCTTGTCGGGGGCTCTCAGGACTGGAGGGCGCACGGCAGAAGAACTACCGCGGAGACAAGGTAAACACGCAAGTCCACTTTACTGAGGGAGAGGCAACAGTTTTATAGGGGCTGGGGAAGGCTGATTGGTCGAAGTCACGCCCTGTTCTGATTGGTTGCCGGCGAAAGGTCAGTGGGCGGTACTGGACGGGGGAGGGGTGATGGTTAGGGATTGGCTGTCGCTGTTGCTGGGGGAAGGGGCAGGGTTTAGGGATTGGTGGCTGCTGTTGCTGGGGTGGAGGGCAGACTTGAGTTTCCCGCCCACGCCTGGCTGTTGCTGCTGTCGGGGGAGGGGAAAAGGGCAGACTGGAATTTTCCGCCCTGCGCCTGCGCAGGGAGAAAGAAGAAGAAGGGTGCCGCCCCACAAGGCATCGTGTGGCGCCATCCGGGAGGAGGGGCAGCCGCGGAAGCATGGCTGCCGAGAAGGGGAGACCCGAGGGCACTCTGCGCCCATGCCAAGCTTCCTTCAGGGGTGGCGGTGGGCCCGACCAACCACCCTATTATGGGGGCAGCGGAATTAGGCCTACCGTGGCTGCTCCCCCGCCAGGCCAGCAAACCACACTTCAGCCCGAGGGGTGACCGCACCACCAGACTCTTTCTGATGAAAATCGAGGGCAATGGAAGGTCTGAAGAGAAAGATTCTGGGAATGAAAGAGAATTCTGAACATGGAAGAAGGTAAGACTACCCAGGTGAACACAGTCTGGAAAGCCCTAGCTTTAATTGCTAGGAGGCGGAGGCTGATCACCTCCGGAGAGAACCCTAGTAGCCCCAGAAAATTGGGGGGAAGCCGTTCTCTCTAGGTCTGGAAAAAGGAGGAAAACCAGGAAAAAGCCTGGTGTTTTGGGTTTGTGTAACTGCATGTTAGATCCACTGAAGGAGTGGAGGCTTGATTTTAATAGGAAGGGCTGTTTATAAGTTTGAGTCCTAATGTCCTGGAGGAAAAAACTGGGAAAAAGCCTGGTGTTTTAGGTTTGTCTAACTGCATGTTAGAATCTGGTACTGGTCTTATATCCACTGAAGGAGTGGAGGCTTGATTATAATAGGAAGGAATGTTTATAGCTTCATGTCCTAACGTCCTAGAAATTGGTCTGGATTTTTTAAAAAACTTGGTCACAGGAAAATGGATTGGCTTTTCTAGTGAAGCTTGGTCTGGGTGTAAAGTTAAACAGTGAAAAAGGTCAGCTGGAATCTTTTGTTATGGCGCTGAATTGCAAATGAATTGTCTTTATACCAGATGTTAATGTTAAGTGTTCTCTCTAAGGTTTGTGATGGCTGCGGGGGCAGCCATGCTGAAAAAAAAACATATATATAGAACTTGTGGGTCAAATTAGTGACCTTTGTGCTTCTGTCTGTGTCAGCTCAATACTAGTGTTGGAGTTGTAGGGTTATATAAAGTAGTAAAATTTAATTGAGCTGGAACCCTCCCTTGCCATTGGCAAGGGGGTGAATTGATTGTGGGGCAAAACTGTGGAGTCTGGATGTTTGCTCATGCTCTGCTGCCTTGTCTCTGGTCCATCCCTTTGCTGGGGCTTTGAGGCCATCTGTGTCTGTGCCATGCACCCGGGTTTGTTGGGGCTGCCCCAGTCAGGGTGGCTGAGTCCCCGGGAGAGGGGCCGAATTTAAGTGGGTTCTGTCTGCCCATTTTGGCAGAGGAGTGGAAAGGGGGGGAGTGGCTTGCCCCTTTCCAGTGAGTCCACACCTTCTATTCATAAGCCATATTCCTATTTGATTGTTGTGCATCCGACTGCCTGGAAGGGGAAAGGTAAAGGATGAAAAGCAGAATCAAAATAAATACAGTAAAGTTCCCTCCCTGGGGTGTCAATTTGCATTCTACCCAGGTTCTTTACTTTCCTAAATCTCTCTCTCTCTCTGTAAGACTCGAGAAATACTTTGGAATGTTTTAGAATGTAAAATCCTCTGAAGAAAGGAGGCTATCACTTGAAACAATAGACCTGATCACTTGATAGCCTTTTCAGTGGTCTGGCTGGGAACTTCAGGGTTGTGAGACTAAGGAAGGAAAAGAAAAAAAAAAAAAAAAGAATGAAATGCTACTTTGAAATCTATGTTTGGCTTTTATCAGTTGCTGGTGCCCAAAAATTCATGGTAAAAAGGTGAAAATGTAGTTTAAAATGAATCTTTAAATGCCAATACTCTCTTGCTGGTAAATTAAATGCATAACTTGCAGATGAGAATTTGTTCCATTACTAGGAAAAGGCAGAACTTCACAGAATTGTTACTAATAAAATTCTTGTAGCTTAATTAATAAAAGTATCCAATTCACCTTAAGGTTAAAACAATAAAAACTGTAACTAAGAGTTAAGATCATTTATAGATGCATTTATATTACAAAACAGTGGAAAAATAATAACTGAAATTATAACTGAGTGAATTTAGCCTGAAACTATTATTTTAAGTGTAAATTCTAAACTAACTTACCTTCATTTATAGTTACTTCAAGCCTAACTTCACCCCTTGCCTTTACCTGTGGTTATTTCATGGTAGCTTCTGCCCCTACAGTCCAGAGAAGAGCTGGGACATCCCTGTCTCCTGTCCTGGTATTAGTAACCCTGCTTTCTCTCATGAATCCAAGTGTAAACTGAATTGCTGCCTAGTGGAATTCTTGGCCCTTGGGGTTAAATGACCACTGGAGTTTTATTATCTCCAAAGACTGTGGGGAATAAAGAAAGTCTCCTGCCTTGACTGTCAGTGTTCCTAGGAGTAGCAATTTATGAGAAAAACCAGTTTGTCTCCCTGAGGCTCCCAGTAGCCTCAGTGAATATACACAGAATTAGTCTTGTTGCTTATCAAAATTCTGATAAATTCAAGGTAAAATATAAAGTTCTGAAACAAAAGAGAATTGTGTTGGAGCACTGAGAACATTTTAGTTACAAGCCATTAGTTAAGAAACAAAATTCTTGTGTAAAACTGCACAGTCAAAGTGCAAATTAAGAAAAGTTTCAGGAGTCTTTGAGATGTTTTGCAGTCACACTTATTTTGTGAAAAATGGAAGCTTTAAGTAACTAAAGTTATGTTTTTGTGTCAAACTATTCATGTCTGCCTATTTGCTCAAATTATTGAGGTTAAATATGCAGTTATATAAGTAATATATATTTCTGGACCCCAAATTAAGCTAAACAGTATATAAAATAATGCAAATTATAAGTAACACCAATAAGTTGTGTTTCTGTGTCTAACTCTATTTGTGTCTACCCATTTGCTCAGTGTATGTCTTCATACATCAGGATGATAGTATCAAATTAACAAGTGAGAATTCTTAAAAGAGCTCTATTCAAATTGTTAAAAATTAAATATGCAGTTATATATGTGAATAAATATTCTTGGAGCCCAAATTAAACTAAGCAGGATGAAAAAGTCATGTAAAATTCTGATTGTAAAGACTGTTGGGAAAGGGCCTCCTCTTTGCAGGAGCTTTGAAGGCAAGACTGCATGTGGCAGATTAAGCCTGTCTACTAGGCTAGGGAATTAGGAATCAGTTTGCCCTGTAATTTCCCAGTTTGAACCTTTTGTCAGCCATAAAATGTAAAAAAAAACAAAGATTAGTTTAGTTTTCACATAAAAGAAGAAAATATTGATTAATGTAACCTGGCAGCCTACTGCCTCAGTCTCCCACTCCCGGGTTAAACAGCAACAAAGGAAACCAGTTTAAGCCAGTCCTATAGGCAATAAAAAGATGCCCAAAAGAGAGCTAAATCAATACCAATTCAACACTAAATTCCATTCCTTATTTGACAAAGGGGAGCAAGTGAAAACTAAAATGGTTGGAATATGATAGAGGAAGCAGTTAAATCACAAACTTTTGCTTGGGAAAGTTTGATCTTTTCGGATAAGCTGTAACTTCTGAAGTATCCAATCTATGGAGAAACAGAGGAAGAGCTTGTGTGCTAGCTAGGCTTAGGGAGATAAATTGTGTCTTTTTTCTTTGTTCAGGGCACCAGCCATATTTTCTGGTTGTGCGCCCCTTCTTGCAAGATTGAGAATAAACTCTTTTCTTCTCCACAATCGGGTGAGCCTTATTTTCTTCCAGAATATTTCTTTCCAACAAAATAAAGGTAATTAGTGGCTCTGTTGACAAATTTCAATAAGTAAAGAAAAGTCCATAAAAACTATGGAGAGATCTTTCCTGGATTATGATTAAGCAAATAAAATAATTGTCTAATGTGTTTTGAAACCTGGTAGTCAGTATGCTTTTAAAAATTACTCATTTTCATAACTTAAACAAAACAAGGTTTTAGCTTCCTGGAAAGATAAAAAGAGAACATTCCTTGCATAAATTATAAATGGTTTCAATTTTATTTAGCTTGAGTGTAATCTCCCATAGTTAATTTATAAACTAAATTAACGTTATGTACAAAATCTTTAGAGTAATAAAAATAAGTTCACGTTAATAAAATTAAGCTAAAGAAAAAGATTGTAGATATGCTCTCTTAAAGAAATAAAGTAAATTTCTTTGGTTAGTAATTATAATTTAATACGTTTATTTAAATGTAAGGTAACTAGTCAATGTGGTTGTAGTCAATTATAAAGTTTATAAAACATCTTCCAAACTGTGAAAATATTTAAATAGTTCTAGTTCTAGAAGTCATTGTTAACCAAAAACTTGGGTTAGTATTGGTTGCAAAAAAAAAAAATAACTTTGTGGTAATAAAACCTGTCTGAAGGCCACTGCAAGGTGCATATTTAAGTAAGTGGTGATAAAAAGTTATCTTGATTCTATTAGGAATCTTCTGTTTTCATTTTAACAATGAAAAATAGTTTTTTCCCTCTATTACTGAAGTAAAATACCTTCTATTATCTTCATGGCAAAATTGTATATGTAAACAGTCATTTTATATATTATGTTGCATTAAATTGTTTAAAATTTATATAAAAACAAAAAACAAACTTTAACATTGTCAAACTCTTTCGTGCATTCAAACCAGGCCTGGAATACATTACAGGTTGCTTCTCCATGTGAGGTATTGGCTAGGCTGGTCACTGACCCCTCAATTAAAAATATTTGCTCTATCAGCCTCTGGTTCTGCTGCTGAAGTTGATGGAAACTACATCGCAGTTTCAAGCTCCTGCAGCAGCCAATGATAACTCAGTACAGCCAAATGTACAATGGTTATCGCCTCCAGACTGGCACTGTTCCATAGTGCCAGAGAGCACTATGCACCAGGCTAGTAGAATACTGGAAAATCTCTCTAGGATCAATGATGCTGCAACTTGCTCACTATGTGAAGAACATGCTAAGTGGAGCCATGATACCAGGATACTGTAAGTAAAACTTAAAACACAGTTGGCATTATGGCCTGCTCTCATGGAGAGATAACATGTGAAGTATTACAAACCTGAAACTTAAAACTAATAATTGCAACTCTGAATCCTTATGCATTAAGTAATACATTAGTTAATATTAAGTGCTGTACTTTTATCCTGTACTAAATATATGCCTAATAATTATAATGTTATCTTTTCTATTTTGAATCAAGTGCAAAAGTATATTAGACATGTTAGATTCCTAGTAAATTCATTTTCTAAACAGTCAATAAACATGTCTATAAAATAAGGTAGCAGTCTCAGCCAGGCTCAGTCAATTTACTCTATTCTACTGTACTCTACTGTGTAGCAAAAATGAGGCTGGCTTGCTAATAACGAGTCACCTATTGAACAAGTCAAAATTACCAGAAATTGTACAATTAAAACCAAAATGTAAAAAAACCTTTATTCTGTAGTTCTGATCACTCCCACAGCTAAAAACTAAGAAAATTTCCAACTTGGTGTACTAATCCTGAATGAAACCAATTGCCCAAATGGTGCCAGTTCCCCAGGAGCATCTGACAAAGCACGAATACCAATCATTAAACAGCTTGAAATGTGTCTTCGAACAAAGCTAAGTATCTATTGCAATTTCTCTCTAAAAATAAATAACTTAGAAAAAGTATATATATATATATACTGTTCCCACCAGCTTTTAAAAAGGAGTGCCATCTTTATAAGCACCTAACCTTGTCTACCTCTGTAATCCAATGTCCTCTTTTAAAAAATGGGTATTCCAAATTTTTAATTAAGTTTGTTTCTTTCAGAGTGAACATCTTATTAACCATATGAAAACTTCATCCAACTTCATACAGAAGGCCAGATCCATCTTCCTCCAGTTAAAATAAAATAAGAGTTTTACACTTTATTAGGCAATGACTACAGCCCATGGCCAGCAGGAAGCAGTTACAGAAAAGAGATTATCTCCCTTTAGCACCCCTTTAAGATCAAGGGTGTAAACTCTTTAAGGGTAAAACAAAATTAATAGATGGATCTGGAGCCTGACTAAAAATCTTTGTGGACACTGGAGGCGTCCCTTGCCCTGCAGGAGGTCCCTTGCCCCAGAATTCTACTGTCCAGAGTAAAAACTTATAAACTTTTGGGAACAGGCTCCTGGATGCTACACTGAAAATTGATAAGTAAAGTAATCAATCAAAACAACAAACAGCCATCCACCTCATAGCTCCAACAATAATTATGCCAAAGCTTAGCATGTTAAACTTTGGCATAAGGGGGGAATGATGTGGGCTATGGGTGGGAGGCTCTTTGTCTCTTAATAGATAACCTAAGCTGTCTGACTTGTGGGTGTGGGATGATAAGAGGCTGCAGTCCTGCCCTTGGGAACCATGGCAATGACTCCAGTTCCAGGAAATGGTTTAACAATGCAAAGTCTATAAACTTTAAATATTCAGGGAAAATGCAAACCAAATGGGCTAGAGGCTTATCTGGAATGTGTGAAGTTCATGCTAAAAGGTTACCTAGGATGTGGAAGATAATATGCTAATTCAAGCCTATTGAAAACTGAAACAAAAGGATCATTTGGCCTTTCCTCTCTGTATAAAAGGGACTAAAAAATCTGGTTGGGGCCCAGGATTGAAACAGAAAGCTCCCAAGTCCGGCTGGCTGTCAATAAACCATTTTTCCTTCTTAAAATCATTCCTTGAGTCCTGGCCTCTCTATACGCAAATAATTGAACCTCTCTCAAATTCTACAACAATATACCTTATACGTATTTTTAAGGCCTGTATATATTTTTTGGTTCTTCTGTAAATGGCATTATGTTTTTAAATTTCAAATTCCAATTGTTCATTTCCGGTGTATAGGAAATCAACTGAATTTTGTTTATTACTTTTGTATCCTGCAATCTTGCTATAATCTCTTATTAGTTTCTGATGTTTTTTGTTAATTCTTTTGGGGTTTTCTACATTGACATTTGTATCACCTGTAAATAAAGACAGTTGCATTTCTCCTTTCCTAATATGTATATTGGTTGTTTCCTTTTCTTCTTATCTTGGTAGGATTATTGAATAGAAGTGGTGGGAGGGGCCACTCTTGCCTTGTTCCTGCCCTCAGGTTGAAAACATCTAATTTCTCCCCAATACATATGATGTTATTTCTAGGTTATCTGTAGATGTGGATCATTAAGTAGAGGAATTTCCTCTCTATTCCTAGTGTGTTGTGTTCAGTACTATTGTTCAATTGTGTCAAATTCTGTCTCTGCTTTTACAGATGATCATATGATTGTTCTTTAGCTTATTGATGCATTAGATGGTTTAAATTGATTTTTGAGTAGAGTCCTTTATTATCTGGGAATAAATGCCATTAGTTGTGGTTTATAATTATATTTATGTATTGTTGGATTAGATGTGTAAATATATTGTTCAGGATTTTTGCATCTATGATTTTGGAAAATATCATCTATAATTTTCCTGCTTAGTAATATCTGCATTTCAAACTGGTGTAATTCTCAGCTCATAGAATGAGTTAGGAAGATTTCAACCTGTTTTTTTGGTTGTTGTTGTTGTTTTCTGGAAGAGATTATAGGGATTGGTATTATTGCTTCTTTAATTGCTTGGTAGAATTCACAAGGGAAATCATGTGCACAAGATGATTTCTGTTTTGGAAGGGTGTTAATTATTGGTTTAGTTTCTTTAATCGACATTAACATGTTCAAATTAACTCCTTCTTCATTTACAAATGTGATGGTTAATTTCATTTATCAACTGGGCTAGGTTATGGTGCCCAGTTGTTTGGCCAAGCAAGCTCTGACCTGAGGTTGACTGTGAGGGTATTTTAAAGATGGATTTGCATTTATATTCAAGTGACTACATCGATAACTGGTTGTATCTAAAAATGAGAGTGTTGTAACCATGAGGGAAGTCTTCTCTTTCAATCAGTTGGTGGTCTTAAAGTGAGATCTGAATACTTCAGATGCCAGAAAGGAGGATTTCTGCCTCTACTTCAGCCAGCCATCTTCTCCTTGGGCATTCAACTTCATCTTCATCAGTGCTTCCAACTTGTGGCACACCACACGGAATTCATACTTGCAAATCCCCATGGTCACTTGAGACAATTCCTATAATAAATCTCTCTATAAATATACATTTAAGTGTACGTATAGAACATATACACACACATATACATAGTCAGTTCTGTTTCTCTTGAAATCCCTGCATAATAGAAATTTTGATACCAAGAGTAGTATTTGCGAAACAGCATATTAGGGATGCGATTTCTGAGTTGGTTCTGGAGTTTTGGGAAATGGTTCTCTAATCTGATTAGGTCTAAAGACACTAATTACCATATCCAGTGATCAAGAAGACATTGATAGCTCTGGGTATGAACAGGCACTAGAGATATGCGAAATATTTCCCACTCTAATGCTAATTAGAGGCAAAGCTCTGGTTGACACTGTATTTGATACATCAGCAGATTTTTGTGAAGTCGAAAAACATGTTGATCCAGCTGCCTCAGGCCAGTGGCATCCAACAGGGAAGGGTGCCCTCCTCCAGGCGGCTGGGGGAGGCGGAGGCGGAGGCTGATTTCCGGCCAGGCTCGTTGCAGATGCTCTGCGGAACAGGAGTCTGTGCCAGACAGAAGCAGGATTTGAGGGAAGCATGAGGAAATTGGCGGCAGGGCCTGGGAACGTGAGGCAGTGATTCGCGGCGCCTAGAGTGAGAGCAAGACGCTGGGGTGAGGATCTGGAGCCGCAGCTCTCTCGCGTCTTGGGGTCCCCTGTCCCGATCTGGGAGTGCCCACCCGCCTGAGCTCAGGCAGGCACCCCCACCCTTAAACTCCTTCCGCTGTAGCCGGTCGGTCCTCCCGGGCACTGGGGCCTGGTGCTTGTGCAAGCGTGGGGCTCAGCTATCCTATTCATTCATTCATTCATTCATTCATTCATTCATTCATTCATTCATTCATTCATTCTTTCTTTCTTTCTTTCATTCATTCATTCATTCATTCATTCTTTCATCCATCCATCCATTCATTCATTCATTCATTCATTCATTCATTCATTCATTCATTCATTCATTCATTCTCCCCAGAGCCTCAGAGCTCCTGGGCTCACAAGAGAGGACAGTCACGAATCAGGCGGAACCGGATTCCACTGTGTTTGGCGACAGGGGGCTGAAGGGCTGAGGGAGGTGGGATCCGTCCTCCTTCCCCGCTCCCCATGTGCGCTGCTCCCTCAGCCTGCTGTGGGTCTGGAAATGGCTCGGTTTATCTTCCTCCCTCGGGGAATGAATCGACCCTCCCAGCCTTCTCCTCCTCCCCACCTCCTCTCTGCTCCTAGTCTTAGGAGGGGAAAAAATTTGAAAGAAGAGCCCAATGTGGAGTACGCTGCAGGTCTCGAGCTGCCAGATTTGCACTTTGGGGAGATTTTTTCCTCTATATTTTTTCTAATGTGAGCGCAGGGAAGAAATGGCTTTGCTGCTTTCGGGAAATTTTATTTTCAGGTAGAGATCTTTAAAGTGCAGAGTCGCATTAGGTTCGTGCTCCATCCCCAGAGACCTGGTGTGGAGAAATTTGAACCTGCAGCCTTAGTAGCACTGAAAAGGCCGCGTCACTTGGCTCTTCTAGAGTGTCAAGGAGGACGTGAGCGAAATGACCAGGGAACTCATTTTTTGTTGGATTCCGTGAAGCTGGATTCTGCGTTTGCGTACATGTAGACCCATTTGTGGGATAAAATTGACCGCTGTCTCCTCTGCAAAGCATTTTAACTCTAATAAGCAAATGCCACCTCAGTTTGAACATTTTGTTATTTATGAGAGAGAAGTCATTTTACCTAAGAAAACGAATTTAATTGTCAGCACTATCGAAATACCTCTAGAGAAGAATCCTGGGCAGGAGACAAGGCAGTTGGGGGGCGGGGAGCAACTGCGAAATAGCAGAGGGAGGAATTCCTTTGGAAGTCATTCCTTGGTATAAGAACAAACATTTCAAAGCAATTTTTCAGTGGACAAAATGGGGTGACAACCCAACTTCAGCACTCAAGCTCATGTCTTCCAGATAAGCCCAAACACGAAGAAGAGCTGGATACCCACCAGCAAGCATGCAGTTACTGTCTTTAGTTCTCGGACAGCACAAGAAGTCTATATAGGATAAGGAACCATTTAGATGGCTCAAAGGCATTAATAAATAGCATCATCACCACAAATTTGACATTTACTAAAACGTCTCAGAAGTTTGGCCAATGGACAGAGAGTTGGGTCGACACTTTATGAACTGTGATTCTCCTTTCCAGCATTGTCTCTCAAAATTTGTAGAAAAGTTTCAGGACTTTAAAGAAGCTGCTCAATTAGCAAAGGAAATGTCACACACACAAAATGATGGAACTTATCACTTTCTCAGGAACCAGCAGTAAGGGATTTTCAGGCTCCTTTAATGCCAGAAAATATCAGTGGGACAGATGAAAGAACACTTGTTGTGACACAGAATGCGGAACCAAGGGCTGAAGCACGTCGGTATGCATTGCCATTTCACATAGTTCAGCACCCAGCAAACATTGGGTGGCTGAACTGGTTACCCTTAAAGGAGAAAATGCCTGACTCAGCACAGCCCTCTGGAGTCCACTGCCCATGTGAAACAATGGAAACAGCAACTAGCTGCCTATCAAGAAGAAGTGGAGGCCGCGGACTTGGCCCTGTGGTTAGGGCATCCGTCTACCACATGGGAGGTCTGCGGTTCAAACCCTGGGCCTCCTTGACCCGTGTGGAGCTGGCCCATGCGCAGTGCTGATGTGTGCAAGGAGTGCCCTGCCACGCGGGTGTGTCCCTGCACAGGGGAGCCCCACGCACAAGGAGTGCGCCCCGTAAGGAGAGCCGCCCAGTGTGAAAGAAAGTGCAGCCTGCCCAGGAATGGTGCCGCACACATGGAGAGCTGACACAACAAGATGATGCAACAAAAAGAAACACAGATTCCCGTGCCACTGACAACAACAGAAGCGGCCAAAGAAGACGCGGCAAAATAGACACAGAGAACAGACAACTGGGGTGGGGAGGGAAGGGGAGAGAAATAAATAAATAAATAAATCTTAAAAAAAAGAGGAAGTGGAATGTCTGCACAAGCTGGTAACTGAGCGAGAATGTGTTAGTAGTCAAGCAAATGCAGTGCATACCCATAGGACAGAGTTAAATCAGACCGTACATGAACTGGAAGAGACTGAAAGTGAAGGAAGAGGAATGGAAAGATTAAAACAAGAAATTGATAATGCCCGACCGAGGATTACGAGGACAAAGGGGCTCAGTGACTCAGAAACTACAGGTAATAGAAATTCTGAACAAAGACCTGGAGGGACAACTGCCTGACTTACAGCAACTTCTGGAGAAAAGTCAGAATGAACAAGAGGCTTTCCTCAATAGCCTGAAGTCAGTTTTAGAAATTCATGATGGAAAAAGTTTGAACTAACAGAATTACAAGATAACTTGGCCAAGCTACTAGAATGCAGGTAAGAAAAATGAAATTTTAGTGCCAATTGATTCAAAGATACATTATCTTCATAGGGACTGTTTGAGTTCTGCATCGAGATTGCACAAAAAATTTGATTATCATTTCTCTAGGAGGAGGTATTTTGAAAATTGTATATTTCAGTGTAACTTTTACAGTTAAGTTTGTGCCTAATTTGGGGAAAAAGAGATGGAAAACTTGAACTACAAATTACCTCCTTGTGTATTATGAGCGATAGTTAACTAGAAAGTTATAAATAGACAGTGCAATCTTTCTCTTTTTTTTTATATTAGCCAGTGGAAGAATTAACAGTGTCTAGGTCTCATCCCCTTTATGTGTTCAACACAGTGAAGGTTATCTGCCTTATAAATTAATTTATTTATGATATCTAAGAACTGTTTTATGCAAAAACTTAGTGATAGCCCTGTCTTTTGTTATACCATATATAATTTCTAAGGATATTTACACTGCTGAAAAACAGTACCATTACTAATTAATTCTTTCCAGGTGTGAGAGAGCCACATCTTTAGTGGAAACATATTTACTTTAGATGTGTGTATAGAATGTTTCCCTTTTTTAAGTGCTGGAAGTTATTTCACTATGATGACCTCTCTGGTGTTCTCTAATCTTGTCCACTGTATAACTTACTTTTTCACACTGACGCCATGTATTTATGAGAACCTATTGTCTCCCATTTTATTAAACATTTTAAAGCCAACTAATGAAGACATCTGATTCCCTCAGAAACATTTCTTTTTAAATTTCTATTAAACTTGACACACACTACTGAAATACAGCAACCATCACTGGCATCTGCTCTAGCAATGTTAAATATATTTACACAATATGCAGTTACATTTGTTTATATGTTTTTAAAGAAATCATTTCTAAATGATAGATGCATATTAATTTAAGAATAATTATGGTTTTGGGGGAACTCTTTATTATAGAGCATTTTAAGGCATGTAGATATTTTGAAAAGCAGCATTTATATCACACAGCTGATCAGAGGACTGGCTGTAAATTGTGGTCCTGGCAGATGGCGATGGAGGCCTGTGCTCTCTCTGGGTCTTCACAACAACCACATCTATATTCAGTTCTCACAAGGCAATATTCTGAACTGTCAACTAGGCATTTCAAAACCAGAATTAAATTTAATGGGCTCTTCTCAGTGAATAGGTTTTAATGTTGTTTGATGTAATTTTAAATGACTTTCAGCAAACTTCCTTTTATTTATATATTTCTTTTAAGAAATGATTTAAAAGTAAGTCAAGTGCTGTCTAGTCTGTTTATGGAATAGGAATCACATCAGAATACATTTATTCTTGCTGTACAATGCCTGTGATGTTGAGAAGCATTCTTTTTTAAAAGTGTATAATTCAATATCCGACTTTATGATGTCTATAAATACACTGATTTTTTAAATTTGAACACCAACACAGTCAAATTGTGACGTACAAAATTTTCATTAATCACTTAGTAACCAATTTAATGCAAAAACTGCTATTCAACACTAGACAATTTTGTTTATATGTGTGTGTACATTAATGCATGTTAATTTATATTTGAGTGAAAACTAAATGGTTGTTTCTAAAATGGGTTTTCCAGTGTCTCTGTAAAGCTTATATCAGACACTCAGTCATCTTGTATTATATGTACTATATAACATAACATCATGGAAGTACCCTTCATCTATTTTAGGATATTTTTCTCACCTATTTATTATAGGGATAATAATTTAATTACATGTGCATGCTCAGAATCAAGATATTTCTCTGATAAATCATGTAATAAAATTTATTTGACTGATGGATCTTAAAATTTAAAACAAGGATTTGCAGGGTCAGATGCTGGACATTATATATCCCACCATAACCCACTGAATGTACCGGGGGAGAGTGTAAACTACAGAGTAAACTATTATCCACGTGGTGCAGCAGTGCTCCAAAATATGTTTGCCGAGTGTGATGAGTATGCCACAATGATGAAAGAGGTTGTTGGTGTGGGAGGAGTGGGGTTGTGGGATGGGAGATATACGGGAACCTCTTATGTTTTTTAAAATGTAACCTTTTCTGTGATGTATGTATCTTCAAAAAAATTCAATTTACAAAAATCATGGGGTGGGGAGTGGGGTGTGGGTTATATGGGAAGCACTTATTTTTTTTAATTGTAATGTTCCATGTGATCTATTAACTTTAATAATAAAAGTATTATTTTAAAAAACCTCTGATGTTGACTGTGTTGTTCTTAAATATATTAGCTAAAGTTTTTAAAGAAAAAGATGAACTCAAGGTTTCAATATCCCCCCAAAATTTCTCATGAATGACATGAAAGTTTTTAATTTGTGCTCTGAAATAAACTATTATTTCTTTTAGTCACAGAGTTGACAGTTTTGCAAACAAGATGAAGAATGTTATCATGCAAGGAACTGAGAATTCAATACAAATTGAATTCTCAGCATTTCATGGTGTCTGCCAGTAAACTGAAGGCATTTTGGAAGGAGTGGTACCCAGAAATTGGAATGGGGCATGTATGCTGATCAGGATGATGATGAGGCCCTTGGGCCTGTAAATTCTACTGAGTCTTCTTTGCCATATAAACCTGTAATCTTCTGACCTGAGGAACAGGCAATCCAGTCTGTCTGAGGAGATTAACTCAATTTTGCCAGATAAAACTAATGGAGCCCTCTGAAGTAATTGACTTGCAAGGCACTGCTGATTTCTTTAATGACCCACCCCCATTCCTTTTCAGTCCCAAACCTATAACCAGCCTGAAGCCCTCAGAAGTCCATATAGGTGAGGTACAAAGTGTGACCCATGAAGAGGTGCACTGCACTCTAAAAGAACAAAATATTTTTCCCAACTCTCTTTTATACAGAAAGAAAACAGGAGAATATGTGTGGGAATAGAAATTAAAGATGTAGAGTAATGACAGAAGGAACATGATGTTGAATCAGGTTGGATTTATTGATATGGGTTCATACCTCTCAATCATCAGGTGGAGAATAGAGTTACAGTACTAAGTAGGGCGACTGATCCTGATTACCAAGGAGACAGTGGACTGCTACTACACAAAAGAGATAAAGAAGAGTGTGCCTTGTGACAAGAGATACCTTAGGACATCTTTTAGTACTACCATGCCCTCTCATTAAAGTCAATGGGAAAAAAAATAAAATCAATGGAAAACTACAAGAACCCCATATAGGAAAGACTACTAATGACTTAGATCTTTCAAAAATTAAGAGTTTGGTTACCCCAACAAACAAAGAGCCATGTCCAACTGAGGTGTTTCCTGAGCATTTAAAGGAAATATGAAAAGTGTAGTGAGTAAAAGAAGGTAGCACAAATTCCAGCTTTGACCATGTGACCATTTATAGAAATGGAGACTTTGTTTATGAATAGTCCTTATTTTCTAATACATGTTTTTATATACATACATAAAGTATTTTTCTCTGTTTTCTTCCCTATCTTATTCCCTTATTATATAACAAGTTGTATTAACTTCATGTCATAGTATTTAATTTACAGGCTATCAAGGGAAAAAGTGAATATCACCCAAGGACTTGCATCCTTTTCTGGGGAAAAGATTAGTGTTTTCAGTTCTTGTAGGACAGTTTTATTTTGTTAGGTGGAAGGAAGGCTATGTTATTGTCTTTATTTGGAGGTAAATATGGTTTAAGATGTGTATGGCTGCCAACTTTACAAGGGGCACACAGTGATGGTTACTTTCATATGAAATTTTGGCTAGGTTATTGTGCGTAATTATCTGGCCAAGTGAGATATGGCCTGATTGTTGATGTCAAGGATTGTTTCCTCTCCCTATGGCACAATCCTAAGGGTGCTACCAGGTTAAAAACCAGGCCAATAATAATACTCATCATATTGATTTCCTTTCCTGGTCTCACAGTTTTGTCCAATGTTTGAAAACAGTTATTTAATATATTTTGCCTAATTGTTTAATTTTTTTTTCTTTTTAGAATGGGATGGGAAATCTGCTACCAATTATTTGGGCATGGCTTGATGCTGAGGTCTTGCAAATGGATTTGAAGATCACTTTCCACATTTCCATTTAGAAAATCCTGGTGAGATTTGGTTGGAAACATTCAAATTACAGAGTAATTTGGAACAAATTAACCTATTTTTAATATAGACTTCCTAACAATGAGCGTGATAGATGTTTTCTTTAGATCTCCTTTCATGTTCTTCTAGGAAGTTTTAAAATTTTTTCCCTTAAGAAGTAGCCCATCATTTCTCATATTTATTTGATTGATTTTATGATAAATAAATATAATACATTTAAATGTATGAAAGAAAGGGGTAGTGATATTTTATTACCATTTTATAGATGATTTAATGGTTTCTTATATAAGTGGTCTTTGTGAAAAAATAAAAGTTTGAAAACCAATGCATTTGAATTTCCTGTTCTACTTTTTGATCTGCATGACCTGTATTCCTGATTTACCACAATGAGGACCGATCTTGGTCTATGTACAACCTATAAAGGCAAGCACAGTGACTGAGTGGTGCAGAGTTGATCTCATGGTGCTTTTAATATGCATTTTGCTTATTTCTAATAATGCACACTTTTTCATGAGCTTATTGGATAATTCATATATCTTCCTTGGTGAAGTGCTTATTTAAGCCCATTTTAGAGTTCTTTACGTTTTTAGCTTTTTGTAAAATCAACTTTGATACATAACAATAAAGCATACAATCCATTCAAAGTGTACAGTCAATTGTATTTGGTATAATCACATAGTTGTACATTCATCATTTCAAACATTATTAGAGCATTTTAATTATTACAATAATAATAGTAAAACAAAAAACAAACAAAAAACTCTACCTCTAAATAATCACCTCTCAATCTCTCTTTGCTCCATTTGCTGTACATAACTGCTATTCTGTTTCTGTCTAATTTTTTGTATATAGGTTTTGTATAGATTGAATAAAAAATAAGTAGTACCTTTTGTCTATTTCTTTCACTTAGAATATTTCCTTTATTTTTACCCTTAAAGGAAGCTTATTCATATATACCTATACACTACTGCCCATCGTTTGCTTTGGTTGTATTTTTGCCCAATATTAACATATTATAATGTTAACATACATTGGTTCATGTTTAAAGAAAAAGTCTTTTATATTCAATATTATCAATATTCATATTTCACATGAGGTTTCACTATGCTATACAGTCATGTTACATTTTATAGATCCTTCTACTAATATATGTGACCTTAGACTTTCCCTTTCAAGCACTGCCATCCCCATTTTTAGCATTGCTAATTACAAACACTATGATGTGCTTTCACAATTTCTATTCACTTCCAAAGATGTGTGAATAACATTTTTACCAATTCTGCATAGATTAACCCTAAACATTCTAGGTCACCAGAAAATACAAAGTTAGAGAGTGGAATACATTTTCCAGCCATCAAAAACAGAAACTAAGAACTTCATTTAAAAAGTATCTGGCTTTGCAGGAAGCATTGAAGGGAGCCTTACAGCCTAAAAGAAAAAGTTAGGAGAGAGAGTTGGAGGAGAGTGTAAAAGGGAAGACTAGCAGAAAGGATGGTCAAAAGAGTAAAAAGACAAAAAATAAGATACGACATATGAAATGCAAAGACTAAAATTGTACAAGTAAATAAGCAGTAACAGAAATATCATTGAATGTGAATGAATTAAACATCACAATCAAAAGATATAGACTGGGAAGTGGCTGTGGCTCAATCAGTTGGGCTCCCATCTACTGTACGGAAGGCCCTGGGTTCATGACCTGGAACCTCCTTGTGAAGGCACGGTCACCCACATGCTGCAGAGAGCTGCTGGCCCACAGGCGCTGTGGAGTGCCACCAGCCCACAGCACCATGGAAAGCTGACTCAATAAGGTGGCACAACAAAAAAGGGAGACAAGAAAAAAAAAACACAGAAGAGCATGCAGCAAATGGACACAGCATGCAAGCTAAAAGGGGGGAGGGGAAATGAGTTTTTAAAATAAATAAATATAGACACAGAAGAACGCACAGTGAATGGACACAGACAGTAGGCAGCAAGCATAAGGGAGGGAATTAAAAAAAAAAAGACATAGACTGACAGAATGGATTTAGAAAAACACACATGAACAATCCCCAAGCTTCTATAAGAGACTCACCTTAGATCCAGGGACACCAATTGGCTGAAAGTGAAAATTGGCCAAAGATATTCCATAGAAATTTTAACCAAAAAAGAACTGGAAGATCTATACTAGTATTGGACAAAGCAGACTTTATTTTTTTCCCCCAAATTCTACTCAATTTATTCATTTTTAAAAAAATATTACATTAAAAAAATATGAGGTCCCCATTCACCCCCACCGCCCCCACCCCACCACTCGCCCCACAGTAACACTCTCCCCCATCATCATGACACATCCATTGCATCTGGTGAGTACATCTCTGGGCATCGCTGCACCCCATGGCCTGTGGTCTACACCATAGCCCACACTCTCCCACGTTCCATCCAGTGGGCCATGGGAGGACATACGATGTCCGGCAGTTGTCCCTGGTGCACCACCCAGGACAACTCCAAGTCCCGAAAATGCCTCCACATCTCATCTCTTCCTCCCATTCCCCGCACCCAGCAGCCACCATGGCCACTTTTTCCACATCAATGCCACATTTTCTCGATTATTAACCACAATAGTTCATGAATAGAATATCATTAAGTTCACTCTAATCCTTACTGTATTCCTCTTCCCTGTGGACCTTGGCTTGGTTGTGTCCATTCCACATCTATGTCAAGAGGGGGCTTAGATTCCACATGGATACAGGATGCAATCCTCCTGCTTTCAGCTGTAGGCACTCTAGGCTCCATGGTGTGGTGGTTGACATTCTTCACCTCCATGTTGGTTGAGTGGGGTAAGTCCAATAAATCAGAGTGTAGGAGCTGAAGTCTGTTGAGGCTCAGGGCCTGGCTATCATATTATCAGTCCAGAGATTCAAATCCCATAGATATATCTTAAACCCCAGCACCAACTACAATTCCAGTAAAGTAGCATGAAAGGTTTGCGAAAAGAGATCATATCTGAGTCCAGCTCCATCACACAGAAACACCAGCTCCAAAGAAGGGCCAACTGACATGGCAGTGAACCCCATCTGCCATGACCATAGAACCTGATAAACAAAGCAGACTTTAAGTGCAAAAAAAAAAAAAAAAAGTATAAGTTTACAAAAGGACATTATATATAATAAAAGGAACAATTTACCAGGAAGAAGAGTCATAATTATGCACCTAACCAGGATGGCCCAAAGTACATGAGGCAAACTCTTGCAAAATTGAAGGGAAACATGGGAGTGGAAACAAACCTGAGTTTTTCACCTGTAATATTTAATGCATACTGATACTTATGAGAAAATTCAAATGCATTGCTCTGACAGATGACAAACACCCTTAGAGATACAGAGCTGACAGTGCACACTACTTCCTAATAGTGAACACACTAGCTGGAATAAACTACCTGTGTCTTATTCTAACAGTTCTTTTTATATGATAAATGTGGTAAAGATTATAAGTATCTTGGAGTCACTGAAGAATTAAATGTTTGAAAAATTGGATAAATAATGCAAACAATAGAAATCATAACATGTTAAAGGAAGTAATGGAAGTCAAAATGAAAAAAATTGAAAGTAGAAATAGACATCTCTACAATAATAATCAGAGACTTCAACACACCACTTACATCATTAGATAGAGCAATGAGAGAGAAGATGAGCAAGGAAACAGAGAATGTGAACAATATGACACATGAGCTAGACATAAAAGATGTGTACAGAACATTGCATCCCAAATCAGATGGTTATACATTCTTCTCAAGTACTCATGGACTTTTCTGCAGGAAATACCACATGGTACATCACAGGGCAAGTCTCAATAAATATAAAATGATTGAAAATATACAAAGCAACTTCTCAGTTTGTAATGGAATGAAGCTGGAACTCATAATAGATGGGAAAGGGGGAAAATCACAAGTGTGTGAAAGCTAAACAATGGTCATAAACAATCCATGGGTCAAAGAAGAAATTGCAGTGAAATTGGTAACTACATTGTGATGTATTAAAATAACATAACTTATCAAAACTTATAGGATACCATGAAAGCAGTCCTGAGAGGAAAATTAATAGCTCTAAACACCTATATTAAAAAATAAGAAAGACCTAAAATCAAAGACATGACAGTACAACTGGAGCAACTAAAAAAAAAAAAAAAAACCATTTCTCAAAGCAAGCAGGAGGAATGAAATAATAAAGATTAGAGCAGAAACAAATGAAATTGAGAGCAAAATATGATAGAGAAAATCAACAAAACCAAATGCTTGTTCTTCAAGAACAACAAAATTGACACTTGGCAAGAAAAAAGATAGAAGATGCAAATCAATAAAATAAATGAAAAAGGGGAAGTTATGACTGCACAGGAATAAAAGCAATCATAAGAAGATATTATGAGAAAACATATGCCAACAAGATAGACAACCTATATGAAATTGATAAATTCCTAGAAAAGCACAACCTATAGTGATGCTACAAGAAATATAAGAACTTAATAAATACATCACATTTAAAGAGATTGATTCGATCATCAAAGATCTCCCAACAAAGAAATACCCAGAACCAGACGGCTTCAGAGGTGAATTCTACCAAGAATTAACACCAATCTGGCTTAAACTCTTCCAAAAAATTGAAGAGGAAGGAAAATTACACATTTTGTGAAGCTATAATCCCTGTAATACCAAAGCTAGAAAGAAATACTACAAGAAAGGAAAATTACAAACCAATCTTCCTAATGAACATAGATACAAAAATTGTCAAGAAAATACTTGTGAATAGAATCCAACAGGAAATCAAAAGACTTATATACCATGACCAAGTCGAATTTATTCTAAGTAGGAAAAGGTGGTTCAACATAAAAAATCAATTAATGTAATATACCACATTAACAACTCGAAGGGGGAAAATCACATAATCATCTTGATCGATGCAGAAAAGGCATTTGACAAACTCCACCGTGCTTTCTTGATTAAAAAACACCTAGAAAGATAGAAATAGAGGGGAAATTCCTCAACATGATAAAGGGCATACATGAAAAACCCACAGCCAACATCATACTCCTTGAGGAAAGATTTAAAGCTTTCCTATTTAGATTGGGAATGAGACAAGGAAGTCCTCTATAGCCATTGTTATTCAACATTGGGTTAGAAGTATTAGCAAGAGAAATTAGACAGGAAAAAATAAAAAGCATCCAAGTAGGAAAATAGGAAGTAAAACTCAGTGTTAATGGATGACATGATCCTGTATTTTTAAAATTCTGAAATGTTTATGAAAAAATGACTTCAGTTAATAAAAATGTTCAGCAAAGTGGCAGGATAGAAGATGAATATGCAGAAATCAGTAATGTTTCTGTACACTAGTATTGAACAATCTGAGGAGGAAATCAGGAAAAAGAATTCCATTCAGAATAGCAATAAAATCTCAAATACCTAGGAATCAATTATAACCAATGTAGAACAGGACCTGAATTCAGAAAACTACAAAACAATGTTAAAATAAGTCAAAGATCACATAGTCAAATGGAAAGACATCCTGTGCTCATGGATTGGAACTCTAAATATCATGAAGATGTCAATCCTACCAAAAATGATTTCTGGATTCAATGTAATAGCAATCAAAATTCCATCAGTCTGCTTTACATAAATATAAAAGGCAATTATTAAATTTATTTGGAAGGGATCCAAATAGTCAAAAACTTTCTAAAAATGAGGAGTGAGGGAGGAGGACATTCAGTGCCTGACCTTGAAACATATTACAAAACTGCAGTGGTCAAAACAGCATGATATTGGCAAAGAGATAAACACATCAATCAGTGGAATAGAATTGAAAGTCCAGAATAAAATCCTCACCTCTATGGTCAACTGATTTTCAACAAAACTACCAAATCCACATGAACAGAACAGAACAGTCTCTTCAGCAAATGGCACTGGGAACATTAGATATCCATAACCTAAAGAAGGAAAGAGGACCCTTATCTCACCCCTAATATGAGAATTAACTCAGAATGGATCAAATGCCTAAAAAGAAAAGCCAGAACTATAAAACTACTAGGAGAAAATGTAAGGAAACATCTAAAGATCTTTTGATAGGTGGTGGTTCCTTGGACCTTACACCCAAAGCACAAGCAACAAAAGAAAGAATAATAAATGGTGACACCTGAAAATTAAACACTTTTGCACCTCAAAGGATTTTGTCAACATGTGAAAAGGCACCTGACCCAATAGAAGAAAGTATTTGGAAATCACATATCCAATAAGGGATTAATATCTATGATATAAACTGAGATGCTACAGTAGACACGTTCCTACCCTCTGGGGATAACCACTGGACAAGATTTTGGACAGTGACCACCACCATCCCAGGAGCTGTGAGTTCTAAGGGCTTGGAGCCTGGTGTCTTTTTTTAAGATATGTCAGTAACAACGTGACAGTGTGTAAACTGGGGAACTCCCCAGAGAGTGGATCTGTGGATCACTCCTGGTGTCTTTTTTAGGATATGTCAGTAACAACATGACTGAGTGTGTAAACTGGGGAACTCCCCAGAAAGTGGACAAAGATGATAGCTGCAGCAGCATCTTGGCCAGGAAGGAAGAGTGTGAGTATTCCTCCAATGTAAGGAATAAGGACATGGATCCAGACACCAGAGTTCACCATGAATCATCAGGGACCATTCAGAGGGTTGTGTCCCCCAAGGACCTGACAAAGAGGCTGGCAGCCTTCTAGGGAACTTCTGGGTTAAAACAAATTGTGCAAGGAATTACAGGAATGCTGGAAATACCAGTCTACAGGGAGGAGTAAAGCTTATGTAATGAAGTCAGCTGTGGCTTAGAAGCTGCATCACAAATGTTCCCCCATAAAGAATGTAACAGGAAAAGGAATTCTGAGGTCAGAAACCAGGATCCCAGAAGAATTCAAATCTAAGAGAAATGATGGACCATGGGACCACTAGAGAGGGAATGAGGATGCACAGTCCTGCCTTCTTCGGGCAATTTGCTAACAATCTTCCTCTGGCCTTTTTCATTGCACACCGTAAGTTTTCATATTTTTACATTCCCCTTTCCCTACTTACTGCTGATGCATTTTCTGAGTTCATCTTGAAAGCTACAAGTTTTTAACTGGTAGTCATAATTACCTCTGCACCAGAAGCAGAACATATTTCCTCTTCCTTTAAAGCTGTAGAGAAAAATCCACTAACCTAGGTCAGGAAGAAGTCCTTGTTAATGTGATTTTTACAGACACCCACATTTTAAAGGATGTTGCTATGCCCTGTGAGAACCCCTTCACAATTAAATTTAAGGAGTTCGGATGGCCCATCTCAGCTATGCACTGCACTGGAATGTTGTAGATGCTCCATAAGTATCTGGAGGATGAGGGGGAAATTCAGAATCCATTTTCCTGCCTCAAACCTCCCTGGGCCCTCATTGCACCTCAGCCTGTAGCTTGAGTGCATTGTGCTGCCTTATTCTCTGCAGGTGACAGGAGGGTCTTTTCCTACCACCAATATTATTCTCCTGATAGACAAAGGTACAGCCTAGTCCACACTCACATGTAGTTGAGCAACCATGACTAAGGTTCCAGGAAGAATTCTGAGCCAATATCCCACACAACTCATTGTCTTAACCATTGATTGTGGGTGGGGGTATACAGAGATGGGGCAAGAATGACCTAGAAGTGATGGTAGTGGGACTGGATTCTCCCAAAGGCTGCCTCTGGGACCTCAGCCTCCCCAGGATGCCTTGGACACCATCCACAACTCTCTTTGACACTTTTGTCCTTACAGGGGGAAGCCCCTAAGATCAACCTTCTAATGCAAACCATCAGAATATGAGACAAAAGCCTCAACTGTGCCCTTCCTCAGTCAGAATCCCCATTCCACATTTCCCACTGCTCAGCAAAGTACAAAGTCCACTACCCTTATCATTTGGTCATCAAGGCCATGCTTGACTGTCACCATAGGGATGACTGCATGTAAAGCTCTTCTCTCCAGATTAGAAACAGAACACTGCCTGCACAGACCTCTAGTCCATGAAGAAAAGGGATGAGATGAATGGCTCCAAGTCTGCAGATTAACATCTGGGCAAATGATAACCACCCCAGCACTCTCTTTCCCACCTGCAAGCCATGAACAGGCTGTGATCATGATGGGTCAACCAGGTTTCCAAACTCCTAGAAAACCAGCTTCTTCCCAGGGTCTGTCCAACCCTCATGCCCCTTCCAATATCCCAGCCCTACCCAATTCAGACACCCTGGGAGTGGGAGATGCTGTAGGGCTGCCCAGGAAGGATCAGAATATTTGCCCCACCTTCATTTCACTGCCTTATGACCCCTATCTACCTCTGGGTGTCTCTAGGCAAATGGCCAGAGTCTTCTGTGGTGAGGGTTGAACCAATTCTTGTAGTTTTATAAAAGTCTCACTTCCAGTTTTCCTGAATGAAAGGCTTGGGATGTTAGGAAACAAGGGAATATCTTGTTCTCTCAAGCATCTCTGCTCATGTGAACTGGGTTAGGGGCTGTTTCTAGAATGTGGATGCCTGGTTACCAGTGTTCCAATTTCTGCTGGATTTCTGCAAGGAAGTGAGTTTATTTCTTGGGGACCCATTATCTTTCCCACATCCTTGGATAAAACCTCTCCTATCTTCAGCCTCATCTCTCATGTCATTAATTTAACTCTACAGGGTAGTAAATTTGGCTCAATGGATAGGAGGTCCACCTACCACATGGGGGGTCCAAGATTCAAAGCCAGGGCCTCCTGATCTGTGTGATGAGCTGGCCCATACTCAGGGCTGATGCATGCAAGGAGTGCCGTGCCATGCAGGGGTGTCCCCTGCAGAGGGGAGCCCCATAGGCAAGGACTGCACCCTGTAAGGAAAGCCACTCCACAATAAAAAATTGTAGCCTGCCTAGGAATGGCGCCACACACATGGAGAGTGGACACAGCAAGATAACACAAGAAAATGAGACACAGATTCTGGGTGCTGCTGACAAGAATATAAGCAGACACAGAAGAACACTCAGTGAATGGACACAGAGGGCAGACAACTGGGGGGGGGGAGTGAGTAAGGGGAGAGAAATTTTTCAAAAATTTAACTCCACAGTTTACAAAAACACAGTACTACTTGCAGTGCCTGGGAAAGGCCTGGGAAATTCAGGATACCAGTATTGAGGAAGGAGGGTTGGATTTACCTCTTTTTCTGCCATATCCATGAACCAGGACAAGTTATTGTACCTCATGGGTCTTCCAATTCTCCCTACCTGAAACATAATGATCATGCTATCTTCCACATCCTAGGGTCTTAAGAAGATGTATATAGAATAATATCTATAAAACTCATGAGCTAATGTGACAGATCATTAATACACAAACCTTAGATTGGAAGAATTACATGAAGGAATAGGAAGCAGCAGGGAGTTAAACTCAAAAAGGGCTGGTTCTTGGTGGTATGATCATGGGAAAATAACTTATCTTCTTGGTTTCATTTCCCAGTCCCCAACATAATGGCCTTGAAATGCAATGAAAATCAGTTATTGCCATCTGAATCAAAACACTTCATTGGGGAAGGTGGGGGCAAGATGGGTTCAGATTAAGTGCAACCACATCATCTCTCTGACAAATAAACAGCTGAGTGGGGACAAAATCCTGCCTGAATGAGTTGTTTCAGGAACCCACTAAGCAGGAGACTTCAGGACATCATTCTGGAGAGTGCATGTCAGAAAGAGGGATTGCTCAAGTTAAAATGGTGAGTCTCTGGCACTTGAGGCTGGAGCTGTGGGATGGCTAGGCCCTTCCCTCAGGGCAGGAAGCTGTGGCATTCCCTGAATCTTGCCCTGAATTGGCTGGAGGAGTCTGGTGAGGAGTGGATATGGGTCCAACAAATGTCTGGACCAACTTTTTTGAGCATTGAGGAATATACCAGCTGGCTTGGGAAGAAACCATGAAGAGATGAGAACCAAATCTGCTGAGGCAATCTGATTTAACTAACATTCCTGGGATAGGGGAAATTGGCCTGGGAGAAGGTGGAGTCAGGCAATTAATGAGTGTTGTGCTGTTGCATCTAAGAGAGGGGGACAATAGGAAGTGCTTAATAAGCTTTCAAGAGCATATTTAGGGTTCCTGGCAAATTGTCAAAGAGACAGAGAGCCATTTTTTTTCTGTTGGAGAATTAAGTCACCAGTGTGCCATTTGAATTTCAAAAGGGAACTCTTACACAGGCTTCCAGATATCTTTGGAGAGAAAGCAGTTAGGGAGAAAAAGGGGGTGGGGGAACAGATTCCTAATCAGTAGTTTATTCAATTGCGGAGTCAATCCTGTCCCAGGAAAGGGACTCTTTCTGAAGAGTAAATCAACCAAGAAAGGATGTCTAGTTCAGGGGAAGAGTTTCAGCCTAAAATGCACAAGGTCTCTAGTTTGATTCCTGGATTCCCTTAGAGTAGTGACTGATGGGGATATTAAATACCCAGCTGATACTTTAGGGCAGGGAAAACATAGACATCATCCCTGTATTAGCTTCCCTTGGGTCTCTTATTTTTCCTAAATAAAAGGTTATTTTTGTTATATAATTTAACTTATTTTATTCACTAAAACCCACTTCAAACTCTGTAGCAAGTAAGTTGCAGGGTAATTGATTGATAAACACTGGCAGCCTGACAAGTTCCACAAGGACGTAAGAGGAAGTCTGGTTTTTCTTAATGTTTGGATGACTCCTTGCTTGTGGGTTTGCCTTTTTTTGTTTGTTTGCTTTCTTTTCTTTCCTTCCTCTTATTCTCCCCCTTTTTTAAAATTAGATGCTGCTGACTTGTTTCTTGTTTTCTGTGTTTCTTCTTCATCTATTTCCTCTTTTCTGTGTGTTCTGGTTTTGGACACCAACGCTTTCTCTTTCCTTCCTGCATCATTCTATCTTCCACCTTCTATTGTTGCTCTTACATTCCACCTCTCTTTAGCCCCCCAAGTTTTTCCTTATTTTTCTCCCCTCCCATGCTCCATTGTCTGCTCTCTGTGTTCAGTTCACTGAGTGTTGTTCTGTGTCTGTTGCATTCTCATTAGGCAGCTCTGAGAACCCATCCTGGGACCTTCCAGAGTGGGAGAGAGGTGATCATTCTCTTAATCACCACAGCTCCCTAGTTTGCTGTGTCTCATATTGTCTCATATATGTCTCCTTTATGTTGCATCATCTTGCTGCATCAGTTCTCCATGTGGGCATCACCACTCCTGGGAAGGCTGCAATCTATGTAGGGCAGCACTCCTTGC
The DNA here is from genome assembly GCF_030445035.2 of Dasypus novemcinctus. Classification (NCBI taxonomy): domain Eukaryota; kingdom Metazoa; phylum Chordata; class Mammalia; order Cingulata; family Dasypodidae; genus Dasypus; species Dasypus novemcinctus. Next base: position 7,691,976 of record NC_080694.1, on the reverse strand, counting down.
ATAGGGGCACTCCTTGCATGGGGGGCATCCCTGTGCACACCAACACTCATTTAATGTGGCAGCATTCCACATGGGTCAGCTCACCATATGGGCCAAGAGCTCTGGGTATCAAACTCTGGACCTCCTATATAGTAGATAGAAGCTCCATCAGTTGAGCCACATCTACTTCCCAACACCCCCCCCCCTCTTTTTTTGGCTGTTTGTAACACTTCCATTCTGTTTTCTAACTTTTATTAACTTTTTCTGTTTTTATCCTTTCTTTTCTCTTTTCCTATCTCCTCATCATCCTGGCCTTTTAATCTATACTATATTCTTCTCCATACTCAGTTTTCAATATTATTGTATGAACTCCACTTTTTAAATTCCTTTAACTGCTTACATGAGTTTAATGTTTATTCTCCTAAGTTTTGATTAACTTTTACCATCAATATAACTTTTATCCTTTTTCTTTTCTTACTTCTTTTGCTTTCCATGGCCCTAATATTTTTCCTTAAAGGGAACTTAGACAACAACAAGGAAATAGAATAAGAAGAACAAAGTGAAAAGAGAAAGCTTAACACACACAAAAAAAACAGCAACTAAATAAAACCAAAGACTAGAGGGAGAAGCCAATCAACTGAACAAACCAAGCAAGAAAAAATGATGACCAGACAGCAAAAAAAAAAAAAAAATTACAAACCATATCAATAATCAGGAAGACATGGCTCAGTTCAATGAACAAACTAAAAACAAGGAAGAGGAGCTGAACATTGAAGAACTAATCAAAGCTGCCCAAACAAATATCATGGACCAACTTAATGAAGTGAAGGAGGTGATTAAAGACATGAAGAAAACACTTGGAGAGCATACTGAAGAAGTTGTAAACATACACAAAAAGATAGTTGCTAAGATGGTGGTGAATAGCACAATCCAAGGTATCAAAAATACACTTTCAGCAAATAACAGCAGAGGAAAGAATTAGTGATGTGGAAGACAGAACATCTGAAACAAAACAGCAGAATTGATAGAAAAACAAAGAGAAAAAATCAAGCAGGGACTTAAGGATTTGAATGACAACACAAAATGCACAAACATATGCAATATAGGTGACCCAGAAGGAGTAGAGAAGGGAAAGGGGACCAAAGGGGAGAGAGAGGAAATAATAGCTGAAAAGTTCCCAAACCTACTGGGAGATAGATGTACATGTCCAGGAAGTGCAGTGGACCCCAAACAGTATAAATGCCAACAAGCCTACTCCAAGACATATATTTGTCAAATTATCCAATGCTCAAGACAAAGAGAAAATACTGAAGATAGCAAGAGGAAAGGGAACCATCACAAACATGGAAAATTCAATAAGATTAGGCACTGGTTACTCATCTGCAAACAGGGAGGTAAGAGGGCAGTGGTATGACATAGAGAAGGTACTAAAAGAAAAAAAATTCCAGCAAGCGTATTCTATCCAGCAAAACTGGCATTCAAAACAGTTGGAGAGTTCAGAATATTCACAGATAAACCAGAAACTAAGAGAGTATGACAATAAGAAACCTACACATCAAGAAATACTAAAGGGAATTCTGCAGGTTGAAAGATAAAAACAGTAGAGACAGAGTTGGAGGAGTGTATAAGAACAACTAAAAACACAAAAAGAGAGGTAGAAAGAAAATATGACATAAACAAATCCAAATAATGTATGGCTTATGTAAGTAATTCCTTGAGAGTAATAACACTGAATATTAATGGATTAATCTTATTAGTCAAGAGATACATTGCAGAATGGATAAGGAAATATGACCCACCAATATGCTGCCTACAAGAAACCCACCTTTGGGAAACGGACTTTGGCCCAGTGGTTAGGGCGTCCGTCTACCACATGGGAGGTCCGCGGTTCAAACCCCGGGCCTCCTTGACCCGTGTGGAACTGGCCATGCGCAGTGCTGATGCGCGCAAGGAGTGCCGCGCCACGCAAGGGTGTCCCCCGCGTAGGGGAGCCCCACGCGCAAGGAGTGCACCCGTAAGGAGAGCCGCCCAGCGTGAAAAGAAAGAGAAGCCTGCCCAGGAATGGCGCCGCCCACACTTCCTGCGCCGCTGACGACAACAGAAGCGGACAAAGAAACAAGACGCAGCAAATAGACACCAAGAACAGACAACCGGGGGAGGGGGGGGGAATTAAATAAATAAAAAAAAAAAAGAAACCCACCTTAGATCCAAGGATTCAAGGGGTAGAAAGCGAATGGCTGGAAAACAATCTTACAAGCAAACAATAACCAAAAAAGGGCAGGAGTAGCTATACTAAAATCAGACAAAATACACAATAAATGCATAAGTCTTGTGAGAGACAAAGATGGAAAGTATATATTAGTAAAAGGGGTAATCTTTCAAGAAGAAAGAGCAATCATAAACATTTTTGCACCTAACCAGGGTAACTCAAAATACTTGAGGCAAACACTGGAAAAATTAACTGGAGGAATAGATGCCTCTAGAATTATAGTGGGGAAATTTAATACACCATATCAACATTAGACAGAATATCTCAACAGAGAATCAATAAAGAAGCAAAGACTTTGAATAATATTTTAGAGGATCTGGACGTAATAGACATATACAGAACACTACACCCAAATACAGCAGGATATACATTCTTCTCAAGTGCACATGCATCATTCTCCAAGAGAGACCACATCCTAGGCCACTGAGAAAGACTCAAGGAATTGAGAAAGACTGAAATCATACAAAATAATTTCTCTAACCACAATGAAATGAAGCCAGAAACCTGCCAGGGCCAGAGAACCCACTTAGGCACAAAGATATGGAAGTTAAGCAATACACTGTAAGAAAAACTGTGGGTCAAGGATGAAATATCAAAAGAAAACAGTAACTACCTTGAAACAAATGAAAATAACAAAACAACTTATCAAAACTTATGTGATGCAGCAAAAGCTGTACTGAGGGAAATTCATAGCCATAAATTCATGTACAAAAAAGAAAAATGAACTAAAATTAAAGATTTAACTGCACACTTTGAGGAATTAGTAAAACAACAACAACAACATCAACAACAGCTAACTAACCCCAAAGGAAGAAGAAAGAAAGAAATAACAAAGACCAGAGCAGGACTAAATGAAATAGAAAATAATAAAGCACCAGAAAAAAAAATAAACAAAAAAGAGCTGGTTCTTTGAGAAGATCAATAAAATTGACGGACCCTTAGCTGGACTAACAAAAAAAGAGAGAAGACGCAAATACACAAAATAAAAAATGAGAAAGGGGATATCACCACCAAACCCACAAAAATAAAGAGTACCATAAAAGGATACCTTGAAAAACAATATGCCAACAAGAAGGACACTTTAGAGAAAATGGACAAATTTCTAGGAACACATAAGCAGCCTACATTGATGAAAGAAAAAATTGATGATCACAACAAACCAATTACAAAAAAGAAATAGAATCAGTCAATAAAAACTTCCAACTAAGAAGAACCCCAGGCCAGATAGCTTCACAGGTGAATTCTACCAAGCATTTCAGAAAGAATTAACACCAATCTTGCTTAAACTCTTTGGAAAAATAGAAATAGAAGGAACATTGCCTAGCTCATTCTATGATGCCAACATTACCCTAATACCAAAGCCAAAGACACCACAAGAAAGGAAAATTATAGCCCAATATCTCTAATGAAACTAGATACTAAAACCCTCAACAAAATACTTGCTAATGATATTCAACAACACATCAGAAAAATTATACACCATGACCAAGTGGTTTTCATCCCTTGTATGCTTCAACATAAGAAAATCAATCAATGTAATACATCACATAAACAGATCAAAAGAAAAGAAACACATGATCATACCTATAGATGCAGAAAAAGTATTTTGAAAAATACATTTTCCTGATAAAAACACTGCAAAAGATAGGAATACAAGGAAACTTTCTGAACATGATAAAGTTTATATATGAAAAACAAACAGCTAACATCATTTACAATAGTGAAATCCTAAAATCTTTTCCCTCTAAGTTTAGGAAAAAGACAAAGATGCCCACTATCACCTTTCTTTTTGAAAATCATGTTAGAAGTACTTGCTCAATCACTGAGGCAAAATAAAACAGACATAAAATGCATCCAAATTGAAAGGAAAAATTCAAATTTTTGCTATTTGCAAATGACATGATCCTTTACATAGAAAACCCTGAGAAATTTACAAAAAAGCTTCTAGAAAATATAAATGAATTCAGAAAAGTCACAAGTTATATGATCGATGTGCAAAAATCAGTAGGATATCCATACACCAATAATGAGCAATTTGAGGAGAAAATCCAGAAAAAAATACCATTTACACTAGTACATAAAAAATCAAATACCTAGGAATAATTTTACCTAAAGATATAAAAGACTAATACAGAGAAAACTATACAACTCTGTTAAAGGAAATCAAAGAAGACTTAAATAAATGGAAGAATATTTTCTGTTCATGGGTAAGAAGAATAAATATCATTAAGATGTCTATCCTACCCAAACTGACCTACAGATTTAATGGAATCCCAAAAAATAAACACAGAATTTTTTCATGAACTGGAAAAACTAACTCTAAAATTTATTTGGAATGGAAAAGGCCCCAAATAACCTAAGACATACTGAAAAAGAAAAATGAGGGAAGCAGATGTGGCTTAATTTATTGGGCTTCCATATACCATATGGGAGACCCTGATTCACTTCCCAGGGCCTCCTTGTGAAGGCAAGAGGGTACATGCTCACAGAGAGCTGATGGCCCACACCCATGGAAAGCTGACATCCTGCACCCGTGGAGAGCTGGCACAGCAAGATGATGCAACAAAGGGAGACAAGCTGACACAGAAGAATGCACAGCAAGTGGACACAGAGAGCAGAAAACAAGCAAGGAGCAAGGGGGTGGAATGAATAAATAAAATAAATCTAAAAAAGAAAAAACAAAAATGAAATCGGCAGAATCACACTACCTGAATTTAAAACAAACTACAAAGCTACAGTGATCAAAAGACATGATATTGGCACAAGAATAGACATAGTGACCAAAGGAACAGAATTAAGAGTTCAGATATAGATCCTCACATATACAGTCATCTGATATTCAACAAGGCCACCAAGACCACTTAACTGGGAGAGAATGACCTTTTCAACAAATGGTGCTTTGAGTTCTGAATATCCATATGCAAAAAAATGAGAGAGAATTACCAGCTCATGCCTTACACAAAAATCTACTCAAGATATATCAAAGGTCTGGATATAAGAGCCAAGACCATAAAACTTTGGAAAACAATGTAGGGAAGTATCTACAGGACATTGTATAGGAGATAGCTTCATGAACTTCACACCCAAAGCCAACAGTGAAAGAAAAAAATAGACAAATGGAACCTCTTCAAAATTAAAGGCTTTGCACCACAAAGGAGTTTATCAAGAATATGAAAAGACAGCCTACCTAATGGGAGAAAATATTTGGTAACCATATATCTGATAGGAGCCTAATATCCAGCATATATAAAGAAATCCTATCTCAGAAATATGAAGACAAAAATTCATTTTAAAAATGGGCAAGACCACAGAATGGAGGAATAGAGTATAGGGACCTCATATTTTTTTAATGTAACATTAAAAAAATAAAGACAAAAAAAAATGAAATAAATTTTTTTTTAAAAAATGGGCAAGAGAGTTGAATAGCCACTTCTCCAAAGAAGAGATACAAATGGCTAAAAAGCACATGAAAATATGCTCAACAACACTCATTATTAGGGAAGTGCAAATCAAAACTACACTGAGATAACATCTCATTAGACTGGTGACTATTAAAAAACAGAGAACTACAAGTATGGAACATATGTGGAGGAATGGGAACCCTCATCCACTGCTGGTGGAATTGTAGAAGGTCCAGCTATTGTGGAGGACTGTTTGGCAGTTTCTCAAAATATTAGCTATATATTTGCCATATGACCCAGCAATTCCACTGCTGGATAAATACTCAGAATAACTGAAAACAAGAACATGAACAAATATATCCACAGCAATATTCATAGCAGCACTATTCACAATTGCCAAAAGTTGCAATCAACCGAAACGTCCATCAACAGATGAATGGATAAACAAAATGTATTATATACACACAATGCAGTACTCCTCAGCTGTAGCATGGAATGCAGCACTAACATATGGGATAACATGAATGCATCTTGAGGACTTTCTGTTGAGTGAAGCCAGACAGGCTTTGAAAGACCTCTCTGATACGAATTAAGGAAATCAAGCTGTCTCAGAGAGCTAGAGACTGAAAGATAGGCTTACAGGAAATTGGGGGAGAGAGGAAGGTTGTTAGCTGATGCCTACATGGGTGAAATCTATGATAAAGTGGAGATTTGTACAGGGAAGGGATAAGACAGGGTCATGGGGATCCTATTGGGTAGTGCTTTGCAGGCTTGAGGGGGGTAGGGTTGAGAGGGTGGTCCAAGGAATTGGGGGAAGGGTTGGGGAACAGGTGAACATGGGAGATTGTCAGGTATGCATTTGAAGCTATAATTTGAGAAAACTTTTTAGAAAATATATTAAGGAAGGGTTACTGGTTTAAGGTGCTTGACGGGGAGCATCTGACACAGGGTGCACCTGGGGCAGTCTTGTAGGGAGTGTGTGAGCACTCATTTTATCACAGTGTGTTATATCAGTGAATAGAGACACATACATTGAGCAGGACAGTGTAAATCCCCCATCCTGGGGATGCATGATATTCTCAAACAGAGGGAGGTGTCTCTCGAGAGCATGGTTGGCTCCCAGTGGGGGAGGACAGACTAGTATGTCAAGCCTTTGGCACTGTTGCAAGTGTATATGAATCTTGTCATTCAAGCAGTGAAGCTTGGATGTCACTGTGGGCCTTGAAGGGAGTGGGGAGAGGAATAGAAGAGATGGAAGTGGGGATAACTGGGGGGCAATGGAAGTGTCCTTTAGGATCATGCAGTGATGGATACAGACCATGTTAAATTTCACCAAAAATTTATAAAAGTGTATAGTTTATAGTGTAAACCACAGTATAAACCACAATGGAACCATTTTTAGTAGTTGTGTTTCAATATCTGTACATCAGTTGAAGCAAATGTAACATTCACATGTAAAAAGGTCACTACTGGGGAGTGGGGACAAGGCTTTGATGTTGGGGATATGGGAGTCCCCTTTATTCTATATGTGAGTTTACTGTGATCTAAAACTTTTTTGAAGACATAATTTTTAAAAAATGATGTAGACATTGAGGAAGAAATGGAAGAGATGCCTTGACACTGTACATACAGGGCAACATCTATAACAGTGATGAAAGGCAAAACATAAAAAAATTTTATATTTTTCATTTTTTTAACACTCCAATTTACTTTTTACTTTATTTTAGTTTTTCTAAATTATTATCTATTTTATTTCTGATCTTTAAACCTGTCATTGCTGTTTCATTTTCCTATTCATTGAATTCAGCAATATATGAGGCTTCATTCTTGAAGAAGTTTTGGATCACAGATGGGTTCAACTATGACAAAGGAGGAAAATTGGTGTGGGGTGTCATTAATGGGGAATGCATGGGATGGAGTTTGCCTGAGTATGCATATAGGGTATATAGATTTGTTTGGATGTTCACTGGGTATTGACTTAGTGGGTAGAGTTTCACAGGACAACTAAGGGAGTGCTGAGTTCCCATTCTGGGGAGCTCTGTCTCATTCCCCAATGGAACAGTAACAATCTCCCAAGTGCAAGGATGGTGACCAGTGCAGAAGGATCATCCAATTAAGGGCCCATGATACTGGAGATTATGCTTTTTAGTCTGTGTGTTTGAAATTTCAACCAGGCCTAGAGTGACAGAGTTCCTAAGAGTTACTCCTGAGAGCCTCCATGTTGCTTAAATGTGGCCACTCTCTAAGCCAAACTCAGCATGTAAATACATTACCTTCCCCCAGCATGGGACATGACTCCTGGGATGAGCTTCCCTGGAACTGAGGGATTATTACCAATCTACAGCTGATGATGCAAGTAGAAAAATATGTTGAATAAAAGGGGGAAATGGTAAAGACAAATTAGTTTATATGGCTAAGAGACTTCAAAATGAGTAGGGAGGTTAGCATAGGGGTCATACATATGTATGACTCAGTAGGATTTCATAGCCAAATTAGATACAACCCCAGTTAGAGGGGCTCCTGAGTGCTCTGGCGACACCAAGTTCCTATGGTCATAGCAGATGGTCCTCAAGTTCAGAGCCTTGTATGTGGGTCCTACTTTGAAATTTGTGTTCCTGCATGTGATAGAGTTGGACACAGATGTGGCTTCTCTACATATGCCTCTTCTGTCACTTTTACTGAATCTGTGGTTGGTGCTAGGTCTGGTGTATGCTCAGGAGACTTGAATCTCTGGACTTCCATGTGTCAGCTGGGTCCTGAGCCTCAGCAGAGTTACAACCCTACTCTCCAGTTCATTGGACTTACCCAGGTTAGCCAAAAAGGATGTGAGGATGTTCAGCCACCACACCAGGGAACTGAGAGATTCTACAACTACAAGCAGGAGAATCCCATCCAGCAGCCATGTGAGATCTAAGACCCCTCTCAATTTAGAGGTGGAGTGGGCATTGCCATTCCAAGGTTCTCAGAATGGAGGAATAAAATATGGATTAGAGTGGACTTACTGCTTCTCTACTATAGAATTATTGTGACTCTAGCAATGGAAGAAATATATCATTGATCTGGAGACAGTGGTCATGGATGTTGCTGGGGAGAGGGAAAAGGAGGTGTGCTATGGGGGTATTTTGGGGATGTGGAGTTGTTCTCAATGATTTGCAGAGACAGATGCAGGACACTATATATTCTGCCATAAACCACTGAATGGATTGATAGAGAGGGTAAATGACAATGTAAACTATAATACATGCTGTGTAGCAGTGATCCAAAATGTATTCAGCAAATGCAATGAATGTACCACACTAATGAAAGAAGTTGTCAATGTCAGATAAGTAATGGTTGTGGGGTGTGGGGTATATGGAAACCTCATATTTTTTATGTAACATTTTGTGTAATTTATATATCTTAAAAGAAAGATAATTTTTAAAAGTTTAAAAGTATGATCACCAATGCCAAAGATATACTGTTTAGGTAAAGAGGGGTAAGGAAAAGTGTTCCAAATATATGCCATATTGGTGATATTAGCCTGATGATATTATCCCATAATCCATAACAATTGTTCTGCCACGGTGTGGTGTGTAGGTGAAGGGGAGTTGTATGGGAATTCCGTGCATGTGTGTGATTATTTTGCAAGCTCATAACTTCTGTAATACAAATACTTTTTTTGAAAAAGAAAAAAAAAGCCTTCAATGGCTACCCACTATATTTAGAGTCAGACTTAGTGCTTCCTTTTAGTTTATATTGTGGAAAGCAACCAAATAACTTCTAAGGATTTCTATTTCCTCGTATACAAGTTCTTATCTAATCTCTTCCTCTTAGGTGTGAACTGGACTTAGTGTCTCTCTTCTTATCAATAGAAAAGGCCAAAGTGATGATATATCATTTCAAATATTGACAAACAAAATACCTGTGATTTCTGTCTTGCTAGTTCTCTCTTTTATTCTCTGTTTATATCTCTATCTCTAATTCTCTATCTTTCTTTTATGCCTCACTGAGAGGAAGCAGGCTGTGATGTGCAGAGGCCCATATTGCAAGAAACTGTGGGAGGGCCCAGATAACAGACAGAAAGGAATTCAAGCCCTCAGTCCAAACTGAATCCTGCCAATAACACATGAATGCGTTTGGAGGAAGCCTCAGCTGGGATTACTCCTCAGTCTTGGGGGAGATATTGGAGCAAAATCACATAGCTTAACCTTGCCTGAATCCTTTGTTCATAGAAACTTGGCAATAACAGATGTGTTATTGTAAGTCACTAAATTTGGGGGTAGTGTCCTATACTACTGGTTAACTAACATAATCTACCAGGACCCTGGATCTGTCTTCCCTCCTCCCTTCCTCCCCACCTCTTCTCCAAAGCTCCCTTCACCTCCATTTGCCTCCTTCCTAATCTCCTCACAGGCCAAACCCACTTCAGCCTCAGAGTCTGCAAACTTGTGCCCTCTTGTGGCACACTGTCCACAGACTTGTTCAGGGCTGACTCCTCTTACTCATTCTGGTTGCTGCATAAATTTCACCTCAGTGACTCCTTTCAGGCCCTCCCACCCAGTGGCTTCCAGCTTCCCTCTTGCAGCACCCTGCTTAATTTTCACTATGACACTTGCTCATCTATTTTACATGAATTTGTTTACTAAATTCTTCCATCTCTACTTCCAGAATCTGAGCTCCTGGAAAGCAAAGAGAAAGTTGATCATTTTCAGCACTGGAGCCAGGGTATAACCCAGAATTTTGGCACTAGGTGAGTGCTCAAAGCATAGTTGCTACATGAACAAATAAGATGATCACAGAGAACTCCTACCAATCTTACATCACCTTAGATTTTGTAAATTAATGCCAAATTCCCAACAACATTAAAAATCAGTAAATATCTGACAATAGAAGGTAAGACCAGCTACAGAATGGAAAAATATATTTACAATGACATCAATTAGAAAGTAAAAGTATCCAAAGAAAAAAGAAAGTAATAGTATCCAGAAGAGTTGGAAAATAAAATACCTACCAATCCAAAACCAAAAATGAAAGGACCAACAAATATAGACAAAGGAATATGACCAGACAATTCACAGATTAGTAACATCATGTAGTAATTTTATAAACTGCAACATAAACAATAAATGAAATGCATATAACTAATACAATTGCACATATATAAAATTCCTTAATTCAAACTCTACCCAATGGGGTCACAATATGTAAAAATGGAGACTCTCCTCCCATGTCAGTGGGGGTGCTCTTTGCCTAATTATTTGGAGGACATGATTATCTCTTGGATGACATTTGAAAATATCCCAAAGAAATGATCTATCAATTCCATTCTTCACATTATTTTCATATCAATAAGTGTATGTCCCCCAAAATATCCACAAGTCTAAGTAATGGAAGAGTAGTGTTGAAAAGAATACAAATATCAACCAAAAGAAGGGATTAAAAAAGAAATCCACATATAGTAAAAATCAGTGGTGAACAACAGTGAAACTAAATGAGCTAGGCTAAAGTATATGTGTCCAAATGGAGTCTTTCAAGGATTTATTTGAATCAAAAGGAAAGGTACAGAAAGATACTGATAATGTAGTGACATATGCACACATTATGTGAACTTGCATAAAATATGTATTGCTAAAATACACACAGGTTGTTACTGAAACTTTGTAAATGACTGGAAATGGCAAAAAGACAAATGGTTCTTGGATCCATCTGATTTGATTGGATAGAGTGTCCAATTACATGAGGTTTGATCACCATAAATGCTTGTCTGGAAAGGAAATGTTCCTTCATACCCTTCCTCACTGATCCTGAAAGGTGCATTGCTTTCAGCAGAGTTTGTCAAGCAACCAATAACCTGAAATCTGCTGATTGACAGCACTATCACAGGGAGATTTATGGTTGGATTCCATTTTGGACCTCAGTTTATCCCTCAGAGAAATAGTACAGTAGGAGAAATACGTAGCAATGTGGCGTTAGGTGTTGAATTGGGACAAATTTAATTTATAATATTATTTATTTGGACACTGATGCAAAAAAATATGTGATACTAAATGCTAAGTAATACCTGAAGTTTCAAATTTCCAAGGAAATCCATCTTATCAAATTTGGTGAGACTATAAATGAACAGTGATGGAAACATGGTTTGTGTGTAAGACATTTGAAGATTAAATAATTGATTTGTTCATCCTCAGTTCAAATATATTCACCTCTTATTTATTAGAAACCAATGAAAAAGTGGGTGTTGAGGGTAAAAGCATTACTTATAACATTCTGTATTAACTCCTGTGAAGTTTGCAATCCAATGGCAGAGAAAAGAATTTTCAATCTTAACTGGTTATTAGTAAATGCCTTCTCTCATGCCAAATGTGGCTATTGAATTTTGAATAGAAAAACATACTTTAATCTAGGTTTTCAACTATGGTTGCCACAAGATTAGAAGTAGCTTCTCAGAGTCTTCAATTCCTTATACTTTGGAGAAATACTGACTTTCTTTTTCTTAATACTGTCTATTGAACTAGACCTTTATGGGTTCTGCAAAAGCAGTCACTCAAGGGTGCTAATCTAAATTCACTATAAATTGCACATCTTAAATCACCTGGGATCCTTTTCAAAAAGATGGTAATCATGCAGAAGAGGGCCAGTGTCTCAGAAAGGGCCATCGCTTTGTTAGAAGAACAGATTGGGGGTGGGATTAACTCTTCATCCCATTGGGAAAGAAGTTGCATAAGGGACTTTTTCTGAATCTACATGTATTAGTCAGCCAAAAGTGGTGCTGATGTAAAGTACCAGTAATCTTTTGGCTTTTATAAAGGGTATGTATTTGGGGTAGAAGCTTACAGTCACAAGGCCCTAAATGGTCTCACTCAGAAGTACCATAAGAGGTAATTTCTTACCCAAAGTCACTTGTGTCTGTATGAATTCAGCCTTCCTTCTTCCACCTAAGGGTCTGTGGTCCCAGCTTCTTCTGATCTCAGCTGTAGGTTGACATAAGTCTCATCTCTCTTCCCAGAGCTCATTTCTTACTGAGCTCAGCTTCTCTTCACAAGGTCAGTTTTAAACTATCAGGCTCAACTCTCTTCCCAGGCTGCAGTATCCTCTGTATCTTCTCTGTGTGAGAGTCTATTTTATCAGTGCACCAAGGGATCTGGTACTCAATACTGAGTCACACTCTAATAATATGGCTGAATTAAATTTCTAATCTTAACAAAATTTAATCAAAGAAATCTCAGCTGAATCTAATACAGTCAAAGGCTATTATGCCTAGAGGAACAGTTTACAAACATAATTTATATCTCTTTTTGGAATTCATAAATAATATCAAACTGCCACATTATATGAACTATATTTTTATTTTCTTATTCTTTGAGAAATCCAAAAATTAATAACTGAGGAAGTTGGACATGGAGCTCCAATGGAGATGCTGATGGCAGGTCTGTTGGAGTATTATGCTCAACTTCAGTTCTGCAGACTCCATAAGCCCAGACCATGAAGACATGAGAGAAGCAACCAGTGGAGCAGGAAACTTTCCAACCAGTGGAGGAGGATGCCAGTGTAAGTAGAGACTTGGCCATCTCAGGAACCAGGGGGGCTGCATGAACCACAGAGTGTCAGTTTGAACATGGAAAGATCTCTGCAACCCCTAACTCCTCCTCTACACAAGGTGAGGTAATACCACCCTACATTTTGTTGGGGAGGCTGATCTGCAGTATCCAATCTCCTGTCCTATATTGATTTAATAAACCTCTTTCCTTCAGCAACCAAACTCAGTATGGTAGTCAATTTTCTGGGCTGGACATAGACCCAGATGATCTGTTAGGGGGTCTCCTAAAGTTGGGCAACTGGGTTGGGACCTGGTGACCTCTGAGAAGATTACTTCCTGAGGGACTCATTGGCCCCTGAGGTGGAGCACCCCTGAGCTCAGCTGTGTGACTGCAGCAACTCTTTGTCTCAGAAAGCTGAGATCAGTTTTCCTCTGCCAATGGCATTGAGGATCCTGAAAGCATCCAGTCAGGAAAGAAACAGATAGCCAACAAAATCCCTACAACCTCAGTGAATAGTGATTTTCCTACCATAATTATTAGTTATTCTCTAGAGTGAAGGTTCAAATCTGCTGAAGCTGTAGGTGCCTAGACCACCTTGGTTCTTGGTTTTGATTAGGTTTGGAGCCTTGTGGGTCCAGGATTGTAAGCTAGAGTCCTACCCAAGAATCCATTCCCCAGGTATAGGGGACCTCCCACTGGTAACCTGGGTGAATACTAAAATTCTGATCAATAAACTTGAAGTGTATCTCAGCCAAGCACTGACAGGGAGTCACAAAGGACAATCAACAGAGCTCTAAAATGAAAAAGAAGTGTGATCCCCTAGATTTCATCTGAAAACATTAGGAAAAATTTGATTATGAACCCCTGTAAGTGAAAGGAGAATGATATTTCTGAGTAAAAGTGCATGGCCAAAGTATAAATTAGAGCATGACCAGGAATGGAATCAACGGGATCTCTTGAATACAATGCTATTTTGCACCTAGAAATATACCGTAAAAGACAGTAAATGGATGCAAAACCATATGATCAATGTTTTATGGCTTTAGCTAATAATCTTAAACTGCAACATCAGTGTTTCACAGTGTGATGTTATCAAGTTAGCAGGCCTAAGACATTCTGCCAACCAAGGAAAGGGAAGAAACTACTCCCTGATTCCAACCTCTCAGACAAAATGCTAGGCATGTTCATTGTTGCCACTGCACCTTTAAAGAAGAAGAAGTGGGGGAGCTTGATCCTGAACTGCCTTTAGATCCCTCCAGAAACAGCACCTGTACCCCATTTGCAGGTATCCAATTAGGCCAGGGAGCCCTCCCAAAACTGGACAATTCCCACTAAGGTTGGTGCCAGCTAGGATCATTAACCAAGGACTTCCAAGAGGTTGTTTGTTTTTACACTCTCCATTCTCCACTTTAGACTTAAACAATTGGAAGAATTGAGGCCCAAGTTGCTGGGAAGATCCCAAGAAAATGGAAAATATATGCAATTCTATTATTACAGTTCATATTCCTAGGTAGGTGGACATACAGGCCTTATTGATTGAGCTGTTAACTTTGGAAGAAAGGACAATAGTGTTAGAAAAAGACCATGACCAATATAATGGCCTGAAAGATAGAGGATTAGAGAGGCATTGAGATCACTTCTCTCCCAGAAAAATAGCTAGTGGACAAAGTGGATTCTGTTTGGAGGACTATTCTGGGGCTAAGGACACCAGGGGAAGGCTAAATACCACCGAGAAGAGAGAGGAGGTGATTGGAAGGAATCTTGGCTGGCTAGAAAAATTCCCTGAGTAAAGCTGCAGCAGTAGCAGATAGTGCCCATTCTCCAACCCTCAGAGCAAAGAGCAGGGTGTCCAGTGGCCCTGGAAGGTGACTACAGACTAAGGGGGTTGCAAGGGCCCTTTTCCCAGGATGGGATAGAGGGAGGAACAGAGCCTACAGCAAATTCAGAATTTTCCCAGTAAACTTGGTTTACAGCACTGGAGGGATCTCACAATTCCAGGCTGACTGGGGCCATGGTATTATTTGTTATGAGAGTCTGCATGGAACAAAAGATCATTTGCCTTATTAAACACCCTCCCTACTGTCCTGGGTTTTTTGTTGAGGACACGGAGGGAGGGAGGGAGGGAGGGAGGGTGTAAGCAGCCAAGGGAGAACAACTTCTGAGAGTTTGTGGAGCTTGGCTCAACTGTGGACATCACTTCTGTCCCACACTGGAAATTACAGTGCATTCCCCGCTAGCATCTGGATTCTGAGCTGAGAGGTCTGCCAAAGACCACCATCTGTTGGAAGACCAGAAAAGTGCATGTAAAGAAGGGAAAGTATAAAGGAAGGAAGGGAGGAAGGGAGGAAGGGAGGAAGGAAGGAAGGAAGAAAGGAAGGAAGGAAGGAACAAGAAAATAAGGTTCCTTTACAGCCTCCCTCTCAAAGGCCCTTGGAAACTAGCATGTACCTAATTACTGTTTCCTTAGTTCTTGTTTAAGCAGTTAAACAGGGGTAATCCTTAATTTCCAGAACCAACAGAACCAAGAATCAAAGAACAGTGTTAGCACAAAGCTACATAACAGTAAATCCCTAGGCAACAGTGAGAAACTGAACATCTGAGTAAATTCAGCATAATGATCAGATGCCAAGATATCAGCAAAAATTATTAACCATACTAAGAAAAAGGAAGGTATGACTCAAACAATGGAACAATTCAAAGCCCCAAATGAGGTGCAGGACTTGAAACAGCTAATTAATGAGGTTCATAGAAATCTCCTAAATCAAACCATGGAGTTGAAGGATGATGTGGTGAAAGAAATAAAACACATTAAGAACATACTGGGTGAGAACAAAGAAAATTTTTAAGTCTTGGATAGAAAAATAACAGAGCTTGTGGGAATGAAAAGTATGATAAGTGAGATTTAAAAAACAATAAAGGCATACAACAGCAGATTCGAAATGATAGAAGAAAGAATCGGGACAGAACAGCTGAAATTTAAAAGAGAGATGAACAGAAAGAGAAAAGAATGGAAAAATATTGAGCAGGTACACAGGTTGTTGAATGATACCATGAAGTGCACCAACCTACTGTTAAGGGAGTTCCAGAAGGAGAAAAGAAGGGAAAAGAAGCAGAAAGAATATTTGAGGACATAATGGTCAAAATGAATGACACGAATATATGTGGCCAAGCAGCACAGCATACTCCAATTAGAATAAATCCAAATAGACCTAGCCCAAGATAAATAATATTCAGAATACCAAAGGCCAAAGATGAAGAGAAAATTTTGAAAGCAGCAGGGGAAAGTGAAACATCACATACAAGGGACATACAGCAAGACTTAGTGCAAATTTGACCATGGAGATGAGAAGGCAATGGTACAATATAATTACAGTACTGAAAGAGAAACATTGTCAACCAATAATTCTTTCTCTGGAAAAACTGTCCTTCAAATATGATGGTGATTTCATATAGTCATAGATAAACAGAAACTAAGACCAAGTGTAAACAAGAATCCAGCTCTGCAGGAAACACTAAAGGGAATTCTGCAGCCAGGAAAAATAAAACAAAAAAACAAGAACAGCAACTAAACAAACAGAGAGTCTTGGAGGAGAGTGCAGAATTGAAGACTATCAGAAAGGCTAACCAAGAGGGTAAAAGATGGACAAAAAAACAAGATATGACATATGAAAAACAAAGGATAAAATATTTGAAATAAGTAATGCATTTACAATAATTACCTTGAATGTTGATGGACTAAACTCCCCAGTTAAAAGACATAGGTTGACAGAATGGATAAGAAAACATGAGCCATCCATATGCTGTCTGCATGAGACTCACCTTATACCCAATGTTGCAAATAGCCTGAAAGTAAATGGTTGGAAAAAGATATTTCATGCAAACAATAACCAAAATAGTGCAGGGGTAGCTATACTGGTGTCAGACAAAAAAAGCTTTAAATGCAAAAAAGAAGTGATAAAAGACACAGTATGCCATTATACATTAATAAAAGGCATATTCACCAACAAGGATTAAAAGTCATAAATATCTATGCACCTAACCAGGGTGCCCCAAAATACATAAGACAAACTCTGAAGGGAAATAGATGTCTTTACAATAGTAGCTGGACATTTCAACATGCCATTCAAATCAATAGCTAGAACAACTAGACAGAAGATCAACAAGGAAACAGAGAACTTGAACAATATAATAAATGAGCTGGACATGACAGACATACACTGAACATTGCATTCAAAATCAGAAGGTTATGCATTCTTCTCAAGTCCTCATGGATCTATCTCTAGGATAGAACGCATATTGGGCCACAAAACAACTCTCAATAAATTAAAGAAGATTGAAATTATACAAATCACCTTCTGTGATTATAATGAAATGAAGCTGAAAATCAATAATAGACAGGAAAGGGGAAAATTAAAAAATATATGGATACTAAACAGCACACTCCTAACCAGTGGGCCAGAGGAGAAATTGAAGTGAAAGTAGTAGATATCTTGAGATGAGTGAAAAAGAGAATGAAACTTATCAAAACTTATGGGACACAGCAAAAGCAGTGCGGAGAGGGAAAGTTATAGTTCTAAATGCCTATAATAAAAAGAAAGAAAGAGCTAAAATAAAAGACCTAACTGAACAACTGGAGAAACTAGAAAAAGCAAACCAATTCCAAAGCAAGCAGAAAGAAATAGCAAATATTAGAGCAACAATAAATGAAATTGAGAACAAAAAAGCAATAGAGAAAATCAATAAAATCAAAATTGGTTCTTTGAGAAGATCAATAAAATTGACAAACCCTTTAGACTACTAAAGAAATCAAGAGAAAATATGCAAATAAATAAAATAATTAATGAGAGGGGGACATTATGACTGACCCCACAGAAATAAAAAGGGTCATAAGAGGCTATTATGAGAAACTATATGCCAACAAATTAGGCAATCCAATAAAATGGACACATTTTTAGAAAAGTACAAATGACCTACATGAAATGAATAATCCAAAATGGAAAAGAGGAAGTAAAACTTGTCCTATTTGCGAATGACATGATCTTATATTTGGAAAATTCCAAAACACCTGCAATAAAGCTATTAGAGCTAATAAATGAATTCAGTAAAATGACAGGATAAAATACCAACATGCAAAAATCATTAACCTTCCCATACACTAGTAGTGAGTAAGGTGAGGAGGAAATAAATTCCACATGCAATAGCAACAAAAAGACTCAAATATTTAGGAATTAATTTAACCAGGAATGTAAAAGATCTGTATTCAAATAAACTGTGAAACACTGATAAAGAAATCCAAGACGAACTAAACAAATGGAGGGACATTCTGTGTTCATAGATCGGAAGAGTAAGCATCATATAGATGTTAATCCTACTCTAACTGATTTCTAGACTCAAATGCAATCCCAGTGAAAATTCTGACAGCCTACTTTACAGAGATAGAAAAGGCAATTACTATATTTATTTGGAAAGGAAAGGTGTCACAGTTAGCCAAAAACATGCTTAAAAAAAGCAATGGGGGAGGACTTTCACTTTCTGACCGTAAAGTGTATTAAGGGAGGACTAGAAAGACACAGGACTCTCTTCTCCTCCAGAAGAATAGCTGGATGTCAGGCTGAAACAGCCTAGAAAAATATCTTCTAGGGTTTAAAACACTGTGCAAAGACTGAACACTGCCCAGAGTAGATAGGGATCCAGGAGGGAAGTGACAAAAGAATTGTGAGTTGAAACCAATGGCTGCTGCTGCCAGCTCCATCCTCCACACTAAAGACACCTTAGAACTGCCAGGCCTCTGGGCATGTAACTACAGACAAAGGGGCTCCAGGGATCTACAACCCCAGGAATGGGTCACAGGCTAAGGCTGACTCAACTTATGAACAACCAATTTGGAATGCTGTGACCCAGGAACACTTCCAGGCCAGGTGGGGCTGTGTGATTGTTTTGCCTTGGGAGCCAGCAAGTGGCTAAAAATGTAAAACCCTCCCAATCTCCCTTTCTACTCACAGGGACTGATTGTTAAGGACTCAGAGGGGAGTGGAAATATTTCCAACCCAGGGAAAAGGGAGGGACCTACCAGAGAAGACTGGAGAACTATCTCACAGAAATATTGAATTACAAGGCTCATAGCCTCCAGACAGGAAGCTCTTTGTTGCAACATACACACTCTGACCAGGAATTGAACTGAGAACTGCTGGCAGACCATGGAAGTGCACTCAGAAAATTAAAAATAAGGAGAGGCTTCTTCTGGCCTCTATGACCTCCCTCCTCAAGGCCCTAAGAAGGGACTCTTCAACCAATTACTGGGTCCAGTGCCCAATTTTGAGCAATCAGCAGGGTAATCCTAACAATCCAGCTCAAGCCAAGAATCAAAGAGCAGTGGTAGCATACAGCCTCCTGCCACTAAGTCCCTACAAAAGAGAAAGGAATTGAGCATCTGAGTAAACTACATCCTAACCAGTAGCATAGGAATTAGCAAATATCATGAACTATACTAAGAAAATGGAAGACATAGCCAAAGAAAAGGAAGATATCAAAGTCCCAGAAGAGTGCAGAATTTGAGAGAAATAAGCCATGAGATGCACATAAATTTCTATAATCAAATTAATGAGTTGAAAGAACATATGGTTAAAGAGACAAATGACATCAAGAAGACATTGAGTGAATACAAAAAAGAATTTGAAATCCTGAACAGAAAAGTAACAAAACTCATGGGAATGAAAGACACAATAGGTGAGATTAAAAGCACATATGAGGCACACAAGAGCAGACTTGAAATGAAAGAAGAAAGAATAAGTGATATTGAAGATAGAAAAGCTAAAATTGAAGTACAGAGTGAGAAAGAATGGAAGAAAATGATCAGAGGTTCAGAGAGTTGAATGACCACACAAAACATAACAACCTATGTGTTGTGATAGTTCCAGAAGAGAAGAAAAGGGAAAGGGGGCAGAAAGAGTATGTGAAAGTTGAAAATTTCCCAACTTTCATGAAAAAATGAACTTACATGTCCAAGAAGCATGCTATACTCCAATCAGAATAATTCTAAATAGACCTACTCCAAGACACATACTACTCAGAATTTCAAATGTCAAAGATAAAGAGAAAATTCTCAGAGCAGCAAGAGAGATGCAAACCATCATGTACAAGGCACATCCAGTAAGACTTAGTGCAGATTTCCTTTCATAATCCATGGAGGTAAGAAGACAGTTGTATGGTACAATCAAGATACCAAAAGAGAAAAACTGCCAACTAAGAATTCTTTATCCAGCAAAATTGTTTCAAATATGAAGGTGAAAATAAAATATTCACAAACAAACAGAAACTAAGAGAGTTTACAAAAAAGAATCCAACTTAGCAGGATTTATTAAAGGAAGCCTTAGAACCTGAAAGAAAAAGACAGGGGGGACAAGCTTCAAGTGGAGTATAAAAGAAAGAATAGAAGAATGGATAACCAAAAGAATAAAAAGACTGACAAAAATAAGATATGACATATGAAAACCAAAGAATAAAAAGGAGGAAGTAAAGAGTGCATTTACAGTAATATCATTGGATGTGAATGGATTAAACTCCCCATAAAAAGATAAAGACCAACAGAATGGATAAAAAAAATAAACCATCCATGTGCTGTTTACCAGAAACTCATCTTAGATCCAGGGACACAATATGGTTGATAGTGAAAGGTTGGAAAAAGATGCTCCTTGCAAATAGTAACCAGAAAAGAGCAGGGGGAGAGAATATAAAGAGAAGCAGAGCAAGATGGCATCTGAGTGAGTGCACATTCATCATCACTCCTGCAAAAAACCAGCCAAGTGGGGACAGAATCGTGCCCAAGTGAGCTCTTTTGGGAACCCACAAAGCAGGCATTGATCTGGAGAGAACATGACAAAAGGAGTGCTTGATCAAGGTTAAACCACAGGTTTCTTGCACTTGAGCCAGAAGTTGTGAGAAGGCTAAACCCTTCTCCTAGGGCTGCTAGCCACGGCATTCCCTGAACACCACAAGTCACACAGCAGCATTCTCAAGCCTCTTGTTCCCCAAACCCATGATCCCCAAATTTGCATTCCCCTGAAACTCACATTCCCCAAACCCTATGTTCCCCATAATCCATGTTCTCCGACCCCACATTCCCTGAGCTCATGTTCTCTCAATTCTAGGTTCCCTGAACCCAGCACACCCCAAACCCCAGCATTCCCCTAGCCCACCAGTCTCAGACTAACTCTGAGAGCAGGAGGGTTCTGGTAAGGGGTGCAGAGGGGCCCAAGGAGTGCAGGTTCAACTGTCTGGTTCCCCCCCCCCCCTTTTTTTTTGAGATTGAAGGAGCATGAGAGCTGACTTGGGGAGAGGCTAGGAAAAGAGGAGAGGTGAATCTGCTGAGAGAACCTGATTTACCTAAATGCCCTGGGGTAGGGTAAACTTGTCTGGTGGAGTCAGGCATTTAACTAGAACTGTGCAACACACTTAAGGGAGGCGGACAGTAGGACGTGCTTGGCAGTCTTCCAAAAGCATATTTAAGGTTCCCAGAAAGTGAAGGTGCTTTCTCGCAAAGAGACTAAGAGTCATTTTCTGTGGTGAGGTGGTTCACCAGGGTCCCATTTGAATCTCAGAGGCAAGCTCTCACATGGCCTTCCTGCTGCCCTGTGTGAGAGAGAAGTGAAAAAGGTAAAAAGGGGGAAGGATAGACTCCTAAGCAGTTTATTCAATTGCAAAGAGGACTCCTTGCTTTAGTGCTTGTCTGGTGTTTTTTTGTCAGTTTGTTTTCTTTGTCTTTCCTTCCTCTTTTTCCTCACACCACCTTTTTTCCTCTTTCCTTCCCCCCCCCCCTTTTTTTTCTACTGGATGCTATAGGCAGTGTTTCTTTTTTCTTGTGCTTCCTCATCATCAATTTCCTCTTTTCTGTTTGTACTGATTTTGGCTACCAGTGCTATCTCCTTTCCTTTACATCTTTCTATCTTCTATCTTCTCTTGTTTCTCTTATGCTCCACCTCTCTTTGTTTAGCCCCTAATTTTTCTGACTTTTTATTTCTAACACCTTGATTCTGTTTGCTATCATTTATTCAATCTTTATGTTATTGTCCTTTCTTTTCTCTTTCCCACTCTCCTGACAACACTGGCCTTTTAATTCACACTATATTCTTCCCCATAGTCAGTTTACCATCTCATTGTAGGTACTTCACATTTTTATTTTTATAACTCTACACAGTTTAATATCCATTCTCCTAGGTCTCACATGGTTCTTCTGCTAACATTTACTATCAATACAACTATTATACTTTTTATTTTCTTAACTCTTTTGCTTTCCCTGGCCCTGAAACTTTCTTTCAAGGGAACATAGACAACAATAAGGAAATAGAATAAGAAGAAAAAACTGTCAAACAGAAGACTTAACATGCACACAAAAACAACACCTAAATAAACTCTGAGACTAGAAAAGAAGCTAATCAACTGAACAAACTCATCAAGATAAAATGATGACCAGACAGCAACAAAAAATTACAAACCATACCAATAATCAGGAAAACATGGCCTAATCCAATGAACAAACTAAAAACCAGGAAGAGAAGCAGAACATCAAACAACTAATCAAAGCTCTCAAAACATAAATCATGGACCAATTTAATGAAGTAAAGGAAGAGATTAAGGATATTAAGAAAACATTTAGAGAGCATATTGAAGAAATTGTAAATATATGAAAAAACATAATGGATATGATGGTGATGAAAGGCACAATCATGGATAGGAAGACTAAATATAATTTAGATGTCTGTCCTACATAAACTGATCTACAGAGCTAATGCAATCCCAGTAAAAATCAACACAGCATTTTTTAATGAACTAGAAAAACTATGAAATTTACTTGGTAAGGAAAGAGGCACCGAATAGCCAAAGACATATTGAAAAAGATAAGTGAAATTGGAGGAATCACACGACCTAACTTCAAACACACTACAAAGCCACAGTGGTCAAAATGGCATAGTACTGGCACAGGGATAAACATATGGGACCAAAATGAGAATTCTGATATAGATCCTCACATATAGAGTCATCTGATATTTGACAAGGTCAATAAGCCCACTCAACTGGGAGAGAATGGCCTCTTCAACTAATGGTGCATGGAGAAATGGATATCCATATGCAAAATAATGAAAGATGATTACCATCTCACACTTTATACAAAAATCAACTCAGGATGAATCAAAGATCTAAATATAAGAGCCAAAATCATAAAGACCTTGGAAGAAAATGTAGGGAAGCATCTACAGGACTTTGTAATAGGAAATGGATACATGAACTTCACACCCAAAGCACGAGCATCAAAAGAACAAATAGATAAATGGGACCCCCTCAAAATTAAAGCCTTTTGAACCTCAAATGAGTTTTTCAAGAAAGTGAAAAGACAGCCTACCCAATAGGAGAATATACATATATATATACATATATATATATCTGATACAAGACTAATATCCTACATATATAAAGAAATCCTATATCTCAAAAATAAAAAGACAACCGATTTAAAATGGCAAGAGATTTGAACAGATGCTTCTCCAAAGAAGAAATGCAAATGGTTAAAAAGCCCATGAAAAGATGCTCAAAATTACTATCTATTAGGGAAATGCAAATCAAAACTACAATGAGATACCATCTTACTGTCATTAGACTGGTGTCTATTTAAAAAACAACAACAACAAGAGATGACTACAAGTGTTGGAGAGGATGTGGAGGAATGGGAACACTCATCCATTGCTGGTGGGAATGGAGAAGGATCCAGCCATTCTGGAAGACAGTTTGGCAGTTCCTCAAAAATCTAGCTATAGATTTGCCATATGACCCATCAATTCAACTACTGGGTATACATGCAGAAGAACTGAAAACAAGGAAACTGATACATGCACACCAATGTTCACAGTGGCATTATTCTCTATTGCCATAAATTGAAATTAACTCAAATTCCCATCAACAGGTGAATGGATAAACAAAATGTGGTACATACATACAATGAAACACTACTCAGCAAAAGGAGGGATACAGTGCAAATATATGGGATAGAAGGATGAATCTCATGGACCTTATGTTGAGTGAAGCAAGCCAGGCATTGAAGGTCAAATACTACATGACCTCTCTGATATGAAATAAACAAAGCAAGCTGTATCAGAGAATTAGATACTGGATGATAGACTGCAGGAAACTGGGGTGAGAGGAAGTCTGTGAGCTGATGCCTACATAGGTGAAATCTGTGATAAAGTGGAGGTAAGTGGTTGTATAGGGAAGGGATAAAATAGGGTATAGTAATACTATTGGGTGGGGCTTCGCAGGCTTGAGGGTGGCCAGGGTTGAAAAAATGGTTCAGATGGCCCAAGGAATTGGGGGGAGGGTTGGCAGAGCAGATGAACATGGGAGATTTTTCGGTATGTGGTTGAAACTATAATGCTGAGAAAACTCTTTAGAAAATATATTAAGGAAGTGTTACTTGTTTAAGTTGCTTAATGTGGGGGTGCCTGGCACAGGGGCAGACTTCTAGGGAGTGTTTGAGTGCTCATGTTGTCCTAGTGTGTTATATCATTGGGTGGAGACCCATACAGTGAGTGGGAAAGTGGATTCACATCCTGGGGAGACCTGATGTTCTCAGAAGGAAGGTCATCTCTAGTGATAATTGGTGGCTCTTAATGGGGGAGGACAGTTTAGTGTGTCAAGTTCTCAGCAACGTTGCAAGTATCTGTGAATCTGGCCCTTGAAGCAGTGAAGCTTGGTTGTCACTGTGGGCCCTGAGAGGAGGGGGAGAGAGGAATAGAATAGATGGAAGCAGGGTAAGAGTGGGGCAATAGAAGTGTTTCACAAGATCACACAATGACAGATATAGGACATGTTAAATTTCACCAAAAATTCATAAAAGTGTATAGTATAAAATATAAATCATAATGTAATCCATAATATAACTAAAAATTTAGAAAAGTATACAGTCTAAAATATAAACCATAATGTAAAACAAAGTGGAACCTTATTTGGTAGCTATGTTTAAATATATGTACATTTGCTGTAGCAAATATAACATGAACATGTAAAAAGATCATTGCTGGGGAAGTGGGAAAAGGGTTTGGTGTTGGATATATGGGAGTCTCCTATATTGTATATGTGATTTTTCTGTCATCTAACACTTTTCTGAAGTCAAAATTTAAAATTAAAAAAAAAAAGATGTAGACACTGAGGAAGGAATGAAAGAAATTGCCTTGCCACTGTGCATAGAGGGCAACACCTATCACAGTGATGAAAGGCAAAACACCCAAAACAAAGTTTATGATATTTTTCTTTTCTAATATCCCAATTTATTTTTTACTTCATTTTAGTTTTTCTAAATTAGTATGTGTTCTATTTCTAATCTTTAAACCTATGATTACTATTTCATTTTCCTGCTAATTTAATTTGGCAATATATTAGACCTCATTTTGAATAAGTTTTGAACAACTTAGGGTTCAACTATGGCAGGGGAGGAACACTGGTGTGAAGTGTTATTGATGGAGGACACTTGGTTGGAAGGGAGTTCTCCAGGGCATGTATATATGGTATATAAAAATGTTCATATGTTCATTAGGGATGTTCATAATAGAGTTACAAATGACAACTGAGGGAGTGCTGAGTTCCTAGCCAGGGGAGCTCTTTCACATTCTCCAATGGAAAAGCAACAATCCCCCATGTGCAAGGGCAAAGACCAGTGAAGAAGGATGGTCCAATGATGTGCCCTTGATACCGATGACTATGCTTTTGAGCCTGTGTGCCTGAAATTTGAACTAGGCCTAGAGCTGCAGAGTGCCTAAGAGTTACCTCCTGAGAGCCTCCATATTGCTCAAATGTGGCCACTCTCTAAGCCAAACTCAGCATGTAATTGCATACCTTCCTCCCAGCATAGGACATGATTCATGGGGATGAGCCTACCTGGTGTTGAGAGATTCCTACACATCAGCTGGTGATGTGACTAGAAAAAGACCTTGAATAAAAGGGGTAAATGGTAAAGTCAAATGAATTTATATGGCTTAGAGAATTCAAAATGAGTTGGGAGGTCATCAGAGGGGATGCACTTATGCAAATCTCAGAAGGATTCCAGAGACAGCCCAAGTAGATACAACCTCAGGTACTGGAACTCCTGAGGGCTTGGGGGACACACAGGTTATACAGTCATGGCAGATGGCTCTGGAGTTCAGTGCTTTGTCATTAGGCCCTACTTTGGAATTTGTGTTCCTGAGTGTGTTGGACTCAGATGTGACCTTTCTACACATGGTCGGCACTAGGGTTGGTGTAAACTCAGGAGACTTGAATCTCTGGTCAGGCCATGTGCAACCTGGTCCCTGAGCCTCAGAAGAATTGCAATTCCTACTCTCTGCTTCATTGGAATTACCCAGGTCATATACCAGGGAGATTATGATGGCCCACCACCACACCAAGGAATCAGGAACAACTACAACTGCAAGCAGGAGAATTGCATCCATCATCCATGTGGGATCTAAGCCCCCTGTCAATTTAGAGGTGTACTGGACATCACCATCCCAGGGTCCACAGGATGGAGGAATATAATATGGATTAGCGTGGACTTACTGGTATTCTACTATACAACTACTGTGACTCTAGCAATGGAAGAAATTATATCATTTGTGTAGATACAGTGGCCATGATAGTTGCTGAGGACAGGGAGAGGGAAGAAGAAATGTGATATGGGGGCATTTTTGGAACTTGGAGTTGTCCTAAATAATATTGTAGGGACAGATCCTGGACATTTTATATCTTGCATAACCCACTGAATGGACTGGGAGAGAATTGAAACTATAATGTAAACTATAATCCATGTGGTACAGCAGTGCTCCAAAATGTATTCACCAAATGCAATTAATGGGACACAATGATGAAAGAGTTTGTTTATGTGGGAGGTGTGGGGTTGGGGTGGGTGTGGGGTATGTGGGAATTTCTTATATTTTTTAAAGTAACATTTTTTTTTGTGATCTATATATCTTTAAAAAGAGGCAATATAAAAAAGAAAAGAGCTGGGTACTATACTAATATCAGTCAAAACAGACTTTAATTGCAAAAATGTTATAAGAGATGTAGAAGGCAAATATATATTAATAAAAGGGACAATCCACAAGCAAGATATAAGAGCCATAAATATCTACGCACCTGACCAGGGTAACCCAAAATACATCAGACAATCTCAGGCAAAACTGAAGGGAGGAATAGACATCTCTATAATAATCATTGGAGACTTCAATACCCCACTCACATATTTATATAGAACAACTAGACAGAAGATCAACAAGGAAACAAAGAACTTGAACAATATAATAAATAAGTTAGGCCTAACAGACATATACAAAACACTGCATCCAAACTCAGCAGGTTATATATTCTTCACAAGTGTCCATTGATCTTTCTCCAGAATAAATAGGTCACAGGTTAGGGAACATTGCAGCTCTCAATAAATATAGAAAGACTGAAATTATACAAACCACCTTCTCTGATGTAATGGAATGAGACTGGAAATCAATAATAGACAGGAAAAAAGTAAATGTGTAAACGTGTTGAGGCTGAACTACACTCTCCTAAATAATCAGTGGGTCAAGGAAGAAATTGCAAGTGAAATCAGTAAAGATATTGAGACAAATGAAAATAAGAACACAACTTATCAAAATTTATGTGATACAGTGAAGGCAGACTTGGGAAGGAAATTCATAGCCCTAAATGCCTATATTTAAAAAGAAGAAAGAGCTTAGCTCAGATATTTAACTGAACAACTAGAGAAGCTAGAAAAAGTACAGAAAACCAATTCCAAAGCAAGAAGAAGAATTTATAAAGATTAAAGCAGAAATAAATGAAATTGAGAATAAAAAATGCAATATAGAAAATCAACAAAACCATAGCCTGGTTCTTTTAGAAGATTCATAAAATTGAACACCCCTTAGCAAGAAAAACAAAGAAAAATGAGAGAAGATACAAATAAGTACAATCAGAAAAGAAAGGGGGGAAGTTACAACTGACACCACAGAAATAAAAAAGAATCAAAAGATGATATCATGAGAAACTGTATGCCAACAAACTAGACAATCTAGATGAAATGGACAAATTCCTAGAAATGCACAACCAACCTACACTGATGCTACAAGAAATAAAAGAACTTAAAAAACCAATCACATTTAAGGAGATTGAATCCTTCATCAAAAATCTCCCAGCAAAGTAAAGTCCAGGACTAGGTGGCTTCACAGGTGAATTCTAATGCCACATCATTAGTCTGGTTGAAATGTTCATATTTATTCATCTTCCATTTATTTTCATTTTCATATATATTTCAGAGAATTCCAGCCTTTTACATATAGAGAACCAGTGTCTTAGGATCCCTAATAAACTCCAGGATCTGGATTATTTCTTACTATATATAATACAATCAAAAGAAATTATGAATGAAGAAGTGAATAAGTCTTCATAATTTCTCTTCAAAATAGCCTTACATATCTAACATCAGATAAGAGTTATAATTTCGAATCTATCTGGGAAATCCACTGAAGATGAACCATACAGTTCATCCCACAGAATGAATCAATGACTAGATTTGTTATCTGTGTAATCAGGTGTGACACCGTGGAATATAGTCATTATGTGACTGGACTATTTTAAAGGGTATACAACAACAGAGGCTATATTTAACTTGAGAAAAGAGAACTGGAAAGGGGAGGAATTTGGGAAGAGAGGAATGTGCTGTTTTCTTTTGGAACCTGTTTCAGAACCTTGTTGACCTCACCATTTCTTCCAGTTTTGGAGTTCTGGTGAGTTCTCAAAACAATTTACGTGAGCAGAACATCTTCATTTGCTCTTTTATAAGTGCTGACAACATTCAGATTTTTTATACCAAAGAAATAGATTCCATTTTATTGCATCCAATTTTGCCTTATCATTCTCATTTCCTATATTTGAATATTAGTATCCTTTATTCATTTCTGTTTAGAATCTATTTCTTTATTTTTAATTGTATGTCCAAGATCTGTTCAATACTATAAGTAATAGGCATATGTGACTATTAGATTTAAATTAAATTTTTTTTTTTTTACTTTGTATTTTTTATTTTTTGTTTTATTATTTTATTTTTAAAATAAATCATTTTTATTGGTATGTATTAATAAAGCAAACAATTCATCCAAAGTATACAATCAATGGTATTTGGTATAATCACGTAGTTGTGCATACATCACTTCATCATTAGTAAAGCACTTTTATTATATCAATAATAGTAATAATGAATAACAAACAGACAAGCAAACAAAAAATTCATCACCTCTCAATCTCTCTATACTTCTCCTGCCATACATAGCTGCTATTTCTGGTTATTCTTTAAAATTTAAATTAAATTTAACACTAAAAATTCAGTATTATAGTAGCACTAATCAAATCTCAAGTGCCCAAAGGCTATATGTGGTTAGTGGCTTCTGTACTATCATGGGCAGATATAGAACACTATCTTCATTGCAGAAAGAACTATTAAGAATGCTAATCTGAATCTTAAATATTCTATTTTTTTCCATTTATAAATAAATTTGTTTTTTGTTAGTCTATTAATTTCTATATCTACACTCCGATATTTAATTTCATTTACTTTAACTTCTAAGATAGCTACTTATATCATTTAATTATTTATTTTAATCTATATCAGTATTTTACACAGAGTAAGACCAATAATTATTTCAGGAATATTGGTTTAGACTTGTGACTCTGGAAATTTTATGTAATGTATTCAACTATTATTATTTTTCATAATGCATATTTTTGTGTACATCTTATAAGTGTTTCCCTTTTAGTTTTCAGTTCATAGATTATATCTTCCATGTTTCTCATTATTTTATGGTTTTGCTTTATTTTGATTAGGGAATATTGGTTATCCCTTTCAAGTTTTTGAGGTTTTGCCCCATCTTCTTGTATGAAACATTTGTATTGCACATCTATGAGCTCTTTAAAAGTAGATTTTTTTCAGGGTTTGGAACTTTAATATTTACTTTGTTGAATAACTGAATATTATTCTAATTTCTTTTGAGAAAGCTGTATGATTTTATTGTCAATATAAGAAGAGATACAAGCCTATGAGCACAGTTACCTGTGCTTATTCAAACTGCGTTAAGCTGTAAAATTACTTAAAGCATTAAGAAACTTAACTCTGTGCAGATATAACATTTTTCCTCCGGAAAACTGACTTCTTATGAGATCCATCTACTTCACCTCTTAATCTTCACCTAAAATGATGCAATGCTCTTAACCCTGCTACTGTGCTACCTTTATCCAATGAGGGGATAAACTCATGACTATAAATTGGTAACTTCAAAATTAAAAACTCCAGAGAGATACCAGCAAAATAGCCATGGAGTAAGGAGTGCCTGGAGTCAGCTCCTGTTTAAGGGCAGTTATTGAACACCCAGAGCTATCTGAAGCACCTGTTTGGGGGCTCCAGGAGGCCAGAAGGTCATCCTGCAACATATTTGAAGGATTGGGAGGAGACTGCCCATCAACAGAGAAGATTCATAAGTAGAGCACTCCACAATACCTTGATTTTCACCTAATGAAGTGAACATTGAGGTTGCAGCCATACACATCTGTGACTTCCAAGCACCACTGCTTGATTTAGCTGGGTACACTGAGAAGTTTGGAGTACCCAAGGAGATAAAACAATAGCTTCCAACTGAAGTATGGTCTACTGGGTGACTTCCAGAATAGGCAGTTGAAATACAGGAAGTCAAGGTAAGAATGAGGCCAAACACCACCCCACAATATCTAAAACTGAATCCACTCAGACAGAAGGCTAAACTTAGCATCCAAACCCTAATAAAGAAATTTCTCAAGTGGGGACTAATTAGACCCTGTCAACCAGACTTTAATACCTCCATCTTACCAGTGCTTAAACAGGGTGCTCAGGAATATAGATTTGTACAAGATTTGAGAGCTATTCATTAGCTAGTGCAAGACATCTACCCACTGATGCCCAATCTCTACACACTCTTTTTTTTTAACAATATAATATAAATTTTTTATTAGAGAAGTTGAGCATTTACAAAAGAACCATGTATGATATACTTGATTCATGTATACAACCCCACACCAACACCTTGCATTGGTGTGGAATATTTGTTACATTTGAGGATAGCATTTTTTTGTATAATTGTATTAGTTTAATGGTATTTATCTTTATTTTTTATTTTTTAATTGTATTTTTTATAAAAGACACATAGATCACAAAAAATGTTACATTAAAAAATATGAGGTTCCCATATACCCCATATCCCACCCCACCCCTCTCCACTCCTCCCACATCAACAACCTCTTTCTTTTTCTAATTTTTTTATTTTTGTCTTTATTTTTTTAATATTACATTAAAAAAATATGAGGTCCCCATATACCCCCATCCCCCTCACCCCACTCCTCCCCCCATAACAACAACCTCCTCCATCATCATGAGACATTCATCGCATTTGGTGAATACATCTCTGAGCACCCCTGCACCTCATGGTCAATGGTCCACATCATAGCCCACATTTCCCATGTTCCATCCAGTAGGCCATGGGAGGACATACAATGTCTGGTAACTGTCCCTGCAGCATTACCCAGGACAACTCCAACCTCTTTCATCATAGTGGCACATTCATTGTATTTGGTGAATACATTTTGGAGCACAGTTGTACCACATATAGTTTACATTGTAGATTACACTCTTTCCCAGTACATTCTTTGGTAATATTACTAACAAATACACCTGATTCACAGTCCTAAACTTAACTTTCTTTGCATCCTGCTAGAGAAGGAATCACAAACACTTTTTGCCTTGGAATGGAAAGATCCTGACACTGGAATGAAGCAACAGTAATGTAGGACTGTGCTGCCACAAGGATTTAAGGATTCTCTGGCCTTTTGGGAGCAAGCCCTATGCAGGGATTTGCAGGTGATACAATTCAGGGTACTCTTCCTTCAATATGTAGATGACAAACTCATTGCTAGCAAAATACAAAAAGATTCAAATGAGAACATAGTAATAATGTTACAGAGACTAGCTGAAAAAGGGTATGTGTCAGAATAATAGGCTCAAGTTACACAAGCTCATGTTAAACATTTTGGTTTTTAATTTTCTGAGGACAATAGGTCCTACTGCTCCGTCAAAAGGAAGACTTATATTAAATATCAAGCCTTAGAACCAAAAGGATCTCACAGTTTCTTGACATGGCTGGGTACTCTAAGCTGTGGGTAACTAATTTTAGACTTATAGCTAAGCTAATGTATGAAGTGCTTAAAGGAAGTGAAAAAGAGGCACTAGTTCAGACACCAGAATGTGCACTTACTTTTAGAAACTTAAACAAAAATTACTTACTGCTCCAGCTCTAGGACTGCCAGCCTCTACAAAAGAAAAGTTCTACTTGTTCTTAGATGAATGGCCAAGTATCACCCTGAGAGTTTAACCCTGTGGAGGAGCACATGATCAATAACATACCTGTCCAAACAGCTTGTATCTCAAGGCTGGCTTTCCTGTCTGCACACAGCACAGCTACTTGTGACCTTCTTCTAGATACAGAAAACTTCACATTAAGCTCTCTAGCTTACATCTATACTCCTCATGATGTAATTACAATATTTAAACAAAATGATCAATCAAGCCACTCCACTAAACAATCCTATATGACCTTAAAGACTATTGACAAATGTAATGCTGCCACTTTGCTCTGAGAGTTCTGAATAAACCAGAGTGGATTCTCCCCAAACATGATTGTGTACAGCTTCTTAAGGAAATATATTCCAGTAGACATGGACTGACTGATGCAACCCTAAAAATCCCAGTTCTTTAATTACTTATGATGGAAGTAGTTTTATGGACAATAGAAACAAAGAGCAGGGTATTTGCTAATAGTCACCCTGGTAGAAACTTTGGATCCTGCCCCAGGAACTTCAGCTCTGAAGACTGAAGCAGTAGCCCTTGTTAATAGCCCTTCAGTTAAGTGTTGGGCAAAGGGTCAACATTTATGCAAGCTCCAGATATGCTTTTGCAGTGTGACATACCAATGAAGTCATTTGGAAAAAGAGGGGATTACTCACTGCTGCTAATAAGGATATAAAATATGTTGATTTCATTCCTAAGTTGCTTGAAGTTTTGATGCTCCCCCAAGAAATGAGTAGTCATCACTGCAGAGGACACTAAACTTTCAGTAGCAGGGAAGTGCTGAGACCAGCTCAGCAATAGGTGTGCACTAAGGGAAGGCAATGCAGAACTGAAGAAATAAAAGGACAGAAAGAAAAACACAAGAGAGAAATTAAA
Source organism: Dasypus novemcinctus (assembly GCF_030445035.2). Taxonomy (NCBI): domain Eukaryota; kingdom Metazoa; phylum Chordata; class Mammalia; order Cingulata; family Dasypodidae; genus Dasypus; species Dasypus novemcinctus. Next base: position 7,658,502 of record NC_080694.1, on the reverse strand, counting down.
GATGGGACCAGGGGGCTCAACAGCTTCTGGAACTGAGAGCCTTGACCCTAGTTTCCACATCGTATTTATTAGAAATGACAAAGCAGTATGTATATACGTTTATTTTCAAGCCTGCTTGTTATTAAAGCTGTAGCACCTGCAATGCTAGGGAGCAAGCCATAACAAAGTTCAAACGTCTCCACACACAGACAATTTTTGTGCTGACCAGACAGCGTTCTGTCTAGTCAAGGCTGGTATTCCTAAGCCCACACTTCTTATCTGTATTATGGAAATGTTCCAACTTCAGGCCAGGTTTCCACCTTCAGATTCAGACTATTTTCCCACATCTCCCCCTTCTTTGTTTTTGCAAAGCAGTGAAGGTAGATTTGGTGATTTCTTGCTGCTTCAAACCCTGGAGGGTTTGTTGTGTGTATCTGAGGACTAAGCACAAAAGAAACAAACAGAGACAAATAAGCAACATTCCTCCTAGAATACCTCCTCCCCCACCTTTCACCCAAGCCATAAGGTCTAGTGACTGTAGTCCATCAGCAATTCCAGCCAGTGTTCGAGAAACAGGTAACGATTTCAAATCAGCATTTTGAATACTCAGTATATCAGCTTGCAAATGGTGAATATCTAAGCTCAAGTTGTCTTGATGTCCAAGCAAGTGGCGTTTTATTTTGTCCCATGAGAAATGACTATCATTATAAACATGTGGGGTTACACAAAAGCTAGAAACATTCCAACCACATTTTAATTTCAACTGCATTTTTACATTTTGTAACTCCTCTCCAAGGAGTACTATGGCATTTTCCAAATCTACTAATCTAGAATTGATTTCTTTATCAATTTTGGTTTGACTTCCCCAAGCCAAACTTGCATTATGATGCCAGGCTTGGACAAATTCTGTAGTTTGGATACTTGATGTAAAGCCACTCCAAAAACAGCAGCTACTGTAGTAAGGGCAATAATGCCCATAACAGCTGCTATTAGTACTCCAATAAATCTTTTTGTGCACTTAAGCACTTTTTGCAAGGCTAATAACAAAGCATGCATATCAGGTGAAACTTTCCAAGGTCAAGTTTGATTAACTGGTATCCAGATGCCTAGCCACCTTCTAAGAATTATAACTATGACTACTATTGAATAAAGATGAACTAAGGTAAGTATATAGTTTACATGAATTATCTTCACACTAGGACTTCTCTGCTTCTCTGATTTAGATAAAAGCTTCCAGTCATGAAAATGTATGGGTTGCAAACACAGGACTGAACATGGAAAGAGAAATTATCAGAAGTATAAAATGATAAAGAATAATTATTGGAATATTGATAGTGACCTTCCCATATGTGAATGGACACTAAACTGAAGGAAATTTTCCATAATGTTACTTGAACTGGCCCATGGCCTAATACTGGAAATGGTGGGACCATCCCACACCAGAAAATGGGGTGTTTTGCAGAAGCTCTAATAACAGTAGTAAAATTATATTTATATACCTTCCAACTCAGTCCTTCATAAGTAGAACAGTTCTCATCCATACTGCAATTCTGAACTGTGTACCTCTTAGGGGACCAGTCAGTTACAATTCCATAGGAACCATTAATTAACAGTATATTACTAGATGCCCAACAATCTTCCCAATAAAGGTGCTCACTTGGTGAATCCCTCAAAGAAGGATATCTACATATGGGTTTGTCTGGAGGGTAGAGGCCAGTATTATTATAATGTTTATATTTAAAACTCAACCCTGATATAAGATGTAATTGAGTTCTAGAAATATTCCCATGTTTAGAGGTGACTGACAATCATGTTAGATATATTAAATTTAGACTCCTATCAAGCAGGGTCAACACATAAGGGCAGATCAATGAATACTAGGGTTCCATTAAGATTAGTGCTCTCCTCTTGCGAATGTAATGGCAAGCAGGAGTCTTTTGGCCCAGGGACCCAGGAAGAATCACTAACATAAATCTGAGGAGGGGTTTCCATCCAAAATGCAGGATGAAGTAAACGGGGGTTAGGAATATATGCCCAATAAGCATAATTCATTTCAGCAGTTGCTACAGGCAAAACACTTACAGTTGCTGTTACTACAGAGAGCACAGCTACCAGCAAATTAGGAGCAGTAACTGGCAATTCCTCCTTTTCCAACTGTTGTTTGGCTTCTTGACTCAGACATTTAATTTGCCCCCATGTGGAGGGTAAAGCTGCTCTAGTTTTTGGAGTGAGACCAAGCCGTGTAGTTTCCAGCATCAATCTCTCCGTTTGCATGACCGGAGGTTCTGGGTTCCACAGGAACTTTCATCATCTTTTGGCATTCATGATATGGTTTTATCCGATGAGCTGGTACCCACACTGGATGTTCTCTGTCTCCTGGGGAAACACAAGCATATCCTCATCCCCAAGTTAACAGCTTTCCTGTTGACCATTCATTGGTCAATGGATCATTCCACCAAATTAAAGGTTTTTCAGACAGAGTTTGGGTTTGAGTTTTAGAATTATTTTGGAAATGCCTTTCAGCTGCTGTCCCTTCCAGGATGCTTCCACAATTAAGAAAATTAACAGTGACTAGAGCTTTATGTAACTGCACCTGTGGTGTCTCCCTGTCTCCCCCTTTTTGTTTTTGTAACATGAGTTTAAGGGTTTGATTTGCTCGCTCCACAATAGCTTGCCCTTGGGGATTATAAGGAAAACCTGTAATATGTGAAATACCCCAAGTATCCAGAAATCTTTTAAGGGAGATGCTGGTATAAGCAGGAGCACTATCTGTTTTTAGAGACTGGGGAAGTCCCATTACTGCAAAGCAAGCTAACAAATGCTGTTTTAGTGTTGAGCAGTTTCTCCAGTCTGAGCTGTAGCCCAAATGAATCCTGAACAAGTATCTACAGAGACATGAACATAACATAATTTTCCAAAGGAGGAGATATGAGTTACATCCATTTGCCACAGAGAGTTAACAGTTAAACCACCAGGGTTTACTCCAGGTTCTGATTGTTTTGGATTATTAAGAATTTGACAGGATGGACAAGTTTGAACAATGTTCTTAGCTCTGCCCATGTTACAGGAAAATGAGCTTTGAGGCCAGCTGCATTTAAATAGTTAGATTATGAAAGTGAATAGCTTCTTGTAAAACAGTAGTGACTAATTTATCAGCAGCATTATTGCCTTGTACTAATGGTCCAGGTAAATTTAAATGAGATCAAATGTGAGTGATAAAAAATGGACTTTTTCTCTTTCTAATTATCTGTTGAAGTTTGTGAAAAAGCTTATAAAGAAGCTGATTTAAGTTAGGTTTGATAAGAGCTGTTTCGATTAATTGAGTAACCTGGACAACATATGCCAAGTCTGAAAGGATGTTTATGCACTCTGGTATGTCTTGCAAAGCAGTAAGTACTGCTAATAATTCAGCTTGTTGAGCTGAAAATACAGGAGTAGGAATTTTCTTAGTTTTATATCCAGTATATTCCACTCTACCATTTCCAGATTCATCAGTAAAGATTGTAGGGGTATCAAGTATTGGTTGAAACTTAGTTATGCTAGGTAAAATCCATTGAGTACATTTAATGAATTATAATATATGATTTTTAGGGTAATGGTTACCTATCTGTAAAATATACTCAGCAAAGGCTATTTCCCATTGTAGGTGATTTTGTAGGCAAGCCTCAACTTCCTTGTGTAAAAGTGGAAGAATGATATTAATATAGCCTGTGCATAAATTAAAAATTGATTCCAAGTGTACCTAGTCTCTAGAAATTCAAATAAGTAATATAGGCCCTACAGTCTTTGAATGTTCAGAAAGGATGTAAGATTGAATGTGTATTCAAGATTGCATCCACATGGAATGTGGAGGGGATTTTAATTGAAGCCCACCTGAAATGTGAAGGATATGCTAATTCAAGCTCACCTGAAATGTGGAGGATATGCTCATTCAAGCTCACCTGAAATGTGGGGGGTACTTTAATTGAAAACCTATCTAGTACTCAGACAAACACTTAACTAACAAGGAAAGTAGTTTTTTTTCAAAAGGGCACCATTTAACTCCCAACCCTTATATCTTTTCTGTATAAAAGGGAACTCAAAATCCTATTCGGGGCTTGGTTTTTATTAGGACAGGAGACTGCTGAGTCCGGCTGGTTGAAATAAATCAACTTCCTTCTCGGAGTTCTCGTGTCCTGGTCTTCGCTATTGCGCACACCCCACTTCTCTACATTTCTGGGGGCTCCTGCGGGATTGCGCTGAGAAGGTCAGAGGCAGCCACAGTTGTTTGCCCCTCCCAGACGTCTCCGAGGAGGCCAGGAGGGCCTGGGCGAAACCCATCCCTGGGCACCCCTGGACACCCCATTTGAGTCCAGACAGAGGTTGTGGTCTTCGCTGGAGCCCTCCCAGACAAATCAGAGGCACCAGAGGGTTTGAGAGACCCTGAGAATGAAGGAAGGCACTCCGCATTTTGGACTGGTAAGAGCCCCGGGGGCATAGTGCAGGAAAAGCCTAATTCTAAAATTAGGAGGGAGCCTGATCAACTCTCAAAGGGGAGGCCCTAGTACTCCCGAGAATACAGGAGGAAGCCATCTCCTCTCCAGGTGTGAGGAAAGGAAAGGGGGTGGTTTTGTGCATGTGCTTGTGGCGACTGAGTGAGAAGCAGAAAATCACTACTGTAGGGCGAGTGTGGCATCCTGATCCGTGGTTCTGTGGTGACCTCATATGATCAAGGGTGGTCTGGGGTCCTTTGCAGGGACCCTCTTCTGAATTGGGGGCTTATACCAATCCGCTAAGGTTAAGGGGCACCAAAAGCTCCCATGAGGGACGTGGCCAGAGACAGACAAAGTGTAAGGTTTGAGTGATTGTTGTGCACCATCAGCACAGGGTGGAAATGGGAAACACACACAGTAGAACCCTGTTATGTTGTATGCTGAAAAACTTCCCCCGGGCATTCTGTGAAGATGTGTACGGCAAAAGGTTTCAGCCGGGAAAGCTTAGGATGCTTTGTGAGTTAGAATGGCCAACTTTCAGTGTGGGCTGGCCCCAGGAGGGCACTTTGGATCCCTGGATCATCCATAAAGTCCATGATGCAGTAAGTGGAAATCCAGGGCATCCAGACCAATTCCCCTACATCGATGCTTGGGAAAACACTGTGAGTCAAAAACCCACCTTGGTTAGGGAAGTGCGTGACTAAGGAAGCTAGAATTTGCTTAATGCAGAAACTGAGGAGTGCCGTCCCAGGGACCAGACCAAACAATCACCATGCAAAGGGCACAGAGAAAGTGCGTCCCAAGTCCAGTGCCAATATGCCCATCTTAGAAGGACCACACGAACATGAATTTCTGCCGCCTTATGCAATGATGCCCGCCCCAGCAGTACTAAGGAATGAAAATGAGCTAGTCTCCCTAAGCAATGCCCCGATGTCGTCATCCATGCGGGGAAGTGCAAGGCCCACACCATCCCCGCAGCTGCTTTTATTGCAATCAGAGAGGGCACCTATACCATCCCCGCAGTTGCCTTTATTGCCATCTGCACCTGAGAGCCCTACACCATCCCCGCAGCAGCTTTTACCATCTCCACAGCGGTCTTTGGCACCTTCCCAAGGGAAAATGCAGACCAGCTGATTTCACAGCCAGTTGCCCCTGGCAACGCCACTGCGGTGCTGCCAGTCAGTCAGGAGGGAAATGCTGAGAGGTGGCAACTGAAACCACAGGAAATCCCAGGGGCAGAGGGAGCAGAGAGAAAGTCTGCCTTCCAGCTCCCTCTCTGTGAAGCCAGGACCCCAATCTTTTACGATGCGGATGTCCAGGTTCAGGGGGGAAACCAGACATTCATCTATCAGCCCTTTATGACAACAGATCTCTTTAACTGGAAAAGCCACACCCCACCATTCTTAGAGAAGCCTCAGGCCATGACAGACCTTTTCCAGTCCATCATACAGACCCACAGACCCACCTGGGCTGATTGTAAACAACTTATAATGACTTTATGAACTTTGAAGAGAGAATGCATGTCACACAGGGAGCTCTAACCTGGCTTAGAGAGCACCCACCTGAGGGAACTTTGGACAGTGATCAATATGCCCGCTTGCAGTTCCCAGAGGAGGATCGATCCCCTGTGGGATCTGAATAGCACCATCAGGCTCAACTGACTAGAAATGTTCCATAGGGCCTTAGTTGAAGGATTCAAGGTGGGGAGCAGCAAGGCAGTGAATATGGCAAAGACCAGTCAAATTCTACAGGCTCTGGATGAGAGTCTGGCTCAATGCTGTGAGAGAATGTGTGAAGCATTTCTTGTATACATGCCCTTTAACCCAGACACTCCTGAGAGCCAAACAATGGTCAATGCAGCATTCATTGCCCAATCACAGACTGACATCTGAAGAAAGCTGCAGAAGTTGGATAGGTTTGCTGGAATGAATATCTCTCAGCTCATGGAAGTAGCTACTAAGGTCTATGTCAACCATGATGTAGAAAGAAGAAAGGAAGAAAATCAGAAAATGAAGAAAAAGGCAGATCTTCTGGCAGTGGCAATTGTGGAAAAATCCATTCCTGTGTAAAGGAGAATAACCTGGCAAGCCCCAGCCCCAAGGAGAGGGAAGGACCCACATTTAGGGCGAAATCAGTGTGCATACTGCAAAGAGGATGGACATTGGAAGCAAGAGTGTCCCAGTTGGCCACTTGACCCGGCTCTGCAGCCAAAACATTAGCCAGAAAAGCCAGTGGGGCATCACAACCCAAATGCTGGGTCCAAAGAGATTCAGAAAAAAACCCTGCAGGTCAGATCATTGGGCTTGGCAGGAATGGAAGACTCTGATAGAGATTATTAGGACAGACCAGGCTCCTATTCTCTCGGCCCTGTGGAGCCTATGGTTAGAGTCCAAATTGGGGGCCACACCATACATATGATGGCTGACACTGGGGCTCAACATTCTGTAATGACCAAGCCAGTTGGGCCTCTATCAAAAAGACAAGTCACTATCATAGGGGCAACTGGCAAAAGTGCCCAATGGCCCTTCCTTCAAGCCAGGACCTGCAACATTGGGGGAAAGGAGGTCACTCACAAATTCCTTTATCTTCCAGAGTGCCCAGTCCCCCTCCTGGGTTGAGACCTGCTGTCTAAACTGCAGGCTCAAATTACTTTTGATGCCACAGGTCAATCCACACTGACACCGGGGCCACAAGACCCTCTGAAAGTAGCGCTAATCCTTCCTCTGCAAGAGGAATGGAGACTGTTTTGCCTCAGTGAGACTGGCCAATCCATGGCCATGCAGCTCCCCTTTGAAGATGTGCCTGAAGTGTGGGCAGAGGGTAACCCAATGGGGATGGCACATGACATTCCTACAATTATTATTGAAATAAAGCTACAGCCAGTCCAGTAAGCATAAGGCAATATCCAGTTCCACGCGAAGCGCAAGAAAAGATCCAGCTACATATTCAGAGATTACTGAATGAGGGCATATTGAGGCTGTGCCAGTCTCCATGGAACACCCCACTCTTCCCAATTAAAAAGGCTGATGGGAATTACCACCAGTCCAGGGCTTATGAGCAGTTAATTTGGCAGTAATAACCCTTCATGCTGCAGTTTCTAATCCATATACTCTTCTCAGCTTAATACCCTCATTGGCAATCTACTTTTCATGCCTAGATCTTAAGGATGCCGCCTTCTGCATTTGGGTGGCACCCTGGAGCCAGCCAATTTTTGCCTTTATGTGGGAAGATCTGAACTCAGGTGAAAAGCAGCAGCTAACATGGATGCGATTGCCTCAGGGATTTAAAAATGCACCCACTATTTTTGGACAAGTCTTGGCCAGTGATCTCAAATCCTTTAAAGCAGGAAGCCATAACTGTTTTCTCCTCCATTATGCAGATGACCTCATTTTCAGAAGTCCCACCACCCAAGACTGCGCTGGCGGAACCCACGCTCTTTTAAAGCATCTACAGCAAAAAAGCTATCGGGTATCTAAGAGAAAAGCCCAAATCTGCCTACCTCAGGTCAAATATCTAGGTTATAAAATAATGCAGGGGCACTGTGAATTGGGACTTGAAAGAAAGAAAGTGATCTGTAGTCTCCCTGAGCCCAATTCCTGCCGGAAGCTGCAGGAGTTCCTCCGGGCGGCTGGATTCTGCCGCAATTGAATTCCCAATTTTGGGGTCCTCACGCTCCCTTTATATGAAGCCACGAAGGGGGGAGATCATGATCCCCTGCTCTGGGAAAGCCCACACAAAAAAAAAAACCACGTTCATTGCTCTCAAACAAGCTCTAATGGAAGCACCAAGCCTCAGACTTCCAGACCTCAGTAAGCCGTTCTACCTCTACGTTCACAACTGCCAAAGCATCGCGGTAGGAGTCTCACTCAATACCTCAGTTCCTGGCATAGACCTGTAGCATATCTATCCAAACAACTGGACACTGTAGCCCAGGAATGGCCCTCATGTTTGCAAGTCATAGCAGCTACAGCCATGCTTATAGTAGAAGCTATAAAATTAACTTTTGTGCAGTCTATAATTGTCCAGGTTCTGCATGCAGTAATCACAATCTTAGAAGCCAAAGGAACACATTGACTTACTAACAGCTGCCTGGTTAAATATCAAACCCTATTATGTGAAAATCCACTCATCCAGCTGGAACTTGTAAAAACCCTAAATCCAGCCACACTGCTACCCGTGGAGCCAGGGTTTCTAGCCTATAACTGCCTGGAAACATTGCAAGAAATATATTCCAGCTGGCCCAACCTCCAAGACCAGCCACTGGCAAATCCTGACATGGAGTTCTTCATGGATGGGAGTAGCTTTATGCAGGGCAGCAATCAGCGAGTGGGATACGCTGTAGTAACGCCTCCCAGATAACACATCAGCGCAGAAAGCTGAACTCATTGCCCTCACCCGAGCCCTGCAACTTGCAGCTGAAGCCAAAGTTAACATCTACACAGACTCCAAATATGCCTTTCTTACCCTGCATGCGCATGGAAACTTATACAAATAAAAGGGACTCATTAACTCAGGAGGAAAGAGCATTAAATATGGCATATAGATTCTGGAGCTACTAGAAGCAGTTTGGGAGCCTGTCAAAGTGGCTGTAATGCACTGTAAGGGACACCAGACAAGCTACAGCCCCATTGCCCAGGGAAATCGGAGGGCAGATGCTGAAGCAAAAAGAGTGGCACAGGAAGGATCCCTATGTGAAAACCTGGCCACCGCTCTCATTTCTCGACCTCTTAATTATCAGAACCTCCAGCATACACTGCCTGCTCTTGTCCCGCAGCCTCTGAGTCACTGAGATCTGAAATATACTCAAGCTGAGAGTGGATACTCTCTGAGGGTGGGACACAAGGAGAAAATGGATGGTGGACATTGCCTGATCACAAAATAGTTCTGCCACAAATATTAGCAGCAACTGTAATTCAAGACTACCATGAGAACACACACTAGGGAAAAACCCATCTTAAGGAAGTGTTAGATTCTTCTACATCCCAAGACTAGTTGCTATCACCCATGCTATATGCCAGCGGTGTGTGGCATGTGCAAAGAATAACCCTCGCCAGGGGCCCACAGGAGCCCCAGGGGTCCAGAGAATTGGTAGTATGCCCCTTGAAGATCTAGTAGTTGATTTCACTGAAATGCCACGATCTGGAGGCTATAAATATCTCCTAGTCCTTGTTTGCACATTTTCTGGCTGGGTGGAAGTCTTTCCCACTTGAACAGAGAAAGCTGAAGAAGTAGCCAAGGTTATCCTCAGGGAAATCATTCCTTGCTATGGGCTACCCCTCCTGATTGGCTCTGACAATGGACTTGCCTTCATTTTCAAAATCATTCAAAAGATTGCAAAGGCACTGCGCAGCCAATGGAAACTGCACACTGCTTAGCATCCTCAGAGCTCAGGAAAGGTAGAGCAAATGAACCATACAATAAAGACTTATATTGCCAAGATTTGCCAAAAAACTGGGCTAACATGGGTGCAGGTACTTCCAAGTGCTCTCCTACAAGTTCAAGCCAGCCCAAGCCAAAAACTAAGCCTAATCCCTTATGAAATCCTCTTTGGGAGGCCCCCTCCCTTAATCAGAAATATAGAAGAGGATCTCAGAAAAAGAAGAAACTTATCAATAGCTCAAAAAATGATCAGCTTAGGAAAAACCCTACATAACCTGCATCACTGGGTCCAAGAAAGGGCCCCCATTAGCTTAAGCAGCTCTGTACATCCGTACAAGCCAGGTGATGCTATGACCCTAGATGCCCAACAGTCTCCCATAAATAGAAAATAAGAGTGCTTGATCAAAATGAGGAGCTACTTTCCTCCACCCCAGTCACTAGCCAGAAGCAACGAGTGTCCCTCCTATTTGATGCATGTCAAGTTATAGACTCCGGGATACCATGGAACACAGATTGTGGAAGGCTCAGCTGGGAGCAGATATATACTCATAACAATAAGTATATGTGCACTCCAGAAATGAAAAGTGCAGCCAAGGGGGGGGGGGGCTTTTGGTGCAAATACATAGGTGCATACTACTGCCCCTACTGGTCCTCTGTCACCTGGGTCACCTGGAACACAGACACAGCTAAACAGCCATCCTCACCAAGGGTATGGTCCTGGCTAACTGTCCACGTGGTCAGTGTAACCCCTTAAACCTCATCATCCTTAAACCTGAATCCTGGCAGACTCAGGGAGTCCAAATGGGCCTCTGCATTGATGGTAAAGAAATAAACCCAGGAGCCTACATCTGGGTTGGGTATCGGGAATACCCACTCAGAAGTAAAGCCCATTCTGTGTTCCACTCCTACTATGGAGAATTGAAAAAGCTCTTTTCCATCCCACAAGCAGCAAGAAACCTCTTTATAAGCCTGGCTGAAGTGGTAGGAGCAGCCTTAAATGTCTCCTCGTGCTATGTATGTGGAGGTACTAATATGGGAGACCAATTGCCCTGGGAAACCAGGGAATACAATTACAGCCAACCATATAATGAAACTGGCCTTTTGGTTGTCCCCCAAGATAGTATGTGGCCCTTGCAAACTTCTGTCATAGGAAAATATTGTGCTTCAAGGGCCTGCCTAAACTCCTCTATATCTGTTGGAAACCTAACATGTACAGAGGGAAAATTCCAAAATTATACCACAAACACAACAGAGCCTTGGGGAACACGGAATGAATCTGACCTCGTTCTCATAAATTGTACTTTCCCCAAATTAATCACAGTGAGGAACTCCACTGCAAAGGGCCCTTTACTGCCCCAAATGATTTGTACTGGATTTGTGGGAAGGTTGCATTCTGAGAACTTCTGTGAAACTGGTGTGGTACTTGTATGCTTGGTACAATAAAACCCTTCTTCTTCCTCATTCCCTTAACAGAAGGGAAAGAGCTAACTAAGCCAGCCAGTATATCAAAACATAAGAGAAAAAGGGCTGTCATTACCTGGGGAGGTAAAGAATGTCCCTCTAAGCATATAATCCAATACTATGGGCCAGCAACTTGGGCAGAGGATGGCATGTGGGGTTATCAAACCCCTATCTATATGCTAAACCAAATCATTCACTTACAAGCTGTGGTAAAGATAATAACTAATGAAACTGCCCATGCACTAAACTTACTAGCCCAACAGCAAACAAAATTCAGAAATGCTATCTATCAAAACTGTCTTGCCCTAGACTATCTCTTGGCAGCTGAAGGGGGAGTTTGTGAAAAATTCAATCTCTCTAACTGCTGCCTTGAATTAAATAACACTAGAAAGGTTATTAATAAAAATTACAAGCAAAATAATAAAAATTGCTCATGTCCCAGTGCAAACCTGGAATGGTTGGAATTTAAATAATCCCTTTGGAAGCTGGCAGTCAATAGCAAACAATTTCAAGCTTCTACTGGGAATAATTGCCTTCCTCATAGGAGCATGCACCATCCTTCCATGCCTCCTCCCTTTCATCATAAAAAAAATGCCCACCCTAATAAATGGTATAGTAAAAAGGCAGACAGCTGCCCATCTCATGGCTCTATATTCATACCAGTCAGTCCAGAGGGACTCAGACATTAGTGATGCTAAAGCTTAATAACTTAAGCTTGACCTCAAAGGGGGAAATATAATATAGCCTGTGCATAAATTCACAATTGATTCCAAGTGTACCTAGTCTTTAGAAATCCAAATAAGTAATATAGGCCCTACAGTCTTTGAATGTTTAAAAAGCATGTAAGACTGAATGTGTATTCAAGGTTGCATCCAGACAGAATGTAGGGGGGGATTTTAATTGAAGCCCACCTGAAATGTGGAGGATATGCTAATTACACTCACCTGAAATGTGGGGGGTACTTTAATTGAAAACCTATCTAGTACTCAGACAAAAACTTAACTAACAAGGAAAGTCCTTTTCTTTCAAAAGGACACCATTTAACTCCCAACCCTTATATCTTTTGTGTATAAATGGGAGCCTAAAATTCTATTTGGGGCTCAGTTTTTATTGGGATAGGAGTCCGCTGAGTCCAGCTGGTTGAAATAAATCAACTTCCTTCTCAGAGTTCTCGTGTTCTGGCCTTCGATACTGCATACACCCGACTTCTCTACAACAATTTGAGAAGGGTCCCATCCATGAAGGGCACAAGTGTGCTCACGACCTTTAAGAATAATCTGGGCTATAAAATCCACATAAGGAGATAAAGTTTTAACAACACTGTTAGGCAAAAATATCCGTTCTACAATATTATCTTGTTACATAAGGATTCCTGTGGGAGAGTATAAGGAAAGCAGGATAATCAATTGCAGTGGCTGTTCTGGATTAATGCGCTCAACTTGGGCACTTTGATTTTTTTTTTTCTGTAAGTTTTAATTCTTGTTCTGCTTCTTTTGTCAGAATCCAGGGGCTATTTAATTGAGGATCTCCTCATAATAGGGAAAAAATATTAGACAGTTTGCATGTGGAAATGCCCACTTTGGGTCTTAGCTAGTTTATATCTCCTAATAATTTCTGTAAATTATTCAAAGTTTTAATAGAGTCCCTATGAATCTGAACCTTCTGAGGCTTAATTGTAATTTTGTCAACAATAGTCCCAAGATAAGAAACGGGAGTAACTTTTTGAATTTTCTCAGGGGCAAGTTTTAACTCTGCTGCAGTTAAGCTCTTTTCTAAGGCCTGATATGCTAAAATGAGAGTCTGAGAAAAGGGAGTAGCATATAATATATCATCCATGTAATGTATCATATAACAAGAAGAAAAAGCCAATCTGACTGGATTTAAGGCTTTAGCTACAAAATTTTGACATATGGTGGGGCTATAAAGCATTCCTTGAGGAAGATATTTCCACTGAAACTGTTTCATACGTTCTTTATTATTGAAAGTAGGCACAGAGAATGCAAATTTCTCACAGTCCTGGGGAGCCAAAGGTATAATAAAGAAACAGTCCTTTAAATCAATAACAAGTGGCCAGCTACCAGGGATCATAGCTGGTGTGGGCAAAACTGGTTGCAGTGCACCCACAGGTTGAATGACTGCATTAATAGCTCAAAGGTCTGTTAAAAGTTTCCATTTGCCTGATTTTTTCTTGATGGGAAACACTGGAGAGTTCCAAGGACTAAAAGATTCTTCAATATGCCCCTTATCCAACTGTTCCTTAACTAATTTATGAAGTGCCTCCAATTTCTCTTGAGTTAATGGCCACTGTTCAACCCAAACCAGGGAGGTTGTAGTCCATTCAAGAGGAATGGGTTTGGGTGGTCCAAGGAGGCTAGACTGAACAGTGGCCACTATGGAAAAGGTGAATATCTGAACCCCCCATGATTACCATGAACCATGGGGTCTTTTGGCTCAACAATTCCTTGATGGTGTTTACCCAGTCCTAACCCTGGAATATGCCCCTGTTTCCTCATTAATTGTTGACTTTGTTTACTATATTGGTTAACCTGGGGAATATAAATTTCAGCCTGCCATTGTTCTAATAGAGCATGTTCCCAGAGATTAATAGTTAAGTCTGCAACATACAGCTGCAAGGTGGCATGTTGCCCATCAGGTACCAGACAATGAAAAATTTGCACACTTTGTTTCAAACCTCTGGGAATGCCAACCAAGTCCCACAACAGAAATAGATGCATCTTGTAATGGCCAAGCAGAGGGCCAATGGTTAGAACTAATGATGGAAATATCAGCTCCAGTATAGTCCTTTAAACAGCTTGTTCTGAATAGTTATTTCACAAACAAAATGAGATTCTAAAATTTTTTCAGTTAAGAATACTCCTGTCATACCTGTACTTCCAAAACCATTTTTCCCTTGGACTTTCTCATTAGCTCCTACAGGAACATAAGAGAGCAACAACAATTGAGCTATGCCATCGCCAATATCAGTTTTCCAAGGAACTGAGGTGGACATGATAACTTGAATCTTCTCTCCTTTAGAGTCACAATCAATTACTCCCATATGCACTCTAACTCCCTGGGAGGTGAGACTGCTCCTCCTGAGAAGCCCAACTGTGCCAATTGGTAAAGGTCCCCTTATTCCCATTTTTACACAGACAGGGGTATCCCCTGGAAGCAAGATAACAAGTTTTGCTGCAGGGATATCTACAGCTGCACTTCCTGCTGTGGTGTGGTATAAGTCCAGGGCACTACAGAGTACTGGGGATTGCTGGGATTGCTTTGCTGAGTAGGGGAAGACCCCTTTTGGAACCGGGCTAGGAGCAGCCTCCTGGAAGTTTCCTGACAAGGGAGTGCCATTCTTATGATAATTAGACCCTTATGATAATTAGACTGACATTGACTAGCCCAGCGATTTCCTTTACCACAGGGGGGGCACAGCTCAAATGGTTTCTGAGCAGAGATATTCGGTCTGGGTGGCATTTTTTTTTTCTCTCAGACCTTTTCTGACAATCTTTTCTCACCGTCACCATTTTTTCCACAACTGAAACATTTTCCAGAGAACCTCTTATTGATTCTCAACCCTGCCATAGCCTGAGCCATCACTGTAGCACGGTGGCCCACCATCCCTACATCCTGGCACAATTTAATATATCCAGTCAAAACCACTTTACCTTTTATGACCCCAATAGCTTTCTGACAATCCTGATTAGCATTTTCATAAGCCATTAGCTGTAAAAGAGTATCAGCAGCTTCTAAATTATTGATCTGTTTTTTGATAGCCTCTTGTAACTGGGCAATAAAATCAGGATAAGTTTCTTTAGGTCCTTGTAATATTTTTTGAAATGACACTGGAGGCTGGCCTTTAGTCTCAATTTCTTCCCAGACTCTTAAGAAACAGTGACTTAGCTGATCATCCGTTGTTAATTGCTGATCTACTCCCGCCCTATTCCCCACCCCCATTAACTGATCCAAGGAAATGGGGATATTATGGGCTCTATTATGAGCAGCCTGAGTCTCTGCATGATCAGTCCACCAGGTTTTGAATTGTAAAAACTCTCCAGACCCTAGGGTGATGCGTTCTAATGCAGACCAGTCACCTGGGATCAACCTAGAGCCTTCAGCCAGCCCCTACACCGTTCCATAGGTAAAAGGAGAATTTGGGCCATATTGTTGCTCTGCTGCTTTTAACTCTTTCAAAATTTTAAATGGGAAGGGTTCAAGGATGAACTCATAAACCCCATTTGGATTTTGAGGACCCACTCCAGGAGCTACTCTTTCTCATACGGTAACCGGAAAGTCCATTTGAAGTGCATTTGAAGTCACCCTCCCTTCTAGTCTGTAAAATGCCTTCTTGTAAAGCTGACAACTTTAGCTGATCATCTTCAAGTACAGGAGAGGGAGGAGGAAGGGGAGGAGGAGTTGGTGGAGGGGAAGGTGACTTTCTAGAGTCAATTAATGAAGGATCTGAAGGCAAAACAACTTTAGATTTAGTATCATCAAAAATTTCATTGGGAGGTACTTCCTCATTTTATTTTTAATTTTTTCTTTCTCATCTTCTGTTTGCAAGTGTTCAAAAATAGACTTAATCATAGTCCAAGTGGGCCAAATAGTAAGGTGTTCTGGAAACAGAACACCTTGTACATGTAATTTTTTAAACTCTTTTCCTACTGTTTCTCAGTCTTTTAATTCTAAACTTCCTATGGCTGGGAACCATGGACAATCTTTTCCTATAATTTCTAAAGGTTCTAAAATTTGAGACTCGCAGGCCTCGGCTCCTCCTTCCTTAAGGAGCTGTTTGAGGAGACAGACATACGGGCGATATTTTGTTGAACTGTTTCCCATCATAACCCTCCTAAAATACCCGAGAGTATCCTTTCTCACCGAGGACTTGGAAGGCCTTCTAAACCACTCAGGGCTCTGTGCTGGGACAACACCTTTAATTTCACTTGAAGCGATTCTTCTTCCTCTTGAGTCCCTGTTCGGGTGCCAGTTGCTGAGACTAGCTCAAAAATAGGTGTGCACTTAGGGAAGGTGACACAGAACTGGAGAAATAAAAGTATGAAAGAAAAACATAAGAGAGAAATTAAAGATGGGACCAGGGGGCTCAACAGCTTCTGGAACTGAGAGCCTCGACCCTAGTTTCCACATCATATTTATTAGAAATTACAAAGCAGTATGTATCTATGTTTATTTTCAAGCCCACTTGTTATTAAAGCTGCAGCACCTGCAATGCTAGGGAACAGGCCATAACAAATTCAAATGTCTCTACACACAGACAATTTTTGTGCTGACTAGACAGCATTTTGTCTAGTCAAGGCCAGTGTTCCTAAGCCCACTCTTCTTATCTACATTATGGAAATGTTCCAACTTCAGGCCAGGTTCCCACCTTCAAATTCAGACTATTTTCCCACAGGGAAGGAAATAGAAACTGTTCAGCTCATAAAACCCCTAAGCTCGCTGCAAGAATAGAACCAACAATTATTATACTCCTACATCCTGAATGATTGGACCACCCATTAATACCCCAGAGTTGGTGAGAACCTAACCTAAAGCCATTTGGGAAAACCCAATAATGGAAAAAAGATTTACCCAGACAAAAGAGTGGGGACATACTCAAGCCACAGACAATGGCTGGTTGAAAAACCGAGTTCCTGGCAGAACCTTGGGAAGACTACCACAAATTGCTCATACCAGAAAGCCTAGTGAAACCCATTGTCTCTTATTTCCATAGACTTATTATGGATGTGAAACTTTTGGTAGATAAATCAATTTCTCATAGGAACCAATCTATATAGAATGATTCAGTTAGCAAGTGATCAATGTTTAACTTGTGCTCAAGCTAATCCTAAAACTCAACCTCCAGCCTAAACCAAAGGAGTACAATACAGAGGATGAAGAGGAGAGGACTGGCAAAGTGACTTTACTGTAATGCCAAGGGCTACTGTAAACTTCAAGTATTTGCTATTGTTCATAGACACTTTCACTAGTTGTGTAAAAGCCTTCCCATGCCATGTGGAAAAAGCTCAAGGAGTAGTCAGTCTTAACAAAATCATTCCAAGCTCTGGACTTCCTATTTCTATACAAAGTGACAATAGGGCAGCCTTTATTTCTAAAGCGACTAAAGATGTGTCCGGACTGTTATAGATTGGTACTTGCATTCTGACTGAATACCTCAAGCCACTGGAAAGACTAAGCAAATGAATCTCATCTTAAAAGATGCCATTGCCAAGATTTAATTAAAAACTCAACTCAAGTGGGATAAAACCCTGCCAATTGCCCAAATGAGGGTTAAGGTTATACCTGAAAGAAGACTTGAATTAAGTCCTTATCAATGTCATATAGAAGACCATTTCTTTAAACTGGATAGGACAGCAATATAGTTTAGTGGATGAGTGCCTGCCTCCCTTGTATGAGGTCCCAAGTTTGATGCCTTGTTCCTCCTTTTAAAAATTCCATGCAAGGAATGTGCACAGAGCTTGGAGGTTACTTAAGGCCAGAAGAGGGGAAGGATGCAGGAAGCAGCCATGTCTGGTGAATCAGCATTTCCTCAGCTGGTGTGGGCATGCACATTGTGGAACCCCAGATAAAACCGGAGATGGTCACACAGACACTGGCTATTTTAATTATTAAAATTGAAATTGAATATAAAATGGTACTGACCAAACTCAGTTTTATTATTTATTACATAGAAAACTATAACATGAATTTTAAGATGAGAAATTCATCTGCATTTGATGAGCATTTGAATGAATTTTGCAAAACCTTGTGTAATGGACCACCCTTAGGGTTTCCATTTTTAAGCATCATTATCCTGAGAAGAAACATTTTGCTCATGGAAGCCACTGAAGGCAATTATTATGGAGACTATTCTCTCAGTCTTTGATTGTTAAATATTATTGTAAACATGTTTTAAAATTTTGTTCAATGTTAATAAAGTTTTCCAAATATGAAATGCTACACAGTTGTTTTGGGTTCTAAATATATAGGGGCTCTTTTTAATAAATTATTCAACAAATTTCATTTTCCTGAGAGAAAAGAAGAGCTTGTAATACAGTTGTGCCCATGGTTCCATATCTTTTTAGATAAACAGACTCTCAGTTAACACCCAGCCCTGCTGCATCACATTTTGTATATTAACAATAGCCCCTGATTAATATTTATGAATACTGAAGTTGGATAAGTAGTGCATGGTGACTGACTGTCAGTTTGACTCACATTGGATTCACCTGGTAAGCTTCAAAATATGTTGAATCCAGTTATATTGAATCTCATTGGCATACAATTTTTCAAATTATCCTCTTTTAAATTCTTTATTTCTGTGGATCAGTCATGATATCCCTCCTTCAATGTATCTTATGTATTTGCATCTTCTCTCTCTTTTTTTCTTTGCTAGTCTAGCTAAAGGTTATCAATTTTATTAATCCTCTCAAAGAACTAGATTTGGTTTTGTCAATTTTTTTCTCATGTTTTTTATTCTCAGTTTCATTTAGCTCTGTTCTAATTTTTGATATTTCCTTTTATCTGCTGGCTTTGGGATTATTTGTTGTTCTTTTTCTAGTTCCTCCCAGTGTGCATTTAGGTGCTTGAATTTAGCTCTTACTTCTTTTTAAATTACAGGCATTTATGGCTAAAAACCTCCCTCCCAGCACTGCTTTTCCAGCATCCAATAGGGTTTTTTTAAAAAGATTTATTTATTTATTTAATTCCCCCCTCCCCCGGTTGTCTGTTCTCTGTGTCTATTTGCTGTGTCTTGTTTCTTTTGTCCACTTCTGTTGTCATCAGTGGCACGGGAAGTGTGGGCGGCGCCATTCCTGGGCAGGCTGTGCTTTCTTTCACGCTGGGTGGCTCTCCTTATGGGGCGCACTCCTTGTGCGTGGGGCTCCCCTATGCGGGGGACACCACTGCGTGACAGGGCACTCCTTGCACACATCAGCACTGCGCATGGGCCAGCTCCACATGGGTCAAGGAGGCAGGGGTTTGAACCACAGACCTCCCATGTGGTAGACGGATGCCCTAACCACTGGGCCAAGTCTGTTCCCCAAAATAGTTGAAGCCACATCCCACATCGGGGCTGAGACCATCCAATAGGTTTTGATACAGTGTGTTCTTATTTTCATTTGTTTCAAGGTAGTTACTGATGTCTTCTGCAATTTCCTTCTTGAGTCACTGTCTAAGACGGTGTTGTTTAACTTCCATATACTTATACTTATTCTGGTGTGCTGTCCCTTATTAATTTACAGCTTCATTCCATTGTGGTCAGATAAACTTTTTCTTTAAAAAATGTCATAAAATTTCAATCTTTCTGAATTCATTGAAATGAGCAAATTTCTATAAACAGACTGCATTGATGAAAGAAGAAATTAATCATCTCAACAGACCAATCACAATTAACAGAACTGAATTAGTCATCAAAAATCTCCCAATTAAGAAGAACCCAGGACCGGTTAGCTTCACAATTGTATTCTACCAATCATTCCAGAAAGAGCTAACACCAACCCTGTTTAAACTCTGCCAAAAATAGAACTGGAGGGAACATTGATTAGCTCATTTTATGATGCCAGCATCACCTTAATAACAAAACCACATAAAGACACAAAAAGAAAAGAAAACTACAGACCAACTCTCTAATTAACCTGGATGCTAAAATCATTAACAAAGCACTTGCTAACTGTATTCAACAGCACATCAAATGAATTATACTCATGACCAAGTGGGTTTCATCCCTGGTATGCAAGGATGGTTCAATATAAGGAAATCAGTCAATGTAATATAACACACTAACAGATTGAAAGAAAAACAATCACATTATCCTCTCTATTGATGTGGAAAAAAACATTTGACAAAATACAGCATGCTTTATTGACCAAAACACTTCAAAATCTAGGAATAGAAGGAAACTTCCTCAACATGATAAAATGTATATGTGAAAAACCCACACCTAACATCATATTCAATAGTGAAGTGCTACAGGCTTGCCCTCTAAGATTTGGAGCAAGACCAGGATGCCCACTGTCAGTACTCTTAATTAACATTGTGTTAGAAATACTTGTTTGAACACTTAGGCAATAAAAAGATACAAAATTCATCCAAATTGGAAAGGAAGAGGTAATATTTCACTATTTACAGATGAAAGGATCCTATACATAGAAAATCCTGAAAAGTCTACAGCAAAGTCTCTAGAGATGCTAAATGAGTTCAGTGAAGTGGTAGGATATAAGATCAACCTGCAAAAATTAGTAGCATTTCTGTACACCAGTAATGAGCAATCTGAGGAGGAAATCAAGAAAAATATTCCACTTACAATTTGCCCCA
This sequence comes from Dasypus novemcinctus, assembly GCF_030445035.2. NCBI lineage: Eukaryota > Metazoa > Chordata > Mammalia > Cingulata > Dasypodidae > Dasypus > Dasypus novemcinctus. Next base: position 7,637,902 of record NC_080694.1, on the reverse strand, counting down.
AGGAGTCAGGACCTCCTCCCTGCTTTGAGAGTACCAAAAAGCCTCAAGCCTGCACACACCCAATCTCCAGCCTGCTTCAAGGAGTTTCCACCACCTCCCTCTCTGAAAAAAACATCACCTAACATCCAACCTGCCCTGAAGAGTCTGCCATCAAACCCACACATAAAGAGATTAATCCTGTCTCACCAGATGAAAATTCAAGGGGTACCCTGAGGTAAGTAGCTGGAGAAACACTTCTAATTATTCTCCAAACCTATCCCTTCCACCCCTCTTCTCTTCCAGACCTATAATTAGGCTAAAGTCACAAGCCCCCAAAGATGAAGTACAAAGTTGACCCATGAGGAAGTACACTATACTCTAAAAGAACTGGATGAATTTTCCAATTTATATACAGAAATCAGGGAATATGACTGGGAATGGATATTAACAGTATATGTTAATGCTGGAAGGAATATAAAGTTGTATTCAGCTGAATTTATTCATAATGGTCTACTAAGCAGATATTCTGGATTCAATATTGCAGTTCAAATGGTTAGAAAGGGTTCTAACAGTTCATTTGAGTGGCTGGCTGAAACATGGACCAAAAGATGACTTACAATTTCTGAGGTTGAGATGCCTGATTTACCCTTGTGTACTATAGATGAGGGGGAACCAAAGGCTTAGAGAGATTGGAATGCTAGAATGGATTCACCATTTAAGATCTGCCTGCCCATCCCAAGACTGTGAGGAATAAATTTATGAGGCTAACTCTATCTCTGTGATGCTTTTCTCTGTAGGTCAGGATTGACTAAGGGAACTACTTTCATGACCCAAGAATTATTAAACAGTATGGGAATGATAGGATCCTGGACTGGCAGAAGCCAAGTAGAAGCACTTAATTGCCAAAGACATGTGGGTTTGTCTACCACAATGAAAGGTACACTCAAAGATCAATCAAAAGAATATGAGTTACATAGTCCCATGGCATTGATTAATATATCATGGGGTACCTAGAAGTAAAAGAGATGGGCAGGCTACTAAATTCTTACTTGATCTGTGTAAACAGCAGTGTTCTAGGTCACGTGAACAAAATCCTAAACTGAATTGCAGAAACCGAGTCATGGCTTCCTAATCAATTCCCAGACTTGAGACAGTTGACAGACCCAGAGATCCTTGAATGAGGGGAAGGCCAGGTCCCCTTGGGATCTGTTAAACCGCTAAAACTTATACTGTTAAACTTCCTCCCAACTTTCCCCCAAAGTGACCTTTAGCATTTAACAAAGGTAACTGCATTGCAGAAAAAGAAGTGATCAGACATTTTGGGGGATTATTAGACACTGGCTTAGAAATGACATTAATTCAAGGAGACTGAAAACATCACTGTGGTTCACCAGTCAGAGTAAGGACTTTTGGAGTTACTCATCCCTGCCTGGGGCTGTGTGGAGGTGCAGGTGTAAGCAGCAATCTATGCTGTGTGGGTCCAAAATGACCAGTTTCCCTGATAGACTTCTGACTATTCCACCTGTGCCCCCAAAATGTACCTGTAGTTACCTGGAGGCACTGGTGCAGGACCTACCTGCTTTCTTCTTGCCAGAGTTGGGGCTGAAGATTAGGTTAGGGCTGATCTGGATGAAAGTGGCTGTTGCCTACATCACTGTTTTCTGTCAGCCAGGCTTCCCCTAATGCTGGCATTGGAGACAAAATGGTGGCTACCTGCCTCTTTTTTTCTTGGACAAGTTCAAACTTTAGTTCTTCTTAGTGTTATACTTCAGACATTTGAATTTACCAATCAGTATCTGAAGTCAGTGACCAACAGTCTCTTCCTCCCATGTTTTTGGGGAATGGTGCTACAACTCCCACCACAAAATAGCTCCTGAGGTGGCTTGTGCCACCTTAGTAGGATGATCACTGGCCTCTGCATCATGGCCTGTATTTTCCCAGAAAGTCTGGTGCAGGTTCCCCCAGCTTCCTCCCTGCCAGAGTTGAGCCTGGACACATGCTAGAGCAGCAATCTGATCTGAATGGAAAGAAGTCAGTCCCTACCAGCACTGTGCTTTTCAGTCTGCCCTGCTTCCCCTCATGTCAGGGACAGAGTTAAAATGGTAGCTCCAGACTCTTTTGGACTTGGGCAGACTCAAACTTTAGCTGTTCTTAGGGTTATATTTTAGCCCACCAAGTTTACTAATCAGAATCTGAAGTTGGTGTCCAACTTTCTTTTCCTCCCCTATTTTTGGGAAATGGAGTTTCTAATTCCAATATTGTAATAGCTCCTGAGGTGGCTTGTGCCACCAGTGGTGGATAGGCACTGGTCTCTGGGGCATGGAATGCTCTACTTATTAATTTTCTCTGCAGATTAGCAGTTTCCTTCCATTCTTTCAAGAATGTTGCAGGATGGTCTTCTGGTGTCCTGGAGCCCCCAGACAGATGCTATACATAGCTCTGGGTGATTACTAACTGCATGTAGTATGAGCTGATTCTATGAGCTCCTAACTCTACCACTACCTTGCTGGTCATGCCTCACTCTTTTTGTTTGTTTTTCTTTTTTCTTAATTACCTCAATTCAAGCATTTGATTTCATTCTATTTTTTCCTTTGTAAATTATATCTACTTCTATGCTATTTTTTTTCTCCTTAGAGATTTTAAGCTGCATATTTAACTTATAAAAAAACTGTTAATAAACATCTTTTTTCCCTATGGTGTAATGCAAGGATCCAGACCAGCAAACCCTCCTCTTTGCTTATATACTATGATAGATACTGCTGCTTGTTTCTTGAAAACCCATTCTTTTTCTTTTTGATGCAGTCTTAAACTACACTTTCAAGCCTTCCTCATAATTAGCTATGACCAGGTGACAGAGAACTGATATATTTCATCTCCAAGCCTGGCTCATGAAAACTTCCTATGCTTGTTGAATAGTTTAGCTTTATGTTTATTTTTAATTCTCTAAGATATTATTATAATTTTTAACATACTATATTTGGTTGTTTTTACCTCTGTATTTAACATTTTCTTTGTCATTTCTTATTTCATCTCAGACCTTCCTCTTATGATCTTGTTTCTTTTTCCTGAAACATATACTTTAGATGTTCTTACCAAAGGTCTGTAAATTTTTTAATGTCAAATAACCTCAATTTTTGTTTATCTGAATATTTTTTCTCTTGAACAAAATTTTCACTTGTCATTCAAAAATCATAAAATAGTAAAACATTTTAAAAAAAGAAATGCAATCCATCTTCAACAAAACCCATAGAATTTTGCTGAAAGTAAAGACTAACAAATGGAAAACGTATCATTTTATGAACTGCAACATTCTTTAGTGTTTTTGTGACTTGAAGTTGTCCTAAATAATATGGCAGGGACAGATGCTGGACATTATACATCCTGCCATAACCCACTGAATGTATTGGGGAGAGTATAAGCTACAATGTAAACTATAATCCATATGGTTCAGCAGTGCTCTAAAATGTATTCACCAAATGCAGTGAATGTGCCACAATAATGAGGGAGGTTATTGATGTAGGAGAAGTGTTGTGAGTGGGGGGTGGGGTATGTGGGAACCTCTCATAGTTTTTAATGTAACATTATTTGTGATTTATGTATCTTTAAAGAAAAATTTTATTGAAAATATGTATTTAGAAAAAGGAAGTCAGTAGAAGCCAGAAACCTGAAGAAACCAGAGAATGAAGCAATTTCCCATGTGATAGAGGTAGAGATGGAAGCCAAGGTATGATAAGGATTATGGCAAGCTACTATGAGAATGCTAAAGACTCTGGGAGAAAGTAAGCCGTGATGATGCTGTGATATAGGACTTCTAGCCTTCAAAACTATGAGCCAATAAATTCCTTTTCTTTAAGTGAAAAAAAAAAGATATGAATTCCTTCCAATTTGATCTATAGATGCAGTGTAATCCCAATGTAAATTCTGGCAATATTTTTGGTCAAATAGATACGTTGATTAAGCTGATTCTAAAATTTTTGTGGAAAAAAATGACCTAGAATGTTTAAAACCATTTTTAAAAAGAAGAACAAGTTTGCAGGACATATATGACCTGATTTCAAGATTACTATAGAGCTAAATTAATAAAAAGACAATATGGTTTTGGTGGAGCAGATATATAGATCAATAGTTCAGAAATTGACTCACACCTTTATGGTAAATTGATTTTCAACAAAGGTGTGAAAGCAATTTACTGGGGAAGGGAACATCATTTCATAATGGTGCTGAAACAAATATATATCCATAAGGAAAAATGAATATCAACTTTACTTCACCATATTTATAAAGATTAACATGAAAAACAGTAGAGACCCAAATGTAAAAGTTAAAAGTATAAGACATCTTGAAGAAAACAAATGATAAAATCTTTTTGCATTATTGGATTGGAAAATTGTCTTAGATATTACAGAGAAAGCATAAACCATAAAAGAAAAACTTGATAAAATTGAATTTATCAAAATTAAAATGTTTTGCTCTTCAAAAGAAAAATTAATGAAATCAAAAGAAAACTATAGAATTGAAGAAAATGCCTACAATACATTTAGATGCCAACTCACTTATATGCACAAATATAAGAATACAAAGTACACAATTTAAAATGAGCAAAAGATATTTTACAAAAGAATGGTCAATGTGGATGTGGAAACATGCTCAGCATCACTGGTTATAAAGAAAATGAAAATTAAAACCACAATGAGAGGTGACTGCACATCATTAGGATGCTGATAAAATGAGAATAAAAGTATCACTGAGGATGTGAAGGAACTTGGGCTCTCATACTCTTATGCTGGGACATAAAATGACAAAAACTGCTATAATAATTAAATATACACCTATCACATAACCAAGTATCTCACGTTAGGTATGAAGTGAAAACTTGTCTACCCAGAGATAAAAGTTTATAACAGCTTTATTCACAATAACAAAATGTGGAAAAAGTCTAAATATCTTTAGGGAATAAATAAAATGTGGTATATCCACACAACAAAATACACCACAGGGGAAAAAAATGAATGAACTACTGATAAATGACACTGCGTGGATGAGCCTGAAAATAATTATTCTAAGTGAATAAAATTGTGACACAATAAAGCACACAATGTATGATGACATTCATATTAAAAAATGAGGAAATGCAAACATCTGTACAGTTTGGGGTCAGTGGCAGAGGATGGCATGTATTATGAAGGGGCTTGAGGAAGCAGCATTTTCAGTGGCAGAGAAGTTTTTTATTTCTGGTGGTGGGTTCACTGGTATATGATCAATAGAATTTCATTTAATTGTAAAAACAAAAATTTAAAAAAACCTTAGGAAAGAGAAAGAAGTTGATGAACAGAGTAAAATCGCAATCAGATGCCTCAATATCAAGAAAAAATGACAAGACATACTAAGAAACAGAAAGATATGGCCATGCAAAGGAACAAACCAAGAACCTGAGACGAAACACAGGAATAAAGGAAACTAATCAATGATGTTCATACAAATCTCCTTAATCAGTTCAAAGTTTGAAGGAAAATAAGACTAATGAGGTGAATGAATTCAAGATGGCACTATATAAGCATAAAGAAAATTAGAAAGCCTGTAAAGAAAAGTACAGAACTTATGGAAATGACACAATAAATGAGGTTAAAAACACATTAAAGGTATATAATAGCGAATTGATTTTGCTGAGGATAGAATTAGAGAATTAGATGACAGCACTCTACAATGGAAAAGACAGAAAAACCAAAAGAGAAAAGAATGGAAAAATTGAACAGGGATTTGGGGAATTGTATGATAGCAAGAAACACATAAACATATGCATTATAGAAATCCAAGAAGAAGAGAATGGAAAAGTGACAGAGAATTTTTAAGGAAATGAAAAATTTCCAATCCATATGAAAAACGTGAATATCAATATTCCAGAATTTAAACAGAATAAATTTGAAGAGATTTCCTCTGAGATATATACTATTCAGAATGTCAAATATCATACATAAAGAGAGATTTCTGAGAGAAGCAAGAAAAAAGCAATGTATCACTTGCATGGGAGCCTCAATAAGTAATTTCTGATGTCTCATCAGAAACCACGGAGGTAATAAAATAGTGGTATAATATATTTAAGGTATCAAAAGAAGAAACTGCCAGCCAAGAATTCTGTCTCATGCTTTATAAGTATGCCCCAGGAGACCCTCCTCACATGCATCCCCCATCACTGACGTCTCACACCAATGATCCTCACCTGCCATATTTGTAAAATTTCTGTAATTCAAAACTGTTTTTGAAAATGAAGCCAACAAAATAACCAAATAAAATTATTGGAAAATGAAATAATAATGATAGTTTTCAAAATAATAGTTAAAAAACAAATATTTTTAAAATCTGAAATTAAAAATATTTTTAAAAATTAAAAAGTTTTACATTGTGTCTTTCATCACTGTAAGATCTGTAGTCATATATATATAATGACTTTTTCTTCCATATATTCCTACAGTATCTTATTTTTTTCATTTTAACTTAAAGAAGCTTAAGGTTAAAGAAAAGTCACATATAGAATGTAGGGAATTCACTTATACCCAACATCTTCCCCGTTTCCCCCTTTCACCTATTAATAACACTTTACATGTGGATGGTGTATTTGTTAAAATTGATGTACAAATATTGAAGCATGTTTACTAACCATGGTCAATGATTTACATTATTGTTTACATTTTGGACCATAGTCAATATAAATTTGATGAAATTTACCATAGCCTGTATCTACCATTACAAGATAATGTAGAATAATTCCAATGCACCAAAATATGCCATGTTCCATGAATTCTATTCCTCCCATCAGAATCCACAGCAACCACCACTCTTTGAAGAACAAGATCCATAGTTACTTGCAACTACACTGAGGGCTTGATATACTGGTCTGTCTTCCCCTATCAGGCATAGATTATGCTCTTAAGAGACTTCTGCCCCTTGCTTTGAGAATTTAGCAAGACTCTCCAGGATGGAAGTCTTACAACTTGCCATTCATCCACTCAGTGATACAACACACTGTGACAAGATGATCACTCACAGTCCCTAGAAGCCTTCCCCAGCTATGCCCTGTCCTGCATACCTCCCACATCCAACACCATAAACCAACAAATATCCCCTGCCATATTTGCTAAAAGAACATTTCCAAAGTTGTACTCTCAACCACATACCTGCTAATCCCCAGAGGTCACCTTCTCCCTCACCCAACCCTCCCTGCCATTTCCATGGACAGTCAAAACTACCCACGTCCTAACCATTCACATACCAGCTCCACCCAACCCAATAGTATCACTGCACCACTGTCATGTCCATCCACTGCACAACTACACACTTCTGCCTTTTCATAGAATTTGCCTATATATACATTGGTTCACAGCCCTCTAATCCCTTTCTGTCCCCTATAAACCTATCTTCCAGGCTCTAGCTCTGTGTGACTGCACAATTTGCTTAATTCATATCAGTGAGGTAATGTAATATTTGTCCTTCAGTGCCTGGCTTGCTTTACTCAACATAAGGTCTTTAAGATTCATCCATGTTATACCATATGTTAATATTGCATTCATTCTTACGGCTGAGTAAAATTCCATTCTATGAATATAGCACAGTTTGCTTATCCATTCATGTGTTGATGGACATTTGGGTTTTTTCCAAATTTTGGCAATAGTGAATAATGCTGCCATGAACATTGCTTTGCATATATCTGTTCATGACCCTGCTTTTAATTCTTCTGTATTTCTACCCAGAAGTGGGAACAATGGATCATATGATAGTTCTATAGTTAACTTCCTGAGGAACTACCAAACTCTCCTCCACAATGGCTGCACCATTCTATATTCCCACCAGACCAGTAGTGGATGAGGGTTCCCATTCCTCCACATGCTCTCCAACACTTGTAGTCAGCCACCAGTCTAATGGGTGTGAGATGCTATCTCATTGTAGTTTGGATTTGCATTTCCCTAATAGCTGGTGATGGCATTTTTTTCATGTGCTATTTAGCCATATGAATTCCTCTTGTGAGAAGGGTCTATTGAAATCAGTTGCTCATGTACTAGTGGTTTTTTTTTTTCATTTTGAGATGAGGATTTCTGTATATATTCTGGATATAAGGTCAGTATTGGATAGATGATTATCAAATATTTGATTACATGAGCTGGTTTTTCACTTAATTAAGTCCTTCATTGTACAAGTTTTTAAAATTTTGAGGTGGTGCCATTTATGTTTTCTTTCTTTGCTCATGGTTTGGGTGTAAAATTCATGAAATTATTTCCTAAAACCAGATCTTATATATGCTTCCCTATATTATCTTACAAGATCTTTATGGTCTTGGTGCTTATATTTATATCTTTGATCCATCTTGTGTTAATTTTTGTATAAGGTGTGAGGATGGTGTTCCTCTATCATTCATTTGGGCATGGCTATCCAGTTCTTCTAGCACCATTTTTTGAAGAGACCATTCTCTCCTAGTTGATTTGGTATGGTGGCCTTGGTTGAATATCAGTTGACTGTATACATAAGGATCTATATCAAAATTCTCAATTCAGTTCCATTGGTCAATTTGTCTATCATTGTGCCAATATCATGCAGTTTTGACCACTGTAGTTTTGTAGAATGTTTTAAAGTTAGGTAGTGTGTTTTCTCCAATTGCATTGATTCATTTTTTTATGTTGAACCATCCTTGCACATCAGGGATGAACTCCTATTGATCATGGTGTATAATTCGCTTGATGTGTTCTTGAATAAGATTAGCAAGTATTTTGTTGAGTATTTTAGCTTCTAGGTTCATTAGAAATATTGATCTATAGTTTTCCTTTCTTGTGGCATCTTTTTTTGGCTTTGGTATTAGGGTGATGTTGACATCAAACAATAAATTAGGCAATGTTCCCTCCACTTCTTTTTTTTTCCTTTGGAAGAGCTTAAGCAGGAGATTGGTGTTAGTTCTTTCCAGAATTTTTTGTAGAATTCACCTATGAAAGCTTCTGGTCCTGGGCTCTTCTTTTTGGGAGTTTTTGATGACTAAACCTTGCTAATTTTGATTAACTGTTGAGTTCATAAATATCTTCTTTCATCACTGTAGGCTGCACATGTGTTTCTAGGAATTTGTCCATTCCCCCTAAATCATTCATCTTCTTGCAATACAATTTTTCAAAATATCCCCTTATGATACTCTTTTTTATTCCTGTGGGATTGGTCATGATATCCCCTTCCTCATTTCTTATTTTATATATTTGCATCTTCTTTTTATTCTTAGTCTAGCTAATGGCTTGTCAATTTTATTTATCTTCTCAAGAACCAACTTTTGATTTTGTCTCTGTTTTCTCGTGCTTCCTTTTTTTTTTTATTGACTTTGTAATAATATTACATTAAAAAAAAATATATATGAGGTCCCATTCAACCCCACCACCCCCACCCCATCTCTCCCCCCCCCCCCCCCAGCAACACTCATTCCCATCATCATGACACATCCATTGCATTTGGTAAGTACATCTTTGGGCACCTCTGCACCTCATGGTCAATGGTCCAGATTATGGCCCATACTCTCCCCCATTCCATCCAGTGGGCCCTGTGAGGATTTACAATGTCCAGTGATTGCCCCTGGAGCACCATCCAGGGCAGCTCCATGCCCCAAAGACGCCTCCACCTCTCATCTCTTCCTGCCTTTCCCCATACCCATCAGCCACCATGTCCACTTTTCCCAATCCAATGCCACCTTTTCTATGTGGACATTGGATTGGTTATGTCCATTGCACCTCTACGTCAAGAGGAGGCTCAGATTCCACATGGATGCTGGATGCAATCCTCCCACTTTCAGTTGTAATCACTCTAGGCTGCATGGTGTGGTGGTTGTCCTTCTTCAACTCCATCTTAGCTGAGTGTGGTGAGCCCAATAAGTCAGATTGTAGGTGCTGGAGTCTGTTGAGGCTCAGGACCTGGCTATCACATTGTCAGTCCAGAGATTCAAATCCCCTAAATATATCTTGAACCCCAACACTAACTGCAACTCCATCGTGCTTCCTTATTTTCTAGTTCATTTAGCTCTGCTCTAATCTCTATTATATCCTTCTTTCCACTTTGTTTGGGGTTAATTTAATCTCTTTTTTATATATACATTTATGGGTATGAATTTCCCTCTCAGAACTGCTTTTGCTGAATCCCGTAGGTTTTGATACATTGTATTTCTTTTTTTTAAAGATTTATTTATTTATTTCTCTCCCCTACCCCCATTTGTCTGCTCTCTGTGTCCATTTGCTGTGTACTCTTCTGTGACCACTTCTATCCTTATCAGCGGCACCAGGAATCTGTGTTTCTTTTTGTTGCATCATCTTGCTGTGTCAGCTCTCCGTGTGTACAGTGCCATTCTTGGGCAGGCTGCAATTTCTTTCATGCTGGGTGGCTCTCCTTATGGGGTGCACTCCTTGCATGTGGGGCTCCCCTATCCGGGGGACACCCCTACATGGCAGGGCACTCCTTGCATGCATCAGCACTGTGCATGGGCCAGTTCCACACATGTCAAGGAGGCCCGGGGTTTGAACCATGGATCTCCTATGTGGTAGGCAGATGTCCTATCCATTGGGCCAAGTCTGCTTCCGCATTGTATTTCCATTCTCACTTATTTCAATGTAGTTACTGATTTCTTCTGTAATTTCCTCCTTGACCAATTGATTGTCTAAGAGTAAATTAACTTGCCTATCTCTGTGCTTAATTGGCTTCTCTGACCCAGCTTCATTCCATTTGGTGAGATAAATTACTTCGTATAAATTCAATCTTTCTTAATTCATGAAGAGTTGTTCTGTGGACTAGCATGTGGTCTATCCTGGAGAATGATCCCTCTGTACTCAAGAAGAATGTATACTACACTGTATTTGGGAGTAATGTTCTGTGCATGTCTATTTGGTCCAGATCCTCTAATGTATTATTCAAGGTCTCTTTTTCTTTCTTGATTCTGTCAAGATGTTCTGTCTAATGGTGATAATGGTATATTAAAGTATCCCACTATAATTGAAGAGGCTTCTATTTTTTCCACTTAGTTTTTCCAGTGTTAGCCTCATGGATTTTGAGGCACCCTGGTTAGGTGCATAAATGTTTATGATAGTTCTTTCTTCTTGATAGATTACCACATTTATCAATATATAGTGTCTTTCTTTTTCCCTTAGAATAGTTTTGCATTTTCAGTCTATTTTGTCTGATATTAGTATAGCCAATTTTTGGTTATTGTTTGCATGAAAAGTTATTTTCCAACCATTCAATTCAGCTTCCTTGTATCCCTGGTCCTACAGGGAGATTTTGTAGACAATATATATAGATGGGTCATGTTACCCTTATCCATTCTCCCATACTCTTGACTGGGGAGTTTAACCCATTAATGTTCAATGTTATTACCTACATTAGTCATATTTTCTGTAGGTTTATATATGTTTCTTTTCTATCTCTTTAGTTATTTTTACCAATAATTTTGTTTCTAACACTCTCTTCCACTCTCTCTCTACAGTTTTATTTTTCCTTTCAGCCTGGAGAATTCTCTTAATATTTCTTGAATGACAGGTTTCTTATTGACATCTTCCTTTATTTCTGTTTATCTGTGAATATTTAGAATACTCCATCATTTTTGAATGACAGCTTTGCTGTATACAGAATTCTTGACTGACAGTTTTATTTTTTCTTTTAGCACTGTAAATATGTCATACCACTGCTTTCTTGCCCCATGGTTTAGATGAAAAATCAGCTCTTAATCCTATTATGTGATGGATCTCTTTTCTCTTGTTGCTTTCTTTTTGTCTTTTAGCATTGGACAATTTGTTAAGCATATGTCTTGGGGTAGATCTTTCAGGATTAATATTGTTTGGTGTGCACTGCATTTCCTGGACATGTATATCCATGTCCCTCAGAAGAGTTGGGACATTTTCAGTCATTATTTCCTCCAACACTCCTTCTGGCCCCTTTCCCTTCTCTTCTCCCTCTGGGATGCCTATAATGTGTATTTTTGTGCGTTTTGTGTTATCATCAAATCCCTAAGTCCCTTCTGGATTTTTTCTATCTTTTAATCTCTTTGTTCTACTATCTGTCTGATTTAAAATGTGCTGTATCCCACATCACTGATTCTTTCATCTGCCTATGTAAAGCTGCTGTTATATGCTTCCAGTGTATTTTTTTTTTCTTGGATTGTACCATTCATCACTATTGTATCTGTTATCTTTTTATGTATGTTCACAATTTTCTCAGTAGGTTCCCCCAGTGTCTTCTTAATATCCTTAATCTTTTATTCACTTCATTAAGTTGATTAATGATATTTGTTTGGATATTTCTGATTAGTTGTTCCATATTTTGCATCTCATCCTGCTTTTAAGTTTGTTTATTAGACTAGCCCATATCTTCCTGGTTCTTAGTATGGCATCACTAGCTATTAGGAAATGCTGATCAAAACTAAAATGAAATAATTTTTTCATGCCTTATAGAATGGTAATTTAAGAAAATAGAAAGCTATGTGTGCTGGAGAGGATGTGGAGAAATATGAACACTCCTTCACTGTCGGTGGGAATGTAAATGGTGTTACTTCTGCAGAGAATGATTTGATGGTCCCGCAGGAAGATAAATATAGAACTGCCCTCTGTTTCAGCCATCCTATTTCGAGGAATATATACAGAAGGACTGAAAGCAAGGATGCTAACAGGTATTTGCACACCCATGTTCATAGTGGTAATGCTGACAATTGCTAAAAGATAGAAACATTAAATGTCAATCAACTGATGAATGGATAAACAAAATGTAGTATGTACATACTATGGAATACTATTTGGGTGTAAGAAGAAATGAAATCAGGATTCATGTGACAACAGGATGAACCTTGATGATATTATGTTGAGTAAAATAAGACAGAAACAAAAGGATGAATGTTGTATGTTCTTAGTCATATGGGCTAAATACACTTAGTAAATTTAAGGAATTACTTTATAGAGTATAGATTAGTAGGTGACAGAATATTGGTTAAGAAGGGGAGATGTTACTGAATGTATGTAGAATGTTTAATAAGGCCAAGTGTAAATATATTGTAATGGATAGAGTTGATATCAGCACACTATAATGACTATTACACACACTGCTTATTTATAACCTGGGATTGTAGTTGCAAGATGTAGTCTAGGGAGGTAATGTTAATTGAATGACAGCATAAGGGTAATCTTGGGGTTGTATAAAATAGTGATTTTGGTGGTAGGTGAGGATTGTGGTTAATACTATAAATACAGGAATGTTCTTCAACTACAAGGTGTTAAGAATTTGTTGATAAATAGGAAAAATATAATTAATATAATTTGTGGCCTGTACTTACCAGTAATGTAATATTTTTGTAGAAATGGTAAAGAAGGTACTCTATCACTGCTAAAGATAAAAAAACACATGTTTAGTTTTATGAACTATGAATAAGATTAAACAGTATTTTTTTCGATTTCTTAATTCAGAAGGAGACGTCGGTCATGACATTTAACCTATGTCTAATCATTTACATATTTTTTATGGTCTAAAAAGTGCTTGTTTCAAAGGCTGTGAGGGAACAAACTAAAATTTGGACTTTTCCATCTCTGAACCTATAAATGAGTCTATAACAATTATGAAGCAAACAACCCAGTGTCCACATATTCTTCCATCCAGCTGGTCAGAAAATATCTAAATACTAAAATCTTCAGTAACATAAGCCCACTGTCCAAGATGCCCAAGTATTGGAATTCCTTTTCATTCTGGCTAATATTCAAATGTAAAAAGAATACTACTGCTACTACCACTACTAATAACATTAACGCCCCACCAGTAATCTTATTCAAAAACACTCCCATCCAACGAAAAAGACCACCATCCCCTTTCAGGAAGCGGACAGGTGGGCAGGCGGTAGGGCTCCACCTGGAGAACCAGGCAGCCGAGCGCCGGGAGGCAGGAAGTGTCGCAGGGCAGGGCCGAGGAAGGGGACCAGATCTAAGGGCGGCCCCCCACGGAGCCACCAGTGCGTGGAGGTGGGAAGAGAGCAGCCCTTTAGCCCTCGGCACCGCCCCGGCCGTGTTCAGTCCACCCGGGCTTGGGCCACGACCGGGGAGAGCCCGAGCTTGTAAAGTCCCAGCGCCGAGCCCGGGCCCCGGCTCTGCCCTTAGCCGGGAGGAGGGAGGCTGGAGCCAGGCACGGCGCCCGCGGACCCGGCCTCCCGCCGCCGCCCGCGGAGGTGAGAGTGGGTCTGGGAGCCCGGCGCCCCCCTCCCTCCAGCCGAGGCGGGGCCGGCGGGACGCAGCCCGCGGGGCGGGAGGTCACGGCTGCGGGGCCCAGGCGAGGGCAGCGACCTCAGCGGTCCCTTTGGCCTCGCGGCCTGCAGGGCCTCGTCCTCCTCCCGCAGCAGCTTGGACGGAAGGAGCTGGGGCTGCTCGCTCAGCTCCTGAGCCTCCAGGCCGGAGCGCGGCGCCGTCTCCACCGCGGGAGGAGAAGCCGGGACGGCTGAGGGGGCGGCGGACTGAGGACCCTCAGTGAGGGCTCCTGGCGCCGCCGCGCTCCCGGGGGACGCAGCCCGAGAAGCCGCGGCGGCGGCGGTTGTGGCAGCCCCGACAGGTCCCGCCTCCTCGCCCGGCCGGCCCCGCCCCCACGGCCGGAGCCGGAGGGAGAAGTGGGAGGCCTTTATGTATCTTTCTTAAACTGGAGAAACAATTGTTTGTTTTTAGGATTAAATAAGATAAACGTGGCTGGACAGAATATTTTAGATTAATGCTTCCCTAAATTGTTAAGCTTCTTTTTCTATTATTCTATTTTTTGAACTTCAGATAAAGTTAGGAAAAAAATCAGGGAGGGAGGGGGTTCCCTGCTTCCCAAGTGGGAGGTCCTGGGATAAATCCCTGGTACCTACTAAAAACAAAACGAACAAATGAATCTCTCATTAGGGATCAGATGTAGCTCAGTGGGTGAGCGCCTGTTTCGCATATATATACAGGGCCTAGGTTGACTCTCTGGTACTTTTAAAAAAAAATTCAGTGGCGGATGAGTGACGTCATCAACACAGCGACGGAAGACACATCCTGGAAACACCTCCCCTGATACTCGAGAATGGCAGAGACTGGAGGACACCACAAATGCTGAATTGAACAAAGGGAAAAATATCAGGTAGGAAATGCCCATCCAGGTCCTTTTCCCTTCCCTCTCAGCGGGTCCGTGCAACGCTTGGGAGTCCTCCAGAGGCAGCCAGCAGCCTGGATACCTCTCACCCGGGAAACGGATTCTAGTGGACCTCCGAGCAGCGCGGTAGAACCCCATTCATATCCAGGTACACAGACAGAAGCTCACAGAGACCTAGTGCTGAAAACAAGCGGCTGAGGAATGCTGGGAACAAAAAGGCCCGCATTTTAGGAGGATAGGGAGTAGAATCGCAGCAGAATGGCTATGGCCTAGTGGCGCCCTCACTCAATCCAGTTAGTTACTATTGGTGGAATTCATTAAATGCAGAATGGACTCTTCTGGGGGTCCCACCTTTCTGGAATGACTCTGTCTGACTGTCAGAGTTAGGATAACCTAGTAGTGAAGACATTTTTGGCAGAAAAACCTCATGGAGAAAAATGGAGGGGGAGGGTTGAATTGAACTGCTGCTGTATTAGAGAGTCCCAGAAATGAAAAGTCTAACAACAGTGGGGCACTGAGTGAGGAAGAAAATTTAAACAAATCATAGGAGCTGGGGCCAAATATCTGCACAAAAACAAACAAAACAGGACAGATCAAGAATCCTGGAAAAGGAGGAGAGGAAATAACCTGCCAAGATATGGCAGGTTGTTATGTTCCAAGTTCTGGGGAATGGAGCACTTACAAGAGGTAGGAACTAAGTTAAGCATTAGTTTTCTGATGCAGATCTTAGCATGAACGACTCCAGCTAGGGCCCCCAGTTTGATCTGGCCACTAAGAGTTGTGATCAAAATGTGAAGTGTTGAGCCCATTTGCAGTTACTGCCTAAGATCTTGGTGTAGTACTTGCAGATTATTTTTATGTTGGCTCATAGATGGTCATCATGCCAGTTTTTCCATGATTATTTCATGTCATCCCAGACATAAATCATTTGCTGGATCACAAGTATCTGGGGACACATTCAAAACCCTTGAGAGAAAACAGTACACCAGGGAAACTACAATGAGTACTAGATTGATAAAAGGCCCAACTACTACATAGTTATCTCCTGTCTTTGAGGAAGGCCTTACCTGTTTAAACCGTGTGGTCTCTTCAATTATTTCATGCAATTGGGTCTCAAATTCCTCAGAATTATGTACCCAGGTACAACAAGTGATGTTGGCAATGGCAAAAATGCCTCATTTCAGCTTATAAGTAACAAATTTGGCAAAGCTATTATCTAAAACATGTTTAATTTTTTAAAATGATATTTGCATTTACTTCTACGTATTCTCTATTTTCACTGGAAATATTAAAATTTTGTTTTCCTTAGTTTCTGGAATTATAGGAGTATTGAAAATTTATATATGTGCCAACTTGAATACAGCTCTTTAAATGAATTCCATAAGTTACTTTGGAAATAGCATTCAGAGGTAGGAAAATGTCATTCAACAGACATGCAGACAGATACAAATACAGAGCTTATAGTTCCAATTAATATTAATTTAGCCATTTGTCAGACACAAAAACAAATAAAGAAAACATGAAATTCCTCTGAGCTTACACTTTCTCATTTCTCTTTTGCAAAGAGTCCTTTAAAGAAACTATTTTTCTTGCATTTCTTAGTAAATTCTAGCATTAAATATAGTAGGTATTCCATTTAGCTGTTTAGTTTTGGCGCTCCTTTTCTGGAGTGATGAGTAATTTTGTCTAATTGGACATTTCCCAAAGTGGACATGATAATTCCAGATTGTCTTTGATGAGATCTTGCATTTTGTTTGATAGATACAGCTTCCAGCCCCTGTTTTTTAAAAAGAGACTTTATATAACTGTTACATAAAAATATAGGGGATTCCCATATGTCCCACTCCCTCTGCCTACCACACTATATCACATTAACAAGATCCTACATTAGTGTGTTATATGTTTTAATTTATGGACACATACTCAAGCATTGCCATTAACCGTGGATTAAAGGTCATGGTATAGTTTATACTCTGTCATGCACAATTTTGTAAGTTATGACAAAATATATAATGGCCTGTATCTGTCATTGCAAAGTCATTCAAGACAATTCCAGTGTCCCCCAAATGCCCCCGTTTTATACCTTTTCCTCCCTCTCCCTCCCCACAGAACCTCCAGTGGCCACTCCCTCCACATCAAGCTAAAAGTTCTTCCATTGCTAAAGTAATAAGTTTATAATAGAATAATAGTAAGTCCATTTTAGTCCATTGTTCATTCCACAATCTTGAGCATTTTGGAATGGTGATGCCTACTCTGCCTCTAATTGAAAGGGGACTTAGATCTCTTGGGACAGATGGATGGAACTATCTTGCAGACTCTCTTAGTTCCTTGGGATGGATTTTGTCTTTCATCATCACATTGTGAGTTGTCCTGGGTGAGTCCAATGAACTGGAGAGTAGGGTTTGCAACTCTGCTGACATTCAGAACCCAACTGTCATGTGGACAGACCAAATATTTAAGTGTCTTGGACATAAACATATCAAGTATAATACTAACTATAGCTTCAAATAGAAGAGGCAGAAGAGCCATGTGTAGGGAAACCATAGATGAATCCAGCTCTGTCACAATGAGGAGAATAAAATCCACTGTCAGGGTGCCAAACTCCTGACTCTTTGCCCTGCCTCTAGTGTCTGGATGTCTTTGGAGTCCACAGGAGCCCCACTATTTGAGGCACTGTGTACTGTGGCAGTAAGATTCTGCTGAGATGCGCATAAATATAACCTTTAGAATGACATACTGGCTCACTTTGAAATCTCTTAGCCATAAAAACTCATTTGTATTTACCATTTCCTGTTTTGGTCAAGGTTTTTTTCCAGGTTTATTGCTACTTGGTACTTGGGTAATAATCCTCTAGTGTCAGGGAGGCTCATCCCCAGGAGTCCTGTTCCATGTTGGGGGGAGATAGTGTATTTATATCCTGAGTTTGATTTAGAAGCCACATTTGGCAACAAGGAGGCCCTCAGAAGGTAACTCTTAGGCAGCATATGATTTCATCTAATTACAGAAAATTTTATGAAGTCCAAAGGAAACCTCATATACACAAAAGGAGTTATATTTTCCACTCCCCTTAATCCCTGTCAACCTTTAATCATCTTCCTGTCTCTATTGATTTGCCTGTACTGGATATTAAATGTAATGGAATTGTTTAAAAAAATGTGACCTTTTCTATCTTGCCTAAATTTTGAAAACAGCATCTTTTCAAGTCTTTTCCATGGTATAGCTTATACATTAATTCCTTCCATTTTATGACTGAACAAAATTCCAATGTATGGATATTATACATTTTGCTTATATACTAGGTAATAGCAATTTGGGTTGTTTCTGTTATTGTAAATAATGCTAATATGAACATTTGTACACAATTATTTGAATATCTTTCTTCAGTTTGGGGGATTATCTAACAAGGAAGAGAACTGCTAGATCATCAGCAAATTCTGTGTATTTCTTATGAGGAAGTGCATAAATATTTTTCAAGGGGTTGTACCATTGTACATACCTACTAGTTATGTACAAGGATTCCAATTTCTCCATGTCCTCATCAACAGTTATTTTAGACTTTCAGAAAATTGTAACTATCCCAGAAGATTTGAAGTACTGTCATATTTCGGTGTTGATTTCCATATCTCTAATAACTAAAGATATTGAGCATTTTTTCATGTGTTTTTTTCCAATTGTATATATTCCTTGAAAAAATGTCTATTTAAGTACTTTGCCCATTTTTAATCAGATTATTTGTCTATGTTCAAGGATAAGGATTTAAAAAAAAAATACATATGTTCTGTGATATTAGGCCCTTCTCAGATAATATGACTGGAAACTATTCCTTTATGTAGGTTATCTTTTTACTTTCTTGATAGGGTTTCCTTTGATTAAAAGGTTTTTAATTTTTGTGAAAAACAATTTGTCTATTTTTACTTTTATTGATTTTAATGTCATATCTAAGCATCAATTGCCGAATGAAAAGAAATGAAGAATAACACCTGTATTTACTTGTAAGTGTGGTATAGTTTTGCTGTTATATTTACATGTCTAAATGACAGTTATTTAAGGTAAAGATCAAAATTCATGCTTTGCATTTGCATATCTAGTTGTTCTACCACCATGTTGTGAAGACACCGTTCTTTCCTGAATTCAAGACCCTGGTGCCATGTATGTTAAAAAAAAAATAGATGATATTTATATATAGGTATATTCTGAAGTATCAATTCTATTATTTTAGATGTTTACCTTTATGCCAATATCACACTATCTTAATGTGTGTAGATTTGTAATACATTTTGAAATATAGAATTGGATACCTTGTAGTTTTGTTCTTTTTCAGTATAATTTTATCTATTAAGGTGTCTTTATAATTCCATGATTTCAAGGGTAAGCTCTTATATTTATTTTGTTTAAAACAAATCAACTTTATTGATATGTATTAATAAAGCATAAAATTCATCTGAATTGTACACTGAGTGGTATTTGGTATAACCACAGAGTTGTGCATTCATGTCATTATTAGAGCATTTTCATTAAGAGGTGAAGAATTTTCTTATTTCTTTGTTTTTTGTTTATTATTATATTCATTTTTTTAAGTGGGCTATGAGATTTTGATAAGCATTCATTGTATTTCTAAATGTCTTGAGGGTAGAATTGCCACCTTAAGTGTATTAAATCTGCCGTTCAATTAAATAGGATATCTTTCCATTTATTTATCTCCTCTTTATTTTCTTTCAGCAATATTTTATCGGTATTATACAAATCTTGCATACCTTTTAAAAATTATTCATAGCAATTTATTATTTTTGGTGCCTCTGGAAATTGTATTTTTCTTAATTTTCTTTTTGGATTCTCACAACTTGTCTAAATACAGCTGACTTTTGCAAAACCCTGAAATTTTACTGCATTTATGTATTAGCTTTAATAGGTAGGGTGTATGCGTGTATGAGTGTAAATAGACATGTGTTTGTGTGGTTGCTGTAGGATTTTCTACTCATAAGATCATGTCATCTCAGAATAGAGATAATTTTACTTCTTGTTCTAAAATATATTTTTATTAGAGAGTTGAGAAATTTCAAAACAATAATGAGCAAGTGTAGAATTCCCATACAACAAGGATCCATCAACATATTATATTGTTGTGCAATATTTGTTACATATTATGAGATAATATGAGAATATTACCACTAACTGTGGCCTATGGAATTCATTTTGTACATTTTTCCATTCCCCCTAATATGAACACAATACCTCTTTGCATTGATACAATAATATTACAGTATTGCTGTTAATTATTCATAGGTTAAATTAATTGTGTTGTCCCCATGCTTTTCTACATTCTTACCACCTTGCAATAGTGATGTACATTTTTGTATTTCATGGAAGGACTTTTTGTATTTGTACTATCAACCACAATTCTCACCTCTGGGCTCACTATGTTATTCAACCCCTAGATTATTCTAGAGCTCTCTTTCAACTCACATTTACATCCAAGACTAACCTTTTCAGCCTCAATTATAGACCAGCTACATTAGTACTACTCACTATGTCTTCCCCTCAAACCCATTTCCACAAATTTACAGTCAAGTTAATTAAAACTTCCACATAGATTAAACATCAGTACACCTTCTCAGCCCTCTTCTTATCTCCTAAAAATGTTTACTCTAGGTTTTAACTTCAAGCATTTATTCATCATATTTATTTCATAATTAGTAAGATCAGGCAATAATTTTTCTTTCGTCTCTGGCTAATTTCACTTAAAATAGTGTCTTAAAGTTCATCCATGTTATCATTTGTGTCCCAATTTCAATTTTCCTTAAAGCAGCATAGAATTCCATCATATCTATATACCACATTTTGTTTATCCATTCATTGCTGGATGGACATGTGGGTTGCTTACATGTTTTGGCAACTTTGAACAATATTTGTTTTTTTTTCTAAAGATTTATTTATTTGTTTCTCTCCCCTTCCCCCCTGCCCAGTTGTCTGTTCTCTGTGTCTATCTGCTGCATGTTCTTCTTTGTCTGCTTCTGTTGTTGTCAGCGTCATGGGAATCTGTGTTTCTTTTTGTTGCATCATCTTGTTGTGTCAGCTCTCCATGTGTGGCGCCATTCCTAGGCAGGCTGAACATTCTCTTGCACTGGGCGGCTCTTCTTACGGGGTGCACTCGTTGCACTTGGGGCTCCCCTATACAGGGACACCCCTGCATGGCAGGGCACTCCTTGCGCGCATCAGCACTGTGCATGGGCCAGCTCCACATGGGTCAAGGAGGTCTGGGGTTTGAACCACAGACCTCCCATGTGGTAGATGGATGCCTTAACCGCTGGGCCAAGTCTGCTTTCCTGAACAATGTTGTGCTAATAACTGTTTGCATCACAGTTTTCAGTAATTCTGCATATATTCCTAGAAGAGGAAATGTTGGCTTGTTTGGTAAACCTATATTTAGCTTCCTGTGGAACTCCCAAACTGTCTTCCACAGAGGCTGCACCATTTTACAGTCCCACCAACAATGAGTTTTCCTGTTTCTCCACATCCTCTCCAGCACTTAACTGTTTTTAAAAATGGCCATTCTTGGGTGGTGGACTTGGTCCAGTGGTTAGGGCGTCCATCTACCACATGGGAGGTCTGCAGTTCAAACCACGGGTCTCCTTGACCCGTGTGGAGCTGGCCCACGTGCAGTGCTGATGTGCTCAAGGAGTGCTGCCCACGCAGGGGTGTCCCCCACGTAGGGGAGCCCCACTCGCAAGGAGTGCGCCCTGTAAGGAGAGATGTCCAGCGCGAAAGAAAGTGCAGCCTGCCCAGGAATGGTGCCGCACACACGGAGAACTGACACAACAAGATGATGCAACAAAAAGAAACACAGATTCCCATGCCCCTGACAACAACAGAAGCAGACAAAGAAGAACATGCAGCAAATAGACAGACAACCAGGGTTGGGGGTAAGGGGAGAGAAATAAATAAATAAATAAATAAATAAATAAATAAATAGTCTTTTCTAAAAAATAAATAAATCTTTTTTAAAAAAAGGCCATTCTTTGTGGTGTGAGATGATATCTCATTGTCATATTGATTTCGTTTTCCCTAATAGCTAGTGATATTGAACATTTTTTTCATGTTCCTTTTGGCCATTTATATTTCCAGTTTGGGGAAATGTCTGTCTTTTGCCCATTTTAAAAATTGGATTGCTTTCTCTTTTGTTGTTCAGTGGTATGATCTCTAAATAGAATGGAAATCAAACCCTTATTGGATATGTGCTTTCCAAATATTTTTTTCCCATTGAGTGGGTAGCATTTTCCCTCTCTTGGGAAAGTCCTTTGAATCATGAAAGTGTTTTTAAGTTTGAGGAGGTCCCCTAGCTCCCATTTTCTTCCTTTGCTCATTATTTCAGTGTAAGGTTGAAGAATCCACCTCATACCACCAGGTATTGAGGATGTTTTCCTACATTTTCTTGTATGAACTTTATTTCCAGCTCTTATATTTAGGCCTTTGATTCATTTTGAGTTAATTTTTTATATAAAGTTTAAGACAGGGTCCTCTTTCTTTCTTTTGGCTGTGAATATCCTGTCTCCCAGCACAATTTCTTGAATAGATTATTCTCCCCCTACTGGGTGGCTTTAACTTGTCAAAAATCACTTGACTGTAGATGTGATTATTTTGGAACCATCCATTTGGTTCCATTGGTCTGTGTGTCTATCTTCATGCTAGTACCATGTTGTTTTTTACTGCTTTAGCTGGGTAAATAATTAAAAGTTCAAAGTGAAATTTCTCCATCTTCACTTTTAATTTTTAACATGTTTCTCACTGTTTTAAAGCTTTTTACCTTCCCCCCAAAATTTGATAATTGTGTTGTCTGTTTGTTTACAAAATAATGATGGCAGTTTTATCAGAATTGCATTGAATCTGTGTATCAATTGGGGTAGAATTGATATCTTAATAATAATTAGTCTTCTAGCCCATAAACATGGAATTTTCTTCCAATTATTTTGGCCTTTTAAAAATTTATTTATTTATTTAATTGTATTTTTTTAAAGATACATAGATCCCAAAAAATGTTACATTAAAAAATATAAGAGATTCCCATATACCTCACACCCCACCCCACCACCACTCCTCTAACATCAACAACCTCTTTGGTCATTGTGGTACTTTCATTGCATTTGGTGAACATTTTTGGACACTGCTGCACCACATGGATAATAGTTTACATTGTAGTTTACACTCTCCCCCACCACATACAGTGGGTTGTGGCAGAATATATAATGTCCAGCATCTGTCCCTGCAATGTCATTTAGGACAACTCCAAGTCCCAAAAATGCCCCCACATCACATCTCTTCTTCCCTCTTCCTGCCCTCAACAACTACCGTGGCCACTTTCTCTACATCAATGATATAATTTCTTCCATTACTAGTCAGAATAGTTCTATAGTAGAATACCAAGAAGTCCACTCTCATTCATATTTTATTCCTCCATCCTGTGGACCCTGGGATGATCATGTCCACTCCACCTCTATATTGACAGGGGGCTTAGATCCCCTATGGTTGATGGATGCAATTTTCCTGCTTGCAGTTGTAGGCACTTTCATTTCCCTGGTGTGGTGGTTCAACATTTTCACCTCCTTGTTAGCTGACCTGGATAAGACCAATGAACCAGAGAATAGGAATTGCAAGTCTGCTGTGGCTCAGGGCCCAGCTGGCACATGGCCATTCCAGAGATTCAAGCCTCCTTAGTATACACCAACCCTAACCCGTCCACAGGTTCAGTAAAAATGACATGAGGCATGTGTATAAAGGTCATATCTAAGTCCAACTCCATCATACTCAGGAATTCCAAAGTAGGGCCCACTGACAAGGCACTGAACTCCAGAGCCATCTGCCGTGACTGTAGAACCTGTATGTCTCCATAACCTTCAGGAGCACTTGCTGAAGTGTGCATTAGTGTGACACCTCTGATTACCTCCCGACTCTTTTTTTGAAGACTCTTAGCCATATAAACTCATTTGTCTTTACCATTTCCCCCTTTTATTCAAGGTCTTTTTCTAGTTACATCATCAGTTAGTGATTAGTAGTAATCCCTTGGCACCAGGGAAGCCCAACCCTGGGAGTCATGTCCCAAAGTGGGGTTAAGGTAATACATTTACATGCTGAGTTTAGCTTAGAGAGTGGCTGCATTTGAGTAACATGGAGGCTCTCAGGAGGTAACTCTTAGGCACTCTGCAGCTCTAGGCCTAGTTGAAATTTCAGGCACACAGGCTCATAAGCATAGTCATCAGTATCAAGGCCTCCTCATCATTGGATAATTATTTTGGCTTTTTTTTTCTTTTAGCAATGTATCATAGTTTTCTGAATACAGGTGCTCTACATCCTTGGTTAAGCCTATTCCTAATTTTTAAATTCTTTTAGATGCTATTCTAAATGCAATTTTTCCCCTGAATTCCTGCTCAGATTGTGCATTAGTATACAGAAACACCACTGGTTTTGCATATTTATCTTGTATCTTGGCACTCTACTCAAATAGTTTATTAATCTATCAACTTTAAGTTTTTCAGGATTTTCTAGGTATAAGATTATATCATCTGTAAACAGTGATACTTTTACTTTTCTTTCCAGTTTGGATGATTTTTATTTCTTTTTCTTGCCTGTTTGCTCTAGATAAAACATGTAGCACTATATTGAACAACAGTGGTTCATAAACATCCTAGTTCTGCTCCTCATCTCAGTTGGAAAGTTTTCACTATTCACAACTGATTATAATATTAGTTTTGGCTTTTTCTTATATGGCCTTTTTCATATTGAGAACATTTCTTTCAATTTCTATCTTTTGTAGTATTTTTATCAAGAAAGGATGCTTTCCTTTGTTAAGTATCTTTTCTTCATCAATGGAAAAGATCATGTGATTTTTCTTCTTTGATTTATCAATGTGGTGTATTACACTGATTGATTTTCTTGTGTTGGGCCACTCTTGAATGCCTGGTATAAAATCCACTTTATCATGAGGAGCAATTCTTTTAATGTGTTATCATATTCAGTTAGCAGGTATTTTGTTGAGAATATTTGCATCCATATCTTTAGTGAAGTGGGTTTGTAATTTTCTTTTTCTAATATCTTTATCAACCTTTGGTATTAGGGTGATATTGGCTTAATAGAATGAGTTCAGTAGTAGTCCTTGTTCAATTTTTTTTGGGAAAGCTAGAATAAGATTGGTATCAAATCTTTGAATATATGGTAGAACTCATCTGTGAAACCATCTGA
Source organism: Dasypus novemcinctus (assembly GCF_030445035.2). NCBI lineage: Eukaryota > Metazoa > Chordata > Mammalia > Cingulata > Dasypodidae > Dasypus > Dasypus novemcinctus. The sequence goes on along the minus strand of NC_080694.1, from coordinate 7,612,555 downwards.
TCCTGGGCTTTTCATTTTGATGAGTTCCTTGATGATGGTTTCAATATCTTTATTTGTGATTGATGTGTGTTTTTTTTTTAAAGATTTATATATTCATTCATTTCTCTCCCCTTCCTCCCCCACCCCTCTGCCCCAGTTGTCTGTTCTCTGTGTCTATTTGCTGCGTCATCTTCTTTGTCCGCTTCTGTTGTTGTCAGCAGCAGGGGAATCTGTGTTTCTTTTTGTTGTGTCATCTTGTTGTGTCAGCTCTCCGTGTGTGTGGCACCATTCCTGGGCAGGCTGCATTTTCTTTTGCACTGGGCGGCTCTCCTTACAGGCGCACTCCTTGTGCGTGGGGCTCCCCTATGCGAGGGACACCCCTGCATGGCAGGGCACTCCTTGCGTGCATCAGCACTGTGCGTGGGCCAGCCCCACACGGGTCAAGGATGCCCGGGTTTGAACCGCAGACCTCCCATGTGGTAGACGGACTCCCTAACCACTGGGCCAAGTCTGCCGCCATGTTTGGTGTGTTTAGGTCTCCTATTTCTTTAAGGTGCACTATCGATAGCACATTCCTAGGGATTTTTCCATTTCCTCACATACTGTAGTTTGTTGGCACACACTTGTTCACAGTATACTCTTTTTTTTTTTTTTTACTTTTTTTTATTGACTTTGTAATAATATTACATTAAAAATATATATATATGAGGTCCCATTGAACCCTACCACCCTCACCCCACCTCTCCCCCCCCCCCCCAGCAACACTCCTTCCCGTCATCATGACACATCCATTGCATTTGGCAAGTACATCTTTGGGCACCTCTGCACCTCATGGTCAATGGTCCACATCATGGTCCATACTCTCCCCCATTCCATCCAGTGGGCCCTGTGAGGATTTACAATGTCCAGTGATTGCCCTGAAGCACCATCCAGGGCAGCTCCATGTCCCAAAGACGCCTCCACCTCTCATCTCTTCCTGCCTTTCCCCATACCCATCAGCCATCATGTCCACTTTTCTCAATCCAATGCCACCTTTTCTATGTGGACATTGGATTGGTTGTGTCCATTGCACCTCTATGTCAAGAGGAGGCTCAGATTCCACATGGATGCTGGATGCAATCCTCCCACTTTCAGTTGTAATCACTCTAGGCTGCATGGTGTGGTGGTTGTCCTTCTTCAACTCCATCTTAGCTGAGTGTGGTGAGCCCAATAAGTCAGATTGTAGGTGCTGGAGTCTGTTGAGGCTCAGGACCTGGCTATCACATTGTCAGTCCAGAGATTCAAATCCCCTAAATATATCTTAAACCCCGACACTAACTGCACCTCCAGCACATTAGCATGAAAGTCTTATGAAGAGAGATCCCATCTGAGTCCAGATTCATCACACATAAACACCAGTTCCAAAGAGGGGCCATCTGACCTGGTAGTTAACCCCATCGGCCATGACCATAACTCCCATGGGTCTCTTTAGCCCTCGAAGGAACCGATATCTGGGGGTTGTATCTGCTTTATCTGTCTCTCAGACTCTGCTCAGTTGTGCATAAGGGCAATCCTTCTGCCAGCCTCCAGACTCTTTTTTAGAGACTCGTAGCCATATAAACTCATTTCTCCTTTCCATTTCCCCCTTACATTAGGTCAAACAGCATTTTAAAGTCATGTTATTTTATGTAGACAGGGATATTCCACTGATCCACATTGAAACTTCCGTATGAGGTCATTTTCCAGTTGCATCATCAGTTGGTAGTTGATAGTGGTCCCTCGGTTCCAGGGAGGCTCATCCCCGGGTGTCATGTCCCACGCTGGGGGGAAGGCATTGCATTTACATGCTGAGTTTGGCTTCGAGACTGGCCACATTTGAGTAACATGAAGGCTGACAGGAGGAAATTCCCAGGCACAATGCTGCTCTAGGCCTTGTTCTTATTTTAGGTTTATCAGCTCACAAGCATAGTCATTAGTGTCAGGGGCTCACAGTTGAACCCTCACTCCCTCCTGGTCCCCGCCGCTGTACCTGGGAGACTGTCGCTGCTCCCCTAAGGACCACGACAGAGCACCACTGGCCAGGAACCCAGTACCCCCCCTGCTGTGGTTTTTAATTGTTGCCACTATGAGTATATCCAAACATTGCCATGCACCCTGGACATATGTTCTGTACAGCTCCCTGTCAGCCATATATCCCCTGTCAGTGGTATCCCATACCAGTATTCCTCCATTGCCTTTGTTGAACCACTCTGTGATCCAGAACTCCCTGAAATTTGAAGCCCAATATAATGTCAGGGTCCCTTACTAGGAAATGGCATATAGCAATGGGTTTAAAGGTTATATAAAGAATACGTGTTGACTTGGAAAAAATTCTACATCCTATCTTCCCCCCCCCCCCCTAATTATTGAGCTTCTCTTCACAGGAGCCCTAGACCACAGCAATGCATATATATAGTATACAGCACTCCCATACATCCACCACAAAACCTTTCCCTTCCACAGCGATACTCTTACACCCTATTCACATCATATTTACTTAACGTAATGTACAGAGTCTGAGACAATAGCTTTCAAACAAGGTGACATCTGTGCTTACATTGTGGTGCATACTTTAGGATACACAGTTTTTTACATTCTTAGTTATCCTATGTTTTACATTATGGTTTACATTATCAGTCTGTCATCTTCTATATGTTATGGTGTAATATTACATGTTTTATATCCATCCTTGTGTACTCTCACGAAACTCCTCTCTTACCCCCCATTTACCTTGGTTACACACATTTAACGTCCATTTTCCCTTCCACCTTGGTGCCCACAGTGACAGCCAACCTCCGTTTCCCGAGGAGCCACTTCCAGATATAGATGGAATAGTGTTCAGGGTCTAACTTGCTCAACTGCCCCAATGCCCTGGGAGCCACCCTTTCTTTCGAGGGATACAGTTCCCTCTATTTGATGGCATTAGTCCTCCCCAGGATGTGGGTCCACCCCCACTCTCACTACTTGGGTTTCTACCCCATGGTGTCACCCACTCTGGCAGAATGAGCATTTAGACATTCCCCAGGAGGCCGTCCTGCATCAGACCCTCCCCTTCGAGCATTCAAAACAGGTAACCCTCTTTATTATATTTTGATATGATTTTCTTGGCATTTTACTCTCCACCAACACCTGACCCTCTCCTGTGTTCGTATGCTACCCCTCCCTCCCCCCACTTTTGGGCAATGTTACCCATCCGCGCATCCCCAGCCTCCCTCAAACCCGCAAAGCCCCAACCAAAGGCAACCCCTGCCCCCCTTTTATCTCTTCTTTGTGTTCATACTTACCACCATCTCGTCTTAAATTCCACCCCTGCAGACATCGGCTCACATCCTTCCTCCACCCTCTGATTTCCTGTAAGCCTATCATTCAGTCTCTTGCTATCTAGGGCAGCTTGGTTATTTCAAATCATTGAGGTCATGTAGTATTTGTCCTTTAATGTCTGGGTTGCTTCACTCAACATAAGGTTCTCAAGATTCATCCATGTTATCACATGTGTATGTAGTGTGTTTGTTCTTACAGCCGAGTAGTATTCCATTGTGTGTATATACCACATTTTATTGATCCACTCATCTGTTGATGGGCATTTGGGTTGATTCCAACTTTTGGCGATAGTGAACAATGCTGCTATGAACATTGGTGTACATATATCGGTTTGTGTCCTTGTTTTCAGTTCTGCTGGGTATATACCCAGCAGTGGTATTGCTGGGTCATATGGCAAATCTATGGCTATGGCTAGTTTTTTGAGAAACCGCCATACTGTCCTCCAGAATGGTTGGATCCTTCTGCATTCCCACCAGCAGTGGATGAGTGTTCCCCTTTCTTCACATCCTCTCCAGCACTTGTATTCTTCTGTTTTTTTCATAGCTGCCAATCTTATGGGTGTAAGATGGTATCTCATTGTGGTTTTGATTTGCATTTCCCTGATAGCTAGAGATTTGGAACATTTTTTCATGTGCTTTTTTGCCATTTGTATTTCTTCTTCGGAGAAGTGTTTGTTTAAGTCTTTTTCCCATTTTTTAAATGGGTTGTTTATCTTTTTATTTTCAAGATATAGGAGTTCTTTATATATGCAAGTTATAAGTTTCTTATCAGATATATGGTTGCCAAATATTTTCTCCCACTGTGTGGGCTCCCTTTTTACTTTCTTGACAAACTCCTTTGAGGTGCAAAAGGCTTTACTTTTGAGGAAGTCCCATTTATCTATTAGTTCTTTTACTGCTCGTGCTTTTGGTGAGATATTCATAAATCCATTTCATATTACAAGGTCCTGTAGATGTTTCCCTACACTGCTTTCTAAGGTTTTTATGGTCTTGGCTCTTATATTTAGGTCTTTGATCCATCTTGAGTTGATCTTTGTATAAGGTGTGAGATGGTAATCCTCTTTCATTCTTCTACATATGGCTATCCAGTTCTCCAGACACCATTTGTTGAATAGGCCACTCTCTCCCAGTTGAGAGGGTTTGGTGGCTTTATCGAATATTATGTGGCTATATATGTGAGGTTCTATATCAGAGCTTTCAATTCGATTCCATTGGTCTATGTGTCTCTCCTTATGCCAATACCATGCTGTTTTCACCACCGTAGCTTTGTAGTATGTTTTGAAGTCAGGTAGTGTGATTCCTCCAATTTCGTTTTTCTTTTTCAGTATGTCTTTGGCTATTCGGGGTCTCTTTCCTTTCCAAATAAATTTCATACTTAGTTTTTCTAGTTCCTTAAAGAAGGCTGTGTTGATTTTTATTGGGATTGCATTGAATGTGTATATCAGTTTTGGTAGGATACACATCTTAATAATGTTCAGTCTTCCTATCCATGAACAAGGAATAGTCTTCCATTTATTTAGGTCTTCTTTGATTTCCTTGAACCATCTTGTATAGTTCTCGGTGTATAAGTTCTTTACTTCTTTAGTTAAATTTATTCCTAAGTATTTGATTTTTTTATTTACTATTGTGAATGGTATTTGTTTCTTGATTTCCTCCTGATCTTGCTCATTATTGGTGTACAGAAATGCTACTGATTTTTGCGCATTGATCTTATAACCTGCAACTTTACTAAACTCATTTATGAGTTCTAGAATATTTGTTGTAGATCTCTCAGGGTTTTCTATGTATAGGATCATGTCATCTGCAAATAATGACATTTTGACTTCTTCCTTTCCAATTTGAATGCCTTTTATTTCTGGCTCTTGCCTCAGTGCTCGAGCAAGTACTTCTAAGACAATGTTAAATAGGAGCGGAGACAGTGGGCATCCTTGTCTTGTTCCTGAGTTTAGAGGGAAGGAGTCTAGAATTTCTCCATTGTACACAATATTGGCTTTAGGTTTTTCATATATACTCTTTATCATGTTCAAAAAATTTCCTTGTATTCCAATCTTTTGGAGTGTTTTTATCAAGAAAGGGTGCTGTATTTTGTCAAATGCTTTTTCTGCATCAATAGATATAATCATGTGATTTTTTCCCCTTCAATCTGTTTAATGGTGTATTACGTTGATTGATTTTCTTATGTTGAACCATCCTTGCATACCTGGGATGAATCCCACTTGGTCGTGGTGTATATTTCATTTAATGTGTTGTTGAATACGATTAGCAAGTATTTTGTTAAGTATTTTTGCGTCTAGGTTCATTAGAGAATTTGGTCTGTAATTTTCCTTTCTTGTGATGTCTTTGTTTGGCTTTGGTACTAGGGTAATGTTGGCATCATAGAAGGAGTTGGGTAATGTTCTTTCTGTTTTGATTTTTTTGAATAGTTTCAGCAGGATTGGTGTCAGTTCTTTCCGGAATGTTTTGTAGAATTCACCTGTGAAGCCATCTGGCCCTGGGCTCTTCTTAGTTGGGAGATTTTTAATAACTGATTCTATCTCTCTGCTTGTGATTGGTTTGTTAAGATCATCAATTTCTTCTTTTGTCAATATGGGCTGTTTATGTGTTTCTAGGAATTTGTCCATTTCCTCTAGATTGTCATTTTTGTTGGAATATAGTTTTTCAAAATATCCTCTTATGATAGTCTTTATTTCTGTGGGGTCAGTGGTGATATTGCCTTTCTCATTTCTTATTTTGTGAATTTGCATCTTCTCTCTTTTATTCTTTGTTAGTGTCACTAAAGGTTTGTCAATTTTGTTGATCTTCTCAGAAAACCAGCTCTTGGTCTTGTTTATCTGTTCAAGTGCTTTCTTATTTTCTATTTCATTTAGTTCTGCTCTTATCTTTGTTATTTCCTTCCTTCTTCTTCCTGTTGGGTTATTTTGTTGTTGTTTTTCTAATTCCTTCAAATGTGCAGTTCTTCAATTTTTGCTCTTCTTTTTTGATATATGAATTTATGGCTATAAACTTCCCTCTCAGTACTGCTTTTGCTGCATCCCATAAATTTTGGTATGTTGTGTTATCATTATCATTTGTTTCAAGGTAGTCATTGATTTCTTTTGAGATTTCCTCTTTGACCCACTGTTTTTCTAAGAGTGTGCTGTTTAATTTCCAAATCGTGGTGTGAAATCTGGGCTTCTGTCCCTTGCAAATCTCCAGCTTGACTCCACTGTGGTCAGAGATATTGTTTTGTATGATTTCAATCTTTCTGAATTCGTTCAGCCTTTCTTTGTGGCCTAGCATATGATCTATCTTGGAGAATGATCCATGTGCGCTTGAGAAAAATGTATATCCTGCTGTGTTTGGGTGTAGCGATCTATATATGTCTATTAGATCAAGCTCCTCTAATATACTATTCAGATGTTTTGTTTCTTTGGTGATTCTCTTTTGAGATGTTCTGTCCAGAGTTGATAGTGGTGTATTAAAATCCCCCACTATAATTGTAGATGTATCTATTGTTTCACTTAGTTTTTCCAGCGTTTGCCTGACGTATTTAGAGGCACCCTTGTTAGGGGCATAAATATTTATGATTGTTCGATCTTCTTGTCAGATTTTCCCTTTCACTAAAATGTAGTATCCTTCTTTGTCTCTCACAATTGTTTCACATTTAAAGTCTATTTTGTCTGATATTAATATAGCTACTCCTGCCTTTTTTTTGGTCATTGTTAGCTTGTATGATTGTTTTCCAGCCATTCACTTTCAATCTCCATGAGTCTCTGGGTCTAAGATGTGTCTCTTGTAGACAGCATACGGATGGGTCATATTTCCTTATCCAATGTCCCAGTCTGAATCTTTTGATAGGTGAGTTTAATCTGTTGACATTCAGTGTTATTACTATCAAGGAATTATTTGTGTTAGCCATGTTTTGATGATTGGATTTGTGTTTGTCATATTTTGTTTGTATATATATTTTTTTGTCTTTTTTGTTGTTGTTGTTGGTCTTATACTCTCCTCCCACTCTGCCTTTCCTGTTTTTTCCTTTCTTCCTGCAGAACTCCCTTTAGAATTTCTTGAAGGGGAGGTTTCTTGTTGGTATACTCTTTCAGTTTCTGTTTGTCTGTGAATATTTTGAACTCTCCATCATGTTTGAATGCTAGTTTAGCTGGATAGAGTATTCTTGGTTGAAATTTTTTTCCTTTAGTACCTTGACTATATCATACCACTGCCTTCTTGCCTCCATGGTTTCAGATGAGAAATCAGCACTTAATCTTATTGAGCTTCCCTTGTATGTGATGGTTTTCTTTTCTCTTGCTGCTTTTAGGATTTTCTCTTTGTCTTGAGCATTGGATAATTTGACAAGTATATGTCTTGGGGTGGGCCTGTTGGGGTTTATGACTAGTGGAGTGTGCTGTGCTTCTTGGATATGTACATCTGTCTCTTTCAGTAGATTTGGGAAGTTTTCAGCCATTATTTCCTGCAACACTCCTTCTGACCCCTTTCCCTTCTCTTCACCTTCTGGAATGCCTATAATACGTATATTTGAGCGTTTTGCATTGTCATTCAGGTCCCTAAGTCCTAATTGGATTTTTTCTATCTTCTTATTGACCCCTTCTACTATCTGTTTGATTTCTGATGTACTGTCTTCCACATCACTAATTCTCTGCTCTGTCTCTTCTAGTCTGCTGATATTTGCTGCAAGTGTATTTTTGATTTCTTGAACTGTGGTGTTCATTCCCATCATATCTGTTATGTTTTTGCGTATGTCTGTAATTTCTCCTCAAGTGATGTCTTCATGTTGTTAACCTCTTTCATTACTTCGTCAAATTTGTCGGTGATAAATGTTCTGAGATCTTTCATTGCTTGTGCTAGGTTTTGCTCCCCTTCGTGATTATTGGTTTGTTGATTGGATTCAGCCATGTTTTACTGATTACTGGTTTGGTTTGTAGATTTTTGTTGCTTTCTGGTCATCTCTTTATCTCGATGGATTTAATCAGTTCCTTAGCTTCTTTGTCTGCTCTTGGAGGTTAATTAGCTGTTATTTTTGCATAGGTGTTATTTCTTCTCTTTGTCCCTTTTTTCTTCTTATTCTAGTTTCTTGTTGTTGGTTAAGTTCACTTTAAAGGAAAATACTAGTGTTGGGGAAAGGCAATTGTGTAAGCAAGGGGAAAGTGTAAAGTAGTATTGGTGATATATGTTAACAAAGCAAGAATATGAGATCTGGGAGGATGGAGGTTAGATTCATGTAAATTGTGTAGAGTTATAGCAGTAGGTAGAGTACCTATTATGAGGTAGATGATTGAATATGGGAGGAATATGGTATGAGCTAAAAAGCTATTGATTTCGTGAGAGAGGGAAAGAGAAAAGAAAGGTAATAGTTTCAAGAGTGGATAACAGACAGAAAACAAAACAGAGGTATTAGAAATTAAGGCTTAGATCCTTCGTGGATCGAGGAAAGGGAGGTGGGAGGTGGAATATAGGAGAGCCAGTAGATGGTGGCGGATATCAAGATGTAGGGGAAAGAGGATAGTGTAGGTAGCCTAAATCAGTTCACACAGAAATGAGGCAATGGAGGACGAGAAAACCCAGCGAATGTGAGGTGGTTCCTGCCACACCTATTGTATAATTGAGTTAAAATAAACTAAGTAGAATATGAGGGACAAGGGGGAGAGAGACAACAGAAAAAAAGAAAGAGAAAAAAAAAGAAAGTGGGGGGAAGGGACGAGAGGAAGAAAGTAAAAGGGGGTGGGCAAAGGTGGGGGACAAGTAGGGGAAAGAAAAAAAAAAACAGATATGCACGGCCCAGAATTAAAACACCCACTACACAGCACCTACCGTGAAAAAAAGCCTTAAATAACCGAGTAAAAGAAAGACTTTGGGGGATACGCTGTGAGAGAAGACTAGGGGATAATGCGGTGTTAGCAATCAGGAAATTGAAAAAAGTAAAGAATAAGTCAAAATGAAAATAAAAACAAAACAAAATGAAACGGTAAAGAAAGAACGCCAATGTTGAAGGCTAGGGCATTTAAGGACCTCAGATGGACCTCAGTGCGTGATGGATTCAGGGATGGAAAGTCTGAGATATTGAGGTCTCAAGAGATGTGAGTCTCTGTGGTGTGGGCCACCAGATTTTAGGGAATTCAGACCTAGCAACCTCCAATCTGGTCTACAGGAAGCCTGGGAGCCCCGCAGTGTAACACAGGCCTCAGGGATCCCCACAGCTGGGTGACAGCCTTAAGGGGGAAGTCAGATTTGCAAACGCTATATTATGACTGAACACTGCAATTCATTTACTTAGCTGGGCTCATTAGTATATCTCACTTCAGCTTTTGGACAGTTCCCGTCCTGTGATTCCAAACCACTGTCACTAGAGGGCACCTCTACACCGCAGCCACTTTGCTAGTACAGATCTGAAGCTCGGCCTGTGACGCCGAAAACAGATTCGAAAACCGGAATTCCCAAGCTTCGCAAAATATTCCCTAATTGGCTTCCAGACGTGTCCCCCTCCCTTGCCGCAGCCTAAAACAACTTTCCGATTACGTCTTTTTTTGCCTACAGCCTATTTGGGTCAGAGACCAGCTGCCGGGCTTTTGGGGGCGGGGCTTCAGGCGGAAGTGCTATTGTTTATGTTCGCAATCACAAATTTCTCCCGCTTCACAAAAAAACACCGTCTATCTTCCCAAATCGCTCTTCAAAGGCGACCCGTCGCATTAACCCGCCCACAGCTCGCCCAGAACTCGCGAACTCCTTAACAGGTCAGAGCCGTCTAAAAGCGGTGCTGCTGGGGTGGACCGCATTTCCCCCCACCCCCAATAGGGAGGAGCCCGTGCGCGGGTCTCACCTACAGGCAATAGAACCCAAATTATATCTACTAGACCAATCCTCTCCGTTACCTTTCCACTCAATCGATGTCCAGGCACTTCTGCCCTGCAAAAATCCCGAAAAAGCCCGGCCTTGGAGAGCCTGTAGCCACGCCCAACCGTCTCTTCCCGGGACCTACCGCCAGTATACTCTTTTTTTAAACGATAAATTTTATTGGCACTTATTAATAAAGCATACAATTCATCCAAAGTATGTAATCAATGGTATTTGGTATAATTTCTTAGATGTACATTTATCACTTCAATCATTATTAGAGGATTTTCATTATTTTAATAATAAAGTTATTTCTGCCTATTCATGCAGAATTATTTATTAAGCTGTTTTATTGAGATATATTCACATACAATATGATCTATCCAGAGTGTATAATCAGTGGCTTTTAGCATAGTAACAGTGTGGTACATTCGTCATGATAAAAAGTTTTACATAGTTTTCATTACTTCAGAAGAAAAAGTCCACATTCCTTAACATTCCTTTTCCAGTCCTACATAATCACAAATCTAATTTCATATTTATCATTTATATTTTCATTTTATAAAAATGTAATCATACAATATGTTTCACAATATTTTTAGTTGATAGTAGTGCAAGCATACAGCATTTGTCCTCTTGTGTCTGGCTTGCTTCATTCAAAATAAAGTCCCCGAGGTTCATCCATGTTGTCATATGCTTTATAACTTCATTTCTTCTTACAAGTGCATAATATTCCATCGTAGACCACAGTGTATGACATTAATACACAAAAGTTTGTTTATCCATTCATTAGTTGGTGGACACCTTGATTGTTTCCAGCTTTTGACAATCATGAATAATGTTATTGTGAACATCAGTGTGCAGATGTCTATTCATGTCATTGATTTTAATTCTTCTGTGTGTATATCTAATAATAGTATTGCAGGGTCATATGACAAATCTATATTCAAATTCTTGATGAATTGCCAACCAGAGTTTCTGCACCATTCTACATTCCTACCAACAGTGAATAAATTTTCCTATTTATCAACATCCCTTCCAACACTTGTAGTTCTCTATCTTAATAGTGGCCATTCTGCTAGGTGTGAAATGATATCTCATTGTAATTTTGATTTGCATTTGCCTAATCATTAGTGATGTAGAAATTTTTTCTTTTTCTTTTTTGCCATTTGTATTTATTTTTGGACAAATGTCTCTTCAAGTCTTTAGTCCATTTTATAATTGGGTCATTTGTCTTTTTATCTTTGAGCAGTACCATCTCTTTATATGTAACAGATATTAAACCCATATCAGACATGTAATTGTCAAAAATTTTTCCCATTTAATTGGCTTCATTTTTACCCTTTTGACAAAGTGCTTTGAGGTGTAAAAACATTAATTTTGAGGAAATCTGATTTATCTTTTTCTCTTTTGTTTCACGTGCTTTGGGAGTAGGTCCAAAAAACCACCACCTACCAAAATGTCTTTAAATGTTTCCCTATAGTTTCTTCTAGAAGCTTTATGGTCCTGGCCTTTTTTATTTGGGTTTTTGATCCATTTTTATTTGATTCTTGACTAGGGAGTGAGGTAAGGGTCTTTTTTCATTCATTTGGTTATGGATATCCAGTTCTCCCAGCACCTTTTTTTAAGAGACTGTTTTATCCTATTAACATTGACTTTGTAGTTTTGTAAATAATCAGTTGGCCATGTAGGTGAGGGTTTATTTCTGGACTCTTAGTTTTATTCCACTGAACAATGTGTCTCTCTTCATGCCAGTACCATGCTGGTTTGACTACTGAGGTTTTGTAATATGTTTCAAGGTCAGGTAGTGAAATTCCTCTCATGTTGCTCTTTCTTTTTCAGAATGCTTTTGTCTATTTGGGTTCACTCTTTCATCCAAATGAATCTGGTAATTATCTTTAGTATTTCTGTAAAGTAAGCTATTGGAATTTTGATTGGTATTCCCTTGAATCTATCAAGCTCTTTGGGCAGGATTAACATCTTCATAATATTTAGTCCTTCAATCTATGATCACAGAATGTCTTTACCTTTGTTTAGGTCCTCATTGATTTCTTTTAGCAATTTTTTTTTTTAGTTTTCTGTACAGAGATCCTATGCTTCTTTCGTTTAATTTATTTCTATGTATTTGCGTATTTTTGTTGCTATTGTAAATGGAATATTTCCCTTATTTTTTCTTCAGATTGTTTAATACTGGTGTATAAAAACATTACTGATTTTTTCATATTTATTCTGTATTCTGCCATTTTGCTGAAATCACTTATTTGCTCAAGTAGCTTTGCATTAGACATTTCAGAATTTTCTGAATTAGGATCATGTCATCCAAAAATAGTGAGAGTTTTAATCCTCTTCAAATAGATGCCTTTAACTCTTTCTTGTCTAATTCCTTTAGCTAGAACTTCTAGAACCATGTTGAATAACAACAGTGACAGTGGCCATCCTTGTCTTTTTCCCAGTCTTAGAGGGAAAAGATTTCACACATTCCCCATTGATTTCAGTGTTGGCTGTGGGTTTTACTTATAAGCTTTTTACCATGTTGAGGAATGTTCCTTATATTCCTATCTTTAGCATCCTATCAAGAAAGGATGCTAAATTTTGTTGAATGCCTTTTCAGCATTAATTGAAATGATCATGTGTTTTTTTCCCTTCAATTTGTTAATGTGCTGTATTAAGTAGATTGATTTTCTTATATTGAACCAGCCTTGCATACCAGGAATAATTCCTACTTGGTTGTGATGTACAAGTCTTTTGATATACTGGTGGATTTGATTTGCAAGTAGTTATTGAGAATTTTTTAGCACCTATGTTGATTAGAGAAATTGTTCTGTCATTTTCTTTTCTTGTAGTGTCTTTATCTGGCATTAAAATTAGAGCAGTGGTGGCTTCATTAAATGTGTTGGGTAATTTTCTCGCCTCTTTAATTTCTCGGATGAGTTTAAACAGAATCATTGTTAATTCTTTTCAAAATGCTTGGTAGAATTCACCTGTCAATACATATGGTCCTGGACTTTTCTTCGTTGAGAGATTTTTGATGATGGATTCAGTATTTAAAGGTGATTGGTTTAAGTTCTTGCATTTCATGTAGTGTCAGTATAGATTGTTTGTGCATTTTCTAGGACTTTGTCCATTTCATCTAAGTTGTCTAATTTGCTGACATGCAGTTTTGTTTTGTTTTGTTTTTTTCAAAAAATCAACTTATTTTTTAAAAAATCATCTTTTGGAGCAATTCATGTGTATGCTTATAAGTATGTTTACTTCACTGGCTATTTTATTTTTTTACTTTTTAAAAAGATGCATAGATCACACAAAATATTACATTAAAATATATTTGGTTCGCATATACCCCACTGTCCACACTCCTCTCTTCTCCCATATCAGCAACTTCTTTCATTAGTGTGGTACATTCATTGCATTTGAGGAATACATTTTGGAGCACTGCTACACAGCATGGATTATAGTTTACATTGTAGTTCACAGTCTCTCTCAGTCCATTCAGTGGCTTATGGAAGGATATATGATGTCCTGCATCTGTCCCTGTAATATCATTCAGGACAATCCCACATCCCCAAAATTCCCCTATATCACACCTCTTTTTCCTTCTTCCTGCCTTCAGCACATCCCATATCCACTGTCTCTACATCAATGATATAATTTCTCCCATTACTACAGTTACAATAATTTTACAGTAAAATGCCGGTAAGTTCACTTTAAGCCATATTTTATTTCTCCATCCTGAGGAATCTGGGATGGTGATGCCCCCTCCTCCTCTAAATTGAGAGGGGGCTTAGATCCCACATGGCTGATGGATGGAATTCTCCTGCTTGCAGTTGTAGACTCTCTCAGTTCCTTGTGGTGGTTGACCATCCTCATCTCCTTGTTAACTGACCTGGGTAAGTCCAGTGATCTAGAGAGTAGATGTTACAAATCTCCTGAAGCTCAGGGCCCAGCTGGCACGTGGTCAAAGGATTCAAGTCTCCTGGACAAACACCAGCCTCATCACCAACCACAGGTTAAGTAGAAGTGACAGAAGAGGCATGTGTAGAGAAGTCACTTTTTAGTCCTCCATCAACTCAGGAGCACAAATTCTAAAGTAGGCCTACTGGCAAGGCACTGAACTCCAGAGCCATCTGCCATGACCAGAGGACCTGGGTGTCTCTGTAGCCCTCAGGAGCACCACTACCTGTGGTTGTATGTACTTTGGCTATCTCTCAGATTCTACTGAGATGTGCATAAGAGTGACCTCTCTGATGATCTCCCAACTTATTTTGAAGTCTCTTAGCCATATAAGCTCATTTGTCTTTACCATTTCCCCCTTTTATTTAAGATGTTTTTCTAGTTGCATCACCAGCTGGTGATGTAGTAATCCCTCAGCACCAGGGAGGCTGACTCCAGGAATCATGTCCCATGCTTCCTGGGGAAAGTTAACGCATTTATATACTGAGTTTTACTTAGAGAGTGGCCACATTTGAGCAACATGGAGGCTCTCAGGAGGTAACTCTTAGGCACCCTGTAGATCTAGCCCAAGTTCAAATTTCAAGCACACAGGCTCATAAGTATAGCCATCAATATCAAGGGCCCATCATTGGACTACCCTTCTTCACTGGTCTTTGCCCTTGCACTTGGGGGATTGTTGCTGTTCCACTGAGGAATGTGACAGAGCTCCCCGGGATGGGAACTCAGCACTCCCTCAATTGGCATTTGAAACTCTACAGCTATGTCAATACCCAATGACCAGACAAACATATCTATATACCCTATAAGCATGCCCTGGAGAACTCCCTCCCACACATACATCCCCCATCAATGACACCCCACACCAGTGTTCCTCCCGACATATTGAACCCCTCTGTCATCCAAAACTTCTTTAAAAAATGAAGCTTAAAGCATTGCCTAATTCCTTTTATAGGAAATAAAATAATAGTGATTGGTTTAAAGATTAGAAATAAAATACATAATAATTTAGAAAAACTAAAATTAACAAAAAATAAATTGAGGTATTAAATAAATGAAAAATATCATAAAATTTTTTTTGGCATTTTGCCTTTCATTACTTTAATAGGACTTGTCCTGCATATACAGTGGCAAGGCAGTCTTTTCCATTTTTTCCTCAGTATCTTATATCTTTTTCTTATGTCTTCAAAAAAGTTTTAGTTTAAAGTAAATCACATATAGAATATATGGGACTCCCAAATATACCCAACATTCTCCCCCTTTTCCCCCTTCCCCAGCCATGATCTTTTTACTTGTGGATGTTACATTTGCTACAACTGATGTACAAATTTTGCATACCTACTAACCATGTTTACATTATGGTTTACGGTTTAGACTATACACTTTTTTTTTTAAGATTTATTTATTTATTTCTCTCCCCTTCCCCCCACCCCGGTTGTCCGTTCTCTGTCTAGTCGGTGCGTCTTCTTTGTCTGTTTTTGTAGTTGTCAGTGACACAGGAATCTGTGTTTCTTTTTTTGTTGCATCATCTTGTTGTGTCAGCTCTCCATGTGTGCGGCGCCATTCCTGGGCAGGCTGTACTTTCTTTTGCGCTGGGTGGCTCTCCTTACAGGGTGTACTCCTTGCACGTGGGGCTCCCCTACGCGGGGACACCCCTGCATGGCACAGCACTCGTGCACATCAGCACTGCATGTGGGCCAGCTCCACATGGGTCAAGGAGGCCTGGGGTTTTAACTGCGGACCGCCCATGTGGTAGACGGACGCCGTAACCACTGGGCCAAGTCCGCTTCCCTAGACTATACACTTTTATAAATTTTTGGTGAAATTTAACATTGTCTGTATGCATCACTGCATGACCTTGCAGAGCATTCCCATTGCCCCCGAGTGACACTGCTTCCATCTATTCTATTCCTCTCTCCCCCTCCCTTTGGGGCACACAGTGACTTCTGAGCTTCACTGCTTGAAGGAAAAGATTCATAGACACTTGCAATAATGCTGAGGTTTTGACACTCTAGTCTGTCCTCCCACTTTGGGAGCCACCCATGTTCTCAAGAGACACCCTCCCCTCTGTTTGAGAACATCAGTCCTCCCCAGGAAAGGAGTACAACACCTACCCACTCATTGTAGGGATGTCCATCCACTAATATAACACGATGCATAGAAGCCTGCCCCAGGTGCCCCCTGTGCCAGATGCCTCCATCAAATACCTTAAACCTGTAACCCTTCCTTATCATATTTTGGAAAGAGTTTTCTCAACATTATAGTTTCAGCCATGTCACTGACAATCTCCCATGTTCACCTGCTCCCCTTTGTTTTCCTGTGATCCTTTTTATTTTTGTGGGGTCAGTTGTAACTTCCCCCTTCCATTTCTGATTGTATTTATTTACATCTCTCTTTTTTCTTTGTTATTCTAGATGGGGGTTGTATTAGTTAGCCAAAGGGCTGCTGATGCAAAATAACAGAAATTGGTTGGATTTTTTTGTTTATTATTATTATTTAATTTATTGAAATATATCACTCATACATAAACATACATAAACAATAAGCATGTAATAGTTGTGAACTTACAGAACAAACACATATAACATTAAACAAACATATATAACATTCCACCCTACCACCAATACTTGCATTGTTTTTAAACTTTTTAAACTAATGATTAAAGAGCATTGTCAAAATATTTCTACTGAACAAAGTAGTTTTCTCCTATCTGATTGTTATTATCTTTATATAGTTTATATATGAACATACATAAACAAGTGTACACTAAAAGTTGTGAACTTACAAAGCAAACATGCATAACCTCATACAGGGGTCCCATACATAAACCCTCCACCAACACCTTACATTGTCATGAGACGTTTCTTACAAACATTGAAAGAACACTGTCAAAATCTTACTACTAATCATAGTCCTTATCTTAAATTTCCCCAACCCACCCTATTATTTTTTAAATATATTTTTTTATGACAGAAGTTGTAAACGTATGAAAAACAATCATGCACATGTGCAGAATTCCCAAACAACATCCCTCCATCAACACACCACAATGCGGTGTGTCATTTGCTACAGATAAAATAATATCATCTGATTGTTACCATGTCCATAGTGTACATTTGACTCATATTTTCCATACTGCCTCAATATCAACATAGTATATCTTTCGCATAGATGCAAGAATATTATATTACTACTACTAACCACAGTCCATAGGTCATTCCGGCTGTATTTTTCCCATGCTTCTCCACATTCCCATCACCCTGCAGTAATAATATACATTTGTTCTATCTCACAAAGGACACCCTTGCATCTGTATCATCAACCACAATTCTCAGCCACCTCTTGGTTTACTGTGCTGTTCAGTTCCTAGATTATTCTCAAGCATTCTGTCAATTGGCATTTACGTAACTAGACTACCATTTTCAGTCCGATCCCCGTTTATAAACTAGCTGTTACTGTGTGTTACCATCCACTCTACATACTTCCACACTTTTACAGTAAAGCTAATTAAAACTTCTACATACAGTAAACATCGGTAGTCCACTCAGTCCTTCTCTTATCTCCTTTAAGAATCCACCACCTACCACCACCTACCAGGTCTTGAAGATATTTCCAATAATTTCTTCTAGAAGTTTTATGGTTCTTGCTTTTATTTTTAGTTTTTAAATCCATTTTGAGTTAATTTTTGGATAAGGTGTGAGATAGGGGTCCTCTTTCCTTCTTTCAGCTATGGATGTCCAATTCTTTCAGCACCATTTGTTGGATGGATTGTTCTGCCTGAGCTGTGTGAGTTTGACAGGCTAGTCAAAAATCACTTGACCATACCTGTGAGGGCCTGTTTCTGAACCATATTTGGTTCCATTGGTCTATTGTGTCTGTCTTTAGGCCAGTACCATTTTGTTTTTACCACTATAGGTAGGTATTATGATTTAAAGTCTGGAGATAAGGGTTCACTTTTCCTTTTTATGATGTTTCTGGCTATTCAGGACTCCTTACCCTTCCAAATAAATTTAATGGTCGTGTTTTCAATTTTTTCTTTAATGCTGGTGCTGTTTTTACTGAGGTTGCATTATTTGTATATTGATTTGAGTAGAATTGACATCTTAATGATATTTAGTCTTCCAATCCATGAGCATGGAATGTTCTTCCAGCTATTCAGGCCTTTTTGATTTCTTTTAACACTGAGTTGCAGTTTTCTGAATACAAGTGATTTACATCATTGGTTAAGTTTATTCCTGACTATTTGAGTTTTATCTGTCACATTTTATTTTCACCACTCTTTTGACACTTTTAGTTACTTTTATTGATATAATCTTTATTTCTAGGCTCTCTTCCAGGCCTCTCTTTCCTGTCTTTTCTTTTCAGGCTCTAGCACACCCTTTATTATTTCCTGAAATACTGGTCTCTTGCTTAGAAATTCTCTGTTTCTGTTTATCTGTGAAAATGCTAATCTTGTCCTCATTTTTGAAAGACAGTCTTGTTTGATATAAAATTCTTGTCTAGAAGTTTTTCTCTTATAGTATCTTAAATACATCAGACCACTGTCTTCTTGCCTCCATGGTTTCTGGTGAGAAATCAGTACTTAATCTTATTGAGTATCCCTTATATATTATGCATTGCTTTTCTCTTGCTGCTCTCAGAATTCTCTCTTTGTCTTTGGACTTTGACATTCTGATGAGTATGTGTCTTGGAGTTAGTCTATTTGGATTTTTTTGGATGGGAGTACATTATGCTTCTTGGATAGGGATATCTATGTCCTTCAGTAGGGTTGGGAAATTCTGTACTATTATTTCTTTAAATATTCCTCCTGCCTCTTTTCCCTTCTCATCCTTCTGGGAGGCCCATGACATGTATGTTTGCACATCTTACATTGTCATTTAGTTCCCTGAGACCTTGTTCAATTTTTTCCATTCTTTTCTTCATCTGTTCTTTTTTATGTTCACTTTCAGAGGCCATTTCTTCAAGCTAACCAATCCTTTCTTCTGCCTCCTCAAATCTGCTATTATATGATTGCAATGTTTTTTTAAATTTCATTGATTGCACCTTTCATTCCCATAAGATCTGCTGTTTTTCTATGTATGCTTTCAAATTCTTCTTTGTGCTCATGCAGTGTCTTCTTAATATCCTTCATATTTTTAGCCATTTCATTGAATTTATTAAGGAGATTTGTTTGAACATCTATAATTAGTTGTCTCAACTCCTTTATGTCATCTGGAGGCTTATCTTCTTCCTTTAACTGGGCCATAGTTTCCTGTTTCTTGGTGTGGATTGTAATTTTTTGTTGGTGTCTTCGCATCTGGCTTCCTAGAGTTTTTATTCTGGGTGCAGTTTTTATCTTTAGGGCTTCCTATCCTTTCTCCCTTGCTGGTTGTGCAGTAGGAGCCAAGTGTAGTTGGTGCTGTAAGCTGTGGAGGCTCACACTGCCATCATTGCACCAGGGACCAATGAAGCTTCTTCCAACTTTCTCCTTTCCAGGGGTAGGGACAGAGTCACATCTTTGTGGAATAATCCATGTGCAGTCCTAGACTGTAGTTGCCCAGAAAGACTGATGAAGCTTCATATCCCTTTCTCCCCTTCCTGGGGCAGGGATGGGGTTGCAGGTGTGGGCAGCAATCTATGCAGTGTGGGTCCAAGATGACCACAGTTGCTCTGGTAGACTTCTGATTTTCAATCTATGGCAGCCAAAGTTACCTGCAGTTACCTATATAGGCTGATGCAGGGCTCCTTAGCCTCCTCCCCACCAGAGGTGGGGCTGAAGTTTAGGCAGGCTGCAGGCTGATCTGCATGAAAGAAACTGGTTCCTGCCTGACACTGAGAGTTTCTGATTAGTTTCCTAAACATTTAGGAATATGTTGTTTAGCCTCCACACTTTTATGAATTTACCTCTTTCTTAATATGGATGTCCAGTTTCATTCCATTATGATCTGAGAAGTTACTTTATAAAATTTAAATCTTTTTATATTTCCTGAGAGTTGCCTTGTGCCCTAACATAGTCTAACCTAGAAAAAGATGCATACACACTTGAGAAAAATTTATATCCTCCTGTATTTTGGTGCCATGTTCTTTATATGTCTTTTAGGTCTGACTCATTTGTCATATAGTTCAAGATCTCTGTTTCCTTTTTAATACTTTTTCTAGATGTTCTGTCTAATTATGTGTGTGTTGTGTTGACATCTCCTGTGATTATTGTAAAGACATCTATTTCTCCCTTCAGTTCTGCAGAGTTTGCCTCATGTTTTTTGGGATACCCTGATTAGGTGCAATAGATATTTATGACTTATATCTTCCCAATGGATTGTTCATTTTATTAATATATGATATAATTCTATATCTTTTATAACTTGCATTCAAAGTCTGTTTTGTCTCATATTAATATAGCTACCCCTGCTCTTTTTTGGTTACTATTTGTGTCATGTACATTTTTCCAGATTTTCACTTTTAGGTGGTTTGTGTCTGTGGGTCTAAGGTGAATCTCTTACAGGCAGAATATGGATGGTTCATATATTTTATCCATTCTGTCATCCTGTATCTTTTGATTGGGTTGGTTAACCCATTCATGTTCAATGATAGTATTGTAGATGCATGATTTTTTGGAAAAAAATAATATATTTTATAAAATATTTCTCGCATATATTTTTAAGAAATCATTTTTATTGGTAAATATTAATAAAGCATACAATTCATCTAATTTGTTTACTTGTCTATTACTATTGTAAGAATGAAAATGCTCTAATCATGATTGAAGTGATGAATGCACAACTATGTGGTAGTACTGAAAACCATTGATTATAAATCCATTATGTACTTCCATCATTATATTCTTTTGTTTTCATTTGCTGTATCTTGTTTTCATCTCTCTTTTTACTCTTTTGGTTATCCTTTCTCCTATTCCTTCTTGTATTCCTTAAAGCCACTCTTTCCACTCTTGTTCTCTCAGGCTCTAAGGCTTCTTACACTATTTCCGATAAATTTGGGTTCTCTTTCATGAAGTCTGTTTCTTTCTGAATATTTTATACTCACCTTCATATTTGAAGGAGAGTTTTGCTGGATACAAAATTCTCAGTTGGCAGTTGTTCTCTTTCAGTCTTCTAGTTGTATCATACCACTGTCTTCTCAACTCCAACATTTCTGATGAGAAATCTGCACTAAGTCTTACTAAGTAACCCATGTATGTGATGGTTTACTTCTCCTTTGCTGTTCTCAGGATTTTCTCTTTATCTTCAATGTTTCACATTCTAAATAGTATGTTTCACAAAATAGGCCTATTTGGATATATTATGATTGAGGTACCCTGCATTTCTTGCACATGTAAGTTCATTTCTTTTGTGAGAGTTGGGAAATTTTCAGCTATTATTTCCTCAGATAATCTTTCTGCCCCATTTCCCTACTATTCCACTTCTGGAAATCCCATTACACATATGTTGTTACATTTCATGTTGGCATTCAACTCCCTGAGTCCCTGGCACTTTTTCCCATTCTTTTCTCTTTCTTTCTTCAGTTTCAACCATTCGGTCTTTTGTATCATTTATTCATTCTTCTATCTGTTTTAGTCTCTAATGTGTTTATTTTTATGTTTTTTTATTAGCCAAGGGGGTGCTGATGCAAAATACAAGAAATGTGTTGACTTTTATAAAGGGTATTTATTTGGGGTAGGAGCTTACAGAAAACAGGCCATAAGGCATAAGTTATTTCCCTCACCAAAGTCTGTTTTCACATGTTGGAGCAAGATGGCTGCTGAAGGCTGCAAGGGTTTAGGCTTCCTGGGTCCCTCCCTTCCAGGGTTTTGCTTCACTCTGGGTTCAAGGTTCCTTTCTTCCTGGGGCTTCTTTTTCATCTGTGTGCTTCCCAGAGCTTCTGCATCAAAGTCCAACAACAAATCCCTCAACTCTGTCCTTTGCCATGCCTTTTATCTGTGAGTCCCCAGCCCCCAAGGGGTATGGACTTAATACCCTAATGACATGGCCCAATCAAAGACCTAATCATAATAATCATGCCCAGATACAGACTAGATTATAAATATAATATAAATATAACCTAGTATCTATTTTTGGAATTCATAACCATTTCAAACTGCTACACTCGACCCTCTGAATTCCAAAAAGATATTACAATATTTTTTAAAACCATAAATCGGTAACAAAGCAAGTACTAAATCATATCACAATCAATTTAAAGAAATATAATTTGACTTGGGGCAAAGTCCCATCTGCTATAGACCTATGAAACTTACAAAAGAATTTATGTTTCCAATACACAAATAGACAAATGATAAACATTTTCATTACAATAAGGAGAAATTGGGAGGGAAACATGAGTCATGGGTCCTCTCTATTTCAGTAAATGTGCAGTGCATTCTCCATTTGATATCAGTCAGGGAGTCATTCTTAAGATGATGGTTTCTTCTCCTTGGTACCTTATGGGAACCCACCCTTTCCACTGGCTTGCCTAATGGCCGTTTTCTTGATGAAGTTCCCCCTTCATCAAGAATCTGGGTGTTGACCAAGCTCCAGACCTCACTGTCCAAGAGTTTTGGGGTATGTATTAGCCAAAGGGTGCTGATGCAAAATACCAGAAACTGGTTGGTTTTTATAAAGGGTATTTATTTGGGGAGCTTACAGATACCAGGGGAGCTTACAGATACCAGACCATAAAGCATAAGTTACTTCCCTCACTAAAGTCTATTTGGAGCAAGATGGCTGATGACATCTGCAAGAATTCAGGCTTCCTGTGTTCCTACATTCCTGGGGCTTGCTTTTCTTTAGGTTCAAGGTTCCTTCCTTCCTGGTGCTGGCTTCTCTTTCCTCTAGGTCCTGACTTGCCGCATCTTCAGCATCAAACTCTTAACATCTGAAATCCCCAACTCCGTTCTTCTCCATGCCTTTTATCTGTGAGTCTGCACCCACCAAGGGGTGGGAACTCAATGCCCTAATGACATGGCCCAATCAAAGCCCTAATCATAACTTAATCATGCCCAGGTATAGACTAGATTACAAACATAATCCAATATGTATTTTTGGAATTCATAACCATATGTCACATAAAAATAAAGGGGATTCCTATATGCCCTGCTCCCCTCACCGCCCACATTAACATCATTCATTAGTGTGGCACATTTATTAGTTGATGAACACAGTTTGAAACAGTGTCACTCAGTGTGGATTAAAGTTTACATTGTAGTTTACACTCTCTCCCACACAGTTCTGTAGGTTATGACAAGATTTATAATTTCCTATATTTGTTGTTGCAAAGTCACTAAGGACAATTCCAAAATCCCAAAAATGTCCCCATATTATTCCTATTTTTCCATTTCCAAGCCCTTATACTCTCCAGTGGCCACTGCCTACAAATTAATGATATGATTTCTTCCATTGTAGAATCACAGTAAGTCTATAGTAGAATACTAGTAAGTCTATTTTAGTCCATAGTTCATTACCCAAATCCAGGGATTCTGGGATGGTGATGTTCTCGTCACCTCTAATTGAGATGGGGCTTTGATCACATTGGGCCAATTGATGGGACTCTCTTGCTTGCAACTATGGACTTTCTCAGTTCCTTGGTATGGTAGTTGTCCATCTTCACCTCCTTGTTGGTTGTCTGGAGTGAGACCAATAAACTGGAGAGTAGGTGTTCCATCTCTAATTAGATTCAGGATCTAGCTGACACATTGACAGCCCAAAGATTTAAGTCTCTTACACATATATATGTACCAAGTCTAGTACTAAGTATAGGTTCAAATAGAAGGACAGAAGAGCCATATGTTATAGAAATCACAACTGGATCCAACTCTGTCATACTGGGAAGCATAAATTCCAAAGTAGGGCCCACTGGCAAGGCACATTAATTCCTGATTTATCTGATCTGCCTATAGTGTCTTGATGTCTCCAGAGCCCTCAGGAGCCCTGCTATTTTGGATAGTATATACTTTGGCAGTCAAAGAGATCCTGCTGAAGGAGAATTGCATCCATCATTCATGTGGAATCTAAGTCCCCTTTCGATATAGAGGTGAAGTGGATATAACCATCCCAGTGTCCACAGGATGGAGGAATAGAGTATAGATTAGAGTGGATTTACTGATATTCTACTATGGAACTATTGGGATTAATAATGGAAGAAATTGTAGCATTGATGTGGAGAAAGTGGCCACAGTAGCTACTGAGGGTAGGAAGAGGGAAGAAGAGATATGATGTGGGGGCATTTTCAGGACTTGAAATTGTCCTGGGTGGTACTGCAGGGACAGGTGCTAGACATTGTATGTCCTGCCATGGCCCACTGGGTGGACTACTGAGAATGTAAACTGCAATGTAAACCATCCATGTGGTGCAGCAGTGCTCCAAAATATATTCACCAAATGCAATGAATGTGCCACGATGATGAAAGAGGTTGTTGATGTGGGAGGAGTGGGGTGAGGGGGGTGGGGGATATATGGGGACCTCTTATATTTTTTGAATGTAACATTTTTTTAATAGAGAAAAAAAAGAAAAAAATTCTGCTGAGGCATGCATAAGCATAACCTCTGGAGTGACTTCTCAACTCACTTTGAAGTCTCTTAACCATATAAACTCATTTATGTTTACCTTTTCCTCATTTTGGTCAAGGTCTTTTTTCAGTTGCATTTCTAGTTGGGGCTTCGTACTAATCTCTTGGTGCTAGGGAGGCTGATCCCTGGGAGTTATATCTCATTTTAGGGGGATGGTAATATATACAGTGTTTGCCTTAGAGAAAGGCCACATTTATGTAAGAAGGAGTTTCTCAGGAGGTTACCCTTAGGCACACCCAAGGGTATGTTTCAATTTCAAAACTAAAGGTTCATAAGTACAGTCATCAATATCAAGCACCCATCAGTGGATTATCCTCCTTCACTAGTCTCTGCCCCTGTACTGGGGGGATTCTTGCTGTTCCATTGGAGAATGTGGCAGAGCCCCAATGGATTGGAATTCAATGTGACAATGCCCCATGAACACTTGAGTATATTTATATGCCTTATCCAGATTAACTTTCTCCTGTGTATCCACCATCATTGACACCCCACACCAATGATCCTCTCCTGTCATAGATGCAACCCTTCTGTGATCCAAAATTTCTTCAAGTATGAAGCCAACAAAATAACCAAATAAGATCAATAAGAAAATGAGATAATAATAATTTTGGAAATAAATAAAATAGAGAAAATTTTAAAAATACATATAATGTAATGGAAATTTTTTTTTTTAAATTTTGATGTTTTTCAACAGTGTAAAATCTGTTGTCTTGTATGTGCAGTGATATTTTCTTCCTTTTACTCACCCATGTATTATAATTTTCATTTTGTCTTCAGAGAAGCTTTAGTTTACAAAAAAGTCACTTACACAATATAGGGGATTCCCATCCTTCATCGTCTCCCTTTTCCCCTTTCCCATATAAATAACATATATGAGGATGGTGTATTTGTTACAATTGATGTACAAATATTGAAACATTGTTATGAACCATCCTTAATGATTTACATTATGGTATATATGTTGGATCATAGAATTTTATAAATTTTGATGAAATTTAAAGTGGCCTGTATCCATCATTGCAAGATCATGTATTATAATTCCATAACTCCAAAAATGCCCCATGTTCCGTCTATTCTTTCCCTCCCTCCCTGTATCCCTGGTACCTATGGCAAGTACCAAGGTTCACTCCTTGAAGAAAAAGACTCACAGTTACAACAAAATTGCGAGCTTGACATACTGGTCTGTCCTCTCCAATTAAGCATGACCTATGCTCTCAAGAGACTTTGACCCCTCTAGTTGATAACACAACAGGTTTCCCAGGATGAGAGTCCCACACCTTCCTGCTCATTATTTGTCTCAACCCACTGATCTGGACCACAATGACAAGATGAACACACACTCCCAGGAGGTCTGCCCCAGGTGAACCCTGTCCCAAATATCCCCCACATCCAACACTCTAAACCAACAACCTTCCCCTCGCATATTTGCCAAAGATATATTCCCAACTTTGTATTTTCAACCACATAACACAAATCACTAAGTTCACCAGCTTCCTCCCCTAACCATCCCCCAGTTCTGTACACAGCCCAACCCAGCCCACATTCCCCCATTAAAAACCAGTACTGCCCTATCCAGTAGAGTCACTGATCCACTAGTCATGCAGGATTACTGCACAACTACACCCCTTCTACCTTATAGATTTTGCCCATATGGGCATTGGCTCACAAACATATTCTCCCTTTCTGTCTCCTGTAAAACTGTCTCCCAGACTGTAGCTCTGTGAATGTGCTCAATTTGTTTAATTCATATCAGTGAGGTAATGTAATATTTGGCCTTCAGTGCTTGGCTTGCTTTACTCAACATAAGGTTTTCAAGAGTTATCCATCTTTTAATGATGCATTCCTGTTTTTTTCTTTTCTTTCCTTCCCCTACCCCACCCTGCTGTTTTTGCTGTGTCTATTCTCTGTATGATCTTCTGTACCTATTTCTCCTTTTTTTCTTCTCTCCTCATCTTTCTCCTCTAGGATTCACTGGGATTTCATCCTGGGGACCTCTGATGTGGAGAGAGGTTCCTTATCAATTGCGCCTCCTCAGTACCTGTTCCCTGCTGTGCTTAACCTTGACTCTCCCCTTCATCTCTCTTTTTGAATCATCATCTTGTTGTGTGACTCACTTGCATGGGCAGTGGCTCACCACATGGGCAGTCAGCTCACCATGTGGGCACTGGCTTACCACATGGGCCTTGGCTCACCATGTGGGCACTTGCACAGGCACTCAGCTTGCTGTGCTGGCACTTGGCTCACCACATTGGCCCTCAGCTTGCAACATGGGCACTTGACTTGCCATGTGGGCACTCATGTGGGCACATGGATCACTGCCTGGGCCCTCAGCTTGCCACATGGGCACCCACACAGGCACTTGGCTGTCAACGTAGGCACTTGGCTTACAAAGCAGGCAGTGTCTCACTGTGCAGGCATGCTTTCTCTTCTGTTTTCACCAGGAGGTCCCAGGGATCAAACCTGTGTCCTCCCATATGGTAGGCTGAGGCCCTATCAATTGCGCCACATTTACTTACTTGCATTCCTTCTTACATCTAAGTAATATTCCATTGTATGTATATACCACAATTTGTTAATCCATTCATTGTTGATGGTCATTTGCATGGTTTCCAACTTTTTGCAATAGTGAATGATCCCTCTATGAACATTGGTGTGCATGTATCTTCTTGTGTTCCTGCTTTCAATTCTTCTGGGTGTATGCCCAGCAGTGGGATTGCTGGATCATATGGCAGTTCTATAGATAGCTTCCTGAGGAAATGCCAAACTGTCCTCCACAATGTCTGCACCATTCTACATTCCCAACAGCAGTGGATAAGTGTTCTTTTTATTCCACATCCTCTCCAACAGTTGTACGCCTCTGGTTTTTTCATAGCCACCAGTCTACTGGTTGTAAGATGATATCTCATTATAGTCTTGACCTGTATTCCCCTAATAGCTAGTGATATTGAGCGTGTTTTCATATGCTTTTTAGCAATTTGTATTTTTATTTTGGAGAAGTGTCTATTCCAGTCACTTGCTCATTTTTTAAATGGGTTGTCTTTTTATTTTTGAGGTATAGGATTTCTTTTTGTTTGTTTGTTTTGCTGTTTTTTTGACCTTAATAACATTTTTTTTTCCACTTACAGGTATTTTATTTTATTTTACTTTTTTGTCTTTGTTTTTTAATGTTACATTAAAAAAATATGAGGTCCTCATATACACTCCACCCCCCTCACCCCACTCCTCCCCGCATAACAACAACCTCCTCTAGTATCATGAGATATTCACTGCATTTGGTGAATACATCTCTGAGCACCACTGTACCTCATGGTCAATGGTCCACATCATAGCCCACACTCTCCCACGTGGGCCATAGGAGGGCATACAATGTCCAGTAACTGTCCCTGCAGCACCACCCAGGACAACTCCAAGTCCTGAAAATGCCCCCACATCACATCTCTTCCTCCCACTCCCTACCCCCAGCAGCCACCATGGCCACTTTTTCCACACCAATGCCACATTTTCTTCGATTACTAACCACAATAGTTCATGAATAGAATATCAGTAAGTCCACTCTAATCCATACTCTATTCTTCCATCCTGTGGACCTTGGAATGGTTGTGTCCAGTCCACATCTATATCAAGAGGGGGCTTAGATTCCACATGGATGCTGGATGCAATTCTCCTGCTTTCAGTTGTAGGCACTCTTGGATCCCTGGTGTGGTTTTTGACCTTTTTCACCTTCATGTTAGCTGAGTGGGGTAAGTCCAATAAACCAGGGTGTAGGAGTTGCAAGTCTGTTGAGGCTCAGGGCCTGACTATCACATGGTCAGTCCAGAGATTCAGATCCCCTGGGTATACACTAAACCCAGCACCAACTACAGATCTGGTAAAAGTAACAAGAGAGGCTTGTGGACAAAGATTACATCTGAGTCCAGCTCCATCACACAGAAACACAGACTCCAAAGTAGAGCCAACTGACATGGCACTGAACTCCATCTGCCATGACGTAGAACCTGTGGGTCTCTGTAGCCCTCAGGAGAACCAATACCTAGGGTTGTATCTACTTTATCTGTCTCTGGGACTCTGCTGAGGTGTGCATAAGGGCAACCCCTCTGATAACCTCCTGGCTCTTTTAGAAGACTCAGCCATATAAACTCATTTGTCCTTTGCATTCCCCCCTTTGATTCAGGTCAAAAAAGCATTTTTAACTCCTGGTATTATATATAGATTGAGATATTCTGCTGGTTCGAGTTGACCCTTTTATTCAAGGTCATTTTCTAGTTACATCATCAGCTGGTAGTAATCCCTTGGTACCAGGGAGGCTTATACCCGGGAGTCATGTCCCGTGCTGGGGAGAAGGCAACACATTTACATGCTGAGTTTGGCTTTGAGACTGGGCACATTTCAGCAACATGGAGGCTCTCAGGAGGTAACTCTTAGGCACCCTGCAGCTCTAGGCCTTGTTCTTATTTCAGGTGCACAGGCTTACAAGCATAGTCATTAGTATCAAGGGCTCATTGTTGAACCTTCCTCGTTTTTTGGTCTTTGCCGTTGCACTTGGGGGGTTGTTGCTGTTCCTTTATATGCTGGATATTAGGACCTTATAAGATACTTGTTTACCAAATATTTTCTCCCATTGAGTAGGCAGCCTTTTTACTTTCTTGACAAACTTTGAGGTCAAGAAAATTTTCACTTTTGAGGAAGTCTCTTTTATCTTTTTTCTTTTGTTGCTTTCATTGTAAAGTTCATGAAACCATTTCCTATAAAAGATCCTGTAGATGCTTCTCTACATTATCTTCCAAG
Source organism: Dasypus novemcinctus (assembly GCF_030445035.2). NCBI lineage: Eukaryota > Metazoa > Chordata > Mammalia > Cingulata > Dasypodidae > Dasypus > Dasypus novemcinctus. The sequence continues at coordinate 7,583,140 of NC_080694.1, read as the reverse complement.
ATCTTTATGGTCTTGGCTCTTATAATTAGATCTTTGATCCATCTTGAGTTATTTTTTTTATAAGGTGTGAGATTGTGTTCCTCTCTCATTCTTATGGAAGTGGGTATCCAGTTCTCCAAGCACCATTTGTTGAAGAGGCCATTCTCTCCTAGTTGAATTGGCTTGGAAACTTTGTCAAATGTCATTTGACTTTATATGTGAGGATCTATATCAGAAGTCCCAGTTAGGTTCCATTTGTCATCATGTCTATCCTTGTGAGAGTACCATGCTGTTTTGACTACTGTAGATTTGTAGTATGTTTTTAATTCAGGTAGTGTGATTCTTCCAATATTATTTTCCTTTTTCAATGTATCTGTGCCTCTTCAGGGCCCCTTTGTCATTCCAAATAAATTTCATAGTTAGCTTTTCTAATTCAGTAAAAAATACTGTGGTAATTTTTATTGGGATTGCACCAAATCTGCAAATAAGCTTGGATAGGATAGACATCTTAATGTTGTTTAGTCTTCCTATCCATGAACAGTGAATATTTTTTCATTTCTTTAGTTCTTCTTTGATTTCTTTTAACAATATTGTGTTTTTCTGTGTATAGCTCATTTACATCTTTATTTAAATTTATTCCTAGGTAATTGATTCTTTTAGTTGCTATTGTAAATGGGATTTTATTCTTGATTTCCTCCTCAGATAATTCATTATTGTTGTACAGAAATGCTACCAATTTTTGCACATTTGATCTTATAACCTGTGAATTTACTTAACTCATTTATACGTTCTAAGAGCTTTTAGATTTCTCAGACTTTCTATATTTAGGATCATGTTATCTTCAAATAGTGAAATTTTTACTTCTTCCTTTATAATTTGGGTGTTTCTTTAATATTTTTCTTTTCTAAGGGCTCAAGCTAGTTATTTCTAAGAGAATGTTAAATAAGAGTGGTGAAGTTGGGCATCCTTATCTTGCTCCAGATCTTAGAGGGAAAATTTTTGGATTTCACCATTGAAAATTGTGTTCCTTGTTGGTTTTGCAAATATACCCTTTATCATGTTGAGGAAGTTTCCTTCTATTCCTATCTTTTGCAGTGTTTTTATCTGGAAAGGGTGTATATATTTTCAAATGCTTTTTCTGCATCTATGGAGATGATCATGTAATGTTCTTTTGATCTATTTATGTGTATATTCCATACATTTTTTTCATGTTGGACCATCCTTCCTCTCCAGGCTTGAAACCCTTTTGGTCATGGTGAATAATTCATTTAATGTATTATTGAATGTGATTACCAAGAATTTTATTGAGGATTTTAGCATCTGGTTTCATTAGAGAGTTTGGTTGATAGTTTTCCTTTCTCGTTCATCTTTGGCTTTGGTATTACGGTGATGTTGGCATCATAGCATGACTTAGGCAAAGTTCCTCAACATCTTTATTTTGGAAGAATTTAAGAAGGAATTGTGTCATTTCTTTCCAAAATGTTTGGTAAAGTTTACCCATGAAGCTATCTTGTCCTAGGTTCTTCTTAGTTGTGATATTTTTGATGACTAATTCTGTCTCATTACTTGTGATTGGCCTGTTGGGTTCATATTCTTTCATCAATGGGGTCTGCTTGTGTGTCTCTAGGAATTTGTCCATTTCCTCTAAGTTATTCATCTTGTTGGCATACAATTTTTCAAAGTATCCTCTTATGATACTCTTTATTTCTGTGGGGTCAGTGGTAATATCCCCTTCCTCATTTCTTATTTTATGTATTTGCATTTTCTCTCTTTTTTTCTTTGTAGTCTAACTTAGGGTTTATCAATTTTATTAATCTTCTCAAGGAATTGGCTTTGGCTTTGTTTATGTTTTCTAGTGCATTCTTATTTTCAATTTCATTTATTCTGCTCTAATAATTGTTATTTCCTTCTTTCTGCTTGCTTTGTCATTAGTTTGTTTTTCTTTTTCTAAGTCCTCCAGGTGTACTCATAGGTGTTTGACTTTAGCTCTTTCTTCTTTCCCAATATGTTCATTTATAGCTATGAATTTCCCTCTCAATATCTTTTAAAAATAAATTAAAAATAACTATTTATTTTTAAAAGATAGATTACATAAAATGTTGCATAAACATACATAAAGGATTCCCATATATCACACTCCCCACATGTGCCACTTTTCCCCACATTGACAATTTCTTTCATTAAAGTGGTATACTCATTGCAAATGAGGAACACATTTTGGAGCACTGCCACACAGCATGGAATATAGTTTACATATAGTTTACACTCTCTCCCACTCCATTCTGTAAGTTATGGCAGGGTATAAAATGGCCTGTATCCGACTTGCAGTATCATTCAGGACAATTCTAAGTCCTGAAAGTTCCCCTATATTGCACCTCTTTTTCCCTCTCCCTGATTCAGTAACTCCGGTGGCCACTATGTCCCCATCAGTGATATAATTTCTTCCATTGCTAGAATCACAATAAGTCTACAGTAGAACACCAGTAAGTCCACTCTAGTCAATATTTTATTCCCCAATCCTGAGGATTCTGGAATGGTGATGCCCACTCCACCTCTAAATGACTCCCGTATGGCTGATGGATGGGACTCTCTTGCTTGCAGTTGTAGACTTTCTCTTCCTTGGTGTAGAGGTTGTCCATCCTCACCTTCTTGTTAGTTGTCCTTGATGAATCCAATGGACTGGAGAATAGGTGTTGCAATTCTCCTATGGCTCAGGGCACACCTGGCACGTGGACAGCCCTGAGATTCAATCCAGTGCCAACTTAGGTTCAATAAATGGGACAGAAGAGGTATGTATAGAGAAGGCACATCTGAGTCCAACTCTGTCACACTCAGGTGCACAAACTCTAAAATGGGGCCCAAAATCTGGAGCTGGCAAGGCACCAAAATCTGGAGCTATCTGCCATGATCATAGGACCTGGTTGTCTCCAAAGCCCTCTGGAGCCCCATTATTTGGGATAGTATTTACTTTGGCTATGATATCCTGTGAAATTTGTTGCTTCGCTGATGACCTCTCAATACTTTTAAAGTCTCATAGCCATATGAACTCATTTGTCTTTATCATTTCCCCCTTTTATTCAAGGTCTTTTCCTGTTGCATCACCAGCTGGGACTTGGTGGTAATCCCTCAATGCCAGGGAGCCTCATCCCCGGGAGTCATGCCACATGTTGGGGGGAATGAAGTTTTTATATGCTGAGTTTGGCTTAGAGAGTGAACACATTTGAGCAAATGGTGGTTCTCAGGTGTTAACTCTTAAGCACCCTACAACACTAGGCTAAGTTGCAATTTCAAGTGCAAAAGGCTCATAAGCATAGTCATCAATATCAAGGGCCCATCATTGGACCATCCTTCTTTGGTCATTGGCCCTCTACCTGGGGAATTGTTGCTGTTCTATTAGAGAATGTGGCAGAGCTTCCACGAATGGGAATTGAATATTCTTTCAGTTCTGTGAATCTCTACCCACTGTGGTTTTGAACATATTTATATACCTTACAGTTATACCCAGGTGAACTTCCTCCCATGTATCTCCCATCACTGACACACCAGTCCACTAATCCTCACTTGCCAGTATTGTAACAATTCTGTGATCCAAAACTTCCTAAAAAATGAACCCATGAATATTGCAAATTTAATTAATAGGAAAATGAGATGGTAATGATAGGTTTAAACACAAGACATAAATAATTTAGAAAACTAAAATTAAAATAAAGAAAAAATTGGGGTATTAATAAAATAAAAAATATTTTAAAATTTTGATGTTTTGCCTTTCATCACTTTATTAAATGTCCTGTATGTACAGTGGCAATTTCTTCCATTTCTTCCTCATTGTCTTTTTTGTCATGTCTTCAAAGAAGTTTTAGGTCATAGTAAAGTCACATACAGTAAGTAGGGGACTCCCATATACCCAACATTCTTCTTTTTCCCCTTCCCCATTAATGATCTTTTTTTTTAAAGAAGTATTTTTTTTAAAAGATTTATATATTTATTTATTTCTCTCCCCTTCCCCCCCCCCACCCCAGTTGTCTGTTCTCTGTGTCTCTTTGCCGCGTCTTGTTTCTTTGTCTGCTTCTGTTGTTGTCAGCGGCCCGGGACTCTGTGTCTCTTTCTGTTGAGTCATCTTGTTGTGTCACCTCTCTGTGTGGGTGGCGCCATTCTTAGGCAGGCAGCACTTTCTTTCACTCTGGGTGGCTCTCCTTACAGGGCGCACTCCTTGTGCATGGGGCTCCCCTACACAGGAGGACACCCCTGCGTGGCATGACACTCCTTGTGTGCGTCAGCACTGTGCATGGGCCAGCTCCACACGGGTCAAGGAGGCCTGAGGTTTGAGCCGCAGACCTCCCATGTGGTAGACGGATGCCCTAACCACTGGGCCAAGTCTGCCGCCTTAATGATCTTTTTATATGTGGATGGTACATTTGTTACAACTGATATATAATTATTGAAACAAATCTACTAACCATGGTCAGTAATTTATATTATGTTTTCTAATTTAGACTACACACTTTTATAAGTTTTGATGCAATTTAACATGGCCTGTATCCATCATTGCAAGATCATGCAGAACACTTCCACTGCCCCCTAACTAGCCTCTCTTCCATCTATTCTATTCTTCCCTCCCTTTCCCCTCAGGGCCCATCATCAACCACCAGGCTTCATTCGTTGAAGGAGGAGATTCATAGATACTTGCTACAATGCTGAGAGCTTGACACACTACTCTGTCCTCCCCTATTAGGAACCATCTTTGCTCTCAAGAGACAACCACCCCTCTGATTGAGAACATACCAGGCCTCTCTAGTATGGGAGACCAATGCCTTCCCACTTATTTTGTGCGTTTCCTTCCACTGATAACCAAACACTGTGACAAAATGATAACATACACATTCTCTAGAAGACTCCCCCATATGCATCCTGTCCCAACACCCTAAACCAGTAGTCCTTCCTTGTCATATTGCCAAAAGAGTTTTCTCAACATTGTAGTTTCAACCACATATCCACCAATCTCTGTGTTCACCTACTCCCTCCCCCAACCCTTAACCCAGTTCAGTGAATTGTCTAACCTATCTTCCCCACCCTAGAACCTTGTCAAGTTTGCACCACCCAACCCTATAATATCCCTACACCCCTGTCATATCCCTTCACTGCAAAACTGCTCACTTCTACCTTATCATAGATTTCATGCATGTGGACATTGACACAGAACCTTTATCTCCTTATTTCCTGTAAACCTATCTTTTGTACTCTAGCTCTCTGAATTCACTCAGTTTGCTTAATTCCTATCAGAAAGGTCATGTAATATTTTTGCTTCAATGCCTGGCTTGCTTCACTCAAGATTCATCTATGTTATCCTGGGTGTTAACACTCTGTTTCCTCTTACAGGTGAGTAATAGTCCATTGAATGTATGTACCACAGTTTGTTCATTCATTTGTTGATCATTTGGGTTGATTCCAGCTTTTTGTAATAATGTGTAATGCTGTTATGAACTATGGTGTGCATATATCTGTTCATGTCCTGCTTTCAGTTCTTCTGGGAATATACCTAGCAATGGAATTGCTGGATCATATTGCAGTTGTATAGTTTTTTGAGGAACTGCCAAACTCTCCTCCACAATTGCTACATCATTCTACATTCCCTCCAGCAGTGGATGAGGGTTCCCCTTCCTCCACATCCTCTCCAACACTTTCAATCCTGTGATTTTTTAATATTTACCAGTCTAATGGGTATAAGATGGTATCTTATTGATTTACATTTCCTTAGTAGCTAGTGCTCTTGAGCATCTTCTGATGTGATTTTTACCCATTCATATTTCTTCTTTGGAGAGTGTATTTCCAAATCACTTGTCAATTTTTTAAATGGGTTCTTGGTATTTTTATTTTTGAGGTGTAGGATTTCTTTATATATGCTGGATATTAGGCTCCTATCAGTTATATGCTTTTCAAATATTTTCTCCCATTGGGTAAGCTGCCTTTTTATTTTCTTGATAATCCCCTTTGAGGTACAAATGTTTTTAATTTTGAGGTGATCCCATTTATCTATATTTTCTTTCACTGCTTGTGCTTTGGGTGTGACGTTCATGAAACCATTTCCTATTACAAAGTCCTGTAGATGCTTCCCTACATTATCTTCCAAGTCTTTCTGTCTTGGCTCTTACATTTAGATCTTAGATCCATCTTGAGTTTTCTTGTATAAGGTGTGTGGTGGTGTTCCTATCATTCTCATTTCTAGTTCTCCAAGCACCATTTGTTTAGGAGGCCATTCTCTCCCCATTGAGTGAACTTGGTGAACTTGTCAAATATCAGATGACTGTGTATGTGAGGAACTATATCAAAACTCTGGATTCAGTTCAGTTAGTCAGTATGTCTATCCTTGTGACAACAACACGCAGTGTTGAACATTTTAGATTTCTAATACGTTTTACAGTCATTTTCCTTTTAAAATATGTCTTTGATTATTCAGGGTCTCTTGCCTGCCCAAATAAATTTCACAATAAATTTAGTATTTGCAATTCATTAAAAAATACTGCCTTCATTTTTATTGGGACTGCATTAAATTTATACATTAGTTTGGGTAGGATAGACATCTTAATGATGATTAGTCTTCTGATCCATGAACAGGGAATATTCTTCCATTTATTTACGTCATCTTTGATTTCCTTTAACAGTGTTGTGTAGTTTTCCGTGTATACATCATTTACATCTTCAGTTAAATTTATTCCTATGTATTTCATACTTTTAGTTACTATTGTAAATGGTTTCTTTTTCTCTTGAATCCACCTCAGATTGTTCATTATTGGTATACAGAAATGCTACTGATTTTTGTGCACTGATCTCTTAAGTTGTGACTTTACTGATCTCATTTATAAGTTCTAGAAGCTTCGTTGTAGACTCCTCAGGACTTTCTTTGTATTGGATCATGTCATCTGCAAATAGTGAAATTTTAACTTCTTCCTTTCTAATTTGGATTCCTTTTATATCTGATTCTTGCCTCAGTGCTCAAGAAAGTACTTCTAAAACAATGTTAAATAGGAGTGATGATAGTGGGCATCCTTGTCTTGTCCCAGATACTGGAGGGAAAGCTTTTAGGATTTCACCATTGTATATAAAGTTAGCTGTGGATTTTTTCAGTTATACTCTTTATCATGTTCAGAAAGTTTCCTTCTTTTCCTATCTAGTGTAGTGTTTTTTTAAAATCAGGAAAGGGTGCTGTATTTTGTCAAATGCTGTTTCTGCACCTGTAGAGATAATTATGTGATTTTTTTCCCTTTTGATCTTTTGATCACTGTGTTACAGTTATTTTCTTATGTTGAACCATCATTGCATACCCAGGATGAAACTCACTTGGTTGTGGTGTGTAATTTACTTTTATCAAATATGATTAGCAAGTATTTGTTGACAATTTAATACATAGATTTGTTAGACTGATCTGTAATTTTTCTTTCATGAAGCATCTTTGGCTTTGGTATTATGGTAATATTGGCATCAAAGAGTGAGTTAGGCAATGTTCCTTCAATTCTATTTTTTGGAAGAGTTAAAGCAGGATTTATGTTAGCTGTTTCTGGAATGTTTGTTCAAATTCACATGTGAAGCTGCCTGGTCCTGGGCTCTTCTTAGTTTGATGACTGATTCTAAATCTTTACTTGTGATTGTTCTGTTCAGTTCATCAATTTCTTCTTTCATTTTTTGTGTTTGTGTGTTTGTAGAAAATTGTCCATTTCCTCTAAATTATCCTTGTTGGCATATAAATTTTCAAAGTATCCTCTTATGATACTCTATTTCTGTGGGGTCCTCTTTGCTTATTTTGTGCATTTGCATCTTCTCTCTTTCTTTTTTTTCTGGTGGTCTAGCTAAAGGTTTGCCAATTTTATTGATCTTCTCAAAGAACCAGCTTATGGTTTTGTTTATTTTTTCTAGTGCTTTCTTATTTTCTATTTCATTTAGTTCTGCTCTAATCGTTGTTATTTCCTTCTTTCTATTTCATTTGGGGTTAGTATGTATTTTTCTAATTCCTCCAGGTGTGCAGGTAGGTCTTTGATTTTGGCTCTTTCTTCTTTTTTGACATATACATTTATGACTATCAAAAATCTTCTCATTGTAGCTTTTGTTGCATCCCATGGGTTTTGATACGGTGTCTTGTAATTTTTATTTGTTTCAAGGAAGTTACTGATTTCTTTTGAAATTTCCTCCTTGACTCACTGTTTCTTTAAAAGTGTATTGTTTAACGTCTATCTCTGTTTCTAATCTGGTTGTCTGGACCTTCCTGATTTTCAACTTCATTCCATTGTTTTCATAGAAATTACTTTATATATTTTCAATCTGTCTGAATTAATTGAGAATTTTTCTGTGGCCTATCATTTGGTCTATCTTGGAGAGTGATCCATTTGCCCTTGAGAAGAATGTATATCCTGCTATATTTGGGTGTAGTGTTCTGTATATATTTATTAGGTCCAGGTCCTGTAATATATCATTCCAAGTCTTTGTTTCTTTACTGATTCTCTCTCAAGACTAGTTATTTTAATCCTTTAATATTCAGTGTTATTACTCTCAAGGAATTACATATATTCAGCATATTTTCTTTGGTTTATGTATGTCATATATTGTTTTTATTTCTCTTTTTTCTCTTAACCCTTCTTACACTCTCCTCCAACACTTTTTTTCCTGTTTTTTTTCCTTTCAATGTGTAGAGATCCCTTTATTGTTTCTTGAAAGAGCATACTCTCTTAATTTCTGTTTATCTTTGAATATTTTGAACTCTCCATCATTTTTCAATGCCAGCTTTGATGGATAGAGAATTCTTGGCTGGAAGTTTTTTCATTTAGTACCTTAACTATGTCTTTTCCACTGCCTTCCTGCCTCCTTTGTTTGTGAGAAATCAGCACTTAATCTTATCGGGCTTCCATTGGACACAATAGTCCTCTTCTCTTGCTGCTTTCAGTATTTTCTTTTCTTGACCACTGCACAGTTTGACAAGTATATGTATTGGAGTAGGCATGTTGGGATTTATACTCTTTGGGGTGTGCTGCACTTCCGGGTCATGTACATCCATCTCCTTCAATAGGATTGGGAAGTTTTCAGCCATTATTTCCTCCAACACTTCTTCTGTCCCCTTTCTCTTCTCTTCTCTCTCTGGGATGCTTATAATTCCTATGTTGTGGATTTTGTGGTGGTGTTCCAATCCCTAAGTTTCTGCTGGAATTTTTTCAGTCTTTTTATCTATCCTACTTTTTGATTTTAGATGTACTGTCTTCCACATCACTAATTCTTACCTCTGCCTGCTCAAATCTGCTGTTATGTGCTTCCATTGTACTTTTGATTTCTTGGATTGTGCCATTCATCACCTTCATATCTGTTATCATTTTACTTATGTTTCAATTTCTTCAGTATTTTTTCCCAGTGTCTTCTGAATATCCTTAATCACTTCCTTCACTTTACTAAGTTGGTTCATGATTTTTTTTTCTTTTTTTTATTATTATTTTTATTGACTTTGTAGTAATATTACATTAAAAATATATATGTGAGGTCCCATTCAACCCCACCCCCCCACGCCACCTCTCCCCCCCCCCCCCCCAGCAACACTCGTTCCCATCATCATGACACATCCATTGGATTTGGTAAGTACATCTTTGGGCACCTCTGCACCTCATAGTCAATGGTCCACATCATGGCCCATACTCTCCTCCATTCCATCCAGTGGGCCCTGTGAGGATTTACAATGTCCGGTGATTGCCTCTGAAGCAAAATCCAGGGCAGCTCCATGTCCCAAAGACGCCTCCACCTCTCATCTCTTCCTGCCTTTCCCCATACCCATCAGCCACCATGTCCACTTTTCCCAATCCAATGCCACCTCTTCTATGTGGACATTGGATTGGTTGTGTCCATTGCACCTCTATGTCAAGAGGAGGCTCAGATTCCACATGGATGCTGGATGCAATCCTCCCACTTTCAGTTGTAATCACTCTAGGCTCCATGGTGTGGTGGTTGTCCTTCTTCAACTCCATCTTAGCTGAGTGTGGTAAGTCCAATAAATCAGATTGTAGGTGCTTGAGTCTGTTGAGGCTCAGGACCTGGCTATCACATTGTCAGTCCAGAGATTCAAATCCCCTAAATATATCTTAAACCCCAACATTAACTGCACCTCCAGCACATTAGCATGAAAGTCTTATGAAGGAAGATCCCATCTGAGTCCAGATTCATCACACATAAACACCATTTCCAAAGAGGGGCCATCTGACCTGGTAGTTAACCCCATCGGCCATGACCATAACTCCCATGGGTCTCTTTAGCCCTCAAAGGAACCAATATCTGGGGGTTGTATCTGCTTTATCTGTCTCTCTGACTCTGCTCAGTTGTGCATGAGGGCAATCCTTCTGCCAGCCTCCAGACTCTTTTTTAGAAACTTGTAGCCATATAAACTCATTTCTCCTTTCCATTTCCCCCTTACTTTAGGTCAAACAGCATTTTAAAGTCATGTTATTTTATGTAGACAGGGATATTCTGCTGATCTGCATTGAACCTTCCATATAAGGTCATTTTCCAGTTGCATCATCAGTTGGTAGTTGATAGTGGTCCCTCGGTGCCAGGGAGGCTCATCCCCGGGTGTCATGTCCCACGCTGGGGGGGAAGGCATTGCATTTACATGCTGAGTTTGGCTTCGAGACTGGCCACATTTGAGTAACATGAAGGCTGACAGGAGGAAATTCCCAGGCACAATGTTGCTCTAGGCCTTGTTCTTATTTTAGGCTTATCAGCTCACAAGCATAGTCATTAGCGTCAGGGGCTCACTGTTGAACCCTCACTCCCTCCCGGTCCCCGCCGCTGCACCTGGAGACTGTCGCTGCTCCCCTAGGGACCACGACAGAGCACCACTGGTCAGGAACCCAGTACCCCCCCTGCTGTGGTTTTTAATTGTTGCCACTATGAGTATATCCAAACATTACCATGCACCCTGGACATATGTTCTGTACAGCTCCCTGTCAGCCATATATCACCTGTCATTGGTATCCCATACCAGTATCCCTCCATTGCCATTGTTGAAACACTCTGTGATCCAGAACTCCCCGAAATTTGAAGCCCAATATAATGTCATGGTCCCTTACTAGGGAATGGCATATAGCGATGGGTTTAAAGGTTAGATAAAGAACTTGGGTAAAGTTAGATAAAGAACTTAGATAAAGAATGTTGACTTGAAAAAATTCTACATCCTATCTTTTTTTTTCCCCCCTAATTATTCAGCTTCTCTTCACAGAAGTCCTAGACCACAGCAATGCATATATATAGTATACAGCACTCCCATACATCCACCACAAAACCTTTTTCCTTCCACAGCGATACTCTTATACCCTATTCACATCATATTTACTTAATGTGATGTACAGAGTCTGAGACATTAGCTTTCTAACAAGGTGACATCTGTGCTTACATTATGGTGCATACTTTATGATGCACAGTTCTTTACATTCTTAGTTATCCTATGTTTTACATTATGGTTTACATTATCAGTCTGTCATCTCCTATATGTTATGGTGTAATATTACATGTTTTATATCCATCCTTGTGTACTCTCAAGAAACTCCTCTCTTACCCCCCATTTACCTTGGTTCCACACATTTAACGTCCATTTTCCCTTCCACCTTGGTGCCCACAGTGACAGCCAACCTCCGTTTCCTGATGAGCCGCTTCCAGAGATAGATGGAATAGTGTTCAGGGCCTAATTTGCTCAACTGCCCCAATGCCCTGGGAGCCACCCTTTCTCTCGAGGGATACAGTTCCCTCTATTTGATGGCATTAGTCCTCCCCAGGATGTGGGTCCACCCCCACTCTCACTACTTGGGTTTCTACCCCATGGTGTCACCCACTCTGGCAGAATGAGCATTTAGACATTCCCCAGGAGCCCGTCCTGCATCAGACCCTCCCCTCCGAGCATTCTAAACAGGTAACCCTCTTTATTATATTTTGATATGATTTTCTCGGCATTTTACTCTCTACCAACACCTGGCCCTCTCCTGTGTTCGTATGCTACCCCTCCCTCCCCCCACTTTTGGGCAATGTTACCCATCCGTCCCTCCCCAGCCACCCTCAAACACGTAAAGCCCCAACCAAAGGCAACCCCTTGCCCCCCTTTTATCTCTGTGTTCATACTTACCACCATCTCGTCTTAAATTCCACCCCTGCAGACATCAGCTTATATCCTTCCTCCACCCTCCGATTTCCTGTAAGCCTATCGTTCAGTCTCTTGCTATCTAGGGCAGCTTGGTTATTTCATATCATTGAGGTCATGTAGTATTTGTCCTTCAATGTCTGGGTTGCTTGACTCAACATAAGGTTCTCAAGATTCATCCATGTTATCACATGTGTTTGTAGTGTGTTTGTTCTTACAGCCGAGTAGTATTCCATTGTGTGTATATACCACATTTTATTGATCCACTCATCTGTTGATGGGCATTTGGGTTGATTCCAACTTTTGGCGATAGTGAACAATGCTGCTATGAACATTGGTGTACATATATCGGTTTGTGTCCTTGTTTTCAGTTCTGCTGGGTATATACCCAGCAGTGGTATTGCTGGGTCATATGGCAAATCTATGGCTAGTTTTTTGAGAAATCGCCGTACTGTCCTCCAGAATGGTTGGATCCTTCTGCTTTCCCACCAGCAGTGGATGAGTGTTCCCCTTCCTTCACATCCTCTCCAGCACTTGTATTCTTCTGTTTTTTTCATAGCTGCCAATCTTATGGGTGTAAGATGGTATCTCATTGTAGTTTTGATTTGCATTTCCCTGATAGCTAGAGATTTGGAACATTTTTTTCATGTGCTTTTTTGCCATTTGTATTTCTTCTTCGGAGAAGTGTCTGTTTAAGTCTTTTTCCCATTTTATAAATGGGTTGTTTATCTTTTTATTTTCAAGATATAGAAGTTCTTTATATATATGCAAGTTATAAGTTTCTTATCAGATATATGATTGCCAAATATTTTCTCCCACTGTGTGGGCTCCCTTTTTACTTTCTTGACAAACTCCTTTGAGGTGCAGAAGGCTTTAATTTTGAGGAAGTCCCATTTATCTATTAGTTCTTTTGCTGCTCGTGCTTTTGGTGTGATATTCATGAAGCCATTTCCTATTACAGGGTCCTGTAGATGTTTCCCTACACTGCTTTCCAAGATTTTTAGGTCTTGGCTCTTATATTTAGGGTTTGATGCATCTTGAGTTGATCTTTGTATAAGGTGTGAGATGGTAATCCTCTTTCATTCTTCTACATATGGCTATCCAGTTCTCCAGACACCATTTGTTGAATAGGCCACTCTCTCCCAGTTGAGAGGGTTTGGTGGCTTTATCGAATATTATGTGGCTGTATATGTGCGGTTCTATATCAGAGATTTCAATTCGATTCCATTGGTCTATGTGTCTCTCCTTATGCCAATACCATGCTGTTTCCACCACCGTAGCTCTGTAGTATGTTTTGAAGTCAGGTAGTGTGATTCCTCCAATTTCGTTTTTCTTTTTCAGTATGTCTTTGGCTATTTGGAGTCTCTTTCCTTTCCAAATAAATTTCATAGTTAGTTTTTCTAGTTCCTTAAAGAAGGCTGCGTTGATTTTTATTGGGATTGCATTGAATGTGTATATCAGTTTTGGTAGGATAGACATCTTAATAATGTTCAGTCTTCCTATCCATGAACAAGGAATAGTCTTCCATTTATTCAGGTCTTCTTTGATTTCCTTGAACAATCTTGTATAGTTCTCGGTGTATAAGTTCTTTACCTCTTTAGTTAAATATATTCCTAAGTATTTGATTTTTTTATTTACTGTTGTGAATGGTATTTGTTTCTTGATTTCCTCCTGATCTTGCTCATTATTGGTGTACAGAAATGCTACTGATTTTTGCGCATTGATCTTATAACCTGCGACTTTACTAAACTCATTTATGAGTTCTAGAATCTTCGTTGTAGATCTCTCAGGGTTTTCTATGTATAGGATCATGTCATCTGCAAATAATGAAATTTTGACTTCTTCCTTTCCAATTTGAATGCCTTTTATTTCTGGTTCTTGCCTCAGTGGTCGAGCAAGTACTTCTAAGACAATGTTAAATAGGAGCGGAGACAGTGGGCATCCTTGTCTTGTTCCTGAGTTTAGAGGGAAGGAGTCTAGGATTTCTCCATTGTAAACAATATTGGCTTTAGGTTTTTCATATATACTCTTTATCATGTTCAAAAAATTCCCTTCTATTCCAATCTTTTGGAGTGTTTTTATCAAGAAAGGGTGCTGTATTTTGTCAAATGCTTTTTCTGCATCAATAGATATAATCATGTGATTTTTTTCCTTCAATCTGTTTATATGGTGTAATACGTTGATTGATTTTCTTATGTTGAACCATCCTTGCATACCTGGGATGAATCCCACTTGGTCGTCGTGTATGATACTTTTAATGTGTTGTTGAATACGATTAGCAAGTATTTTGTTAAGTATTTTTGCGTCTAGGTTCATTAGAGAAATTGGTCTGTAATTTTCCTTTCTTGTGATGTCTTTGTTTGGCTTTGGTACTAGGGTAATGTTGGCATCATAGAAGGAGTTGGGTAATGTTTTTTCTGTTTTGATTTTTTTGAATAGTTTCAGCAGGATTGGTGTCAGTTCTTTCCGGAATGTTTTGTAGAATTCACCTGTGAAGCCATCTGGCCCTGGGCTCTTCTTAGTTGGGAGATTTTTAATAACTGATTCTATCTCTCTGCTTGTGATTGGTTTGTTAAGATCATCAATTTCTTCTTTTGTCAATATGGGCTTCTTATGTGTTTCTAGGAATTTGTCCATTTCCTCTAGATTGTCATTTTTGTTGGAATATAGTTTTTCAAAATATCCTCTTATGATAGTCTTTATTTCTGTGGGGTCAGTGGTGATATCGCCTTTCTCATTTCTTATTTTGTGTATTTGCATCTTCTCTCTTTTTTTCTTTGTTAGTGTTGCTAAAGGTTTGTCAATTTTGTTAATCTTCTCAAAAAACCAGCTCTTGGTCTTGTTTATCTGTTCAAGTGCTTTCTTATTTTCTATTTCATTTAGTTCTGCTCTTATCTTTGTTATTTCCTTCCTTCTTCTTCCTGTTGGGTTACTTTGTTGTTGTTTTTCTAATTCCTTCAAATGTGCAGTTAGTTCTTCAATTTTTGCTCTTTCTTCTTTTTTGATATATGAATTTATGGCTATAAGCTTCCCTCTCAGTACTGCTTTTGCTGCATCCCATAAATTTTGGTATGTTGTGTTATCATTATCATTTGTTTCAAGGTAGTCATTGATTTCTTTTGAGATTTCCTCTTTGACCCACTGTTTTTCTAAAAGTGTGCTGTTTAATTTCCAAATCGTGGTGTGAAATCTGGGCTTCTGTCCCTTGCAAATCTCCAGCTTGACTCCACTGTGGTCAGAGATAATGTTTAGTATGATTTCAATCTCTCTGAATTCGTTCAGCCTTTTTGTGGCCTAGCATATGATCTATCTTGGAGAATGATCCATGTGCGCTTGAGAAAAATGTATATCCTGCTGTGTTTGGGTGTAGCGATCTATATATGTCTATTAGATCGAGCTCCTCTAATATACTATTCAGATGTTTGTTTTCTTTGGTGATTCTCTTTTGAGATGTTCTGTCCAGAGTTGATAGTGGTGTATTAAAATCCCCCACTATAATTGTAGATGTATCTATTGTTTCACTTAGTTTTTCCAGCGTTTGCCTGACGTATTTAGAGGCACCCTTGTTAGGGGCATAGATATTTATGATTGTTCGATCTTCTTTACAGATTTTCCCTTTCACTAAAATGTAGTATCCTTCTTTGTCTCTCACAATTGTTTCACATTTAAAGTCTATTTTGTCTGATATTAATATAGCTACTCCTGCCTTTTTTTTGGTCATTGTTAGCTTGTATGATTGTTTTCCAGCCATTCACTTTCAATCTCCATGCGTCTCTGGGTCTAAGATGTGTCTCTTGTAGACAGCATATGGATGGGTCATATTTCCTTATCCAATGTCCCAGTCTGAATCTTTTGATAGGTGAGTTTAATCCATTGACAATCAGTGTTATTACTATCAAGGAATTATTTGTGTTAGCCATATTTTGATTGGATTTGTGTTTGTCATATTTTGTTTGTATATTTTTTTTGTCTTTTTTGTTGTTGTTGTTGGTCTTATACTCTCCTCCAACTCTGCCTTTCCTGTTTTTTCCTTTCTTCCTGCAGAACTCCCTTTAGAATTTCTTGAAGGGGAGGTTTCTTGTTGGTATACTCTTTCAGTTTCTGTTTGTCTGTGAATATTTTGAACTCTCCATCATGTTTGAATGCTAGTTTAGCTGGATAGAGTATTCTTGGTTGGAAATTTTTTTCCTTTAGTACCTTGACTATATCATACCACTGCCTTCTTGCCTCCATGGTTTCAGAAGAGAAATCAGCACTTAATCTAATTGAGCTTCCCTTGTATGTGATGGTTTTCTTTTCTCTTGCTGCTTTTAGGATTTTCTCTTTGACTTGAGCATTGGATAATTTGACAAGTATATGTCTTGGGGTGGGCCTGTTGGGGTTTATGACTTGTGGAGTGCGCTGTGCTTTTTGGATATGTACATCTGTCTCTTTCAGTAGATTTGGGAAGTTTTCAGCCATTATTTCCTGCAACACTCCTTCTGACCCCTTTCCCTTCTCTTCACCTTCTGGAATGCCTATAATACGTATGTTTGAGCGTTTTGCATTGTCATTCAGGTCCCTAAGTCCTAATTGGATTTTTTCTATCTTCTTATTGACCCCTTCTACTATCTGTTTGATTTCTGATGTACTGTCTTCCACATCACTAATTCTCTGCTCTGTCTCTTCTAGTCTGCTGATATTTGCTGCAAGTGTATTTTTGATTTCTTGAACTGTGGTGTTCATTCCCATCATATCTGTTATGTTTTTGCATATGTCTGCAATTTCCCCTCCAAGTGATGTCTTCATGTTGTTAACCTCTTTCATTACTTCGTCAAATTTGTCGGTGATAAATGTTCTGAGATCTTTCATTGCTTGTGCCAAGTTTTGCTCCCCTTCGTGATTATTGGTTTGTTGATTGGATTCAGCCATGTTTTCCTGATTACTGGTTTGGTTTGTAGATTTTTGTTGCTTTCTGGTCATCTCTTTATTTTGATGGATTTAATCAGTTCCTTAGCTTCTTTGTCTGCTCTTGGAGGTTAATTAGCTGTTATTTTTGCATAGGTGTTATTTCTTCTCTTTGTCCCTTTTTTCTTCTTATCTAGTTTCTTGTTGTTGGTTAAGTTCACTTTAAAGGAAAGTATTAGTGTTGGGGAAAGGCAATTGTGTAAGCAAGGGAAAAGTGTAAAGTAGTATTGGTGATATATGTTAACAAAGCAAGAATATGAGATCTGGGAGGATGGAGGTTAGATTCATGTAAATTGTGTAGAGTTATAGCAGTAGGTAGAGTACCTATTATGAGGTAGATGATTGAATATGGGAGGAATATGGTATGAGCTAAAAAGCTATTGATTTCGTGAGAGAGGGAAAGAGAAAAGAAAGGTAATAGTTTCAAGAGTGGATAACAGACAGAAAATAAAACAGAGGTATTAGAAATTAAGACTTAGACCCTTTGTGGATCGAAGAAAGGGAGGTGGGAGGTGGAATATAGGAGAGCCAGTAGATGGTGGCAGATATCAAGATGTAGGGGAAAGAGGATAGTGTAGGTAGCCTAAATCAGTTCACACAGAAATGAGGCAGTGAAGGATGAGAAAACCCAGCGAATGTGAGGTGTTTCCTGCCGCACCTATTGTATAATTGAGTTAAAATAAACTAAGTAGAATATGAGGGACAAGAGGGAGAGAGACAACAGAAAAAAAAGGGGGAAAAAAGGGGGGGGAGGAAGGGACGAGAGGAAGAAAGGAAAAGAGGGTGGGCAAGGGGTGGGGAACAGGTAGGGGAAAGAAAAATAAAAAATAAAAAAAAACAGATATACACGAACCAGAATTAAAACACCCACTACACAGCACCTACCACAAAAAAAAAAAACCCTTATATAACTGAGTAAAAAAAGACTTTGAGGGATACGCTGTGAGAGAAGACTAGGGGATAATGCGGTGTTAGCAATCAGGAAATTGAAAAAAGTAAAGAATAAGTCACAATGAAAATAAAAACAAAACAAAATGAAACGATAAAGAAAAAACACCAGCGTTGAAGGCTAGGGCATTTACGGACCTTAGATGGAACTCAGTGCGTGATGGATTCAGGGATGGAAAGTCTGAGATATTGAGGACTCAAGAGGTGTGAGTCTCTGTAGCGTGGGCCACCTGAATTTAGGGAATTCAGACCTGGCAGCCTCCAATCTGGTCAACAGGAAGCCTGGGAGCCCCGCAGTGTAACACAGCCCTCAGGGATCCCCCCAGCTGGGTGCCAACCCTATGGGGGTAGTCAGATCCGCAAACTCTATATTGTGACTGAACCCTGCAATACTTTGCTGGACTCCTTAGTATGTTATCTTTCACTTCAGCTTTTGGACAGCTCCCGTCCTGTGATTCCAAACCACTACCACTAGAGGGCGCCTCTACAACGCAGCCACTTTACTAGTACAGATCCGAAGCCCGGCCTGTGACGCCGAAGATAGTTTCGAAAACCGGAATTCTCAAGCTTCGCAGAATATTCCCTAATATTCTGCTTCCAGACGTGTCCCCCCCCCTTGCCGCAGCCTAGAATAATTTTCCAATTACTTCTCTTTATTGCCTACAGCCTATTTGGGTTGGAGAACGGTTGCCGGGCTTTTGTGGGTGGGGCTTCAGGCGGAAGGGCTATTGTTTATATTCTCACTCAAAAGTTTGTCCCGCTTCACAACAAAACACCGTCTATCTTCCCAAATCGATCCACAAAAGCGATCTGTCACATCAATCTGTCAACAGTTTGCCCAGAGCTCGCGAACTCCTTAGTCCTTCAGAGCCATCCAAAAGCAGAACCCCAGGACAGGACCGCGGTTCCCCCCACCCCCAACAGGGAGGAGCCCGTGCACGGGTCTCACCTGCGGGCAATAGAACCCAAATTATATCTACTAGACCAATCCTCTCCGTTACCTTTCCCCCCTATTGATGTCCCGGCACTTCTGCCCTGCAAAAATCCCTTAAAAGCCTCGCCTTGGAGAACCTGCCGCCGCGCCCAGCCGTCTCTTCCCGGGACAGACCAGAAAGGCAAGTTCACTCAGCGACCATCTTGTCTCCTCTCGGTTCATGATTTTTTTTGACCATGATGATTAGTTGTTCAGTGTTCTGCATTCTTCGTGGTTTTTAGTTTCTTCATTGGACTGGGGTATGTCTTCCTGTTTCTTACTATGATTTGTAATGTTTTATTGCTATCTCAACATCTTTTTATCTTGATAAGTTTTTTTAGTTGATTACTTTCTTTACTCTCAGATTTTGTTTAGTTGCTGTTTTTTGTGTGTGTGTTAAGTTTTCTCTTTGGCACTTTGTTCCTCTTATTCTGTTTCCTTGCTGAAATCTATGTTTCCTTGAAAGAAAAAGATTAGGGCCAGAGAAAGCAAAAGAGGCAAGAAAAGAAAAAGGGATAATTGTAGTAGTAATAGTAAAAGTTAGAAGAGGAACCATATGAAACATAAGAAAATTTATATTTAACTCATGTAAGCTGTGTCGAGTAATAGGAATAAAAAATGTAGTTCCAACAATGAAATGGGAAATTGAATAGAGAAAAATATATAGAAAATATTAAAAGGCCAGAATAAAGAAGAGAGAGGGAAAGAGAAAAGGTAAAAAGAAAAAAAGTTAGTAACGGAAGAAAACAGAATAGATGAGATAGAAATAAAAAACCAGGAAAATTGAGGACTAAATAGAGTTGGAATTTAAGAAGAAAAGAAAGTAGAAAATAGAAAGATGAGGGAAGGAAAAGAGTGTTGATAGACAAAATTGCTAACACAGAAAGGGCAAATTAGGAAATAGGAAACACAGCAAACAAGAAGAAACCAGCAGCACGTACTTTTTTAAAAAGGGATGGAGGAAGAAGAAAGAGGAAAGAAAAAGAAAATAAAAACAAACACACAAGCAACAGTCAAACAAATCTAAAGTAAAACAGCCTTCCATCTCAGGCCCCTGAGGAACTTTCCATGCTGCCATTGTTCATCAACCAATTACTCTGCCACCTGCCCTATGCAGGTTTTGAAGTAGGTTTAAGGAAGCAAACTAAGTTAAATTTTTAAAATGTATCCTTTTTAGGAAAAAATAAGAGACCCAAGAGAAGCTAATAATAAATTAATGTCTATGTTTTCCCTGTCCTAAAGTAACACCTGGATATTTGATATCCTGATGGATCACTACTCTAAGAAGAGTCTGTTATCAAAATAGGGACTTTGTATATTCAAGGTGAAAGTCTTCCATTGAGCTGAATGTTCGCATTGGGTCAGTTAGCTCTTCAGAAAGCTATCCTGCCACTTTTCCTCAGGGAGGTTTTACTCTTTGCAGTTGAGTAGATAACTATTGATTAGGAACCTGTTCCTGCCCCCTTTCTCTTCTTACTGCGTTCTCTTCCAGGGTAATAGGATGCAACAGCCTGTATGAGCAGATACCCCCTCACCTCTTCTCTCCTTGTCAGGTTGGGTTCCCTTCTGAAATTCAAAGGGAACCCTGGTGACCAAACTTGACATCAAAAAGTGACTCTCAACCCTCTTCCAGACCATCCCTTCTTCCCACGGTACCCTAAATAGGCTCTTGGAAGCTTATTAAGCACTCCTACTCCCTGCCTCCCTTAGGGGGATTGAAGTTTTGATAGTTTTCAGCACAGAATTAGTCAATTGGCTGACTACCCTCTCTCAGGCCAAGTTTCTCTATCCCACAGTGGTTAGGTAAATCAAGTTGCCTCGGTAGATTTGCTCCTCCCCTGTTCTTTGTGTCACCTTTAGCTGGCTAATATGCTCCCCAAAGCTCAAAGGGGTACAGGTAACCAAACCCACAGAAAAGAAACTACTCTACACCCTTCATCAGAATGCTCCCACTCTTGAAGTACACTCCCTCCTGCTGGTGACTGGTGAGAGTTGGGGCTTGCAGGACTTTTTGCCTTGAGAGTGGGGCTTAATCATCCCTCATTTTCAACCACAGGTGTGAGAAATCACGGTTGTGCAATTTATCTTTGTCCAGCTTCCTCCAGATAAATGCCCTGCAGCCTCCTGTTCTGTGGTGTCCCAAAACAGCTCACTTGGGCAGGATCTTGCCCCTATTCAGCCATTTTTTGTGGGAGAGATATTGAGTACCCACTTAAACTGATACTATCTTGCTTCCTCCTACTTGGGCTGTCTTTTGTCTGTGTCATTTCCAGTAGACCAATTATCCTGGTGTCAGATTATGATTACTGGAGTGTCTGTCATTTGGGACAGGAAAGGTGTCTTTTACCTGTTGAAGATAACCTTTGGTATACTGCATTAAGGAGTTGCAAATTAGGTCATATCATGATGTGATAATAAGTGATCAGTTTTCAGTTTTATTCACAGAGACAAGTCTGCTTGTAACAATTTCATTTTGGAGTGTTTGTTTCCCAAAGGAAGTGCTATGAATAAATGTGAGGGCCAAAGGTAAAATTTTGGGCCAGGGAAGGAAAGGTTCTTCAATTAATTTAGACAGATTTAATTTAAATTGATAATTACAGCTGTTTTGTCAGTGGCTGTTTTCACATGAAAATGTGAAAGTGCATTTTATAAAATTTCAGACTCTATCCTTTCTGGGTGAGCCTCTGTCTTAATGATGGTAACCATAGATGGGAGTAAAATGGCAGAAAGGAGGTAATTTACTTGTCCATAATTTTCAACTGGCATACCAGAAGATGTGAAAAACTCTGTTTCCACAACATGCTGAAATAATGAATTGTAACAAATAGCCTATATGCTGCCATTATAGATGTTAGAATTTCCTTCAGGTAGAAAGCAAGAATGGAGCATAGAGTTCATCTTCTTTGGCAGAAAAAATTGAAGAAGACTACCTAATTCACTCAGTATATGGTAACTACATAGCTTTTTTGGAATGTATCATTTAAATTTTCAGCACAAGAAAGATTAACAAATTGAATGTCATCTTTGATCATAAGAGCTTATATGGAGTTGTTAATTTTTAAAATTATTGATGTTTATCATTCATACAGAAACATACGTAAACAATAGGTGTATAATAATAGTTGTGAAATTACAAAACAAATATATATAACATCATACAAGGACTCTCATAACTCACCGTACCACCAATAACTTACATTGTTGTTAAACCTTTTTAACTAATGATAAAAGAGAATTGTCAAAAGATTATTATTAACCAAAGCATTTTCCCCCAACCAACCCTAATATAAATATCTATATCATTTATGTATGAACATTCATAAACAATTAAGTATATAGTAAAAGTTGTGAACTTACATGCATATCATTATACAGGGGTCCCATAAATCAACCCTCTACCAACACCTTGCATTGTCATGAGACATTTGTTACAAATTATGAAAGAATATTGTCAAAGTCTTACTACAAACCATAGTCCTTACCTTACATTTGGTGTGTTTTTCCCCCAACCCTCCCTATTATTATTTTTAAAATATATTTTTTATGACTGGAATTGTGAACTTATAAAACAATCATGCACATGGGTAGATTTTCCAAACAATACCCCTCCATCAGCATACCACACTGGGGTGGAACATTTGCCACAGATAAGATAATAACATCTGATTGTTACCATGTCCATAGTGTACATTTGGCACACATTTTCCAATCTGCCTCAGTATTAACACAGTACATCTTTCGCATAGATGCAAGAATATTATATTATTACTACTAACCACAGTCCATAGGTCACTCCAGCTGTATTTTTACCAAGCTTTGCCATATTCTCAACACCCTGCAGTAGTGATATATGTTTGTTCTAGTTCAAAAGGACACTCTTGCATCTGTATCATCAACCACAATCTCACCCACCTCTTGGTTTACTGTGCTATCCAGTTCCTAGATTCTTCTCAAGCATTCTATCAGTTGGCATTTACATAACTAGACTATCATTTTCAGCCACATCCCCATTTATAAACTAGCTGTTACTATTTGTTACCATTCACTCTATACATTTCCAAACTTTTACAGTAAAGCTAAGTAAAACTTTTACATACATTAAACATCAGTAGTCTATCTCAGTCCTCCTCTTATCTCCTTTAAGAATCCACCACCTACCACCAGGTCTTGAAGATATTTTCCAATAATTTCTTCTAGAAGTTTTATGGTTCTTGCTTTTATTTTGGGGTTTTTGATCCATTTTGAGTTAATTTTGTTGTTTGAATAAGCACAGGAACTGTGCTCATAGGCTTGTATCTCTTCTTATATTAACAATAAAATCATACAGCTTTCTCAAAAGAATAATATTCACAGTTATTCAACAAAGTAAATATTAAAGTTCCAAACCCTGAAAAAAATCTACTTTTAAAGAGCTCATGGATGTGCCATACAAATGTTTCATACAAGAAGATGGGGCAAAACCTCAAAAACTTGAAAGAGATAACCAATATTCCCTAATCAAAAGAAAGCAAAACCATAAAATAATGAGAAACATGGAAGATATAATCTATGAACTGAAAACTAAAAGGGAAACACTTATAAGATGTACACAAAAATATGCATTATGAAAAATAACAATAATAGTTGAATACATTACATAAAATTTCCAGAGTCAAAAGTGTAAACCAATATTCCTGAAATAATTATTGGTCTTACTCTGTGTAAAATACTGATATAGATTAAAATAAATAATTAAATGATATAAGTAGCTATCTTAGAAGTTAAAGTAAATAAAATTAAATATTGGAGTGTAGATATAGAAATTAATAGACTAACAAAAAACAAATTATTTATAAATGGAAAAAAATAGAATACTTAAGATTCAGATTAGCATTCTTAATAGTTCTTTCTGCAATGAAGATAGTGTTCTACATCTGCCCATGATAGTCCAGAAGCCACTAACCACATATAGCTATTGGGCACTTGAGATTTGATTAGTGCTACTATAATACTGAGTTTTTAATGTTACTTAAATTTAATTAACTTAAATCTAATAGTCACATATGCCTATTGCTTACAGTATTGAACAGAAAAGACCTAGAATCTTGGACATACAATTAAAAGTAAAGAAATAGATTCTAAATAGAAATGAATAAAGGATACTAATATTCAAAAATAGGAAATGAGAACGATAAGGCAAAATTGGATACAATAAAATGGAATCTATTTCTTTGGTATAAAAAATCTGAATATTGTCAGCACTTATAAAAGAGCAAATGAAGATGTCCTGCTCACGTAAATTGTTTTGAGAACTCACCAGAACTCCAAAACTGGAAGAAATGGTGAGGTCAACGAGGTTCTGAAACAGGTTCCAAAAGAAAACAGCACATCCCTCTCTTCCCAAATTCCTCCCCTTTCCAGTTTTCTTTTCTCAAGTTAAATATAGCCTCTGTTGTTGTATACCCTTTAAAATAGTCCAGTCACATAATGACTATATTCCATGATGTCACAGCTGATTACACAGATAACAAATCTAGTCATTGATTCATTCTGTGGGATCCATACAGTCCATCTTCAGTGGATTTCCCAGATAGGTTCAAAATTATAACTTTTATCTGATGTTAGATATGTAAGGCTATTTTGAAGAGAAATTATGAAGACTTATTCACCTCTTTATTCATTCATAATTTCTTTTGATTGTATTATATATAGTAAGAAATAATCCAGATCCTGGACATTATTAGGGATCCTAAGATACTGGTTCTCTATATATAAAAGGCTGTAATTCTCTGAAATATATATGAAAATGAAAATAAATGGAAGATGTAAAAATATGAACAATTCAACCACACTAATGATGTGGCAGAAATTCATCAGGTCCCTGGGATGAAGAATGGACTGTGGGAGTGGCAGGTTTGAAGCTGCAGACTCCTCTCTGGAATAGGATAAAATTGTTAGTAGTTATCTGAAAGAATATTGAAGGCAATTTTATACTGGGTTTCATAAGGGGAAATTATGTAAATTTGATAGTACATAACACTGAGCAGGACATTATTTCATTTCCATTTCATTCACAATTGAATTATACTTGAGAGGAATTCATGTGTTTCCTTTGAACTCGCTATTTTTATTTTATTTTACTATGAATATGTTATCATTTAAGCATGAAAAATATATATGAGAACATAAATGTTAATTAAAATTAAAACTTTTAATGTTTATATTCACATCTACACATTAAAACATTTGTTTTATATTCTAGAGAAAATTGATTTCTTAGAATAAAATCTGTTTCTCCACTTCACATTATCTGTGTATTTTTTATTAAAATTCATATAACATAAAATTTACAATTTGATCAGTACATTCAATGGCATTAATATATTCACTATGTTTTACATCAAACTTATCTTAACTTTGGAACATTTTTATTAACTCCAAAGAAAACCTCATAGACCCAAAAGGAGTTACCCCACATTTCCCACTCCCCTCAAGCCCTGTAAACCATTAATCATCTTTCTGTCTCCTTAATTGCATATTATGGATATTGCATATAAATGGAATCTTTTTAAACATGTGACACTTTGTGTCTGATTTAAATTTTGGAAACTATGTTTTCATTATTTTTCCACAGTGTAGCTTGTACCATTACTTTATTGTATTTTGTGACTGAACAAAATTTGAACGTATGGATATAACATATTTTGGCTCTGCATTAGATTATAAGATATTTTGTGTTATTTCCATCTGTTATTATAAAAAATGCTGCTATGAAATTTGTACACAATTACTTGAATATCTTTTTTCAGTTTTGGGGTCATATATCAAAAAATATAATTGTTAATCATCAGCTCATTTTGTGTATATCTTACTGAGGAACTGCATAAATAATTTTGACAGTGGTTGCTCAATGGTACATACCTACCAGCTAAGGACAATGATTCCAATTTCTCCACATCCTCATCAAAAGTTTTTTTAGATTTTGAAAAAAGTATAACCAACCCAGCAGGTGTGAAGTGATGTCACATTGTGGTGTTGATTTGTATATCCTTAATGACTAAGCATGTTGAGTATCATTTCATGTGCTTATTAGCCATTTTCATGTATGCCTTGGAGAAATATCTATTAAAATACTTTACCCATATTATATTAGGTTATTTGTCTTTCTGTTAAATGGTAAGGGATTTTTAGAATATACATTTGGATATTTGGCCCTTCTCAGATATGTGATTAGAAAGTATTTTCTCCCTTTTCACTTTCCGGGAGGGTCCTTTGATGAAAAAGTTTTTAACTTTTTGTGAAATACAGTCTGTCTATTTTTTCTCATTTTTACTTATTTTAATGTCATTCCTAAGCATCAATTGACACATGCAAAGTAATGAAGAATTACCCCAGGTTTACTTGTAAGAGTGTTATACTTTTGCTGTAACAGTTACCTCTCAAAATGACTTAATTTTTTTGTAAATATTGTAGGGATCAAAATTCATGCTTCTTATTTACATATCAAGGTTTTCCATCACCATGTGGTGAAGACACTTCTTTTCTGAGTGCAAGACCTTGATGTCTTTTATAGGGAAAATTAACTGACCATAGATATAAGGGTTTATTTCTTTTTTTTTTTAAGATTTATTTATTGCTCTCCCCTTCCCCCCCCCCCCAGTTATCTGCTCTCTGTGTCCATTTGCTGTGTTCTTCTGTGACTGCTTCCGTCCTTTTCAGTGGCACCAGGAATCTGTGTTTCTTTTTGTTGCATCATCTTGTTGTGTCAGCTCTCCTGTGTGTGGTGCCATTGCTGGGCAGGCTGAACATTCTTTCGTGCTGGGCGGCTCTCCTTACGGGGTGCACTCCTTGTGCGTGGGGCTTCCCTACATGGGGACAACCATGCGTGGCGGGGCACTCCTTGCACGCATCAGCACTGCACATGGGCCAGCTCCACATGGGTCAAGGAGGCCCGAGGTTTGAACTGCAGACCTCCCATATGGTAGGCGAACACCCTATCCATTGGGCCAAGTCTGCTTCCTAAGGGTTTATTTCTGAAGTATCAATTATATCCCATTGCTTTAGATGTTTATCTTTATGCCAGTACTATTATACCAAGTATTTTCTATTTATTTTCACAAAATAAATCAGTAACTTCCTTGAATGAAAATGATAACACAACATATCAAAACCTATGGGATGCAGCAAAGGGTGTACTGAAAGGGAAATTCATAGCCATAAATTCCTATATTATAAAAGAAGAAAGAGCTAAAATCAAAGGCTGAACTGCACACCTACAGGAATTAGAAAAAGAACCACAAACTAACCTGGAAAGAAGTAGAAAGAAAGACGTAACAAAAATTGAGGAGCTCTAAATGAAATTAAAATTTTGAAAGCACTAGAAAAAATTAAATAAAACCAAAAGCTGGTTCTTTGAGAAATTTAATAAAATTGACAGCCACTTAGCTATACTAACAAAGAAAAAAGAAGATATAAATACTAATTCTTCTTTAATGTTTCATAGATTTCAACAGCATAACCATTTTGTCTTGAAAATTTCCTTCACTAGGCATTGCTCATGTAATACAGAGATTCTTGCCACCCTATTAGAAAATGTAGCAGGACTCCTCAGGATGGAAATTCAATATTCTTTTGGTTATGATATGGTTCTTCACTGACCAAGAGAACACCCCATGGCCACTTGTCAATGAAGTCCCTTATTGAGGGAACACTTTTCGATATCACCCAGGATGGCCTCATTTGAAATACTGACCCAAGTCTGAACAATTTGGAAGCCTTCCTTTAATATTCAAGTCCAACTTTAGTGCCTATCCTAAGTTTATGAAAACCTCTGTGTTTCTACCAAAGCCTGTCCTAAAAATACACTTTTCTTGACTGATTTCTTCACCAGAAAATGAAATCCAAATGATCAGGTGTCTGGGCTGTCTTATATTTCAGCATCAGAGTTTATCATATGAAGAAGCTCAGAAGCATTATTTGCAGAATAGTAACACTAATTTGGGTCTTTGTTATTTATTAAAGTCCAAGTTTGGGTATATTAGCATTGATGGAAACTACCTGTGAGGGAAGTAATTGAAGAGTTATGAAGAAGTGAGTGCCCAACCAAGCAATGCTGGGACTTAATATGGATATATATGGGGGCTACCTGAATCACTTGCAAGGATGATTGAATAAATGCCATCAAGTTTGTTAATGCAAACCCTTGGTGATGATAGGAAAATATACATATTTTGTGGTACCAAGGCTGGGGATTGAATCTTAGACCTCATATGTATGAAGCTGGCACCCAACCATAGAGCTTTATTGGCTCCCAAGTTGCATTTTTTATTTGTTTGCTTTTTGATCATTTTTTGTTTTTAGGAGGCACTGGGGACTGAACCCAGGACCTCCCATGAAGGAAGCAGGCACTCATCCAGTTGAGCCACATACTCTCCGCACAATATATTTTTGTCTTATGCACTTTAGGGGTCCTTTAGATTATTCCAAAAGTTTCTCTTTTCCATTTTGTGAAAATCATTTCATGTTTCATATCTAATTTACAAAGAATGTTTGCTGGATTACTTAGCCTAATTGACTGCATCTATTTTTAGTTATTTCATTTTATTTTTTTTCCAAATTCTACTCAATTTATTCATTTTTTTAAAAAATTACATTAAAAAAATATGAGGTCCCCATTCACCCCCACCGCCCCTATTTTTAGTTATTTTAATAACATCTTCTGATATTGAAGATGAATAATTATCCATAAAATTTGTTGTTTTCTCTATTTATCCTGAGAGGTTTCTAGGTTTAAAATTACTTCTTCCAGAAAAAAGTTAGTGAAGATGTTTGATAATATTTAGAAAATTTGGAAAATTGTTAACAGTGCCCCTTCCCTTTCTAAAGATTGACCTATTTTCTATAGTTTGTATAATTAGTACTCAACTATTTCTATATTATTCTGTTTGACATGCGTGCAAATTTTTCTAAATTGATAAAATATCTTAAGGCTCAATCTTCATAGTTTTTATGTGGAGGACATGAACAGGAAAACCCTTGATGCATAAAGAGCTTCAGTGCCTGAAAACTAATAACAATAGCAGTATTAATAATTAAATGTCAAATAAATATGTTTTACAAAACTGCAAGGGAATATCTGAAAAATATATCCAGGTAGAAATGATAAGGGGCGCAAAATTATACAATTCAGAAAACCAAATAAATATGAAAGTAGGCATTAATGGAAGAATTGAGGGTCAAAAAAAGATATTACACTCAAAGGACTCAATTAAAAATGACTGAAGATAGTCCTACCTTATCAGTAGTAACCTTAAGTATAAATGGATTAACTCTGAAGTCAAAAACCTAAATTTTCATATTGGACAGAAAAGCACGACCCAACTATATGTTCTCTACAAAAGACCTTTCATTCAAAGACATACATAGATTTCGAAAGGTTGGGAAAGTTTGCCATTAAAGTAGTAACCAAAGGGAAATGGACTTGGCCCAATGGTTAGGGCGTCCGTCTACCACATGGGAGGTCTGCGGTTCAAACCCCGGGCCTCCTTGACCCGTGTGGAGCTGGTCCATGTGCAGTACTAATGCGTGCAAGGAGTGCCGTGCCACACAGGGGTGTCCCCGTGCAGGTGAGCCCCACACGCAAGGAGTGCGCCCTGTAAGGAGAGCCGCCCAGTGCAAAAGAAAGTTCAGCCTGCCCAGGAATGGCTCCGCACACACGGAGAGCTGACAGAACAAGATGATGCAACAAAAAGAAACACAGATTCCCATGCCGCTGACAACAACAGAAGTGGACAAAGAACATGTAGCAAATAGACTCAGAGAACAGACAACCGGGGTGAGGGGGAAGGGGAAATAAATAAATAAATAAAAATAGAAAAAAAACAAAAGCAAACTATTTTTTTAAAAAAAGTAGTAACCAAAGAGAGCTGGGAAGTGAGACTAATAGATAAAAAACTTTAATATAAAGAGTATTAAAGGAACAAAATGTCACTACATATTGATAAAAGAGTCATCCAACAAGAATATGTAACAGTTATGAATATAAAGGCAGAGGCCCAAAATATATGAGGCAAATATTGACAGAGTAGAAGGAAAAAAATGATGATTCTGCATTAATAGTAAGAGACATTATTACACCACTTTTACTAATGGATAGAAATTCAAGATAGAAAATCAATAAGGAAATACAAGACTTGAATGATACTATAAACATGGGGTTCTTAGATTTTTTTATTCCACAGACACCTTTGCCAGTCAGGTGAGAACCATGAACCCCTTTTTAGAATGTAACAGCAGACAGTTTTATGACACTCAAAATTGACATCTTTAAAATTATCCTTTCAATCTCATGGACCCCAGAAATCTTTCTCCTGAAATCTTTCCACTGGCTGTTTATGTGTCCACAGACCCCTGGTTAAGAACCTCTGCAAACAATCTATACCAGACAGACATGTATAGAATACTTCACACAAAAACAGAATGCATGTTTTCTCAAGGGTACGTGGGTCATTCTGGAGACTCATTCATATGCTGACCCATAAAACAAATCTCAAAATTTAAAAACATCGTTGAAGTCATATAATGTATCTTCAACCATAATGGAATGAAGCTCCAAAGCAATAGCAAGTAAATCAGAAAATAAAACAACATGTGAAAATTAAAGAATATACTCTTAAGCCAACAATAGGTTAAAGAAAGACTCACAATGGAAATTACAAAATAATTTGAGGTGAATGAAAATGAAAATATAATATCAAAGTTTGTGGGATGCATGAAGGGCTGTGCTCACAAGTAATATTATAGCTTTAAGTATTTTATGTTTTATTAAAAAGGAAGATTTCAAATCAGAGACTTACCTTAACTTACTTTAACTGAAAAAATAAGAACAAGTTATGCCCCTAGTGAACAGAAAGGATATAAATATTAGAACATATAAAATAGAGAATTTAAAAAATCAAAAGAGAAAATTTAAACCATAAGTTGGTTCATTGAAAAGATAGGTAAAATTCTTAAAACTTCAGCTATACTCATGAAAAACAAAGGAGAGAGGACACAAATGACTAAAATAAGAAATGACAAGGGGACTGTACATCTGTCCCTCCTGAAATAAATAGGACTTTAAGAGTCCTTTTTATAAAGGACTATAAGAGGACTATGAAGAAGTATATCTAATGAAAGAAGTTGATGTGGGAAGAGTGGGGACTGTGGGGAATCGGGGTATATGGGAACCTCTTATATTTTCTAATGTAACATTTTGTGTGATCTATGTATCTTTAAAAAAAGATAAAGTATCTAAAAAAAAGTATATGCCAAAATATTAGATATTCTAGATGAAATGGCAAAATTATTCTTAGAAACACACAAATTTCCTATGCTGAATACAGATGACACAGGAGTTCTCAAAAAAAAAACAACAATAAATAGTAGAGAGATGGAATCAGCTATCAAATATCTCCCAAAACAGAAAAGTGAAGGACCACATGACTCACAGGAAAATTTTAACATTCAAAGAAGAATTAACACCAATCCTACTCAAACTCTTTCATAAATTTGGAGGAGGCAGAACTCCTGAATTCTGTGAGGTGACCCTCACCCTCATACCAAATCCAGATAAACCTAACCAATTAAAGTAAAATTACCATTATTTCTTGTGAATATTGCAAAAATTCTCAACAGAAATACTAACCCCCAATGCAACAGAACATTAAAAGAATTATATACCATGACCAAGTTGGATTTATCCCAGCTATGCAGGAGTGGTTGAACATAAGAAAATCAGTTAGTGTAATACACGCATTAACAGAACAAAGCCAATAAAACCCACATGATCATCTCATTTAACGCAGAAAAGGCATTTGACAAAATCCAACATTGCTTCTTGATGAAAATGCTTAGAAAATTAGGAATAGAAGGGAACTTCCTCAACATGATAAGGGACATACATGGAAAGCACACAGCTAACACCCTACAGTAGAGAAAGACTGAAATCGTTCTGTCTACAATCAGGGAAAGGACAAAGATATCCACTGATACAAGTGGTATTCAACAAGGCACTGCAAGTTCTTACCAGAGTAACTAGGCAAAAAGAAAAAAAGGGAGGTAGGGAGGAAAGGAAGGAAGGGAGCAAGGGAGGGAGGAAGGAGAAATCCATATTGAAAATGAAGTATAGCCTCCCTATTTCCAGATGACACAATTCTGTATAGAGAAAATTCTGAAAACTTTATGACAAAGTTACTAGAGCTAAGAATGAATTCAGCAAATTAGTGCAATATATGATCAAAACAGAAAAATCAGTAGTAATGTTTCTAAACAGTTGTAATGAACAATCAGAGGAGGAAATCAAGAAAACATTCTATTTATAACAGCATCTAAAAAGATCAGATATCTCAGAATAAATCTAACCAGGCATATAAAGTACTTGTAGAGAGAAAACAACCAAACATTGCTAAAAGAAATCAAAGAAGGTCCAAGTTAATAGAAAGATATTACAGAGAAGCAGACTTGGCCCAGTGCTTAGGGCATCCGTCTATCACATGGGAGGTCCGCGGTTCAAACCCCAGGCCTCCTTGACCCAGTGTGGAGCTGGCCCCCATGCAGTGCTGATGGCGCAAGGAGTGCCCTGCCATGCAGGGGTGTCCCCCACATAGGGGAGCCCCACGTGCAAGGAGTGTACCCCATAAGGAGAGCCACCCAGCATGAAACAAAGTTCAGCCTGCCCAGGAATGGTGCCGCACACACTGAGAGCTGACACAACAAGATGACTCAACAAAAAGAAACACAGATTCCCATGCTGCTGACCACAACAGAAGCTGACAAAGAAGAACACGCAGCGAATAGACACAGAGAACAGACAACTGGGGTGGGGAGGGAAGGGGAGAGAAATAAATAAATCTTTTTTTAAAAAAAAAAAGATATTACACGTACACTGACAGGATTTCTGATCATTGTCAAGATGTCATTTCTACCAAAAGCAATTTATACCTTGAATATAATTCCATCAAAATTACACTGACCTTCTTTGCAGAAATGGAGAAGCCAATCACCAAATATATATGGTAGGATAAGTATTCCTTAATATCCAAAGCTATCTTGTAAAAGAACTTAACCTGGCAGGGGAGATACCATGATCACGAAGGTGATTTTCCGAGGGCAAGGCTTATCCATTGCACTCCGGATGTGCCAACCCCTGCGATTTCCCCAAATGTGGGAAACTGGACTGCGTAATTTGTGGTAGTAGGGGACTGCGTTTGCACTCTCCCCTGGAGAAAAAAAAAAAGAATGAAGTTCATAGGACTAATACTTCCAAATTGTAAAAATTCTTACAAAGCACAATAATCAAATCATGGTACCAGCAGGAGGTCAAACATATAGACCAGTGGGATTCAATTGTGGACTCATAAATCTACTCTTACATTGATGGATAACTGATTTTTGATAAGTGGGCCAAGTCCACCTTTGGGGATGGAAGAGTCTCTTGAAAATGTGGTGCTGGGGAAATTGGATTTCCATTAGCAAAAGATTGAAAAAGGACCCCTTCCTCATACCATATACAGAAATCAACTCAAAATGGATCAAGGTGTTAAATATGAGCCAGAACTTTGAAATGCCTGGAAGAAAATGTGTGGAAGCATCTTTTAAGAGACTCCATTAGGCAATGATTTCTTAGACTTTACATCTAACACACAGGCAAAAATGAAAAAATAGATACATGGGACCTCATCAAAATTAAAAACCTTTTTGGGATTGAAGGTGGCTCAAGGCATTGGGCACCTCCCTCCTAAATGGGAGGTTCCACATTCTGTTCCAGGTGCCCTTAAAAAAAAAAAAGAACAAGAACACACAATGAACAGATACAGAGAGCAGTCAATGATTGTAAAGAATGACAGGAGTAGAAATAAAATAAATCTAAAAAAAATTTTTTTAACTTTTCTGAATCCAAAGGGCATTATCATGAAAGTAGAAAGACAACTTATCCAATGGGAGAAAATATTTGAAACTGCATATCCAATAAAGCTTTAATGTCCAGAATATATTAAAAATTCCTTAAAATTTTCAATACAAAGAGAAATATTTACCTGTTTGAAATGTGGAAAAAGGATCTGAAAAGGTATTTCTAAAAAGAGAATGTAGAAATGACTAAAAAGGCCATAAAAACTTGCTTATCATCAACATTGAGGGTAATGCAAACTGAACAACAATATAATACCATTTCACACTCACTAGAATGGCTACTATTAAAAATGGATAATTTCAAGTGTTGGAAAACATTTGGAGAAATAGGAACACTCATTTCATTGTTGGTGGGAATATAAAATGGTGCAGCTGCTGTAGAATAAAGATTGGCAGTTTTCAGAAAGTTAGGTATATGAAGTTATGTATAGATCCAGTAATCCCATTA
This sequence comes from Dasypus novemcinctus, assembly GCF_030445035.2. Lineage (NCBI taxonomy): Eukaryota > Metazoa > Chordata > Mammalia > Cingulata > Dasypodidae > Dasypus > Dasypus novemcinctus. Next base: position 7,548,766 of record NC_080694.1, on the reverse strand, counting down.
CTAAGTGTAATAAAATAATGAACTCAAAGAGATATTTGCACACCAGTTATCAAAGCAACATTATCATAAAGTGTGAAAAGATGGAAGAAATCCAAGTGTCTATCAAGTGATGAATGGATAAATAAAATGGAAGTACATAATTTGTATTGAATATTATTCAGCCATAAAAAGAAATGGAATTTTGAGGAGACATGGGTGTACATTTAAGACATCAGGCTGAGTGGAAAAATTCAGCCACAAAAGGATAAATATTGTATGAGCTCACTGATATGAAATAATTAGAACAAGAAAACTCTTAAAATCTGAACCTAGATATAGTTTACCATAGGAACAAGACGTGAAATAAGTTAGGGTTCAAATTGTACAGTTTCTATTTGGGTGGAGTGTAATGTTTTTGTAATGGAAAGTGGTGATGGTATTACAACACTGTGAATGTAATTAACAGGAATAAATTACATACTTGTATGTTTAAGGGGAAATCATATGTTCTACGTATGCGATTGGAATAAAAATTTAGAAAGCATACAAGTACAATAGATTCTGGGATCAATATTGTAAATAACGGACTATAGTTAATAGTACAATTTTTATATGTTATTTCAAGAATTGTAACAATTCTGCATATGAAAACAAGGTGTTAGTTATAGGATGATAAATGGGAACTGTATTTTATGCATGATTGTTAACCAAACCCATAACATTTCTAATAAAAAATTAATTTTTAAAAATAGAAATTGGAAAAAAAAATGAGGGAGAATTAAGGCATCCCCACATAAATAAAAGGTGTGGAGTCTGTGACCTCTATACATCCCCTAAAAGAAATGCAAAAGGAAATTCTTCAGGTTGAAAGGAAAGGACATTGGACAATAGATTGAAGATTCATGAGAAAATAAAAATCTCCCATAGAGGAAATAACATGAGTAAAAGTAAATGTCATTACTATTTTTGGGTGGGATTTATAATTCCACATTTTCCATACTCTATGATGTAAAATGCAAATGAATGAAAAGTAAGTAAAAAATCAATGGCTATTGTCCTATAGATAATTAAGTAATTTGTGACAGTAACTGCCTAACTGGAGGGATAGAAGGGTATAGGAACATAGCATGTAGATGATATTAACTTGCACTGATAAAAACAAATGAGATTGTTATAACTTTAGACATAAAATTTAAGTCGCAGTGTAATCACAAAGAAATAGTAGGAAAAAATGCACACAAAGAAAGGAGAAGATTCTCTCAAGTGTTCTCTATTAAAATGGGCAGAGGACTTGAGTATACATTAATCCATAGAGGTTGTACATATGGCCATGATCATATGTAAAGATATTCAACATCACTGACCATTGGGGGGATATAGATCAAAGCCACAATGAATTACTACCTCACAACCCCTAGAATGACTACTTACTTAAAAATGAAAAGTAACCAGTGCTGGTGAGTACTCAGAGAAATGGGATAAAGTACAGTGTTGGTGGTAATGTGAGGTGATGCAGCTACTGTTTGGTGGTTCCTAAGGAAGTTGAATATAGGAATACTAATTGACAAAGCAATCCCAATTCTAGATATATATGAAAAGAATTGAAAACATGGTCTGGGATAGATATATTTGCACCAGTGTTAACAGCAGCATTGTTCAGAATGTCAAAGGGTGGAGGAAATCATAAATGCTAGATTCAAAGAAAATGAAACAAATTGCAAAATTATGCAAGGAAAATCATTGTACTAGCTAGAACTTTGTATACAGCTAAATTTAGCAATAAATAATATTTGGACAAGGATACAAATAATGAAATAATTTAAAACTGACTATTTTTAACATTAAACTGGGCAGATTTGTTCTGGGAATGCTAAAATTTTGATATTTTAAGTGTTAGGAGAAATAAATTTCAAAATGAACACATGTAATTGAAACATGGGGATATGCACAAAAAGAGTTCAAGTATATAGAATCTATTACATCAGAAAATATGGAAAAATAGGACAAACTCCTGTGATTCTATGATTGTCTGAATTAGCCAGTATTTTAAACAAAGAATATTTTATTTTGATACAAAATCCAAAGCAGGGGACTTCGGGAAACTAAGAGCTTACCACAAAACTCAGGGTATCTGAATTCTTATTACGTAGTCAGATTCCCTGGGTTTATCTTTCTGTGAAATGTCTAAGTTTTCTCTTTAGCAGATTCATTTTGATATGAAACTATTATCACTAATTATGATCCCTAGCATGCATTTGGGATATTTTTCCATACTCCCCTGTTATTAACACAGTACATCTTTGGCATTAATGCAAGCATATTACAGAATTGTTTTAAACTGTAGTTCATAAGTTACATTAATCATTTTCCCATGCTTCTCCACATTCCCACTACCTTGCAATAGTGACAGACATCTGTTTTCATTCACAGAAGGACATTCTTGTATTTGTACTATTAATGAGGGTTCTCATCCATGACTGGGTTCACTGTATTCATTCCCTAGATTATTTTCTAGCTTTCTTTCAACTGACATTTACATCCCTAGATTACCCTTTCAGCCATAATCCCACTTATATATCAGCTGCTACTCACTATAATGTGTTACCATCAACTCAATCCATTTCCACATTTTTAGTATGAAGTTAATTAAAACTTCTACATACATTATGCATCGGTTCTCCTCAGTCTTCCTCATCTCCTAAACCACAGAAAGCAGTGGAACCAATAATAAACCAAGTAGCCAACAGAATAGTGTGTACTTGCATCCAGTAGGCTTATTCTTGGTTTATACTGCCTCCCCATCCCATCTTGTCATGCATTTTTATCTATAATAATATTATAAATAATAATGTTAGTAATAGTGTCTGGTTTCATTATGATGGGATAGGGTTTTTGCTCCCTCATTTTCTAATGTGACCATCATTTACCAAGTGGAGTTGCTTATCTCCCTCCTTGGTGGTACACACTTTGTGTAAATGGCCCTGGAGCAACAATTTAAATTTACTGAAGGAGATTATGGGGGAAGAGTAATCATTCATCCCTTATATCCTGAAAAAAGTGGAACATTCTTAGGTGGTGAATTTTAGGAACAAATGGTTCCATAACAGAATTTGGGGCTGTATGATAGCCTATCATTAATGGGCCCCAGGAGAGTATCTTCCCTTATCTGGCTTCTAGTCCTTATGGGTTGGGGCATGATAGAACATCCATATTCATGAGAAAAAAATATTATTGAAGGGACTCTTCTATACAGAAATTTCATAATCATGAAGATGGACATGCTCCATATAAATACATAAAAGGGCAAGAGAAATGGTTGCAAAAATTAGTATGTGATGCAACACTTCCCAAAGAATTAAGAGAAATTAGTGTTTTGGGCAAAAGTGAAACCCAAGCAATAAGAATCAATGGTGAGTCTTCTTTGATGATGGCATCAAAGTAGTTCAGACAGGGTGCAGCTCTCTTCCAAAATAGGGAGAAAGCAAAGAAGTCAACCCAGGAAACTGGCTTTGGGATCGGCAGACCAGGAGAGTACTGCACACATCATCCAGAGGGACTGGGAATAGAGAAATTAACAGGTCAAAAGGAAAACTGGGTTATTGCTATCATGTCTGGGAATGATGCCCATCATCCCTTCCTTGAGGAAAACTGCCTTGCTACAACCTGTAGCCAATAGAGAGAGGAAAGGACATATTACTCTTGAGGAAGAGTGATTGTGAATCAGAGGGCTGTGTTTTCTCTTCTGTGAGTTTAACCAGCATAAGCCAGTTTTTAATCTCTGGCTCAGAAGCTCAGGTCAGTGGAAACTGAAGAATTCAACAGTTTATCAAAGGCTGCCATCTGGTAGACAGAAGGGATAGTGACAGAAGACAAGGCTTGACTCTCACTTTTATTTTACAGACAACTTAGATCTGGTCTGTTCCCCATTAATGGCTCCCTGCCACTGTTTTGATGACTTTAACATGGCAATCTTAAAGTTTCCAAAAAGTTTGAAACAAAATTCAAAGAATACCTATGAAATTAAAAACACTAGGCACAAAAGAGAAATTAATCAACAGAGTAAAAAGTCAACACACTCAGATGCCTATATAACAATTTAAAAAAAAATGCAAGCCATACTAAGAAACAGGAAGATATGGCCTGACCAAAGGAACAAACCAAGAGTCCAGATGAGACACGGATTAAAGAGAACTAATGAATTATATTTACACAAGTCTCCTTAAGCAATTCTAGTTATTGAGGGAAAATATGCCTAAAGAGATAAAGGATATAAAGATGACACTAAGATGAACATAAGGAACAATTTGAAAGTCTGAAAAGGAAAGTAGCAGCTTATGGGAATGAGAGACACAATGGATGAAATTTAAGATGTATTAGAGGTGGGAGCTGATGTGGTTCAGGGGTTGAATGTTCCCCCATATGAGGTCCAATGTTCAATTCCTAGCCCTAGTACCTAAAACAAAAATACATTAGAGTCATATAATAGGAGATTTGAATTGGTTGAGATCAGAATTAGTGAATTGGAAGACAAAGCATCTGAACTGACAGAAAAAAAACAGAGGAAAGAATGGAAAAAATTTAACAGGTTCTCAGGGAATTCAATGATAATATGACCTACACAAACTTATGCATTATAGGTGTACAAAAAGGAGAAGAGAATGGGAAAGGGGCAGAAAGAATATCTGAGGAATTAATGACCATTTTCCAATCCTCATCAAAGGTAAGAATATCAATATTTAATAAGTACAATTGTCATGATTAGGCAATGTGTCAACTTGGCCAGGTAGTTGTACCCTGTTCTTTGGTCAAGGAAGCACTGGGCTAATTGTAATACAAGGACATTTATGTGCTTTAGCCATTAGTGAGTTTACTGCATAGATGGCTGATTATATCTATGATCAACCAGAGAGATTGCCTTCAGCAATGAGCATTATTTTATCCAATCAGTTGAATATCTTGAAAAGGGAAGTGAATTCAGCCTTGAGAGAGAATTTCCAAGCTCATATTTGGACAGCTAACATCTCCAAGAAACAAAAGGGCTTCATTGGACCTCTAAGAGTATGTTAATTCCATATCTTTGTGCATAATGTCTTTTTCTGTCCCTTACTGATTTCCAGCTTCATTCCATTGTGGTCAAAGAAATTATTTGGTATAATTTCAATCTTTCCGAATTTATTTAGAGTTGTTCTGTGACCTAGCATGTAGTCTATCCTGGAGAATGATCCATGTGCACATGAGAAGAATGTACATCCCACTGTATTGGGGTGTAGTGTTCTGTATATATCTAATAAGTCCAGATCCTCTAATGTATTATTCTAGGTCTCTGTTTCCTTATTGATCTTCTGTTGAGATGTTCTTTCTAATGGTGGTAATGGTGTATTAAATCCCCCACTATAATTGTGAGGCATCTTTTTCTCCACTTAGTTTTTCCAGTGTTTTCCTCAGGTATTTTGAGGTGACCTGATTAAGTGTACAAATGTTTATGATTTTTTTCTTCTTCAGAGATTACTCCTCTTATTAATATATAGTGTCCTTCTTTGTCTCTAGTTTTGTCCTAGATTTTCATTTAAAGTATTTTGTCTGATATGAGTATAGTTCCTACTGCTCTTTTCTGATTGTTTACATGTAAAATTGTTTTCCAACCTTTCACTTTTATCCTCCTTGCATCCCTGAGGCTAAGGTGAGTTTCTGGTAGACAGCATATAGATGGTTATATTTCCTTCTCCACTCTGCCATTCCATCTCTTGACTGGATAGTTTAATCTTTTAACATTCAATATTATTACTGTCAAGGAATTACTTTTATCAGCCATATTTTCTTTACATTTATGGGTGCCATATGTTTCTATTTCCCTTTTTACTTGTTTAGTTGTTTTTACACTCCCCTCCAATTCTCTCTCTCCTGTTTCTTCCTCTCAACATGCAGAACTCCCTTTAGTATTTCTTGAAGGGCAGGTTTTTTATTGACATACTCTCTTAATTTCTATTTACCTGTAAGTACTTTGAACTGTACCTCATTTTTATTTTTTTTGTTTTTTTTTTAAAGATTTATTTTATTTATTTCTCTCCCATTCCCCCTCCCCCCAGTTGTCTGCTCTCTGTGTCCATTTGTTGTGTGTTCTGCGACCACTTGTATCCTTATCAGCGGCACTGGGAATCTGTGTTTCTTTTTGTTGCATTATCTTGTTGTGTCAGCTTTCCATGTTTGCAGCACCATTCTTGGGCAGGCTGCACTTACTTTTGCACTAAGCGGCTCTCCTTATGGGGTGCACTCCTTGCACTTGGGGCTCCCCTACACAGGGGAACACCCCTGCATGGCACGGCACTCCTTGCGCATATCAGCACTGCGCACGGGCCAGCTCCACATGGATCAAGGAGGCCCGGGGTTTGAACTGTGGACCTCCCATGTGTTAGGTGGATGCCCTATCCATTGGGCCAAGTCCGCTTCCCTTTTTATTTTTGAATGTCAGCTTTTCTGAATGGAGAACTCTTAGTTGGAAGTTTTTTCTTTTAGCACCTTCACTATGTCATACTACTGCCTTCTTGCTGTCATGGTTCAGATGAGAAATATGTACTTAATCTTATTGAGCTTCCCTTCTATGCGGTGGATCTCTTTTCTCTTGCTGCTTTCAGTATTTGTTTTTTGTATTGAATATTGGACAATTTGATAAGTATTTGCCTTATAGTAGGCCTGTTAGTATTTATACTGTTTGGGGTTGACTGCACTTCCTGGACATGTATACATCAGTGTCCCTCAATAGAGTTGGAAACTTTTCAACCATTATTTGCTCCAGTGCTCCTTCTGCTTCATTTCCCTTCTCTTCTCTTACTGAGAGACCTTTAATGTATCTATTTTGTTTTGCCATTCAAATCCCTTAAGTCTCTGTTGGATATTCTCTTTTTCTCTCTCTGTCTGATTTCAGCTGTACTGTCTTCTGCATCACTGATTCTTTCCTCTGCACGATCAAATGTGCTGCTATGTGCTTCCTGTGTATTTTTTATTTCTTGCATTGTGCCATCACTCACCTTCAGGTCCATTTTCATGTTATGTCTGCTTACAGTTTCTTCAATATGTTCTCCCAGTGTCTTAATATAATTTATCTCTTTCTTCACTTCATTAAGTTGATTTCTTGATATTTATTTGGATATCCTTGATTAGTCATTCTACATTCTACATCTCCTCCTTTTTTATTTTTTTAGACTGGGGCACGTCTTCCTGTTTCTTAGTATTGCAACATTTTTGGTTAGTGTCTGGGCATCTGTTTATCTTGAGGGGTTTATTTTGTTGGTTAGCTTCTCTTTCTACATTAGGGTCATATTTTGTTTCTTTTTGTGTTAATTTTTTTTAAAAAGATTTATTTATTTATCTCCCTTCCTCCCCCACCCCAGTTGTCTGTTCTCTGTGTCTGTTTGCTGTGTCTTCTTCTTTGTCCGCTTCTGTTGTTGTCAGTGGCATGGGAATCTGTGTTTCTTTTTGTTGAGTCATCTTGTTGTGTCAGCTCTCCGTGTGGGCAGTGCCATTCTTAGGCAGACTGCACTTTCTTTTGCGCTGGGTGGCTCTCCTTATGGGGTGCACTCCTTGTGCATGGGGCTCCCCTATGCGGGGATACCCCTGCGTGGCACGGCACTCCTTGCACACATCAGCACTGTGCATGGCCAGCTGCACACGGGTCAAAGAGGCCCGGGATTTGAACCGTGGACCTCCCATGTGGTAGACAGATGCCCTAACCACTGGGCCAAGTCCGCTTCCCTGTGTTAATTTTTGATACTTGGTCCCTCTTGTTCTGTATCCTTGTAATTGTCTCTGTTCCTGGGAAAAAAATATTAGGACCATAGAAAAATAAAGACATAAGAAGAGAAAAAAGAATAATGGTAATATAATACAAAAAAGGTAGAAGAGAATCTGTGCAAGAGATATGAAACTAAATAATACAAGTAAAAAATCACAAAGCAAATACAAAGGGATAAGACTAGAAAGAGGTACAAAAGAAAAAATAAAACAAGGACAAAATAGAGGGAAAATAGAATGAATTAAAAGACTGGACAGATGAGCAGAAAAAAATTAAACTAGGAACAAAGTACAGAGAAAAATAGAATTAATTTAAAGGCAGACAGATGAGAAGAGATTAGATGAAAAGAAAAAAAGGAGAGAGAGGAAAAGTAAAAATGAAGACCAAGCAAGAAGTGATGGAATGGAAGAAAAGCAACAGAAGACAGAAAAATTAAGAAAAGTAGAGAAATAAAGTAGGTAAAAAAAAGAAAATAAGCAAAATATAGGAAACAAAGAAGGGGAAAACAATAAACAAAAAACAAAACAGCAACAAAGAAGCAACCCAGGAAAAACAGCCTTCCCTCTTAGGACCCTAGAGAGCTTCTGAGGCTGCTAGTACTCAAAAATTAATCACCCTGCTGCCTGCCCTCCCTAGGAGATATCTTCCTACACTCACCTTGTCTTTGCTTTGGCTGCTATTGGCTTGTTACTATGATCATGCAAGGCAAGGAGGAAGGGCCATGCAATGGCTGCAGCCACTGTGCATTGCTCTTTCATAATAAAATTTCCCTTTACTCTTTGCTCAATCTGCACTAGTCCAGCAGGAGTGTACGGATCATCCCCCAACTCCCTCATGGGTCCTCAATCATCTCTCAGCCGGGCAAGCTCATATTACATAGAAGTGAATGACTGTCCCAGGATCCCCCCCACAGCAGACTCCCCCATGTAATATAGGGTCTTCCTTACACTGTCTGGAATGGCTGGCATGTTTTCAACTGCCTTATCAAACCTGGTGGGATTCTCTGGAATATCCTGCCAACTATGCCAGTTGTACCACAGGAGGGTCAAGCCTGGTAAACAATCAAATATTTTGATATTCCAAAGAATCCACATAGAAGCTATAAGGCCAGCAGAAGCCATGCCATTTTATTTGCTCACATGTCCCAATGATGGTCATCAGGCAGTGCCTGCATCCATACAGTGGAGAAACAAAGCAGCACAAATAGGGGTGCTACCTAATACATTGCCTATGGAATGATTAACAGTGAGTGCTAATCTATTTGGTTTCCCAGAACAGTAAATTGAGGGTTTGAGCAATTAACATTCTTTTGTAACAGACCAGTTGTGCTATTGGTGCCAGTCTCTATCCTACTAAGTGGGAATGGGCCATCAGCCAATATGGCCTTCCCCCTCATGGCCCTTCTGCAGGCAGCTCAAGAAAAGGGTGTACCTTCTATTTACCCTATATTTATATTTTGGTCTGTATACTTTGATAAGGTTTGATAAAATTTAAAATGGCCCCTACCTGTTATTGGAAGATTATGCAGACCAATTCTAATGCCCTAAAAAAGCCCTGCATTCCATCTATTTTATTCTTACCTCCCCTTCCCATCAGAACCTATGGTAACCACTGTTTCACTTTTTGAAGAACAAGAATCATAGATATTTGCAACAATATTGACAACTTGGCATATTTGTCTGTTTTCATTAGCCACTACTTCTGTTCTGGAAGGATTGCTGTCCATCTAATTTAGAGTATAGCAGGACTCCTCAGGATGGGAGTTGACCATTTTCTCATTTATTGTGTGGGTCTCCATCCCACTGATATTACATGCTATGAAAAGGTGAACACTAATATATTCCATAGACTGCTGCCCCATATGCACCCTGTCTCATATACCCCCCACATCCAACACACTACACCAGTAATCCTCCCATGACATATTTGCCAATAGAACATTACCAATATTGTAGTTTTAACCACAGACCTGCAGAACCCCAGAGTTCACATGCTCCTTCCCCCAGGTTTCCCTCAGATCTGGAAAAAGACATGGATGCCCACTGTCACCTCCCTTATCTACCATTGTGTTAGATGTAATTGCTCAAGCACTTAGGCAAGAAAAATATATGAAAGTCATCCAAATTGAAAAAGAAGAATAAAAATTTCAGTATTTGCAGATGACATGATCCTATTCATAGAAAGCCCTGAGAATCTACAGTACCCAGGAGACTTGAATCTCTGGACTGGCGATGTGCTAGCTGGGCCCTGAGCCTCAGCAAACTTGCAACTCCTACTCTCCAGTTCATTGGACTTACCCAGGTCAGCTAACAGGGAGGTGAAGATGGTCAACAACCACCACTACAGGGAACCAAGAGTGCCTACAAATCCAAGCCTGAGAATTGCATCCATCAACCATGTGGGCTCTAAGTCCCCTCTTGATATAGAAATGGATTAGACATCATCATCCCAGGATCCATAGGATGGAGGAACAAAATATGGAATAGATTGGGGGGAAAAGAACTTCTAGAACTCATAAATGAGTTCAGTAAAGTGCCAGCATAAAAGATTAACATTCAAAAGTGAGTAGCGGCAGCAGACTTGGCCCAATGGTTAGGGTGTCTGTCTACCACATGGGAGGTCCGCGGTTCAAACCCCAGGCCTCCTTGACCCGTGAGGAGCTGGTCCATGTGCAGTGCTGATGCGTGCAAGGAGTGCCGTGCCATACAGGGGTGTCCCTGCTTAGGGGAGCCCCACGCGCAAGGAGTGCACACCGTAAGTAGAGCTGCCCAGCACGAAAGAAAGTGCAGCCTGCCTAAGAATGGTGCTGCCCACTTGGAGAGCTGACACAACAAGATGACGCAACAGAAAAAACCACAGATTCCCGTGTCGCTGACAACAACAGAAGCGGACAAAAGAAGACGCAGCAAATAAACACAGAGAACAGACAACTGGGGTGAGGGGGAATAAATAAATAAATAAATATTTTTTTTAAAAAATGTACTTCTATACACCAATAATGAGCAATCTGAGGAAGAAATCAAGAAAAAATCCCAATTGCAATAGTAACTAAAATCAAAGTCCTAGGAATAAAATACCTAAAGATGTAAAGGATTTGTACACCGAACACTACACAACATTGTTACAGGAAATCAAAGAAGACCTAAATAAGTGGAAGACTATTACTCGTTCATGGATAAGAAGACTGAATATCATTAAGATGTCTATCCTAACCAAACTGATTTACTGATTTAATGCCATCCCAATGAAAATTACCACAGCATTTTTTACTGAATTGGAAAATATTTGGGACCCATCTATCCAAAAGGAGCCTAATATCCAGCATATATTAAGAAATCCTACATCTCAAAAATAAAATAACAAAACATCATTTTAAAAATGTAAAGAAGATTTAAATAGACAATTCTCCAAAGAAGAAATACAAATGGCCAAAAAGCACATGACAAGAAGTTCAACATCATTAACTATAAGGGAAATGCAAATCTAAACTACAATAAGATACCATCTCACAGCTATTAGACTTGTGGCTTTTTTAAAAACAGAAGACTACCAGTGTTGGAGAGGATATGAAGGAAAGGGAACACTTATCCATTGCTGGTGGGATGTAGAATGCTCCAGCCATTTTGGAGGACAGTTTGGTGGTTCCTCAGGAAGTTAACTATAGAACTGCCATGTGATACTGCAAACCCACTGCTGAGTATATACCCAGAAGAATTGAAAGCAAGGATATGAACAGATAGATGCACAGCAATGTTCATAACAGCATTAATTCATTATTTCCAAAAGTTGGAAGCAGCCCAAATATCCATCATCTCTTGAATGGATAAGCAAACTGTGGTATGTACATACAATGGAATATTACTCGGCTGTAAGAAGGAATGCAGTATTAACACAAGGGGAAACATGGATGAATTGTGAAGTCTTTATGTTGAGTGAAGCAAGCCAGGCACTGAAGGACAAATGTTACATGACCTCTATGATATTCATTAAGCAAATTCAGCAGACTCACAGAACTGGAGTCTGGAAACAAAGGGAGTAGAGGTTGTTGAGTCAGTGCTCATATGGGAAAATCTGTGATAAGGTGGAAGTGTGTGTTTGACCAGTGGAGCAATGTGAGAGTGGTGCAGTGTTGTGAGGGGTTGTGCTGGTCTATGAGGGAGAGTAAGGTGGGGTTTGGGTTGGACTATCCTTGGAAGGTGGGAGGGTGTTGTTCTGAAGTTCATGGACATGACAGTGGGGCAGCAATGTGTTGGATTCATTAGTGCTGGTCTGTGGGGGTAGATTGTGGGGTTGGGTTGGATTCTTGTGATTTTTACTTCTTCAACTTATCAATGTGGTTTTTTTCACTAATTGATTTTCTTGTGTTGAAACACCCTTGTGTACATGATATAAAACCCAGTTGATCATGTTGTATAATTCTTTTTAATCTGTTTTTGAAAGTATTTTGTTGAGGATTTTTGCACCTGTATTCCTTAGAATTATTGGTCTGTAATTTTCTTTTTCCATAGTATATTTTTCTGCTTTTGGAATTAGGGTGATGTTAACTTCATAGAGTGAGTTTCATAACCTTTCTTGTTCAATGTTTTCAAAGAGCTTGAGCAAGTTTGGTATTAGACTGTCTTTGAATGAATGGTAGAATTCAACTCTGAAATCATTTGGTCCATGACTTTTCCTCTTGGAAATTTGTATGTGTGTGTGTGTGTGTGTTTTTAAAGATAAATAGATCACACAAAATGTTACATTACAGTATGTAAGAGGTTCCAATATACCTCCACTTTCACAACACACATTCTCCAACATCAACAACCTCTTACGTTAGTGTGGCACATTCATTGCATTTGATGGATACATTTTGGAACACTACTACATAGCATGGGTTATAGTTTACATTGTTGTTTACACTCTCTTCTAGTCCATTCAGTGGGTTATGGCAGGGTATATAATGTCCTGCATCTGTCCCTGCAGTATCATTCAGGATAACTCCAATTCCTGAAAAGGCCCCATATCACACCTCTTCTTCCCTCTCCCTGCCCTCAGCAACCGACATGGCCACTGCCTCCACATAAATGATATTCTTTCCTCCATTGCTACAGTCACAATAATTCTATACTAGAATACCAGTAAATTCACTCTAATCCTTATTTTATTCCTTCATCCTGAGGGCCCTGAGATGATAATGTCTACTCGACCTCTAAATCAAGAGACCCCACATTGATGACTGATGGGATTCTCCTGCTTGCAGTTATAGACTCTCTCAGTTACCTGGTGTTGCAGTTGACTATCCTCACCTCCCTGTTAGCTGACCTGTGTAAGTCCAACAAATCACAGAATAGTTGTTGCAAATCTGCTGAGGCTCAGGGCCTAGAGCTGGCACCTGGACAGTCCAGAGATTCAAGTCTCCTGAGCATACACCAACCCCAGAACCAACCACAGTTTTGGTAAAAGTGACAGAAGAGGAATGTGCAGAGAGGTCACATCTGAGTCCATCTCCATAACATTCAGGAGCTCAAATTTCAAAGTAGGGCCTCCTGGCAAGGCACTGAACTCCAGAGCCATTGGCCATGACCATAGGACCTGTGGCAATATTTTGATAACTGCTTCAATCTCTTCACTTGTGATTGGTTTTTAAGGTCTTCTATTTCCTCTAGTGTCATTGAAGCTGATTAGTGCTTTTCTAGGAATTTGTCCACCTCATCTACATTGCCTAGTTTTGTTTTGTTTTTTTTTTTGGCTCCCTGTTTTTCATAGTATCCTCTCATGATCTCTATTACTTGTAGTGCCAGTTGTAATGTCTGCTTATTTCTGATTTCATTTATTTGCATATTCTTTTTTTTTTTTTTGTCATCAAATTAAGGGTTTGTTCATTTTATCTTCTCAAAGAACCAACCTTTGGTTTTGTTGAGATTGTCTATAGTTTTATATTTTCTATTTCATTTATTTGTGCTCTTATCTTTACTATTTCTTTCCTTTGCATTGGTTTGATTTGGGGAATAGTTTACTGTTCTGTTTATATTTCTTCCAGGATTGCAGTTAGAAATTCAGTTTTACCTCTTTTTTTAGGAGGTCCTGGGGATTAATCCTAGGAATTTATTCATTAGAAGTAAGCACTCAACTGCTGAGCTATTTCCACTCCGCATTGAGAGTAGCTTTTTTCATTTGTTTTGTGTTGAGGAAGTACCACTGAACAAACCCAGAACCTAGTATATGGGAAGCAAGTACTCAACCACATGAGTTACATCCACTTCCCTCTTTCACCTCTTTTCTATGGCCATTAGAAAGAATTTATTGGGAAATAATGGGAAAGAACAGCATGCTGAGAAATGGGAGAGAAGAATGGAAATATGAACCAAGATTTGGTGTGGGCTCTTGCAGGCAGAGAGAGCAATCTGGTTTGTGTGATTACCCTTATTAATCTATTAATTACCACTCCCCTTGCTAATTCCAAGAGTAGGGACCCCAGCTGTCATTGGCTACCCCACCAATAGTGGGGGCTAATATTGAGGACTGTTTGGAATATCTGGGGCCAAGGGGAAGTCACAAAAATGAAAACTGTGACCTCAAGGTTAAGGTCAAGATCTTGGTGGTGGTTTGTGGGCATATTGTCTTTTGGCCATGTTGCCTGTGTCTCATATTCTCATTTCCCTGTACTAACTTGCCTCAACTACCCCCTCAGGGATTTCATGTGCTTACTCTTAATCAGGTGCTGAGGGGAGATGGTCATTATTCTGTAGTTCCTTCCTGCTGATTAGGGCAATATTCCCTGCCAAACATGGCATAAATCTCTCTGGCTCTTCTATTGAGAGTGAGGGAAGACAGGTCCAGCAACCTGTTTGGAACAAGATGAAATCCCCATATGACTCAGACATAAAATATAAGAAATAAAATTAATTTTGAAGATATATTTCCCATAAAAAGGGTAGAGGATGGTGATGAGCAGACCCAAGAAGGGGACCAGCCATGACAAAAAGTAAGAAAGGCCATGAGCCTTTAGATACTGCATCCTCCCAAAGTTGATGGAAAACAGCATTCTTCCTTGAGTTCTTTTATCCTGTTCATTTAATTCTAGGGAGAGATTGGTGTAGACCTGCTTGATTTGGGTATAAATGCCCAACTCCAGCTCCCATAGCAGTGGTTATGCATAGAACAGCTGAGAGAGGTAAGAAGAGATGCACTGCCCTAATCATAAACTCACAAAGACAGCATAGGCAGTAACAAGACAGGCATATGGTAAGCAAAATAAGGACAGTAGTTTAATGAGCCATTCTTTTGTTTTATAGGCACTTTCATTAATTACTTAGAAAGATGAATTAAATATACCAGGACTTTTAACGTGTTCAATTTCTTTCTGCTTGTGATCTAGAATAGAAGAGATATAGGTACTGTACTTAATACTAATTGATGCACTCATCGATGCATAAATTTCCCTTTGAGATGCAGTTAATAGATCTAAGCTCCTTATTTGCAATACCATAAATATTATCTCTCCATAGGAGCAGACCATAAAGCCAATTGTGTTTAAGCTCTACTTAAGTTACTGTGATAATTATTGCTCCACTTGGTTTGATCTTCACCCAGCCAGCATGCTGTAGCATCATTGACCTCAGGGAGAAGCTAGGAATATTATTTCATGACCTCTAATATTTCATGAGCATGGTGCATAGCACCCTTCATCACTATGAAACAGCTTGTTTGGAAGTAATGTCCATTGTACACCTGGCCACTTGAGCCAGTGCTGGTTGTTGCATTCCAACTGCATCATACTCTCCATTCACTTCAGGAGTATGTTCAGAAATGTAATAGGTATTTTTGTTTTGGTGTCACTGACTGACGTAGCCAATAACTCAAATGAAGAGGCAAAATGCAGTATATGAAAGGCATGGTTTAAATGTACAAGAGAGTTTGATGATACTGAAGTCTGTCAAGTTTTCAACACTTTCTAAATACTTCAGTGCAAGGTATAACATATCAAATGAATTTAACTATTTCAGTACTTTGTTTTTTTACTTTTTTACCTTTACCAGGATTGCATTAATTGTGGTGTTTTTCTTTAGCAGCAAAGAAAAAACTACTTTCTCCATTGTTTTATGTAAACTGAGGAGTCCCAATGTAAACTGTGATATCTTCCCTTACCACCAATTTAATATGCAGACTGAGGTGGCCTCTGGCAAGTTTTCCTGTTACGAAGTTACTTTTTGTTACTAATATCAATTTAAGTTCTAATTAAAAATGGCTTGCAGGAAATAGCCATTTAAATGCTTCCATTTAGAAGATGCTTTCACAAACCTCTTACAATTAGAATTTACTTTAACTTTAAACAAGCTTGTTAAATTACAACTAGTATCCCAATAAATTTACTTTATCCATTTTAAGATAGGGCAAAACTCAATTTCCTTCCTTAACTTAATTTCATTATAGATGAATGTACAACTTTCATCATTCTAAAGTCTTAATGCATATAATGCTAATTTATCTAATTGCTATCCTATAAAACTAGGGAGATTACACACAAGCTAAATAAAATTGAAACCATTATATTTTATGCAAGGAATATTCTTTTTCCTCCCTTTACAGGAGGCTAAAACCTCTTTTCTTTAATAAAATTCTGAGTGTGTGAGTAATCTTAATACATACTGACTGCTAGGTTTTAGAATATAATGGTTTAAATTGTTTTAAAAGATATTTCCGTAACTTTCAAGGACTTTTCCTTCATTTATTGATATTTGGTAACTGGATTATTAACCACCATTATTTTAAGGCTGGTAGATTTAAATTGGGGAATTACAGGGCAAACTGACTCTTAATTCCACAGACTAGAAGATACTCTTTTATTCTTTCACCCCTGGCCCCTCCCTCAGAGCTCTTGCAAAGAGAAGGCCTTGAGGATTGGGTAGGTCAAAGAACTTAGGAAAATGTTTCCCTTTCCCAGTTGTCTCTATATTCAGATTTCTATATAACATTTCCATCCTGCTCAGCCTAATTTGGTTTCTAGGAAAATGTATTCACATATATAAATGTGTATTTAATTTTACAATTTGAATAGACCTCTTTTAAGAATTTTCATTCGTTAACTTGATATCACCACCTGATGTATAGAAATATACACTGAGCAAATTGGCAGATACAAATAGAGAGACAGCCACAAAAATACAACTCACTAAAGTTACTTAAATCTATTATTCATTTACAAAATACATTTAATTGTAAAATAACATTTAAAAGATTTCCTTAAAGGCTGTATCTAATTACTCAAATTTGTACTGTGACCATGCAGTTTTGCAAAAGAATTTAGTTCTTTAATTATTGGCTTATAACCAAAATGTTATCAATGCTTTAAAATACAGTTAACATTTTCTTTTACTTCAGATTTTTCCTTATTTCTCATTTTGACTTTGACAGAAAAAACAAATTCCAGTATATACCTACTGAGGTCATTAAAGCTTCAGGGAAACTGGTTTTTCTCATGACTTTCTGCTTTTTAGGAACATCAGCACTCAAGGTGAATGGCCCTATACCCAGTCCTCAGCCTGGGCTGGAAGAATGGACATGCAAGCTTTGGGTCAAGAATTCTACCAGTTAGCAAACCCCCAGAGTCAAATAAGAAGACAGGGTCACTAATACCAGTGGAAAGATCAGATGACGGAGGTGTCCCAAGTTTGCTTTTCTCTGAGCCATAAGGGGTAGAATTTATTAGGAAGTAATCATAACCAAAGGCAAGGGGTTTAGGCTAGACCTGAAGTAAACATAAACAAAGACAAACTCAGTTTCTAATTTCCATCACAGTAGCTGAAATCTATGGGTGACCTGAAGCTAGTGAGCTAAAGCAATGGTGTGGCTGGCTAGACATGGAGTAACCATAAACTAAAGTTAGTTTAGAATTGCCATTACAATAGTAAGTTCTAGGCTAAATCCACCCAGTTATAGCAATTTCAGGTATTACCCATCTGCTGTTTTATAATATAAAACATTTATAATTTTCTTAACTCTTAGTTACAGTTCTACTTTAAGACAATGTGAGCACTTTCATTTATTAACTAAGCAACTAAACCAATTTTATTCATAACAACTGTGCTATGTTTTTCTGGTTTTCCAGCAGTTGAATTAATTCCACTTGTGAACTATATATCAAATCCAATTGCAATATAGTACTGACATTTAAAGACTTATTTTTAGGTTACCTTTCACTCTTATCCAACAGGCAAATACCAAATCTGATTTATGAGTTCCTAGGCATGAGCAGACTAACAAAGCTAGGCAAGCACAGATTAGAACAGAAGGGAGAATTTTGCACTTACTTTGCTTAGGGAAAGACTTGCCTTTAGAATCACCTAGATGCAAGACTCCCAGTGTCTGCCCATGGAAAAACCTCATGCAGGACGCTTCTTCTTAGTTCCTCCAGGAAAATCCCTGGGCAGCTGTTAAGAATGTGGCAGAGTAGTCCAGAGAAGCCCTGCCTCTGACAAGACATGAATTAGGGCTGCTCTGGAGTTATATGCAATTAGTTATCTCCTGGCAAGGGGTAAAGCCCTGTGAAGTCATTTTCAATGGAAGGACTGGAGTGTTACAAGGGAATAGGCAGGGAGCTATGAATGGTCAGGAAACTTTGAATCTTAGAGCATTTCTTCATCCCTTTAAGGAGACATGGTTGTATGGTCTCTGGCCCTCAGACTTGTCTGTCCTCTCCTGCTCTTTTACACAAGCTTAACTGGAATTCAGGGGCCATACAGAGCCCACTCTTAGATATCCTGCAGCCACATGGTGTGGTACAAAAGATTCACTTACTTTTAGATTATCATTTGGCAGATCATCCCAGTTTCTGAGAAGGCACCCCAGTGGAAGTCTACTGAAATCCTGGAAGACCTGCCCATAACCCTAGGGGAAGATAAACATATTCATCAGTATGATTGGCACCCCACCACCAGACTGACTGAATGGATTGCTTACTGAGCCAGCATCCTGAAAATTGGAGAGCACTGCTCACTGTCCCTATATTTGGGGTTTGGGAGCTTTATGTCTCTGGGCATCTCTAGAGCCTTAGATGTCCTGGGGTCATCTCTGTCGAGTTTCCAGGCTGAATACTTAAGCTGGGCTGACCCTAGGTAAGGGCATGTTTAGAGACCTTTCTTTTGCTTTCTTTTCAGAGGTCTTAAAGAGGCAGCCATGAGCAAACTAATCTCATGGTGACTCCCAGAATCTGAGTTCTGTAATTAAATTTGACATTAAACGCCCATTAAGAAAACTAAAGACTAATTATTCTCCAGCTTTCCAGAAAGCAGCTTCAGGGAGATACCAATTGTGGGACTTATTCCTTGCTAACAAATACATTTTCTGTTTCTAAGGCATTCTAAAGCATCTCATAGGCTCAGTATGAAGACAGCAGTAGTTAGAAGATTAAAGGCACTTCTAGTTAAAAGGAGTTAACTAGTGCTCTAAAGAAATGATATAATGGATGATAGACATTCTGAACTCACAGAGAGGGCAAGGTAAACTCCCAGTGGACTCCTGTTTGACTTAGTCCCCTTACCCAGTCAGGTCAAAAGGACTTTTTCACCTGTCACCCAGAACTTCCTTGCATCTACATGGCATGGTAACTTGCCTTTACCACCTCTGTAGAAGGAGCCAGAAGTCTGGACAGACTTTTTGTCCTGTGGGAAACTATCTAGAAACTCCTTTAAAATGACAGAAACAAAAGAGTGCACAGACAGGCTTCAATTAAAATCCACCCATCTCTTGTGGGATGGGGGAGCACCGCTTGCCTTTCTGTCTCCTGGCAATAACTTGCCAAGTGAAGCTGGGGAAGTGTTAGATTCCTCTCAGTCCATGGCTGTATTGCATAAAAGTATTTTAGAATATGCCAGTTGAGTTAGGCCAGTAACAGGAATTTATTGGGAAATGGAGGAAAAGAAGAGAGCTTGCTAAGAAATAATGAAGGATAGAAATATGCACTGATATTTTATGGGAGATTCTCTAGTCAGAAAAAGCCTCTTTCTTCTTTTTCAATGTAAGCATTTAGTGTTATAAATTTCCCTCTCAGCATTGTCTTTGCTGTGTCCCAGAGGTTGTGATATGTCCTCATTTTCATATATCTCAAGATATTTGCAGAATTCTCTTGCAATTTCTTCTTTGACTCACTGATTATTTGAGTGTTTTTTAATCTCCATATATTTATGAATTTTCCCTTTTTCTGTCCATTATTTCTTTCCTAGCATCATTCTGTTATGATCAGAAAAAGTATTGAGTATCATTTCTGTCTTTTTCAATTTACTGAGACCTGTCTTGTGACCCAACATATGGTCTTATCTGGGAGAACTATCCATTAGTGCTTGTAAAGAATGTATATCCTGCTGTTTTGGGGTGCAATGCTTTATAGATGTCTGATAGACCTAGTTTATTTACCACATTACTCATGATCTCTATTTCTTTATTTATCCTCTGTCCAGATGTTCTGTTCAATACTGAGAGTAGTGCATTGAAGTCTCCAATTATTATTGTAGAGACAACTATTTCTGTCTCTCGTTTTGCCACTTTTTGTCTCATGTATCATAGGGTACTCCATTTAGGTGCCTAAATGTTTAGTATAGTTTCTTCCTCTTGGTGAATTGCCCCTTTTATTAATATATATTGACCTTCTCCCCCCTTTATAACCATTGTGCATTTAATATCTATTTTGTCCAATAGTATCACTACTCCAAGTGGTTTTTTGGTTACAATTATCATGGAATATCTTTTTCCACCCTGTCACTTTTCACCTAGTTGTGTCCTTACATCTGAGCTGGGGGTCTTGTAGACAACATATAGATGGCTTATTTTTTTATCCATTCTATCAGTGTATGTCTTTTGATTGGAAAGTCGAAGTCATTAGCATTCAATGCTATTATTGTAAAGACATTACTTACTTCATACATTTTGTCCCTTGGCTATCTT
The DNA here is from genome assembly GCF_030445035.2 of Dasypus novemcinctus. Taxonomy (NCBI): domain Eukaryota; kingdom Metazoa; phylum Chordata; class Mammalia; order Cingulata; family Dasypodidae; genus Dasypus; species Dasypus novemcinctus. Next base: position 7,528,077 of record NC_080694.1, on the reverse strand, counting down.
TTTCGTATCTTACTTTTGCCTGTCTTTTTCCCTTTAATTTACCCTTCCTAATAATCTTCATTTCTACACTTTTCTCCATGTCTCTTGCCCTTGTGTTTTTTTTCTTTTCAGGCTGCAGCACTCCCTTTAGTATATTTTGTCATTCTGGTCTTTTGGTAACATATTATCAGTTTTTGTCTGAATACTTTAATCTCACCATCATTTTTTTTGTCTTTATTTTTTTAATGTTACATTTAAAAATATTAAGTCCCCATATACCCCCCAGCCCCCTCACCCCACTCCTCCCATAACAACAACCTCCTCCATTATCATGGTACATTCATTGTGCTTGGTGAATACATCTCTGAGCACTGCTGCATCACATGGTCAATGGTTCACCATCATTTTTGAAGGACAGTTTTGATGGATACAGAATTTTTGACTGGCAATTTTTCTCTTTCAGTTCCTTTTATAACTTTTTATTTCATTATTAATAATCTCATTTTTTCATGTATTGTTTTCCTGAGGTCCTTTAATTCATTTTTTGTGTTTTCCTTTAGTTCATTCATCCTATTTATGAGAGTTGGTCAAAGATTTTTGATTAGTAATTCCAGAGACTGTGCTTACTCCAGAATATTTTCCATCAAATTTTCTTTGTCCTGTGATTGGGCCATACTTTCCTGGTTTGTATATATTTTATAATTATTTTGTTGAGAACTGGACATTCTGAATGCTATGTGAGGTCACTCTGGGAATCTAGTTCTCTCATTCTTCAGTTTGTCATACTAAGTACAAAAAAGGGAAAGGAAAAGGAAAAAAAAAAGAAAGGAAAGAAGAAAAAAATACAAACAAAACACCCACAAATATAAAGGGGAAAAAAATGTTGTGCATCTCATCTCCATGGTTTCTTATGAGAGGTAATCATTTAATTTAATTGTGGTTCCCTTGTAAGTGATGCTTTTCTTTTCTCTTCCTGCTTTCAGAATTTTCTGTTTACCTCTGGTATTTGTCATTATGAATACTAGGTGTCCCAGGATAAGTCTGTTCATAATTATTCTGTTTTATTTGCTTTGTTCTTGGATATTGATATTCTTTTCTGTCTTTCATAAGGGTTGGGAAGTTTTTATTCATTATTTCCTCAAATATTCTCTCTGCTCCTTTTCCATTCATTGTTTCTGGGACACTGATCATGTGTATGTTTGTGCATTTCTTGTTGTCATTCAATTCCCTGTACCATTTTCCATTATTTTTTTTCTGTACTCCTGTCTTTTCCATTTCAGATGTTCTGCCTTCAAAATCACTAATCTGTCTTCAAGCAATTCAAATCTGCTCTTATGTGCCTCTTATGTATTTTTAATCACATCCATCATGGTTTTCATTCCCCTTAAGCTCTGTTACTTTTCTTTGCAGGCTTTCAAATTGTTCTTTATGCTCACCCATTGTCTTCTTAATTTACTTTATGTCTTCTCATATTTTCTTTCAATTCTTTGAATTGATTTAGGAAAGTTGTGTGATTATTACTGATTAATTGTCTTAAATCCTATATCTCTTCAGGATATTTGGCTTATTCCTTTGGCTGGGCCATCTCTTCATTTCCTACTATGGCTTGTAATTTTTTGCTGATGTCTAGGCATCTGAATATGTTGTTGAGTTTACTGTGATGGCCAATTTCTTTCTTGCCTTTTTTTTTTATAGCTCTTCTTTAATATATGGTTCAACTAATTTAAGTCTTTAAAACTGTCCAGCTTAAGTTATCAAAAGCATGCACACTAATGGTGTGCAGATTTTCTTCCAGGAGTTAGGGTACAGATAAACCCAAAAGCAGTTTTGTCCGTGTAACTTCCAGACTGGCAAGCAGATGGCACTCATCAGTTTACCGTTTCATGGAGGTATTTCACTTGCCAATTTCCTTCATTTTGGTCTGGCCAGAACTGAAATTCAAAGCAGGCTCTGCTTGCTGAATTCACTGAAGAGAAGCCCCCTGATTCTCCCTCCCTTTTCCCTTGTTACAGCTTACCGGGAGGAAGATATCTGTTCCCCTCTCAGTTGACTCCAGCAAGACTGGGGTTTTACCTCAACCTAACACATGAGGAGTGTGGGAAGGGAACACTTTCCAGCCACTGTGGGGTTTGGTAACTCACATTTGTTGTTTTGTGTCATTCATCTCTCTGACTCTTAACCTCCTGGAGTTTTGTAGCACAATCCTGATCTGCTGAGCCCCAAAGCAGGTCCTCTGGAAACTTTTGACTCTTTCTCCATTGTTTTTTTGAGAGAGTTGAGCCCTGCCTGCCTATGCAGACACCATCTTCCCAGAATGCTTCATTTTATTTTTAATCTGTCTTCCTCCAGAGAATTCTAACTCTTTTCCATATAGAACCAGTATATGTGGTTCCCTGTTGTATCTCTGGGACTAACAATGTTTCCTGTGACAAAGAATGAACTGTAAAGTATTATTTGAATTAGTTAATAAAGTAGTCTTTCAATAATCCTTCTCAGTGGCCTTACCTCTTCATTTTCCATCATCATAAGAGGACTTTAACTTCTTAATTATCTTGTAAATGAAATCAAATTGAACAGAATGCATCTCATTGAATGAAACCCTGATTAAGTCCTGTATCTACAGTCTGCAATCAAGGTTTACTCCTTGGAATGGACCACATTTTGGATTTATTAAATGTTTTCCCTGTAGAAACAGAATATAATTTGAGGTTGCATTTTCCCATAGATAAATAACCTGAACAGCACAGAACTTCAGAAGAGCAAAGTGTGGTTTGCTCTGGAACTTGCCTCAGAATTGAATAGACATCAAGGTGGCTTCTTATTTTTTGTTTTCTTGTGAGTTCCCCAAGTTATGAGATGTGACCTAGCCTTTCCCCATTACCATTTATAAATACTGCCAATTTTCAAACATTGGTTCTATCAAAGTACTCTTAAAATATTTAAATTTTATTGATTTGTGATTTGTACTTCCCCAGTTATTAAATCCTCCTGGTATCTGAGGTCAACCTTTTTGAATGAGTTGCAGTTAGTGAATTTGTATTCTCCTCCTGCCTGCTCCTCAGTGCACTCTGATATGGCTTACACATGCACTGCCCTTGAGTATCTGCTTACATCCATCTCAATCAAATTACTGAAAACATCTTCATCTTACAAGAATCTTCAACAAATTCCCTGATTTCCTCCTCCTATATTATCCATTTCTGTCCTGGTGTCCTAGGTCACAACATTTACTTTGATATTTTCTGGACCCACATTACATATTTCCAAGCTATTCCTGAAATATTAAATGTTGAAATGCATTATAACATAGTCCCAATCCTTCCTTTATTTGTAGCTAGAAAATATTTTCCACTCCTTTAACTTATTTATCATCTATGGTTATAGAACTTACATATTCCTGTCCAAATATCATATCTGAGTTCCATACCTGAAAATATATTCTGCATTGAATTTCTCATTGTTTATCATTAATAATTTAGAGAGACTCATCACCTTTTGAAAATCTTGCTCTTCTTTAATAATCCAAACCAGATTGAAGGAATTTTACTGTCACACATTTGCTCAATAAAGAAACTTTGGTATTATTCTTAAAAAAAAAATTGGTATTTCTATGATAGATTTACTGTCTCCAAAAATGAAATAAATCTAGATCATTTAATAAATAACCTCACATTTTCTTTCCTTTAAATTATCTCTTCTTAATGGATTTTAAAGTGCATAGGGCCAGATTGTAAAGTTATTTGCTAAAATTACTCTATGCTTTTAGACAGGCCTAGCTCAGAGTTGTCTTTCAACATATACACATTTATATTTAAGAAAAGAATCACTTTCTTGAAAAATACTGCCTCGAATTGACAGTGATCAGAAGGATCTGTGGGCTTGGTGCTTGGCATAGCATAATAGATACACTGAACTAGTCTAGGAAGGAAAATTGGCTTCATTGTCTAGTGGAAGACAGGAGATCTAACCAATCTGAAATTGGCCACCTTGTTGAGGGATTTTCTTACAACTATTATACAGGTTTGCAACAGAGAAAAGGAATCATTAAGTTGAGCTTTCTGAGAATGGGCTGGGGAGTTTTTTTAGTGTTTTTCTCTTGTTAACATCAAAATACATAATACTCCTGGGGTCTCTTATTCTCATGGTGATAAAGGTAGATTGAGTGAAGCATTACATGTTTTTGTTTATTCCTAACAAAGAGTAACTAATAGGTAAGGTTAATGTCAAACTAGATACTTCTATGTGCTTTGTTATAGACACTTAATATGTACTCTATTGTGCTTGGTAGGTTTCACATATATTACATTTTAAACTTGCTACAGAAACTACTCTGAAAACACATAGGGCTATATAAGAAAATGATGAAAATGGAATAATTGATTACATTTTAATTTCAGTAGAGTGAATTTTAAAAATACAAAATATGTATTTGTTTATAAATACCTGTGCCTAAAATGCATTGCTTCATATCTCTACAGAAATAATTTATTCTTCTATTTTTCAAGATATATCTGAATAATTTTGTAATCAACTCCTATGATTGTTACTAACTGGGTAGATAACTAGTACTAGGCAATGCGAAATCATAGTCAGGAGATGACTTCTAACCTCCACACCTTTTCAAAAGGGCTTTCAGTAAAGCTTACTCTAGGGAGACTAAAATGAAAAATAAATATTATGAGAGAGAAGCAGAAGGCTACTGTCCTCAATTTCTTTCATTAATTGGCTTATTTTAAAAAGAACTAAGTGAAAATGACTGACAAATGTTACCTGTGAATGCATTAGATTTTGTTCTTGTGTTCTTGTTTTGCATTAGGGTATTTGCTCCCTTAATGTCATGGTTTACTGGTACTGCTAGTAGATTTTAATTTGTGCACTAAAATCCATTGTCACTGAGTATTGATAAAGATAAACAGGATGTTAACTTTGCTTGCTCTTTTCTATGTCTTGAGGATTAAAAAAAGAAAATATGCATATTGGAATGTTAATACTTACTAGAAATTATAAATTTTTTTGAGAAATGTGTCATTATTCTTTTTCATAAATGTCCATTCTTATGGAAACCACTCACCTGGGGGAATGGATTATAGAACCGTATGTTACCAACTGGATATTCTGATAGAAATCAATGCATAGTGCCTAATTTTATTAAATAGGCCTAGGGCCTTAAATTATAGACTGTAGCTCTGATTACACTCATACATCTAAATGGTCAAAAAGGAAAAATATTTTCTGGAGCAGGTTCTTTGATAGTGCCAGTAATTATTTATAATACTAAAATAGTAAGCTTTGTTAAAACTCAAAATAAATGGAATGTATTGTTAAAACATGTACAAACATATACTGATAATAATTTTAGTTTACAAAGTTCTTTAAAACCCCACTTATTCACTGGAAAATCAACAATGAAACTTGCATCAATTGAATGAAAAGATCAGGCAAAAGTGGCATTTCGGTTCACAATAGAAGAGATACAACAAGGTTAAATAATGAGGTGATTGTGATAGAGATTTCAAAAAGATACAGGAAAAATGAGAATTAGGTTGGAGACATTCAACTTCAAGTGACAAGCCTCTTCAATGAGAGAGAAGAAGTAACTAATGGGTATGAGTACATGTGTAACTAGACATAATATTAAGTTGAGGTGTTTTTTTTTTAAATTTACATCATTTTCCTGGTTATTATGATGTTAATCTCATCTGGTAAAAGTATGTGAAATGTGAGAACAAGTGGTATTCAAACTATCAAATTTGAAGTGATTATGGAAGATGGAAGCCTAATTCAATTATCAAGACTCATAGTCCTTTTCCCAGGTATATTTGAAAGCATTAGGAGTTGTGATTCTATGTGTAGTCAAAGAGCAAGATCTTAGTAATGTGCTGTGTCACATGCAGCAGTAAGTATGACAGGAAATTAGAATCACCTCTTATGTGAGCAGATGTGGAAAATATTAAGATATTTATTAACACATTGTGCAAATACAGTTCTCAGGAAGCATATGCTGAAATATGTATGTAGGAATACATCTGGCAGTGAATATTACTTGAGGTGGAAGCTTAAGTTTGGGAAGTGGGTTCAATGCAATGGAGGTTTCCTTGTGACAGGAGAACCTGTGAATGGGTTTATAGTAACAAACTATATGAAGAGGTAGTTTTGACAACAGGGAGAATATCTGATTATTTTAATGAGGTGTTACATTCTATGCCATACCTAGGTATGGCATGTAACCCTTAAGATATTGGAAATTGAAATATAGGAAGAAAAAAATTAAATTTAGCTGTGTCTTTGTCCTAAGTTTGTCATATTACTTCAGTTTTCTGAAGCTCTATTTGGGACATTTCTTAAATTAGAAAATTAACCTTTATCACCTGGGTTACTGAGAGGTTTCAATTATTAAAAATATGTAATTCTACAAACATGTTGAATACACTCATTTTCTTCCTGGACTTGAGGCACAAATGCTATGTTAATCCTAGATCTGATCAACCCCATAATAGTATATATAAATTTTTTCCTTTTACTTCTAATAATACATATTCCTAAGTTTCTTATTTAATTTCCAAATACATTGTGGTGAGATATAGGACTAAGCATTTAGGGGTGGCATTGTTATACATCACATATGGAAGAACTAAGATGTTTAATGACAGAACATTAAGTCAGGTTCATGGTAGAGTAGGAAGTGAGAGACCATAAGACAAATACATGTGAGAGAAAGAATGCTATTGCAAAAACCAGTAATAACTGAGAAATTCAAGTCTGCTTCTTCTTGTGGTGAGAACCCAATTCCAGATGTGATTTGGGTCAGGGTTTCCTATATACTTAGGAATCAGGGAAGAATTAAGAGTCTTTGAACATGATGGACTAATTAATATAACTCATGGATTTTCATGTACTTATCTGTACAATGCAGGTAATAATATCATATTCACTAGCTAGTGAAGACAAGATTTCCAACATCTTGTCTCTGGGAAAGGAGAGTCCTCCTCTTATTTCTCTTGAGCTCACTTCATGTTCTTTTTATTGTTTGGTCTGGTGATATTCCTGGTGAAGCATTAGGCATTCATGACAAATGGGCCTAAAACTTTTGGTCAACACTTGAATCTTAAGATTCTTTCTCCATTCTCAGCTTATCCCACCTTCTGCTCATCTCATTGTGAGTGAAAATCCAGAGGAAGATAGATGCCTGCTAAGGTATTGACATTACAATCATGGAATCACAGGTGAGTAGGGAATTCTTGTTTAACTGAAATTCCACCTCTGTTGCCAGCAGATGAGAAGATTTCTCCTATTGGTGTGGATATTCCAAGTGTATTCAGGAGATATTCAAGGATCTGAGCTTAAGTTTATACAGGCCTCTAATAGTTATGGTATGTTAGGGACTGAGCATTGTGTAATCTTCCAAGGTAATTGCAAGAGTTGGTTCCAGCTTCTACAAAGAATATATTCTCAGTATTTTCTTTTTCTCACACATCCCATGGCCTCATTGTATAAATAATGAATTCATGGATCATGTTAGTACCTGAGATTGACCCTGACATGTAATGAATTCAGGTAACAGAAATGAACAAGAAGGGAAGATTATAGGTAGTAGACAGGCTGAGTTTTCTTCTCTGGAGTCAATCAGACATTAGAGGTACTGTGGTGTAGGGGAAGGCATATCTGCCAGAAGCTTAGTAATTTAAGGGAAATGAATAATTTTCCTCAAATTAATTTTCTTAAAATTTTGATGGAATATATTTGCACATTTTGAAATATTTTAAAAAGAAAACCTAAATTCACGTTACCACTTTTTAAAATTTCCCAACTAAAATTTTTGAAATAAAATTTATTTAAATTTTATTAATGGATGCAATATATAGGATTTTTTTAACTTTCATTGTGGCTGTGGATTCAGGAGTTTTATTGTAGGTAGAATAAAATTATTTCTCTGTGAAAATTTTTGAAGTCTTGGAGAGACCAGAAGCAATGAACAGGATTCTTTTAATCTTTCACACACAGATGAGATGAAAATTAAATTGAGACAATGAAAATGTATTTGTAGACCCCAGAAAAAGTTGAGATTGTGAATTCTCCTTCCAAATGATTGGTCAGTATAAGGCAGTATATCAGTACAACTCTCTCCGGAGTGCCTGGCCCATGACCCTGACCCTTCTGAATTTATACATTATAATCAATACCTGAGTTATCTAGCTCTGAGGAAAGCAGGAGTTACCGTTTTGATACCTATTCAGTTTAGCAGAATTTTGGATATTTCTTCAAGTTTCTCTGCCCTTTCAATGAATAATAGACCCCTGAATTGAATTTAGATAGAAAGCAAATCAGACATAAACCTGCATTTGTGAAAAATGCAAAACACAGTCTTAAATGTTTTTATGAAAGAGGAAAGTGAGTTCATCTGTTCCAGGGAATACACTAACCACACTCATTTTTTAAAATGAAATATCATGGCTATTGCTTGTCTTACAATAAATGTGTAAATTTTCTTAAAATTGTTTGGAAAGATTGGTTTAGTTTTGAATGTTTTAATGAAAGCTTTATAATCAGCAGAAAGAAGGCATATTTGCAAGTTTATTGGGAAATTTTCAGATATATATAACATCCCATCTCATGGGATTTTCTTTTACAATGGGGTGTTATGTATTCAGAGTGTATATGTGTCTGAGAGTGCATCTGAAAAACAGATGACAATTAAGCATTGGTAATGATGTTACTATAACCCCATACACATTTTGTGTTTTATATATACAGTTTCTGTTTCTTTAGTGCTATTATTTTGTACATCACATTCAGGACATTGGTTCTGATAATGCTATGTTAACCCAAATTTCCATGGTGTTTTAGGAGTATGTGACTTTCAAGGATGTGGCTGTAGATTTCACCCAGGAAGAGTGGGACCTGTTAGATACGTCGCAGCAAAAGCTGTTCAGAGAAGTGATGCTGGAGAATATATATAACCTGGTCTCAGTAGGTGAGACTCTCAATTTATCTACCGTCTATATCTGTCTCTTATCTATATACCATCTATCTAACCAATCTACTTATGTATTTATCATAACTCATATTCCTTTTATTTATTCAAATATAAGCTTCTCCATATCGTATAACCTTTATTTTCTCTTACATTTTATATTTTATAGTTTTAATATATTGTATAATTAAAAAAACAACTGCCTAAATGGATGTTTTCTTATTTTTTTGATTTTCTAAGTTCATTTTATTGTCTTATTTAAAGATACATAGATCACATAAAAATTTACATTAAAAAATATGAGTTTCCTATATATCCCTCTCCCCACACATCCCACTCCTCCCACATCAACTTCTTTCATTAATGTGGTACATTCATTGCATTTGATGAGTACATTTTGGAGCACATTGCCACACAGCATGGATTATAGTTTATGTTGTAGTTTACACTCTCTCCCAGTCCATTCAGTTGGTTATGGCAGGATATATAATGTCCTGAAGCTGGTCCTGCAATATCATTCAGGAGAACTCCAAGTTCTGAAAATGCCCAATATCACACCTCTTTCTCACACTCCCTGCCTTCAGCAACTTCCATGGCCACTGTCTCCACATCAGTGATATACTTTTTTCCATTCCTAGTCATAATAATTCTATACTGGAATACCCATAAGTCCACTCTAATCCATATTTTATTCCTCCTTACTGCGGACACTGTGGTGGCCATTTTATATCTATCTAGTTCACCCCAATAGAATTTGATCTTCTTGGCTACAACTTAGTAACTTCCTTGAATCTCAATTTCCAACACTTCAGTACTGTTTGAGAACTCAATGAATACGTTTTGACTGGATAAGTAGTTGACTATGGTGAAATAAGTATTCTGCTCCCAGCCTATGCTGGTGCTTCAGAACATAGTAGTAAGAAATTTGCATATATAATTTTCCATATGGAATTTAGGTCGTTCTTTTGGGATTTATGTTAATTGGATTATTTTTGAAAATAATATTCAATCACTTTGGAAACATAGATTTTTCCCCCATTTAGAATACAGAAGACACTGTGATATCAGTAGTCCTTACTAATATGGGAAAAGGTCAAGATTTACAATTTCTGTTGAGATATTAATGATCTGAGTTCTAGGTTTTGTTGTATTGCTGACCTTCAAGGCTTACATTATTCTTTGGTAACCTGCCATGTACATCATTATCATTGTTACTATCACAATTCATAATACAGGTAACTTTTTTCCATACAAACAGGATATCAAGTCTGCAAAACAGATGTGCTTTCCCAGCTAGAACAAGGAGAAGTGTTGAGAGAAGGAATAGGATTTCCTCCATATCACATTTCAGGTGAGCTTTAAGGACCTGATTATCAGAAGAGGGGTCTAATGATATAGTGTATATGTGATTTCTATAGGTTTCCTTATAAGAGTTATCATTTCTGAAATGTAGCTAAGGATATTGGGGAAATTTTAATTTTAGTTTTTCATATACTTTTCAAGATTTATCAAGTGTCATTGGCATTGTGAAAAGGATATTCAGTTGTTACTGCAATTAAGCCTTGACATGATCCTTGTTCTTCTTCTATAATTGGAATATTTTCCCCCTATTTCTGCCTCACTACTATCCCAACTTCTTTTTTCTCATATTCCATGCCTGAAAATCTTTTCTGATTGTAATATCCAATAACATTTGTTTTCTTATCCCTAAAGTATTCATTTCATTTAGATATTCTTAGCTAATTGTGAATGTGGAAACATACTGAAAGAGATACTTGGAAATTTCCAAAAATTTGTCCTCGTAATGCTTTTCTAACCATTTTTTTTTTTCTTCAATTACTACAGGGAGGAAAAATGCCTTTAAGTCATATGATATGATAGAAATGATAGACTACCAACTCAGCTTTAGGAAAAACCCTTCTCAAATTGTGGCATTGGTAAGCTTAATTTTTTGAACCCTTGTATTCCAAATAGATACCTAGGGATGGAATGAATTAGGAATTCAGTAAAATCATGAAATTGTAATTAATATTGGGATTAAGTACTAATCCAGCAAATATCTGTGATAGTTTGAATTAAGGTAAAAACTAACCTAAACATGATCTCTTACCTGAGTTCTTATAAAAAGCAAATCCATATACATAATCTATGAAGCATCAAGAAGCTCAAAATTAATCAGATACTTCTTCAGTTAAATTGTTATAATACAAAATATCTGTATGGAGTAGAATAATGAGTATATGAAACGAACATGGGAAATATTTTCATTGAAGACTATCACTAGTGGATTAGTCTTGGTTTCATATATAGGGAAATGAAGAAATTCATTTTATGGACAAATGTTTTACAGTCTCACATCTCTTTCCCCACAGCAGAGATCTCACACCCAAAAGAATTCCTTTGAATATAATTATTTGCAAGAAGATTCCTCTCACATATCCACAGTGAACCAACATCATGCATTAATTCACATGACAAAGAAATCCTATTTCAGAAAACCACCTCCAGCAATCCACACTGATCATTCATCTTTTAATCAACATAAGCATATCCACCCTAGAAGTATATCATATGAATGTTCCCAAAGTGCTCAAAATTGTATGCAATTCTCTGACCTCAGGCAACCCAATGGAATTCCCATTGAAGAGAAACCCCATGAATGTCATCTATGTTGGAAAGTTTTCAGTCAACATTCCCATCTTCAACGACATGAGAGAACTCACACAGTAGAGAAACCCTATGAATGTTATTTATGTGGAAAACCCTTTAGTTATTATTCTTCCCTTAAATATCATGAGAGAAGTCACACTGGAGAGAAACCCTATGAATGTCATCTTTGTGGGAAAGCCTTCAGATACTCCTCTTCCCTAAAAATACATAAGAGAATTCACACTGGTGAGAAACCGTATGTATGTCATCTTTGTGGGAAAGCTTTCAGTCAATATGGTCATGTTAAAGAACATGAGAGAACTCACACTGGAGAGAAACCCCATCAATGTTGTCTATGTGGGAAAGCCTTCAGGCAATATGCTCATCTTAAAGAACATGTGAGAACTCACACTGGAGAGAAACCCCATGAATGTCATCTATGTGGGAAACCCTTCAGTCACCCCTCTTCCTTAAAACAACATGAGAGAACTCACACTGGAGAGAAACCCCACAAATGTCGACTATGTGGGAAAGCCTTCAGTCAATATTCTCATCTTAAAGAACATGAGAGAACTCACACTGGAGAGAAACCCCATGAATGTCAACTATGTGGGAAATCCTTCAATAACTCCTCTTCCTTAAAACAACATGAGAGAACTCACACTGGAGAGAAACCCCACAAATGTGATCTATGTGGGAAAGCCTTCATTCAATATGCTCATCTTAAACAACATAAGAGAACTCACACTGGAGAGAAACCCCATCAATGTCATCTATGTGGTAAACTCTTCAGTTGCTCCTCTTCCTTAAAACAACATGAGAGAACTCACACTGGGGAGAAACCCCATGAATGTCATCTGTGTGGGAAAGCCTTCAGTCAATATGCTCATCTTAAACAACATGAGAGAACTCACAGTGGAGAGAACCCCCATGAATGTTATCTATCTGGGATAGCCTTCACTCAATATTCTCATCTTAAAGTACATGAGATAACTTACACTGAAGAAAAACCCTATGCATGTCATCTTTGTGGGAAAGCCTTCTCTTGTTCCTCTTCCCTAAGAAAACATCAGGGAACTCACACAGGAGAGAGCCTGTCTGTCCTCTTTGTAGGAAAGCCTTCAGTCAATCCTTCCACCTAAAGCTACACGAGAGAACTCATACTATGGAGAAACCCTAAAATTGTCGTTTTTTTAGGGAGGCTTTCAGTCAACATTCCCATCTTCAATGACGTGAGATAACTCACACTGGAGAGAAACCAAAGCAATATCATTTTTGTTGGAAAGCCTTCAATCCTCTTCCCTAAAATATGAGAGAACTCAGAGAAATCCTATGAATGTCATATATGCAGGGAAGCTTTCAGTTGACATTGCCATCTTCAATGACATGAGAGAACTCACATTGGAGAGAAATGCCATGAATGCAATATTTTTGGAAGTCTTACTTCATCCCTCTTCCACTAAAAAAAAATGAAATACCTCACCCTGGAGATAAACACTGAATGTTATCAATGTGGGAAAGCATTCAATAATTATTCTAATCTTAGATGGCCTGAGAGAATTCAAACTGGAGAGAATCACTATGAGTTTAACCAATGTAGGAAAGCTTTAAGTCATCATTCCCACCTTCAATAACATGAGGGAACTCACCCTGGGAAAACTTCAGTTTTCTAATCTTAAACAACATGAGAGAACTCATACTCTTGATAAAAACACATGAATGTTGTCTATGTAGGAAACCTTTCACCTGTATTTCTGCCCTCTGGCATCATTACAAAATTCATGCTGGATGAAACAATAATATCATATATATGGGAAAATCTTAATTTTTCTATCCTTAGGAAATAGGAGATTACTCAAATGTTGAAATGGAGAGAATTCCTATGTCAACAATTTGAGAAAGTCATCAGTCAATATTATTTTAAATGTAACATTCAATCTATAAATCTTTTTGCATATTTAAGAGACTTCAGCCATAAATTTAACCTTTAGATGTACCAAGAAACTCACATTCTGAAGAAACACTTTTTAATGTGTTCAAAAGTTCTTGTAGTCATCCATACTTCCTCATATAATCTAATAAGACTCATATTGGTGAGAATTCATATCATGTTATTTATGCAGCAAGGCCCTTAATAGGTAAAAAATATGTGAGAAAGCACATAATGTAAATATAATGGAATTAGAGAGGGCTCTTCTACTGTAACTAATAAGCTAATCAGAAAATCACATGTGAGGAATTCTACACCTGTACTCAATGTGGGATTGCCTTAATTCCTAATTTATCCTTTAAATTAAATGATTGAACTCCAGAAGAGTGAAACATTAGGTCTGTAATCAATCTGCACTATCATTCAGTCAAAGGTAAGCCTTATTTTGACACCCAGGTCCTACCATCATGGCAGATGGCTCTGGAGTTCAGTGTCTTGCCAGTGGTCCCTACTTTGCAATTTGTGCCCATGAGTGTGATGTAGTTGTACTCAGATGTGACCTGTCTACACATGACTCTTCTGTCACTTTTACTGGAACTGTGGTTGGCACTGGGGTTGGTGTGTGCTCAGGAGACTTGACCCTCTGGACTGTCCATATGACAGCTGGGCCCTGAGCCTCAGCAGAGTTGCAACTCCTATTCACTGGTTTCATAGGACTTACCCAGGTCAGCTAACAGAGAGGTGAGGATGGTCAAACACTGCACCAGGGAACTAAGAGAGTCTACAACTGCAGTCAGGAAAATCCCATCCATCAGCCATGTGGGCTCAAAGACCCCACTCAACTTAGAGGTAGAGTGAACATCACCATCCCAGGGCCCTCAGGATGGAGGAATAAAATATGGATTAGACTGGGCTTATTATTATTCTATAGAATTTTGTGACTCTAGCAATGGAAGAAAATATTGATGTGGAAACAGAGGCCGTGGGAATTGCTGAGGATAGGGATAGGGAAGAAGAGGTGCAATATCAGGACTTGGAGTTGCCATGAATGATACTTTGGGGATAGATGTAGGACATTATATATCCTGCCATAACCCACTGAATGGACTGGGAGAGAGTGTAACCTACAATGTAAACTATAATCCATGCTGTGTAGCAGTGCTCCAAAATGTATTCATCAAATGCAATGAATATGCAACAATGATGAGAGATTGGTGAAGTGGGAGGAGTGGGGGATATGGTGAGTTGGGTATATGGGAACCTCTTATTTTTTAATATAACATTTTGTGTGATCTCTGTAAATTAGGGGAAAAACTTTATCACCACAACCAAAAACCCTTTTAAGGCAAATAAAAAGAGAAAGAAGACTTTATTAGAAGGATGAACTCCCTTGAAGAATTTCTAGAAAATTCATTGTGGAGAATGCAAAAAAAAAAAATCATAGGAAATCATTTGTTCAGAGATTGGGATGTTGCATACATCAGTAATTTTGTTTCTGTGCTGAATATTGTTTGAGGGGTTTGGCAAATGGGTATCTGATGGCTGACTTTGTGGATATCAACTGGAAATTTTATAGGTTTGGGGATAGGAGAACGTGTGAAGGCTGTGATTTAGAAGTCTTTCCCTTATAAATGAATGTAGTTCTCTGGTTGCCTTTCCTGAGTCAGTGATTAAGTAATTGAAGGTGGAAAACCTATATGGTCACTTTTTCCTAATGTTAGATAAAACAATACTTCATCTCTGTGACTAGAATTGTTATCAGTGGGTGTGATAATTATGCACACAGTAGTATATGCCAGGCAGAGGTCCAGATCATTCCCACTCCCCATCACTAATTTCCCAGTAGGATTTATTCAGGAAAAAAATACACTGCCATAATGATTTTTAAAATAAAATATCTAATAGATTCTAAAACCTTCCATGCCCATAGGATTTGCCATTATGATGGATGACATTTGGAAATCCTTTCCTTGATATTAATTATTAAAATATTAAGTTCCAGATCATGCAAATATGGAAAATTTAGAGGTAAGTTTTTAAAAAACAAATAGTTTATTGATACATATTGGTAAATAATACAATCCATCAAAAGTGTATTGTCAGTGATATTTGGCATAATCACATAGTTATTCAATCCTTATTAGAAAATTTTTGTTATTTAATAATAACAAAAAAACACAAAAATTCAGCACCTCTCAATCTCTCTCTGATTCCCCTGATGTATGTAGCTGTTCTTTTTGGCTATTTTTGCAGATTTATTTATTTTAAAGGCATTTAACTGAGATACAGACACAAACTACTTATCACCAAATAATTTTAGAACAATTTCATTACTCCATAAAAAAAATCTCCACACCCCTTAGCAGTCTCCACACTATCCCTCTATCTTATCACAACCCTACATTACTAATCTAATTTCATCTTTATAAATTGATTTATATTTGCAAATTAAATAAATGGAATCATACAGTTTTGTACTTATTTTTGTGTGCAGTGTGATAGAATGGGTTACCTATTATAGTTTTTTAAACATTTAGATCACAAAAATATTACATGAAAAATATAGGGGATTACCATGTCTCACTATCACTCCCACACATTCTCACATTAACATCATCCATTAGTGTGGTACATTTGTTACAATTGAATACAAATTGGAGCATTGCCAGTACATGTGGATTATAGTTTACATTATAGTTTAAACTTTCCTGCACAATTTTGTAGGTTATGGCAAGGTATATAATGGCCTGTACCTGGCATTGCAATGCCATTCAGGACAATTCCAGTGTCTCAAAAATGCCCCCATATTACACCTATTTTTCCCTCTTCCCCTCAGAACCTCCAGAGGCCATTGCTTCCACATTAATGGTAAACATTCTTCCATTGCTAGAAAAATAATGTCTATTGTTATTCATCTTATTTTTACTAATAATAGTAAATCTGTAGTCCATTTTTCATTCCCCAATACTGAGGATCATGGGTTGTTGATGCCCACTCCAAGTTTACTTGAGAGGGGACTTAGGTCCCATATAGGCAGATGGATGGGACTATCATGCCTGCAGTTGTACACTCTTTCTCTTCCTTGGGATGATTATTGTCCATCATTGCCTTGTGAGTTGTCCTGAGTGAGTCCAATGAATGCCTGGGTACACATTGCAACTCTGTTGAGATTCAGGCCCCAAGAGGCACATTGCAAGCCCAAAGATTTAAGTCTTGGGCATAAATCTCTCAGCTCTAGTAATATAGATTAAAATAGAAGGACAGAAGAGCCATGTGTAGGGGAACCATAACTGAGTCACACTGAGAAGCATAAATTCCAAAGTAGGGTCCATTGTCAGGGCACCAAACTCCTGGGCTGTCTGTACTTCCTATAGTGTATGGATATCCCCAGTGGTCTCTGTAGCCCCACTATTTGAGACAATACTGTGGCAATCAATGGGATCTTGCTGAAACCTTCATGAACATATCCTCTGGGATGACCTCTGTAGCAGTTTGATATGGTTCAAAAATTCTAAAAATAGATATTGGATTATGTTTGTAAACTGTTCTTTACCTGGGCATGATTAAATTATGACTAGCAACTCCCAAGTCCAAATATGTATAAATTGATGTGGAGACAGGGAGAAGGAGAAAGCACATGATATTGGGGCATTTTGGGGACCTGGTGTTGTCCTGAATGATATTACAGGGACAGATGCACTATATATCCTGCATAACTCACTGAGTGAACTGGAAGAAAGTGTGAATTACAACATAAACTAGAATCCATGCTATGTAGCAGTGCTCCAAAATGTACTCATCAAATGCAGTGAATGTACCACACCAATGAAAGAAGTTGATGTGGGAAGAGTGGGGCCTATGGATAATGGGGTATATGGGAACCTCATATTTTTAATGTAACATTTTGTTTGACTTAGGTATTTTCTTAAAAGATAACAAAAAGTAATTATGATTAGGCCACATAAGTAGGGTGTTGAGTCCCCACCACTTGTTGGATGGGGACTCACAGCTAAAAGACATGGCAAAGGGATGAGTTGAAGTTTTGATGCTAGGGTCTTGAGCTGGTGACCCAGGATGTAATAACACAGAGGAGCTTGGATGTAAGGAAAGAGAAACAAACCAACTATCTACAGTTGGCCTTGTGGAGAGAGGCAAAGCCTACAGAGTCTCATAGCCTACAGGTGACCTTGTGCAGGAAATAGGAGCTGAACCCAGAAAGAAATGAACCCCAGGAGGAGACAAACCTAGGAAGCATGGACCCTGGTAGACATTGGGAGCCATCTTGCTCTGACATGTGGTAAAAGACTTTGGTGAGGGAAGTAACATGCTTTATGTCCTGGTAACTGCAAGCTTCTACCCCAAATAATTACACTTTATAAAAACCTACTGATTTCTGGTATTTTGCATCAGCACCTCTTTGGCTGACAAATACAACTTCCTAACTCACTTTGAAGTGTGTTAGCCACAATACACTCACTTGTATTTACCATTTTCTACTTTTTTTCAAGGTCTTTGTCCAGTTGTATTGCTAGTTAGTGCTTGATAGTAATCCCTTGGAACCAGGGTGGCTCATCCCCAGGAGTCATTTCCCATACTGGGGGGAAGGTAATGCATTTATATGCTGAATTTGACTTAGAGAGTGGCCAAATTTGAGCAACAAGTGGGCTCTCAGAGGTAACTATTAGGCAACTAGAATACTAGGCTAACTCAATTTCAAAAGTAAAGGTTCATAGATACAGTCATCAAAATTGAAGGCCCATGAATGGTCCATCCTGCTTTTTACCAGTCAATGCCCTTATATTGGGAATTTCCCCCTATCTCACTAGAGAATGTGGCAGAACACTCCAGGATGGGAATTGGATATTCTTTTAAAATGGAAAAAAATACCCCCAAAAAAAAATTTGTAATAATTTAAAAATTAGTAATGTTTAGCATTATGACTTTCATCACTGTAAGATCAATTGTCTTGTATGTAGTGACATTTTCTTCCATTTATCTTTCACTTGCAAATAGTGAAATTTTTACTTCTTTTCAATTTGGATGCATTTTATATATTTTTCTTGACTAGATCCTTGAGCAAGAACTTCTAAATCAATGTTAAACAAGACAAGTGACAGTAGGCATTCTTGTCTCATTCCAAATCTTAGAGGGAAAGCTTTTAGGATTTAACCATTGAATATGATGTTAGCTGTGTATTTCCATATCAGGTTGAAGAGATTTCCTTTTATTCCTTCTATTCCTACCTTTTGAAGTGCTTTTATGAGGAAAGGATGCTATAGTTCTGTATCTAAAGATATAGAAAAAGCCAAATGCTTTTTCTGTATCTTTAGAGATTATCATTGATTATTTTCTTTTGATCTGTTTATAAGGAATATTACATTGATTTTCTCATGTTGAAACTCCCTTGCATAGGAAGGATGAAATTCACTGATCATCGTATATAATTTGTTTGTTGTTGAATGCAATTACCAACTATTTTGTTTAGGAATTTTGCATCTAGGCTCATTAGAGAAATTGGTCTGTAGTTTTCCTTTTTTGTGGCATTTTTCTTTGGCTTTGGAAGTGGGATGATGTCAGCATCAGAATGAGTTAGACAGTGTTCCCTCCGCTTCGATTTTTTGGGAAGAATTTAAGCAGGATGTTAATTTTACCTGGACTCTTAGGTAGAATTCACATGTGAAGCCATCTGGTCCTGGGCTCTTCTTATTTAGGAGGTTTTTGATGACTTATTCAATCTTATTACTTGTGATTGTTCTGTTGAGTTCATGAGTTTCTTCTTTTATCAATGTAGGGTGCATGTGAGTTTCTTGGGAATTTGTTCTTTCCCTCTAAATGATCCATCTTGTTTGGCATACAGTTTTTCAAAGTGTCCTCTTTTTTTCTCTGTATTTATTTTTTTAATGTTATATTAAAAAAATATGAGGTCCTCATATACCCCCCACCCCCCTCACCCCAATCCTCCACCCATAACAACAGCCTCCTCCATCATCATGAGACATTCATTGCATTTGGTGAATACATCTCTGAGCACCGCTGCACCTCATGGTCAACGGTCCACACCATGGCCCACACTCTCCCACAGTCCACCCAGTGGGCCATGGGAGGACATACAGTGTCTGGTAACTGTCCCTGCAGCACCACCCAGGACAACTCCAAGTCCCAAAAACACCCCCACATCTCATCTCTTCCTCCCACTCCCTACCCCCAGCAGCCACCATGGCTGCTTTCTCCACACCAATGCCACATTTTCTTTGATTACTAATCACAATAGTTCATGAATAGAATATCAGTAAGTCCACTCTAATCCATATTCTATTCCTCCATCCTGTGGACGTTGGAATGGTTGTGTCCACTCCACATCTATATCAAGAGGGGACTTGGATTCCACATGGATGCTGGATGCAATCCTCCTGCTTTCAGTTACAGGCACTCTTGGCTCCCTGGTATGGTGGTTGACCTTCTTCACCTCCATGTTAGCTGAGTGGGGTAAGTCCAATAAACCAGAGTGTAGGAGCTGCAAGTCTTTTGTGGCCCAGGGTCTGGCTATCACATGGTCAATCCAGAGATTCTGGTCCGCTGGAACTGTACCAGCTACAGTTCCAGTAAAAGTAACAGGAGAGGCTTGTGGGCCAAGATCACATCTGAGTCCAGCTCCATCACACAGAAACACAAACTCCAAAGTAGGGCCAACTGACATGGCACTGAACTCCAAAGTGTCCTCTTATGATACTCTATTTCTGTGGCATCTGTGGTGATACCATCTTCCTTGTTTTTTATTTTATGTATTTGAACCTTCTCTCATTTTATCTTTGTTAGTCTAAGAGTTTGTCAATTTTATTAATCTTCACAAAAAAAACAGCTTTTGGTGTTTATTTTTTCTAGTGCTTTCTTATTTTCTATTTGATTTAGCTCCACTCTAATCTTTGTTATTTTCTTCTTTATCCTTCCTTTGGGGTTAGTTGGTTGTATTTTTTTCTGATTCCTCCATGTATCCAATTAGGTCTCTGATTTTACTTCTTTCTTCTTTTTTAATATAGTCATTTATGGCTAAGAATTTCACTCTTAAGTACAGATTTTGCTGTATCCTATAGGTTTTGATACATTATGTTGTCATTTAGTTTTAATGCAATTTCTGATTTCTTTTGCAGTTTCCTCCTTGACTCACTGATTGTATAAGAGTGAGTTGTTTAACTTCCATATCTTTGTTCCTAATATGCTTCTCTGTACTTTACCAATTTCCAGCTTCAGTCCAGGGTTGTCAGAGAAATTACTTTGTATAATGTCAATCTTTCTGAATTCATTGCGAGTTTTTCTAGAACCTAGCATATTACCTATCCTGGAGAATGATCCATATGCACTTAAGAATATATATCTGGATGTATTTGGGTGTAATGTTCTGTATATGTCTTTTAGGTCCAGATCACTTTGTTTCTTTATTGGTTCTCTGTTGAGATGTTCTGTCTAATGCCAATAATGCTGTTTTAATGTCCCCCACTATATCTGTAAAGGCATTTCTTCACTTAGTTTTTCTGAGGTTTGTCTCAAGTATTTTTAGGAGTCTTGGTTAGGTGCATAAATCTTTATGATTGTCCTTCTTCATGTATTATCCCCTTTTATTAATATATAGTGTCCTTCTTTGTCTCAAACAGTAGTTTTGCATTTAAAGTCTATGTTGTCTGGTATTAGTATAGTTATTCCCACCCATTTTTGTTTATTGTTTGTAAAATTCTTTTCCAACCATTTGCTTTCAGCCCCCTTTCACCTCTGGGTCTAAGGTAAGATTTTTTTAGATAACATTTGAATGAGTACTATTTCTGTATCCACTCTGCCAATCTCTGTCTCTTGGTTGGGGATTTTAATCCATTAACATTCAATATTATTACTATAGAGGAATTCCTTCATTAGCCATAATATCTTTAGGTTTCTTTATGTCATATATTGTTTTTCTTTCTCTTTTTTATCTTTTTCTTACACTCTCCTCGAACTCTTATCTTTCCTGGTTTTTTCATTTCAAACTGCTGTACTCTCTTTAGTATTTCTTGATGTGCAGGTTTCTTGTTGACAAACACTCTTAATTTCTATTTATTTGTGACTATTTTAAACTCTTCCTCATTTTTGATTGCCAACTTTTAAGGATAGAGATTTCTTGGCTGGAAGTTTTTACCTAGCCCCTTCACTATGACATGCCACTGCCTTCTTGCCTCTATAGATTTAGATGAGAAATTAGCACTTAATCTGTATTAATCAGCCAAAGGGATGCTGATGCAAAATACCAGAAATTGTTGGTTTTTATGAAGATTATTTGGGATAATAGCTTACAGTAACCAGGCCATAAAGTATGAGTTATTTCCTTCACCAAAGTCTATTGCTACATGTAGGGGCATGATGGGTGCTCTTGTCTGTGAGGATTCTGGCTTCCATGTTCCTCTTTTCCTGGGGCTTGCCTCTTTCTGGGCTCAGCTGCTCTGTCTGCTTCACAAGACTAGCTGTAGTCCATCATAAAAATGGCTCTATCTCTCTCCCCAGAATTTGATTCTCTCTGGGTTCAACTGCTTTGCATTCTCCTGTGTGCTTACTTCCCAGGGTCCAGCTAAAATCTCCCAACTCTGTCCTTTAGCATGTCTTTCCTCTGTGAGTCAATGCCCACCAATGGGAGGGGACTCAACACCCTACTCACATAGCCCAAAGTCCTAATAATAATTTAATCAATTAAAGGTGATACCTCTGACAGAGCATTTTACAAATATAATCCAATAACTATTTATGGAACTCCTAAACAATGCCAAACTGCTACATAATCTTTTCTAGCTTCCCTTGAATGTGATGGATCTCTTTTCTCTTGAGCATTGGACATTTTAACAAGTATATGTCTTAAATTAGGCCTATTAGGATTTATACTGTTTAGGTCATGCTGTTCTTCCTGGACGTGTACATCCATGTCCCTCAAGAGAGTTGGGAAATTTTCAACCATCATTTCCTTCAACCTTCCTTCTGCCCCCTTCCCTTCTCTTTTCCTTCTGGGAGGTCTAAAATGCATCTTTGTACATTTCATTTTGTCACTCTAGTCCCTACGTCCCTGATGGATTTTTTCTATCTTTGTATTTATCTGTTCTACTATTGGTCTGATTTCAGATGCACTGTCTTCCACATCACTATTTCTTTTCTCTTCCTCTTAAAATCTGCTGTTATGTGTTTCCAGTGCATTTTCTATTTCTTGCATTTTGCCATTCAACACCATATCCATTATCTTTTTATATATGTTTACATTTTCTTTGGTATGTTCCTCAAGTGTATTCTTAATATCCTTAATCTCTTCCTTCACTTCATTAATTTGACTCATTATATTTGTTTGGACATCTCTGATTTCTTGTTCCATATTATGCTTCTCCTTCTGTTTTTTATTTTGTTCATTAGACTGGGCCATGTCTTCCTGTTTCTTAGTGTGGCTTGTAAATTTACTGGTGTCTAGGTATCTGCCTTGATGGATTTATTCAGTTGGTTAGCTTCTCTTTCTACTCTGTGGTTTTATTTTGTTGTTTGTGTGTGTGTATTAAGGCTTCCCTTTGACATTAATTCCTCTTATTATTTTTCCTTGCTGTTCTCTTTGTTCCATTGGGGAAAAAATAAATTAGGATATGAGAAAAGGAGATAAGTAGAGAAAAAGAATAATAGTTATAACAATAAAAATAGATGGAAGATAAACCATACAATACCTAGGAAAATAAATAATTAACACATTTAAAGGTTAGTAAGTACAGAAGAGTAAGAATAAAAAAGGTGGAATAGAATAAATGAAATGAGAAATAAAATAGGGAAAAATATACACTATTATTTAAAAGGCCAGAATGGTGAAAGAGAAAGAAAGAAAACAGTTGGACAAAAGAAAAAGAAGTAAAAACAAAAAAACTGAAAACTAAATCAAAATTGGTGAAATGAAAAACAACTGAAAACAGGAGATGGAAAAATAAAGGAAAGAAAAGTGACATAGAAAAGATCAGTTAAAGGAAAAAAGGAACAAAGAAAGGGGAAACAAAACAAAACAAACAAACAAAACCAGCAGCAACTAAAAAAAGAACAACCAAGGGAAAAAACCTTCCCTCTTAGGTCCATAAGAATCTTCTCAGGGTGCCAGTGTTCATCAATTAATCACCCTGCAGCCTACACTTTACAGGTAATATACAGGGTTTTATTGAGTAAAATAAGAGAAAAAAGAACCTTTAAAAAATAACAGGTCCTAGAAAACAAAATAAATAGAATGTCTACATGTTTCCTGTCATATTACCCGAATGCCTGACAACCCAGTGTATCATTTATCCATGTTACTTAGTATACGAGGGAATCAAACCTGGGGCATTGTATATGCTAGGTGGGAATTCCTCCACTTAGCTAAATTGTCTTCTTTAGGTTGATTAGGCTTCAGAAAGCTCTCTGCCCCCTTTTCCCCAGGTATTTTAGACTACAATTTGTGTGTCCTGCTGTTTAGGCACCTGTCTTACCCCCTATATATTCTAGTTCCTCACTTTCCAGTGGTGACTGGGCATGATAGCCTGCCTTAGCACATAACCTTCCCCTACCCCCATTTGGTCAGGGTCCCTTCTGAGATACAAAGGGGGCTCAGCTGGCCAAACTCACCAGAAAGAAAGCACTGTCCACCCTCTGTCAGACCTCTCTTCCTCCCTGGGAATGCCCCTTCCCAGGCAGTTGACAGCAGCGAGCCAGTGGTTCCACCAATGCTCCTTGCTCTGAGGGTGAGTTATATGTGGTACTTGCAGCCATCAGTGTGAGCAACTCATGATTTTCCTTTGGTTTCTTTTTCTTTCAAGTACCTTCCTAGATGACTCAGAGCACCTTCCCTTTCTATATATATCCAGGTCAACTCCTTTAGATAGGTCTCTGCCTTCCATTCCCTTTTTGTGTGTGTGTGTGTGAGGGTCATACTCTGCCTACCTATTTCAGCATCATTTTTCCAGTGTCTCTATTTTTTTTACTCATGGCAATATAGCTTTCCCATCACCATTTGCTGCACCTTGCCAATAATTGACTGGCCAGGAATGTGAGGGTTGAGTATTGAGTTTTCAGTTCTATTTCATTGTTCTTTATGTCTGTCATTGTGACAATAGCCTTGTCTTTTGATTATTGTACATTTTTTTAATAACCTTTAAGTTTGAAAATTGTGAGTCCTCCAACTCCTGTCTTCTTTTTCATGGTGGCTTCAGCTACCCAGGGTGCAATATCCATCCTAATAAATTTTTATTTTCTTTTTCCATTTCTGCAAAGAAACTTGTTTGAACTTTAATTGGTAATACCTTGATTCTAAAAATTGCTTTGGGTGTATTGACATCAGGATGATATCTAACCCATGAACATGGACTACCATTCCATTTACTTAGATTTTTAAAATATCCTTTAGCCATGTTTTGTTGTATTCTGTTTAGAAGTCCTTTATATATTTGGTTATATTTATTCTTTTATGTTTGATTTTTTTAATTTGATTTTTTCTTCACTTATTCTAATTGTATTTTGTGTATAGAAGCACTACTGATTTTTGGCTGTTGATTTTGTACCCTGCCAATCTTCTGAATTCATGCATTAGTTCTAGGAATTTTGTTGTAGATTTTCCAGGATTTTCTGTATATAGGATATTATCAACTGCAAATAGGGAATGTTTTATGATTTCCTTTCCAATTTGAATGCATTTCTTTTTCTTGCCTAATTGCTCTGACAAGAACTTTAGTACAGTCTCGAATAACAGAGGGTTCACTGCTCATCCTTGTCTTTTCTAGATCATAGATGGAAGGCTTTCAGTCTTTTGCCATTAATTAGGATGTTAGCTGTGGGCCTTTCATATATGCCCTTTTGATGTGGAGGAAGTTTCTTTCTATTCTTAGTGTTCTCAGTGTTTCTTGTCTTCAAATGGTGCTGTATTTCATTAAACGCCTTTTCTGCCTTTACTGAGATGATCATGTGGGTATTTTCTTTTATTATATTAGTGTGGTGGATTACATTAATTGATTTTATTTTAAAATAAATTTGCATATGAGGGATGATTGCCAACTCATCATCGTGTATAATTCTTTTAAGATGCTGCTGGATTCAGCTTGCTAGTATTTTATTGAGAATTTTTACTTCTAAATTAATGAGATTTTCATCGGAATTTTTCTTTTCTTGTAGTATCTTTATCTGGATTAACTATGAAGATAATGCTGGTGTTGTACTATAAGAATATTATTATTAGGAATTGTGAATTCATAGGCTTTCTAATCAATAGTGTCTGCTGTTTCAACCTAGAATTGTCAATGATTAACTTGCCCTTTGTCCTTTGGAATATTATGCAGGCAACCCTATCATTCATTATCCAAAAAAACAAATGTTTAAAAGGAACAAGTTACTAGATGTGGTATTTGCATGCCCAATTTATATCCCCTATAAAGTTAACATCAAGATAAAGCTAATGTTAATGTACCACAAACAGAATAGAACAAAAGACTCCTCCAGGCACTGTGTCTCTCTTGTGGAGGGCTGGCCACTTCTCCACCAGATGGATTTGGTTACTTTTGATGAGGTCATCCCTCCCAAGTTGAAAGACTTACTGGGATTCTGAGGTTTGGAGCCCCTTACCAAGGATAACCCCTAAATTGCCAGTTGAATTATCACCCAGGATAGGACACTCTGCCTGGGACCATTTTTCCAATTGGGACTCTGATCACCTCCAAAGAGACTTCCCAGCCTCATGAGAGATCACATGTTGTGTTTTCCTTATTTGGTGAGTGGTTGTATATACTTTTCATTCTTTCCTATGTCATTTAATTGATTACTCTTCTTTTCTGTGATTGCTTAATTGTTATAATCACTTGCTATATCCTGAAACTCATTTGATTGAATAAATGTGCCTTTGCATAGCATTTAGAGTTTCTGCCTCTTCCTTAGCAAAACAGCTGGCTTCATAGAATGAGTTAGGTAGTTTCTCCTCTTCCAGATTTTTGGAAGAGTTAGAGCAGAATTAAACTTAAATCTTCTTTAAATGTTTGCTAAAATTTTCCTGTGAAGCCATGTGGTCCTGAACTATTCTTTGTTCAGAGATTTTGATTATGGATACAATCTCTTTATTAGTCATAGGTTTATTATATCTTCTATTGCTTCTTCAGTCAATGTAGGTAGTTTATGTGCTTCTCGGAATTTTTCTTTTTCACCCAGGTTATATAATTTATTGACATATATCTTGTGACAGTTTGAATTTATTTTATGCCTCCCAAAAAGTAAAAGATTAGGTTTTTTACCTAACCCCTTTTTGTGTGTATCAGTTCCTTTTGATTGGACTACATCATTGACGTGTGACACAGTTTGGGATCCTTCTCAGTTGGGACTTATGTAAATGGAGACAGAAATAGAAGCTTTCATTTTTTTTCGGTCTTTATTTATTTTTTTTAATATTACATTAAAAAAATATGAGGTCCCCATATACCCCCACCCCTGTCACTCCACTTCTCCCCCGATAACAACCTCCTCCATCATCATGAGACATTCATTGTACTTGGTGAATACATCTCTGAGCACCGCTGCACCTCATGGTCAGTGGTCCACACTGTAGCCCACACTCTCCCACAGTCCACCCAGAGGATCATGGGAAGATATACAGTGTCCAGTAACTGTCCCTGCAGCACCAGCCAGGACAACTCCCAGTCCCAAAAATGCCCCCACAGGACATGGGGATCAACTGTAGCCAAAATTTAAGCACAGTACCCCCAAGAGAGTGGGTCAACAACAGTTCATGGCTGGAGAGATGAGCCATTTGCCATATAACACATAGATGAACATGGGAATAAAGCAGATAATCCAAGACTGGAAAGAAGGAACTAAAAGAGAGAAGCTCTATCCCTGCTTGTCCACAGGTGAGTTCCAGGAGATGGTAGGTTCTGTAAGGAAAAGCAGGGAGCTTGATTGTAAATTGTGACCATCTTGCTTTGCCATGTTGGAGGTCCCCAATATCACCAGTAGCTAAAAGTGGAAAAAAGCATCTTTGCTGATACTTTGATTTGGACACTTTAAGGCCTCAGAATTGTAAGCTTTTACCCTAAATAAAATTCTAATTACAGAACCCAAACATTTCTGATATTTTGCATCAGCCACCTGTGGCAAATTAAAGACACATGTGTTCATAGAATTCACTTTTGGCCCTTTTACATTTCAGTAAGTATGGTAGTAATATCTCCTTTTTCATTTCTGATTTTCTTTATTTGTATCCTCTTCTTTCTCACTCTAGATAAATGTTGGTTTTATTAAGCTTTACAAGGAATCAACTTATGGTTTTGCTAATGCTTTATTGTTTTCCTATTTTCCATTTCATTTATCTCTGTTCTTTTGTTTGTTATTTGCTTCATTCTCCTTGCTATTGGATAGTTTGCTCTTCTTCGTTTTCTTGCAGTTTTGTCGTTAGCTGTCTGATTTGAAGTCTTTCTTCAATTTTAACATAAGCATCTAGAGCTATAAATTTCCCTTTCAGCACTGACTTTGCTGTATCCTAAAAGTTTTGTATAGTAGTATTTTCATTTTCATTCCCCTCAAGATAATTCCTAATTATGCTTCTGATTCCATCTTTATCCCTTTGGTTGTTTTAGATGATATTGTTTAATTTCCACTTATTTGTGAACTTCCCCCTTCTCCCTCTGTTATTGATTTCTAGTTTCATTCTGTTGTAGTCAGAGAAGATGCATTGTATGATTTCAATTTTTAAAAATTCCTTGATACTTGTTTTGTGCCCCAACATTTGTTCTATCCTGGAGAATGATCCATGTACCCTTGAGAAGAATATATAATTTGATTCTGGGTGCAATCTTCTATATATGTCTGTAAGGTCCAGTTGGTTGTGTGTATCTGTATCATTCAAGTCCTTTACTTCCTTATTGACCTTTTCACTGCATGGTCTATCCTTTACTGAGAGTTGTTTGCTAAAGTCTCCTACTCTTAATGTAGAACTTTTGATTTTCAATTCAAATCAGTCAGTATTTGCTTCATATATTTTTGGGCTCTGTTTTAGGTGCATGTAATTCATAATTGTTACACATTTCCTTTGAAATGTCCCCTTTTTCAGTATATAATGATCATCTTTGACCCTAATAACTGTCTTGATTTAAAGACTACTTTGTCCTATATTAGTGTAGTCTCCTCAGCTCTTTATTTAAATATACATTTTTATTTCCTTTTAAAAGATACTTAGATTATATAAATATTACATATAAAATATAGGGGATTCACATATATCCTGATCCCAACCCCTCCCATTTTTCCCACACTGACAACATCTTTCATTAGTGTGGTCCATTTGTTAATAATTGATGAACACATTTTGGAGCACTGACACTGGATTATAGTTTATATTGTAGTTTACACTCTCCAACACAGTTTTGTAAGTTATGACAAGATGTATAATGGCTTGTGTCTGCCATTGCAATGCCATTCAGTACAATTCCCAATTCCCAGATATATCCCCATATTACACCCATTTTTCCCTCTTCCTCCATTCAGGACCTCCAGTGACCATTGCTTACACATCAATGATAAAAGATCTTTTATTACTAGAATCACAATAATTCTTTAGTAAAATAGCAGTTAGTCTGCTCTAGTCCATTGTTCATTCCCCAATCCTGGGGATTCTGGGATGGTGATGCCTACTCCCCTTCTACTTGAGAGGGGGTTTAGATCCCATGGGGCCGATGGATGGGCCTATCTTGCTTGCAGTTGCATACATTCTCTGTTCCTTGAGATGGTTGTAGTCTATCATCATTTCCTTGTAACTTGTCCTGGGTAAGTCCAAGGAACTGGTGAGTAGGTGTTGTAACTCTGTTGAGATTCAGGGACAGATGGTACATGGATAACCCAAAGATTAAGTCTCTTGAATATTCACCTATCAACTCTAGGATTAACTCTATAGGTTCAAATAGGATCAACTCAAATAGGATCAACTCTATAGGTTCAAATAGAAGGAACCAAAGAGCCATGTGTATGGAAACTACAACTGAGTCCAACTCTGTCACACTGGGGAACATAAATTCCAAAGTAGTGTTCACTGGCAGGTCACCAAATTCCTGACTTGTTTTCCCCACCCATAGTATCTGGATGTCCCCAATATTTGAGGCAAAATTTACTGTCATTCAATGTGATCCTGCTGAGATGTGCATGAATGTAACCTCTGGAATGACTTTTCCTGACTCACTTTGAAGACTCTCTGTAATATAAACTCGTTTGTCTTTACCCTTTCCCCCTTTTGGTCAATGTCTTTTTCCAGTTGCATTGCTAGTTGGTGCTTGGTAGTAATCCCTCTGTGCCAGGTAGGCTCATCTCCAGAAATCATGTCCCCACTTGAGGGAAATTCATGTACATATATGCTGAGTTTGGCTTAGAGAAAGGCCATATTTGAGCAATAAGGAGGCTCTCGGGAGGTAACTCTTAGATAACCTATAATACTACCCTATGTTTCAATTTCAAACATAGAGGTTCATAAATATAGTCATCAATATCAAGGGCCAGTCAACGGTCCATCCTTCACTAGTCACTGTCCCTGTACTTGGGCAATTCTTGCTGTCCCAATAGAGAATGAAGAGCTCCCCAGGATGGAAATGGAATATTTTTCAATTATTGTGTGACTCTCCACCCACTGTGACATTGCCCCATGAACACTTGACCACATATATGCCTTATAGGTATGCCCCGTGAACCTTCTTCCATACATCCCCAATCACTGAAACCCTTTAGCAATGATCTTCCCCTGTCACAGTTGTAACTCTTCTGTGATCCAAAACCTCTAAAAAAATGAAATTAAGAAAATAACCAAGTACAATTCATAAAAAATGATAGTTTTGAAGATAACAAGTAAAATACAAATGTTTTTAAAATCTGAGATAGTAAAATATTAAAAATATAAAATTAAAAACACTTTTGTCATATCTTTCATGACTTTAGTATTTGTTATCTTGTCTGTAGTGACATTTCTTCTGTTTATTCCCCCAGTGTCTCTTTTTTCCTTTTGTCTCCAAAGAAGCATTAAATTACAGAAAAGTCACTTACAGAATATAAGGGATTCCCATATACCCAACTTCCTCGCTCTTTTCCCCTTTCCCCTGTTAATAACATTATACATTTGGATGGTACATTTGTTACAATTGATGTACAAATATTGAAGAATTGTTACTGACCATGGTCAATGATTTGCACTATGGTTTACATTTTGGACCATAAACTTTTTATAAACTTTGATGAAATTTAAAATGGCCTGTATCCCAAAGGTAGGCAATGTTTCAATATTTATAAATCAACTGTAACAGATTTATGATCCCAGTTCTTTTGGTACAACTTGATATATTTTTTCCATCTTTTCAACCTTCAACATATTTGTATTTTGAATGTAAGATGTCTCTTGCAGAAGGAATATAATTTGTTATGCTTTTAATACATTTACCAATCTATTCCATTTGACTGAAGAGTTGATTCCATTTACATTTAAAGGCACAATTGATAATATAGAAATTTCTTCTGTCATTTTTCTATTTTACATTTCTATTTTACAGTCCTATGCTGTTTTTCCTCTCTCTGTAGCATATATGGCTTTGAATTTTTCTTGCAACACTTTCAGTTCTTCCCCCTTCTAGTCACAGAGGCATTTCATTTCTTAGTATTTATACAGCAAGCCTTGAGAAATAATTGTGAGCTCATGACTGATAAGTAAAATGTATCATTAGAATTCTTTCCCAGGAACTAAGAACAATATGACCTGTGAACTACTTGATGACCTTTCTATCAATAGGTCCCTTAGTAATTACTGTAAAGATATAACTTTAGCCCTACTGACAAACACTGCAAGTGTTCATTTTACATAGTTACTGTGAAAGTATAACTTTTGCCCTGCTAGAAAACATGGTGAATGTCTGAGTCTTGTTTATCTCTCTTGAGAACTGCAATTTTAATCATGTTACCCCCTCACATGCCCTCTCTGCACATAGACATGTGGCAAAAAAGCACCCCTCTTGCTATATGGCACATGTGCTTGAGCTTCAGAAGTGTCATTCTGTCTGCCTAACTGTCACAGATTAGGATTTAAGCCATGACCAGTCACAAACTCTCAGAGAGGATCTCCCCTCTGGACAATTGATGCTTAGGCCCATGTAAGCCCCCTATTAAAACTCTTTGCTGGGTGGTGGGCTTGGTGCAGTGGTTAGGGTGTCTGTCTACCACATGGGAGGCCTTCGGTTAAAACCCCGGGCCTCCTGGACCCATGTGGAGCTGGCCCATGCACAGTGCTGATGCGCACAAGTGCTGTGCAGCACGAAAGAAAGTGCAGCCTGCCCAGGCATTGTGCTGCACACATGGAGAGCTGACACAAGATGATGCAACAAAAAGAAACACAGATTCCCATGCTGCTGACAAAAACAGAAGCAGACAGGAAGATGCAGCAAATAGACACAGAGAACAGACAACCGGGGTGGGGGGGCGGGGAAGGGGAGAAAAATAAATAAATAAATCCTAAAAAAAAAAAAGGGTTCATTGTTGGGCCTTTCTTCTTTAAAAATGAAAATAAAAAACAACTCTTTGTTCACCAAGCTAGCTTTTTCTGAATCTTTCTTTGGTCTATATCTTGCTCAGTTTGGTGGGAAGCTGCCATTTTACATGGCTCCCTGCTAGGAACCCTCACTTCTGTTCAATATTAATTTGCTTTCTTGTATTGTACCATTTTGAATTTGCCTTCCAAATTCTATCTGGATGTTTTTCATTTGTTTTTAACCCATGAGGTTAAAATGTAACATACTACATATATAATAATTATCTTAAGTTTGATACCTACTTAACTTCAGTAGCATACATGTATACTATAAACCTCTGAACCCCCACCATTTTTTTTACTTTTACCCCTTATATGTTTGTACAGTTTATGTATAAAAGCCATTATTTATCATTACCTTTTATACATTTGCATTTTAGCACTTTTAGGAAGCAAGAAGTGGAGTTACATGCCAAGCAATACCATACAATAATGCTGGCATTTACAATTACCTAAATTGAAACCTTTATGCAGATCATTGTTTCTTTAGGCTATTTTGAAGCACTTTCTATTGTACTTTTATTCTGTATAAAAAACTCCCATTAGCATTGCTTGTGAGGCAGGTCTAGTGATGATGAAGTTCATCATTTTGTTTAACAGGGAACTGTTAATTTTTCCTTCATTTTTGAAATAGTGACTCAAACTGTATATAAATTTTTGGCTGACAGTTGTTTTCCTCCAGCACTTTAAGTATTTCATCCATATGCCCTCTAGACTCCATTGTGTTCTGATGAGAAATCAAACAGCCCTCGATCTAATTGGGACTTCCTTGAATGTAAAATTTTGCTTTACTCTTACAGCTTTCAGAACTCTCTCATTATTGTTTGCATTTGGTGGTGTAACCAATATATGGTGGAGTGTGTATTTTTCATGGTTATCCAATTTGGTGATCTCTGAGCTTCTTGGACTTGCATATTCACACCTTTCTATAAATTTGTGAAGTTCTTTCTTGTTATTTCTTTGAATATTCCTTCTGGTCCTTTATGCCTTTCTTCTCCATATGACAGATACATAATGTGTACATTGGTATGCAATTGATATTTTAGGCTATTTTCACTTTCAATATTTCTTTTCTTTTTCTGCTCCTCAGCCTGACTCATTTCAGATATCTTTATTCAAGTTCACTGCTTGCTCCAATCTGCTCTTGAATCCCTCCTGACCATTTTTCATGCCAGTTATTATGTACTTTACCTCCAATCCTATTGTTTTACTTTTAAATGTTTTTCTTTACTTAGACTCTCCAATTGTTCATTTATGGTTTTTCTGATTTCATTTAGTCCTTTACCTGTACATTCATTTCCACCCTTGAGAACTTTAAAGACCTCTTTTTAAAAGACATTATTGAGTATGTCCACATTCTCATCTTTGTCAATGAAATTCTCTGTATTTTTATCCTCTTCCTTTGGATGGACCATAATTTCCTGATTCTCTGTTTGTATTGTGTTCTTTTGTTGCACCCTATATTAATATTTAAAATGTTAACACTTCGGTTTATGCTGGAATTTTTTTTTTCATTTTGTAACAGCTGAGTTACAAAGGTTAGAAAAGAAACATGTTCTTGGATTTCAGCTTTCCTATCAGGAAGGTTTATTTGCCAAAGGCAAATGTAGTGAGCAGGGTTTTCCTTGTCTTTCTGGGTCTCTCTTTTTTCCTGTGTCTTTGTTAGTTGTTTTGGAGTTCCACTGTTTGAAGGAGTTAGGTTGTCTCCTCTTCCTAGGATATAGGCTGCCCTCTCCTGAGTATTTAAAGCTGTCAGGCCTTTGTCCCAGACTGTCCACTTCTGTAGTTTTTACATTCCTTTGGCTCATGCTGCTTTTGTGTAGAATGCAAATTCTGTTAGAAATTTCACACCAGGGATGAATTTCCCAAGTTGTTTCCCAGCCATAACAGAGCCAGGGAACAATGAAAGGGGTGCAGAGTTGCTTGGCAGGCTAGGAAAGCTCAGCTTTAGGGAGCCATCCAAGAAGCTTTGGTTGTCCTTACTGTCATGATGCATCCACAGGACATTTGATAAACAAATGTATTCACCAAATGCAATGACTGTCTCATGATGATGGAGGAGATTGTTGTTATGGGAGGAGTGGGGTGAGGGGGGTGGGGGATATATGGGGACCAAAGCTTCTTGGATGGCTCCCTAAAGCTGAGCTTTCCTAGCCTGCCAAGCAAATGCAACACTTCAGCTTACTCCTGCCACAGACCTGGGTAATTATGGCTTTAAATCACCATGGCACATAGAGGTGCAATGGACACAACCAATGCAATGTCCACATAGAAGAGGTGGCATTGGAATGGGAAAAGTGGACATAGTGGACGAAGGGTATGGGGAAAGGCAGGAAGAGATGAGAGGTGGAGGCGTCTTTGGGACATGGAGCTGCCCTGGATGGTACTTCAGAGGCAATCACCGGACATTGTAAATCCTCACAGGGCCCACTGGATGGAATGGAGGAGAGTATGGGCTATGATGTGAACCAATGTATATGAGGTGCAGAGGTGCCCAAAGATGTACTTACCAAATCCAATGGATGTGTCATGATGATGGGAACGAGTGTTGTTGGGGGGGGAGGGGGGGTGGGGGGATGGGGTTGAATGGGACCTCACATATATATTTTTAATGTAATATTATTACAAAGTCAATAAAAAATAAAAAAATTAAAAATATATATATAAAAAAAAATAAAATAAAATAAATCACCATGGCCTCTGCCCTATCCAGGAAAGTTTGAACATTAGCTGCCACCATCTGTGTCCATAGCTGGTTGAAACAATAACTTTCCCCCAGAGTTAGTATCCAGTGATCTGAATTTGATAAACAAATGTATTCACCAAATGCAATGAATGTCTCATGATGATGGAGGAGATTGTTGTTATGGGAGGAGTGGGGTGAGGGGGGTGGGGGATATATGGGGACCTCATTTTTTAAATGTAATATTAAAAAATAAAGACAAAAAACACACACAAAAGCTGTGATCAGGTGGCGGACTTGGCCCAGTGGTTAGGGTGTCCGTCTACCACATGGGAGGTCCACGGTTCAAACCCCAGCCCTCCTTGACCCGTGTGGAGCTGGCCCATGTGCAGTGCTGATGTGTGCAAGGAGTGCTGTGCCACACAGGGGTGTCCCCCACATAGGGGAGCCCCACATGCAAGGAGTGTGCCCCATATGGAGAGCCGCCCAGTGCGAAAGAAAGTGCAGCCTGCCCAGGAATGGTGCTGCACACACGGAGAGCTGACACAAGATGATGCAACAAAAAGAAACACAGATTCCTGTGCTGCTGACAACAGCAGAAGCAGACAAAGAAGAAGATGCAGCAAATAGACACAGAGAACAGACAACCGGGGTGGGGGGGGGGGAGGAAAGAGAAATAAATCTTAAAAAAAAAAAAAAGCTGTGATCAGTGATCAGCTGTGCCTCCCCTCTTCTAGAGGAATAGCACTTTTACATCCCTTTCTGTCTTTTGCAGCTAGCCAGGGGCTGTACCCCATGGGGGTGGTCTGCTGTGAAATTGTATGATGGGCAACAGCAGCTGCCACTCAGAAATAGCAATTACAGTTCTTTACCATAGTTTATTGGCCTTTTCCTCCTGCTCTCCCCTGGATGTTGTACAGTAATCTTCTGGACTCTGGACATTTAGAATAGGTGTTTCAGATTGTCCCTGTCTGTTTCATAGTTGTGGTAGAAGGATTGAGTACTGGAACTCCCTACTCTGTTATCTTCCCAATGTCTCATAATTTGTTTTCCCTTCCAGGTCACCATCTTTAATTCTAATAATCTCCTGAATATTGACTGGTCTCACCATATATTATTCATGGAGGCCTATTTGTAATCCTGGTTCCAGAATGAGAAGAGATATAAGAAGCCATGAGCCAGGGGCTTTATGCCAGTCATTGGAAGACCCAACCTCATTGATCTCAGGATTAAACCAGCTATCCAACTCCAAAAGTCCCACTGAATGATACCCTTCTTCCAGAGGATGTAGAGAGCATGCCATAGGTACCCCAATTGTGTGTCATGACCTCTACCCAGGAAGATAGACAAGAGGAAAACCCTCAGTTTAGCCCACAAGCCATTAGTCCTGTTTTGCTCAAGACACCACCTTACAAAAGTTACTAAAAATGGTGAAAATAATTGCCAAAAATCATGCAATTCCATTCCATAATTTGCAAGGTACTCTACTTGCAGCCCCAAAATCAGCGGAATACATTTCTCTGTAGTGCATCTTGGGAACAAAGACTTAGTCACAAAAAAGCTTTTAGTAAATTAATAGTGTATTACTTAGAAACCACCCGAAGAACAGAGGAAAAGATTCAGTCATGGCCAGTGTCCCAGGTATGCCAACTGCTCAGGCCAAAGTTGGTAGATGTCTGCTCTATATGCCCCAGAAGAATAAGTCTGTACTCTTTCAGTGTTGAGTATTTATATGTTGGAGATTTGGACCCTAAGGTATCAGGAATGAAAGAAAGAGAAGAGGGAAGGAATGCATGAGAGAGCTGGGATCAGGGGATCTATGAGTAATAACTTCTCAGACAACTTTATTGTTTACAAGGGGCTCTCTATATACCCCAGTCTACATGACAACAAGCAGGACCATGTAGCCTATGTGCCATCAGCAGCATTACCCATAGTCTAAGGAATTTTAAAAAACCTTATCTCAAGGTACAAAATCTAAGTGTCCTATTCACTACAAAAGGTATGTGCTCATCTTTTCTTTCAGCCTTTAACAGCTTCATCCCATTTGCTGGGAACTCTTAATTACCACATTCCTTAGGTTGCAAGCATAGCCAAGGAGACAGCACTAGCATGGAGACAGCACGTCTTTCCTTGTGAGGCCACTGTGCCTCAGTTTCCAACATCTCCCCCTTTTTGTTTTTGTTGAGGTGACCATGCCTGTCTTAGATTGCCCTCCTCTGAGAGTCTTCCCATCATTGACTACCAGCCAAGCTCTTCAACTTGGGTAAATTATTGAAGTGCTTTTGCTAGCACCACATTATTTGCATGTCCCATGGCTGTTACACTTTGCAATTTTCTTCGAAAGCACTGTCCAGCACAGGTAAGAATCATGAGCAACAGAACAATATTGATTAGCCCTATTCCTAAAACTGACAGGAAATGCTGTGATTTCCACCAATTAACTGGGTTAAATTTTATAATATGTGAAATCATATCTGAGAAAATATCCTTATCATTGGCTACATGAATTTGATTTTGAGATATTTCTAATATTTTTCTTTATAATTCCATTATTTCCAGAGAGATTACTTTTATGGCCTAGCAAATGATTCTTAATTTTTCCCCATTCTGTATCAGATGAATTATAGGCAAGAGGAGTAATACAAAAGTTACTTCCATTCCAATCACATTTCAATCCCCTTAACAAATTTAAATTATACAATTGATCTCCAATATGTGAAACAGCAGATTCTAAATCATTAACCCAATTATTTAACTGTTCACCAATGTGCTCTTGGCTATGCCACAAATCACTAGCATTTTTATGCCAATCATGCACGTATTGTTGAGTCTGAACAGTCTCATGCAAGGCAACAGCAGTGGTTGCAGCAGCTGTGATG
Source organism: Dasypus novemcinctus (assembly GCF_030445035.2). Lineage (NCBI taxonomy): Eukaryota > Metazoa > Chordata > Mammalia > Cingulata > Dasypodidae > Dasypus > Dasypus novemcinctus. Next base: position 7,490,394 of record NC_080694.1, on the reverse strand, counting down.
ATTCCAATTAGTCCCATCATACTAATTATTAGGAGCCCAATAAATCTTTTTGTCCGTTTCATGATTTCTTGTGCCATGTGGAGCAATAGCTGACTTTCAGGTGATGATTGCCATATTCAGTTCATTTGGACAGGAATCCATATACCTCGTTGTCTTCTGGCTATTGTGATAGTGTCTCCATCCTGCAACACACTTTCTGACAGACATGTATACAAGGCACCATTCTTATAAAACAAGGCATTATTTTTTATGGTTACTTTTCCAGTAATGAATATGAAAGGATCCCTGACACATGCTTTCAATTGATAGGTTTGATTTAATTGTACATATTGACCTGTATGACTGTAATTACCAATCCATTCATAAGTAGGGGCAATTCCAAGAAATACTTTCCACAAGTTTTTATGTATATTAAGATTATAGGTGCCATTAATCCAAGGGGCTGGTAACCATTTTCCCTTACATTTCCAAATAGTAAAATTGTTAGTATATACCACTTATTCACCCATGAGTAGAGGTTCTGAAAAAGGATATTGCATATTACTAACTCAACCCTTGTTGTTAAGTCCATACCATATAAATCTGCCATTATATTTTTTGGGGGTCCCCATAGGTGCATTTTCCCACACTATTCCATAGGAATCATTAAAAATGACAGATCTTCTTTCTATATGGCATTCCTGCCATCCCTTTTTCTTTTCAGGTTTTGGGATGGACAATTATAATTTTGCTTTTTAGCTACTGAAGAATTAAGGAAACAAAGTTATTAATAATTTTGTACCATTACTTTTCATGATAACCATAGTCTGATTTTTTGTTGCATGCAAGGGGGACTTTTTCCAATACATAATGGTCTATGATCAAAAGGAAAGATAAGATTATATATTTCCTTCCCTTCTTCATCAGGTTTTAAGGGTAGTCTGTCATCTATAGGCCCAGGAAACACGTGTGTTTTATTCAAAAATACAGGAAATGATGGGTCTCTCCATGTTAGAGCACGTACTAGAGGTGGGTTAGGAATATATGCCCAATAGGTGTGATTTTCACCTACATGACCCTAAGTTACCATTAACATGACCAGAAGAGGAGAAATCAACATCAAAATTCTCTTTCTTTTTCTCTATCCACAGTTTAATCCGTCAAGCTGGCAGCCAAATTTGTTCCCCATCTTCTGTAATGACAAGAGCATATTCTCAACCCCATACTTTAACCTTTCCCCTTTGCCAAGTGTTAATTAGTACATCTTTCCAATATATTGCCTGATATTTAGCTGAGTCACACAATACCTTTTCTTTATTCTTATTCAATGCATAATGCCATTCAGCAGGTGTTATTGAATCATATACATTAAGGAAATTAAAAGTGAATAAAGCTTTTGCGAATTGGTCCTTTGGTACCATAATGTGATCATCTCCCCCTTTTTGTTTTAATAACATTTGCTTAAGGGTATGATGTGACTGTTCAACTATGGAAGGCATCCCATAACTGCAAATGCAGACCACAAATGGGAACGAACATGACAAAACCTTTCCCCACTGTGAGCTGTAGCCCGGACAAAGTGAGAATAAGTATCAGTACAAACATGAACATATTGCAATTTACCAAAAGTTGGAACATGTATGACATCCATTTGCCAGATCTGATTTGGAGCCAGCCCTCAGGGATTAGTGCCTTTATCAAATGGTGCTGACACAAGAGGGCCACAGGTAGAACAATGTTTTATAATATCTTGTGCTTGTAATTTTGTTAAAGATGGAAATTTATGTCACAATCCCTTAGTATTGATTTGAGTTAGAGCATGATATTTGGCAGCATTCTGTATAGACCCTACCAGAATATCTGCTTGCGCATTATGTGTGGATAAGGGGCCAGGTAAAGCAGAATGTGATCGAATATGGGTAATGTACAGAGAATTTACTCATTGATGAATGAGTGCCTGCAAATGCAGGAACATTTGAGAAAGCTCATCAGTTACAGAGATATTAGCAGTTTCAACTTGAGCAACAGTTAAGCAAATATACTCGGAGTCAGAAATAATATTGAGAGGCTCTTTAAAAATTTGTAGGACCATGAGAACAGCTGATAATTCTGTACGTTGTGCAGAAATATGCGGTGTTTGCCAAACCTTTTCTGTAAAAGGAGTGACATAAGCCACTCTACCATTGCTACTACCTTCTGTGAAAATTTAAGTGCATTTTCAATTGGAAATGACTTAACTATTTTTGGTAAAATCCAAGTTGTTCTCCATAAGAATGTTTACAGCTTAGAAGTGGGGTAATTGTTATCAATAATTCCCTGAAAGCTACTAATAGCAACTTGCCATTGTGTATTTGTAGCATAAAGATGTTTAATTTCATCATTAGACAGACTACATATTATTCGATCAGGATCAGTCCCTTTAAGTTGCATGAGCCGTAATCGTCCTTTAGCAATAATAGAAGTGTTTTTGTAAATATGTTTGCAATCTTTTCTGTTTATTATTGGGGATAAGTACCCATTCTAATATGCCATCTTGCCAGAACAGGGCGGTAGGAGATTGCGGGGTAGAAAAAATCACCAAGTCTATGGTTTTGTCAGGATCTATTTGAGTCAATTGTCCCTGTGAAATTCGTTCTTCAATGAGATTTAACTCCTTTTCTGCCTCTGAGGATAATTTCCTTGGACTTAAGAGGGCAGGCTCTCCTTCTAAAGTTTGAAATAGGTGCTGCAACATAGTTAAGAATGCCTAGAGTAGGACAAATCCAATTAATATCCCCCAAAAGTTTTTGAAAGTCATTTAAGGTTTTTAATTTATCACGTGTCAATTATATTTTCTGTAGGTGTATGCATCCATTTGCCAATTGCATACCTAGATAACAATAGGGGGCGTTCCACTGAACTTTCTCAGGGGCAATCTGTAACCCATACTCAGGAAACAACCTTTTCAGCATACTGAAACAATTGCTGTAACTTGTCATCTGAAGAATGTGCAAATAATATATCATCCATGTAATGAATAATCATAGCTTTTGGAAACCTTTTTCTTAGCACCTGTAGAGGCTGATGAATGAATAATTGACACATGGTAGGACCGTTCATCATGCCCTGAGGCAACAAACACCACTGCTATCTCTGCGTAGGAGATTGATTATTTATAGCAGGAACAGAAAAGCCGAATTTCAGGAAACAGACTTTGCCCAGTGGTTAGGGTGTCTGTCTACCACATGGGAGGTCTGCGGTTCAAACCCTGGGCCTCCTTGACCCGTGTGGAGCTGGCCCATGTGCAGTGCTGATGTGCACAAGGAGTGCCCTGCCATGCAGGGGTGTCCCCTGCGTAGGGGAGCCCCATGCGCAAGGAGTGCACCCCATAAGGAGAGCCGCCCAGCATGAAAGAAAGTGCAGCCTGCCCAGCAATGGCACTGCCCACACTTCCCATGCCACTGATGACAACAGGAGCAGATAAAGAAACAAGACGCAGCAAACAGACACAGAGAACAGACAACTGGGGGAGGGGAGGAGGGGTGATTAAATAAATTAATTAATTAAAAAAAAAGACTCTGGAACCTTTGATTCCAGTTAGTTCTTTTTTTAAAAAAAAAAGGCAAATTTCTCTTTATCAGAAGGATGCAAAGGAATAGTAAAGAAATAATCTTTCAAATCTATAACAATCAAAGACCAATTCTTAGGAATCATAGAGGGTTGTGGAACCCTTTGTTGCAGTGCCCGCATAGGGCTCATAACCTTATTAACACCTCTTAGATCAGTTACCATTCACTATTTTCCAGATTTCTTTTTTATTACAAACACTGGAGAATTCCAAGGACTATTTGAGGGCTCAATATGTTTCTGAGATAATTGTTCTTTTACTAAACTATGAAGGGCATTGAGTTTTTCCACAGGTAGGGGCCATTGATCAACACACTGGTGTTTCTATAAGCCAGGTTATGGAAATAGTAATGCCCTTTATTGCAATGGCCCCTATGTTAAATTTTGCATCTGAATCCTGTCTCAATGTAACAGAACCAAGTCCTCTATGATCCCCTTGTTGACGTATGTTAGGGTTATACTGCATATCCATAAATGAAGCTTTTGCCTGCTCAATGTAGGAATGTGAACAAAAACTCCCCACCAACTAAGTAAATCATGGCCCCATAAATTAAGTCCAACATCAGCCACATAAGGTTGTAGTGTGGATTTTTGCCCATCAGGTCCTAATACATCAAAAATAGAGGTACTCTGATAAAGATCTGTCATAGTGCCAATGCCAGTAAAGACTGTTGGGACTTTTTGTAACATCCATGATTGAGGCCAATATCGTTTAGCAATGATGGACACATCGGCTCCTGTGTCTATTAATCCCAAAAACACTTTTCCGTCAATAGTAATAGTAACTTCAGACCGATCATCACCTACAAAAGTTTGCCAATAAATTTCATTCCCTGTAGACCCAAATCCCCCATTTCTAGCAGAAGGAAGAGTGTATGGTTTGTAATAGGGCAGGAGTAATAATTGAGCTATACGTTGCCCCAAAGTAACTTGTACTTGATTAACAGCTTGCACCATAACCTTAATTTCTTCCTTATAATTACTGTCTATAATGCCAGTTTGTACTAGGAGTCCTTTCATAGTTAAACTACTCCTACTTACAATTAAGCCAACAGTTTCAGAAGGTAATGGGCCTTTTACACCTATAAATATAGTTTGCATACCCATAGCAGGAGTAATAAGTTTAGTTTCTGTAGAAGGTAAACCAACAGCAGCGCTCCCTCAAGTAGCAGCCCTTAACTGGCATGCATGCTGCTGGCCATTGCTGACTGGGTCTCTTTCCTGTAGGCTCATATTGTTTGCCTGAGGGCCTTGAGCTAGGTCCACAAAGCAGTTTCCCAATGGTGAAATGGGAGAGCCAATTTTATGAAATCTAGATCTACATTCATTAGCCCAATGAAAGCCCTTTTCACATATAGGGCACAGTTTAGAGGGGGTTTTTCCTCCCCCATTATTTTGTGGCTGAGCAAAATTTTCTCTGCAATCCCTTTGAAAATGACCAGATTTCCCACATTTAAAACAACTTCCTCTTTTAGTCTGGAGTCTCTGATTGCCCCTTATCACTGCAGCTAATATTGCCATCTGGTGGGTGGTGGAACCTATGTCCTGGCAAGCTTTAATATAGTCTTGTATTGACCCTCCCGCTGCCTTAACGGGTCTAATAGTTTTTTGCATTCACTGTTTGCTTGATCAAATGCAAGAGTTACCAAATCAAGTCTCTAGCATCTGGAATTTCTGTAGTTTTTGGAATAATATCTGATAGCCTAGCTACAAACTCTACATATCACTCATTTACCCCTTGTATAACTTTAGCAAAGGATTGTACAGGTTTCCCAGGGAATGAAATTTTTCTCCAAGCTGCTAAGCAGGACATTTTAACTTGAACTATTGTTACATCATCATACCGCATTTGTCTGCCCACTCCTGCCCAAGCTCCTATTCCTAATAGCTGTTCTGCTGATATAAACACCGGAGGGTCTTGATTAGCATTTTGCCGGGCTGTTATATTAGCCTCATCAATCCACCAAGTTTTAAATTGCAGAAATTCAGCAGGGCTAAGTACAGTATGGGCTAACATTTCCCAGTCCCAAGGAATCAATCTATCTGCCTGAACTAAGCCAAACGTATATGGAGAATTAACCCCATACTGCACGCATGCCTGTTTTAAATCTTTCAATAGTTTAAAAGGTATTGGTTCATGATGGAACTCAGCACCTCCCTGAGGATTATTAGCATCTGATGGAATTGGTCATGATATAACTGGAAAAGCTGATAAAAACTGCATGGCCTCTGGATCCCCTTGTAGAGATCCATGCAAAAAACAGTGCATCATGGATGTTGGAGGAATGGGGTTGGAAACAACTATCTTTTTAACACAGGGTCTGCCATATCTGAAAAAATTCCAGGGACTGATGTCGGGGCAGCCATAAGAGGCGGCTCATCAGGCGCAGTAGGTTGGACTGAATGTAAGCTAGGATAAGCACCTGGATGAGATATGTGGAGATTGGATACTTCATTAGAGCAGACAGTTGTCTTTTTATCTATAAAAGGATTAGTACTGGGATTAGGCATAAAGCCAGGAGATTCTCCTTCATCTTTTAGTTCAGAATTTAGTTCTTTCAAATGGCCCTCCATTTCCTTTTTGTCTATGGGTTTTGAAAATAGAATAATTTCTTCTTTCTCATCTTCATCTGATTGTAAAGGATCTAAGGTGGCAGCAATTTGCTGGCACAAAACCCTCACAGATAAAAGGAATGGATTCCCCTTTCTGATATGCTCTTCATAAAGCCTTTGTTACACGTTTCCACTGTTTTGAATTTAAGACATTATGTCCCTGAGGCTGAAACCAACCACAATACTTTCGTATTAAAGCAAACAGTTTTTTTTAACTCACAACTCATTATAGGCACCCCACTAGCTTTCAATAAGGCTTTTAACACTTGTGAATGTTCTTCCACATGTCCGGTTCAATTACCCATTACCCTGATGACTTCACAGAAAATGTTACTTACCTAACAGAAGAGTTGAGTCACACTGCTTTGGACGTCACATGATCCTCAACAAAGTCTTTTCCACGGTTCCCGATACTGATTTGGAAGACTTACTTCTTCAGGCCCCATGTTGGGTGCCAGATGTTGCAGATTTGGACCCGAAGGGTATCGGGAATGAAAGTAAGAGAAAAGAGGGAAGGAATGCATGAGAGAGCTGGGATCAGGGGGTCTGCGAGTAATAACTCCTCAGACAATTTTATTGTTTACAAGGGGCTCTCTATATACCCCCAGTGTATGTGACAACAAGCAGGACCACATAGCCTATGTGTCATCAAGCAGCATTACCCATAGTCCAAGGTATTTTTAAAAATCTTATCTCAAGGTACAAAGTCTAATGTTCTATTCACTACAAATGGTATGTGCTCATCTTTTCTTTCAGCCTTTAACAGCTTCATCCCATTTGCCTGGAACTCTTAATTACCACATTCCTTAGGTTGCAAGTGTAGCCATCGAGACAGCACTAGCATGGAGACAGCACGTCTCTCCTTGTGAGGCCACTGTGCCTCAGTTTCCAACATCTATACACTCAGAATGAAGAGAATAAATCTTGACATATTTTATTTCACAATATGGAATGTTGTAGTTTCATAGACTGAAAACCTGACATTATGGTAAATCACAGTCACCTTCATGGTTCTTCATTACTGTCAGGCCTACTTAAATGCCAGAAAAGATAGCCATTATTCTATGCAGTGATTTGATGGAATTAAAAATTATTATAATCTATAGACTTTGATTAGTAGCAATTGGTTCCTCAATTATAACAAATTGTAAACATTAATCTAAGATGTCAATAATAGGGACAACTGTGTGTGGGTGCAGGGATGTTGTATGTGAATTTCCTATGTTTTTATTGTAAATTTATCGATATGAATCTAAACTTCTCTAAGTAAGAAGTTAAAAAATAACCACACTAAAGAAAGAATGAATAAATCTAAAAAAGACTATTATGATCACTAATAAAATATGGGTAATTACAGAGTCTCCTTTCATGTGAGGAGATGAAGTGACCTTCAGGTTTACCTGTGATAAATTTGAAGGAGACAGCCATGCAAAGTGCTAAGGAATGAGCTTTCCCAGCAGCAGTCACAAGAAGGGCAAATGCCTAAAACAAGGAAAGCAATTTCCAGTTCAAGGTACAGAAAAGAGAGAGGGGAAAATTGCTTAGGGATGCAATTGAGAAGCTGAGAAGAAGGCAGATCACATGGTTGGACACCATAAGTTTGGAGTTTATTTACAGAATCTATATGGAGAGGGGTGGGAGCAGAGCAGAAGCAGCTGGATGAGCAAGGCATGTTTCTGGGCAAGTGAACCCCTATTTGTTCTAATGTACTGTGGTAAGGAAAACACAAATGAGTAAGATGATGTTTCTGCCTAACTTACTGATTCTATCCTAAATATTGTATCTTAAAGAAATATACCAATTGATGAACAAGATACTAGAATAAGAAAATATTACTAGGCCTATTTCAGTTGGCTTTGACTGTTGCTTCTCATCTTCCCCCAACAACCTTGCTCAGTCTCCTCAGATATCTCCTCTCCCTCTCCCTGGCTTTCACTTAGCACATAAGCATGTTCTCCCCTCTTTTTATGTCTCATCCCAAACTGAGATAACCCTACCAGTGTAAATACTGCTCCCTCACTTTCCTTTCAGAGGTAAGTTTTTTAGATGAGTCTTAGGCCAGTACCTGGCACCATTTACTCACTTCCAATTCAACCAGCTGTGATCTTGTCACACTTCAGCCAACTACTCCAATGAAACTGCTCTTCTAAGGTTACCACTTACATTCAAGATCTCAAATGCAGTAGATACATTCCTTTCATTATCTTCTTGATCTTTTCTTCCTGATTTCTCATCATTGTTTATATGTTTATGTTCTTCCCTACCACCACCTAGTCTTACCCATATCATATTTTTTAAATTCCTTCCTACCCCTAGGTTTCTTTCTTCTCAGTTTAGTCTTCCTCTATTTGTACCTCTCATGTTGATGCCTCCAAGATTCAATCTTCTGCCCATATACCCCTCTTCATTCTCTCTCTGAGTTTCCACATCCAAACTATGGATTCAAATGAATCACTATGCAAGTGAACCCAGCCCTTCACATCTAGTGAGAACTGTCTCCTCAGCCCCACATCTATATTTCCAGTTGGACTCTCATAGGTACCTCAAACTAAAGCTCTTCCCCCAAAGTTCTGCCCCCTCTTCCCTCTCACTGAATTTTACCACGAATGCTCTAAGCCAGAAGGTGGAAGATTTCCTTGGCATGTCCTGCACCCTCATTCATTGATGCAGATAGTGATGATGTGTCAACGCTACTCCCTAAATACATTTTCTTAGTTTCTATTCTCCTCCCTGTTCTTCCTGCCATAGATTTAGCCCAAGTCTTCATTACTTATATCTTAGCTCTTTGCTGTAAGTTTCCTTCTAGTTCCTCTGCTTCTTGTCTGACCTCTCTCCAATTCATCATCTTTATTGTTGCTTATTAGAAAATATAACACCCTTATTAAAAATATTTCAACTGTTTATGTCTTCACAGTAAAGTCCAAATACCTCAGCATTTCATACCAAAAATCTCATAGCCTGGCCACAGCTCATCTCTCCAGGCTCTCCCTCAACCATCTCATCTGAACTATATTACTCTAGAGGTCAGCTTATTTTAAACAGGATTCTGAGGAGAATTCTCAAGATATTAATCAAATTCTGATCAAATAATTGGAATTTTTGAAAATGGAGAAATAGGTTTAAACACAATAATGGGCATTGAGAACATCCAAGAAATGAAGAGAATGTAAATTTTGAGTACTGACTCCTGTTTTTCATTGAAAACCCATTAACATCTCTAGGAATTAAGTATAGAAAATTCTACTGAAGGCATTTGGAAAAACCTTCAGTATAACTGTTCCTAGAAGATACTGTGCTGCCTTGCTTCTCCACCTCTGTGTGGGGTATCATCCATTTATTTACTCTTGTTTTTTCATTCCAAAACATTCATTGTACGTCAACTGTATATATTAAAATTAGTAAACATTGGGCATTCAGAGGGAGAACATGATCTACATGAGCCAAATTAGTAAACCTGCACTTAAAACAATCATGTTGTGGGAAATGTATGTGGCTCAAATGATTGGGCTCACATCTGTCATATAGAAGGTCCAAGGTTCTATTCCCAGTGCCTCCTGGTGAAGGTAAGTTAGCCTGCACTGAAAGCTGGCCTGAGTGAAGAGCTGATCCATGTGGAGTGATGGCCCACACAGGAGTGGTGGCCCATGCAGTAAGCTGGCACAGCAATTGACAAAACAAAAAGAAACTTAGAGGAGAGACAATAAGACCAGGTTGCTGAGGAGGTGCAAGAGATTGAGAACCTCTCTCCCACTCTTGAAGGTTCCAGGATCAGTTCCCAGTGCCACCTAAAGATAAGACAGACACCAAAGAACACAGTGAGAGCAGTGAGTGCAAAACAACAAGGGGGGGGAGAAATAATTTTTTTTTTCAAGTCAGATTGAATGCTATGAACTTGGCAGTATAAAGTGAGAAGTACTGAATTGGGGAATGTGAGGCAGTAACCTTGTGTCTCACATTCTTTACAGGGCTATCTCTGAAATATGTGTCAGTTTTATTTTAGGTATTTTGAGGCTTAGATGTTAAATATGAATGTATTTACATTTATATTTTCTTCATGCATTGATTCTTTTGTTATGAAATATCCTTCTTTACCTCTAGTAGTGTTTCTTGTAAAGCCTATTTTCTTTGGTACTAATATAACTATTCCAGTTTTCTGATGGTTTCTGTTTGAATGGTATGTCTTTTCTCATCATTTTATTTTCACTCTCTTTGTGTCTTTGAATCTAAAGTAAGCTCTTGTAGACAGTATTTTGTTAGATCTTGAAATTTCATCCAATCTGATGATCTCTAACTGGCTATGCTGTTTAGGCAATCACATTCAATGAAGTTGTTGCCATTTCTGGATTTTTATATCCAATATTGGTAGTCATTTTCTATGCCTCCTATCTTGTATGTTCTTCTCTTCCTCTTGGCTGTCTTCATTTGTGTAAGTTATTATTTCTTATATCATTTAAATTGATTTGTTTACTTTTAATGTTTCCTTATTCTTTTGTGATTCTAACTGAAAGATTGGAATGCATCTTATTTTATGACACTACTTCAGATCAATGCTAAATTAATTCCAGAAATAGAGAGACATTGCTCCAATGTACCTCAATTTCTTTCCCCTTGTCTTTAGTCTATTATGACATAATTTTTATGTATTATAAATGCTTCATGTAATATTATAATTACTGATTAATACAATTTTGCAGCTCTTAAATTAAAACAAGAAATGAGAAAAGGTTTACCTATATAGGCTTTTATATTATCCCACATATCTATCATTTCTTATGCTTTTCATTCCTCCTCAAGTGGAGTAAGTTTTTCAGTCTGAATTACTTGCTTTCAATTTTCTCATAAGGCATGTATGGTAAATGGAATTATTTGTCCCCAGAACTGCCAAGTTCTTATTCTTAATCTCTATTACTTTGGCTATGAAACTATTTGTAAATAGGACCTTATTCCTGGATCCTTTATAAGCAGAGTTAACTTGGGAAACATCAGCAGGAGAAAGTCATATGTAAACACCTAGGACATCACCATGTGATGAATCGCTCCTATCACCAGAATGACTAACTCCAGGGAAACTATAGCCATGTTGAAATCTTTATTTTGGACTGCTAGTTTCTGAAATTATGAGTTAATGATTCTTGTTATTTAAGCCAACCACTTAACTCTTTGGTACTTTTCTCTCTTGGATTGTCTTTATTTCATTTTCCTTTGCTGGATATAGAATTCATGCTTGACACTGTTTTCCTTTACATTGTTTTGACCCTGTAATACCACTGATTTGTGGTCAGCACCCATTAATTTTATTAATACAACACTTTGTGTAATGGGCCATCTTTCTCTTGCTGTTTTCAAGATTTCCTCTTTGTATTTGATTTTGTTTAATTTTCTTTTTCTATCTGAATTAAACTCTGAGTAAGGGTGTCACATAATAAAGAAAGGAGGAAGACAGAATTATTACACCTAAGTAATGAACCTTTAAATGTTCTCCATACTAAAATAATTTACATTTTGCAGGAATTATGTATACAGGATAATTTTAAATATATATCTTATGTGGGGACTATAGCATGGGAAGCTTCTGGTGTGACAGATCAGGTTTGAGATTAATTTTCTGGGAGGTCCTCACATGGTAGTGAGTATGCAGATGACTGGTGATAGCTTCTCTGATTCTCTGATGAGCTCATATGTTTGTTTGTTGGCTGAAGGATTTTTTACATGTGCTGTGCTTGTACGGCTTCTCCACCATGTGAATCTTCTATTGCACATGGAGTTCTGATGTCTGGAAGAATCTTTTCTGACACTGGCACAAGTGGCATCACATTCCTGGGTCATCTCTGGTGGGGGTCTAGCTGAGAGGGATACCTAATCATCCTGGGACAGTTCTGACACATATGAATTTGGGGACTGTGGACTCTTTCTTGGTTTATCCCACATCTGAATGTACCATCATTGTTTTGGTTGGTAGGGAGAGGCTTAGGGCTGGCTTGATCTGTCCTGGGCAGAAACCATGCTTCCACCTCCACAGGGACATCTTAATAAAGGGATTCTCCTAGGGATCCTTCCTGGGATATCTAGAACCTAGCTCTGCTCTTCTGGAGTTATATAGGTTCTCCCAAGAAACACTTCCCTCTTCAGAATTAGGTCAATCATTTTCCTAAATAATAACCAGAAAAGGTACTTGATTGCCTCAACTAGTAATAGTGTCATTTACTTGATTGGACTATTACAGAAATATTGATATCCATCTGCTTGTCCTGTTTGAAAGGGAATATCTTGGGGACCTTGGAAGGTTGTCCTCATGCTCTCTACTCTTGGGGCCACTGCTAGCATTTGTTCCACGAGATGAATGATTTCTCTTAAAGTCATTTTCTCAGAGATGTGGGCATCCTGTCCCTGCTTGTGAACATGGACAAAATCAGGTGACATCATGCAATCACTGGTTAGATCTTCCATGAGCTTCTCCATGGTTCTTCTACTGGAATCCCAGTTCTCTCTTAAAGTGGACCTGTATCTGCAGTATACGTTCATCATAAACTGTTCCAGAACCAGTTGAGATATAATTTCTTTCTTGCTGTGTCTTTCTTGCTACAGCCACAAGTTAAATACCTTTCAGAGACTTTTTAGTTCCTTCTTTTCAAATGAGCCATTGTTGGTTTGTTATAAGATGAGCTGAAGGCCCAATCTCTCTTCTACACATGTCTGTGGACTGGTCCTTGTATTTGATTTTCATAGTTTGTCAATGAAACCAAACACAAAGAGTTGGATCTCTTTGCATATATCCTAGCAGGGTTTTTTGATCTTCCTCTATATGGATAGTTTTTCTCATTAAATCTAGTTAATTTTTGATCATTATTTCTCCAAATATTTTTCTTCCCTTTTCTCTCTTCTCCTTCTAGGAGTCCTTTTATAAGGAAATTGATACAGTTAATGTGTTACAGGTGACTGAGATCCTATTAATTTTCCCTCAGTACTTTTTAGTTGGGTCCAGAAGTGGATTCTATTTGTAAGTTCAAGATTCATACTTTTGCCATCTTAGGTCATCTGTTGCATTCTTCTACTGATTTTTTTCATGAACTTTTGTTTCACCAATACTAAAACTTCCATTTTAAAATAAATTTTACCTTCCTCTTGAGAATTTCCTTTTGTTAGTTCATTGTAGTCATATTTTCTTTTCATTCATTAACTGTGATCTACTTTAGTTCTTGAAATATATTTGTAATTGCTGTTTGATGTCTTCATTTATCAGACTTCTGGAGATAGTTATGGATCATTACTGTTTACTGCATTTACCCCTATATATTAATCACATTCCTTTTCTGAAAAGTGATCCTCTGAGTGACAATGTATTTTAGCATGTCTAGATTCTTATTTTTACTTGTGATGGTACTTACTGTTGCGGCTGTTAATTTTTTCCTTCATATTTTTATTTTGGTCTTGCTTGGACTACATCTATGAATTCTCTTTCCCCTATACAATACAATAATATATGTCTCTCTTTGATTTATGTGTGGGCATACATATACATAAACACACAAGTATGTAACATTTCATATAGTGTGGGAGGAGGGGCACCCGGCTTGCCTCAGTGGCAAACAGTGCGGCAAGAGGTGACACCGCCTCTGCCCACTGGGCCTAGACAAGGTGACCACGCCTGACTAGGCCTTTGCTGCTAACGGCTGGCCTGCACCGCCCTCCCCCTTCCTATCTCCCGCCTAGCCCAGCTCTCACTTCCCCTCCCCCCTCCCTTAAACCTAATCTTAGTATGCTGTTTGCCCAGCAACAGCTTACAACCACCTATCAGCTTAGTAACAGTGTCAGCCTATCAAGAGTTAGCACATACTGTACTGGCCAATCACTAGCCCAATGCCAGAACATTGCCTTATATGGAAACAGCATTTGCCCTAGCCAATCAGAACCCGCCACACCACTCCCCAATCCTATAAATCTGCATCCCCTTCTGCAATAAACCAGACTTGTGCCATCAGCCTGTCTCCGTGACTCCTTCCTGGGTCGTGCACCCTCCATTCCTTCGGAGCCCCCGAGGGAAGCCTCAGCGGCCGTACGAGGCTTTCTTCCCCATGCCAGGGACCCCTCTCATCCCACAATGGGACCCCACTCATCCCTTAACAGGGATCCTGCTTGTCCCACAACGGGACCCCACTCGTCCTGCAACAGGGACCCCACTCGTCCCATAACAGGGACCCCGTTTCGTCCCTCAACTGGCGCCCAAAGTGGGGCAAAGCAACCCCACCACAGCACAACGTGGGGCCAAAGCAACCCCACCACTGCACCGCTCCAAGGGTAAGGGCCCTGAGAAACTCCGCCACCTCACTCCATAACCTGGCGGGCCCCCCCCTCCTCTCTTCTCACCCCTATCTTTTCGCTCTGCATTGCTGCTCCTGAACCTTGGCGACCTCATACGATCCACAGTGGTCTGGGAGAATTGCTGGATGGCTTTCTCCTTCCATGTCGGGGGCTTATACCGACCCGCTATGATCAAGAGGCACCAATAAAACTCTCAGGAGCACGTGCCTGAGCACCTCCACCCCTGCCTTCACCTCTGCCTCCTCCCCTGTTCTCATCACCTTTGTGTTCGTAGTCCTACTCTCTGCCTTATGCCTTGCCGCTACTGCTCTGCCATGGGACGCTCATGAGCCCCAGCAACCTTTTCCCTTGCCTCCTCCTTTCACCCCTTTGCGCCCTTCTCCTCGCTTCCCTCCTCTGGCAGGTAAGGACTCTCGTCCACTGGACTCTCGTCCATCCCTGGGACCTCTAATCGCCCGGGGCAGGACTCTTGCCGTCCAACCCTTTCAGGCCAGACTCGCGTCCCCCTCTCGCTGAGGTGCGGACTCTTGCCGTCTGATTCTAGGAACCAGACTCTTCGCGTCTGCCCTCTGGGCTGGACTATGGCACGTCTTCCCCCTTCCCCTAGTCCTTACCTATCTCCACTCCTGGCATGGGGTCCTCCCTTTTCCGTAGCCTCTATGGCTCCACTCCGCCCGGTTCCGCCCCCCCCCCCGCTACTGCTTACACTTGCGAGAAGGACGGCTCCGCTGCTCCTGATGATGACGAGGGCTCCCTCGTGTCGCAGGTTGACAGCCTCTTAGAAGAGACAGCCCCCGCCCGGTCGCCCCCGCCAGCTCCTAGCTCCCCTCCTTCCATGCCTTCCGCGCCATCTGCCCCTGCTACTCAAGATGGCGGACTTCCGCCTTCTTCATGGTCTGCTCCTGCACCCTGAAATGGCGGATTTCCGCCTTCCTCTTGGCCTGAGCAGACCGCCGCCAAAAATGGCGAGCTTCTGCCTTCCGCCGCTGCCGGGCCCCCAGCTGCCAGGCGTGAGCCTGCCCCCTGGCCCGGATTTGGGCCTCCTGGCCCTCCTCCCCCTCCTCCTCCGGCATATAACGCTGCAACTGCCAATGCAGGCTCGGCCTGGGGGCTACCTAGTGCCCCTTGGACTTCGCACCCCCCCCCCCGGCTAGTTCCCTCCTGGCCCCTCCTACTGACCTCCCAGTCGCCCTCATTCGCATGCAATGCCAGCAGATCTCTCGCGGAGCCCCCGCGCCTGGCACAACCCCCCAGTTATACCCACTTAATCTTGCCCCCTCTCTGCAACGACCTCTTGCCTGGTACCAGCATGATGCCGATGATATTAAATGCCTCCAGAAGGCTATTAAGGAGGACGGTCTGAATAGCCCATACACTCGACAGTTGATAGATGATCTGTCCGGTCACCTGAATCTTCCCTATGACTGGTTCTCGATGGCCCGCGCCATCCTTACTTCCGGCCAGTTCGTAGATTGGCGAGCGCACTACCAGGATCAGGCTGAGCAGCAGGCCGCCGCCAACAGGCGGCTTAATATTCCCTACGCGCTTGAGAGTTTCCTAAGCGCCGGCCCTTACGCCGACCCTGCGGCATACTATCAGGCCCCGCCCCAGTTCTGGGAACAAATCCGCTCAGTCGCTTTGCGTGCCTTCCACAATTGTTCAGCCAGCAAGGCCGACAGCCTTGTCAAACTTATTCAGAAGGGGGATGAGGATTTCGCCTCCTTTGTCTCACGGGTCCAAGAGGCTTGCGAGCGCAGGGTCGAGGACAGTCAGGCCCGGCGCGCCCTGGCCAGGGAGCTTATCCTTGAGGGGGCCAACTCGGTCTGTAAGCAGGCCCTGCTGCCCATCCGGGACAAGGAGCTCCACGACTGGATACTGGCATGCAGAGACTTAAACCCCTCTTCCCAGGCCCTGGCCGCCTCCTTAGGTCAGTCCCTTGCAACGGCCCTCGCCCTCAACACTGGCTGCTTCAAGTGCGGCGAGTCGGGACATTTTGCACGCGACTGCACTAGCAGCCCCCCGCCTCCTGGCAGTGGCCACAGGCCAGACAGGCCCACCACGCCCTGCCCTAGATGTGGGCACGGCTATCATTGGGCCAGAGATTGCCGGGTGCACCCCAGCAAGACAGGGAGGCCTTTAAACTTCCAAGGGGGCAAGCCTCAGCCCCGCCACCAAGAGGTCACCTGCTCACTGCCAAAACCCTGATGTGGACGCTTCCAATAAGCAAGGACTGACCCTCCCTGGCATTAAGAATAGATGGGCATTGGTTTCGTGGTACATTGGACTCGGGGGCAGAAGTCTCCTGCTTCCCCATCTACTATGAAAGATACTGGAATCTGGTCGAGGGCCCCCCAGTGCAGGGCGCCACGGGAGCAGCGTCCTCCCAGCAGGTCAGGGACCCCCTAACTTGGGAAGATGAGGAAGGGCACACGGGCAGTTTCCGGCCCCTCCTCCTCCCTGACTTGCCCACCATCCTTTGGGGAAGAGATGTCCTCTCACAGAGCGGAGCTTTCATCGCCACGGCTCCCCCCCAATAGGATGGGCCATTGCTTGCGGCACTCAGCCAAAACCCGCTCCCCTGCAGTGGGACACAGAGGAGCCCATATGGGTTGAGCAATGGCCTTTACCGCCCCACAAATGCGAGGCCTTGTCGTTACTGTACAGGAACAATTGGAAAAGGGACATATAGAGCCTTCCACCAGCCCCTACAATTCGTCTGTCTTTGTCATTCACAAAAAATCCACAGGCAAATACCGGCTTTTACATGACCTCAGGGAAATTAACAAACACATTATTCCCATGGGCTCGGCGCAGCCCGGCCTACCCCACCCATCGGCCATTCCTGCGCACTATCATATACTCATCTTAGACATCAAGGACTGTTTCTTTTCTATTCCTTTGCACCCTAGGGACAAGCACAGGTTTGCCTTCACTATACCCCTAGGCAATCACAAAGGGGCTAACCCCCGGTATCAATGGCGTGTACTCCCACAGGGCATGCGCAACAGTCCCACCATCTGCCAAAATTTTGTCAATCTGGCCATTGAACCATTGAGGCAGGAGGCATATATCATCCATTACATGGATGATATCCTCCTGGCCCATCCAGATGCACAGCATCTACAAGACACCATGACCAAACTCCTCACAGGCTTGCTGGCTCTCGGCCTAACCGTTAGCAGAGAGAAGGTGCAACATGCACCCCCATTCACCTTTCTCGGGTTCCATATCACATCTCACGTGCAGCCTGTGGCCCCACAGTTAAGCATTCCCAACAGCCTAACCCTGGCCGAGCTGCAGCAGCTATGCGGAAACATTAACTGGGTACGCACGGCTATCCCTGTCACCACTGCACAGCTCGAGCCGCTGTTCTCCCTCTTGCGAGAGCCATGCCAACCAACATCCATGGCGGCTCAGCGCATAAAGGTTACTCCAGAGGCCCGAGCTGCCCTAGAGCGGGTCAACAGAGCCATAGCTACCATGTCACTGCAGAGACATGATCTGGAAAAACCTATCCTCGCCCTCGTCCTCCATACCCCTAAGACGCCTACCGGCGTCCTCTGGCAAGAGGGCCCTCTCCAATGGCTACACTTATCCAAAAGCCAGACCCCAAAATCTGCCCGATCTTCCAGGCCTTCATCAGCCTGGCGCATGACCTCCTAACACTCTGCCTTCACACCTACAACACACAACCGGCTTACCTTTGACAACCACTACCCCAGTCATAAGCTTCTCCAAGGGCTGATCCATATGCCCTTGGCCAGCCAACATCACCCTTTTCCTAGCTCCACACCACTGCCACACTGCACCACCGCATTCACGGATGCCTCGAAAACTAAGTTTGCATTTATTGCTTACGTCAAACACCAAAAGCAGCCCGTATGGCGAGTCTTTAAAAACCCTAACTCGGTACAAGCAGGCGAGCTTTCAGCTGTCGTCGCCTGCCTCCACGCTTTTGCAGACCAACCCATAAACATCTTTACAGACAGCCTATACACCATACAGGTCTGTAAAGCTCTCGCCTACGCCACCTTCTTCCCCAAGGATACGCCGCTCGATCTAGCACTCACTGCGCTGCAACGGCTTCTTGAGGGAAGGTTCCACCCATGGTATATTGCACACATTCGGAGCCACACGTCCCTACCGGGACCCCTGGCTGCTGGTAATGATCTAGCAGATCGTGCTGTCTCCACTCACGCCCTTAACATGGCAGGAGACCACATAAATCAAGCAAAGTCCTTGCACGCCAGGTTTCACTTCTCGGCCGCCTCGCTGAAACACCTACTACCAGACTTGCCCATAGAAACCTGTAAACACCTCGTGCGCTCTTGCCAAACCTGTGCGCCATTCCTCCCACTTGGGCCCCTGCAGACCAAGGGGTGAACCCCCGAGGGCTCAAGCCCAACTCCCGGTGGCAAATGGACGTAACTCACGTCCCCTCATTTGGGAGGCTTAAGTATGTCCACGTCGTTATCGACACCTACTTGCATCTCACTTATGTGGCCGCCCTCCCGGGGGAATCTGCAAAGTATTCCATCAAAGCCTTGAGACAGGCCATTCTGTTCATGGGCGTCCCCTGGGACTTAAAAACTGACAACGGGCCCGCATATCATAGTAAAAGCTTCCAGCTCTTCCTTCAGAACTATAATATCACACACCACTTTGGCATCCCTTACAATCCACAGGGACAGGCCATGGTGGAGAATACCCACCACCGTCTAAAGGCATTAATACAAAAGGAGAGGGATATACACCCCCAAAACTCTGCAGATGAGGTCATTACGGCATGTCTCATCCATCTTAACCTCCTCACATTTGACAGCAAGGGCCTCTCGGCCACGCATAAACACTGGGGACCATCATACTTACCTACACCTATGCCTATGGTCTACTGGAAAGACCCAGAAACTAATGCCTGGAAAGGGCCCAGTCCCCTCCTCACCCAAGGGAGAGGGTTTGCTTGTGTCTTTCCAGAAAACGCCTCACAACCATTCTGGATCCCAGGCCAAAACATCAAACCTGCCACCGCAGCCGAAACTAGGGAGGAGGAAGCACCACCGCCTGAAGGCCCTACAGCGTTGGGAACCCCACAAAATGCCTCCCAGCCGCTCTGGATCCCCGGGAGAAACATCAAATCCGCCACCGGCCAGCAGGAGGTCCCAACGATGGATGATGAGAGCACTCGCCCATCGGAAGGAGAGGCTGAAAGTGGCCGCGGATCCAGTTCATGACACCCTCCTCCTTGGACAGCTAGTACAACTTGCTGTCCGCACCTTGGCTTCAAACAAGAAACCTAAAAATCTACACTCTCTCCTGCTTTTCATGTTAGCCCTGTTCCCCTCCGCGTCCTCCCCCCCCAATGTCGAGAGCCCCGGCATATTAAAAACAAAGGGGGAGATGTGGGAGGAGGGGCACCCGGCTTGCCTCAGTGGCAAACAGTGCGGCAAGAGGTGACACCGCCTCTGCCCACTGGGCCTAGACAAGGTGACCACACCTGACTAGGCCTTTGCTGCTAACGGCTGGTCGGCACCGCCCTCCCCCTTCCTATCTCCCGCCTAGCCCAGCTCTCACTTTCCCTCCCCCCTCCCTTAAGCCTAATCTCTTAGTACGCTGTTTGCCCAGCAACAGCTTACAACCACCTATCAGCTTAGTAACAGTGTCAGCCTATCAAGAGTTAGCACATACTGTACTGGCCAATCACTAGCCCAATGCCAGAACATTGCCTTATATGGAAACAGCATTTGCCCTAGCCAATCAGAACCCGCCACACCACTTCCCAATCCTATAAATCTGCATCCCCTTCCGCAATAAACCAGACTTGTGCCATCAGCCTGTCTCCGCGACTCCTTCCTGGGTCGTGCGCCCTCCACGCCTTCGGAGCCCCCGAGGGAAGCCTCAGCGGCCATACGAGGCTTTCTTCCCCACGCCAGGGACCCCTCTCGTCCCACAACGGGACCCCACTCATCCCTTAACAGGGACCCTGCTCATCCCACAACGGGACCCCACTAGTCCCGCAACAGGGACCCCGCTCGTCCCATAACAGGGACCCCGTTTCATCCCTCAATATAGCATGTAATATATAATTCATGCTGGCTTCTTTGCATTGCACTTGTTTCTTTGTAGATTAACTGTCAGCTATTAAATGGACAGAGGTTATGTTCAACAACACTGGGCCACTAAGGTTTCAATCCTCTGTTCATAGTTCTATGTGGGTACAGGATTACTGATACTTCCCTGAGTTTTTCATGTCTACTCTGATTTTTCTTTTCTTCTGTGCCTTTTATGTGCCCCTATGTATATGTGTATAGCCTCAGGTCACCTAGAAGCTTATGAATGTTGGGAGCCCTATCTGCCCTCCACTGCTCCTGCATGGAACCTCTTCTGAACTTGTGTTTCCCTATAACATATTCCTAAGCCCTCTCCAATTTCTGTCTCTGAGATTGTCACTTCAACTGATTATGCTGCTTAAGAATGGATGTGCCCACGACTCCATATTGAATAAACCCCCCTTTTTAGGAGGTACCATGGATTGAACCTGGGATCTCATACATGGGAGGAAGGCACTCAACCACTGGGCCTCATCTGCACACAATGAGCCCTTTTTGAATGTGTGGGAAGTACTCCTGTTCTCACTGAAATCCTGCCTTGGCAGCACATCTACAATAACCAACCTGGGTGGGGAAGGGAATGGGAGCAAACTCAGATCAGATGCAACAGACTCTGAGTCTTCTTAGAATCATAAATGGTACTGAGATTATGGTATGCCTTTGATCTCTTCTGTGAGAGCTCAGATGGTTCTTTGGTTAAATTTTACATATCAGATTCATATTTTGGAGAGAGAATGCATGAATATTTTATATGACCATAGTGTGAAATCTTAGAGATAGGCTTTTTAGTTAAAAATGCATCATTTCTTTGTGGAAGGTAGATGATTTGGCACAAGAAATAAGTGATGAAAGACTAAAGGGTAGCACAAGGTGAGAAGTTGAGTGGTTGGAGGAAGTTATCTCAGTCCATCCTAACTTGTCAGCCACTTTTGGCAACTTGTGCCATGGTGTTTAATATAGATTCCCAGATCAGCAGAAGGCATGGCTTGAAGATTGAATATCATTGGAGCCATTCCAGAAGTGAGAAGAACTAGAAATGACAGGGAGAGAAAGCTGGGGGTAAGATACTGACTAGGACTTTTCACTTAAATGGCTGGGGATTCATAAAGAAAAGCAAAGATTGACTTTATCATAAGGATAATTTGCAACGAAATAGAGGAGAGTGAGTGTAGGAAAATGAATTTTGTACTTTGTATTTCAAAAGCCTCACTCAGGGAAATGGTGACATCCTTCTTGAGGGCACACCTTGTGGAATTTATGGAATATAAACTTATGCAACAGTCACCTGTGCCCTGATGCATAAGCCTGGTACTTAAACAAATACCCACACATATTCTTGCCAAAGATAAACATTACTGTGCTTACTGATAGGTTGTGAGATGGGTGCTCTGTTTTGTGAATTAGACTCATGTTTGTAATGGGGTGGGTGGAAATAAACCTTAGTTCTATACCTCTAATATTTGATCCTTACCCACTCTTCTGTAAAAATGCAAGAGTATTGCTCTGACAGATGACAAATATTCCTAGGGTTGAAGAGCAGGCAACCCAACTGCTTACCTAATGCCTACCAGTTACCAGTGTACATAAACTACCTGTGTCTTATTCTGACATTTCTCTTTGTATGATAAATATGGTAAGGATTTAAGGTACTTTGGGTTACTGAATAATTAAATGTTTGGAAAAACTAGAAAAATATTACAATCAAAATATGTTAAATGGAGCAATAGAGATGTTAAAATGCAATGAGCACTTCTTTTTATACATTATCTGTATGAAACTTATAACCTTGTTCAGTGCACAGAAAGACAAAGGTAACGATGAATTAATATATTTACAAAATTGTGATGTTACAGTCTACAAGCCCTTTAGAAAGCTATCCTAGAAACTGAAGGAAGGATGTAACCAGTAAAAACTGCACATTGGATAAAGAAGAAAGCTGAGACACCCTGTCCTGCCAAACTGGGAAAAATGATAATTTCTGCTTTACCATATTCATCTATTTTCTTAATCCATGGCCATGTGCTCAGCAGCCATCTTTGGCCTCCGTGAGTCCTATAAGCTCTCTGTCATAGATCCTGACCTTCATTCATACCTCCTGTGCCTTTGCTGTCTATGGGCTCACTTTCAAAAAGCTTTGTGGCAAAGAGCTCTGACCTTGGGATTTATAGTAGGGTTAGGACTGATGCTGCAAAATCACCACACATCCAGCAAGTTCATGTGAAATGCATACCCACCCCCCACCTGTTCCCATTCCAGAAAGGGCTCGGTGCCACAGTGGTTTTGAACCTAGGTGGGTGCAGTGATCCTAAAGTTCTGCCCAAGGTAGAATGGAACATGTACTGTGCTATTTCTAAGACTTCAGTAAAGTATATGTTGAGATGATTCCAGGCATTCAGGTGCTCTTTGTCACAGTCAGCTATTACTTGGACATAGGAGCACCCCATTCTCCCCTGCAAGGGAGCAACCTCCACAAGCTCCCACTACCCTAGAGCAACTCCCTGTCCTGTTTCCAAATGGTCTTCACCCATTCAACTTAAGTTCCAGGAGAGCAAGCCACTCAACCAGCTTCCCTCTCATCGCTGATAATGGATTCCTGGCAGAGGGCAAATCTGCACCCAGCTGGCATGGAGGCCACAGGCCCTGGACCTGAGCTGTCTTATCCATGGGTGACTGATGGATCAGGAAGAGAGCTCAGGATGGAGAGGAACTAGTGAGCCAGGAGCTCATGCTTGGGCTAAGCCCAGAGAGGAAGGCAATGGCCTGGAGTTGAGAATAAGCAAGATTGATTCCCCAGGATGTGCTGCTGCTACCAACAGTGGTCTCTTGTGTCATCTTCCCTTCCAAATACTGCCAGCACATGCAGGAGGACTGATGGGCCCCTGGTATGTCTGTCTGTTTGTCTCTCTGTTTCCCAAACTGTTCTTTCTCCTTCATCTACATAGGGGTCCCCTGGAGTTGTTGGAAATGTCAAGCATGGTTGCTAGAGATCAGTGGCCATGAACATATCCAAGGCAGCCTGAGGCACGGTGATGGGTCTTTGTACTCTGGGGACTGGAGGACAATGGGAGTGTGTAGAATGGGGTCCAGTTGCAAAGGGATCCCTTATCTCATCCCTCTTGTGCCAGGGATCACAGTGAAGGAAGAGGGTGGCTCCTGTTGGGAACCATTTGCGTGCAGATGCCAAGGGGAGCTAGGGCCCCAATGGCCAAGAAGAGGTCTAGCAGGTGGGAATTCTTTGTTTTTGCAGTTGGTGTTTCCACTGTCCCTTCTAGGCCTGGGCTTGTGCTGATGGGGGCTGCCTACCTCTTCCCCAATGGCATGGGGCATGGTGGAGATAATGGTGCCAGTGCAGGACTGTTGCAAATGTACAGGAGGCATTGACTAGAGGGAGCCATGCTCTGGGTGGGGGCTGTGAAAAAAGAGGGGAGAGAGAGAAAGAAAGAGTTTGCATGTATCAGAGAAATGCTGCTGGCAAAAACCTACTACACCTAGTATTCCCAAGCAGTCTCCCATCCAGGTACTAACCAGACCTCACCAGGATTAGCTTTAGAGATCAGACATCAGTCTACATTGAATATGTTCATTGTGTTATAGCCATAGATACTGGTTTCCACAGCCTGGAACCTCAAGAGACTGTGCTGTGCATTGCTACTTAATCTTGTCCAGCAGCAGGGCTTTTGGGTCCCTGGAGCTAAGCTGTGGGCCAATGGACCCTGCTTATTGCCACCAGTCACCAGGTTGCTCTGGTCATCATGATATGCCTCACTCTTGACTTTTGCCCATACCCTGAGAGGCAGGGCAGCAGCCAGAGACAGGCCAGGCATTGAGATGGCATTGATAGTGCTCAGCCACCCATATGGCAGATCAGACACCAAGGACTCCCTGGAATACAAGGCACTTGCCTAGGAATTTTCCAAAGAGGCCTGCCTCTACTTGGATTCTGACATCCCACCAAGTTGGGCATCCTCAGGGGGTGTATACTTGGGCCCTCTGCCCAGCCTGCGTCAGTCTCTGGAAAGCCACAGTCCCCCACCTAACAACCACATGCATCCCCCATTCCCAGTCCATGGGTACCCCTTATATGCCCCTGCCATGTCCAACCAGAACTGCCAGTACATTCTGATGGCCTGACTACTGGGCAGCTGCCTACCCTGGCAGGCCCTTCCTAGAATGTCCTTGGGCAGTCCACCTGGCCAAGTCCCCAGCCACCCAGTGGTCTTGACTGAGTGCACCAGGCTAAGGTCAGGAGGATGCCCAAGGCCTTGTTTTCCACCCATGATTCAGGAACATCTCTCCTCTAGGGTGCTCTGACCAAGGTGTCCCCATGTTTATCTTCCAGTAGGGTGCACCTATCCCACAAGATGTCTTCCCACCTGTATTAGTCAGTTAAAGAAGTGTTGATGCAAAATACCAGAAACCTGCTGGCCTGTATAAAGGGTACTTATTTGGGGTAGGAGCTTACAGACACCAGGCCATAAAGCTTAAGTTACTTTTCTCATCAAAGTCTATTTCACGTGTTGGGGCAAGATGGTTGCCAACATCTGCCATGGTTCAGGCTTCCTTTGGTTCCTCTCTTCCAAGGCCTTGCTGCTCTTGGGGCTCAGGTCCTCTGTTTTCACCACAAGGTCAGCTGTAGACTGTGAGGCTTTCTAGGGGTTGCCTCTCTCTACAGGGTCAGCTGTAGCCTATCATGTGAACAGCTCTGTCTCTCTCCCTGAGGTTTCTGCCATGTCTAAGGAGCCACCTTATTTCATCTGTGTTCTTCTCCCAACTCAGGTCCTCTCTTCCCAGGGCTGCTTCTCTTTCCTCTGTGTGCTTACTTCCAGGGGCTCCAGCTTAAGACTCCAGCATCAAAGTCCAAAGTAACATCAAAATCTCAAACTCTGTCCTTAGCCAAGTCTTTTGTGAGTCCCCACCCACCAAGGTTGAGGGACTCAACACACTACAGATGTGTCCCAACAAAGCCCTAATCATAACTTAATCATTTTCAGATACTGACCAGTTTACAAGCATAATCCAATATCTATTTTGGGAATTTATAACTATATCAAACTGCTACACCACCCATGTGACCATGACCTTCCCATTACTGGCCTCCCTAAAATGAGTACATGTGTTCTAGGTCAGACTTCATCCTCAGCCCACAGAGCTCAACTGGAACCACCCAAGATGGAAAGTTGACAGCTACCTGGAAGATTGGGGGAGGGGGAGCCTCTGGTATCAAGGTCCCACAGGTCCCCCCATGCACATTCAAGCAACACACACACACCATACAATGGGACATCTGCTCAATTTAGGAGTACAAATAAAATCGTGGCTCTGATCTGGCCTGCTATGGCAGGGAACCCCAGCCAGGGGCTGCAATGGCAGACATAAGCTTGCTAGTGAGCCATCTGAAGACTTCATCAACTTAGAGGAAATGCACTTGGAGCTGGGAAATGAGATGGTCTTGGAGAGGCAGATCTCACGGGGTCTGCAAGGAGATGTGAGGCTCCAGAATTTCCTGTGATTCCCTGAATGTCAGCAGCCTCCACAGCCCAGTGCAGTGGGTAGAGTCTTCACTACCAGGTCCTGTGCCTTTGCTATCTGAGGGCTGCCTACATCAGAAAGTCTCTTGTGGCTTAAAGTTATTGACCTAAGTGTATGGTTGTATTAGACTTAGTGCTGCTCCAACACCCCACCTGAAAGTACTTGCCCACAACCTTCCCAATCCCACCGGGTACCACCCCACTAGCCTTCCCTGCCACAGAGCGTTTGGCCATAGGTGGTCACAGAGCTCCTGACCATCCTTCTGAGTGTGACTGGAACACATTTGGTGCTGTTTCCAAGACCTTGGAAATGCTTCAGGCACTTCCTGTCTCTCGGGGTTCCCTTTCTTAATGAGGTATCTCTTGGGGAACACTTCACAGTTCTCCTCAGCAAGGGACCTTGCCTTCTACAAACCTCCCAGATTGCTAGATTGATTCCCTGCTCTGTTTCCTAGTGGCCTCCACCCACCTGACTCTAAGCTTCATTACAGCAGGTCACTCAGCCCTCTCTGCCCTCATCCCAGAGAAGAGATCTCAGCAATGTCGACCTGCAACAAGCTTGTGCCCTCCAACTCCAGGGAAAGAGGCCCAGTAGTGTGGACCCTTGTCCAGGAAATAGCCAATGTTGGAGGATTTGGCTCTGCTGCTGGCATCTTCATGCCTGCTGTCCTGTGTGAGATGGGGCCCTGGGATATGTCTGTCTGCCTGACTGCCTGTCTGCCTGTTTGCCTGTCAGACTGCCTCGCTGTCTGATTCCTCGGCAATTTGTTTGTTCCAGTGGTACAGGTTTTTCCTGGAACTACCATCCTAAGTAAATCTGTCAGCTCTGTAAGCATTAATCATCACTCCTCATCATTCCAGCCAAACTGTCAATATGCTGGACCACACTGGCCTACTGGATATATTAGCTAGTATCTCAAGGAAACCACTCTACAGGCAAGAAGGACAGAGTCCACTGGCCATGCTAGACAACTTTTGAAGCCCATGGACTCTCCATACAGAGTGCCTCAACCTTGGGGAAGAAATGGTTCCTTTTTATTGAATGCCTAAATGTCACCAGGTCATGCCAGGAAGAAGTTCCATGACTACTGTTACAAAATGGTGTGATTTGATTTTGAGGATTGTTTCCCTTGAGCCCACCTTAATTTAATGTTACAGTGGGCAACAACACTATTTCATGACATGACAAAGTAGCCCAATATATAATAACTGGTGCCTACAGGGGGAACACTGGGGAATCTAATATGCTAAGGAAGTCAGAGATGCATCCAGAGGCCATCCCCCAGGCCTTTTCTACTCCCTCTTCTACTGTTTGCACATGCCTCAGTATGTTTTCATTCCACAGCCTGGTTTCAAGCAGTTGACCTCTCTGGGAGACAGGCCACCATGGAGTCTTTTTCCTACTTTTTTGAATACAAGCAATAAAGTGTTCATTTACTAAAAGTTGTTGTGCCTAAGCTTGTGTTCCCATGATGCACTGTAGAGGAATTTGCTCCACAGAATTTGGTCCTGTAATAAAATGGATGGATGTTTACACACTGAGATCAATGAGGTAGGAGCTTCACTTTGTGGCATACATAGACAGGATCTCCAATTGAGAACTTTGGGAAAAATATAAAACAGAAGGAGGGCCACAGGCTCAATTGAGACAATCTTCCTCTTTCAGGTCCCCTCCCCTCAGTTGCTACATATGGGCAGTAGAGGAGAAAGAGCAAGTTGGAGAGCTCCTGCTTTCACCTTCAACTGTGAGGGAAGAGACTGGCCCCTGGAAGGAGTCACTTAAACATGACATGACCAAATTGAATGTAGCTGAGGATTGTGGCCAAGATCCCTGACAAACCTCCAGGACCCTAAGCCATATGCCCCAGTCCAGATACAATTTGAGGGCATTGAACAAAACTTTATGTTAGGTACGGGTCTCCAGGTAAATATCATTCCAGTAGATGCAGAACGGAGGCCTTGAGCATTCCATAAAGGTATGGTAATAGGAGTTTAATGCTAACCTGTTTGTTGGTCACTTTGGACATTGGCCACCTCTGTGGTCATGCTCTCTGCCATGAAATACATTGTAGCAACTGATATCATGCATCACTGAACATCCTGAGTATGACAATAAGTGTAAGTTCCCCAATCCCAACAAATTTGGGCTATCATGGTTGGGAAGAGCTGGACTCAGCATCTCCAGCGCTCCCACCTATTTGCCTTGTCCAACAGTGGCAATACAGCCTTCCTGGTGAAGAAAAGGAGGTCACAAAAAAAACCTTTCTGCAGCTGTCCTCTATTCCACTGTCTCTACCTATAAAAGCCTGGTGTGGTCAGTGGAAAAGGCAAGTGGATCATGGTAACTAATTGTAGACTATTGGCATTTGAATGCAAAAGTGCTGCCTTTGGCACCTGAAATCCCATAAATTTTGACACACTTGGAAACCATCATGGCTTCCTTTGATTTTTGATATGCAGTTTTTTTAAACGATTTATTTCTCTCCCCTCTTCCTCACCCCCATTGTTTGTTCTGTGTCTATTTGCTGTGTCTTCTTTGTCTGCTTCTGTTGTTGTCAGCGGCATGGGAATCTGTGTTTCTTTTTGTTGCATCATCTTGTTGTGTCACTTCTCTGTGTGGGCAGTGCCATTCCTGGGCAGGCTGCACTTTCTTTCACACTGGGCGGCTCTCCTTATGGGGTGCACTCCTTGCATGTGGGGCTCCCCTACGCGGGGGCAACCCTGCATGGCAGGGCACTCCTTGTGTGCATCAGCACTGCGCATAGGACAGCTCCACACAGGTCAAGGAGGCCCGGGGTTTGAACCACAGACCACCCATGTGGTAGACAGATGCCCTAACCACTGGGCCAAGTCCACCACCATGATATGCAGTTTTGATCTGGTGAATGCCTTTTGTCTTCCCACTATGAGAGGTGGACCAGAATCAATTTTCTTTCCAAAGACATGACATACAGCGGAACTTCACTGAATTGCCCATGTGAACTTAAACTCAATCACTATCTGTCATCAATGGATGGGACAGGATTTGAGTAAGCTAACCCTGCCTAAAAAACTCCAAGTGCTCCGCTATATTGATGATTTCATGTTGGTGGGCTAGTGCAAGGGAAAACCTGCCCAGGGAATGAATGTATTGCTAACTGTAATTCAACAATTTCATCAGGCCATAAATTTCAACAAGATGCAAAGCCCACCTCAAAATGTCAATTTCTTTGGAAGTGTATCAGTCAAGCCATCACTGGATCCCTGAGGCAGTACAGGAGAAATTACTGCCCTTAAAGTCACCCACCACCAAAAAAGAAGCCCAGTGGTTCACTAAGTTGTATATGCATATTGGTACCAACATATTCCACATCTGTGCACCCTCCTGGCACCTCAATATTGGGTCATACAGAAAGAAGAGATATGTACTTTTAGGTAACAAAGTTCCCAGACAAAACCCAGAAAACTCCTTCAAAAGGCAACTTCTGATATGCTATTTAGCCTTAGTGGAAATGGAAAGGTTAAGGATTACCAAGAGCTTTCAGATCCTCCTGAGTCTAGAAATCTCCGTCAGATCCTGGGACCTGCACAATCAGAACACTTACCCAGGATATGCCCAATGACAGAATATCATCAAGTGGAAATAGTAACTAAAAGACTGTGCTTACCTGGGCCTCCAAAGAATGACATGTTTACATGAAGTGGTGGCAGAATTATCCCTCAACAATAACTGTTGTAATATGAGGTAAAGGACCTTCCCTCCATGCATTGGAAT
This sequence comes from Dasypus novemcinctus, assembly GCF_030445035.2. NCBI lineage: Eukaryota > Metazoa > Chordata > Mammalia > Cingulata > Dasypodidae > Dasypus > Dasypus novemcinctus. The sequence goes on along the minus strand of NC_080694.1, from coordinate 7,460,488 downwards.
ACAGAGACCTCCAATTCAAGGATGCCCACCAGGTGCTGTTTCACTGATGGATAAGCCAAGCTGAAGCCATTTGTATCCATTGGACAGCAGCTGCTGTTTACCAAGCCTCAGAATGACAATAAGCCATCTATGGCAATGGGGGAAAATTACCTAATATGCTGAACTATGAGTGATCTGCTTAACCCCAGAACACTTGGCACAAAGCTCCCTAGCACCCAATGTAATTTTTACTACCTTATGTTGGGAGTCATAAACATTATCATGTCAGGAACATGAACAGAACATAATTGCAGAATCAAAAGTTCCCAGATATGGCAAAGGGGTTTATGTTATAGAAACAACTGGTATTGTGGAAAGGCACAATCTGTGTTACTCTTGTTGATGTCAAGGGCAAGGGCTATCTCATGATAGACACCTGTGGAATGACATAGCCAATGAAGGATACATAAAGATGCTTTACACATCTAATGAGAATGGAGATCCCAGTGAGAGTGTAAGGATGATCCTTACTTATATGATGGGAACAATGAACTTACCCTTGGTGACATCCATAAAGTATCTGAATTTCCCATGAATGCTTCTCCTGCTGGGTGGATCTACCACTGAACTAGACATGAAAATTCTGACACCATAGAATTACAGTCCTAGGAACATGAAGTACCTCTGTATTAGTCAGTGTAAGGGGTGGTGATGCAAAATACCAGAAATTGTTGGCTCTTATAAAAGGAATTTATTTGGGGTGGAAGCTAACAGTTACCAGGTCATAGATCATAGGTTTCTTCCCTCACCAAACTCTGTTGCTGTGTGTTGGAGTAAGATGGCTTCCATTATCTGCAAGGATTCAGGCTTCCTCTTCCTCTTAAGGCTCCAGGGTCCCAGCTTCTTCCAATATCAGCTGTAGCCTGGGATAAATCTTGTCTCTCTCCAATGGCTGGGTCCTCTCTAGACTTAGTTGCTCTGGTCTCTCCAAAATGCCACCTGTAAACTATCAGGTAAAGGCTCATCTCTTTTTGTGGGGAATCTGCCATGTCTAATGGAGCTTTCTTTCTTTCCTTACATATATCCTTCTCTGTGCTTTTTCTTCCTGGGGTTCCAGAATTAAAAGTCCCACTAAATCCCCTGTCATTTCACTTTCTCTGTGAGTCCCTACCCCCTTGATGGGCAGGGACTCAAAACCCTACTGACATGGCCCAATTAAACCCTAATCATTATTTAATCACACCCAGAGGAATAGTTTACATGCATAATCCAATATCTCATTTTGGAATTCATAAATAATACCAAACTGCTACAACCTCTCTCATTAAAATTCTAGTAAATAGAAATTGAAGTTTATTTTAACTTTGGACAGGGCAGCCCTAGTTAAGTTACTAATTACCTCCAATTTTTTAGCTAGTTTAATAGTAGTTTCTGATACCCAATCATGTCATCTGCAATCAAAAATCATTTTCTTTTCATGTTTTCTGATTTTTCTTTCCACTCTTTGACTTATTACACTAAATCCACCATAATATCAATATATGACTTAACTGATGAGAGATGTCCTTTTCTTGGTCTCTATTTAGGGTAAAGCATCCAGTCTTTCAATATTTAATAAAATAGGAGGTTTAGTGGTGAGAACAGAAATACTTCTAATGGTCCCAATTTTAGTAGGAAAGCATTCAGCAATCTTTTAAATTAAGTATGAAATTAGCTGAAAGGTTTTTAGATAGAGATACTCCAGATTATGTTTCCCAAAAATAAGATCAAGGAGTGGATTTCCACATCTAGATAATGGCATTGACTATGGGTCTTGTAGATTTTAGAATATATTACTTTTCCTATTTATGAACAAGATTTTTACAGTGGCTTCTGATGGATACTACCTATTGGGTCATTAGCAAGGGTGAAAGGAAACCATCCGGACTTCTGCTTGGCTCAGTGAATTACTATCTGCAGGACTTTCTCATGGATAAAGACTCTAGTCACTGAAATGAAGCACTGTGTCCTCTAAGATCAGAAACAAAGCAACCACCTCTGTTCCTATTCTTCAGATATTTAATCACTTACTCAAAGAAATGTCCATCACTGACCCATTAGAGACAACCACAAAACCATATTCATTTACCTTAGAAGATTCCCAAATCAAAAATTTCACATATTCTATCCTCAAACTTATAACATTTCCATCACTGATCTCCATAACTTAAACCTGAGATACCCACTCATGAGGCCAAACTCCTCAAATAGCCCTCACAGAGACAAGATAATAGATGCCCATAAGATCCCCAATTGCTGAATAAATGATTTCCCTTAGAAAACATTCTCCATTATGAATTTTCTGAAACTCCCCAAGGGGTATCATCCTAGTAAAGACTTTTCTTTCTTATTTCATGTTTTAATAGTTATCCCTAAACTGAGTTTTCTTTAGCACACCATGCTTCTCTTTTTCTGAATGATAGTGCAGAGTGATTACAAAACTAGTGTTTCATTCCTGTGTAGTCCACCTATTTTATTTAAATTATGAAGTAAGGCATTTCCATATTGAGTACAAAGAATTTCTCATATTTGATTTCTCTGACTCTCCACTTCCATTAGATTTATGAGTTCTTTCATATGGTATATCATCAGATGATCTTCTAAAGACTATGATACATAGAAGAAATTAATATGGATTCTCTCCCTTATTAATTTCCTTAGATTATCTGAAGTAGTACTGATGACCAAAGGCACTTTCATATTGATGGCAAACATAGTCTTTCTTCAGTATGTGAATTCTTTGTTGTTTTTAAAGAGACTTCAGATAAAAGGGTCAACTCGGACCAGCAGAATATCTCAATCTACATATAATACCAGGAGTTAAAAATGCTTTTTGACCTGAATCAAAGGGGGAAATGGAAAGAACAAATGAGTTTATATGGCTATGAGTCTCCAAAAAGAGCTGGGAGGTTATCAGAGGGGTTGTCCTTATGCACACCTCAGCAGAGTCCCAGAGACAGATAAAGTAGATAGAACCCTGGGTATTGGTTCTTCTGAGGGCCACAGAGACCCACAGGTTCTATGGTCATGGCAGATGGAGTTAAGTGCCATGTCAGCCCTACTTTGGAGTTTGTGTTTCTGTGTGATGGAGCTGGACTCAGATGTGATCTTTGTTCACAAGCCTCTCCTGTTACTTTTATCAGAATTGTAGTGGGTGCTGGGGTTTAATATATACCCAGGGGACCTGAATCTCTGGACTGACCATGTGATAGCCAGGCCCTGAGCCTCAACAGACTTCAGTCCCTACACTCTGGTTTATTGGTCTTACCGCATTCAGCTAACATGGAGGTGAAAAAGTCAACCACCACACCAGGGAGCCAAGAGTGCCTACAACTGAAAGCAGGAGGATTGCATCCAGCATCCATGTGGAATCTAAGCCCCCTCTTGATATAGATGTGGAGTGGACACAACCATTCCAAGGTCCACAGGATGGAGGAATAGAGTATGGATTAGAGTGGACTTATTGATATTCTATTCATGAACTATTGTGATTAGTAATCAAAGAAAATGTGGCATTGGTGTGGAGAAAGTGGCCATGGTGGCTGCTGGGAGTAGGGAATGGGAGGAAGAGATGAGATGTGGGGGTGTTTTTGGGACCTGGAGTTATCCTGGGTGGCGCTGCAGGGACAGTTACTGGACATTGTATGTCCTCCCATGGCCTACTGGGTGGAATGTGGGAGAGTGTGGGCTATGATGTGGACCATTGACCATGAGGTGCAGTGGTGCTCAGAGATGTATTCACCAAATGCAATGCAATGAATGTCTCATGATGATGGAGGAGATTGTTGTTATGGGAGGAGGAGTGGGGTGAGGGGGTGGGGAGTATATGGGGACCTCATATTTTTTTAATATAATATTAAAAAAATAAGGACATAAAAACTAATATAAGAGATAAAAACTAAAAAAATAAAGAAACTTCTTTTGAGAGAATTCTCTGGCTGAAGTCTCTTTCATTTTCAAAGAATGAAAGAATATTCTCTCATTCCATCTAAGGTCAGAATATTGACTAAAGGCTTTCCCACATTGATGATATTCATAGGGTTTCTCTTCAGTTTGAATAATCTCATATTGTCTAAGATTAGAAAAAATAAGATTTTCACATTTAGAGGATATATTTATAATTCTTGTCCAGTGTGCACTCTCATGTTGCCTGAGGGCATAACTAGGAGTGAAAATTTTCCCACATAGAAGATATTTATGGGATTTCTCTCAATATGGGTTCTCTCAAGTTCTTTAATTGAAAAGCAATGAATGAAAACTGTCACACATAGATGACATCCATGGGGTTTCTCTCCAGTGTTGTCCAAGAATAGATTATTGACTGAAGTCTTTTCCACATAGATTACATTCATAGGGCTCCATTCCTCTGTGAATTATCTCATGTTGCTTAAAATGAAAAATCTAATGAAAACTTTCCCACATAGAAGGCAACCATATAGTTTCTCTCCAAAGTGAGTTTCATTGTTTTGTACATGGACAGAGATTTCCATAAAGGCTAGAGCACTTAAATGGCATTCACATGATTTACTTGTATGATTCTTGTTTTGATCAAAAGATGAATGATCACTGAGCATTTTCCAATTGGTTTGCTGAAATATGATTTGTCTTGTCAATTAATGCATGTGAAGTCCATGTGGATCTGTAAGTGGATTCTTCTTGCAAATGATTACAGTTAAATAAAGTATTTTGGGTGTGAGATCTCTTCTGTGGGGAATTAGATGGGAGACTATAAACCGTTATCCATATACATGAAAGTCTTCATTTTCCTGCATAAGAAACCTAGACTAATTCTCTACTGATAGTATCAAATGAAAATCTTGCCCATGCTAGTTTCATATACACATTATTCTCCTCCATATAATGGAGATTTGCTCTATTATACCACCCCAACTGCAGAGCTATCTGATCACTTTTGAGATTCAAGATGTTTCAAAGTTTATGTACGTGAACCATGTTTATGCAATTATCTTTTTATAAAAAATCCAGTTAGAGTTTTGCATTCAGTTTAATTTTTCCCTGAATTCAAACTATTGGAAATTTTTAGCATTTAATCCCTATATTATTTATAGTTAGTTGATTATACTGTATTCCTAATTTATTCCATTACCAGGTATCTATTTGGAAATCTAAGATTCACTACAATTATTCTTACTGATGACATGCTATTAAAAGTGTCTTTCTTGCAGATAGGTTGCCTGAATATCATTTCTTGCTTTTTAAAGCCATTTGCCTTCCTGAAAAATTGTGGGGCTTTGATAATGTATTTGACTGGGCTATTAATAGGTGGTAAATATTTGGGCAATGCACATTGGGTCTCATCACTGCACCTTTAAGAGATAATAATGAATCTGAACTCTCTCACTGCACTAGTTCCCACAATATATATTATGAGACAAAAAAAAAAAAAAATTTACCCAGGAAGTTCATTTTTCTGGGTTTGCCTCTTTTGGCAGATCGTTGCTACCTTGCATTGAGATGAACAAAAATGAAAACTTAATTAGAAATCTATCTATCACAATAGGAGAATTTACTGAATCTACTGCTTGAGCTAGAGCTGCACAGCAACAGGCATTAGATTCATTACCTAAACTTCTTTTAGACAATAGCATAACCAAACTTGATTATAAATTAGTTAAACAAGGACTCATTTTTTTATATTAATAGCTGGAAAATGTGGTTATTAAAAATTTCTTCACTTAAATAGCTCTGAAAATTCTAACATAATAATTGGGCTGGCTTTCTATTCATCTAATTTTAGAACTTTATTCTTTGCCCTTAGTTCCCCAAAGGATATTAACCAGAACTTCTCAATTTTGTTTACAGGAATAAGATAATGTTGTTGTAGAGAGAGAGAAGTTGGGTATACATGGTATTGAAAGCCAGGATGTGGGAAGCTGAGAAGGAAGATTTATTAACAGCCAGCCAGAGTTGACAGACTTCCTTATAAAAAATGAACCCCTAAAAGGATTTTGGGGTCCCTTTTATACAGAGGATGTAGGAGTGGGGAGTCAAATGGTGCTTATATGCAAAAGGACTTTTTTGTTAGTTTCTTAGCATTTCAAGTGTTTTTTCTGAGTATCAGATAGGTCTTGAATTAACACATATCCTCCAGGTAAGCTTGAATTAACAAGTAGCCCCACACACACACATTCCAGGTAAGCTTGAATTCATACATATCCTCCACATTCCAGGTAAGCTTGAATTAACACATGTCTACCACATTCCATGTAAGCTACATTTAGTTCGCATCCTCCCTGAATATCCAAAGCCTATAGAGTTTATATCTGTCAATTGGCTTTCCAGGAACTAGGCATATTTGGATATAGAATAAGTTTTGGATATATGCACAGGCCATATTAGCTCCCCCCTTTGATTCCTGCTTCAGGTTGTTAATCTTCAGCATCACTATTGTAAGAGTCTCTCTGGGATGACCGGTATGTATATAGAGCCATGAGATGGGCAGCTGTCTGTGTGTGTTTTTACTATACTATTTATTTGGGCATGTATCTTGTTTACAATGAAAGGGAGGAGGCAAGGAAGTATAGTGCCTCCTCCTATGAGGAAGGCAATTATTCCCACCAGAAGCTTGAAATTGTTTGCTATTGACTGCCAGTTTCCAAAGAGATTACTTTAATTCCAGTCATTCCAGGTTTGCACTGGAACATGAGCAATTTTTACCATTTTGTTTGTGATTTCATTGATAACCTTTCCAGTGCTGTCTAGTTTAAGGCAGCAATTAGAGAGATTGAATTTTCCACAAACTCCCCTTTCAGCTGCCAGGGGACAGTGTAGGGTTAGATGGTTTTGATAGATAGCATTTTTGAATTTAGTTTGCTGTTGGGCTAGTAAGTTCAGAGCATGGGTGGTTTCATTAGTTATTATTTCTACCAGGCTTGTAAGCAGATGATTCAGCTTAGCATATACATAGGAGTTTGATAACCCCACATGCCATCCTCTGTCCAAGTTGCTGGCCCATAGTACTGGATTATATGCTCAGGGATCTATTCTTCACCCCCCCAGGTAATGACAGCTGTTTTTCTCTTATGTTTTGATATACTGGCTGGCTTAGCTCTTTCCCTTCTGTTAAGGGAATGAGGAAGAAGGAGAGTTTTATTGTCCCAAGCATACAAGTACCACACCAGCTTCGGGGAAGTTCTCAGAATGCGACTTTTCCACAAATCCAGTACAGACCATTTGGGGCAGGAAAGGGGCACTTTGTGGTGGAGTTCCACACTGTGATTAATTTGGGGAAAGTATAATTTATGAAAATGAGGTCAGATTCATTCCATGTTCCCCAAGGCACAGTTGTATTGGTGGTGCAATTTTGGAATTTTCCCCCTGTACATGTTAGGTTTCATCAGATATAGAGGAGCTTAGGCAGGCCCTTAAAGCACAATATTTTCCTACTACAGAAGTTTGTAAGGGTCACATACTATCTCAGGGGATAGCCAGGAGGTTAGTTGCATTATATGGTTGGCTGTAATTGTATTCCCTGGTTTCCCAGGGCCATTGGTCTCACATATTAGCACCTCCACATATGTAGCATGAGGAGACATTTAAGGCTGCCACCACCACTTCAGCTAGGCTTCTAAAGAGGTTTCTTGTTGCTTGTGGGATGGAAAAGGACTTTTCCATTTCTTCATAGAAGGAGTGGAACACAGAGTGGGCTTTACTTGTGAGTGGGTGTTCCCAATACCCAAGCCAGATGTAGGCTCCTGGGTCTATTCCTTAGCCGTCAATGTGAAGGATCATTTGGACTCCCTGAGTCTGCCAGGATTCAGGGTTAAGGATGGTCAGGTTTAAGGGGTTACATTGACCATGTGGACAGTTAGCCAGGGCCATTCCCTTGGTGAGGACGGCTGTTTGTGTCTGTGTCCCAGGTGGCCCAGGTGAGAGAGGACCAGTAGGGGCAGTAGTATGCACCTATGTATCTGCACCAAAAGCCCCCTCCTCAGGCTGCACTTTTGATTTCTAGAGTGCACAAATACTTATTGTTATGAGTATATTTCTGTACCCAGCTGAGCCCTCCACATTTGGTGTTCCATGGTATCCTGGAATCTATAACTTGACATGCATCAAATAGGAGGGACACTCGTTGGTTCCGGCTAGTGACTGGGGTGGAGTTAAGTAGCTCCCTATTTTGATTAAACATTCTTATTTCCCATTTATTGGAGACTGTTAGGGACTTGGGGTCATAGAAGGTTATTTGACTGGATATGTTACAGACACTATAGGAGATTCCCTGAAACTGCTAGGTAGTTATATAACCCTTGCAGGTGCAATGTCTATAATATATTAATGTGGTATTAACATGGGGCCCCGTTCACACTTCTTGGACACATGGCTTATGTTCTGTGGTGCTGACCTGGGACCAGGGGTGGGCCAGGGCTAGGAGAAGGGAAAATAACCAAAGCGGCATTGTAACTGCGATTAAACCAGATTCCTATTCTTCAGCTACGCATAGACCAATCAGCTTCTGAGGTGTGATTGGAGCAGAGCTTATTGTCCCATACTCAACCTTTGGCCATGCATGGACCAATCAGCTTCTGGGGTGTGACTAGAGCAGGGCTTGTTGTTTTGTTCTTTCACAAGATGAGTTTGGTTGAGTTGTGGGTATCTAGAATACAGGTCCAGGACTCTGGGGCATCTCACTTGACCTGGCTATGATGTATACACGAGTTGATTTCAGCTACATTAATGGCACTGGGGGTGGATAAAATGACAAAATAGGGCCCTCACCATCGAGGGGTTAGTGGACCTGATTTCCAGTCTTTGACCCAGACTGCATCTCCCAGCTTTTATGGGTATATGAAGCTGCTTATTAAGCTAATGGGGCTCTTTCTTGGACCCAGTGATGCAGGTTTTGTAGGTTTTTTCCTAAGCTGATCATTTGCTGAGCTATGGATAAGTTTCCTCTTTCTCTGAGATCCCCTTCTATATTTCAGATTAAGGGGGGGGGGGGCTCCCAAAGGGGATTTCATAAAGAGTTAGGCTTAGCTTTTGGCTTGGGCTGGCTTGAACTTGGAGGAGAGCACTTGGGAGTACTTGCATCCATGTTAGCCCAGTTTCTTGGTAAATCTTGGCAATATAAGCTTTTATTGTACAGTTCATTCACTCTACTTTCCCTGAGCTTTGAGGATGGTAGTAAGCAGAGTGCAGTTTCCATTGGATGCACAGAACTTTGGCAATTTTTTGAGTGATTTCAGAGATGAAGGTGGGTCCGTTGTCATAGCTCATATCAAGGAATGATTTCCTTGAAAAGAACTTTGGCCACTTCTTCAGCTTTTTTGGTCCGAGTAGGGAAGACTTCCACCCAACTGGAAAAGGTGCAAATGAGGACTAGGAGGTATTTGTAGCTTCCAGATCATGGCATTTTGGTGAAATCAACTAGTAGATCTTTGAGAGGCATATTGCCAATTTTTGGACTCCTGGGGCTCCCGTGGTCTCTGGTAAGGGTTATTTTTTGCACATGTCATGCACTGCTGGCATATGGCCTGGGTGATAGTAGTCAGACTTGGGATGTAGAAGAGTGTTTCTAACACTTCTTTAAGATGTTTTTTTCCCAAGTATGTGTTTTTGTGGTAGTCCTCAACTACAGTTGCAGCTAATATTTGAGGCACAACTATTCACAAGATGAGTTTGGTTGAGTTGTGGATATCAAGAATACAGGTCAAGGACTCTGGGGCAGCTCACTTGATCTGGCTATGATGTATCCATGAGTTGATTTCAGCTACATTAATGGTGCTGGGGGTGGATAAAATGACAAATAGGGCCCAGTTGGGTTCAGCTTTTTGTGCTGAGGTGTTATTCTGTGATCAGGGAATGTCCACCACCCGTTTGCTCCCTGTGTCCCACTCTCAGAGAGTATCCTCTCTCTCTCACCTTGAGTATATTGTGGTTCCCAGTGATTCAAAGGCTGTGGGACAAGACCAGGCAGTGTATAATGGAGTTTCTGGTAATTAAGAGGTTAAGAATGAGGGGAGTGGCCAGGTTTTCAGATAGGGATCCTTCCTGTGCCTCTCTTTTTGCTTCAGTGTCTGCCCTCCGATTTCCTTGAGTGACAGGGTTGTGGCCTTGCAGTGCATCATGGCCACTTTGATGGGCTCCCAAGCTGCTTCTAGTAGTTCCAGAATTTGTGTGCCATATTTAATGCTCTTTTCTCCCGAGTTAGTGAGTCCTTTTTGTTAGTATAAGGCTCTATGCACATACAGGGTATGGAAGGCATAATTTGAAGTCTGTGTAGATGTTAACATTGGCCCCAGCCACAAGTTGTAGGGCTCGGGTGAGGGCAATGGGTTTGGCTTTTTGTGCAGAGGTGTTATCCGGGAAGTGCTGAGCCTCCACTGTGGTTTTGGAGGTTACTATAGTGTATCCCACTCACGGGTTACTGCCCTGAATAAAGCTATTCCCATCCATGAAGAACTCCATGTGGGGATTTGGTAACGGCTGGTCTTGGAGGTCTGCTGGCTGGAATACATTTCTTACAATGCTTCCAGGCAGTTATAGGTTGGAATTCCCTACTGGATGGGTAACACAGTAGCAGGATCCAGTGTTTTTTACAAGTTCCAATTAGACAGATGGATTTTCACATAATAATGTTTGATATTTAACCAGGTGGCTGTTAGTAAGCCAGTGTGTTCCTTTGGCTTCTAAGATTATGATTACTGCATGTGGAACCTGAGCAATTATAGGCTGCCCAAGAGTTAATTTTATGGCTTCTAGAGTTAGTATTGCTGCAGATGCTACAGCTTGCAGGCATGAGGGCCATCCCTGGGCTACAGTGTTTAGTTGTTTGGATAGATAGGCTACAGGTCTTTGCCAAGAACCCAGGTATTGAGTGAGTACTCCTATTGCAACACCTTGGTGATTATGAACATGTATGTAGAATGGTTTACTGAGATCTGGAAGCCTAAGGCTCAGTGCTTCCATCAGAACCTCCTTAAGAGCAGTGAAATCATCTTTCTGTGGGCTTTCCCAGAGCAGGGGATCATGTTCTCCCCTCTTTGTGGCTTCATACAGAGGGCACTTGAGGACCCCAAAAGTGGGGATCCAAATGCAGCAGAATCCAGCCACTCCAAGGAATTCTTACAACTTTCAGTGAGTGCTGGGTCCAGGGAGGCTACAGATTGCCTCCTTTCTTTCAAGTCCCAATTCATGGAGCCCCTACGCTATTTTATAACCTAGATATTTGACCTGAGCTAGGCAGACTTGGGCTTTTCTCTTGTACACCCGATAGCCCTTCTGTTGCAGATGTTTTAAAAAGGCATGGGTTCCTCTAGCACAGTATTGGTGGGTGGGACTTCTGAGGATGAGGTCATCTACATATTGGAAGAGAAAACAATTATGGCTTTCTGGTTTAAAGGATTTGAGATCACTGGCCAGAGCTTGTTCAAAAATAGTGAGTGCATTGTTGAATCCCTAAAGGAACTGTGTCCAGGTTAGCTGGACACCAGAGCTCAGATTATTCCACATAAAGGTGAAAATTGGTTGACTCTGGGGTGCTGTTTGAATGCAGAAGAAGGTGTCTTTAAGATCTAGGCATGAAAAGTAGGGTGCCAATGAGGGTATTAAGCTGAGGAGAGTGTAAGGATTAGGGACCGCAGGGTGTAGGCTTACTACTGCTGAGTTGACTGCTCTCAAGTCTTGGACAGGGTGGTAATCCCCATCAGCCTTTTTAACTAGAAAGAGTGGGGGTATTTATGGAGACTGGCATGGCTTTAGTATGCCTTCATTCAGCAATTTCTGAATATGTAGCCAGACTTTTGCTTGCACTTCATGTGGAACTAGGTATTGCTTTATGCTCACTGGGCTAGCTATGGGCTTTATTTCAATAATTGGAGGAATGTCATGTGCCATCCCTGTTGGGTTGCCCTCTGTCCATACTTTGGGTACATCTTTGAAGGGGAGCTGTGTGGCCATAGATTGGCTGGCTTCACTGAGGCAGAACAGGCTCCATTCCTCCTGCAGAGGGGAGATTAGTGCTATTTTTGGAGGGTTTGGTTGTCCCAATGTTAATGTGGATTGCCCTGTGGCATTAGAGGGAATTTGAGCCTGTAGTTTAGACAGCAGGTCTCAACCCAGGAGTGGGTCTGAGCATTCTGGGAGATTCAGGAACTCATAAGTGACTTCCTTCCCCCCAATGTTACAGGCCCTGGCTTGGAGGAAGGGCTGCTGTGTGCTTTTACCAGTTGCCCCTATGATAGTAGCTTTTTTGGATAATGGCCTGTCTTGGTCATTACAGAGTGTTGAGCCGCAGTGTCAATCATCATATATATGGTGTGGCCCCCAATTTGGACTCCAACCATAGGCTCTGTGGGACCAAGAGAATAGGAGCCCAGTCTGTCCTAATAATCTCCATCTGTGTTCTCTATTCCTGAAAATCTGATGAGCTAATTTGCAGGTTTTCCTTCTGAATTTTTGTGAACCCAAGGTTTAGTTTGCAACACTCCACTTGCTGTCCTGGCTAATGCTTTGGGCGCTTTCTTGGCAGTGAGGGGTCAAGTGGCCTGTTGGGGCACTCTTGCTTCCAGTGCCATTCCTTCTTGCAGTATGCACACTGATTTTACCCTAGGGGTGGGCTCCTCCCCCTCCTTGGGGCAGGGGTTTCCAAGTTTACTTTCCTTGACACAGGATTGCTTCTTTGACTATTGCTGCTGCAAGAAGCTCTGCTTTCTTTCTCATTGTCTGGTTTTCCTCCCTCCTGGTTTCTATATTGTGGTTGATATAAACCTTGGTGGCTCCCTCCATGAGCTGGGAAATATTCATTCCAGTAAACCCATCTACTCTCTGTAGTTTTCTTCAGATATCAGCTTGTGATTCAGCAATGAATGCTGCACTGACCATTGTTTGGCTTTTGGGAGCATCTAGGTTAAAGGGCATGTATACATGAAATGCCTCACACAGTCTCTCATAGAACTGAGCTGGACTTTCATCAAGAGTTTGTAGGATTTGGGTGGTCTTTGCCATGTTTACTGTTTTTCAGCTCCTAGCTCTGAACCCTTCAATTAAGGCCCTATGTATGGAAAGTCTCTAGTTGGTTGAGCCTGGTTGTGTCATTAGGATCCCACTGGGGGTCCTCATCTGGGAACTGTGGGTGGGCATATTGGTTACTGTCCAGGGTTCCCTCAGGTGGATGCTCTCTGAGCCAGGGTAGAGCCCCTTGTGTGACTCATGTTCTCTCCTTGAAGTTGAGTAAGGTCATGAGTTGTTTACCATCAGCACAGGTGGGTTTGTGGGTGTGTGTAATGAACTGGAAGAGGTCCATCATGGCCTGAGGCTTTTCTGAGTATGGTGGAGTGTGGCTTTTCCAGTTAAAGAGGTCCATGATAGTAAAGGGTTGATATATGAATGTTCAGTTTCCTCCTTGAATCTGGTCATTTGCATCGTAATAAATTGGAGCTCGGGCTTCATTGAGAGGTAACTGTAAAGCAGCCCTTCTCCCTGCTCCACCTGTCCCCAGGGCTTCCTGTGGTCTGAGTTGTCATCTTTCAGGGACACCTTCCTGACTGATGGTCAGCACTATGCTGCCAGGGGCAAGTAGCTGTGGGGGCAGCTGGGATGCATTTCCCAGTGTGGATGCAGCAAAGACAGCTGCTAGAACATTGTGGATGCACTTCCCAGGGGGTTGGTGACAGGGCAGTGCTGCTCAGGGAAGTTGGCTCATCCCCATTCCTCAGAAATGGCATGGTAGGACGAATCACATAGGGTGGTGGGAGGTCATTTTCATCTGGCCCGTCTAGAATGGGTGGGTTGGCACTGGATTTGGGACTCACTTCTGAACCCTTTGCAAAGCACTTGTTTGGCCTGGTTCCTGGGACAGCACTTTGGAGCTTTTGTATCAGGCAAATCCTAATTTCTTTAGTCATACATTTCCCTAACCAGGGTGGACTTTGACTCACAGTATCCTGCCAGGCATCGATGTAGGGGAACTGGTCAGTGTGCCCTGGTTTTCCGGTTACTACATCATGAACCTTACAGATCTGGCGGTCGAAGGTGCCTTCCTGGGGCCAGTCCCCGCCAAAAGTTGGCCATTCTAATTCACAAAGCATTCTAAGCTTTCCTGGTTGGAACTTTATGCCATATACATCTCCATGGAATGCTTGGGGAAAGTTTTTCAGCATACAACCTAACAGGAGCCTGCTTTGTATATATCCCATGTTTCCACCCTGTGTTGATGCTGCACAACACTCACTAAGCCTTTTGCTTCATCCACTTCCAGTCACATCCCTCATGGGAGTTTACAGCACCACTTAACCTTAGCAGATCAGTACAAGCCCCTAACTCAGAAGAGGGTCCTTTGCAGAGAGATCCTTCAGACCACCATTGACAAGATGAGGTCAACATGGAACCATGGAATGGGACTCCACACTCACCCTGCAGAAGTCTATTTCTGCATCTCACTTAGCCTTCACAACCATATGCACACAACTACCCTCCTTCCTTTCCATTCTTGGACCTAGAGAAGATGACTTCCTCCCTTCTCCTCAGGAGTACTGGGGTCTTTTTCAAGAGGTAATCAGGCTCCCCTCCTTGTTTTTCAGGATTAGGCTTTTCCTGTACTATGCCCCTGGGGTTTTACCCATCTGGTGTGCAGAGCTACTTGCTTCATTCTCAGGGTCTCTTTTGAGCCCTCTGGTGCCTCCAGTTTCTCCAGGAGGGCCCCGGTGGAGTCCACAACCTCTTTCTGGACTAAGGAGAGTCAAGGGGGGCCCAGGGCTGGTGTTCATCTGGGCACTCCCAGCCTTCTTAGAAATGTCTGGGAGGGGCAATCAACTGTTGCTGCCTCTGGCTTCTCAGTGCATCCTGGACAAGCCCCCAGAAATGTTGTGGAGAGAGAGAGAGAAGTTGGATATATGTGGTATTTAAGGCCAGGACATAAGAAGCTGAGAAGAAAGATTTATTGACAGCCAGCCAGGCTTGGCGAACTCCTGTCCTAATAAAAACTGGGCCCTAAGTAGGATTTTTGGGTACCTTTTACACAGAGGATGTAGGAGTGGGGAATCAAATGGTGCTTATATGCAAAAGGACTTTTTTGTTAGTTTCTTAGAATTTCAAGTGTTTTATCTGAGTATCAGATAGGTCTTGAATTAACACATATCCTCCAGGTAAGCTTGAATTAACAAGTACCCCCCATATTCCAGGTAAACTCAAATTAGCACATATCCCCCACATTCCAGGTAAGCTACATTTAGTTTACATCTTCCCTGAATGTCCAAAGCCTATAGAGTTTATACCTCTCAATTGGCTTTCCAGAAACTAGGCATACTTGAATATAGATTAAGTTTTGAATTTATGCACAAGCCATATTTATGTCTCATCTGAAAGCAAAACCAGAGAGAATGATGTTAAAAGAACCCTGTAAATCTGGAAGTTTCCTCAGAGACCAAAAAAATTTTCTTGATATCCTTGAGTTATTGGCTAACAAAGAAATCATGAAGATCTTGCAGAAAGGCACCTGTACAGCAATATGTAAACTGTGGTTTTTAAACTGCTGAAATCAAGGACATTTTAATATATTGAGACAATGCAGAACTGAGAATTTGTACATATTCTCCTCACAAGCCCCCTGGAAGTATCATTCGACTTTTTTATATTTTAGCATTTTTTCTTCACCTATCCTACTTTCTTTTTCTTCTACCTATAAAAACCCTAGCTCCCATTCTCACTTTGAATTTGTTTTGGGACTATACCCCCAGTTCCTTGCTTGTGCATTTGCAATAAATCTTCTCTGAGAGATGTGATTCTCCTCTGTGACACCAGATCCAGCAGACCCTTCTTTTAGAATTTGTCATGCTTACCAAAACAACACTGCCAACATCATCTGTTATATTTGGGTCAATACCGCTGGGGACATAGAGACACAACTGCAAGAAAAATTGAACAAGAATAGGCCTGTAAATTCTGAAAAAAGAAACCAGGACTCAACCCCATCAGGGTGGAGTTGGGGTGGTTGAACATTTACCCTTAACCCCACCACCAACCCTGCAGCCTTAACTCTGTCCTCAAGGGTCTTTTGGAGGAAGACTGTTGAAGCAGTTTGAGATTTTTTATGGATTATGTTTGTAAACTTGTCTGTTTTTCTGGGCATATTAGATTGTATTAACTTCAAAAGTTTCACTTTTGCATAAATAATGATTAGGGCTTTGATTGGGCCACATCAGTAGGACACTGACTCTGTCCCCTTAGTGGGTGGGGACTCAGAGAGAAAATGACATAGCAGAGGAGAGAGTTGGAGTTTTGATTCTGGAGCGCCAGGAAATAGAGAAGCATACACATGAGTAATGAAAGAAGGCTCCATTAGACATTGTAAATGACCGGGAAGAGGGACAAGCTGTGTGCCTGAAAATTTACATCTGACCTTTTGGGAAGAGCAGACTGGCTGAGGCCAGAGAGAAACAAGCCCCAGGAGAGAGACTAGACTTATCCTAGCTTACAACAGAAATTGGAAGAAGCTGTGACCATGGAGCCTTAAGAGGAAGAATAAGACTAAACACTCACAAATATCACCTGGCATCTTGCCCAACACATGGCAAATAACTTTGGGTAGGAAAATACCTCTTATGGTACTTAGAGTTGGACTCTTTAGGACCTGGTAGCTGTAGGTTTCTACTCCAAATAATAACCCTTTTTAAACCCAACAGATTTTTGGTACCTTGCATCAGCACCCCTTTGACTGACTAATACACCTGTCCACACACAGTGAAGTCCCAGGAGGTGTGAGTGGAAGCTCTGCCTACTGCAGCAAGTGGCCTCTTCCTGAGCACCAGTTTATGGAATCCCATCTTTCTACCCATATCCTGTACAAACTGCCTTTCCAAAAAGCTGGTCTGAGTACCTAGCTCCATGGGCATTTCTTCTCAAGTGATGATGTATCTTGACAGCCTGCCTCCAAGTCCAGCACCTGTCAGTCTCCATCTCAAGCCCTGGCTGGGATTTCTAATCATAGCAAAACTGATCATATACCCAATTTGGCTCCAGCTGTGGCATTGAGGGGATGGTCTGAAAGCACAATACTTTGTGTTTCATGAAGTCACATGGTGGGGGGGCAAGGGAAGACCTTGGCATCTGTGGCTACTGCTCCCCCAATGCTCTGGGTGAATATTTACATTCTGTTTTCGGTGGTCCCCAGTTTGGATCTGAGGGCCGAGGACTGAGCCTGGCACAGAACAGTTGCTGTGCCCATGTGAATCTATCCAGTAACAGGAGGGGCATGGATTCACCCACAGTGAGATGCTGGGTGGGAGGAGTGTACCCAGTTGGAGGCTAGGCAAGGGAACATCCTGGACTGGGCTGGCTGTAGAAGAGAAAGATATTCCTGAGAACTGGGCAGAAAACAAAGTCTTGGGATTGCTTCTCACCCTGGCCTGGTATGCTTGGTCAAATACCCTGGATGGGTTTGGTAGGGAGTGCCTCTGAGGCTGATGGATGGTTGGGGAAAGCTGGGTCCCTGCAGTGGTGGGCATGGGGCACACATGGACTGGGAAAGGGTGTGTGTGGTTCTTCTGGGGGATGGGTGGTCCATCTAGGTACTGAGCCAGACTGGGCAGTTTGAGGCATGGCCAAGAGCACACCCCTGAGGATGACTGACCTGGTGGGATGTCAGAAGCAAAGCAGCGGCTCTTCCCTCTTTGTAACCCACCTAGCAGAGTGCTCTGAAACCTGGGTTGCCCTTGGACTCTGGTTTTCTGCACAGGTAGCTGGACACTGCCAGAGTGGTCTCACTGTCTGTCCTGCCTTTTAACTGTCCTTATTACCCCAGATGTTGATGTAAGCGAAGCAAAAGGTATACCACTGAAGCTGAGGTGTCACTGTGGCTGTGGCATCAAGCAGGGGTCAGGTACTGGGGGCCCTCAGCCCCTGCAGGTGGAAGTTTCCACAGCATCCACAGTGCAGGCTTTTGAAGTTCCAGGCCATAGCAACCACTGTTTTCTGCACTAACACCATGAATATGACTGAAGTCACTCATCTCTGACTAGGCTGGGTCAGGCCTGGTCAGTATTTGGATGGGAGACAGTCTGGGAATGTCAGGTACTTTTGCTAGCCACATCTCTCTCTCTCTCTTCTTTTGGCCACCACCACCCAGAGAATGCCTTCCTCTAACCACTGCCTCATACTCCTCCCAACAACCTGCATGCCTGTCTCCACTTCAACCCTGCACACAGTGACACACAGGCAGCTGCAGCCAGCCGGTCTGTAGATAACCTAGTCCCAGACAAGCCCTGGCCTAGCAAGGACAGCAAAGGCCGAGACTTCCGAGGCCAAGTCTCCTCATTGCTAGAACTCTTTTCAGCCATTAGGTCCCCTTACCCCTTGGCACCTGCAAACAAAGGGTGCACACAGGGGTTCCCTTTGGCCTTCTCTGCCTTTCCTGGCACAAGTGGCATAAGTCAAAGGAATACACCGTCACTTTGCCCTGGGTCCCATCCTACACACTCCCCATGCTAGCAGAATGCTCTGGGTTCTGGACACCTAATTCTTGGCTATGTCACATAAAAGAACTTAAGGACACACCATAGGGTAGGCTAGAGAGTAGAGTTTATTAAGAAACAAGAACACTAGAAATGAGATAAGTATGCAACCTAAGACATGTGTATGGGCATGGTACATGGTGAGATGTGAATTTGGGGTTCCATGTTAGGCCTTTTTAAAGTCTTTCCTTCTCTCCTTTCCTAATGCTGGGGAGGGGTACCAGCTGTTTGAGGTTCTGACTGGATGTCACAACTGTTAGTTCTCATGGAAACAATGGGGAAGCCTATTGTTTGGATGTACCCTGTGCTTCCCTTGGCCCTGGAAAGAGTTCAAAAGGGACCTTGTGGCCAGGGTCTAGGAAGGATCTTTCTGGCTTTGTTTTCAGTTGCAGGGCATTTCTGAGCAGGGCTTCATGGTTTGTTCTCTTCAAGGTCTCAGCTGTCTTCCCTCTTTCCTTATTCTAAATTGCCTCAACTCCCCCACTTGGAGAGCTTACACCCTTGCACTGAAAGGGCAGCTGAAAGGTGATGGTCATTCTTCTGTAGCTGCTTCCTGGTGGTTAGGGGGAAAAGACCCTACCTGACAAAGTGTAAAGCCTTCTGGCTATTCTACTGAGGTTGAGCAAAGATGGGTCTGGCACTGTGACAGGAACTGGATGAAATCACCATGTAACTAATATCTTCTTCTCAAAAGTGTTGATTCTGGAAGAAATAAACTTAATTAGAATTTTGGCACACTGTCCTACAAAAATAATAAAGAAGATGGTGGCCCAAAAAGGGGCCAGCCATGACATAGTGAACCACAAGTGTGAGAAAGGCCAGAGGTGCCTCAGAGGCTGCATCTTGCCAAATCTGATGGGAAAAAGCATTCTTCCTTAAGTTCTTTTATGTGTTGGTTGGGTTTGGTATAAGTTGCCAACCCAGTTACCATGGTGGTAGTTATGCCTAGGATAACAACCTATGCTAGGAAAGGTATGAAGAGAGGCACTACCTTAGAAACTCACAAAGACCATAACGGCAAAAACAAGGCAAACATGACAAGCAATATAAAGACAGCACTTGAAAGAACCATTCTTTTATCTTATAGGCATGCTCATTAACTACTTAGAAAATGAATTACATTTAACCAGATTATTTTTAATTTTTGAGTTTTTGTCTTTTTTTGACATGTAATTTTTAACTGACTTTTTAAAAGATACATAGGCCACAAAAATGTTACATTAAAAAATATGAGGTTCCTATATACCTCACACCCCACTCCCCCTAACTGCTCCCACATCAACAACCTGTTTCCTCATTGTGGCACATTCATTGCATTTGGTGAATACATTTTGGAGCACTGCTGCACCACATGGATTATAGTTTACATTGTAGTTTACACTATCCCTCAGCACATTCAGTGGGTTATGGCAGGATATAAAATGTCCAGCATCTGTCCCTGCAATATTATTTAGGACAACTCCAAGTTCCAAAAATGCCCCCCACATCACATTTCTTCTTCCCTCTCCCTCCCCTCAGCAACTACCATGGCCACCGTCTCCACATCAATGATACAATTACTTTCATTGCTAGAGTCACAATAGTCCTATAGTAGAGTACCAGTAAGTCCATTCTAATCCATATTTTATTTCTCCATCCTGTGGACCCTGGGATGGCAATGTCCATCCACTCCACCTCTATACTGAGAGGGGGCATAGATCCCACATGGCTGATGGATGCAATTCTCCTGCTTGCAGTTGTAGACACTCTTGAATTTAACTAGATTTTTACACATTCAATACTCTCTACATATATTCTAGAATAGAAAAGATTATATTCATCAGGTATATAGGTACAGCACTTAATACTCATGAATGCACGAAATCCTCTATGAGCTGCAGTTAATAGATCTAAGTCCTTCCCTCCTCTGCCTTTTTTGTAAACAGCCTGGACACTACATCATGCCTTTCCTGCTTTGTTAATAAGCAACACCTGTTGGTGTGTACATTCTTTGCTGAAAGTACTCATTTTGGTTTCTTTGCTTTTTTCTCATCTGAGTTTCTAACTTAATGTCTAAACCTGAATATATCCATTTTTCCCTTAAGTATGCCAAGTACCTCAGTCAAGAAGTCAGAACTTCAGGAAAGCCTTGACTCAAACCAGAAGTCTTCCTGGAATTTGTCTCTGAACTGAAACTAAAAATCCCGAATCCTTTTTCTCTGCCACAATGAGCCAGTCTGTGCCTGAGTCTTCTGCCTTAACATTTATACTGTAATTTCCCCTTTGTAGCAGTATTTACTGATAGAATCACCCCTCTTTCTTTCTTGTCTTTCCATCCTCTGCCTGGTAATTGACCGTGTCAGTATAGGAAAGCATTTCTCCAACCCTGGTGTGCCATGTTCCTAGAATTTTCCCTCTTTTCTGAACAGATATATAGATGGCACTATAAAACTCATGTTTAGAAAACTTTGGTATTTGTAGAAGTTTATCAAATTTGCTGTGACTTTTCTGAAACTAAAGAAATGTTAACTTATTCTTTATGTATGTAAAATGTTTGAGCATGTTTTATTCGTCTTTGTTGGAATTTTATTTGGAAAATATTTATCTTTTTACAGATTTACACCTATGTTTTTTTCTAATTATAGCCCAAATTACTTTTTTTTTATTTTATTGACTTTGTAATAATATTACATTAAAAATATATATGTGAGGTCCCATTCAACCCCACCCCCCCACCCCACCTCTCCCCCCCCCCCCCAGCAACACTCCCTCCCATCATCATGACACATCCATTGGATTTGGTAAGTACATCTTTGGGCACCTCTGCACCTCATAGTCAATGGTCCACATCATGGCCCATACTCTCCCCCATTCCATCCAGTGGGCCCTGTGAGGATATACAATGTCTGGTGATTGCCTCTGAAGCACCATCCAGGGCAGCTCCATGTCCCAAAGACGCCTCCACCTCTCATCTCTTCCTGCCTTTCCCCATACCCATCAGCCACCATGTCCACTTTTCCCAATCCAATGCCACCTCTTCTATGTGGACATTGGATTGGTTGTGTCCATTGCACCTCTATGTCAAGAGGAGGCTCAGATTCCACATGGATGCTGGATGCAATCCTCCCACATTCAGTTGTAATCACTCTAGGCTCCATGGTGTGGTGGTTGTCCTTCTTCAACTCCATCTTAGCTGAGTGTGGTAAGTCCAATAAAACAGATTGTAGGTGCTGGAGTCTGTTGAGGCTCAGGACCTGGCTATCACATTGTCAGTCCAGAGATTCAAATCCCCTAAATATATCTTAAACCCCAACATTAACTGCACCTCCAGCACATTAGCATGAAAATCTTATGAAGAGAGATCCCATTTGAGTCCAGATTCATCACACATAAACACCATTTCCAAAGAGGGGCCATCTGACCTGGTAGTTAACCCCATCGACCATGACCATAACTCCCATGGGTCTCTTTAGCCCTCAAAGGAACCAATATCTGGGGGTTGTATCTGCTTTATCTGTCTCTCTGACTCTGCTCAGTTGTGCATAAGGGCAATCCTTCTGCCAGCCTCCAGACTCTTTTTTAGAAACTCGTAGCCATATAAACTCATTTCTCCTTTCCATTTCCCCCTTACTTTAGGTCAAACAGCATTTTAAAGTCATGTTATTTTATGTAGACAGGGATATTCTGCTGATCCGCATTGAACCTTCTGTATAAGGTCATTTTCCAGTTGCATCATCAGTTGGTAGTTGATAGTGGTCCCTCGGTGCCAGGGAGGCTCATCCCCGGGTGTCATGTCCCATGCTGGGGGGAAGGCATTGCATTTACATGCTGAGTTTGGCTTCGAGACTGGCCACATTTGAGTAACATGAAGGCTGACAGGAGGAACCAAATTACTTCTTAACCACTTCATTACTTAAGTAAATTTAAGTTATATTTTACTATATAATAGACTAATATTTTTATCTAAAATAAAAACTTTCTTTGTGAAAAAGAAAAAATAGCTCTAAGGTCCAGGTTTGCAATACCACACTTGTCTCTAAAGGGTCTAGGTCATAATGCCAGTTGTGTTTATGTTCTATTCACAGTACTCTGATAATTATTGCTCCACTTGGTATGTCCACACAGCCAGCATGCTGCAGCACTGTTGATCATAGAGAGAAGCTTGGAAGGTAGGACCCAGTGTTTCACCAGCCTGGTGCATAGTGCCCTTTGGCACTATGCAATAGTGCCAGCCTAGAGGCAGTATTCATTAGAAATCTGGACATATTGAGCCACTGTCAGCTGCTGGAATTGTCCAACCCTACAACATAAAATACTCTCCTTCCCCTTCAGGAGCATGTCCTGATTTGGTAGATACTTTTATTGTTTTAGGGGTTATCATAACCAACCTAGCCAACAACTCAAATGGATAGGCTCCATGCAGGGCATTTGGGACTAGTTTGAATGCATGTACAAGAGAGTTGAAAATATTGGCCTATCTCTTAATTTTATACAATTTATAAATACATCCAATGCAATGTATAACATATCAAATGAACTTAAATGTTTTTAGTACTTTACTTTTTACTTCAACACGTTTACCATGATAACATTAATTAACAGTTGTTTTACTTTAGCAGTACAGGAACAACTATTCTATTATTTTATGAAAATATAAGATTCTCAATAGAATCTCTGTTATTACCACTTTGAGATGCAGACTGAGGTGGTCTTTCTTTAAATTAATATCTATTTTGGTTTCTAACTAATAATGGATTCCTGGAATTACCCTTTTAAATGCTTGTTTAGAAGATGACTTACAAACTTCTTAAAATTCACCATAATCTCTTAGACTATTTACTTCACATTTAAATAAGCTTATAAGGTACAGTTAGCAAACAATGAGATTTACTTTATCTTTTTAAAGTATTGTCTTACTTTCCTCATTCTGTTCTTTGAAAACTAGTCTTTTCACTTTAAGACAGATCTTTCCTTCTTTAACTTTAATTTCATTAAACAGAAACTTTCAACTGTTATCTTAAAGATTTAGTACATATGTTAATTTATTTTATTAGTATCCTATAAACCTATGGAGATTACACATAAGCCAAATAAAGTGGAAACTATTATAGTCTATGTGAGAAATGTTCTTTTTCCTTCCTTCCCAGGAGAGTAAAAAAATGTCTTCTTTAAAAATGAAATTCTAAAACTGTGGATAATCATAAAGGCATACTGACTGCTAGTTTCTGGAATATGTTGTATTTGTTTAATTTGTTTTAATTATACTTTAGAAAAATCTTTCCATAACTTTCAAGGACTTTTTCCCTTTACTTACTGAAATTTAAAAATCAGATTATTAATTACTCTCATTTTAAATCTGTTAATGGATTTACATTGGGGAATTATAGGACAACTCATGTTTCTTAATTTCCAAGCCTAGTAGATAAAAGTTTTAAGCTAAACTTACATTTTCCTATCTTGTCACACCTAGCCCTTCTACCATAACTCTTGCAAAGAGAAGGCCCTGAGGACTGGGTAGGTCAAAGAGCTTCGGGAAAACATTTTTCCCTTTCCCAATAATTTCTATATTCAGATTTCTATATCACCTTTCCATCCTGCTTAACCTAGTTTGCTCTCCAAGAATATTCATTCACATATATAAATGCATATTTAAACTTTCAAAATTTGAACAGAACTCTTTTAAGAATTTTCAGTTGTTAATTTGATATTATCATCCCATTGTATGAAAATATATGCTAAACAAATAGACACACATAGAATTAGACATAAACACAGAATGCCTTAAGGCTACTTATAAGGTCAAATGTAATATAACATTTAAAAGAGCTCTTTGAAGGCTATTTCTGATTATCTTTATGTGCACTGTTTTGCACACTATTTTCAATCTTTTTAGTTATTGGCTTATAATCAAATTTTTTCCAATGCTTTGAAATACAACCTACATCATTTTCCTTTACTTCAGAGTTCTCCTTATTTCCTGTAGCAGTTTTATATCATTTATGATTTCAAAAAGAAAAATATAGATTAAATTTGTAAACTGGTCTTTTCCTCAATGTGATAACCTTTGATTGTATTAGATTCAGCTGAGATGTCTTTGATTAAATTATGTTAAGAGTAGGGATTTGATTCAATGATGTCAGTAGGGTGTGACACAGGGTTGAGTCCCTGGCCCCTTGATGGGCTATAAAAATGGGCACTCACTCAAGAAGACGCACAGAAAATGACACAGAGCTCTATAGATACAAGAGGAGAGAAATTAGTTTTGATGTTGGAGCCCCAGAGGAAGCTAAGCCATTTGCTATATAGTTTACAGCTGACTTTGTGAAGAGACCAGCGAAGTTGAGCCCCGAAAGAAACAGGACCTATGCCAGCCTACTTATGAGATGGGAAGAAAATGGGATGATGAAGCCTTAAGAGGAAGAAGGAAGGCAGAAATTCTCACAGCATTTGGCAACTATCTTTGGCCAGAAAGTACCTCTTATGGTACCTGAGTAGGACTCTTTGAGGTCTTGTAACTGCAAGCTTCTATCCCCAATGAATACTATTTAAAAAGGCAACAGATTTCTTGTACTTTGTATCTGCACCCCTTTGGCTAACTAAAATATTTCCCATTTTGACTTCAATAGAGGTTGGGTAAGAAACATTATTTCCAGTATATACTCACTAAAGTCACTGAAGTCTCAGGGAAAACTTTTATCTCATGAATGGCTAAAGACATTTCTTTTGGCCTACTATTGTAGAGGTCTTAGCAGCTGTGTGAGAGAGAGAATTTTATTGCCACTGCCAGGGACTGAGTTTGCTGTTAAAACAGACATTAAGAGGCACATTAAGAAGCGGGGACTGGGAAACAGACTTGGCCCAGTGGTTAGGGCATCTGTCTACCACATAGGAGGTCCACGGTTCAAACCCTGGGCCTCCTTGACCCATGTGGAGCTGGCCCATGCACAGCGCTGATGCGCGCAAGGAGTGCTGCCCAGCGCGAAAGTGCAGCCTGCCCAGGAATGGTGCCACACACACGGAGAGCTGACACAACAAGATGACCCAACAAAAAGAAACACATTCCTGTGCCACTGACAACAACAGAAGTGGAGAAAGAAGAAAGACACAGCAAAAAGACACAGTGAACAGACAACGGGGGTGGGAGGGGGGAAGGAGAGAGAAATAAATCTTAAAAAAAAAAAAGTGGGCACTGATCTGTGTCTTACAGTCAAACAGCCTCAGGGGCCCTGCAGTTCATGTATTAATAGGAATCTCAGGGCCTCCCAGCAGCTGAGTAAGGAACAAACCTCCAGGCCTGGCCAAAGGACCTCACTAATAAAGCAAAAGAGGACAGAGACAGGCCTTTGAATTAAAAAGCCTAGACTCACCAATTTTCATAGGGTTTCAGTGAGCATGACTTGCCTCTTTGTCTCCTGGCCAGCTTGCCAAATATGTTAGTGGAATGCTCTGGTTTATGGGCTTCTAGGTTCTTGGCTATGTCACATAAAAGAAATTAAGGACACGCCATAGGGCAGGGAAGAGAGTAAAGAGTTTATTAAGAAAGAAGAAAACTAGAAATGAGATAAGTACACAGCCCAAGACGTGTGTGGGTATGTTACAGGGTGAGGTGCACACATCGGGCCCCAAGTTAGGCCTTTTTAAAGCCTTTCTTCCCTTTCCTAATGTTAGGGAAGGAACCCCAGCTGTTTGCTTTTCTGTTTGGTTGACCCACTTAGCTCTCAGAGGGTCAGTGGGGAATCCTGTTGTTTGGAATTATCTGGAGCTTCCCTTTTACTCCAAATAGTGTTCCAAATGGGACTTCATGGCCAGGGTCTAGGTAGAATTTTTCTGACTTTGTTTTTCATAGCAAGGGTTTTCCAAGCAGAGACTCTTGGCTATGTTCTCTGCCAGGTCCAAACTGCCTATCCTAACCTGTCTCACATGTGTTCTCCATTCCCTGTGGACAAGACCAAATCACCTATACCTTAGGCCACCTTGGTCACATTCTTGGCAATTGCTCTCAAGAAACCAACTGACACTTTCAGCAACTCTGGTGTCCCTGTGCAAATGAAGGAGAAACTACAAACAACCTGGGAAACAGACTCAAAGACACATAGGAGGGTCCCATCAGTCATCCCACACTGGCTGGCAGGACCTGGGTAGTAAGAGACCACAACAGTTTGTTGCCAGTGGCTGCCACATATCCTGAAGCAACCTTAGCTGATTTGAGGCTCCACCCTAGGGCCTTCCTCTCTGGACCCCTTCCAAGCACGAGCTCCTGGCTCACCAGTCCTTCTCCACTGGCAACTCTCTTCCTTGCCTTCTGGTCACCTTCCCACTCAGAAGGTCATGTCATGGCCTCTACCCCATCTGCCTGCATCCCTGGGCCTCCTTCCTTCTGGATGGGAGAGCCCAGGGTAACTGAATATCAGCTGTATTCTGGGATATCTTCTCAGGGATGAGAGGAAAGTGGACTGAGTGGCTTGCTCTCATGGAATTTAGACTCCACTGGGTAGAGACCAAAGAGAAGCAAAGCAGGGAGTCACTTAGCCATTTAGTAAGTAGTTTGTATTGCCAGTTCTGCAAATCTAAGGATGGTTGTCATCTGTTAGAGCAAAACTCTGAGAAGAGTGGGTATGCATCAAATATTAGAGGTGAAGAACTAAGGTTTGTTTCTTTCCACCCACTCTGATATAAGGAGTCTAATTCATAAAAACTTACCATGGACTGGGCTCTGCTTTCCTGAGCTAGATGCAAATGCTCAAAATATTACTTTGTCTTTGGCACTGGACAGGTTAACCATAAAATTCTTGATGCCAAACTCTTTGCCTTTATCTTGCTTGACATTCATGGAGTATCTTGGATTTGTGTATTCAGGTCTCCCATCAGATTTGGGATGGAAGATTTTCTGTCATTGTTTCTTTAAGCAAATATTCTGGTCATTTATCTATCTCTGCTTCTTCTGGGACTCCTTTTTTACATATTTTGGCATATTCTATGGTATTCCTCAGGTTACTTAGACTCTGTTCATTTTTTTATTCCATTCTTTTTTCTTCTGATCTGTCTCCTGGACAATTTCAATTGTTTTTTCTTTGAGGCCACTGATACTTTCTTTAGCCTCCTCCAATCTGCTCCTGAAATTCAGTTCAATCTTCTTTTGAATTACTCAGTTCAGTTATTGTCCTGATGAATTCCCAAATTTTAATTTGGCTCTTTGTAATTTTCTATCTTAGTATTGAAAATTTCATTTTATTTTATATTGCTTTCTTGATTTTAGTTTTTCTACAAATTTTCATTTATTTCATTGATTCTATTTATAAGAGTTGCTCTAAGTTCTTTGAGTAGTAATTCAAGATACTGTACTTAATTGGTAATATTTTCCATTAATTTATTTTTCTCCTCTGTACCATGCTTTCCTGTCTTTATGTATATTTTGTATATTTGAGTTGAGAGCTGAATATTCTGAAAATTGTATGTTTGTCACTCTAGAAATCAATTTCTCCTAGTTTTCAATTCACAATCTAAGAATAAGAATGAAACATAGCAAGGGAAAGAGAGAAATAAGTGGACAAAGAGAAAAGTAAGTATACTAACAATTAGATAAAAACAGCACACATGAAAGAAAAAAATTTAAGTGCACTGTCTCTGCAAGTCTCTTATGTGCTGGTTGAAAGACAAAAGCTATGCTTTCAAGGCCAAAATGTAGGCCAGCATCCCCGCCCATCCCTTAGGGATCAGACACAACCAAAACTATAAAGCAAATTAAGACAACACAGGCAAAATATAAAGTAAAGAGAAAGAGGTGTACTTGTTCTTCATGTCCATGTAGATTCTGGTATAAGGTCAGAAAATATTGCTTCTGTGGGAAACTGAGGTTAGCATCTGCAAAGAGCATGCAGGTTTCTTCCAGAATAAAGAAAACAATAAAGAGAATGTGGAAACCAAGCCAAAGAAATGTGAGCCTGGTCTTTAAGTCCTGGAAAATGCTGATATGAGACCTGAAGATACCTGTTGCTGATAGGGCTGAAACCAAGATCAGAGACTATACCATTTCAGACAAAGAATTACCCACACAGAGAATGAAAAAATACACTAACTCTTTATGTCTAGGTGGATGTTGGTGGGAGCCTTTCAATACAAATGTCCAGAGGGCTTGAGGCCAGCTTCCAAAAGCTGGGCCCTTCCAGATCTACTAACATGGTCTCAAGTCTCAACTCCAAGTTTGAGAGGAAAAGGTTTCTGTTGCTTGTCTTGGAGCACCTGGATGCTCCTGGGTGCTGAACAGCCCAGCAGAAGCAAGTCATTTCTGCAACTGCTGCTGCAGGGCTGGGCAATGGAGGCTGGTCAGTGGTTCCTGCTTTCACTTACAAATGCTGAACTCTGCAGCCTCTAACTTCCTCTGTCACCCCTGCCATTCTAGCCCAGAGTTATCACCCAGTTTATTTCAGCCTTTTTTTTAAGCTCTCATTTTTATAGTGGAGGATCTTTGTAAACATTCCTGTTCTACTATTCTGTGCCTGACAACCATGAGATAAGAAACTGAGCTGCAGAGCAAAAAAGACATTTAATTTGGGGAACGCACATTCAGGTAATAACCCAAACCATGTCGTGTCTTGGCATTTCTAAGGAAGGGTTTTTAAAGAGAAAGAAGATTTCATAACTTTTCTTTGGTTGGTGGATATTTGTAGTTCTCCAAATGTCCATCGGTTTAATAGTTCACTGAGTTCTTTATCTTGTGGTTTGTTTGTGGTTCCAGATGTCCCTAGGGTTTTGAGGAATATTGTTGCTTAAGGCTTTGCACACTTTAGTAGTTTGTGATATCTAGCTGACATTTGTCTAAGAGTAATATCCAGAATGACTACTTGAATCCATTTTAATCTCTTACCCATAGTAACTCTATTTTGTTTTATTTCTTTTTACAAACACAAGCTTTAATCTAAATATTCAACAGAATAATTAAATGGATCATTATCTATTCATAAATGGAATAGTCCTCAGCATTATAACAGGATAAATGGCTAATTCATACAATGCTGATGAACATCACAAACAATATATATGTAAAAGAAACCAGACCCCAGTGTACCGTGCATATCACTTCTCATCATGATGTTCAAGAATAGCCAAAATTGACCTGTGGTGAGGGAAATCAGAATAATGTTTGCTTGTGAGAGGTGGGGTCAAAGGAGAGGGGGACAAGGGAAGCTTCTGGAATGATGGAAATAATTCAGTTTTTATTTGGGTATGGGTTACTTATATGTGTGCATTCCCCAAAACTCCAATTGTAATCCTAAGAGCCTCTAAAAAAACCATGCTTTTCAATGTATATATACTTTTCAACTCAATTAAAAACATTTAAGGAGTTAAACTATACAGCAGAAGCCCTTCCATTGCGGCCCCTGAAGGAGTGATTGTCACTCACCAAAAATTCAAAGGAGATGGAAATGAGCTATAGACCAAGCACCCCTCCGCTGCACATGGTGAAGAGGTATTACCATTCCCTGACATCCATAGAGGCCAGATGTAGAGTACAATGGAGCCCACACATGGTACATGCAAAAACATGAAGATTATATATTAAGCAAACCCACTGTTCAGCAAAGCAACCCCATCCTCTTGGCACATACACTGTTGGGAATCTAGACCATGAGGACCAGGATGGGATGAAAAATTTTCACTCTTTGAAACTCGGGGACATAATATGTTGGTACTCACGCCTGTCCTCTCTGAGCCACTGCCCACTTGACTTGCCACTCTGGTTAGTCCAGACCATCAGGGTAGTTGTCTTTTTTTTTTTTTTTTAAGATTTATTTATTTATTTAATTCCACACACCCCCCCCCCCCCCCATCTATTCTCTGTGTCTATTTGCTGCGTCTTGTTTCTTTGTCCGCTTCTGTTGTCAGCGGCGCGGGAAGTGTGGGCGGCGCCATTCCTGGGCAGGCTGCACTTTCTTTCGCGCTGGGTGGCTCTCCTTACGGGATGCACTCCTTGCGCGTGGGGCTCCCCTATGCGGGGGACACCCCTGCGTGGCAGGGCACTCCTTGCGCGCATCAGCATTGCACATGGGCCAGCTCCACACGGGTCGAGGAGGTCCAGGGTTTGAACCGCGGACCTCGCATGTGGTAGACGGACGCCTTAACCACTGGGCCAAGTCCGCCGCCGGTAGTTGTCTTTTGAGCCGACCTCCCCTGCAAGGACATCCCAACACACACACTTTGGATCTCTGAGGCACATATATCTGCTGACCTTATTGTTTTCTCACTTTCTCTGCTCCTTCACTCTTACTCTTTCTAGCATGGATTGTCCCTAGTGTGACACCATGGTAGAGTGGTTGCTGCTCATCTGCCAGGGTCCAGGATAAATTTGTTGTTCCTGTTTCTGTCATTGAAGAAATGGGCACCACCTCTTCAAGAACTGCCTGGACATCGGCCCTCCGTGAATTCATGTTTATCAGGACAGAGAGCTGCCTTGGAGGGCCAAGGCTCTGGAGGTGAACAGGCTGGATGATACGCCCAGAAACACAAAGATGCCACATTCTAGACAATTAACTACAGATAAAGGGTATCTCTCTGCAAAGTCTGTGAGGAAGTGTTACTGCAAGCAGAGCTCATTTCCAAAACAAGGGCCCATTGATCCAGGACTACAAAGAGCAAACATGTCTCTCAATGACAAGGTAATTTATTGCAAGTGCACAAGCAAAGAATTGGAGTAATCTTCCGAAAGCTACTTCAAAATGAAAATGGGGGATAGTATTTTTAAAGGCAAAGAAAGAGAAAATGTGTAGGTAGAAGGAAAACAAAGGGGAAAGCCAAGTGATGGTATGATGCTGGGCCGGTGCAAGGAGGGTACGTGGAATTTGCCAGTATTGCATTGTCTCAAGCATGTTCAATTGTTATTGATTTCTGTAGCTAATAAAGCACACTTTAGATATTTTTGTGCCAACAGCTCAAGGATATCAAGATTTTGGTCCTCAAAAAAGTTGTAGATTTACTAGGTCATAAATTGCTCCTGGTACCATTCTGTCTAGGTTTGCTTTAAGACATTACTTTTTTATTTTTTTATTTTTTTGACGGCAATGTTTTTATTTTAATTATTACTCATACCACTTAAAATTTATTTTTTTAAAGAAGCTTTCTATTACACAAGTGCTATATCAAAAATATTCCCATATACCTCACCCTCTTCCCCTCCTCTACTCTCCCCCATTAGCATTTTTCATTATTGTGGTACATTTGTTACAACTGATGAACACATACTGAAGCATATTATTACTAACCATTTCTATATTTTACAGGTTACACTTTGCATCATACAATTTTATAAGTGTTGTTACAATGTAGAGTAGCCTGTACCCATCATTGCAAAGTCATGCAGGGCAATTTCAATGTCCAAAAATCTGCCGTAATATACCAGTTCTTCCCTCTCCTTTCCATCAGAACGTCTGGTACTCAATGCTTTTTTTTTTTTACTTTTTAAAGATACAAAGATCACACAAAATATTACATTAAACAATATAAGAGGTCCCCATATAGCCCATTTTCCACCACCCCCACGTCTAACACATCAACAACCTCTTTCATTAATGTGGCACATTCATTTCATTTGATGAATACATTTTGAAGCACTACTACTTAGCATGGATTATAGTTTACATTGTAGTTTACACTCTCTCCCAGTCCATTCAGTGGGTTATGGCAGGATATATAATGTCTTACATCTGTCTCTGCAATATCATTTAGGACAACTCCAAGTACCAAAAATGTTCTGATATCACATCTTTTCTTCCCTCTCCCTGTTCTCACCAATTCCTGTAGCCACTGTCTCCACATCAATGACATAATTTCTGCCATTGCTAGAGTCACAATAATTCTATAGACTACCAGTAAGCCCACTCTAATCCATACTTTATTCGTCCTTCCTGAGGGCCCAGAGATGGTGATGTCTACTCCACCTCTAAATTAAGAGGGACCTTAGATTCCACATGGCTGATGGATGTGATTCTCCTCTTTGCAGTTGTAGACTCTTGTGGTTCCCTGGTGTTGTGGTTGACCATTCTCACATCCCTGTTTGCTGATGTGGGTAAGTCCAATGAACTGGAGAGTAGTTCCTGCAACTGTGCTGAGGTTCAGGGCCCAGCCAGCACATGGACAGTCCAAGGATTCAAGTCTTCTGAGCATACACCAACCACAGGTTCAATAAAAATGACAGAAAGGGCCTGTGTATAGAGGTCACATCTGAGTCCAACTCCATCACACTCAGGAGCACAAATTCCACTGCCAAGACACTGAACTCCAGAGTGATCTGCCATGACAATAGGACCTGGTATGAGATATTATCTTAAACATATATATATAAAAAAAGAGAAATTCTGGTTAATATCCTTCAGGGAACTAAGTGCAAAGAGTAAACTTGTAAAATTAGATTAGTAGAATATTAGCTTATTTATTGTATTAGAATTTTCAATGTTTTCTTAATTGAAGAAATTTTTAGTAAGCACATTTTTCCAGCTATCAAATCTTTCCTTGTCTTTACCCTCTTCTTATTGTTATAAAGATATATTTTGTAAATATTCTTCATATAAGGAAAATGAGCAAAGTTCTCCTCTTCTGTAGTTATTTCCTACTGTTTAGGGGTGAAGGAATTTTCATAACATTTTGGAGGATGCTCTTGCTCTGTACATAAATTTTCAAAGGCAATTTAAGAAAAAAAGAAAAGTTTATGGCAAGCAAATTTAAGGCATTATTTAAGAAATCCATTCTTTTCTGTCATAGACAAGTTCATTAACTTGGAAAATGAATCAGTTTTGCCAAGACTTTTAACATGTTCAATACCGTGACCCAATATACAGGAAATATTATATTCATCAGGTACAGTACTTAATAATGAGCAATGCACAAGTTTTTCTTTGAACTGCAGTTAATATAGCTAAGCTTCAGATTTGCAATACCATATATGTCATCTCTCCACAGGAGCAGGCCATAACACCTATTGTGTCTGTTAGGTTTTACTCACATTACTCTGGTAACTATTGCCCCACTTGCTATAATCTTCACACAGCCAGCATACTGCAGCACAACTATTGTTAGAGAGCAAGCCATCTCTAACTGGCAGAGATGCAGGTGTTTGAGGCAGTCATGTAGTTCTACCTACTTCAGGAGCATGATCACATGATGTGACAGATCCTTCTATTGCTTTGAGAGTCATAATGACCAAACTAACAAATAACTGAAATGGAGAGGCACCATACACACCACTGGGGGCCTTGTTTACATGCATAAGAGTTTGACAAAACTGAAGTCCACATCCCTTTTAATTTGTAACCTATCATATAAATTTAACTTTTATTTATCTTTTTAAAAAAGACACATAGATCACAGGCAATGTTACATTAAAAAATGAGGTTCCCATATACCCCACTCCCCACGTCTGCCACTTCTCCCACATCCACTTCTTCATTAGTGTAATTTATTTTTAATACTTCATTTTTTACAAAGTGAAAGCACAAATCTTTTGCAATAATTTGAAATGAAAAGATACTTTTAAGGGTTTGATTTTGAGAAAGCAAAATTCTAAAAGTTTTCAGGTTTAAAAATTATGTTCTTTTAAAAGAGAGAAGATCTATTTATCTTAAACAAAGGACATGATAAGGTTAAAGTACAAGAAGCTATTTTGATAAAACTGATTTTCTGCTTCATATACTTATTATTCAGGAGAAAAGCTTACTCTTTATAACCTTTTATTAAAACAGACTAATAACTTAAGAAACTCAACAGAGAAAGAGCCAACTTTCAGTTTTCCATCAGTTTACTCTTTTTTAAAGATTTATTTTATTTATTTCTCTCCCCTTCCCCCGCCCCCCCCCCCCCATTGTCTGCTCTCTTGTGTCCATTCCCTGTGTGTTCCTCTATGTCCACTTGCATTCTCGGTGGCACCAAGAATCTGTGTCTCTTTTTTGTTCCATCATCTCTCCATGTGTGCAGCACCGTTCCTGGGCGTGCTGCATTTTTTGCACAGGGTGACTCTCCTTGCGGGGTGCACTCCTTGCATGTGGGGCACCCCTATGTGGGGGGCATCCCTGCATGGCATGGCTCTCATTGCACATGGCAGTGCTGCACATGGGCCAGCTCACCACATGAGCCAGGGAGTCCTGGGTTTGAACCCTGGACCTCCTATATGGTCGGTGGATACTCTATCAGTTCAGCCACATCCACTTCCCCATTATATTATTTGGTACTGTCTTTTAAAACATTATATATAGACCTACCAAATCTTACGTAATTTTGACTACAAAATTTCTTTTTTGTGAATCATCTGCCCAGTCTGTACTTTTTCAGGTTTTATCCCACACTTTAAGCTTTCTTAATAAAATTTTAGGACAAAATTTCTTTTTCCATAGTAATAATAAAAAACAAATTCTATATATCTTACATGCTTAAGTTACCAAAATGATTTTGGAAACTGTCTCCAAGTATATCTCTTAAAACATAAAATTACAATCAAAATTAAACTTGTTAGAATAATGGTTTAACTTGGTTGTATGCAAACATGATGTCTCTTCATTTCAACTACATAATAGTATGCAATACTGAAACACTGATAGTTCATAGGGGATGTTTTACAGAAGTAAATGCTTTCCTTAGTTTACTACTTTAGTAGTATTTCAAAGTGATATATTATGAATATTTACAAGGACACATTTATCAAGAAGTTCTCTGGAAAAAAATTTAGGAGTCTTGGTTGCTCTTAGGCCTAAACCATGACTAAATTGCAGGCTTACAAAAGCAGGTAGCATTTTTCTATTTTTTCTCTTTTTCTTCAATAGAACTGTCCAGTTCAATAGCTACTAAGCTTTAACAGCACAAATTTTATTTTATTTTTATTTTTTGTTTTATTTTTTAGGAGGTACCAGGGATTGATTCTGGGACCTCATTATGTGAAGAAGGCACTCAACCACTGAGTTAAAACCACTCCCCAGCATCAATTTCATTAATGTGGTCATCTAGATCACATTAGAATTAACATGGAAACAGAGCAAAGGACATTAATCTTGCTAACTTTTTACACTTCTCCAGCAGTTTAACTAATTCTATTTGTGATTTCT
Source organism: Dasypus novemcinctus (assembly GCF_030445035.2). Taxonomy (NCBI): domain Eukaryota; kingdom Metazoa; phylum Chordata; class Mammalia; order Cingulata; family Dasypodidae; genus Dasypus; species Dasypus novemcinctus. The sequence goes on along the minus strand of NC_080694.1, from coordinate 7,424,943 downwards.
TTTGCAAAACAAATCCATTTGCAAGACAGTATTGCCAAGACACATCTTTAGGTTACTTTTCACTGTCATCCAATTTATACTGTGGCCATCCAACATTGCAATAGAAAATAATTTTCTTTTTCGTAAGGGGGTGCCATCCAGGTTTCAACCAATCTTCCAATTTACAACCAAGAGGAGGTATAGCTGGCACATTCTAAGAGTTTCTCATGGCAAGGCAATACTGACAGAAAAGACAAAGACAGAATATGAAGCACTGGACCTCCTCAAAGTAACCAGGTTTCCAACTTCAAAATACAAAATCAACAGGCAAACCCTAAATCTGATTTGTGAGGTCCTAGGCATGAGCAGACCGACAAAGTAAAAATAGACACGAACCAGAACAGAAAGAATTTTACACACTTACCTAGCACAGGGGAAATCCCAAATTCAGAATCACCTTCACACAAAGCACCCTGGGTCTGCCAAATCAGAAACCTCACCCAGAACCTCCAGCCGTGGTCATCCAGGGAATTCCCCAGGCAGCTGCTAAGTACAGAGCTGGGGGACTCAGGAAAACCCCATGTTGACAACACATGGATCAGGCTGCTACAGGGCCTGCATCACAGAGCACTGTGTCTCCTGGTTGGCTCACCTAATGGTTACCATAAGCATTGCTCATTGCCAATAGAAGGACCCATGTAATACAACACCACAAAGAAGAAATATGTCTCTCAGTGGAAAGATGATTTATTTTGAGTGCACAAATAAGGAATTGGGAGAATCTTCCCCATACCAGTTGACAGTGAAAATGGAAGATAATATTTTTATAGGCAAAAAAGAGAAAAGGGTAGGTGAAAAGAAAAGTATAAGAAAAAATGTGATACCGGGGTCTTTTGAGGAGGGTACATGCAATTTGTCAGTACTGCATTGTCTCAAGCACATTCAGCTTATCTTTTATTTCAGTGACTAATAAACCATAGTTTAGATATTGTGCCAACTACTCAGGGATATCAAGCTTTTTGTCTCCAAGAAAAGTTACAGATTTACTGCTCATAAGGTTCTCCTGACATCCTTCTCCCTTGTTTTGCTTTAGGACATTATCTTATTCCTTTAAATAAAACTGAGAAGGTCTGGTTTATATCCTTCAGAGAATGAAGAGCAAAGAGTAAATTTCTAAAATTAGATTAACAGAAAACTACCTTAATTAACGTTTTAGAAATTTCAGAGTTGTTTAAGTGAAGAAATTTTTAGTAAACATATTTTCCAGCTAACTGGAAGAGGGATGAAACTCAAAAAGTAAGCTCTGAACAGGGTAAAAGTGCAAGCCTCCAGGGGAAAGATGGGCCATGAACGAGCAGTGCACCCTTCTATAGATATCAAAGAGGTCCATTGCCCCCACATTGCCTGTGACTGTCCTTGTTAACTAACATCTTTAGTTTTCAGGTCCCACTCAGACCCTGGAACCAGAGCTATGGATGAGGGTATCCATTCCTCCACATCCTCTCCAACACTTGTAGTCATCATTTTTTAATAGCCACCAGTCTATTGGGAATAAGGTGATATCTCATTGTAGTTTGGATTTGCATTTCACTAATATCTAGTGATGTTGAGAATCTTTTCATGTGTTTTTTAAACCATTTGTATTTCTTCTCTGGAGAAGTGTCTGTTCAAATAAGTTGCCCATTTTTTTAATGGGTTGCTTGTCTTTTTATTTATGAGGTATAGGATTTCTTTATATATGCCTGATATTAGGCTTCTATTGTATGTATCATATGTATGCTTACATAAGATACTGAGTATTTTCTCTCATTGAGTAGGCTGCCTTTACACTTTCTTGAAAACACTCCTTTGAGGTACAAACTTTTTTTAATTTTGAGGAGGTTCCACTTACTTTTTTCTTTCATTACTTATGCTTAGGAATAAAGTTCATGAAAACATTTCCTAATACAAGATCTTGTAGATGCTTTCCTACATTATCATCAAAGGTCTTAAAGGTCTTGGCTCTTATATTTAGATATTTGATCCATCTTGAGTTAATTTTTGTATCATGTGTGAGATGGTGCTCATCTCTCAGTCTTCTGGATATCGATATCCAGTTCTCCAAGCACCATTTGTTGAAGAGGCCATTCTCTCCCAGTTGAGTGAGGTTGGTGGCCTTGCCAAATATCTTTGACTGTATATGTGAGGATCTATATCAGAACCCTCAAATTGGGTCCATTGGCCAGTATGTCTATCCCTGTGCCAATACCATGCAGTTTTGACCACAGTAGCTTTTTAGTGTGTTTTAAAATGAGATAGTGTGATTCCTCCAAATTTGTTTTTCTTTTTCAATAAGTCTTTCTCTATTTGGGCCATGCTGTTCCAAATAAATTTCCTAATTTGCTTTTCCAATTCAGTGAAAAATGCTGTTGTAATTTTCACTGGGATTGCTTTAAATTTGTAAGTCAATTTGGGGACGATAGACATCTCAATGATTTTCAGTTTTCCTCTCCATGAACACAGAATATCTTCCATTTGTGTAGGTCTTGTTTGATTTCCTTTAACAGTGTCATGTGGTTTTCTGTATACAACTCCTTTACATCTTAAGTTTACTCCTCAGAATTTGATTCTTTTAGTTGCTATTGTAAATGGGATTTTTTTCCCTTGATTTCCTCCTCATGTGGCTCACAATTTCTGTACAGAATACAGAAAGTCTGCTAAATTTTACTCATTGATCTTATAACTACCTTTTTATTGACCTCTTTTATAAACTCTAGAAGCTTTGTTGCATTTTTCTCAGGGCTTTCTATGTATAGGATCACGTCATCTGCAAGTAGTGAAATTTTTACTTCTTTCCTTTCCAATTTGGATATCTTTTATATCTGTAACTTGCCTAAGTGTTGAGCAAGTACTTCCAACACAATGTTCAACAGAAGAGGTGACTCATTGCATCCTTGTTTTGTTCCTGATCTCAGAAGGAAACCATTAGGATTCGCCATTGAATATGGTGTTAGGTGTGGGTTTTTCATATACATCCTCTATCATGTTGAGGAAGTTTAATTCCATTCCTATCTTTTGAAGTGTTTTTATCAGGAAAAGGTGCTGTGTTTTTTAAAATTCTTTTACTGCATCTATAGAGATGATGAAGTGATTTTTGTCTTTCAATCTGTTTATGTGGTGTATTACACTGGTTGGTTTTCTTATGTTGAGCCATCCTTGCATATTAGGGATGAAACTACTTGGATCATGATATATAATTCATTTGATATGTTGTTGAAAACAATTAGCAAATATTTTGTTAAGGAGTTTAGCATCTAGGTTCATTAGCAAGATTGGTTTATAGATTTCATTTCTTATGGCATCTTTGGCTTCAGTATTAGGTGATGTTGGCATCATAGAATGAGTTAGGCAATGTTCCCTCCATGTCGATTTTTTTGGAAGAATTTAAGCAGGATTGTTTTAGTTCTTTCCTGTATGTGGTGTAGAATTGACTTGTGAAGCCATCTGGTCCTGGTCTCTTCTTAGTTGGGAGGTTTTTGATGACAAATTCAATCTCATTACTTGTGAATGTTCTGTTGAGTTCATAATTTCTTCTTTCATTAATGTAGGCTGCTTGTGTATTTCTAGGAATTTTCCATTTCCTCTAAATTATCCACTTTATTGGCATGCTTTTTTCAAAAGTATCCTCTCATACTCCATCTATGGTGTCAGTCAGAAGTCTCACAGCAGTTCCTATTGCTAGGTGCAACATAAATCAGGCATAGCACAAGCTTAAAATTCAATAAAACAGAAATGTTAGGCATGAAAAAATTTGACCTCAGTGATCAAGCATCCCTTCCTATTTCCTCCATTCATCTTCCTAACTCAAAATATTCACAGTTGCCAATATTTGAAATGGGAGACTTTTTAATGAAAGAACTTGACAAAAGTTAAAATTTTCCCTGGGAAGCAGATGTGACTCAAGCAATTGGGATTCTGTCTACCATTTGGGAGGCCCCAGGTTCAGTTCCCACAGCCTCTTGGTTAAGACAACCTCACCTATGCTATGGAAAGCTTACAGCCCACTCTGCAGAGAGATGGCACAGCAAGTTGATGCAACAAAGGAGGAGACATGGGAGAGACAGTGAGAGATGCAGCAGACCAGGGAGATGAGGATGCTCAAGTAACTGATTGCCTATCCCCCACACTAGAAATCCTGAGATCAGTTTCCATGCCTCCTAAAGAGAAAGATGAGAAGAAAAAAAGACAAGCAGACATGAAAAGCACATACTGCAAATGGGCACAGAGAACACAAACAACAAGTGGGGAATAAAAGAGGGGGGAAAGTTTAAAATTTTCCCTGATTTTAGAGGAAATAGAAATCAAAGGGCTGGGAAGAAGATGGGCAGATTTAGAACCACATGGATACTGGGTTGGCACTGAGAGAAAGGTGGGCAGACCAAGCCTGCATGGATATAAGGTGGGACCTTAGTTACCCCAAAGAATCCACTGACCCACATGAGCTGGGGGTTTTTTACCTTCTGACACTCATTGCCCTTTTGGTCCAGCCCCCATCTTTCTGGCAGTCTTGAAGGCTTCCTGGACACAGCTGGAATGCAAATTTTAGCTGAGGGTGTCCTCACATGCTGGTAGTCATTTCTATACTTCTGAAAGAGATGAGATGCTACTGCAGGGTATGAACATAGCCTGGAATTGTGTGTGTGGGTTGGAAGTGTGTGTGGAGGGAGAATAATGGATCAGCTCTACATGACCACAATAGGGACCTGGAAGTATGCTCAAGGCCCAACCTTCCTCCTAGGGGAAATTCCTCTCAGCAGTCCCAGGAAACCTCCTAGAAGGGGATCTGAAGGATGGAGCTGGATGTTTATTTTCACCCAGGAGCCCTTCCAATCCCAGCGCCAGCAAAGCCCAGTTGGCAGCACACTACTATCTTCGGCCACCTCTACCACCTTCTGCTGAGGCTTACAGCTGAGATCCACCTGCTCACCAACTCATCCCCAGCACAGAGGAGGGCCTGGGAGATCAGCAGATGTCCTGAGAAATAAGGCAAGTGGCAAGCTGAAGAGACATTCAGGAATGAGGCTTTTCATGCAAGTGACCAATGGACAGGAAGGAAGGACTAGAACAAGAGTGGGGGTCTGGTGGGGTCCTGGAGGGTGGTGTCCACTGCTTGTAAGAGGTAGGGTAGGAAGCTTTAACCACCAATAATGCAGTGGGCATTGGACAGACTCCCTGGGCCTGGTTGAGCTGTGGAGGCACTGGCTGAGGCTGTCATGACAGGCATTCCTCCTGGCCATGTCCAACCACAACGCTTCTATCTCCTGGCACTTCCCACACCCTCTTTCTGCCACTGGCAGTAAGAGGAACTTCTGGCACTGTTCAGGTGACTCCACCCTCCACCTCAGCCTGAATCCCCCTGAAAAGGTAAACCCCTCTGCCTCCCCTTTGTGGCTTTTGAGGACCCATGGGCAGATGTTCCGGTTTCAGTCCCAGACCTGAATCTGATGACCTGGCCACAGTCAGGCATGCCCTTGCCTCACAACTTGAGTCTCTAGCCCCTTTTGCCACCATCCTGAGTTGCACTCCAATCAGAGTTGCAGCATTTCTGGTCCTCTTCTCTGATAAGGTTTCTCCCTTCTATGGGCTAAGCCAGAGGTTCACACTGGCTGCTGTCTGGATGCAAACTCATGTGACTCAGGGAAGCTGGTGTGCTGAGTTGGTATGCTAGATCAGTCTTACAATGCACTTTCACTGGGCATCTTGGGGCTATCCAGGGTTTAGGGTTTGGGTCAATACAGGTACCCCCGCACTGCTGCCATGCACCTCCTTTGGTGGCATCCAAAGGCTGCCCAGGGATGCTTTGGCCTTGGCAGTTAAGGGGCCTGCCCATATCTGGCACGATGGTGGTACAAGAGTGGGAGGCACTAGGGATAAGGAAGTCTGGAGGTTGGCAGTTTAAAATAATCATTTATGTTGAAAAACTGAGAATCCAGTGATATTTAAAATATAGAATACTTTTTTTATATGACTTTTCCAATTTTTTTAAGTTCTTAATTAGAAAAACTTCCATAAAAATAAAATACTGTAGATCATTAGATTCAGGTGATAATCTTTGGCTTACTTCTAACCTAAGTTGCAACTTAGCCTAGTGTTGTAGGGAGCTGAAGAGTTACCTCCTGAGAGCCTCCATATTGCTCAAATGTGGCCACTCTTTAAGCCACACACAGCATATGACTTCATTACCTTCTCCCCAGTGTGGGACATGACTACCAGGGATGAGCCTCCCTGGCACTGGCAGATTTATACCAAGCACTGGCTGGTAATGTAACTGGAAACAGATATTGAATAAAACGGGGAAAGGTAAAGACAAATTGGTTTATATGCTAAGAAACTTAAAATTTTGTTGAGAGGTCATCAGAGAGGTATCACTTATGCACTTCTCAGCAGGATCTCATAGACTTCCAAAGTGGATACTACCCCAAATAGTAGGGCTCCTGAGATCTCTGGAGACACCTGGATCCTACAGTCAAGGCAGATAGCTCTGGAGCTTGGTGCCTTGTCAGTGGGCCCTACTTTGGAGTTTTTGGTCCAGAGTGCAACAGTGGACTCAGATGTGACTTCTCTACACATGACTCTTCTGTCCCTTTTATTTGAACCTATAGTTGGTGCTGGAGTTGGTAGGGGTTTTTTTTTGCCCATAGTGCTTGATATTTGATTCTACTTATTCTAAGTCTTTAAAATTGTCCAGTTTAAGCTAGCAAATCATGCCAGGGCCTCATTAATGGGGTATAGATTTTCTTCCAGGAGTTAGGGTACAGAGAGTACCCAAAGCAGTTTTGTTCATGCATTTCCATACATGCCTGTATGGTGCTCATCGGTGTACCTTCCACAGAGATGTCTCTTTCAATCTCCATTTTCCTGTGTCTTTGTCTGGCCATACCTGAGTTTGAAAGCAGGCTCTTCTACCTGAATTCACTTATGAAAAGCCCCTAACAAACCCTCTATTTCCTTGTAACAGCTGACAGGGAAAAATATGTTTGTTCTCCTCTCAGTCAGCTACAGTGAACTAGGAATTTAAGCCAGTTAAATATCTTTGGGCACTACAGTGAAGCCCTTCCCAGATGCCATGAGTGTTTGGTAACTCAACATTTGTTGTTTTGAGTTCTTTATCTCAATGTCCCTCACCTTCTTGGAAGTTGTGAGGCACAGTTCCGGTCTGCTGACACGCAATGCAGGACACTTGGACAGCTTTTGGCTCTTTGTCCATTACATTTGCGAGAGAGTTCAGACCTTCCTGCCTAATCAAATGCCATTTTCCCAAAATTCTGGCTTCAGTATATATTTTTTAAAAGAAATAATTCTTCTATAAGCAACACATTTAATATTTTTACATTTTTTCTCTATTTTTTTAAACTGTTACATTAAAAAAATATGAGGTCCCCATATACCTGACACCCCCTTCGTACCACTCTGCCCACATTAAGAGCCTCATTTCATCATTGTGGGACATTCACTGCATTTGGTGAATACATTTTGGAGCACTGCTGCACCACATGGATAATGGTTTACATTGTAGTTTACACTCTCCCCCAGTCCATCCAGTGGGCCATGGTAGGACATACAATGTTCAGCATCTGTCCCTGCAGTACCACCCACGACAACTCCAAATCCTGAAAATGCCCCCACATCATATCTCTTCTTCCCTCTCCCTACCATCAGCAGCTACCATGGCCGCTTTCTCCAAATCAATGCTACTATTTCTTCCATTACTAATCACAATAGTTCCATAGTAGAATATCAGTAAGTCCACTCTAATCCATACTATATTCCTCCATCCTGTGGACCCTGGGATGGTTATGTCCACTCCACCTCTATTTCGAGAGGGGGCTTAGATTCCACATGGATAATGAATGCAATTCTTCTGCTTGCAGTTGTAGGCACTCTTGGCTCCCTGGTGCGGTGGTTGACCTTCTTCACCTCCCTGTTAGCTGGTCGGGGTAAGTCCAATAAACCAGAGGGTAGGAGTTTCAAGTCACTGAGGCTCAGGGCCTGGCTGTCACATGGACATTTAATTTTGATTGAGAAAGATAATGAAACAATCTGTGCAAATATAGTGAGAATCTTAATTGAATCATGTTTGAGAAGGTAACTGGATTCAACATACCAATAACGAAATATGAAATACTTATAAAACAGAAAAAATATATAGAAAATGAGTATTTAAAAAAAAAAACAATTCAAGTAGAATGAAATATCATGCATCAGAGATTTGACAGCTTTTGTGGAAAAAATAAATGTTTCATTGAGAGCTCTTAAATAACTGAAATAATGGAGTGACAGATCACACATGTGAATTGGAAGACTCAACACTGTAACAAAGTCAACATATCTGTACTTTCTTTTCTTAAAAATTCCTATCAAAGCCTGAAAAATTGCATGTGTTTTTAAATGGTTTATGTCTTATTCCGTGACCTTTTGTTGGTCCTTGAGAAAAAAAAATATTCATTTACTGTAATCAAATTCAAATATTTTTCCATTGTGCATATTTTTGTAACCTTTCCTCCTCTATCTACTCTTCTTTCTTATACTCTCCTGCTTCTGCTCATCCTTCTCCTCTAAGATATTCCTTCAAACTTCTGTTGACTATCTTAAAAATTTTAATATTGATTTCCTCACTTCATTAATTAATCAACTTAGAGACAGTTTTGAGTAGATTGAGTAAAAGGAATGTGATTCCCACTGCAATTCCTTGCTGCATCTGCCATCTGGGTGTTCATTTTTATACCCTCTATTCTGTTACATCTTTACATGTCTTTTGCCTCTTTTACTTTTTTGCTACAATGCTGACTTATTGTTTTATAGATAGACTTGATATCTATTTAGGACATCCTTTAAAATTTTGTTCCTTAAGAGTGTTTATGTTATATGGATTTAACATGAATTTTAGGGCGAACTTGTCAATTTCTACAGCAGAAAATCTGTAGGGTTTTTTTCCTTAGGTGTCATTGACTTTGTTGGCGTCAGTATTTTTAAAGATTTATTTTATTTCTCATCCTTCATATGCATTCCCTGTCTGCTCTCTGTGTCTGTTCTGTGCTGATTTTTTTTTTAGGAGTCACAAGGAATCAAACGTGGGAATCCCATGTGGAAGGGAGGCACCCAATTGTTGAGCCACCTTCACTCCCCACCTGTTATGACTATCACTGTATTTCCTTATTTTGTCTCTTCATTGCCTCATCTCATTGTGTCATCTTGTTGCATCAGCTTACTATGTCGGCTCATCAGGTCAGCATTGTGTCTTGCTTGTCTTCTTTATGAGGCACAAGAAACCAAACCCAGGACCTCCCATTGTGATAGCTGGGTGCCCAACTGCTTGAGGCACATCTTTCCTGGCTTCAGTTTTAATATTGAGAAGTTTCTCTTTGGAAGTAGTCTTGGTCACTGATGGTTCCATTCTTAAAGGAGGAAAGCAGTCTTCTAATTTTAGAGCTGTAGCTTTCCTATGTCCATTTAAAAGATTGCACAGAACTGTACTGTATATAAGACATGCCCTTTTCAATACATAAGGCATTATGGACAATGATGTGATCCTGTGCTGTAAACTGAAGAGACCATTCCCAAACCTACATGAATTTTAAGCCCTTTCCATGACCCAAATGGATATTTACACTTATATCAAATTCTGTGGTTTGCTTCAAACACTGGTGAGGACAGTAGAAGAGCTATGTACCTAACAATGAGATACAGTTACTGCTGTACAGAATCAAAAAGTAAATTTCAGAGAACTCAAACACAACTGGATATTGTTCTAAAATGTGGCATCCAAGAATAGCAAAAATAAGGGAGACTCTTCTTCTGAATTCTTTAAATGCTTCCATCTTTCCAGAAACTGATACCTGGACATGAGCCACTCCTGCATCAGACACTGAAATAAAGTAATTGTCCTATTATACAGATCCAGCATCACTTGTATGAGAAAAAATGAAATAACTCAAATCTCTTCCTCCTTCTCTTGTAGGATTACAAAGATAATTTTATTCTGAAGAATGTATAAAAGTTCTACTGAACATTTAATGAATGTCCTTACATGTTGTAACCACCTAATACTTTCCAATGAAGACAGTCATTTCTGTTAAGTTTCTTCAAGTTACCTTAACATACAGATGGTTAAATTTTACAAATGCCATCTGTATTTCTTGGATATTAGACAAGGTCTTTTTCAAATCCAAGGTCTTATTTAAATCCAATTTGTAAAAATCACTTCTCTATAGATGATTTCTAGTTATTGCATTAGAAATATTTTGATCAATTTTTCACTGCTGCAACACACTTTTTTACCATGGTCCTTCTCACTAAAGATACTGCCATTAGGTTGACTCCAGCACAGGAATGGCACACTTCTTTCAACAAATAATGGGAAAAGAACTTTAGTTCTTTGTCTGCTAAAGAACTAAGCAGTACAAAGTATTCAAGAAGGCAAGTGGATATCATGTAACCGTCATTAATGGAACAAACTTTCCACCCAGAAATACCCACCCTCTTGATTTCTCTTTTCCCAATTTGAGTAAGGTTCAAACAGAGGATTTTTTTTTTCTATTGCCATTACCAGCTCCACCATCTCATCCTCCACCTCCTGAAGGGAGTGCTTTATTTTGTTGGCTGAATTGTGGTATTTTTTCCCAACATATTCAAATACAAAGTGTTCTTTTAGGTCTGTTGGCTGGGAATAATGTGCTATTTCTAGGTATAACTTTATGGCAGTTTTGTGCGATGATTTATCAAAGCAAAATCTGACAATCCTGAAATCTTTAGAATAATTAATTCTATTGGATTAAATTTCAGTTTCTGCTTGGGGCCTAGGACTTTCTGCTCTTTTGTGGACAATTACTGTGACAATTTTCTCAATACATGTCAAAGGGACATCCTGTTCCATAAGAACAAGGTTTTTGTAATGGAATTTCTGTAATCACATTGAATCATCTGGAATAAAAGACATTTTAAACACTTTTATATTGAAGCTTCTTTCATAAGTGACTATATCCATAAACAATAAGTTTATAATAAAAGTTGTGAGCTTACAAAACAAACATACATATCATCCTACAGGGTGCCCATACATTATCTCACCACTGACACTTTGCATTGTTGTGAAACAATTGTTAAAAATCATGAAAGAACATCAAAACATTATTACTACCTGTAGCCAATATCTGACATTAGGTGTGTTTTCCCCCATCCTACCTGGTTATCGACACACTGTATTAGTATTATATACTTGCTATAATTCATAAAAGAATGTTTTCCGCTATTTGTTCAATAAATCACAATCTGTACAAAATGATTCACTGTGTTATATAGTCTCATGATTTGTAATATCCATTTAAAATGTACACTCAGTGGCTCTCATAGTCATCACAGAGTTATGTTGTCATCACTTCAATTTTCAATCATTTTCATTATTCCAAAAAGAAAAATCCCTTACCCCCTTACACCCATAGGAAATGGAATATGGGTGGAGAATGGGAGCTGATGTTTAATGTATGTAGAATTTTAAGTAATGTTTATTGTAAATGTGTGAACATGAATAGAGTTGATGGTAATAAATTATAATAAGAATAAATAACACTGATTTATAAATGTGACAGTAACTAAAAGGGGTAGTATAATTGTCAGCCAAAGGGGTGCTGATGTAAAATACCAGAAACTGGTTGGCTTTCATAAAGGGTATTTATTAGAGGTAAGAGCTTACAGATATCACACCATAAAACGTTTAAGTTACTTCCCTCACCAAAGTCTATATTCATGGGTTGAAGATGGCTGTTGACATCAACGAGGGTTCAGGCTTCCTGGGTTCCTCTGGGATCACCACCTGTTTTCTCCACAAGGTCAGCTGTAGGCTATCAGGCAAATTGCTCTGTCTCTCTCTTCCTGGTGCTCCAGCTTCAGCATCAAAATCCCTTGCATCAAAAGCTCCAACTCTGTCCTTTGCCATGCCTTTTATCTGTGAGCCCCACCCACCAAAGGGATGGGGACTTGATGCCTTAATGACATGGCCCAATCAAAGCCCTAACTATAACTCAATAATGCCCAATAGACCAGATTACAATCATAATCAAATATCTATTTTTGGAATTCATAACCATATCAAATTGCTACAGGTAATCTGTGGTTGCAATATTTCAAATGAAAGGAAGAGAATGAGGGACTGTATAATATAATGATTTTGGTGGTGGATAATGATTGTGATTAATAGTATAAGAATGCTTTTACAAAGCATTAATATCAAAGGAAAATTTGAAGTTACTGTATATCAGCATTCTCCTTAAATCATATTATGATCGCCATCTGTTGCAATGCATTTTTGTACAAAATTAACTTTATTTATGGCAATTGGACAGGTTCCAGTTTATTAATATTTGGTTCCAAATTAAATTTTCATCAATCTGCGGTACAGCAGCAGAAAACAGGTTCTGAGTGTAAGTCTTGGAAGCTTGAAGGAGAACATGTTGCCTCTGCCTCTTCTAAGATGTGCTTCTACCAGTTACCTCCCAATACCTCCAGACACCTTCAGGCACAGAGTTCCAGGTCCTGAAGCCCAGATCACACCTGGAGAATGGCCACACAAACTGACAGGTTGGGATATGAAGAAGCAACTGCCAGAAAGTAAGAGCAGGGGTAGTGTAGCAGTTTGATATGGTTATGAATTCCAAAAATAGATATTGGATTATGTTTGTAATCTAATCTGTACCTGGCATGATTGAGTTATGATTAGGGCACTGAGTCCCCACCCACCAAGGGGTAAAAGATAGGGAAAGATAAAAGGCATGGCAAAGAACAGAGTTGAGGGTTTCTGAAATTGGAGTTTTGATGTTGGAGTTTGCTGGTTTGATGCTGAAGACTTAAGCAGGATCACCAGGAAGTAACCTCACAGAGGAAAGAAGCCAGCTCCAGAAAGAAAGGAAACTTGAACCCAGAGAAAAGCAAGCCCCAGGAATGTAGGAACCCGGGCAGCCTGAACCCTTACAGGCATTGGCAGCCATCTTGCTCCAACATGTGACAATAGACTTTGGTGAGGGAAGTAACTTGTGCTTTATGGCCTGGAATCTGTAGGCTCCTATCCCAAATAAACACCCTTCATAAAATCCAAGCAACTTCTGGAATTTTGCATCAGCACCCCTTTGGCTGACTAATACAGGTAGGCATGGACCTATGCTGGTGCAGGTGCCCAACCCCAGAAGGTGCCTGTCGCTGAACCCCAAGAGACTGCATACATATGGCCTGTGGCCTGCAGCACTTATAGAATTTGAGGGCAACATTAGGCCAGTTCTGATGTGCTAATATCTATTAAATAAAGGGGCTTTTTGAGGGCAGAGCTAGCAAAGTCGATGCTGCTGTAATGTGACCAAAGAGCCAGGATCCTATAAGTACAATTAAACTCCAACTAATGGAAGCAGAATGTTAAAGCTCCCAATAGTCCAAGGCTTTACTCAGATAAGTGATGAGAAGGACTCTGTTGCAAATAGGTTAAAAACACACCAAACGTAAGATAAGGACTATAGTTAGTAGTAAGAGTTTGAAAATATTCTTCTGTAATTTTTAACAAACATCTCACAACAATACAATGTGTTTGTGGAGGGTTGATATATGAGACCCCTGTATGATGTTATGCATGTTTGCTTTGTAAGTTCACAACTTTCACTATACACTTGTTTATGTATGTTCATATATAAATGACATAAACATAATAATAATAATAGGGAGGGTTGGGGAAAATACTTCGGTTAGTAGTAATATTTTGACAATATTCTTTAATCATTAGTTAAAAAGGTTTAACAACAATGTAAGGTATTGGTGGTAGGAGGAGATATAAGAGTCCTGCATTATGTTATATACGTTTGTTTTATAAGTTTACCAGCTACTACTATACACTTATTGTTTATGTATGTTTTTCTGTGGGTGATATATTTCAATAAGTTAATTTAAAAAATAAACAAACAGCATTTTTACAGAAAAAAATATACAATGATAGAAAGGGAAAAAATATGAGCCACCTATTTGCTGACTACATCAGACTTGCTCATTTTTTAGGAGGCTCTGGGGATTGAACAAGGACCTCATATATGGGAAGCAGATACTCAACCAATGAGCTAAAACACCCACTCCCCAAAAGACTCAGTTTATACATTTTTAAAATTTTTTAAAATTGTAATATTTTATATTATATACATTAAAAAATTTAAAGATACTCAAATTTTACATACAAAATATAGGGGATTCCCACATGCCCCACTCCCTACCCCTCCCACACTTTCCCACACTAACACCATCCTTCATTACTGTGGTAATTTGTTATACTTGATGAACACATTTTGGAATACTGACACTAAATGTGATTATACTTTACATTACAGTTAACACTTTCTACCACCCAACTTTTTAAGTTATGACAATATATATAATGACCTATATCTGTCATTGCAATGTCATTCAGGACAATTCCAATGTCCAAAAAAGGCCCCCATATTACACATATATTTACCTCTCCTTCACCACAGAACCTCCAGTGACCATCGCCTCTACATCAATGATAAAAGTTCTTTCATTGCTAGAATAACAGTAAGTATAGTAAAATAATAGTAAGCTTTACTCTTGTTCATCCTTCATTTCCCAATCCTGAGGATTCTAGGATGGTAATGCCCACTCCACCTCTAATGGAGAGGGGGGCATAGATCCAATGGGGCAGATGGCTGGGACTATCTTGCTTGCAGTTGCAAATACTCTCTGTTCCGTGGAATGTTTGTTGTCCATCATCATCATCTCGTTAGTTGTCTTGGGTGAATCTAATGAATTGGAGAGCAAATGTTGCAACTCTTTTGAGATTCAACACCCAAGCGGCACTGATTGCCCAAAGATTTAAGTCTCTTAGATATATACCTACCAACTTTAATACTAATTATATGTTTAAATAAAAGGGGCTGAAGAACCACATGTAGGGAGACCACGAGTTCAACTCTTTCAGACTGGGGAGCATAAATTCCAAAGAAGGGTTCACTGGCAGAGTGCCAAAAGCCTGTTCTAGCTGCCCTACCTATAGTGTCTAGATGTCTACAGACATCTAGGATGTCAGGAGCCCTGCTATTTGAGGCAGTACTTACTATGGCTCTCAATGAGATCCTGTTGTGACATGTATAAGCATAACCTCAGGAATGCATTTCTGATTCACTTTGAAGTCTCTGAGCCATAAAAACTCATTTGTATAATCCTTTTCCCCTTTTGGTCAAGGTCTTTTTTCCAGGTGCATTTCCAGTTGACACTGGGTAGTAATCCCTTAGTGCCAAGGACGTTCATCCATGGGAGTCATGTCCCATGCTGGGGGGAAGGTCCAAGAATGGTGCCACACACACGGAGAGCATACACAGCAAGATGATGCAACAAAAAGAAACAGATTCCCAGAGCTGCCTAATGAGAATACAAGCAGACACAGAAGAATGCATACTGAATGGACAGAGTGAGCAGACAACTGGGGGGGGGGGGTCTTAAAAAAAAAAAACACACATTGAACATACAACAACAAACCTAAAGTGATAGAAGAATAACTGATAAGGAAGACATAACAGCTGAAATTGAAGAGAGGAAAAAAAGGGAAAAAATGAGCAGGAGCTCAGGGAGTAGAATGACAACTCAAAAAGCAACAACATACATAAGATTTCCAGAAGGAGAAGAGAATGGAAAAGGGGGAAAAAGAGTATTTAAGGAAATAATAACTGAAAATTTCCCAACTCTCATGAAATAAATGAACCTACATGCCAAGAAGCACACTGTACCCCAATCAGAATAAATCCAAATAGACCTATTCCAAGACACATACTACTCAGAAGGCCAAATGTCAGAGATAAAGAGAAAATTCTGAGAGCATTAAGGGAGATGGGAACCATCACTTACAAGGGACACCCAGTAAGACTTGGTACAGATGCCTCATGAGAAACCGTGATGGTGAGAAGACAGTAGAATGATACAATTAGGAGACTGAAAGAAAAACTGCCAGCCAAGAATTCTGCATCGAGCAAAACTGTCCTTCACATATGAAGGTGGGTATAAAATATTCACAAGCAAAGAGAAACTAAGACAGTTTGTAATAAAGAATCCATCTAGAAGGATATATTAAAGGAAGCCTTAGACTCTGAAAAAAAAAACACAGGAGAGAGAGGCTTGGAGGATAGTAGAGAAGAAAGAATAACAGAAAGGATAACCAAAGAGTAATTTCAGACAAAACAGACTAAAAGTGCAAAAAAGTGAGAAGAGATACAGAGGGTCATTAAATATTAATAAAAGGGACAATCAACCAGGAAGCTAAAACAGACATAAATATCTATGCACCTAACCAAGGTCCCTCAAAATACATGAAACAAACTCTGAGAAAACTGAAGGGAGAAAGAGCCATCTCTACAATAATCATTGGAGACTTCAACACATCTCTCACGTCATTAGACAGAAGATTAACAAGGAAATAAGGAACTTAAACAATATGACCAATAAGTTAGACCTAACAGACATATGCAGAAAGCAGCATCCAAACTCAGTGGGTTATACGTTCTTTTCATGTGCCCATAGATAAGGACAGACCACATGTTAGGGGACAATAGAGCTCTCAATAAATATTAAAAGATTGAAATTACACAAAGCATCTTCTCAGATCACAGAGGAATGAAACTGAAAATCAGTAACAGACATGAAAAAGTAAATTGGCAAATGTGTGGAGGCTAAACAACACACTCCTAAATAATCAGTAGGTCAAAGAAGACATAGGGGAAGTGGATGTGGCTCAACTGAT
The DNA here is from genome assembly GCF_030445035.2 of Dasypus novemcinctus. Classification (NCBI taxonomy): domain Eukaryota; kingdom Metazoa; phylum Chordata; class Mammalia; order Cingulata; family Dasypodidae; genus Dasypus; species Dasypus novemcinctus. The sequence continues at coordinate 7,408,154 of NC_080694.1, read as the reverse complement.
AGAGCTCCCACCTACCATATAGGAAGTCCAAGGGTTCAATATCCAGGGCGTCCTGGCTCGTGTGGTGAGCTGGCCCACGTGCAGTGCTGCTGTGCACAAGGAGTGCTGGCCCACAAAGGGATGCCCCTGCATAAAGGTGCCACACACGCAAGGAATGGCCCCCGTGAAAGGAGAGCCGCCCCACGTGAAACTGCAGCCCATCCACAGAAAGCTGACGCAGCAAGCTGACGCAATAAAAAGAGACACAGATCCCCAGTGCCACCTGATGAGAATACAAGTGCACACAGAAGAACACACAGCGAATGGACACAGAGAGCAGACAACAGGGAGAGGAAGAATGAGAGATAAATAAATAAATCTTCAAAAATTAAAAAAAGAAGAAATTGCAAGTGAAATCAGTAAATATATTCAGACAAATGAAAACAAGATCACAACTTATCAAAACTTACAGGATACCACAAGGCAGTCTTGAAAGGGATATTTATAGCCATAAAAGCCTATAATAAAAAAGAAAGAGCTAAACTTCAAGAATTGACTGAACAAGAGAAACTAGGAAAAAAAAAACAGCAAACCAATCCTCAAAGCAAACAGAAGAAAAAAATAAAGATTAGACTAGAAATAAATGAAATTGAGAAGAAAAAAATAGAGAAAATCAAAGCCAAAAGCTGGTTATTTGAGGGAAACAGCTGTGGCTCAATCAGATGAGCTCCCGTCCACCACATAGGAGGTCCTGGATTCGCGTCCCAGGGCCTCCCTGTGAAGGCGGGCTCCCCTGCATGCTGTGGATGGCCGCCGGGCCCCCAAGTGTGGAGGAGAGCTACCCAGCCCACAGACACCACGGTGCACTGCCCGGCACAGAGACGCCGCAGAGCACCAACTCAGCAAGTTGACAAAACAAAAAAAGGCAGAGACAAGCAAAAACACAGAAGAGCATGCAGCAAATGGACACGAAGAGCAGAGAGCAAGTAAGCAAGAGGGGAGGGAAAATTTTTTAAAAATCAGAAAAAAAATTTTTTTAATTTAAAAAAAGCTGGTTATTTGAGAACATCAGTAAAAATCACAAGCCCCTAGCAAGATTAACAAAGAGAAAAAAAAAGAACTGAATAAATACAATTTGAAACGAAATGGGGGAAGTTATGACTGACCCCGCAGAACTAGAAAGGATCATAAGAGGATATTCTAAGAAACTGTATGCCAACAAACTAAAAAAATCGAAATGAAATGGGCAAATTCCTAGAAACGCACAACCAACCTACACTGACTACAGTAAATACAAGAACTTAACAAACCAATCACATTTAAAGACACTGAATCTGTCTTCAAAAATCTCCCAACAAAGAAAACTCCAGGACCATATGGCTTCACAGGTGAATTCTACCAAACATTTCAAAAAGAATTAACACCAGTCCTGTTTAAAATCCTCCAAAAAACTGAAGAAGTGGGAAAATAATCCACACTTTTTAGGAAGCCAACATCACTGTAATACCACAGCCAAATAAATACACTGTAAGGAAAAGAAAATTACAGACCAATCTCTAATGAACATTGATGCAAAATTCTCAATAAAATACTTATAAATCAAATCCAGCAGCATATCAAAAGACTTCTACATCACAAGCAAAGGGGATTTATTCCTGGTAGGCAAAGCTGGTTCAACATAAGAAAATCAATCGATGTAATACACCACATCAACAAACTGAAGGGAAAAAAAAACACAATCAACTCAGTCAAGGCAGAAAAAGCATTTGACAAAATCCAGCTTCCTTTCTTTTAAAAACATTTCAAAAGAGATGAATAGAAGGAAAATCCCTGAATATGATAAAAGAGGCACATATGAAAAACCCACAGCTAACATCATACCCAGTGGGGGAAGGTTGAAAGTTTTCCTTCTAAGACCAGGAACAAGACAGGGATGCCCACTAGCATGATTGTTATCCAACCTTTAATAGAAGCTCTAGGTACAGCAATTAGAGAAGAAAAAAATTAAAGGCATCCAAGTAAGAAAAGAAGAAGTAAAACTCTATTTGTAGATGACATGATCTTATATTTAGAAAATTCTGAAATGTCTACAACGAAGCTACTTGAGCTAATATGAGTTCAGCAAAGTGGCAGGCAGCAAGATCAACAGAGAGATCAGCAATGTTTTTGTACAGTAGCAATGCACAATCTGAGGAAGAAATCAGGGGAAAATTCCATTTACAAGAGCAACAAAAAGACTCAAATACGTAGCAATCAATGTAACAAAAGAAGTACAGGAGTTATATGGAGAAAATGACAAAACAGTGCTAAAAGAAATTTTAAAATACCTAAACAATTGGAAAGACATTCCATGTTCATGGACTGGAAGTCTAAATATCATAAAGATGTGAATCCTACCCAAACTGATTATATTATACATTCATTGCAATACCAATCCAAATTCCAACAGCCTACTTTACAGAAAGAGAAAAGACAATTACCAAATCCTTTGGAAGGGAAAGAGTGAATAGCCAAAAGTATTCTTAGAAAGAGAGCAACACAGATGAAATATCACCGCCTGACCTTGAAACATATTACAAAAGCTACAGTGGACAAATCAGCATAATACTGCCATAAAGAGAGACACATCAATCTGTGAAATAGAATTGAGAGTATAGAAATAAACCCTCATCTCTATGGCGAACTAGTTTTTGACAAGCCTACCAAGTCTGTGTTAATCGGAAAAAAACAGATTCTTCAACATATGCTGCTGGGAGAATAGATTATCTATAAACAAAAGAATTAAAAGAGTACCCCTATCTCACTCTCTATACAAGAATCAACTCAAAATGGATCAAAGACCTAAATATAAAAGCAAGTACCATGAAACTACTAGAAGAAAATGTAGGAAAGCATCTTAAAAGACTTTGTGATATATGAAGTTTCTTAGACCTTACATCCAAAGCACAAACACCAAAAGAAAAATTAGATAAATGGGACCTCTTCAAAATTAAACAATTTTGTACCTCCCAGGACTTTGTCAAAAGGGTGAAAAGGCCACCAATTCAATGGGAGAAAATACTTAGAAATCACATGTCCAATAAGGGTTTAATATACAGGATATATAGAGAGATGATACACTTCAACAATAAAAAGACAAATGACCCAGTTATCAAATGGGCAAAAGACATGAATAGACATTTGTCCAAAGAAATACAAATGACAAAAAACACATGAAAAATTAGTCAACATCGTTAATGATTAGGGAAATGCAAATCAAAACAAGATAACATTTCACAGCTATCAGAATGGCCACTATTAAAAAGCCAGAGAACTACAAGTGTTGGAGAGGATGTGGAAACATAAGAACACTTATTCACTGTTAGTAGGAATGCAGAATGGTACAGCTACGGTGAAGGACTGCTTGGCAATTCCTAAAGAAGCTGAATATAGATTTGCCACATGATGCTGCAACACCACTACTGGATATATATCCAGAAGAACTGAGAGCAGTGACATGAATAGAAATCTGCACACCTACATTCATAGTGGTGCTATTCACAATTGCAAAAGCTGGAAAGAACCCAGGTGTCCATCAGCCGGTGAATGGATAAACAAACGGTGATGTATTTACATGATGGAATCTCATGCAGTGCTAAGAAGAAATGAAGTCATAAACCATATGACAACATGGATGAACCTGGGGACAGTATGGTGAAGCAAGCCAGACACAAAAGGACAAATACAGGAGGCCTGCCATTACTATGACCTAAATATACTGTTAACATAATGTATGATTCCATTTATATAAAATGTAAATATAAATCAATATATAGAGGAAAAAAGTATCTGTTCAAAAATAGCTAGAAATGGGATCTGTGGACAGCAGGAGAAGCATAGAGAGATCGAGAGGTGATGGATTTCCTTATTTATTTTTTCATTTATTATTATTGAGATAATAAAAATGCTCTAAAGATGAGTAAGGTGATCAAAGCACAACTATGTGATTTGGCTGAATACCACTGATTGTGCACTATGGATGAATTGTATGCTTTAAAAAAAAAAAAAAGCAAACCACACTTAAAAATGGGAAAATATGTGAATACACATTTACCAAAGAAGAAACGTTCTATTCTTTTCATCACTAGAGAAACACACATTAAAATCTGCTATCTATACTAGGATGGCTAAAATCAAGAGACATAATGCCAACTGTTAAAGAAGATGTGGAAAAACTGGAGCCCTCCTACATTTCTGGTGAGAATGCAAAATGGTGCTGCCACTTTGGGAAACATTTTGTCAGATTCTTAAATATATAAATGTATGATAATTCTTGCTAATTCCACTTCAAAAAAATCTATCCAAGACAAATGAAATCATATCCGTGCAATGATTCCTAGGGCAAGTGAATGGCAGCCAAAACTGAGAAACAAAATACGATGTCTATTAGCTAGTGCATGGATAACAAAAGGTGGGCACATCCATAAATAGATCTGCACTTTATCTAATTTCAGGCACATTCGCCCCTTCCACGCTATCCTTGGAAGAAGCCAGAAGAGCTATGTGTAGGGAAACCACAACTTAGTCCAATTCTGTCACTCTGGGGAACATAAATTCCAAAGTAGGGACCACTGGCAGAGCACCAAACTCCTTAGCTATCTGCCCTGATCCAAGTGTCTGGATGTCTCCAGAACAACCAGGAGCCCAGCTATTTGGTGTAGTATCTACTTTGGCAGTCAAAGAGATCCTGCTGAGACACACATAAGCATTACTTCTGGGATGACCACTGAACTCATCTCACTGGGAAGTCTCTTAGCCATATAAATTTATTTGTCTTTATCTTTTCGCCATTTTGGTCAAGGTCTTCTTCCAGTTGCATTGCTAATTGGTGCTTCGTAGTAATCCCTCCTTGCCAAGGAGTCTCATACCCTGGAGTCATGTCCCACACCGGGCAGAAGATAATGTATTTATATGCTGAGTTTGGCTTAGAGAGAGGCCACATTTGAGCAACAAGGAGGTTCCCAGGAGGCAATTCTTAGGCACCCTGTAATACCAGGCTAAGTTTCAATTTCGAGTGTAAAGGTTCATAAGCACAGTCATCTATATCAACCATCCTCCTTCACCAGTCATTGCCCCTGCACTTGGGGGATTCTTGCTGACCTCTTAAGAGAATGTGGCAGAGCTCCCCAGGATGGGAATTTGATATTCCTTTGGATACTGTATGAATCTCCATCCACCATGGCAATGCCCCATGAACATACATATTTATATGCCTTATATGTATGCCCAGGTAAGCTTCCTCCCATGTTATCTCCTGTCACTGACATCCCACTCCAGTGATTCTACCCTGCCACAGAGAGAACCAAAAGTGCTGGAGAGGATGTGGAGAGATGGGAATACTTATTCACTGTTGGTGGGAATGCAGAATGGTATTCCCACTTCTCACTGTGGAAGACTGTTTGGGAGTTCCTCAAGAAGTTGAATATAAACTTCCCACATGATGCTGCAATATCACTATGGGTATATATCCAGAGAAACTGATAGCAGGGATGCAAACAGACATCTGCACACAGATGTTCATAGCAGCATTATTCACAAACGCCAAAACTTGGGAACACCCCAGGTGTCCATCAACTGATGAGTGGATAAACTGTGGAGTATTCATAAGATGAAACGTTATGCAGCAGTAAGAAGAAATGAAGTTGGAAAGCATATGACAACATGGATGAATCTAGAAGGTATTATGTTGAGGGAAGCAAGCCAGACACAAAAGGACAAATACTATATGATTGTGCTACTATGAACCTAATATATTGTAATATATTGTACGATTGAAAAAAAATTTATATGTATCCAATATATTTAATTTAGAAATGTATGTTTTTATTCAAGAGCATTTTCTTTTTTAAAACTATTGTTAATATATTCAATTATTAAAGGTACAAAATAAAGTTAAAAAAAGTGAGGTTACACTGAAGAGTTGAGAATTGGAGCCTTAAAATGTGATGTTACTCAAGAAAAGAGGTAACAAAAAAGATATAAGAGTAACCAAAAGGTTATTTTTCAGCATTGTAAAACCATGTGTAAAATATGAATATGGATAAAACTGCATATACAAGACTCTATTCTTTGAAATTGAACAAATGTATGTTAACACTACAAAATGTTAATATAATATTACTTATGCTAAGGGAAAGAAACCTGACACAAAGTACTACATATTGCAAGATTCCATTTATAGAAAATGTAAATACGTTTATAAAGATGAAGTTAGCTTTGTGGTTATGTAGGGCTGGAGAAGGTCTGCTAAAGGGGTGTGGGGTTTTTCTTGTTAGAGTACTAAAAATGTTCTAAAATATTTTATGGTGATGGATGCAAAACATTGTGATTATGCTAAAAGCCACTGATTATACACTTTGGATAGACTGTATGGTATGTGAATTTATCTCAATAAAACTGCTTAATACATTAATAATTGTGCTAGAACAGCCAGAAATAGAAGTGATTTCCAGCAGGGGAGATACAAGGGTAGAGAATTGTCTTATTAGTTTATTTTTATTATCGAAATAATGAATATATTCTAATGACGACTGAGATAATAAATGCACATCTATGGCATTATGCCAAATACAATGCACTGTATACTTTGAAAGAACTGTATGCTTTATTAATATGTATCAATAAAACTGATTTGTTAAAAACATATATGTATATCAATAAAATTATTTTGATTAAAAAGAAAAAAGTACTGCTAATCCTCATCCAAAGATTTCATTGCTAAGATTTTGGTATAAAACCTTCCGGGATTTCCCCACTGACAGTAACATTATATTCTTCCTCGTCATACATAGGGTCTGCTGAGTGACAGTGCATTGGGAGAACAGTGTGGTCATCTGCATGGAAGTGACAGGGCACCCAGCAGCCCTGCCTGGCTCCCCACCTTCCAGGGTGGCAACCCTGTGAAAACCACCTGCAGAAGTTCAGGGGGAAGGGCAGGGGACAAAAGAAGGGGCTGGGGGTTAAGAAGGTCCAGCCCATCTGTCCTAAGAGCAGCTGCTCCACAGCCCTCAACTGCTCCCCTAGAATGGGAACAACTCTTCTAAGAGGCTGAGAACAGTAAACACAGAGGCTGCCTCTGGAGCCCGGCTCCTTTAAGGCCGGCTGGGTGACTGCTCTTGGCAGACAAAGCAGGGCAAGAATGGTGTCCCCAAGTCACCCAGTCACCCCCTTGCCAAGGAGAGGCTCCCTGGAGCTCCTGGAAATACTCAGCACACCCCTGGGCTCCCTCAGCAGCCTCGGGCAGGTGGCCTGACCAGCAGGCGCCCTTCCCCAGTCTGTGCAGAGGGTCCTAGCAGGCACCCAAACCCAGTGGCCCCCACTGGCCAGCTGCCCTCCTCCAGCCCTAGCAAGCTACCACCTTAGCAAGAGTTCACCAACCATTTCCACCCAGCATTACTCCAAGAAATCAAACTCTTAAGAAAAGCTGTAACCACTACCAAAAGGAAAAGAGTGTCCCTGGGACCATGGGGAGCTCTGAGGGAAGCCAAGGCTGAAGCTGTCCCAGGGCTTCTAGTGCAGCCACAGCCAGGAGGGGACACAGTGGGAGTGAGCCCCTAGAACCCAGACCTCACCTGCCCTGTGTAATCTTGGAGAGCAGAAAGGAATAAAACAGGAAAGACAGACAATTAAAGGCTTAAGTGACCCACCAGGGCTTTGACCCAAAGAATGCAAATGCCTAAGAGGAGGAGGGGCCCACACCTGCAGACTGCTGGGGAAGGATACACACTTTTAGCTGCAAACTGTTGTGATCCCTGCAAAACCCCCAGGCTGGACACAAACCTGCACCCAGAAGCCCCTCCCGGGAGGGGTCCCCATTCACTGGGCTCCCTGCAGGCACACACCGGGTGTCAGTCACGCTCCCCCTGGACCTTCCCAGGAGCCCTTTCCCTGGGAGCGATCAATTCCCCTCAGCAGTAACCCCTTTAAGAGCCACTGCTGCAGGCCAGGCCCTGAGCCTCACCTTTCCAGGTGGGAGGAGAAAGCCAAGCAGCCTCCACCTGGCTCCAGGGGAAAGTTTGAAGTGTAGGGCCAGGGAAGAGGGCCCTGAAAGGGGAAGGACCCCAGGGACCTTAGAGGATCAGGAGTGCAGGGTAAAGGGGTGGACCATGGGAGCGACCCAGGGTAATGCAGGGAGGGAGGGGGGACTGTGGAGGGGGAGAAGGGACCATGGAGGGAAGCAGGGACCATAGGTGTGGAGGAGGGGTCATGGGGTGGCAGAAGGGCTGTGGGGTGCAGGAGAGACCAAGGGGAGGCAGGAGGGAATGTGGGGGGACAGGAGGGACCGTGGTGGTGAGGAGGGACTTTTGGGGGAGAGAAGACAATGGGGGAGACGAGGGACAGTCGGTGGTGACCTTGGGTGGGGAGGATCATGGGAAGGAGGGGCCATAGAGAAGGACAGGTTTTGGGGGGGAAACCATGGGCAGGGGAATCACGGAGGGGAGGAACCATACAAGAGGGGGAGGGACTTTGGAAGGGAAGGGGGAACACTGGGGGAGATGAGGGACCATGTGGGGGAGGGACTGTGGGGAGGCAGGCATGAATATGAGAGAGGAGGGGGCGGATGTGGTGGGAGGGGCTATGGGGGGCAGGATGGGCCGTGGGGTAGGTGTAAGAGGGAGCATGGGGGGGCAAAAGGGAGTCTGGGGGGAGAGGAGGAAGCATTGGGGGACAGGAGGGAGCATGGAGGTGGTAGGAGGGACCTTGGGGGGAGGATCCATGGGGAGGCGGAAGGAACTGTGGAAGGAAAGGGAATATGAGAGCAGGAAGTACGGGTGGGGGGATAGGAGGGACCTTGGGGGGTTGGAGATACTGGGGGGGGGGCAGGAGGGTTCATGGAGGGGGAGTAGAGACCGTGGGGTGGCAGGAGGGACCTTGCCGGGAGGGAATGTGGTCTGGAGGAAGGCCTTTGGGGTGAGGACAGACCATGGCGGGAGGGACCCTGGGGAGGTGGGAGGAACTGTGGGGGTGGAAGAAGCCTGGCAGAACAGGAAGGACCTTGGGGGGAGCAGAAGGGACTGTGGGTGGGGACAAAAGGGATGTTGGAGAGGACAGGAGGAACCTTGGTGGAGAGAAGGGACTGTGGGGTGCAGGTGGGACCATGGTGGGGGGGGGGGAACATGAGGGGGAAGGAGGAACCATGGGGCAAGAGAAGAGATGGTGGAGGAGCAGGAGGGACCCTGGGGAACCAGGAGGGACTGAGGGGGAAGAGGGAAGGTAGGGGTGGAGGAGGAACTTTGAAGGGGCAGGAAAGACCTTGTGGATGAGGAAAGACCTTGGTGGGAAGGGACCTTGGGGAGGTGGGAGTGACCATGAGGGTGGAGGGAGCCTGGTAGGCAGGAGGGAAGGAGGGAGGAGGGGCAGTGGGGGGCAGGAGGGACCACGGTGGGGGTGGGGGGTGGGGGGTGGGGGGGTGGCGGGGCAGAACGGACAGTGGGGAGGTAGGAGGAACCTCTGGGTGACTAGGACTTTAGTGAGGAGAAAGGACAATGGGGAGACAGGAGGAACTGTGGGGGTAGAGGTAGCATGGCAGAGGAGGAGGGACCATCGAGGAACAGGAGATACTGTGGGGGGAAGAGGAGAGACCTTGGAGGGGACAGGAGAGGCTTTGGGGGTTAGGAGGAAGGCAGGACGGTCCGTGGGGGGGGGGGGGGACCGTGAAGGGGAAGAGGGACCTTACAGGAACAGGAATCTTTTGGGACAAGAGGGACGTGGGGGGGGGGGGGGAGGGACAGTGGGGAGGGGCCATGGTGAGGCAAGGAGGACAGTGGGGGGCGGTCAGGAGGGAGCGTGGGGGAGGGGCGGGCCGCCCTTCCCGTGGGCCGCGGGCCCCTTATTCTGACACGGGGCCCCGCGCCGCAGGCCAGTCGGGCTGGGCCGGGACCCCCGACCGCACCCTGCGCCCCCGCCCCGCCCATGGAAGCAGCGCCCCTACCCGGCGCGGCCCTGCCTGTTCCCATACAGGCCCTGAGGGCGCGCAGGGCCCGGGCGCCGCGTACAACTTTCCAGGACCCGGGAGCCGCGCACAACTTTCCGCCCCCCGCACCCCGCAGGCGAGCCAGCAGGAACTTGAGGGGCGCGGCACCGGCGCCCCCTCGACGCAGCAAGGGGAGGCTCGCCCGCACGCTTTTCCGCGCCTCTGGGGGTCCCCGCCCACCTGCGCCCCGCCCCGACGCCAAGTCGGGTCCCCAAACTTACCGCTACCGCGGGCCGGGCATACAGGAGGGGTCCCTGGACGCGGGGCCGAGCGCTCCCGCAGCCCCCAGGCCGGCCTACACGTGTCCCTCCTGCCCTCGGGGTCCCTAGCTGCACCCCCAGAACAGGCCAGCAGGTCCTCGGCCGCTCCCCAAACGCCGCGACCTCTTAGAGGAGTCGCACCCACGTGGACTGGGCGGGACTTGAGGGGCGGAGCTTCTGCGCCTGCGCCTGGGCCAATGAGGTCCCGCCCCGCTCCGGGACTCCACGCCCCTAAGAGCGGGGCGCTACCCTTGACGGACAGCGCCAGGCACCCAATCACCTGCTGTCTGACTTGCCCGGTGACGCCACTTGTGCAAAAATCAAAACAGTTATGTATACCAATATTGACCAATCTGAGGAGGCAATCAAGACAAAAAATATGATTTTAAATGGTAAATTAAAAAATTCACGTACTTAGGAATAAATTTAACTACAGCTGTAAATGACGTACACAGAAACCTACACAACACCCTTCAAGGAAATCAAGAAGACATAAATAAATGGAAGAATATTCCCTGTTCATGGAAAGGAAGAATAAATAACATTAACATGGCTATCCTACCCAAACTAAACTACAGACTTAATGTAATCCCAATAAAAATCAACACAGCACTTTTTACTGAATTTGGAATAACTACCTATGAAATGTATTTGGAAGGGCAAAAGGCCCTGAACAGTAAAAGACATGTTGAAAAAGGAAAATCAAATCAGAGGACTCACATTACCTGACTTTAAAACATACTACAAAACAACAGGGATCAGAAACTGCGTGGTATTCTCACAAGGATAGACATACTGACCAATGGAACTGAATTTAGAGTTCTGATATAGATGCTCGCATATACAATCACCTGATATTCGACACGGCCACCAAACCCACTCAACTGAGAGAGAACGACCTCTTCAAAAATTGGTGGGTGGAAACTGGATATCCATATGCAAAAGATTGAAATTGCAACACCATTTCAAACCTATTCAAAAATCAACTCAAGATGGATCAAAGTTCTAAATATAAAAGCCAAGACCATCAACACCTTGGAAGATAATGTAAGGAATTTGTAATAGGAAATGACTTCATAAACGTCACACTCAAAGCAGGAGCAGAAAAAGAAAAAAAAAAGTAAAAGGTAATTCCTCAAAAGTAAAACCTTTTGCACCTCAAAGAAGTTTGTCAAGAAAGTGAAAAGACTGCCTACTCAATGGGAGAAAATATTTGGTAACCATATATCTGATAGAACACTAATATCGTGCATATAAAAAGAACTCCTATATCTTGAAAATAAAAAGACAAACAACCCATTTAAAAAAATGGGTAAGAGATTTGAACTGACAGTCCTCTAAAGAAGAAATACAAATGGCTAAAGAGCACATGAAAAGATGCTCAACATCACTAACTATAAGGGATATGCAAATCAAAACTACAATGAGATACAATTTTATACCCAATAGACTGACGGCTATTAAAAGTCAGAGGACTACAAGTGCTGGAAAGGATGTGGAGGAATGGGAATCCTCATTCACTGCTGGTGGGAATGTAGAATGGTCCAGCCATTGTGGAGGAGAGATTGGCTGTTCCTCAAAAAACTAACTATAGATCTGCCATATGACCCAGCAATTCCACTGCTGGGTATAAAACCAGAAAAATTGAAAACAAGGATATAAACAGATATGTGCACACCAATGTTCATAGTGGCATTGTTCACTATTACCAAAAGTTGGAATCAACCCAAATGCCCCTCAACAAATGAGTGGATAAACAAAATATGGTATACACATACAACGGAATGCTACTCAGCTATAAGAGGAATACAGAACAAAAACACGAGATAACATGGATGAATCTTGAGAACATTATGTTGAGTGAAGCTAGCCAAGTATTAAAGGACAAATATTACATGACCTCTCTGATATGAGTTAAGCAAATCAAGCCAACTCAGAGAGCTAGAGACTGGAAGATAGGTTTACAGGAATAGAAAGGGAAAAGAAGGTTGTGAGCAAATACTCACACAGGTGACATCTATAATAAAGTGGAAGTGAGTAGTTGTGCAGTGAAGGAATATGACAGGGGTGTAAGAATACTGTTAGGTTGGACAGTGCAAGCTTGACAAGTCTAGAGTGGGGAGGATGGGTCAGAAGTACATGGAATTTGGGGGAATGTTGGGAGAGGGAACAGGTGAACACAGGGGATTGCAGGTACGCAGATAAAACTACAATGTTGAGAAACCCCTTCTGCTGATATGACAATGAAGGATTACTGGTTTACAGCTTTGGATGGGGTCATCTGACGAAAGATGCACCTGGAGCAGGCTTCTAGGGAGTGTGTGAGGACTCCTCTTGTCACAGTGTGTTATATCAGTGGGTGAAGAAACATACAATGAGTGGGAAACTGTTGTACCCCCATTCTGGGGAGGCCTGATGTTCTCAAACAGAAGGAAGGGTGTCTGTCAAGAACATGGGTGTCTCCCAATGGGGGAAGATAGACTAATGTGTCAAGCCCTCAGCATTGTTGCAAGTATCTATGAATCTCGTCCTTCAAGCAGTGAAGCTTGGTTGTCATTGTGGGCCCTGACAGCAGGGAAAGAGAGGAATAGAATAGAAGGAAGAGGGGCAATTGGGGAATAATGGAAGTGTTCTGCATGATCATGCAATGATGGATATAGACCAGGTTAAATGTCACTAAAAACATATAAATAGTGTACAATCTAAAATGTAAACCATAATGTAAACTACTGACCATGGTTACTAGCTATGTTTCAATAATTATACATTAGTTGTAGCAAATGTAACATCCACATGTAAAAATATCATTGGTGGGGAAGGGGGAAAAGGGGGAGGATGTTGGGTATATGGGAGTCCCTTACGTTCTGTGTGTGACTTTAATGTAACCTAAAACTTCTTTGAAGACATAATGAAAAAAATATAAAAAAGAGATAAGACACTGAGGAAGAAGCAGAAGAGATGGCCTTGCCACTGTACATACAGGACAACACCTATTACAGTGATGAAAGGCAAAATGTCAAAAAATATTTTTTGCAGTATTTTTCATTTTTTAATACCCTAATTTTTAAACTTTTTTTAGTTTTTCTAAATTAATATGTATTTCCTTTCTAATGTTTAAAATAAGATTTACTATTTCATTTTCCTATTAATTGAATTTGGCCATTTTTAGGCTTCATTTTGAAGAACTTTTGGATCACAGAGGGTTCAACTATGGCAGGGGAGGAGCACTGGTGGGGGGTGTTATTGATGGGGAATGTATGGGAGGGAGCTCACCTTGGCATGGATATAGGGGGTATAGATAAATTTGTATGTTCATTGGGTATTGACACAGTGGGTAGAGTTTCACATGACAAGTGAGGGAGTGCTGGGTTCCCATCTGGGGAGTTCTGCCACATTTCCCAACGGAACACCAACAATCCCCAAAGTGCAAGGGCAATGACCAGTGAAGAAGGATGGTGCAATGATGGGACCTTGATACTGATGCCTATGCTGATGAACTTGTCATGCTTGAAATTTCAACCTGGCCTAGTGTTGCAGGGTGCCTAAGACTTACTTTCTGAGAGCTTCCATGTTGCTCCAATATGGCCACTCTCTGATCAAACAGTATATAAATGCATTACCTTCTCACCATAGGACATAACTCCAGGGGATGAGGCTCCCTGGCACTGACGGATTGCAACCAAGCACCGGCTATGATGGATTTGGACTCAGATGTGACTTTCTGCACATGCCTCTTCTGTCCCTTTTATTGAACCTGTGGTTGGTGCTGGGATTGCTCTATGCCCAGGAGACTTTGATCTCTGGGCTGCCTATGTGCCAGCTGGGCCCTGAGTCTTAGTGGTGTTGCAAAACCTACACTCCAGTTCATTGGAATTACCCAGGCCAGTTGAAAGGGAAGTGAGGATGGACCACCAACACACCCAGGAACCAAGAGAACATACAGCTGCGGACATGAGAGTCACATCCACCAGTCATGTGGGAAAGAAGTCCCTTCTCAATCGAGAGAAGGAGTTGGCATCGCCATCCCAGAGTCCTCAGGATAGAGGAAGAAAATATGGACTAGAGTGGATTTAACTGATATTCTACTATAGAATTATTGTGACTCTAGCAACAGAAGCTATTTTATCGAGTGGACTCAGTGGCCTCTGGAGTTGCCAAAGGCAGGGAAAGGGAAAAAGAGGTGTGACATGGGGGCATTTTTGGGACTTGGAGGTGTCCTGAATGATATTGTAGGGACAGTGCAGGACATTATATATCCTGCCATAACCCACAATGGACTGGAAGAGAGTGTAAACTACACTGCAAATCATAGTCCATGCTGTGTAGCAGTGCTTCAAAATGTATTCATCAAATTCAATGCATGTATCACACTAATGAAAGAACCTCTTTATGTGGGAAAGATGAGGGGAGTGGGGAGTGGGGCATCTGGGAACCTCCTATAAATTTTTTTTTAATAATATGTGTTTTTTAATCCACCCTGTCCTCACGTGGAATTTTGTGTGCTGTCTGCTCTTTGTTCATTCACTGTGTGTTCTTCTGTGTCTGTATTTAATTTTTTTATTATTATTTATTCCCCCTCCCTTGTGGCTTGCTTGCTGCTCTCTGTGTCCATTTGCTGCATGCTCTTCTGCATTTTTCTTTTTTGATTGTCTCCCTTTTTGTTGCATCACCTTGCTAAGTTGGCTCTCTGGGACACTTGCAGGCTGGCCATCAGTCTGCAGCACATATGGGCCAGGCCACACTCCACAGCACTTGCGGGCCAGACAGCAATCCATGGCACCCAGGCTGGTGGCTCTCCACAGAGTGCGGGCAAGGCTGCTTTCACAAGGAGACACCAACCCAGGGTCTCCCATATGGTAGACAGGAGCCCAACTGATTGATCCACAGCCATCTCCCCCTCTTATATTTTTTAACGTAACATTTTTTGTCATCTATGTATCTTTGAAAAGTAAATAAAAAATATTTTTAAAAGTATTATCTAGGCAAATTATGTTCAACCTGTATTAGTTTTGAAAGAATTGAAAGTTATATAAATAAAAAAGATTACCTATATAAAAACAATGATAGAATTACAGAAAAAAAAATCCTGAAAAGTCATGCAACTAAGAAGAGATTTGCTTGTAATATATAATGTTTAAAAATTCCAACACTATATATTCAAGTTCTCTGTATTTAAAGAAATTATGCATCACATCTTAAAAATAAATACTTTCCTAGGTAAAAAAAAATAATGTAGAAGCCTATTGCTAACAGCCATGTTCTAAAAGAAACCTTCAAATATTTGTCAGGGAGAAGGAAAAAGATATAGGTCAGAAAATTTCATCTTCTGAATGAAAGTTAGGGCATCAGTATTGGAGTAATGAGGCTTAAATAAAATATTTTATTTTTCTAACAACAACAAATGTTAAAATGGTGACTCAGACACAGCCCATGTGAATCTAAAGGAACTTCAGCCAGAGAAGGCCAGCACCACGGAGTTCTTCAAAGCTGTGGTGCAAATGCCAAGAGGCCTAAGGCTTAGAGTGGGAACTGCTTTCAGATCCTGGTTCCATCCTGGTGGGATTGCTGGTTCATATGGTAATTCTATACTTAGTTTTCTGAGGAACTGTCAGTCTTCCACAGCAACTGTCACTGTTTTATATTACCACCAACAATGAAAAAATGTTCCTATTTATCCACATCCTCTCCAACACTTGCAACTGTCCGTTTTTGTAATAGTTGTCTTTTTAATGTGTGTGAAATGGTATCAGATTGTGTTTCTAATTTGCATTTCCTTTTTTTATTATTATTATTATCTATTTTATTTCCCCTCCTCCCTTGCGGCTTGCTTGCTGTCTGCTGTGTCCATTCACTGCGAGCTCTTCTCTGTTTTAGCTGGTCTCCCTTATTTGTTGTTGTTGTGTCACCTTGCTAAGTTGGCTTTCTGCAGCTCTTGCAGGCTGGGTGGCTTTCGGCAGTGTCTGTGGGCCGGGCAGTGCTCTGCAGTGTCTGTGGGCCCCGTGGAGCTCCACAGCATTTGCCAGCGAGCCTGCCTTCACAAGGAGGACCAGGGACCGCGAACCCAGGGCCTCCCTATGGTACATGGGAGCCCAACTGATTGAGCCACAGCTGTTTCCCATGATTTGCATTTCCTTAATAGCAAATGATTTCTAGGATCTTTTCATGAGCTTTAGGGCCATTTATATTTCTTTGGAGAAATGTCTATCCAAGACTTTTGCCCATTTTTAAATAGTTTGCCTGTCCTTTTATTTCAGAATTGTAGGATTTCTTTAGGTAATTTGGGTATTAAACTGTTACTGGATATGTGATTTCCAAATATTTTCTTTACACTGAGTAGGTTTTCTTTTTTAGTGTCATGATAAGGTCTTTTGATGCACAAAATTTTTAATTTTTATAAGGTCTCATTGAGCTCTTCCTTCTTTTGTTGCTTGTGCTTTAGGTGTCAAGTTTAAGAAAACATTGCCGAACATGATGATCTGAAGATGCTTTTTTATGTTTTTTTTTTTTCTTGTTGTTTTGTAGTCCTGGTTTGTATGTTTAGGGTTTTTAAGTATTTTGAGTGAATTTTGGAATATGGGGTGAGACAGGTGTCCCTTTCTTTTTTTTGTCTATGAATAGCCATTTCTCCCAGAACAATTTGTTAAAGACAATTCTTTCCTAATTTGTTAAAGACTATTCTTCCCCCCGTGCATCTATAGACATGAGGTTCTATTTCTGAACTCCAAATTTAGAAATTAGATGGTAGAAATTTTAAAAATTTCTAATTTAGAAGATTAGAAATTTAGTAGAAAATAGATGTCCATGTTTGAAGGCTCTGATTCTACAAACCTCAGATGACCATGACATAAAAACCTCATCTAAGGTTTGTGGAAACAAGGTGATTTTAGCCTAAGGGTATCCATAGATTTCTGAATAAGAAAGTATTGGAGAGTTAAGCATGACTTCTGTGGTAGCAGAGGGTGGGGACAGTATGAAAATCAAGCAAGAACTATAGGATAGGGAGGAAGAACACCTCAGGTGGGTGTTAGAGGCCAGATAAAGGACCAAGATGGGAAAGGAAGCAGGGCTGGGTCACTGGAGGACAGCACAGGGGAACATCAGAGAAGGAGTTAAGGGAAGAATCAGAAAAGAATGCACAACTAGGAATTACAGCAGAAGATCAGTTTAGGTAAAGAAGGAATAAAACTATGAACCTGAAGTGAGACTTTGCTGTTATATGTTGTTAGGGGTTTTGGAAGAGGGGGTAGGAGATATAAGAGAGGTATAGGCCCTGGTGCTAGGGAAGAAGGGGCTTGAACAGACCTTCTGATGAAGTTCAGGTTTGTGCAGTGGATGTTACAAGGGCAAAGACCTCTGCAGTGAAGATGGGATACTGTACACCCTCATGCCATACACTTCCATAATCTCCCAAATGATTTTATTTTATTTTCTTAATTCTTCAAAAGATGTATTGAAGAGAGACAGGCAAGACAGTGGCAGAGTAGGGAATCTCTAAGAGTCAGCTTGTCCTACAAGTAATCAGAAAGGATCTATCTAAATTCCCTGATTGGTGGGACCCAGGAGACAAACAGAGAACTGTGTAATATCATTGGAAGAACTGAAGGATGAGGCTGGCTATCTGTGGTGAAGATTTATTAGTAGCCCACGCCACATTGTGGAGGCCTATGCCCATTGCCACTGGTGGTCACCTTGGGAGCCACTCTCTGGCTGGATTTGGAAACTCCATTTCCCAACAGCAGGGTAGGAGGAGATGGTGGGGCACTGACTTCAGCTATTGATTAACAAATTTAGCTGGCTAGAGTCCAATTCTAAGAAAACCTAAAGTTTGAACCTGTCCAGGTTGGAAAGAAGCAGGTAACTTTCATTTTATCTCCATCCCTGGTAGAAGTCAAAGGGAAGCTGACCGAAAATCATAGGAACTGACTGTTTGGAAGGGATCAGATTCTTTCCATCAAGGTAAGATTACTACCCAAGCCAAGGCACCAACACCACTCCTGACAGGGGAGGAAAGTGGGTGGAGCTTCACTAGTCCCTTCTGACAACTACAGACAGTTTCAGCTCAGGTAGCAGGTAGCATAGATTACTGCCCACACCTTTGGCTCCATTACTGCCCCCAGCAGGAGAGAAATTTGGGTGGAGTTTCAACAGTCTCTCTGAGCAATTGCAGGCACTTTCAGCCTGCACAGTTTAGAATACCAATCACACCCTAAGTTCTTACCTTATCTCTGGCACAAGAGAAATGGGGGCAAACCCTTATTAGTTGCTGGGCAGCTTGCATCACTCAGATTACTACTTGCACTCTTGGTGCCAACCCCACCACTGTCGGGGTAGAAAGGTCATGAAACAAATGAACACCAGCAGAAAATATCTGATTGGTTAAATATGAGCTATTATAAAGTCTTAAAATAAGTTTAAGTAAGTGTCAAAGAGGATCTTTAGAACAAACTCAAACAGAAAGAAAGTCTTAGCCTAAAGAGTGAAGCTGAGCCCAGAATAAAAACACCAAGAATATCAGATGACAAAATACCAGCAAAAAATTATAAGCCATACTAAAAACAGGATATAGCCCTGTCACAGGAACTAATTAAACCTCCAGGCAGCATATAGGATTTGAGGCAATTAATCACAGATATTCAAAGAAATCTCCTTAACAAATTCAGTGAGAAGTCTAAAGGAATAAAAGCTATTAAGAAGCCACTGGGTGGACACAAGTATTTGAAAGCATGCAAAGAAAAATAACAGGTCTTATGGAATGAAAAGTGCAATAAATGAAATAAAAAACACAATGGAGAAGCCACCTATGGAGCTATTCTGTGGTTGGAGATGAAAGCTCCATTTCCCCCCCCCCCCCCAAAAAAAACAGGGAAGGAAAACATGGTGTGGCACTGACTTCACCTACTGAGTAGTGGATTCAGTGGGCTGCAGTAGAATCCTAGGAAGAACTAAAGTTTGAGCCTGTCAAGATCAGGGGGAAGCTGGTGGCCACCATTTTGACTCCACTCTGGGCATGAGGGGAAGCGGGGCTAACTGAAAACCACAGTGCTTGTAAGGACTGGCTTCTTTCCACCCAGGTTGGATTGCAGGACTAGTCTAAATCCCAGGCCCACCTCTGGCAGGGAGGAAGCTGGGGAGACCTGCACCACCTCTCTGGGAAGCTACAAGCCTCACTGCAGAGGCTAGTGCCCATCCTACTCTAGGGGCACAAGCCACCTCAGGAGCTCTTATATTTTTTAATGTAACATTTTTTTGTGATCTATGTGTCTTCAAAAATACAATTTAAAAATGCAAGAAATAATTGTAAGAGGCTCCCATATACCCCATCCCTCTCCTCCCACATGAAAAACCTCTTTCATCATTGTGGCACCTTCATTGTATCTGGTGAATACATTTTGGAGCACTGCTGATAGAGGAATAAAATATGGATTAGAGTGGCCTTACTGGTGTTCTACTATAGAATTATTGTGACTAGCAATGGAAGAATTTGTATCACTGATGTGGAGAAAGTGGCCACAGTTGTTGCTGAGGGCAGGGAGAGGGAAGAAGAGTGTGCACTTTTAATAAGCAGCTTCAAGCATTCCTTCTATTTCCAGAAAAAGTAATAATTTTTAAAATTCTTTTGGGTCTCTGCTTTGATTTTGTCTTCCATGCACTCCAGTTATTCACATATTGACTCTTCTATACCTATCACTAACTTTTGATACTTTTTCTCAAATCTTTTACTATATTTAATTTTTCTAGAATATATTTTCTCTTTTTAACTTATTTTTTATAAGTCATTATCATTCACTGTGTTTCTTCTAGCTTACAATTGATTTATGATGTGATTTTTCCTTATTTTTCATATTCTTTCCTCATTTCTATCCCTTCATTCTTTGAGTTATTTCTTACCTGATGTCTTTTTACATCTTGCTTCATTTTCTTAATGCCTTATACCTTGTTTTTGAAAAAACAAATCATAAAGTACACTGAAATGATTTTCAGTCCTGTGTAGTGTTGTTACTCTGCATTTATTTCTTTTTAGCCTTATATTCCCTTTGAATGTCAACTGACATAAGTATTTTTCCTATTGGTCATTTTATTTGACTTTTTTCCTTGAAATTGTAGGTAGTTATTATGATTCTGAACAGCTTTCCCAACTTCACAAAACTGTCTCTCCTTTTGTTTCTGTAAAATGCTCAAAAATATGGCAGCTTACTTCTGGATATTTCCTGGTTCTGTACTTTTCCTACCCTTAAACATGGATCTTCATTCTCGCTACCTCTATTTTACCTGTTCTCTTCTATTTTCACACTGTATATGGTTTTTTTAAAATTTTATTTATTCATTTTTTTAAAAAAATTAGATTAAAAAAAAAAGAGATCCCCATTCACCCCCACTGCCCCCACCCCACCACTCCCCCCAGAGTAATACTCTCACCCATCATCATGACACATCCATTGCATCTGGTGAGTACATCTCTGGGCATCGCTGCACCCCGTGGCCTGTGGTCCACACCATAACCCACACTCTCCCATGTTCCATCCAGTGGGCCATGGGAGGACATACAATGTCCGGCAATTGTCCCTGCAGCATGTATATGATTACTGGTTTTTACTCCTATAGGAAGTTCTTGTTTTGAAAGGAAAAAAAATGTCACCATCTTGACAAAATCTACTCATTGCCTTTAAATGTGGATGTATTTTCAGAATCAATTAGCTTTAAAGTTATTTTCAGTTATATGTCTTAAAATGTAATTCATTTCTGAATTAAATTTTGTTTGTAAGTATTTTATCTAAGAATTGTTAACTTTTAGTACCTTATTATTTGGGATGATACAAAGGTATGTTCATGTTAATTCAGACAAGATTATTAGCAATTTGTGATGTTAAATATAAACTCCAACATAACCCCACAAAGAAAATATCTAAAAAAGATACAGAAAAAGAAATAAGAATGGGATCAAACTGTTTACAAAAGATCAACTATACACAAAAGAAGGAAAGAGGGAAGCAGATATGGTACAAGTGATAGACCTTCTGCCTACCATATGGGAGGACCTGGGTTCAATCCCTGGGGCCTCCTGGTGATAAAGAAGAGAAAGCAGGCCCACGCGGCAAGCCAGTACCTATGCAAGTACCGACATGGTGAGCCAGTGCTCACGTGAATGCCCATGTAGTAAACCAGTGCCCTGTGCAAGTGAGTCACACAGCAAGATGATGACACATCAAAAGAGAGACAAGGAGAGAGTCAAGGTGAAGTACAGCAGAAACCAGAACTGAGGTGGCAGGGGTTTCCAGGATGGAATCCCAGTAAATCCTAGAGGAGAGAAAATGAGAAGAGAAGACACAGACAGCAAAAAAACAAAAAACAAAAAACCCAAAAAACCGAAAAACCCACCACAGGGCAGGAGGAGGGGAAGGGGGGGGAAATAAATAAAATCTTTTTTAAAAAAATAGGAAAGAAGGCAGCAATGGAGGAATTGAGGGGTAAAAAGTACAAGATGTACCAGAAATGAATTTTAAATGGCTAAATAAATCCTGCTTCTCAAAGTAATTGCTTCAAAATAGATTAGGAGATATATGTGCAAGAGACTTAAATCTTTGAACGGTCCATGAGCAAACTGGTCTTTGAATCTAAACAGAGTTGCAAGATCTACACTACAGTTCATTGGACTCAGTCAGAACAACTAACAAGGAGATGATATGGACAACACCTATCCCAAGGAAAAGAGAAAGTTTGTAACTGCAAGCAAGATAGTCCCATCCATCTGTTTTGTTTTTTTTTTATTCATTTTTAAAAATATTACATTCAAAAAATATGAAGTCCCATTCAATCCCACCGCCCCCACCCCCCACTCCCCTCACAGCAACATTCTCTCCCATCATCATGACACATCCATTGCATTTGGTAAGTACATCTCTGGGCATTGCTGCACCTCATGGTCAATGGTCCACATCATAGCCCATACTCTCCCACGTTCCATCCAGTGGGTGCTGGGGGGATCTACAATGTCCCGTAATTGTCTGTGAAGCACCACCCAGGACAGCTCCAAGTCCCAAAAACGCCTCCACATCTCATCTCTTCCTCTCATTCCCCGCACCCAGCAGCCACCATGGCCACTTTTCCCACACCAATGCCACATTTTCTCTGTGGACCTTGGATTGGTTGTGTCCATTGCACATCTATGTCAAGAGGAGGGTTTAGATCCCACATGGATATTGGATGCAATCCTCCTGCTTTCAGTTGTAGGCACTCTAGGCTCCATGGTGTGGTGGTTGACATTCTTCAACTCCATGTTAGCTGAGTGGAGTAAGTCCAATAAATCAGAGTGTAGGAGTTGAAGTCTGTTGAGGTTCAGGGTGTGGCTATCATATTGTCAGTCCAGAGATTCAAATCTTCTAGATATATCTTAAACCCCAGCACCAACTACAGTTCCAGTAAAGTAGCATGAAAGTCTTGTGAAAAGAGATTGATCTGAGTCCAGTTTCATCACGCAGAAACACCAGCTCCAAAGAAGGGTCAACTGACATGGCAGTGAACCCCATCTGCCATGACCATAGAACCCGTGGGTCTCTTTAGCCCTCAAAAGAACCAATGCCTGGGGTTGTATCTACTTTATCTGTCTCTGAGACTCTGCTCAGGTGAGCATAAGAGCAATCCTTCTGACAACCTCCAGACTCTTTTTTAGAGACTCATAGCCATATAAACTCATTTCTCCTTTCCATTTTCCCCTTACATTAGGTCAAACAGCATTTTAAACTCCTGTTATTATATGTAGACAGGAATATTCTGCTGGTCTGCGTTGAACCTGTAATTCAAGGTCATTTTCTAGTTGCATCATCAGCTGGTATTTGGTAGTGATCCTTCAGTGCCAGGGAGGCTCATCCCTGGGTGTCATGTCCCACGCTGGGGGGAATGCACTGCATCTACATGCTGAGTTTAGCTTCGAGACTGGCCACATTTGAGTAACGTGAAGGCTGTCAGAAGGAAACTCCCAGGCACAGTGCTGCTTTAGGCCTTGTTCTTATTTCAGGCGTATAGGCTCACAAGCATAGTCATTAGTATCAGGGGCTCACTGTTGAACCCTCATTCCTTCCTGGTTCTTACCGTTGCACCTGGGGGACTGCCACTGCTCTCCTAGGGACCACGACAGAGTGCTCCCGGCCAATAACCCAGTACCCCCCCAGCTGTTGTTTTTAATTGTTTCCACTATGAGTATATCGAAACATTACATATGCCCTATATAACTCCTTGTCAACCATATATCACCTGTCCATAACATCCCATACCAGTATTCCTCCACCGCCATTGTTGAACCACTCTGTGATCCAAAACTTCCTGAAAAGTGAAGCCCAATATAATGTCAGGTTCCCTTACTAGTAAAATGGAATATAGCGATGAGTTTAAAGCTTAGATCTAGAATACGTATTGATTTGGAAAAATTCTACATCCTATCTTTTTCTTTTCTTTTTTCCTAATTATTGAGCTTCTCTTCACAAGAGCCTTAGATCACAGTTATTCATATATACAATATACAGTACTCCCACACAACCACCATAAAACCTTTTCCCTTCCACAGCGATAATCTTTTAACTTATTCATATCATATTTACTTAAACTGATGTACAGACTCTGAGACAGTAGCTTTCAAACAAGTTGACATCTGTGCTTACATTGTGATCCATACTTTAGGATATACAGTTTTCTAAATTTTTAGTTATCCTATGTTTTACATTATGGTTTACATTATTAGTCTGTCGTACCCTATATGTTTTTGGTGTAATATTACATGTTTTATATCCATCCTTGTGTGCTCTCGTGAAAGTCCTCTCTTATCCCCACATTTACCTTGGTTCCATCCATTCAACATCCATTTTCCCCTCCCCTTGGGGCCCACAGCAACAGCCAATCTCCATTTCCCAAGGAGCCAAGTCCAGAGATACTTGCAACAGTGTTCAGGGTCTGACATGCTCAACTGCCCTAATGCCCTGGGAGCCACCCTTTCTCTCGAGAGATACAGTTCCCTCTATTTGATGGCATTAGTCCTCCCCAGGATGTGGGTCCACCCCCACTCTCACTACTTGGGTCTCTACCCAATGGTACAACCCACCCTGGCAAAATGAGCATTCAGACATTCCCCAGAAGTCCGTCCCATGTCAGACCATCCCCTCCGAGCATCCTAAACAGATAACCCTCCTAATTATATTTTGATAGGATTTTCTCAGCATTTTACTCTCAACCAACACCTGACATTCTCCTATGTTCATATGTTGCCCCTCCCTCCCCCCAATTTTTTGGGCAATATTACCCCTCCGCCCATCCCCAGCCCCCCTCAAAACCCGCAAAGCCCCACCAAAAGGCAACCCCTTGCCCCCATTTTATCTCTTCTTTGTGCTAATACTTACTGCCAGCTCATCATAGATTCCACCCCTGCAGACATCAGCTCACATCCTTCCTCCACCCCCTGATTTCCTGTAAGCCTATCTTCCAGTCTCTAGCTCTCTGAGGCAGCTTGCTTATTTCATATCATTGAGGTCATGTAGTATTTGTCTTTCAATGCCTGGGTTGCTTCACTCAGCATAAGGTTCTCAAGATTCATCCATGTTATCACTTGTGTTTGTAGTGTACTTGTTCTTACAGCCGAGTAGTATTCCATTGTATGTATATACCACATTTTATTGATCCACTCATCTGTTGATGGGCATTTGGTTTGATTCCAACTTTTGGCGATAGTGAACAATGCTGCTATGAACATTGGTGTACATATGTCGGTCTGTGTCCTTGTTTTCAGTTCTGCTGGGTATGTACCCAGCAGTGGTATTGCTGGGTCATATGGCAAATCTATGGTTAGTTTTTTGAGAAACCACCAAACTGTCCTCCAGAATGGTTGGATCCTTCTGCATTCCCACCAGCAGTGGATGAGTGTTCCCATTTCTTCACATCCTCTCCAGCATTTGTATTCTTCTGTTTTTTCATAGCTGCCAATCCTATGGGAGTAAGATGGTATCTCACTGTAGTTTTGATTTGCATTTCCCTGATAGCTAGAGATTTGGAGCAATTTTTCATGTGCTTTTTAGCCATTTGTATTTCTTCTTTGTAGAAGTGTCTGTTTAAATCTTTTCCCCATTTTTTAAATGGGTTGTTTATCTTTTTATTTTCAAGATATAGGAGTTCTTTATATATGCAAGTTATAAGTCTCTTATCAGATATATGGTTGCCAAATATTTTCTCCCATTGTGTGGGCTCCCTTTTTACTTTCTTGACAAACTCCTGTGAGGTGCAGAAGGCTTTAATTTTGAGGAAGTCCCATTTATCTATTAGTTCTTTTGCTGCTCATGCTTTTGGTGTGATATTCATGAATCCATTTCCAATTACAAGGTCCTCTAGATGTTTCCCTACACTGCTTTCCAAGGTCTTTATGGTCTTGGCTCTTATATTTAGGTCTTTGATCCAAAATGAGTTGATCTTTGTATAAGTTGTGAGATGGTAATCCTCTTTCATTCTTCTGCATATGGATATCCAGTTCTCCAGGCACCATTTGTTGAATAGGCCATTCTCTCCCAGTTGAGAGGGTTTGGTGGCTTTATCAAATATTATATGGCTATATATATGAGGTTCTATATCAGAACTTTGAATTCGATTCCATTGGTCTGTGTGTCTCTCCTTATGCCAATACCATGCTCCTTTCACTACTGTACCTTTGTAGTATGTTTTGAAGTCAGGTAGTGTGATTCCTCCAATTTCGTTTTTCTTTTTCAATATGTCTTTTGCTATTCGGGGCCTCTTTCCTTTCCAAATAAATTTTATAGTTAGTTTTTCTAGTTCCTTAAAGAAGGCAGTGTTGATTTTTATTGGGATTGCATTGAATGTGTAGATCAGTTTTGGTAGGATAGACATCTTTAATAACGTTAGTCTTCCTATCCATGAACAGGGAATATTCTTCCATTTATTTAGGTCTTCTTTGATTTCCTTGAACAGTCTTGTATAGTTCTCAGTGCATAAGTTTTTTACATCTTTAGTTAAATTTAGTACTAAATATTTGATTTTTTATTTACTATTGTAAATGGTATTTGTTTCTTGATTTCCTCCTGATCTTGCTCATTATTGGTGTACAGAAATGCTACTGATTTTTGCGCATTGATCTTATAACCTGCGACTTTACTAAACTCATTTATGAGTTCTAGAAGCTTTGTTGTAGAACTCTCAGTGTTTTCTATGTATAGGATCATGTCATCTGCAAATAATGAAATTTTGACTTCTTCCCTTCCAATCTGAATGTCTTTTATATCTGGTTCTTGCCTCAGTGCTTGAGCAAGTACTTCCAAGACAATGTTAAATAGAAGGGGAGACAGTGGGCATCCTTGTCTTGTTCCTGACTTTAGAGGGAAGGATTTTAGGATTTCTCCATTGTAAACAATGTTGGCTGTAGGTTTTTTATATATACTCTTTATCATGTTCAAAAAATTTCCTTGTATTCCAATCTTTTGGGGTGTTTTTCTCAAGAAAGGGTGCTGTATTTTGTCAAATGCTTTTTCTGCATCTATAGATATAATCATGTGATTTTTTTCCTTCAATCTGTTTGTATGGTGTATTACATTGATTGATTTTCTTATGTTGAACCATCCTTGCATACCTGGAATGAATCCCACTTGGTCGTGATGTATAATTCATTTAATGTGTTGTTGAATATGATTACCAAGAATTTTGTTAAGCATTTTTGCATCTAGGTTCATTAGAGAAATTGGTCTGTAATTTTCCTTCCTTGTGGTGTCTTTGTTTGGCTTTGGTACAGGGTAATGTTGGCATCATAGAAGGAGTTAGGCAGTGTTCCTTCTGTTTCAATTTTTTGGAATAGTTTCAGCGGGATTGGTGTTAGTTCTTTCCGGAATGTTTTGTAGAATTCACCTGTGAAGCCGTCTGGCCCTGTGCTCTTCTTAGTTGGGAGGTTTTTTTTTTTTTTTTTTTTTTTTTTTTTTTTTTTTTTAATTTTTTTATTTTTTATTGACTTTGTAATAATATTACATTAAAAATATATATGTGAGGTCCCATTCAACCCCACCCCCCCACCCCCCCTCTCCCCCCCCCCCAACAACACTCGTTCCCATCATCATGACACATCCATTGGATTTGGTAAGTACATCTTTGGGCACCTCTGCACCTCATATACATTGGTTCACATCATGGCCCATACTCTCCTCTATTCCATCATGTAGGCCCTGTGAGGATTTACAATGTCCGGTGATTACCTCTGAAGCACCATCCAGGGCAGCTCCATGTCCCGAAGATGCCTCCACCTCTCATCTCTTCCTGCCTTTCCCCATACCCTTTGTCCATTATGTCCACTTTTCCCAATCCAATGCCACCTCTTCTATGTGGACACTGGATTGGTTGTGTCCATTGCACCTTTATGTCAAGAGGAGGCTCAGATTCCACCTGGATGCTGGATGCAATCCTCCCATTTTCAGTTGTAATCACTCTAGGCTCCATGGTGTGGTGGTTGTCCTTCTTCACCTCCATCTTAGCTGAGTGTGGTAAGTCCAATAAATCAGATTGTAGGTGCTGGAGTCTGTTGAGGCTCAGGATCTGGCTATCACATTGTCAGTCCAGAGATTCAAATCCCCTAAATATATCTTAAACCCCAACATTAACTGCACCTCCAGCACATTAGCATGAAAGTCTTATGAAGGGAGATCCCATCTGAGTCCAGATTCATCACTCATAAACACCATTTCCAAAGAGGGGCCATCTGCCCTGGTAGTTAACCCCATCAGCCATGACCATAACTCCCATGGGTCTCTTTAGCCCTCAAAGGAACCAATATCTGGGGGTTGTATCTGCTTTATCTGTCTCTCTGACTCTGCTCAGTTGTGCATGAGGGCAAACCTTCTGCCAGCCTCCAGACTCTTTTTTAGAAACTCGTAGCCATATAAACTCATTTCTCCTTTCCATTTCCCCCTTACTTTAGGTCAAACAGCATTTTAAAGTCATGGAGTTGGGAGGTTTTTAATGACTGATTCTATCTCTTTACTTGTGATTGGTTTGTTAAGACCATCAATTTCTTCTTTCATCAATATGGGCTGCTTATGTGTTTCTTGGAATTTGTCCATTTCCTCTGAATTGTCATTTTTGTTGGAATATAGTTTTTCAAAGTATCCTCTTATGATAGTCTTTATTTCTGTGGGGTCAGTGGTGATATTGCCTTTCTCATTTCTTATTTTGTGTATTTGCATCTTCTCTCTTTTTTTCTTTGTTAGTCTCACTAAAGGTTTGTCAATTTTGTTGATCTTCTCAAAAAACCAGCTCTTTGTCTTGTTTATCTTTTCAAGTGCATTCTTATTTTCTATGTCATTTAGTTCTGCTCTTATCTTTGTTATTTCCCTCCTTCTTCTTCCTGTTGGGTACTTTGTTGTTGTTGTTTTTTTTTTTTTTAAAGATTTATTTATTTTTATTTTTAATTCCCCCCCCTCCCCCGGTTGTCTGTTCTCTGTGTCTATTTGCTGCGTCTTGTTTCTTTGTCCACTTCTGTTGTCATCAGCGGCACTGGAAGTGTGGGTGGTGCCATTCCTGGGCAGGCTGCACTTTCTTTCCCACTGGGCAGCTCTCCTTACGGGGCACACTCCCTGTGCGTGGGGCTTCCCTACATGGGGGACACCCCTGCATGGCACGGCACTCCTTGCATGCATCAGCACTGTGCGTGGGCCAGCTCCACACCGGTCAAGGAGGCCCGGGGTTTGAACCGCGGACCTCCCATGTGGTAGACGGACGCCCTAACCACTGGGCCAAGTCCGTTTCCCTGTTGTTGTTTTTCTAATTCCTTCAAATGTGCAGTTAGTTCTTCAATTTTTGCTCTTTCTTCTTTTTTGATATATGAGTTTATGGCTATAAATTTCCCTCTCAGTACTGCTTTTGCTGCATCCCATAAATTTTGGTATGTTGTGTTATCATTATCATTTGTTTCAAGGTAGTCATTGATTTCTTTTGAGATTTCCTCTTTGACCCACTGTTTTTCTAAGAGTGTGCTGTTTAATTTCCAAATCGTCGTGTGAAATCTGGGCCTCTGTTCCTTGCAAATTTCCAGCTTGACTCCACTGTGGTCAGAGATATTATTTTGTATGATTTCAATCTTTCTGAATTCATTCAGCCTTTCTTTGTGGCCTAGCATATGGTCTATCTTGGAGAATGATCCATGTGTGCTTGAGAAAAATGTATATCCTGCTGTGTTTGGGTGTAATGATCTATATATGTCTATTAGATCCAGCTCCTCTAATATACTGTTCAAATGTTTTGTTTCTTTAGTGATTCTCTTTTGAGATGTTCTTTCAAGAGTTGATAGTGGTGTATTAAAATCCCCCACTATAATTGTAGATGCATCTATTCTTTCACTTAGTTTTTCCAGCATTTGCCTCACGTATTTAGAGGTGCCCTTGTTAGGAGCATAAATATTTATGATTTTTCGATCTTCTTGACAGATTGTCCCTTTCAGTAAAATGTAGTATCCTTCTTTGTCTCTCAAAATAGTTTTGCATTTAAAGTCTATTTTGTCTGATATTAATATAGCTACTCCTGCCTTTTTTTGGTTATTGTTTGCTTGTAAGATTGTTTTCCAGCCATTCACTTTCAACCTCCATGAGTCTCTGGGTCTAAGATATGTCTCTTGTAGACAGCATATAGATGGGTCATATTTCCTTATCCAATGTCCCAGTCTGAATCTTTTGATAGGGGAGTTTAATCCATTGACATTCAGTGTTATTACTTTCAAGGAATTATTTGTGTTAGCCATATTTTAATTGGACTTGTGTTTGTCATATTTTGTTTGCTTTTTTTTTCCTTCTCTTTTTGTCTTTTTTGTTGCTCTTACACTCTCCTCCCGACTCTGCCTGTCCTGTTTTTTCCTTTCTTCCTGCAGAACTCCCTTTAGAATTTCTTGAAGGGGAGGTTTCTTGTTGGCATACTCTTTCAGTTTCTGTTTATCTGTGAATATTTTGAACTCTCCATCATTTTTGAATGCTAGTTTAGCTGGATAGAGTATTCTTGGTTGGAAATTTTTTTCCTTTAGTACCTTGACTATATCATACCACTGCCTTCTTGCCTCCATGGTTTCAGATGAGAAATCAGCACTTAATCTTATGGACCTTCCCTTGTATGTGATAGTTTTCTTTTCTCTTGCAGCTTTTAGAATTTTCCCTTTGTCTTGAGCGTTGGGTAATTTGACAAGTATATGTCTTGGGGTGGGCCTGTTGGGGTTTATGACGATTGGGGTGTGCTGTGCTTCTTGGATATGTACATCTGTCTCTTTCAGTAGATTTGGGAAATTTTCAGCCATTATTTCCTGCAACACTTCTTCTGACCCCTTTCCCTTCTCTTCGCCTTCTGGGATGCCTACAGTATCTATGTTTGTGCCTTTTGCATTGTCATTCAGGTCCCTAAGTCCTAGCTGGATTTTTTCTATCTTTTTCTCGACCAATTCTACTATCTGTTTGGTTTCCAATGTACGGTCTTCCACATCACTAATTCTCTGCTCTGCCTCTTCTAGTCTGCTGATATTTGCTGCAAGTGTATTTTTGATTTCTTGAACTGTGGTGTTCATTCCCATCATATCTGTTATCTTTTTGCATATGTCTGCAATTTCCCCTCCAAGTGTTGTCTTCATGTTGTTAAACTCTTCCTTCATTAAATTTGTCAGTGATAAATGTTCTGAGATCTTTCATTACTTGTGCGAAGTTCTGCTCCTCTTCCTGATTTTTAGTTTGTTCATTGGATTCAGCCATGTTTTCCTGATTACTGGTTTGGTTTGTAGATTTTTGTTGCTGTCTGGTCATCATTTTATCTTGACGGGTTTAATCAGTTCTTTAGCTTCTTTGCCTAGTCTTGGAGATTAATTAGCTGTTGTTTTTGTGTAAGTGTTATATCTTGTCTTTGTCACTTTGTTCTTCTTATTCTAATTTCTTATTTCTGGTTGAGTTCATTTTAAAGTTAAGTATTAGGGCCAGTGAAAGGCAATTGTGTAAGCAAGGAAAAAGTGTAAAGTAGTATTGGTGATATATGTTAACAGAGCAGCAATATGAGATATGGGAGGATGGATATTAGATTCATGTAAGTTGTGTCGAGTTATAGCAGTAGGTAGGGTACCTATAGTGAGGTAGTCAACTGAATATGGGAGGAATATGGTATGAATTTAAAAGCTATTGTTTTTGTGAGAGAGGGAAAGAGAAAAGAAAGGCAATAGTTTCAAGAGTGGATAACAGACAGAAAACAAAACAAAGGTATTAGAAATTAAGAGTTGGACACTTTTTGGATCAAAGGAAGGGAGGTGGAGTATAGGAGAGACAGTAGATGATGGAGGATATCAAGATGTAGGGGTAAGGGGATAGTGTAGGTAGCCAAAATCTATTCACACAGAAATGAGGCAGTGGAGGATGAGGAAACCCAGGAAATGTGAGGCGTTCCCTGCAGCACCTATTGTATAGTTAAGATAAAATAAAATAAGAAGAAAATGAGGGACAAGAGAGAGAGAAAAAAAAGAGAAGAAAGGAAGAAAGAAAAAGGGGGTGGGTAAAGGGCGGGGAACAGGTAGGGAAAAGAAAAAAAAGATATACACCAACCACAACAGCCACAACAACAATTTTAAAAAAAACCTAAATAACTGAAAAAAAAAAGACTTTGGGGGATATGCTGGGAGAAAAGACTAGGGAATAATGCAATGTTAGCAATCAGGACATTAAAAAAAATAAAAAATAAAATAGAATAAAAAGAAAAAGAAAACAAAAAAGAAAAAACACAAATGTTGAGGACTAGGACATTCAAGGACCTCAGATGGACCTCAGGGTGTGATGGATTCAGGGATGAAAAGTCTGAGATATTGAAGACTCAAGAGGTGTGAGTCTCTGGGGTGTGGGCCACCAGGGTTTAGGGGACTCAGACCTGGCAACCTCAAATCAGGTTAACAGGGAGCCTGGGAGCACTGCAGTGCATCACAGCCTTCAGGGATCCCCGCAGCTGGGTACCAGCCCTATGGGTTAGGACACATCCACAAGCTCTATCCTGTGTGTCTGTGTGTACCCCACAATTCACTCACTCACTGGGGTCTATTCTGTGGATGTATCACCAATTCGACTTCAGGACCCCTCCCACCCTGTAATCCCCCAGAACAGCCACATGGGGGCACCTCTGCACTGCAGCCAATTTAATGATGCAGATCAATAGCCAGGCCCGGGGGTGGGGCTCCAGCTGGAAATGCTAATGACAGAGTCCAAACCCGAAATTCCCATGCTTCCCAAAATATTCCCCTAATCGGCTTCCAAACGTCTCCCACCCTGCCAGACCCTGGTGGCATCTCTTTATTGATATCAATTTAAGTCCACTGTAGATTGGCAGCTGGGCTTGGGGGGGTGGGGCGCTAGGCTGAAGCACTATTGTTTGTGTCTGCAATCAAAAATTTCCCCTGCTTCGCAATAAAACTCCCATTTGTCTCCCCAAATCGGTCTGCAAGCACTTCCTGTCCTATTAACCCCCCAATAGGCCACTCAGGGCTTATGAATTCCCCAGTAATGCAGAGTCTCAAAAAAAAAAAATGCCACGGCAGCACCTGGTGCTGTGGCTCCGCCCACCCTAGGAGGGAGTGTTCTGTGCGTAGCCCGGACCTCCGTGTAAAGAGTCTCAATTATATTTTATAGACGTATTTTCTCTGTTACCTTCCCACCAAATCGATGTCCAGACACCTCCTGTCTTGCAAAAATCCTAAAACAGCCTGGTCCTGAAGAACCTCCAATGCTGCCCAGCCACTTCTTTGCAGGAGATATTATCAGGTAAGCTCACTCAGCCACCATCTTGCCCCCCCTGTCCAGAGTGGACTTAATGATATTCTATTCATGAACTATTGCGGTTAATAATTGAGAAAATGTGGTACTGATGTGGAAAAAGTGGCCATGGTGGCTGCTGGGTGTGGGGAAGGGGAGGAAGAGAAGAGATGTGGAGGCATTCTCGGGACTTGGAGTTGTCCTGGGTGGTGCCCCAGGGACAATTGCCAGATGTTATATGTCCTCCCATGGCCCACTGGATGGAATGTGGGAAAGTGTGGGCTATGGTGTGGAACACGGGACATGGGGTGCAGCGATGCCCGGAGATGTACTCACCAGATGCAATGGATGTGACATGATGATGGGGGAGAGTGTTATTGGGGGGGGAGTGGTGGGGTGGGGGCAGTGGGGGTGAATGGGGACCTCATATTTTTTTAATGTAATATTTTTTTTAAATGAATAAATTGAGTAGAATTTGAAAAAATAAAATAAATTAATGGCTCACAAAAAATAATTTAGGCTATAGTGTTTTCTAAATTTTTTAGTTATCCTATGTTTTATATTATGGTTTACATTATTAGTCTGTCGTCCCCTATATGTTTTTGGTGTAATATTACATGTTTTATATCCATCCTTGTGTACTCTTGTGAAACACTTCTTTTGCCCTTACATTTACTTTGGTTCCATCTATTCAATATCTATTTACCCCTCCCCTTGGGGCCAACAGTGACAGTCAATCTTCATTTCTTGAGGAGCCATGTTCAGAGATACTTGCAACAGTGTTGATGGCTTGACTTGCTCAACTGCCCTAATGCCCTGGGAGCCACCCTTTCTCTTGAGAGATACAGTTCCCTCTATTTGATGGCATTAGTCCTCCCCAGAATGTGGGTCTACCTTCACTCTCATTATATGGGTCTCTACCCAATGGTATAACCCACTCTGGCAAAATGAGCATTCAGATATTCCCTAGGAGTCTGTTGTGCATCAGATTATCCCCTTTGAGTATCTTAAACAGGTAACTTTCCTAGTTATATTTTGAAAAGGTTTTCTCAGCATTATACTCTCAACCAACACCTGACAATCTCCTATGTTCATATGTTGCCCCACCCTCCCCCCAATTTCTTGGGCAATGTTACCCATCCGCCCATCCCTCAAACCTGCAAAGCCCCACCCAAAGGTAACCCTATGCCCCCATTTTATCTATTCCTTGTACATATACTTACCTCCAGCTTATCATAGATTTCACCCATGTAGATGTCAGCTTACATCCTTCCTCTTACCCCCCCCCCCGATTTCCTGTAAGCCTATCTTCCAGTCTCTAGCTCTCTGAGGCAGCTTGCTTATCTAAACTGTCTTTTCACTGATCCTTGTCCTAAGCCCTGCCTGTAGCTGGGCCCTCATGTTCAAGGTAACTTTGCCTGGACTTGCTGATCACAGCTGCATCCTGGAGCCTGGGGCAGTTCTGGTGTGCTGTAAGTTGTCATCTAGCCCCTCCTCCTCTCTGATATCTGAGCTTGGACTAGATGTTGTGTGTTCTACCCTGGGGGTGTCCTGGAGGGGCAGGGTTGGAGCAACAGCACTCCCTGAGGGCAAGCCACCTCTTGTGATTGGGAGGCATGAGGAAATAGAGTGAAGCCCAGATTTCACTCCTCATTTCCCACCCTCTGCTGCATGGTCATCCATTGTACCCAGGGCCCTGGAAGTCCATAGAAGTTGTGCAGGCTGAAGACCCATGGGACAGTGTTCAGCCTACAGGGCAGGGGTTTGGAACCACCCTGAGAAACAGCCTCAAGACAAAGGTGAAGGTTCTTGTAGGAGATGGGGTTAGAAATGAATGGACAGAACTCCTTCATGCAATGGAGGTCTCCCCAGAAGAGCAAGAGAAGATGGTGAGGCCCCTTAAACCCAGTCCTGACCAGAGGTGGCTCTATAGGGTCTCTGGCAGCTGCACTGTGGGGGAGCTGGCTCCAGGACCCATGCCATGAGGGCCTGTCCTGTGATCCACCATAGGTGTCCAACCAGGAAATGGCTCCAGCTGTGATCCACAAGGCCATGGAAGAACTCAACGTGGATGGGGGAAAGCCAGAGGATTACAAGCTGGTGCAAATCATTTCAGAGGATCAAAGTAAGTCAGGGAGCAAGAAGGAGAGGGCGGTGGTTGGAAAAAGCACCATGTCCCCAGCCTGAAGTTCCAAGGCCCTCTTACCCCAGTGTACCTGACAACAGGGCGGGTAGACACCCTGCCCACAAACCAGGCTTCCCAGAGCAGCCCTCAGTGCCCACAGCCTCTTCTCCCTTACCTGCTCCTTCTCCCTTGTGTCCCTTTTCCTCCACATGACCCAGGCATTGGGAAACCAAGTTCAAAGCTAACTACACTGAGGTACCCAGAGAAAATGCTTTCCACTTTGGATCATGAGAAAGATGGCCAAGCAGAGGGGCTCAACTTGAAGGAAGTCTTCTGGACAGCAGGGTGTGCCTGCACCATGACTGGTGGACACAAGCACCAAACATGCTACAGGCCATGCCTTTATGATAGGGAAAACTGGAGTAAATCTCCTTGATCCCCTTTGGAGGCTCTAAGGAACTGACTCATTATTCTAGAAAGTGGGAAAGGGAAAGATCTTTACAACACAGACCCAGAGCCAGGTGTCCCTGGCACTGAACCCTTAGATAGGTTTCCTAAGCACCTGGGCTGGCTTCTCGTTCCTGAAGGGGAGAGAAAATTAACCACTGTCTACACACATGGTATGTCTGTGCACAATAAAGTTAATTGGATTCTTGTCAGTGAGCTGATCCCCTCTCCCAGCCACTAACCTAGCCATATTAAAATGACTCCCACCATTCCCGGAAGTTGGTTCTAAATCCTCCCTTGTCTTTTGAATGGAAATGGGAGCTGTGGGGTGTGAAATAAGCAGAACGACTTGTCCTACAGAACAGGAAGACTAAGGCCTGGAGAGGTTAAGAAAGGAGATGAGCAGCCTCACCACTGAGGCTGGAGCAGGAGTTCAGCCCAGTGATCCTGTCTAGCTGGCTCTAGGCCAGGAAGACAGAAGATGGGATCAGTGTAAATCCTTGCTGGGTGGCAGGCACTGCGTGGTCCTGGAGGCCTTCAGGGACCCTGCTCGGGAGGCCTGGGCCAGCGCTGCCCTTCCCTGGGCCCCAGTGTCTTGTCCTGGGTAGTGCTAGATTTGGGGGCCCTGCACTGTGTTCCAGAAATCCAATTTCAGCTCTGAGGTCCTGAGTAGTGAAGGCATCAGGGAGTGCAGTGAGGGGGAAATAGATGAAATCTTATCAGTTCCATTCTGAGGTTGCAGGGATGAGTCAGAGTCACTTTAAATCAAGGGTTCCTCATTTTCAGCTGTGCCTCTGCAGAGTCCTTCCTGCAGGCAGGCATCATTCAGAGGCTCCTTTTTGTTCCTGGAGTTGGGTTGGGGGATCCAGGTCTCTGGCAGAGGCCTGCTCTCCTGGGGGCACAAAGGGTTGGGGTGTCCTGTGGTCCCTCAGAGCACAGCTGACCACCCTTCTGCCCCACTCTCCAGTGCTGCAGATCCCAGACAGCGCATAAGTGTATTACGTGATGCATCCCTAACCCAAGTATGAATTAAGCTTATGAAGAGGATCTCACCCATGGACACCAAGCTCAAGAAGAGAGTTATCTCAGCCTTTCTGGGGAAGAAGCTGAAGGGACCCAAGTTCTGAAAGGGGAAACTCTAACTGGGCCCTGGTACCTGCCAGCCTCAGGGTCCCCCTGCCCAGGTCTGCCTGGCCAAGCAGTTCTGCTGACCCGCAACCACAGTGGGCAGGCCAGGCAGTCACCTCCCTCCCCACCAGACAGTCTGGGCTATTTACTATTATAAATAGTAAATGTTAGAGGTGAATATTTTATTATTAAAATCTTGTTTCAACTACAGCCTTGGAGTTGACAACTTGTTCTTTCATTTACTGTGTTAATTGAAACAAGGTGTGGCCTCTCGCATTGTTCATTCAAACAAGAAATCATGCAATCATCAGTTTTTTTAGAAGAGAAAAGCAAAAAGAGCCAGCCACCCTTCCCTGGCTTATGGAAACAAACACAGAAATCCCCTTCACAGAGCAAAGTGCACTTCAGTATCAATACACCTAGAAGGAGCAGAGCCCACCCATGGGGACTACTGGATTTAGAAGTTGAAGGTACTTCCGTTTGCCAGGACCATTTCCTGACCCTGTGCAGGGAAGTGGCTGCCTTTCTACCACTTTGGAGAAAGAACATTTTCTCCTCTTTACTGAGGCTTTGTTTGAGCACCAAATAAGAACTTGTCATTTTCAAGGGCAAACTCTAGACTTACATGTGCACTAGGTACAGAAAAAAATAGAACAATTCTAACAACGTGGAAAGGAAAAGGACAGAGGAAGATCATTAGCACATGGTCCAAGGGCAGGCAGAACTTTGCATCCTCAGGTTCCCTCTATGCTCAATGGTCAAATCTTTACATTAGATTTCATGCTTTGAGATCCCTATCCCTGATATACAAGAATTATTTCCTTTTGAGGTGACTGGGGGGATTAAGATGCAGCTTTTCAGCCTCCAGCTGGGCCTTTTTTCATAAACACTGCTGCTTCCTAAGAACTAGTGCTTCCCACTGCCTTGCCATTCATTGTGCAATTTCTTAACCTGGAAAATCCCTGGCAGACCCTGGCCTCTGTGATTGGTACCTGGTGGCCTCTGCTGCCTGGCTGGGGCCTGAGGCATCAGCCGTGGGCTCTGAATGCCAAGAGAAGAATACTTACCCATTGTAAGCTAGAAAAACCCCACAGTCTTTCCTGTGGGTCAAGGTGAGGTCTTGGATGGTGTGGTTGGAGGTCCACCATCTTGGGGATCTCCAGTTAACTCTCTGTTGTGTTGCTACTGATGGTCCTCAAGAGGAGTCGGCGCTGAGCCCTTAGAACTTGTAAAGCAGCAGGTGCAGGTGCTGACACTGCTCACGTCCCCTGGGATGACTGGATCCATTGTCCAAAATTTGTGCTTTGCTTTCATCATTGGAGTGTGGACAATTCCAAGGGGGAGGGGTTGAGAGGGCCTGATGGGGAAGGGAAGGCCACCAGGATTGAGGACCACAGTCCTGCAGAGACACACCTCCTCACAAAGTAAAGTACTGAATGGCTTCCTCTCTGGGTGGGACAGGCCCTGTCCTGAGCCCTCCCCTGGTTTCCCCAATGTTCAGGAGCTAAAGGTTTAACCCTGACAACACAAGGCCCCAGGACCCTGCCCCAGCCTCCTGCCTGCCCCAGCTGTGGGCTTTGGGGCCACTTTAGGAGGTTTATCAGGGAATGAAAACACTATAATCTTACATTTTAATTCCAAATATATGTCTGAACTAATCCATTTATCTGTAAATAGCAGAATTTCCAGCTCTCTTTATGAGCAGGCCTATAAGTAAGGAAAATCTGGTAGCAACATCCAATGCTGATGCCCAGATTGTGGTCCCAAAATCCTATTTTCCATGAAAAGAGAAGAGGGCACCTAGAGGTATGTGTGAGTCCAGGTCTTGGCCAGGAAATGTGTGAGAGGAACCTAATGATCATGGCCTAGTGGAGAGCATGGAAGGCATCAAAGTCCACAGGGGTGGAGTCAACACATGACAGGAGCCAACTGGAAGGCCTTCTGGCCACATCTGGGGCAAGTTTATTACCTTAATAGCCAAAAAGTACAAGCAACTCAACACAAATGCTCATCAAATGATGAAGGGACAAAGAAAATGAGATGTTAGCGCCATAAGACATGATGAACTACAGATATATACTAGGAGGTGAGGGCCCTGAAGAACATGATGCTGCGTGAAAGAAGCTGGACACTAGAGGCCACTTACAGAACTCCATTCATACAAAAGATCCACACTCGGCAAATCCAGACAGAAGATGGATTAGTGGTTGTTAAGTGATATGTTGAGGGTCTTTGGGGGAATGTGACTGCTACTGGGTCCAGGATTTCATCTGGAATTAATGAAAACATACTGGGATTAAATAGTGGTTATTGTTTTACAGCCTTGTGAATATACTAAAAAACATTGAATATGGCACTTTCACTGGCTGAAATTATGCCATGTTAATTATAGCTCAATCAAAAATAAGTTGTTGATACTGGAAGTCCATAGTATTGTTTGCCTTTAGTGGGGCTGGGACAGCTTGTGCAATAGACAAACTCCTGCGCATTCACTGATGGCCTTAGGAAAGCTCAGTGGTTTTCAGAGATTAGAGGAATTTGGGGGTGGTCAGGTGAGTTGCTGTGTCCCTGGCTCTGGCCTTTCCCCTTGTCCAAATCTGTCCCTATCCCCCACCCCACCCCGGCTTGCCCCCTGGGATTGGCATCTCCCCTCATGTATTTTTGGGGGATCTCAGAGAGTGTCTTCTCATTACCCTGAGCTTCTATGCAACCTGCTTGATGTCCTGAGTCCTCCACAGGTAAGAAAAAGTCTCTGTGGGAACTTGTAAAACAGCAGGTGCAGGTGCTACACTGCTCAAGCACTGCTGTGCTGACTGGTAACCTGCCATGGCTTTCAGACCCCAGGCTCCACCCTAGACTCCCTTCTTTGGGCCCCAGGACCTCCCAATGATCTGGCACCTAAAGGCTTCATGCCTCATGGCAGAGGCCTCAGGACCCCGACCAAGACTGGTTTTCTTTCTCTTGACCAAAATGCCAGCCTCGCTCCTCAGGTGCCCTCCCACTCTCTCTCCAATCCCGACTACCTCAAAACTAATCTTGTAGCTGTGGGACTGCAGAGAAAAGCCTCTCAGAATGCAGGAAAGCAATGGAAAAAAGGCACTCTCAGACCCTAACAATCCTAAATCTCACACTCACCCCCAACCTTCCCCTCCCAGCTGTCCCTCACTCAAGGCTTTAGGCTGCCCTGGGGCTGAGAGGCCCCTCACCAGGCAGTTCCTTCTCTGCCTCTTCCTCTCCTCCAGCCTTCCAGAACCCCAGGTGGCTTCATCACATCCCCTTGGCTGTCTGGGAAAAGCCTGACAACATGGCCCTTTAGCTCCCTCTGCTGGTCAAAGCAGATCAGCCTTTTCCTGCTCCTTGTCTAGGAGCCACCAAGGCCTCCTGGGGTTGATGGGTGGCTTTATTTAATGGCCCCAGGAGAAGGGCCCTGTATCCAGGAAAGGGAAGAGAGGCAACATAGGAGAGGAGCTTTCCATGAGCAGGTGGAAGAAAAAGCAGCTGTATGTGTGTTGGAGATGGATTCCATGGTGTATGGGGTGGGGTCAGTGACAGATGCCCCGAGATTTTTCAAGGAGTGTGGGAAGAAACAATGACCACTTCCACTGTAAATATGTTCAAATGTAATTTTAAAGCATGTAAAGGAAGGGCATGTCAAATCAACATGGCCTGCTCTTTGACGTGATGAGGGAGCAGAACTGAGTAGTAAGCTGAGAAAGTCAGACAACACAGAGAGAGCAGAGCTGAGGACCAGAGAGAGATAGGGAGGGAAAGGTTGGGACTGGGAGTGAGGAGAGAGGAAATGAGCTGGGGACCATGGGTGAGGGCGAAAGAAAGAGCTGCAAGGCACCAGTACCCTATTCCAACAGTCTGAGAACTAGTCTGCCTGGGCCCCTGTTTCTTGCAACCTAATTACTGAAAAATACAGAATTGGCCAAGAGCAGGGGCCAAGGAACTGTTAGAACCTGTGCTCATAGGTGCATGGACTTCCCAGGTGATTTTATCTCTGAGTATCTGGAAAGCCATTGCTGACAATAAGGCTACAGTGGCTTCTGAGGTTCAGGAGTAGTGATCCAAGGGAGGCCTGCATCCTGGAGGAACCCAGGGCCTCCACAACAGCCCTAGTGCCATGTCTGAACCTGGATGCAAGAGGCATGAGCTTGGGGCACAGAAGAACAGGTACTCCTGGCTCTCCACTTCCTGAGACTTAGACAGTTATTTGAAATGTCATCATGCTTGTCCTTATCCACTACATGTCTACACTTGTCTGGACCCCTGGAAAACAATGAGGCTGTTGGCACTGAGATGAGCTTCTTCCTTGGTGAGTGTCTACCCTAATATGATCCTCAATAACTAGAATCACTGAATGCCAGTGTTGGAAGGACTGACTTGCCCTCTGTCCCTCATATGATCCTCACACACCCAGAATCACTGATTGTCAGCACTGGAATTTTGCCTTGTCCTTCATCCATGGGGGGTAAGGAATGTTGTTCAGAACATCCTACTGAGCACAGCTCTCATGTCACCTCTTTTAGGAAGTCTACCCTGGTGTTCCCCAAGTTCACTTAGAACTTGTCAGGCCCATTTTCTACACTCATGAACTTGAGTCACAGATAGTTGTTTTCCTATTGCCACTCCTTCCTGTGGATTTGCAAGGGTACTCAAGTTTTATCCATTTAAGCCCCTCCTAGCCCTTCTGGGCACCAGGCACCAGCTGGGCTCTTGGATTCAGACCTGAATGGGACTGGATCCTGTTCTTGCAGAGCTTAGAAGCCATTTGGGGGGAGATGCTGATGAAAGATTACAGCAAGGTTCTGAGTGAGGTCTCTGCCACATGCTGGGGCAGGACCAGGCCTTGACGGCCATCCTGCATCGGTGCAGAGGAGCCTGCAGGGAGCAGGAGCTCAGTTATCTCTTGCTGAGTACAACCGAGGAGAATTGGTGGCAGTGGTAGCCCTAGCTCTTGTTTAGGGAAACTGAGATGCAAGTTAGTGGCAGGGATCAGACTAGAACCCAGTGCTCTTGACCCCCTGTCTATTGGTTGCTTGAGCAGGATTTATATCAGTAAGTGAAGTTATGGCTAAATAACTCATTCATCATTCCCTCATTTCTTTATTCCTTCCAGGGGCCTACAATGTTACAGCCTGGAGATGGGAAGCAAAACCTGAGAGGGCACTTTCTCCATGGTGCTGATAGCTTGGGGGGAATTTGAGTGCATTATGGGAACCTTTGATTAGGTCACTGGATTAGATCACTTTAGGGCCTTTGCTTCCACTACTCAGTGAGGTGTGACCCAGGTTGGGTCTGCACCCTCTTGCTGGGGTCTTACATAAATAGAGAACTGGAAACAGAACAAAGAAAAATTTGGATGCCATTTTTGCACTGTCATGTGAAAGAGGACTCCAGGACCAGCTACAGCTGACAGAGAGGCCAAGAGAAACACCTGGGGGCTGAGGGAAATGCCAGAGGCTGGACTCAGTGGAGCAGGCCTAAATTGAGGGAAAGCTACAATGTTGCTTTCCCATGTGGCAGGAACCAAGGATTGACCAGCAAATGACCCTTGATGAGAAAGCATCTGTGATGATGTTGTAGAAG
Organism: Dasypus novemcinctus; assembly: GCF_030445035.2. Taxonomy (NCBI): domain Eukaryota; kingdom Metazoa; phylum Chordata; class Mammalia; order Cingulata; family Dasypodidae; genus Dasypus; species Dasypus novemcinctus. Next base: position 7,365,836 of record NC_080694.1, on the reverse strand, counting down.
TCAAGAGAGGTTCAATTATTTGTGTATAGAAAGGCCAGGATGCAGCAATAATTTTGGGGAGGAAAAAGATTTATTTACTGCTGGCCAGACTTGGGAGTCTTCTGTTCAAAACACAAGCCCCAAACAAGATTTTCAAGTTCCTTTTATATAGGGTTGGGGGTCAAATGGTGTTTTTATCAAAGAAAATTACTTTCTTTGTTGGTTAAGAGTTTGTCTGAGTACCACATAGATTTTTTTTTCTTTTTAAAGATTTATTTATTTATTTCTCTCCCCTTCCCCACCCCCACTCCAGTTGTCTGTTCTCTGTGTCTATTTGCTGTGTCTTCTTCTTTGTCCGCTTCCGTTGTTGTCAACGGCATGGGAATCTGTGTTTCTTTTGTTGCTTCATCTTATGTCAGCTTTCCATGTGTGTGGCACCATTCCTGGGCAAGCTGCACTTTCTTTCACGCTGGGCGGTTCTCCTTATGGGGTGCACTCCTTGCGTGTGGGGCTCCCCTACGCGGGGGACACCCCTGCGTGGCAGGGCACTCTTTGTGCACATCAGCACTGCGCATGGGCCAGCTCCACACGGGTCAAGGAGGCCCAGGGTTTGAACTGTGGACCTCCCATGTGGTAGATGGACGCCCTAACCACTGGGCCAAGTCCATCACCTCCATATAGGTTTTGAATCAACATATTGCCCACACATCCTTTGAATGCAACCTCGAACACACATCCTTTCTGAACATTCAAAGTCCGAAGGGTCTGTACTACTTAATTGAATTTCTAGGCACACTTGGACACAGAATTAGATAATTTTGAATTCATGCACAAGCTATATTATATTTCCCCATTTGAGGTCAAGATTAAGTTTATTTAAGCTTTGGCATCACTATTATCAGAGTCTCTCTGGACTGACTGGTATTATATAGAGTTTGCATTGCTAAATTGTTTCCTGGGCCTGGAGTCTTTGCCATGGTCATCAATGGCAGGGCTGCAGCCTCTCACTGTCCCACACCCACAGCTCAGAATACAGACAGCTCAGGTTATCTACGAAGAGATGAACAGTATCCCACCCATAGCCTACATCAATGATCCCTTGATTTGTACATTTTAGCGGCTTCAGATCTCTAAGCTTTTACCCTAGTAAATCCACATTTTAAATGTCAAGAAACTTTTGGTATTTTGTATAGGCAGCCTTGGTATACTAAAATAAAAGGATTCCTAATAAAAGATAAATGAGAAAAAAAAGCTCATTAGATTTCTGTTTTCTATGTTTCTATATTTTTATTTCTGACTCATGGCTGGAAAATTTAAAACTGAAGCTCTAAATTCTATTTACATTTGTCTGTATGTTTGAGATACGAGATTTTCCTTCCTCTGGATGGCAATACCAAATTAACTTATAAAACACCCTAAAATTTTAATTTGCCAGAAGACAAATAAATTATATATAAATTAATCTTATATAGTCTTAGAAATTAAGTAAACCAAACTTGTAATATTTCCAAAGAAATTTTAGAATATGTGCAAAATTATACCAAAATTTAAAAACAAAATAAAATCAACAGAATTCAGATAAACATTTCACAAATGGGATTAATGAGCTCAGTGAAAAAAAAAAGATTATGTCTTCTGTAATGGTATGTACAATGTAAGCATAAATGTCTTGGGGGTATGTTCTTCTCAATTTTATGTAGGTTTACTGATCAAATAAGCTAACATTATATCTGTGAGTTCTTTAATATGATGAAAAATGTAAATCTATGTTTATACAAATTGAGTTATTATTCTGACAAACATTTTTGGAGTAATTATGTTTTGTAAGATATTGGTCTGAAGGAATTTCCAATATATTTTTGGTAATTTAAATATGTAAGTTACAAAAGGTGTGTTTTGTTAAGGGAAAAGAGAAGTTTTGATCTAAAATAAAATGATTGGTTGTTGCAGAGTGAGAAACTGCAATGTGTAGGACAAAGTCAGTACAGTATAGAAACTTGTAGAATGTCTGTGGAAAAGGAACTTTATTTTTCATGATCATTGTTGATTAAGATTTGATAGGTTTATGAGATTTTTAACAGTTCTTATCAGAAAACATGCTAATACAAAATTATAATTTGTTTTTATCCTTGTTCAAATAATAGTTTTCTTGCTTTGTTAGACTACTAAAAGGTTTAAAATGGTTACCGTAACCTTCTGAGTAATCTGCCTAGAAGGCAAATATTGTGAATCTAAACAGATAATGCTCTGTTCTTTATATTATAAACCTTAACTGTTTTAGAAAATATACCTTCTTACTTTTCAAAGAACTAAGTCTTTGAACCTTTGTTTACTGTGGAAGTTAGTGAGATCTGCCTGAGACCTGCATAACATGACCTTTGAAATGCACTTTGAAATCTCTTAGCAATAAAACTCTTTTGTAGTTAATGTTTTCCACTTTTGGTCAAGGTCTTTTTCCAAATATAACCCTGTTGGGTCCTGGTAATCCCTTGGTGCCAGGGAGGCTTATCCCTGGGAGTCATGTCTCACATTGTGGGAGTGGTGGTGAGTCCAGGCACTGGAGCCAACGCATATAGACTCATGAAGTCAACAACCCTTGGCAGGCCCTATTTTGGGATATAGGATCATATATTTCCACAATATAGCAAAGTTAGAACCATTTGTAATTTCCTTACTCCTGATTCCTCTACCCTTTTTATCTGAACCTATTTTTATCACTATCCCCACTAAAGATCTGTCTCAGGGACTTAAATCTTCAGTCTGTTCATGTGTTGTTTAAGTGGAGCTGTGGCCAACACCTACTCATCAGTTTCCTGGACTTGCCTAGAATAACAAAGAAAATGAGGAAGGGCAAGTCCCATTCCAAAAAACAAAGAATATCTTCAACTGAGAACAAAACAATTCCTTCCATCTGCCCCATAATAACTAAACCCCTCTCAATCTGAAGCAGTTAGAATCCTAAATTCCTTAAGATTGAGGAATGAAAAAACATAAGGGGGGAGTGTAACCACAGAACAAAGATTTATTATTGTTTTATTAGCACGTGGTAATGAAAGAAATTTTAACTTGATATACACAGTGATTATCAGTTATTCTGAGGAAAGGGGAATGGATGAATAGTGAGAACACAGGACATTTGTAGGACATTGGAATTTTTTTGTATGATACTGCAATGACAAATAAATGACAAAATACATTTGTCAAAGCCTATAAAACTGTAAAACATAAAGTGCAAACCATAATGTAATGTACAGACCTTGGTTAGTAGCAATGCTTCAATATTGGTTCATCAATTGTAACAAACATCTCATACTAGTGTAAGATGCTAACAATAGGGGAAAATTGGTATGTGAGTGAGGGGGGGTTATATGAGAATCCCTTATAATTTGATGTAATTTTTCTGTAATCTAAAACTTCCCTAAAAATAAAGTTTATTATAGTATTTTTAAATTTATGAAAATTATTTTAAGAAGAACAGGGTATTTTTCTTATACTAATGTTAACTTCTCTACCTAATTCTGAAATCCTATAGTCATTTGTATAGAGAACTGTATTAGTCAGTCAAAGGGAAGCTCATGCAAAGTACCAGAAATCTGTTGGCTTTTATAAAGGGTGTTTATTTGGGGTAAAAGATTACAATCACAAGGCCCTAAGGAGTCCACCTGAAGGGTACTTCCTTACAAACTCTGATGCCACATGTTGAAGCAAGGTGGCAGGCTTGCCATCCTGTGAGGGTTTAGCCTTTCTCTTCCCTCTTAAGGCTCCATGGGTCCAGCTTCTTCTGATCTCAGCTGTAGGCTGGCATAGGGCTCATTTCTTCCCAGGCTCAGCTGCTCTGTTCTCTTCACAAGGTCAGCTGTGAACTCTCAGGTGAATGGTTCGTCTGTCTTCCTGGGGTCACTGCAGTATCTATGGAGGTGTCTCTCTTCCTCTGTGTGTCTTCTCCTGTGTATCTACTTCTGTGTGAGAGTCTGTTCTATCTGCCCACTAGGGGCCAGGACTCAATCCTGCATGCCTAATGATGTATTTGAATCAAAGCTCTAATCTTGATTTAACCAAGCAAATGTAAAACCTTCGAATTTAAGTCAGTCAAAGGGTATCATTCCCATAGAAACAGACCAGTTTAAAAACATGATCAGGAGAGGTGGTGGACTTGGCTGAGTGGTTAGGGCATCTGTCTACCACATGGGAGGTCTGCTGTTCAAACCCCGGGCCTCCTTGACCCATGTGGAGCTGGCCCATGCACAATGCTCATGCGTGTAAGGAGTGCCCTGCCATGCAGGGGTGTCCCCCATGCAGGGGAGCCCCACGTGCAAGGAGTGCGCCCCATAAGGAGAGCCACCCAGCATGAAAGAAAGTGCAGCCTGCCCAGGAATGGTGCTGCACACACAGAGAGCTGACACAAGATGACGCAACCAAAAGAAACACAAATTCCCCTGCCACTGACAACAGAAGTGGACAAAGAAGACGCAGCAAATAGACACAGAGAACAGACAACTGGGGTGGGGTGGAAATAAATAAATAAATAAATAAATATTTTTTTAAAAAAACCATGATCAGTATCTCTTTTTTAATTCATAAATATCAAACTGGTACAGTAACCAAATACCATGTCAGAGTGACCCATCATCCTCTTTAAATTGTTCAAACCTGACCATTTTGAGATTTTGTCTTTCCAATGTCATAACCTAGATGATATCGTCTTGATGTCAAAATGTTTTGGGAATTTCAAGATGGTCTCTGGAAAATCACAAAGTATTTATTCTTCCATCTTATAAAAAAGAGGTGATTTTAAAAAGTCATGTTTCCATGATAATTTATGAGTTGCATGTTAAGTATTGCCAAAATTTAAACGGATTTTCTAACCTCTTCTTGGTTAAGTCTGTAGAGGTAAAATGCTATTAATATAAACACTTCAGAAAATTGTATAAAGTTTAGATATTTGTCAATATCCTCATAGTCTATGAGTTGTCATAGTACTGATCTGCCTGATTTTAGACAGTAGCAAAATTATTTGTTATTCTTAAAATGTTGTGTAGTGAACACTCAGCATAAAATTTACTTTTTCAAAGGAGCGACTATTTAACCATTTTACTGTTTTGTCATTTGCAATTAGTTTTTATTCTGATGTTTCTCTGAATGCATTTGCCATCAGCTACAGGCTAGAGGCCTTCATATTCAACAAAAACACTCTCACAGTGACCCAAAGAAAAGACTTTGCCAAGTGCTTTTGGGATCAGACTACTAATATTGATAAATAACTTTGAGACCAAAACATTGGACTGGGTCAAGATTCCAGAACTCTAGTGAAGGAACTGATGTGTTCATGAGATTGCTAACACAAAAATCAGTAGAAGGATTATTAGGGACTGAATAAAATGATAAAGAATGGTTATAGTTTTGTTTAGATTATTGCTGATATGGTAATGTCCTATTTTCTAGATTCAAGGAATCCCTTACTCTCTTACCTTAAGATACCCAATTCATAAAACATTTCTTTTCTCATGGCCTGACTTCTCTAGAATTTGGAAACTTTTGTTAAATAATTTTATTTTTACAGCACTATAATTATTTGCATAGGTTTAATCAGAATCTGTATTCCTTATTAACAGGACATAATTGAAGACATTGGTTATATTACCAAGGCTTGGACTGGAATGTCATGTTTGAGAATGATGCTCAATTACTCACACATGACCAGAGCCTTTTAAGAAACAAAGGCTGACTTTTTGGAGCCAATGCTTACAAAACTCTCTTGGGAAATCTGGTCTGCTACCTTGCTCTTGGGTTCCCAACCTTATAGGTCAGTAAAGAAGGTTGCTTTCTGGCAAATATTGGCCTATTATCTCTGACTTTAAGCAAGATGAATTCACCCAAATGTATTGGCAAATTGTCGGTGAACTCTGGTGTTGAATTTGTCTTGGCTTCCTAGCCTCAAGAGGCTTTTCAAAAATCCAATTGAGGGACACGGACTTGGCCCAATGGATAGGGCGTCTGCCTACCACATGGGAGGTCCATGGTTCAAACCCTGGGCCTCCTTGACCCTTGTGGAGCTGGCCCATGCCCAGTGCTGATGCACACAAGGAGTGCCGTGCCACACAGGGGTGTCCCCCGTGTAGGGGAGTCCAGGCATGAGGAGTGCAACCCACAAGGAGAACCGCCTAGCATGAAAGAAAGTGCAGCCTCCCTAGGAATGGTGCTGCACTCACGGAGAGGTGACACAACAAGATGATGCAACAAAAAGAAACAGATTCTGGGAGCTGCTGATAAGGATAAAAAGAGGGATAACAGCCCCAAACCTTTGAACTACCTTACTACAGAGTCCCACTCTTTCATGTGCTCCCTCATACTTTCCCCAAGAACATATGACCTGAGGTGAAAAGTTATAAATGTACCTAAAGTTATGAAACAGCTTTAACACCATTGTCAATGCACTTTGGGCTCCTCAGGCTGAGGTTAACAGCCTAGTACTAGTGGCCTTGCTACACAGACAGGCTCCAGATACCCTAGCTGTCCATGAACAATGTTGCATTTATGTTAATATTTCTGACAACATATATGAATAACCTAAATATTTTGAAGAATCAAGTTAAGGTGTTTTATGATATCAGTCAGGTTTAAACATTTCAGTGGCCAGACATTCCTGAACTAGGTTTTTGTTTTAATGGAATATGAAGAAAACTAGTTTGATTCAGATTATGCTTTTACTTGTGATTATTCATCTATATAAGTTTATTTCTTGTTGTATAAACTGTTTCATAATTTTGTTAAATTTCCTTGTCATCCTCAAGACAGATATCTTCTCTTAAGATAATAAAAATGAAAACAAGATGGAAGTGGAACTCTCTCTAGTGGATCAAGACTAAAAGTAAAAACTAAAAATAATGTCCATTCTGACTTGGATCATACCCATAAACTACTCAGCTGTGAAACCCACTCTAAGTGTATTAAGTGTAATTTAACTGCCAGCCAATGATGCTCACTGCAACCAAGAAAGGAAACAAATGTGAAACATGCAAAGGAAAAATGGAACAAAACAACTGACTAAACTTACACATCTGACAACTTAAGCATTTGACAAGAAATAATTGGTAGTGATAGGAGTGTTTTGATCAAGTTTCAACAATATCCTAAATTGTATAATCTTTTTTTCCTTAAACAGTAATTTTAAAAGAATTACCTTTTTCTTTTCCTACTTTTAACAATAATATATTCAATATCCTACAATAACAGACATCCTGACTCTTAGTGTCATTTTGGAACTCTATGAAAGTATTTAACCTATTTCCACTTCCTCAAAGCAATATTATGTTACTTGTAAATGCTCAATAAAAGACATTATCTCCAGGGATCACTCTCAGTAATCCTTCAGAATCTGATTCACTATATTGTGTATGATGGTGACATCCCAATGCTTGCTCAGTGGTATCATGAAGCAAAAATAGGTCATAATGACAGGGAGAGAATTTCCCCTCTTCCTTATTTTGAATGCATTGACCAGCACTACTATCTGTTGTCTCACACACTCCTGTGGGAAACAAAGGCATGCTGTTTCCACGGTAGCAAGTTACTTTCTGACCACTGGGTCATGCTGTCCCTAGAGATGTACATGAAAGTGGCTAATCTCTCTGGGAAACATAATATTCCAGCAGAACCCAGACTTGATATCTCAAGTAACCTGGGCAACAAGATTTATGAGTATACTTGTTTCAATAACATAATAGAACATCTTGGGCTTTAGTTACTATCTTATCCACTGTGCACTGTGTTTTCATTAATGAAGTTATGGGAATAGTTAGCTAGGATAGTTGCTGGTTCTCACGACTGCTTGGGGTATATAAAGAAGCCCCTGATATTAATAAACTTGTCTGATGAGCTTGAGGCTTCAATGCTCTCAGATCCCCTGATCCCAATCTCTCTTTCTCTTTCATTCCCGATACCCTTTGGGTCCGTGACTCCAACACACTCCTTTTTCATAAGCATTATATCCTACACAACACTGTTTCTGAAATATCGACTCATTTTTTTCTGGGGCATTCCTTCAGTATCTTTCCACATAATGTATTATTTTATGAACCACAGAACATTAACAAAAGCAATATCATCAATAACATTTTACAGTTATTACATATTGTTATTAGCTGAGTATTACTAATAAATTTGTACAAACTGGGACAGAATTAAGGATTTCATATTATTATCTCCTTTTACTTTCTCACAACTCTTGTCTAGGATCACCAAGTGTGGAGTGATTGTGACACTTGAACACAGATATGCTGATAGTCAGAGTTGTCTTCCAATGACTGAAAAATAATGCCTCCTTATTAGAGTTTTTTTTGTCATGTAGATAAATTCTGGTGCTCATGTAATCCAAATTAGTTATGTGCTGAAGATATGTGAAGCAATTATTATGATATATTCCTGAAATGAGAATTGCTTAATAAAATCTTGCTTTTCAAAATGTGTTGGTCAGTATAACTACAGAAAGTCAGAAAAAAAATTAGGACAAATTACTGATAATATCTGCAGTGATTATGATCATTTTAAGAGATTTTTATAAAATTTAAATGTTATGTACTGCTATAAAATTTTGAATTAAAAATATTCGATAAGAGAAATGTGAAATTATTTTATTTTGTATTATCTTTCATGTATCTTATTCCTGAATTTTATATTTTGCACTTTTTAAATATTTCCTTTATGCCCAGCACAGCTTAAATGCAAGGAAAACCTAGATTTCACTAATTTAATTATATATTTTAATGTGCTTATTAATGTTGGTTATAGTGTTATATCAAATCAATACTGTGAGTATATCTGGACAATATCATTGTGGTCATCAGGAAAATATAAACCCAATCCTCAAAATTAAAATTCCCCAGTCTTTTCTATTTTCCTGTGCATATTTCACAAATAACCCAGTTTATAAGTATGGAATTCATTAACTCATGTGTCTGTGATATCTGGCTGATGGCGTTTAAGTATGTTTATGACATGCAGTCATATCAAGTTCAGTATATGTGGCATTATATTTCTGTAAAGATGCACCTTTGCAGTTTTTAAAAAAGTATTTCGGAGCTATGGTCAACCAGATCTGTTGATTTATTTTTTCAAGCCCCTTGGCGCTATTCAGCTCCTGGTCTCCTGTTCTGAAGGCTCCTTGTCCTGCCCCAGGGCTGCCCCCCAGGGGCGCAGGCAGCGCACAGACCTGGCTGCAGGGGTGAGGCCACCCTGGCTTAGTCCCTGCAGCCCCCACCCCAGGCCCGACCCGAGGGTGGCGCCTCAAGTGCGTGCACTGGGCAGCTGCAGGCCCGCAGGGGGCTAAGGGCCAGGGCGCGGGGCAGGGGCGCAGGCCGCTCCCGCGGGGCCAGAAACCCGGGCACCCGGACCGCCTGCACCGCCACGCGGGTGCACCCCGCCCCGCTTCCTGCCAGGGGCACCCAAGCTCGTCTTGGGGCGGGAAACGGGGCCCGCGGGTCAGAGGAAGAAAGCCGCCTCCCTCCCCGCCCTCCCGGCAGAATAAAACCCCAGGAAATAATGGAAACGGGGAGCCAAGGGGACTAGTTCCAGCAGCGCCCCGCAAAGCTGAGCAGCCCCTTTGGGGGGCGGAGGGCAGCCCCGCCCTGGGGGCTGGAGAGGCGCGGGCCGGGCAGGAGGTGGGGGCGGGGGGAGCCCCAAACCCAGAGCCGCGATCCGGCCTCGGCTGCGGGCGCTGCGGGATCGGGACCGAGGGCGGGTTCCAGCCCAGCCGCTCACTCCTGGGCTCCCCCAGTCTGCGGGGGAGCCGGGCCCTGCGCCCTGGCCTGCGCCGCAGCTGCTGCTCTCCCGCCTCCCACCCCCAGCCCGGGCCGGGCGGAGCGGCCGCCGCGGGAGGAGCAGGAGCTCCGCGGGGACAAGACCCGCACTCGCTGCAGCCGCGCGTCCTCCCCACCGCGCGCCCTTCCCGGGCCCCCGCCTCCCGCGAGGCGCCCGCGGCGCAGGAGAAGGGGTGCGGGCGCCCTCCCCGCGCCTCCGGGCCTAGCCAGGGGCCCCCACCTCCGGCGGGTCGCGCTGCGGGGCCTGGGACTAAACCCAGAGGCGCTGCAGCCCCAGACGGCTTGAAGAGGGGAGGCTGCGGGTGCGGCTCGCCCCTCCGCCGCCGCCGGGAACAAATGCGGACCTAGATTTGTTGACTTTTAAAAAATATAATTTATTCCAGTTTGTGAAAACCTCAACTTTAAAAAGTTTGTTTTCAAAATGTAAACAGTATTTTCTTCATTTTAATGACCCGTCCACCATTATAGTTTCTCTGTTGTATATAAAAATGAAATTGCATCTTTTTTGAAACAAAATTTATAGATTTTTTTGAAAATCTACCTTACTGCGTTTGAAAAGGTAAAGTTCATGGAATAAAGTATCAATGCTAGCTTATTTCCAAGTTTATCTTCTATTTTCCCTACTCCAGGCCTGAATCAGCTGATTCTCCAAAGAATCCCGTATCCTTTTTGTGGATAAAGTTCCTTAGAAAACAAGGTTTAGCTTTTTAAGAATATTGTTGCAGTTGGAATGCCAATCCTTTTAGGCCCTTTCAGGATGTATTTTATATAGGCATATACATTCATAGCCAGCATCATAGCTCCCAAATATACAAAGCATAAATTAAGTCAAAACTAAAAGGAGACAAGAAATACACAATACAAGAAACCTTAAACCTACTTTCATTCATAGCGTGTGGAACACACAAACAAAAACTGAGTATATGGAAGATGTGAAAGGTATGTATAATACATTTTATCTACTTGGTATAAATATAACACCACACCTAATAATGTTATAATTGTCACTTTTTCAAAATCACATGGAAGATTTATGAAAAGTATACTTGTTAAAAGTTTCCCAGGACCACTGTTTTTCTCCAACAATACTTTTGCTGGAGGTTAAAGAAATCACCTACAAATTTCAAAATATTCAAAAACGCAATGTATCTATAAACTATAATGAGAGGAAGCTAGATGTCTATAACATGATAGTTACAGAACTCCAGCTTCATGAGTATTCACTATCAATTTGGACAGAATTCTCTATAGACTAGTAAAAGAGGAAGCTAACTCCCTGAAGAGAAACTAAGGGAACCTTCTTTGAAATGGACATGGAAACAAAATCCACAACAAAATGTAACTGGAACCTAGAGAAATATTAAATGGATAATACTTCCTAAAAAGTAGAATCAATCATGTGTATGATGTTTTACTTTTGTAAAAGCTTTCAATGTAGTTCACTACATTAACAGAAATAAGAGAAAAACCTGTTACCTGAATAGATGTGGAAAAGCACTTGACAAAATCCAGCCCAATCAATGAAAAACCATTTTAAAAACCTAGAAATAGACTAGGTTTCTCACAAAGAATACTGTTACTGGATTTTATCTAGGTTCTTGGCCATGCTGCAGAAATAAATTTCAAGAGTACGACAGATGAGTTAGGTCAGTAATATATGCAGGTAGGGAGGGAAGAGAAATGGGAGAAAATAACAGAGCAGGGGTCCCAGGTAGAGAAGAATGGGGTGAAAAGTATAAACAGGACTGATTTACAAGCTATAATTCCCCATTATAGATGATAAATCCCCAGGTTTACTTGCGTGGCCACATGGCAGAGGAAAAATGGTGAGAGCATTGCAGAGAGCAGGAGGAGAGAGCAGAGGCCTGTGGTTTGCTTTATAAACTATTAATTATTCCACCCCTTTGCTAATGGGGAAGGGTTCCAGCTGTTGGCTGTTTTGCTTGATTACCCCACCCATCAATCCCTTAGTGAGAACCCAGTGATAAAGTCCCTAGGGGACATCCTGGGCTTTTCTGTGCACCCAGGAGAAGTCTTTGTTCTGGACAGCAGAATCCTGGGGGTGGGGGCCCTCCAGCAGCCATCTTTGGGGTTATTATCGTCCACATGGACTCTCTGCCAGGTTCCGGGTCAGTCTATTAATTTATTAGTTCCCTATCCTACTAGCCTGTTTCAATACCTATAATAGAACTTGTTAACATTATAGGCAATGTTGGGATTTTGAAAACTTTCCCCCTGATATCTATATAGGAATGACCACTACCATCATTGCTATTTAATTTGTTCAGTTGTGATTCAACTGCACAAGAAATTAACTCAAGTAAAAAATGGCATATAAAAAGGAAGACATGAAATTGTCATTATATCCAAATAACAGAACCATATATCTAGAAATTTAAAAGTAATCTATAATCTATTAAATTTAATAACTCATTACAAATTGGCTGGAAGGTCAATAAATAACTCGCATCTCCATATTCTGTAAACAAAAGATAAAATTTAAAGAAGGTACAATTTATAACACAATGAAACTATCAAATAACAGCCATAAAATGTGTTTAAAACCCTTACATTGGCAACTACAAAGCATTATTGAAAGAAGTGAAAGACTCATTAACAAATGGTAGCACATGTCATATAAAATATAATTGTTAAAATTCCATTAACTCCAAATTTTCTCAAGTATTAAATGAAATATAATTCCTCTTAAGATTGTAGGGTTTATTAATGTGAGTAATTCACAAATTCTAAGCTCATAAGCAATGACCCAAGGAGGGTGAAAGTCAACTTCAATTAGAAGAACCAAGTGGGAGGACTTAAGTTACCAAGTTTGAAGAACTCTTATGGGATCTACTTATTAGAGAATATGTTAGTAGGTCAAGGGTAAATGAAATAATTAGCATAACAGGTTAAGGAGCTTGAAAGCATACCCAAATTATGCAACCATCTGACTGATAAAAAAGGCAGACAGCTTGGTGCAGTGGTCCTTTTTAATAAATGGTAATTTGTGAAGAGGTTACCCACGATGAAAAAAAAAAATCAGGATTCCAATCTCACAAAATAAACCATCAATTCTAAATAGATTGAAGATATAAAAGTTATAGGTAAAAATAGAGGAATTAATTAAAAATACAGATTTTAGAAAAAAGATATAAAATGTAATTTGTGTTTCAGAATGGTAAGAATTTTGTAAACAAGCCAAATTAAGCTTTATTATTAAAATGTAATAAACGGGCTTTTGTCTTCCCCCCCATCCTCCCTCTCGCCCTCCCTCCCCCAGGGGGCGGGCTGCGCCTGCTGCGGGACGGCTCCTGCCTCAGCGCCTGCCCAGCTCCCGCTCCTCCTTTGCTCCCTCAGGCTCTTTCTCTGGTTCCGACTCTTCGCCCTCGGCCTTGGCCTCCCTCCCGACCCCCTCCTCGTGGTCCCCGGGCGCCCCCGCGCTCGCCCCCTGCTCGCCCCCGCGCAGCTCAGCCGCGCTCGGCTTCCACGACCCTCGCCACGTGCAGGGGAGTTACGGGGCGTCTCTGTGACTTCGCGTCACTCCGCGCCCGGAGTCGGAGCTAAGGACAGAGAGAGCGAGTGGGAGGGAGGGAGGGAGGGGACAGAGAGGGGGAGGCCGAGGGGACGCTGGGGAGGGGCGGGAAGACCCCCAGCGACGGCTGGGTTCGCAGTCCCCGGGGCGCCCGCGCACCCCCGGCACTCGGCACCCCCGGAGCCCGCGCTCCCCTCGGCCCCGCTTTCGGCACCTGCGGCCCAGCCCGCTCCTCGCTCGCTGGAAACCTTCCCGGGAAGCGGGGGGACGGGACGCCCCCTCTCGTTGGGGTGAGTGAAGGCCGTCTCTCCTGCGGGGATGGAGATAAGGCGAGTCTGGAAAAGTCTTTCACTTTGGAGAAGCTTCACCGCAGGGGATTTGTGGCTCCCGGGGCCGCGGTTTCCCCGGGTGACGCAGCTGGCAGAGACCTCCAAAGCCCTTTTCCCTTCGTCCCCTCAGACCCTAACACTCTGGTGAGTTGAAGTCGAGTGGGAAGTAAAACTGTAGATGGCGTTTAAAACTAGGCATCTTCCCTTAAGTCTCGGTGTCAACGCGGCAGAGACAGATCTTCAGGCCGAGAATGGCATTCTCAAGAGAAAGGGCGGGTACAAAGTTTCCTGATTGAAAGATTAGCAATTTTCCAACTGGCTAAGAAAAAATTGCAATTCTAAACCTGAGAAATATGCCGCTCTTTTTATTCCAGTTTAATCACTTGAGTTTCCAAAAGACTTTGAAATCAAACTGGCATGGAGTAGTGTAATTTTCACTCTTTTGTGTGAGCATTATCTTTTACTAAAACACTAAATTGGAAAAACGTTTACAATTATGGACTAAGGTAACATAGAATTCATAAATTGTAAAATATTTTAATGAAAAAAAAACCTACTTTAGAGAGATCTCTATGCACTATTCTTGACATTAATAAGAATTTAAAGGTACTTTTTATCACAAAAACTATCCGTTTGGAGGAAATCCATCTAAAATCCAATACCAATAATAGCAAGCAAAGAAAGCATTTAAGCAAAAATAGACTGAGGAGTTTTGCTGATATAATGTAAAGCAAGCATGCAAAATTTCAATGATCAAAGTTTTCCTAAAAATTAAATAGCTACTTCATTTTTGGACTGTTACTTCAACAAACTATACTTAAACTACTCGGTGCTTTATTCCTTAAATTAAATAAGTTTGTCTTCAAATATTCCTATTCCATCCATATTAATTGGTTTTAAAAATGGTTTAAACATGGTAAAAATCAAAACTGCATTAAGTACCATTTCAATTTCCTTATGTAATTACCAACTGCAAATTACTTTACTGGTTAATGTCACCAGTTTAGTTCATTTACAGCTTGTGTTCTTGTGCTGTATCTATAAACCTTGCATTAAAGATGTTCTGAGTAACAAAGTAAATGGAAAAGGGAGAAATGTGTAAGGATTTGGAATTCCCAAAACTATGTATTTTTCCTACAGTGTTATTCTTAAGGCAATTGTCAGAAATTATTTTTAAGCAAGTTGTTTTATTTCTTGGTATTTGCCTACCCGCCTTGGCCAGTGTGCTTCAGTGTGCTCCATTTGCTGTGCAATGCTTTTCAGCATGCTCACAGCATAAAAGTCAAGTTGGTCAAAACAAGAGTACCTGGCATGTACGTTCCAAACCCAGGATTTGAGCTTTTGGTGTAGGGAACAACTGCCCATCAAGTACAGTTGTGCGTCTCAATTTGAGAGACCAGTTAGCCATTGAAGCCTGCCCAGAAGCCTGACAACCTAATTTGTCCAGCAGGATTTGCCTTGACAGGGCAAGTTTAAGGATGGGCAGGCAGGCTTTGGAGGTCTTCTTTTGAAAACTATCCCCTCCAGTTATTTCCACTAAATTTATCTACTAGGCCTGGTCATTATATGAGCTTGATATGCAGGTCTCAGGGCTTATTTTGACTGCAAAATGAATTCCCAAATCACAAGGACACTTAGGGGTGAGCTAAGGAAGACTCCTTGTCCTTCTTTTCAACCCTTAGAACCCAGCCCTCTGAGTTCTTGAAGAATTGCTTTGTGTTGCTTTGTTTGGTCTTCAGCACTGAAGCATTGGGATGTGGGGAGAATGTGTAATAATTGACTTTACACCCAGGGAGTCCATCTTTTTCTTCCGTATAGTTCATTCTTTTAAAAAGTAAACAGAATTTGCAATTAAAAAATTATTAAATGGGACTATATCAAAATTAAGAGTTCTTTTTCTTCATAAGAAAAAGAAAAAGGTAAAGTGGGAAGTCATAATCCATGATGTGGAAGAATGTATAAAGTCTCCTACCAAAAAAATGAGAACAGGATAGGTGACCAAAATAAAAATTATTCAAAAGCTTGAACACATAATTCACAAAAGAGGATGTACACGAGGCTAATAAACGTACAAAAGGATGCTCTACATATCCAAGCATCAGAGAAATGCAAGCAAGTCCATTATGAGACATCACCACTTACAAAACTGGCTAATGTTTACCTGACCTATACCATCAATTATTGGTTAAGATGTAAAGCCACAACCAATGAATACCTTGCAAAGCAAAGTGTTTGGATACATTTTTGCAAGCTCCTTGAAAGTTTGGGGGCAGTTCCAACAAAGACTGAACTTATTTTCAGTTTATAACCCAGCAATCCCCCCACACCAACAATTTATATTCTGCAAATTTAGATATGCATTACCAAAAGATCCATATTCATTTATATGTGCACAATTTAAAACAAACAAGCAAACAAATAAAAAAGAAACTACCCGAACATCACCAAACCTAACATTGACAAATACATTTTAGAATGTTCACACAGTGAAACAAAATACAGGAAGTAGCATAAACTAAATAAAGTTATGATAAACAAAAGAGATAAATAGCACCAATATTCTGTAATAGGAGAGACAAAAAGTAACAGACAATTTCATTTATATGAATTACAAAAATGTGAAAATATGTTCTGATGGGCGTCAGGAAAATGGTAATCATTTGATATGGTGTTGACTAGAGTGGGGCATGAGGGGACCTCTGGGGTTCTAGAACATTTCTTAATCTGGGTGCCAGTTACACAAGTGTTCTTGATTTGCAAAAATTCATGAAGTTATCATTTTAATGATAAAAAGATTAAGCATCAACCCTCCATTCTCTAACCACAATCTATCCCCTTATAACCTATATACTACATTCTAACTCTATGAGTTTATTATAATTCATTCATAACAAGAGAGATAATACAATAGTTGCCCTTTCTTTCTTTCTGGCTTGTTTCAGTTAGCGTAATGTCCTCAAGATTCATGCAAGTATAGCATGCCTTAGGACTTTGTTCCTTAATTTGGCTGAAAAATAATCCATTTTATGTACTTAACACCATTTTTTGTTTATCCATTCATCTGTTGATAGACACTGAGTTTGCTTCCATCCTTTGGAAATTCTGCAATTGTGAAAAATGCCTCTATGAACATTAGTGTGCAAATATCTGTTTGAATTCCCAATTTCAATTCTTCTGAGTATATTCCCAGAAGTGAGATTATCAGGTCTATGGTAATTCTCTATTTCCCATGCTGAGGAATTATCAACCCTGTTTCACAGCAGCCACACCATTTTACATTGCCAGCAACAATGAATGAGTGTTCCTGTTTCTCCACAAGTTCTCCAAAACTTGTAGTTTCCCTTTTTATTTTCATAATAGCCATTCTAGGAGATGTGAGATGATATCTCACTAGGGCTTTTAACTTCATTTCCCTAATAGCTAGTGAGGTTGAGCATTTTTTCATGTGCTTTCTAGTGAAATATATGTCTTCTTCAGAGAAATGTCTATTCAAGTCTTTGCCCATTTTTAATTATTTTTTTTCTTTTTAGTGTTGAATTGTAGGATTTCCTTATATATTCTTGATATTAAAACCTTAATGGATAAGTGGTTTCCAAATATTCTCTCTATTGAGTTTGTTTTTTCTTCAATTTCATGACAAAGTCTTTTGATGCACAAAAGTTTTTAATTTTCAGGAGGCCCCATTTTATTCTTTTTTCTTTTCTTGCATGAGCTGTGGCTTTAAAGCCCAAGAAACCATTGTTCAATGCAAGATCCCAAAGATGCTCTGCTCTATTTTCTTCTATGAGTTTTATAGTCTTGGTTTTTACAGTGAGTTATTTATATATTACTTTTTGGTATGGTATGAGATTGGGGCCCTCTTTCATTCTTTTCACGTGGATTGCCAATTTTCCTCTTTCTATCTGTTGATGAATCTATTTTTTTCCCAATTGAATGGACTTGACAGTCTTTTACAAAATCATTTGTCATACCACTACCTTCTTGCCTCCATTCTTCCAGATGTGAAGTCATCTGAATCATGGTTTTGGGTGAGAAATCAACTCTTAATCTTAATGGAGCTACCCTTATACGTGGTGGATCTCTTTTCTCATGTGCTTTTATGATTCTGTTTGTCTTGAGCTTTTGACAAGCTATAAGTATGTGTCTCAGAGTAGGTCTGCCAGGATTTATTGGGCTTGGAGTACATTTGCTTTCTGTTTCCTCAAACAGTCTTACTGCCCCACCTTGCCTTCTCTTCACCCTCTGGACTGCCCATAATGCATGTTTGTGGTTTCATTTTGTCATTCAATTCCTTGAGTCTCTGCTGATTTTTTTCCATTTGTTTGTTGGTCTTTTCTATCTACACAATTCCGGATGTCCTATTTTCGATGTCACTAATTCTTTTCTTTGCCTGTTCAAATCTGCTGTTATGTGCTTCTAGTATATTTTTTTAAAGATTTATTTATTTACTGTTTTTATTTATTTCTCTCTCCTTCCCCACTCCCCCCCACCATTGTCTGCTCTCTTGTGTCCATTTGCTGTGTATTCTTCTGTGTCTGCTTGCATTGTCAGCAGCACTGGGAGTCTGTGTGTCTTTTTGTTACATCATCTTGCTGTGTCAGCTCTCTGTGTGTGCGGTGCTACTCCTGGACAGGCTGGGTTTTATTCATGTGGGGTGGCTCTCCTTGAGGGACTCACTCATTGTGTGTGTGGCTCCCCTAGTTCTAAAGATAATGAACTTGTGGCAACATATTTTTAATAACTACAAATTTCTTAACTTAAATTTTGTTAGCTAACAAGGTGAAGTTAACTTTTTAATTCCCAGTTGCCTGCTTTCATTTCCCTTGATTAGAAGAGATAATATTCATTTTTCATTTTGATAATATAAAAGTAAATTTTAACAAAATGTGCCTATGTGCATAAAAATTATGACTATTTAGACAAAGAAATGCCCCACTTGTAAAATGATTTTCAGTCTGTCCTTTTCACACTTTTCCCTTCTTGGAATAGTACTACAGCATAGTTCTACACTTCAAATGATGGCATTCATGGATTTTCCTGTCAAATTCTAGACCACACTCTGGCTTGTTTTGTGATTTCCTCTCATTAAGTAGTAGTATGTTTTCTATGAAATAAGACAGTATACATGACTACGTGTGGATAATTCTTTTGTTATCAAATATATACCATATTGAAACTCAAGTTCATTGACAAATGAATGCCAAAATTAAGATGAATAGATAGATCTCAATAAACATTTTTATCTTCCTACTAATATGTCTGCAATACAATATATCCCAAGGACTACAATGGCCTTCACAGATCTTGTATAATTTGTTAGACAATGAGATTAAGGCTGTGCTTCTATTAACAATTGTTCAACTGTTTACACAAATTGAATGGTCTATTGGAAGAACTGTTTTCCAATTTATAAATAAAGACACTAAATGTGTTTTCTTTTTTATCCTTCCCTTTTGTGTTTTGAAAAAAGCTTTAGATTACATAAAAGTTACATAAAAAATATAGGGCATTCCTCTATGCCCCACCCCTACACACTTTCCCATGAACAGCATGTTTCATTAGTGTGGTACATTTGTTACAATTGATGAACACATTTTGAGGTATCGCTTTTACCTCTGGACTATAGTACACATCGTTGTTCATACTCTGTCCTACACAATTTTTAGGTTATGACAAAATATATAATGTCCTGTATCCATCACTGCACAGTCAGGCAGGAGAATTCCAATGTCCTGAAAATGACCCCATATCACTCCTATTTTCCCCTCTTCTTTCCCTTAGAACCTCTGGTGGCCATTGCCTTTCTATCAATGATCAAAGTTCTTCCATTGCTAGAATAATAATAAGTGTATAAAACAGAAACGTAACTCTCCTTCCAAGATGTAGGCACACTTTTGAGTATTCTCAATCCAATTAGGTTATTCGGAATACCTTATCTGCCTTAAAAAAAAAAAAAGCAAAATTGTATCCTCCCAAATAAAGGCTACATGTCAGATTGTCTTTTAAATAATTCACTTACAACATACAGCATACATACACTCAAAATCAGTGATAGGGAGAAAGAATAAAATATTACGAATTCCAAGATTGTAAAAAAGGTAAAAGCTATGGAGGATGCAGATAATGACAATACTTGTGAATTCTATGGATGTGAGGCCATTGCCATATTCTCATTACCATAAAATTAGTTCCTTTTTCAAAAGTAATATGTATCATGACTTCCTGTTTATTTTCAAAGCATTGTAGGGGTTAATTGTCCCATAAATTTTATTCAGTTGTTATTAGGGAGATAAGCTATTGTTGATTGCATGCATGGCTTTTATCAGTGTCCCATGCTGCAATTCAGTGGGCTCATTGCAAAAACACTAGTGCTTCTGTGCAGGTAAGTTGAATAACATCCACTGGTTTGGTCATTTTGTCTACCTGCTAGTTAAGAGTTTGCATAGAAATGCCATAGCTCACCCAAGCAAGAATGGAACAAGGGGGATTAAAGCTCTAACTTCCCTCCCTTCTCACCTAATTTACTCAGCCAGTAGCTGCTAATCCAAACCAAACAAGAAGTCAGAGTAAAGGGACCTCAAACTATGCAATCCAAATAGCTCATTTTCCAGGAAGTAAATCATGGCAGAGAAGGACATGGACAATATGGGGAGGGGTTAAAAAACAAAACGACCGACACAGATGGAGGAACAGTAAGGGTTAACACAGAAAGTTTACTCCATTTGTTAATTGAGTAGATTTGAATTTTTAAAATTAGGCACTAGAATTCCATTCACTAGCATTAAAAGACAAAAGCAATCTTACTGAATTCAATTTAACTGGAAGAAATTGATAGTAAAAGAGGATTCCTTAATAACCAAGGAATGAGGGTTTAGTGTTTGTTTCTGTAGTGGGATAAAGGTTAAAGATAAGAACTGGAATGCCCCATTTTGTCGTAAGATCTTAGACCATCACCCAGCACAGTCAGCATAGCTCACTCTTTATACTTATTATGCCAGGATAAACTTTAATAGTGCATCCTTTATTTTACAAAGTGTCCCAGATCATTAAATGCCTGTGTTTATCTTACCTCTGAAGCTGTTTATTGATACAATTCTAGATGGGCACCTTTACTGACTGCAGGCATTTTACTCATTGATGTTCAAATCACCAAAGCCAGACCCCTTAGATTTCTTCCTTGTATTTTTTCCTTAGGAAAACAAAGAGGTGAAGTTAGTTTCTCTTTGTTGAAAGCAATGATAAGCAGTTAATGAAATCCATCTCTGCCTCTATTCCTCCCTTTGTATGGAAAACATTTTAAACAGAGATACATGAAATAACAAGCAGAGAAGTGCAGGGGACTGTGTATAGGAAATAAAACAAAACAGAGTTTCTCTGGTTAAGAGATTTACAGTGGAGACAGAGGCTCATCATGGAGTGTGCTCTAAATAAATATCAACAATACATCACAAACTGCCAAAGAACCCAAAACTTGGAGCAAAAATGTTCCTCAAAACCCCAAGGATATCTGGACACCATAAAAGAGACCACAAGATAAAGAACTCAGTTAACTATTTAAGCTGAAAGACAATTAAAGTACCCCAAATTTCTACCAGTCACACACAACTTGTCTAATTTTCTTTTATTTTAAAAAAGTTTGCCTGGAAATAGCAAGATGGGACATGCTTTGGGTTGCAACCTGAAACTCTGCCCCTGAATCAAATTCTAAGGTGGACTGGGGGTCAGCGTAAACTACAACATAAACTATTACCCATGCGGTGCAGCAGTGCTCCAAAATGTGTTCACCAAATGCACTGAATGTCCCATGATGATGAAAGAGGTTGTTGATGTGGGAGGAATGGGGTGAGGGGGGTGAGGGGGATATGGGGACCTCTTATATTTTTTTAATGTAATATTTTAAAAATAGAGAAAAAAATTTCTAAGACACGAAATAAACGCGCTTGTTGCCTTGCACCTTCGTTTGTTGCTCACACCTGAGGTAGCGATCTGACCTGATGCTGTTCAACACAGAAGCCTGTGTTTTGCTTGTTGAAACTCTTACAGGTTTCTCTGAGCCAGCAGAATCTTTTCTTTCCCCTGACTGGCAGAATTAGGTTTTTGTCACTTGCAAAAATTGTAGCTGAGTGATTTCAATTGAGAGAAATTAGCTGGACACAAAAGGACAAATAATGTATGATCTCATGATTTCAAATAATTAGAAAAACAAACCCATTGATTCACATCTAGACTCTGGGTTACCAAGGGATATGGTGGAGATAGAGTGCAAAGTTCATGCTTAAAATGTACAGGGTTCCTATTTGGAATGCTGAAAATGTTTTGGTAATGGGTGCTGGTGATGGTAACCCAACATTGCCCATGAAATTAGCAGCACTGAAATATATATCTTAATATGACTAAAAGGGTGACTGTGTGTACGTATGGGAACTGAATAGAAATTTTTGGAGAATCCACGGTACTACAAAAATAACGAACCCTAAGACAAACCATGGATTTTAATTAATAGTGCAATTATAAAAATGTAGTATCATCAAATGTAGCATATGACCCACACCAATGCAAGGTGTTGGTGGTGAGGCAGTACATGGGATCCTGTATTTTATGCATGATTGTTCTGTAAACCCTAGACTTCTGTAGTAAAGAAGAAAGTCAAAGCACTGTAAGTGATATGACCAAAACTATGCCTCTAGCAATATTTTATGCTTTAAGACAACGAGGATTTTCAGACTGGGCAGTTGGCCATGCTCATTATGCAAATATTCAGAAGTTCACTAAGTTTTTTCCATTGTTCAGTGATTATGGAGCTTTAGGAAAATTTTAGTACATCACAGTGGTTTTTTTTAAAGATTTTTAAAAAATTTATTTCTCTCCCCTTCCCCCCTCCCTCATTTGTCTGTTCTGTGTCCATTCACTGTGTGTTCTTCTGTGACCACTTCTATCGTTCTCAGTGGCACTGGGAATCTGTGTTTCTTTTTGTTGTGTCATCTTGTTGTGTCACCTCTCCGTGTGTGTGGCGCCATTCCTGGGCAGGCTGCACTTTCTTTCAAACTGGGCGGCTCTCCTTACAGGGCTCACTCCTTGCACATGGGGCTCCCCTATGCGGGGACACCCCTGCATGGAAGGGCACTCCTTGTGCGCATCAGCACTGTGCATGGGCCAACTCTACACGGGTCAAGGAGGCCCAGGGTTTGAACCGCAGACCTCCCACGTGGTAGGAGAATGCCCTATCCATTGGGCCAAGTCTGCTTCCACAGCACAGTGTTTTGAATAAATCTTATGCACTTGAGTGGGGATGGAATGGGTTGAGAGAACAATTATTCAAGCAAACATTCCTGAGAGAAAGAGAACAGAAGGAGAATTAGCATACAGTATGGTGAGGAAAAGCTTTTTACTTGTAGAGAGTAATCTCACCATTCATGGTGAAATACACCAGGAGAGTTTCTTGGTTTCTTCCCTGTCTCAATATGCCAACCAATTGTTACCAAGACTTAAAGGCCAAGCAGAGACCAGTCCCAATTAAAGAAGCTGAGATTAAGGGATTATGTATAACCCTGGGCACTGTGGTAGGAAACCTAAGTGCAGGGCCCATGTACAAAGAAAAAATATCAACAGCTTCTCTGACATTTCTCTTTGGCAATCTGAATTCCCAATGTCACCTCAATCCCACAATAAGAAAATACACTTGGCCTATTTCCAACTAATGCTCAACGAACATTAGGAAACAGGTCCTGGAGTGCCAGGACATTAGTTTTAGCTGACAACTCAACAGGAAGCACATTTTGTAGGGTACTGTGCCTTCTCTAGAGCTTTCTTTGCAAATTAATTTTTCAAAAGTTGACTTAAGTAACAGGAGAGAAATACTTAGGAATAAATCAGTGGCAGACAGGTTAATTGAGAAAATACTTTTCCTGAAGGGAAATGGTCACCAAATGGAGATGACAATTTCTCTTCTGTGATTGACCTTTTTTGTCCTATATTGCAGTGGATGAGTACACCATGGAAGAATCAACACCCTTTAGTGCTTTCACTTTCCCCATCAACTCAATGGGAGGTAAATACTTTCCCCTGTATCATACAATGTGTGTTTTCAAAGTTTTTACATCAATCCTTTGGTCCAAAAATGGCAGGACCCTAATGATGCACCCTGGTTTCCCTAGGAAGAAAGGACATCACTCAGTGGTCCTTGTTGAGGGCATAATGCCATGTGGAATGCTTTTGCATTTTCTCACCTGTAACTTGACCATAAGATCAGTTATCCCATGGGAAAGCTCTGTGTTGCAACTTATTCCCTATGAAAGAACACACAGAAACACATTTTATTCTCAAAAGGAACCCAAATTTGGCAATATTACACATATACATTATCTATTGTAAAAATATTTGATTAAATGCATGACTGAATATGTGATGATACCATTATATAAAGTAGTGGTAGATTTACCTAGATGTGAGAAAGGGCAGAGTGGACAGCTGAGTTGTTCCTCCTTAGCATTCATCTGTTTTATTCATTGATAAGGATGATGATGGATGGGTTGAGGAAGGAAGGTCATTAGACTTGGTTATGCCTTACATCATTAAAGTGGTGAAATTTATAATATATATATGTGTCAAGTTCCTTTGGGGAGGAAGGGAAGGAAGTCTTTCTGAGTAAAACTGGAAGAGAATAGGGAATTCGTTAATCGAAGATTGAATTTACATAAAATGTAAAGAAAATTTTAAAGGGGAAAATGTATGGAAAAGTGTGATTCATAAATATAACTAAAAATAATGAAAAGGCAATGATCTTAATATTAACTGATAGTAGGTTACAGTTAAATTTAAATACATCAGACTGTATACCTAGATTACATTCTGTCGTTTATATATGTGAGTGTGTTTTTGTGTTTGTGAGAGCTTGTGTGTATGTGTATATACTTGTCATTATCCTTTCCCCAGGACCACTAAGCAGAACTGTTTCTTCTTTCTGAATTTTTTTTCATGTATTCAACCAATACTATGCACACGTATAAGTCTCCATTACTCCCCTACTATTACTCCGATCACTTAATCAACAGCACCATCACCACATCAATTAACTATAATATCTATGGCTACTAGTGTCACTATCAAAATCACTGTCTCAGTTTTCTAAAAGCTGCTGAAAGCAATATAGCAGAAATGGATTGGCTTTTAAAATGGACATTTTTAACTTACAAGTTTACAACTCTGAGGCTATAAAAATGTCCAAATTAAGACTTCATCAAGAGATGCTTTTCTCTCTGAAGACCTGCTTTATTGATCTGGCAAAGCACATGGCAAGGCACAGGGCAGCATCTGCTGGCACTCTCCCTCCTTCTCTGGGCTTCTTTGCCTTCAGCTTCCTGCTCTGTGGTTTTCTCTCTGCTTCTGTGTTCAATTGACTTCAGCTTCTGACTTCTGGGACTTTCTCAGGTTCTGGAGTTGTTCTTTATGTTTATCTCCATATTCATTCTGTTCGTAGAGGACTCTAGTAAGAGGATTAAAACCCAGCCTGGGCCAGGCCTCATTGAAGTAAGTTTACCAAAAGGCCATTAACTGGAGATTCCTAATCAAAAGGCCCCACCTACAACAAGTTCACACCCACAGGAATGGATTAGCCCTAAGGATGTGGTTTTCTGAGGTCCATAAAAACTACAACTACTACAAAACCACCAAATTATGAATTCATGAATATTAAAAATAAGAAGTACTTGAATCCAGTTTGACTATATTATTATAATAAGACACAATATGAAGGTTTAGCCTAGATATACCCCCACTTATGATAACATCTTTTGGACTTATTCTCTAACAGGCTGTGAATTCCAAGTCTGGAATGTTTCTCAAAGACTCCCTCACTTGGACTTCATCCCTTTCAGGAAGTCACAGCCCTTAGCTAGGGTGTCCTTCAGCGCATCTTTCATGGTTTTTATTCTATAGTCTGAAAAGAAGGGATTCAGGAGAGGCGTGTTGAAACTGCAGAGGATACAGAGGATCATGTTTAGGAGTTGGCTCCTCTTCTACCAGGGCTGGACATACACAGATGGAGCTTCCATAGCCCGTGGTGACCACAGTGAAATGAGAGTCACAGGTGGCAAAGGCTTCTCAATGACCTTGCCCTGAGGGTATATTCGGGATTGTGGAGATGATATAATCTAAGAGACCACTATGAGTGAGAGGAACTGATGAGCAGGACAAGGGAGCCGAGGAAATCCAATAGCTAAATGACAAGTATGTCAGCCCAGTCCAAGTGGGGGAGGAGGGCACTGTTACAGAAAAAACGATCAATTTCACTGGGGCGACAATATGGCAGTCCCGCCTTAAGGATGGTGGAAGTGAGCATGTGGAGAAACCTGCCTACCCAGGAGAGTATTACAAGATGAACACAGAATGAGCTGGTCATAATCAGAGGGTACTGAAGAAGACTACAAAATGCAACATAGTGATCGTGATTGCAAAAAGGATGAACTCAAGGCAACCAGAGAGTAATTAGAAATAAAACTCAGTAAAGCATTCAGTAACTGAAATGTTCTTCTCTAACAGGAAAGCTGATATCATCTTGGAACAACACATTTGGTAGTTGACATTTCATTGAAAGAGAGATTGCTAAAGAAGAAAAACATGGGTGAGTGGAGCCTATAATCCATAAGAATCAGGGCAGTGATGAGGATGTTTCCAAGGACAGTCAACAAACAAGCCAATAAAAAATGTCGAAGAGGAGTTTCCCAATAATTCTGATAGCAGGTGTCCAGATAAGAATAATTTATCTTACCTTGGTCTAATTGTCTTTATCCATTCTAGGTGGGGAAGCTTTTCTCTTGAGAGAGAAAAAAAAGCATAAAAAAGTCAAGAGCCTCCAATCATCAAAGAAGCTTCTTAGATAAGAGGAGTTAGGTAAGTGTATTTATTCTTTCCATTTCTAGGAAAACTGAGCTACTTGATTGAAAAATATAGATGGGTTTATATTTTTATAAGTTCCAAATAAGAATAGGTGAAAATTAATGTCCCTAATATTTAAATATATAAAAATGATATTATTATACAGTATTGAATGACTCCAGTCCTTAAATGTTACTCAGGGAAGTGGATGAGAGAAGGACTAAGGGAAGAGAGGGGAAAGAGGCAGAAAGGGAACCCCTCCCCTCCATTCCCAAAGGGGTGGAATAATTAACAGTTCAAAAAGACAGGCACAGAGCCCAAGCTCTCTCTCTCATGCACTCTCTCACCTCTGGACCTGTTCCTGTCCTCTGCACAAAGGACTGTTTTCCTCTGCCATGTGGCCATGCAAGTAAACCTGGGGATTTATAACCTATAATGAGGAATTGTAGCCTGTAAATCAGCCTACTTTATCACTTTTCAACCCCTTCCTTTCTACCTGGGACTCCTATTTCTATTACTTTCTCCCATTTCTCATGCCTCCCTGCCTGAATACATTACTTGCCTAACTCACCTGATGTGCTCTTCAAATTCATTTCTCCAGCATAGTCAAAGAACCTAAATAAAATCCAGTGACACTATGAGGAATTTAATACTATATACAAACAACAGTAATGAGCGGGAAAATACCTTCTTCCTCCTCTACCTCATCCTCCCTGTCCTCCTTTCCCCAGCTGGCCCCTAGGAGAGACCACATGCCAGATGAGGATACCAGTGTTGGGGCCATGGGACATATTTGTGCCATCAAAATATCTCCTCTTTTCAAGGCACCTCCTGCCTGGAGCAGCTGCTGGAGCCTCTGCTGCCCACAGAACCAGCACAAAGTCCCCTGAAGCTTGGAGCCTGAGATGAGCCAGGGGCACGGTAGCAGCCACGGAGCCTGCAGCTGATCTCTCTGAATGGGGCAGAAGAGAAAATGGGATTGGAACCCAGAACTAGGAGAAGGATGTGCTAAAGTGCTCAGGAGCAGCCTGAGCTTGTCAGCCCCCTGCCAAGCTTCCTGTATATCATGGAGACCTTCCCTCATTCTCCCAGGTCCTCATCTCTGAAGATACTTGGATCTGGGGAGGGAACCGGTAGCACATGCAGATTTCAGTTTTATTTGCAGTTCACAAGCACAAATGGGTACACATTAAAGAAGAGACAATGAAAACATTTAAATTTTTAAAAAACGAATAAGGATAATATATTAGTGATTTAACAACATAATTTCTCTTTCTGAAATTAACCCATCGATTGATTTCCCTAGTACTCATATTTCATCAATTTCTTTAAGACCCACTCAAAGGCCTTATAACTTCTGTTTATTCCATGCATCCACATATATTAGCCATGGCTCTCAAGGGAAAGAGAACCAACAGGAGATATCTGCAAATATTACGAGAGTCTTACAAAGATTTCCTCACATGACTATGGGGATGCACAATTCCAAATTCTAGGGTAGGCAGCAAGTCAGGAACTCTGATGAAGACCTTTGATGAATTCTCTAGGAGAGGCTGGCTGGCTGAAGTACAGATGGAAATTCTCACTTCTGACTGCTGAAATCCACACTTCTCCTTTAAAGTCTTCAACTGCTTGGATGAGACTTCTCTCATGGATGAAGGCAATCTCCTCAATGGATTATAGATGCAATCAGCCATAGAGTCAATCACATTACTGATGATTTCAGTCCACAACATGTCCTCACAGTAACCAGCAGCTACTTCCTGCTGGTTAGGGGCAGTAGGCCCTACCTGACAAGGTATAAAATCCTCTTGCTCTTCTATCTCTTTTGGAGGAAGATGGATCTGGCGTTCTGGGCAAAGCTGGATGGAGTTCCCATATGGCTAACTGGATGTTGATTCTAGAAGAAAAAGACTTACTTAGAATTTCAAAAATATTCCTGTGGGTGTGAGATCCTCTCAAATTGAGTACATCATTGAGGTATGACTCAGGCTGTCTCCACCCCCTTGCTGGGTCTTACATAAAAGGAGACACCCAGGAAAAGGGAGCTCCACCAGGACTTTGAACATGTTCAATAATTAGTAGTAAGATTGTGACAATGTTCTTCCATAATCTGTAATGAACGTCTCACGACAATGCAAGGTGTTGGCGGAGGGTTGATGTGTGGGTCCTCTGTATAAGGTTATGCATGTTTGCTTTGTAAGTCCACAACTTTTACTATGCACTTATTGTTTATATATGTTCATATATAAATGATGTAAAGATAATAATAATTATAGGGTGGGTTGGGGAAAACACTTTGGTTAGTAGTAATATTTTGACAATCCTCTGTAATTTTTAGTTTAAAATGTTTAACAACAATGCAAGGTATTGGTGGTAGGTTGTTATGAGAGTCCTGTATTACGGCATGTGTGTTAGTTTTGTAAGTTCACAACTATTGCAGCGCACATATTGTTTATGTATGTTTGTTTATGTGTGAGTGACATACTTCAGTGAATTAAAAAAAAAAGTACAGCGGTCTTCATCCCTGTTCACCCCTTCTGCACCCGCGGTCCCCATCCCCCTGCCTTCGCTGCCCAGACAGGGGAGGGTTGAATGATCAGAGGAGAAATCAAGAGGGGCTGAGCTCGCCGGGAAGGAGCGGGAAGATGGGCAGCGGCAGCCGAGAGCCACCGCCCCCTTGGCAGCCCGAGCCTCTGCAGCGTTGGCAGGGAGGCAGCAGTGGCGAGGGAGGGCAGAGGGATGGTGGTTGGGTTGTGTGTGTGTGTGTGTGTGTGTGTGTGTTTCTGAGCAGGGATCGGGCTGGGTGGGAGACCAGGTGGGCGCTCCAGGGCCCTCCGGGGAGCCTTCCCCCGACGCCCCGCAAGCATCCCTGCTGGCACCCACACAATAAACATTTATTTTTCAAGCAGAGTTTCTGGACTAGAGGGGTTTCTGTTTAAAGTTTTACCACACTGTGTAGATGCAGATCTTTAAAAAGAAAATTCAAACAAAACCACGTCCCTCTTACAAAAGACTTTACTTCTCTTTTACCTAAAGAATTATATCTAAATAAATTCTACTGACATTTAAGGTCTCTGGAAAATCGACTCCAACTTACCTATAATTACCATTTCCTGTTATTTTATGTAGTCCATATATGCAATATCCCTCTCTAAATTTATTTGCTTTTTAAATTTTTTTCTTAGAGAAGTTGTGAGCTTACAAAACAGCCATGCACAAAATACAGGGATCCTATTACCACTCTGCCACCAACACCTTGCATTGGTGTGGATTTTTGTTTCAACTGATGGCAGGATATTTCTACAATTGTACTATTAACTAGAGTCCATTGTTTAACATAGCATTCACTGTGTAGTGTAGTTCCAAGGATTTTTTAAAAATTTATTCTATTTTATATATACAATCTAACATTTCCCCTTTTACTCACATTCAGATATGAATTTCAGTGGTGTTAATTGTATGTTGTGCTGCCATCAACACAATCCAATACCAAAACCTTTCCATGATTCCATATAGGAACCCAGTACACCTTAAACTTTAACTTTCCATTAGCCATCACCTCCTCCCCTAGTAACCTATACTCTAGGTTCTGATTCTAAAAGTTTCCTTATTCCAATTATTTCAAGTCACTGAGTTATATGCTTATTTTTTTTATCCTTGTGCTACCTTATAACGTAACCTCCATTTCTGGACCCATGCAATTCTTTAGGCCTGGACATTTAACTCTGCATCTCTTTAAGAGCAAGTTGTCATGTCACCCTAGAACTAATTATGAACCTGTCATTCCATAGGTTCCTCAACCTCCTCTACATTCTCCTAATGCATTGCAGGCACAAAGGTGATTGTGAGCACTCTGATATATTTCATCATTGTGTCTACCTAATCCACCTATCCATTTGGTAGATTTTGTTAAAGCATTGTATTTCTCTATTTATAGTTCAAACAATTTCTACAAAATGCCATCACCTTTACATTGAAAAAGTTTATTTATGAAAATGTGGGGGACACCTCAATTTTTGTACATTCTAATGTTACAATCACTATGAATTTTTTTTTGTCCTCAAGGTAGATGGAAAACCTGTGGCCAATAGACCGTGTTCATGGGATAATCAAAGATATCACACAGTGGTATTATCTACTTTGACCTTTTCTCTTCACCTATTTCCAAAGTTTGATTTCCCAGCACTGGGTCTTAACTGTCATGGATTTGACATAAATCCCTGAGGTTAATACATTTTATGGCTTCATCTTTCAGGAGTGAATGATCAAAGTGAGAGAAATGCAGTGGACTAATGCAGGGAGGGAGTGCCCTCCCTGGAGC
This sequence comes from Dasypus novemcinctus, assembly GCF_030445035.2. Taxonomy (NCBI): domain Eukaryota; kingdom Metazoa; phylum Chordata; class Mammalia; order Cingulata; family Dasypodidae; genus Dasypus; species Dasypus novemcinctus. Next base: position 7,334,984 of record NC_080694.1, on the reverse strand, counting down.
CATACTGTTAGGTTTTTCAGACAAGCCTCAGATGGAGCTGGTTCTTTTTGGAATAATTTTGTTCCTTTCCCTCATGACCCTTCTGGGCAACACTATTATCATTTTAGTGTCCATCTTCAACTCTAAACTCCACACTTCTATGTACTTTTTCCTCTCCCATCTCTACTTCCTGGACCTCTATTTGACCAGCAGTACATTCACCAGCTTCTAGTCAACCCCGTGTGGTTCAGATAAGTCCATCACATCTGGATGCTGCATGATTCTCTATGTCTCCCTTGCACTGGGCTCCAGTGAGTGTATCCTCCTGGCTGTGATGTCCTATGATCACTATGTTGCTGTTTGCCATACTCTACATTGTGCTTTTTTCATGCATCCTCGGCTCTGCCATGTCTTGGCCTCTATGGCATGGTTCAGTAGGATGGCTTCCATGTTTATTCAGTCTATACTCACCCTTCAACTGCCCTTTTGTGGTCATTGCCAGGTGATCATTTCTTCTGTGAGGTCCCTGTGCTCATCAAGTTGGCATGTGTGGACACCACATACAACCAAGCTGAGCTCTTTGGGCTGGTGTATTGATCCTGGTGGTGCCTTTGTCACTCATCCTAACCTCCTCTGGGTACACTGCTAAAGCAGTTTTGAAGATCAAGTCAGCCATTAGAAGACATAAAGAATTTGGAACCTGCTCTTCCCACCTGATGGTGGTCATCATCTTCTATGGAACCTTTATCTTCATGTATCTGCAGCAAGCCAGGAGTAGATCCAAAGACCAGGGAACGTTTGTTTTCCTCTTCTACATTGTGGTGATGCCCATGCTTAACCCACTCACTTATACCCTAAGGAACAAGGAAGTAAAGTCAGCACTGAAAAAATTTCTTAAGAAACTCGATGACCGTGTGGGACATGATTATCAAGAAACCTTTAGGAGAGGCTTACTAAGGATGAATCATTTAATGAATGGTGACTCTATAAATAATTTGGTTCTGTTCATAACCCTATCAATGGTATTCAGTAGAAGAGATTAAATTATAGCTTGAATTTCAGAGTCAGAACAATTTGAGTTTGAGTGTCCATTTGACCACATAAGAGCTGTGGGACTTGGCCAACTTGCACAACCATTACATTATCTCTAAATTAGGCTATATACTAGGACCTGAAATGGAACAGACCCAATTAAAACAGATCAGTATTCTAAGGATTTACTATTTTAAAGCTTGGTGTTATGAAGTTTATTCTACTTAATAGCCATACATTAGATGACTTATAAAAATTATTGAATTATTATAAAATTATTACAGATTTTCTTTTGCAAAGTATTTTGGTCTGTTGCTCAGGACAGAAAGAGCAAACCCTAAGTTTCAGTGACATTGTTCTATCAACTATGGATTGTTGAGCCCTTCACTTCCCCTCTGTAAGCCTTGTTACATTCTGGGTTCATCTGTAGTGCTGCACCCCACCTCCAGTCCTGTATTATAAGTTACTGATTTTTTTTGCATTTCTCCACTCACTAGGTTTTTGAGAATAGCAAGTACATTATGATTTAATCACAGTTTAAAATAAAACCTTTATATGTAACTTTACAATGACTCCTAGCTTTCTTTCTAAGTGAAACCTTTTCCATTCAACAGTTCATGTAAATTATGTATTTTTCTTTAACTAGGTGCCTTTTCCCATTAAAAATTTATTGAAGTATATTAGTCACAGATGAACATACATAAACAATAAATGTATAGTATAAGTTGTGAACTTACAAAGTAAGCATGCATAACATTATGCAGGGTGCCCATACATTGCCCCACCACCAATACCTTGCATTGTTGTGAAACATTTGTAACAAATTATGAAAGAGCATCTTCAGTGTATTACTGTTATACTAACTATTGTACATAGCTTACATTTGGTGTATTTTTCCATCAAACCACCATATTTTTCATAAACCATACAATTTATTTAAGTGTACATTAACAGTATATGGTATAATCACAGAGTTGTGCATTTATCACTTCAATTAATATTAGACCATTTTCATTACTCAAAAAAAAAATCAACAAAAAACAGACCAGTATAATCCCCATATGCTAGCACTACTCATTATAAGTCCTATGATGTGCTTTCACCATTTTAATTCATTTCCAAATATTTCCAAATTTTTTAACAAATTCTGCAAAGATTAAACTTCAGTTTTCCATGCTGTAACCCCAATCTATTTTCTGATGACATATTCAAGCTATTCATGATTTTGCTCATCATATTTAGTTCATAATGAAATCATGCAATATTTCTTTCTTTTGTGCCTTGCTTCTTTCACTCAACATAAAGTCCTGTAGGTTCATCCATATTGTCATGTTTCTGGACTTAATTACTTTTTACTGCTGAATAATATTCCATTGTGTGTATATACCACAGTTTGTTTATCCATTTATCAGTTGATGAACATGGGGGCTGATTCCATCTTTTGGTAATTGTGAATAATGTCACTATGTACATCAGTGTGCAGATGTCTGTTCATGCCACTGCTTTCTGTTCTTCTGGGTTATATACCTAGTAGTGATATTGCTGGGTCACATGGTAATTATCTAATGTCCTTAGGAACCACCAAAGAGACTTCCACAGTGTCTGTTCTATCCTACATTTTACACTAACAGTGAGTAAGCATTCCTACCACTCTACATTCCTCTCCAACACCTTTAGATTCCTGTTTTGTTAATAGTGGCCATTCCAGAAGGTGTGAAATGAAATCTCATTGTAGCTTTGATTTGCATTTCCTTGATAGCCAGTGATGTTGAACGGTTTTTCATGTGTTTATACACCATTTGTATTTCTTTTTATAGAATAATGTCTATTCAGGTTTTTTGCCCAGTTTTTAATCGGGTCATCTGTCTTTTTGTTGCTGAGTTGTAGGATCTCTATATAATGGATATTAGACTCTTGTCTGATGTGACTTCCAAATATTTTCTCCCATTGAGTAGCCTGCCTTTTTACCCTATTCACAAAGTCCTTTTTTGGAGGAGAAGTGTTTAATTTTGAGGAGGTCCCATTTATCTATATTTTCCTTTTTTGCTTATGCTTTGGAAGTAAGGTTTAAGAGAACCCCACCTTCTACAGGATCTTGTAGATGTTGCCATACATTATCTTCTAGGAGTTTTATTGTCTTGGCTTTAATGTTTAGGTCTTTGGTCCATTTGGAGTTGATTTTTGTATAGGGAGTGAGATAGGACTTGTCATTCATTGTTTGTTAATGGATATCCAGTTCTCCCAGCACCATTTATTGAAGAGATTGTTCTAGTCCAGAAAAGGTGATTTTGTAGGTCATCAAAAATCATTTGACCTTAAAGGAAGGTCTATTTCTGAGCTCTCACTTTCATTCCATTGATTAATACATCTATCTTTATGCCAAAACCCTGCTGTTTTGACCACTGTATCTATGTAATACACTTCAAGATCAGAAGGCATGAGTCTTCTGACTTTGCTCTTCTTTCAAGGATGTTTTTGTTCAGGATTCCTTTCCCTTTCAAATAAATCTGTAAGTGATTTTTCTATATCTGTAACGTGAGTTGTTGGAATTTTGGTTAATAATGCATTGAATCTATAAATGAGTTTGGGTAGAATTGACATCTTCACAATGTTTAGTCTTCCAGTGCATGGACACATAATGTCCTTCCATTTGTTTGAGTCTTCTTTGATTTCTTTTAGCAGTGTTTTGTAGTTTTCTGAATAAAGATCCTTTACATTCTTGGTTAAATTAACTTGTAGATATTTGAAACTGTTTTTGTTATTGTAAATTCAATTTTTTCTTTATTTCCTCATCAACTTGCTCATTACTAGTACTTAGAAACATCATGTTGTTTTTTCCTATTGATCTTTTATTCTGACACTTTGCTGAACTCATTTATTAGCTGTAATAGCTTTGTTGTAGAGATTTCAGAATTTTCTAAATATAAGATCACGTCATCTGGGATCTTTTCCAATTTGGATGACTTTTCTTTCTTGTCTAATTGCTCTAGCTAGAACTTCTATCACAATTTTGAATAATATTCAAATACACAAATAATAATATTCAAATACACAAATTCATATCACAGTATTGAATAATAGTGGTGACAGTGGTCATCCTTGTCTTGTTCCTGAGAGAGAAAGCTTTCAACTTCTCCCCATTGAGTGTGACGTTGGGAGTGGTATATTCATCTATGTCCTTGGTTATGCCAGGAACTTTCCTTCTATAACTATCTTTTTAATTGTTTTTATTAAGAAAAAAAGCTGTATTTTGTCACATGACTTTTCTGTGTCAATTGAGATGATCGTTTTTCCCTCTTCAATTTGTTAATGTGATGTATTTGATTTTCTTTGGTTAAAGCACACTTGCATATGAGGAATAAAACCCACTTGATCGTGGAGTCTAATTCTTTTAATATGCTTTTGGATTCTATTTACAAGTATTTTGTTGAGAATTTTTACATCTATGCTCATTAGAGAGATTAGTCTGTAATTTTCTTTTCTTGTAGTGTATTTATCTGACTTTGATATTAGAGTGATGTTGGCTTCATAAAATGTGTTGGGTAATTTTCCCTCCTTTTCAAGGTTTGGTGAAATTTAAGCAGAATTAGAATTAATTCTTCTCAAACAGATGGTTCAATTCACCTGTGAAGCATCTCGTCTTGGACTTTTCTTTGATGGGAGAATTTTGAAAACATTTGATTCAATCTCTTTTTGATTGGTTTATTGTGTTCCTGTGTTTCTTGTAGAGTCAATGTATGTTGTCTGTGCATTTCTAGGAATTTGTCCATTGCATCTAGGTTGTCTAATTTCTTGGCATACAGTTTCTCATAATATCTATTTGTGGTCTTTTTTTTATAACTGTGGGGTCAGTCATATGCCCCCCCCTTTCATTCCTGATTTTATTTATTTACATCTTCTCTCTTTTTTTCTTTGTTAGTATAGATATGGGTTTGTCAATTTTATTGATCTTTTCAAAGAACCAGCTTTTGATTTTGTTAAATTTTTCCTATTGTCTTTTTTTCTCTATTTATTTTTTATCTAATCTGTATTTTTTTAACTTTCTCTTTGCTTTGGGATTGGTTTGCTGTACTTTTTCTAGTTTCTCCAGGTGTTCAGCTTGATTTTAAACATTTCTTCTTTTTTAATATAGGCATTTAGTGCTATAAATTTCTCTCTTACTCCTGCCTTGGCTGTATCCCATAAGTTTTGATAAGCTGTGTTGTTATTTTCATTCACCTTGAGATAGCTATTAATTTATCTTATAATTTCTTCTTTGACCCACTGGTTATTTAGGAGTGTGTTGATTAGCCTCCATGTATTTGCAAAATTTCCCCTTTCCCACCAATTATTGATATCCATGTTTATTCCACTATTATCATTGAAGGTGCTTTGTATAATTTCAAACTTATAAAATTTATTCAGAGCTATTTTGTGCCCAATATGTGGTGTACTCTGAAGAAAGATCCAAGAGTACTTGTGAATAATTTTTAACCTGCTCATTTGGGGTGGAATGTTCTGTGTATCTGTCTGGTCCAGCTCATTTATCACATTGTTCAAGTTCCCTGTTTCTTTGTTGATATTCTGTCTAGTTGTTCTATTGATGTGAGTGGCATGCTGAAATCTCCAAGTATTATTGTAGAGATGTCTATTTCTCCTTTCAGTTTTGCTAGAGTTTGCCTCATGTATTTTGGGGAATCCAGGTTAGGTGCATAGATACTTATGAGTGTTACTCCTTCTTGTTGGATTCTCCCTTTTATTACTTTATAATGGCCTTTTGCATCTCTTATCGCCTCTTTCAACTTAAAATCTGTTTTGTCTGACACCAGTATAGCTACCCCTGTTCTCTTTTGGTTACTGTTTGTGTGAAACATCTTTTTCCAACCTTTCAGTCTATTTGTATCCTTAATCAAAGGCAAGTCTCTGCAGACATCATGTGGAATGCACTTGATTTTTTACCCATTCTGTCAGCCTGTGTCTTTTGATTGATGAGTATAATCCACTAACATTCAATGTTATTACTGTGAAGGGATTATTTCAACAATTTTTATCCTTTGGCTTTCATATGTCATATCTTACTTTTGTCTGTCTTTTTACCCTTTTGGTTACCCTTTCTAATAGTCTTCACTTCTGCCCTCTCCTCCAAGCCTCTGTCTCATCTTATCATTCCTGGCTGCAGAACTCCCTTTAGTGTTTCCCATAGAGTTAGATTATTGTTTACAAATCTCTTAGTTTCTGTTTATCTGTGAATATTTTAAACTCACCATGCTATTTGAAGGACAGTTTTGCCAGATGATGAATTCTTGGCTGGCAGTTTTTCTCTTTCAGTATCTTAATTATAACATACCACTGACTTCTCACCTCCATGATTTCTGAAGAGATATCCCCACAAAGTCTTACTGGACTTACTGGACCTTGTATGTGATGTTTTGCTTATCCCTTGCTACTTTTGGAATTCTCTTTTTATCTTTTGGCATTTGGCATTCTGACTATTTTCTGCCTTGGTTTAGCTCTATTTGGGTTTATTCTAATTGGAGTACTCTGTGCTCTCTGGACACATATATACATGTCTTTCATGAGACTTGTGAAATTTTCAGCCATTATTTCCTCAAATATTCTTTCTGCCCCTTTTCCCTTTGTTTTCCTTCTGGAACTCCTATGGCCTGTGTTAGGAACACTTCCTATTATCATTTAGCTCCTTAAGCTCAAGTTTTTCCAGTCTTTTCTCTCTCTGTTTGTCTTCTGTTCAATTTATGCTGGTCTTTCCTATACATAGTTGATGCTTTTCTCTATGATTTCAAATCTGCTGCTTTGTGCCTCTACTGTATATTTAATCTCACTTATTTTATCTTTATTCCCATAAGCTCTCCTATATTTCTATCCAAGGCTACAAAAAAATTTTTTTTGCACTCATCCAGTGTTTTCAAAATGTCTTTTATTTCTTTAGCCATGTTGTCCTTCAACTCTATGATTTGATTTAGGATATTTGTATGAATCTCTTTGATCAGTTGATTCAAGTCCTGCATGTCATCTGGAGCTTTGCTTTGTTCCTTTGCTTTAGTCATATCTTCCTTTTTCTTAGTATTGCTTGTAATGTTTTGCTGATGATTAGGAATCTGTTTATTATGCTTGAGTTTACTCTGATGTTCAGTTTCTCTCTTGCCAAGAGATTTACTGTTAAGTAGCTGTGTGCTCCCACTGTTCTTTGATTCTTTGTTCAAATTCTTCTAGATATTTAGGACTACCCCTATTTTACTGCTCAAACCAGGGCTAAGGACTCAGTAACTGGGTGCAGGTCAGTTGCCAAGGGCCTTGGAGAGCGGCCTGTAAAGGCAGCTGATTGCCTCCTTTATGTTTTTAGTATTATTTTTCCCTCATTTTCATGCACTTTTCTGGTCGGTCAGCAGATGGCGCTCTTTGGCAGACCTCTTAGTTTAGACCCCAGATGCTAGGGTGAATGCATTCATTGAACCCCCCAGGGCTGACCTTGCAGAAACAATGTTCTCAGGGCAGGCCAAGCTTTGCAAAAAAACTTTATCATAAGTTTTTCTCCTCCCTTGGCTGGCCTGTCCCTCTGCCTGCTCAGCAACCAACCCAGGGCAGTAAAGCAGGTGTTGGAGAAGACAAATTATCTTTAGCTCCCTGCTAGCTCCAGGGACAAACAATTTCATGGCCCCACCTGGCCTAAAAGTATGTAATTTCTGGGATGAAGTACACCAAGTTCACTGACCAAAATCTGAATTTTCTATAAACTGTGTCCCTCCATCTCCACTTACTTGGGGAAGAGGAGCCCTGCAACCCCCTCAGTCTGCCGTTTGCTCTGTGGGTGGGGGGTATGTGTACCAGCAGGTGCTGCTACAGCTTTACTCTTGGGATTTTTCCAGCCAGCTGAGACTCCTTTCCTTTGCCCCTCTCTTTTCTGTGTTCACCTTCCCCTGGTTTCCTGAGTCCCAAAGCTGCCCTGCAGAGAGTCCTCTAGATATTTTTCTGGAAGAGAAGGGATTCCTCTGCCGCTCTAACTCTCCATTCCACTTGGGGTTTTAAGCATTCTCAGATTAACACATCAAAACTAAAATCACAAGCTCTCTAAGTTTCTGTTTGCTATTCACTCTTTCTGATATCAGAATAAGGAAAACATTCATCTGTCACCTGTGACAGCATGTTTAACCTATTCCTCCCTCTCACTTATTGTATGTAACCTATCCACAATAAGGTAATTTTTTTCTTTTTAGTTATGTCTCTAATATATCCACTTCTTTCCAGTTTGTTTCAAACACCTGTCATGTGGACTACTAGAGAGAGATAATTAATTAAATAATCAATCAAGCATACCCTTTATTCTTTCACACATTACCAGGTGCACATAATTTTAATACATCATGGAACTTCACTTGTCTTATTTCCTTCTTTACAAACTGGGTTCATTCATTTATTATTATTTTTTAAAGATTTTTTTATTTCTTAACCCACAGCCTTGTTTTTTGTGCTTGTACTCTGCTCTGTGTCTACTCATTGTGTACTCTCTGTGTCTGCTCATCTTTTAGGAGGCCCTGGGTCCTGAACCCAGGACCTCACATGTTGGAGGGAGGTTCCCAATCACTTGAGCCACATCTGCTCCATGCTTGTTGTGTCTCTCCCTGTGTCTCCTTGTTGCACCTCCTTGTTCCTTTATCTCATTGCATAAACTCAATTTGTCAGCCCATTGCATCAGCTTGCTTTCCTGCTGGTCTTCTTTAGAATGCACTGGGAACCAAACCCAGGACCCCCATATGGGCAGCAGGTGCCCAACTGCTTGAGCCACATCCATTCCCCCTGGGTTCATTTATTATTGATGCACTGATGATATGTATGTGAACAAATGGTAACCATGTCTTAACAGAGCTACAAGCTAATAACCCAGCTAAGTTTACTGGTAGATTTTTATTGTATGGTTATATTTATTATTAAAAAAATAAAAGTCAACAATAAGGGAAAATTCTCTCATTTCAACAAATTGTCAGATATCTACCTTATTCTAACTAAAGATTGTTACATGTGTTTTTTAAATTTTATTTTGATGTTTTGTACTGAATTGACATTGACATTAGAGAAAGAAACATTATCTAAACAGTAAGCCTCATTTTAAAGGAGGAAAGAATTGTTTCTATTTGCTAATGACAAATATATTAATGTATGAATATGAACAGAAAAATGTACAGGTGAGTTTTAAAGAGGTTGCCAGCTTATAGGATCCAAACAGTTTTTAGGTGGTATGATACATTTTAAAGGTAGGGACTAAATTTCCTTAAAAGTTATTAGAAGTGTCAGAGGATATATTCACACAATAAAGCAGGACATGGTTAGAAATGGAATGCTATCCCTTGTACTGAGAAAGTCACAAAATTTTCTGAATTTCTGGTAAACTGAGAAATGGGAAAGCAAAAAAGATTTTTTCCCTTACAATGTAGGTTTTAGAAATTGCCAATAAGTATGACTAGATGATTATGGAACCATGTGAGAATAGAAATTCTATTTCAAATAACTCAATTTTTACAACTGAGATACTTTAATATAAGGAAAGAGGAATAGGAATAGAATTATTCATTTAACAACTCAGAAATATAAAATGGACATTATAAAATAGTGAGAACACCACACAGTACCAGAATGCCTAACATTTGCTGTTCAATTAAAATTCAGTCAGTAGCTTACTTGATATCCTGGGTCAGTTACTCAAGAGATTTATGCAAGAGACTACTTCTCTATAGACCACTCAATGATAATCTTTTTCTACTGCCTCATACAGACATTATCAAGGAATAATCAAAATGAATTTAATTTGCAAGTGATTACAAGCATGCCAGGTTAATTTACTGATATCTTACCGCAAGATGGAAGGTTTCTTTTTTTTCCCCCATGGCCATGTCCCAGGATCCTCTATTATGGACATTTTAATGAGCTACATATTTCCCACAGAGGAAAGATAGTAATTCTCTTATCCATCTTGGGAGTGATGATGCCACATCAACAAACCCTTTTTTTCCTTTCTTTCTTTTTCCCCCTGCATAAGCCCCATGCCTATCAAGGAGTAAGTCACTGGGGTTTCCCACTTTCAAATTCTTTTCCTTATGAGTGAAGAAACCGGCTCAGTATCTTCAAACACATTCCCAACAAGCCCCAAAATCTAGTTTGAAAGTCATTTGATTCTTTCCATTATGTGGAATAGGCATATCCATGTTGTACCCCTGGCTGCATGTACCAAAAACATTATCTCTTGGGGCTTAGCTAAGATGGTTTTGCTTTCTGTGTCCAAGTGTTTTTTATGAAATTTTAATGTGTCAGGACATGATCTGTGGAACATATGATATAGGCTTATAGGAATTGCATAGTTTAGGATTGTTCCTGTTTAGAGAGATATTTCTTCTTTATTTATTTTCTTTTGTTAAAGTTATTAGATCTGAAGTGAGAAGCTCCCAGGGTCCACAGGATGGAAGAATAAAATAAGGATTAGAGTGGACTTACTGATATTGTACTATGGAACTACTGTGACTAGTAATGGAAGAAATTGTAGCATTGATGTGGAGAAAGTGGCCATGGTAGTTGGTGAGGGCAGGAAGAGGGAAGAAGAGATGTGCTGTGGGGGCATTTTTGGGACTTGGAGTTGTCCTAAATGATATTGTAGGGACAAATGCTGGACATTATATTCTCCCATAACCCACTGAATGTACTGGGGAAGAGTGTAAACTACAATATAAATGAGTATCCATGTGGTGCAGCAGTGCTCCAAAATGTATTCAACAAATGCAATGAATGTGCCACACACACACACACAAAATAAATAAAAGAGAAGTTATAGAAATATTGCATTCACTCAACCAATATCTCTCTCTCCTTAAAAACAAAGTGTTTTTTTAGAATTCATTTCAAACTTTTCTGTGTTCAGTCACATAGGATATTTGTAATAAGTAATGAAGATATTTTATGTCTTCAAAAAATGTTTTTACTGAATAACTTCAAGTTAAATGGTATGTATGTGTGGAATTAATTATTTTCCTTGTATTCTGTCATGGAAAAAGCCTGAATAATCCTATTGCTCTCTTAGTTTGCTCATGAATGTTTACTCTGAAGACTTTAAGGATTCTTAATGAATGGGGATATGTGCATCATGGAAATATATGTGTGTGGAATATAAAGCCAGATACTTGGGAGCTCAACAACAGGAGAGGATATCACGTAGGGTCTGACTTGCAGGGGCAAAGGGAAGACTAATAGTAGTTAATTTTGCATAAAATTCACCAGAAGAAAATCAACTTTTAAAGGAAATATTTACTTTTGGAATATAAATGGAATCTTTGAAGCTTTCTACTTGGAGACAGTGGGGGGTGGGGAATGAAAAAGCTAATGATGAGGAAATTGCAGTGTGTTTCCATTTTTGGAATGACAAATTTGAGGTGAAGTTGATGACAAGTTGTCACAGTTATAAGTGCCCCTTACCCACATTAATGCTATTAAGAAGAATAGAACCACATGTGCTATGGCAGTTACTATTCATGGAGGATTAGAAATTTGAGAGAGATTTATGCAGAGGGTGAGGATGAGATCACAGGTAGGGGTTTTAGGGTTATAAATTCAGGAAATTTTATAAGTCATCTCACTGAACATTTAACAGGGTTGAGCAGGAACATTTTATGTTCCATGGATCTAGCACAGGATTTCTCTCTCAGTGTTGCTAGTTCTACTTAAGGTGTCACTGTGGACCCTTGAAGAGTACATGGTGATATGCCTTGCCCTGATGAGTCTATGAAGAAGTACGAGGTGCTGGCAATTACTATCCCCGCATCATTTCAGATATTCATAAGGTGAGGCTCACCCAGAAGTATTAATAAAAAGATAGATACAGTGGGAAGTTAGCAAAGTTAGCTTCCTTTTAACACTAGGAGATCCAATCATATCTCTTGGGTTTGAAAAGAACTGGCTCTCCTTACTTCATTACTATATTATTGTTGTAGTGAATTCAGTGAATAAAATGGAGATATGGGGATCTACAAAGGTCAGAGGGAAGAAATAAGATTTATCAAGAAAATGTCATGCCTAGTATTGGAGTTATCACAGAAGGTCCATTTAAATAAAGAGGGTCTCTAATGTTATAGCTACTTTTTTTCAATGTTATTAAAATTAATTAAAATATTATTTTCAAAAAAAATTTAAATGAAGATATTCTGCTGAAATTAAAAAAATATATATTTTGGAATTTCATTCCAACATAAAGTAAGTGGAATTACATTGGAAATAAGTTAAATATTAATTATCATTACCAGAAATTACATTCAGGAGAATTCAAAAGTTTTGCTTCCAACTGTATTTTTAGGTATCTCTTCATTCATTCATTGGACAATGATATCAACTATCTGATAGTTGGCTTGAGCTGTTTCAGACTCTCTTGGGAAAAGCAAAGAGGTATAAAATGAGGGATGTAACTTGTGCAGACTGCTAAATAGATTTTTGAGAGAGCACCGTGGGCTTGGTTGCTGTGAAATCACCAGCAATTGTGAAGAAACACATACAATTTAATCAAATCAAATATTTAAAAACAAAGGTTTTGGGAGTGTATCATATTAATGAACTATTTTATTTTTCAGCAGGATTGAGGGAAGTCTTCTTAGTAATATAAGATTAGAAGAAAGGACTGCAGCTTCTATAGTACTGCCATAATTAATAGCTTACTGGGTAGTGCCATTTCATATATCATACATGGTTTCTTCATTTGTAAGTGAAAATCCTTTCACTTGCTTGCTTCCTTTATCTGGAAGCACATTTTGCATTCACACTCTGAATGATGGTTGGGATGCAAATGATTCCAGGAAAAGAAATTTAAGTACATAGGGATATAAAAATACCAGATACCATTTCATTTCCTAAAATTCAAAGGGTCTTTAGTCACTGAAAAAGAAAGCAGGAAAAACCAACAAAAACAAATTAAAAAAACAAGCACCCTGAGCCTCAGCAGAATTGCAGCTCTTACTCTCCGGTTTGTTGGACTTGCACAGGTCAGCTAACAGGGAGGTGAAGATGGTCAACCACCACACCTGGGAACCAAGAGTGCCTACAACTCCAAGCAGGAGAATCACATCCATCAATCATGTGGGACCTAAGCCCCCTCTCAATATAGAGGTGGAGTGGACATCACCATCCCAGGGTCAACAGGATGGAGTAATAAAATATGGAGTAGAGTGAACTTACTGGTATTCTACTATAAAACTATTGTTACTAGTAATGGAAGAAGCAATAGCATTGATCTGGAGAAGGTGGCCACGGTAGTTACTGGAGGCAGGGAGAGGGAAGAAGAGATGTCATGTGGGGTCATTTTTGGGACTGGGAGTTGTCTTAAATGATATTGCAGGGACAGGTGCTGGACATTATATATCCTGCCATAACCCATTGAATGCACTGGGGGAGAGTGTAAACTACAATGTGAACTATAATCCATGCGGTACAGCAGTGCTCCCCAAAATGCATTCACTGAATGCAATGGATGTGCCACAATGATGAAAGAGGTTGTTGATGTGGGAGGAGTGGGTTTGTGGGGTGTGGGTTATGTGGGAACCCCCTATATTTTTCAATGTAACTTTTTTTTTGTGATTTATGTACCTTTAAAATAGGACAATTCAATAAAAAAATTAAAAAATAGAAAATAAGACAAGCACTAGGGGAAGGAAGAGGAAATATAGATAATGTGTAGAATGAAAATCAATTTTGTCATGGATTCAGAAGAAATGCATCCAAGCTTTCTATTTCTCAGTAAACACATGCCTTTGAGCAGGTCATATAAACTCTCAGGAGTTGTTTTTTAGTTAATAATAGTTGCATCCAATTTAGTTCAACCATGTAATCTTAGAAATATTTCCCACAATTCTTGATTGTAAGAGATATTTTTCCATCATAGAAACTTTCTTAAAATACCAGTTTTTAATTGGAGTTATTTGAATTTCCTCCTTCCTATAACTAGAAAAATCTGTTAATATAAAGGGGTAACTTTGATGGATTGGAAAGAAGCAATGGTCTCAAAGGTTTCTCATAGCACATGATGGTGTTTGTTAATATGGCCATTGTTCTTTATTTTGAAGAACATTAGAAGAAAACTAAGAAGTGAAATGGGTAGACTGCCCACATTAGGAAAATGGATAGAGGCATGTTATTAGCTCTAAGGACATATACTTATACCAGTTTAACATAGGACACTTTTATGAGAGGTGACATTGTTACTCACTTGACCTTGTATAATATGTCATCTTTCTCAGCTATGCCTTAGCATTCCAGAAACTATTTTGCAAATGAGGATTTTGAGGAGTGTCAGTGAAAGCAGCCTGACAGGTTTCATCTGTTGGGGTTTTCTGATCCTCCTCATTTACAGAAGGTTCTATTTATAGTTATTTTGTTTATTTACTAACCATTTTGGGTAACACTACCATCATACTAATATCTCACCTGGAGCCCAAAATTCACATGCCAACGTATTACTTCCTTTCTCATCTCTCCTTCCTGGACCTATGCTTCACCAGCAGTGTGATTCCCCAGCTCCTGGTAAACTTGTGGGATTCCATGACATCCATTACCTATGGTGGCTTCATTGTTCAGCACTATGCCTCCCATGCACTGGGTGCCACAGGGTGTGTTTTGATCACGATGATGCCCTACAACTGCTAGGTTGCTGTCTACTGTCCCCTCCATTACACTGTCTTTATGCATCCCTGTTTCTGGATGGTCCTGGCTTCTATGGTGTGGCTCAGTGGGGTGGCCACCAGCCTGATACAGTGTGCTCTTACTCTTCAGCTGCCCTTCTATGGTCATTACCAAGTGGACCATTTCATCTGTGAGGTCCCTGTGCTCATCAAGTTGGCTTACATGAGTTTCAATGAGGTTGAGGATTTTGTGGCTAGTGTCCTCTTCCTTGTAGTGCCTGCTCCTTCATCCTGGTCTCTTATGCCTACATTGGCCAGGCTGTCTTGACGAACAAGTCAACCACTGGGAGACAGAAGGCATTTGGGACCTGCTCTTCCCACCTGTTGGTGGTCATCTTCAGTGGAACTTCATCTTCATATATCTGCAGCCATCCAAGAGTAAATACAAAGACCAGGGTAAGTTTGTTTCCCTCCTCTACACTGTCGTGACCCCTATGTTGAACCCTCTTATTTATACTCTGAGGAACAAAGAGTTTAAAGGGAGTCTTAAGAAAGTTCTAGGGAATTCTTTGTATAAATTTTACATGATTCTCAAAGAATTCCTAAAAGTGATAATGTGATGAAGACCTTCCAGAAGGACCACACTTTGGCCATTTTATTCCATTTTCTTTTAATTAGTTGCTTACTCAATTTTCAACATTCTAAAAATACTATGGAATATATGCACCTGGTCCTGACTTTTCTATGACCCAGCAGCAGCATATGGTGAAATGTTTACTCAATCTCTGTTTCAGTCTTTTCTTCAGACTGTATTATTTAAGTAGCAAATATGAGATTCCTTTTATACACTAAACCTAAACCCTTTACAAGATTAAGATGAACATGCAAACATTCAAAGCATTCATAAGGCCATTTGTCCTGTCCATCGTTCATTTATAACCATGCAGTAGTTCAGTCTTGCAGCCTCCCCATAGCTATAGATGTGTAAGTAGCTAATTCTATCCAAAGTTTCAGCTGGATGTAGTTAGGATGGCTGCATCTTTTTTTTTTTTAAGTTAAAAAAAAAAGACTATTTATTTATTTATTTCTCTACCCCCCTCCCCCCAGTTGTCTGTTCTCTGTGTGCATTTGCTGCGTGTTCTTTGGTGACCACTTCTATCCATATCAGCGGCACGGGAATCTGTATTTCTTTTTGTTGCATCATCTTGTTGTGTCAACTCTCTGTGTGTGCGGCACCATTTCTGGGCAAGCTGAACTTTCTTTCACACTGGGCGGCTCTCCTTATGGGGCACACTTCTTGCGTGTGGGGCTCCCCTACACGGGGACACACCTCCGTGGCAGGGCACTCCTTGCATGCATCAGCACTGCGCATGGGCCAGTTCCACATGGGTCAAGGAGGCCCGGGGTTTGAACTGTGGACCTCCCATGTGGTAGACAGATGCCCTAACCACTGGGTCAAGTTCACTTTGCAGGATGGCTGCATCTTAAACAAACTGTCATGAAGAAAAAGAAGTTTTATTTCACCCTGTATTCCATCCACTTAGAACCTGGTAGAGATGTGCAGAGGGGCAAAAACACCAAAAGAAGTAAAGCCATACATTAAAAATGGTAACAAAGCTGCTGGAGGGAGCCCAGTTCTCTAACTGTATAGTTGTATATATAGTTGAATCAATGAACCAGTTCTAATCACCTAACTATGAATTCTATTTCCTGAGATGAATCACAGCTCTATTGTATTTTGTGTCCTGAAAACACATGTAGGGAAACGGACTTTGGCCCAGTGGTTAGGGCGTCCGTCTACCATATGGGAGGTCCGAGGTTCAAACCCCAGGCCTCCTCGACCCGTGTGGAGCTGGCCATGCGCAGTGCTGATGCGCGCAAGGAGTGCCGTGCCACGCAAGGGTGTCAAGGAGTGCGCCCGTGAGGAAAGCCGCCCAGCGTGAAAAGAAAGTGCAGCCTGCCCAGGAATGGCGCCGCCCACACTTCCTGTGCCGCTGACGACAACAGAAGCGGACAAAGAAACAAAAGCAGACAAAGAAACAAGACGCAACAAATAGACACCAAGAACAGACAACCAGGGGAGGGGGGGAAATTAAATAAATAAATAAATCTTTAAAAAAAAAAAAAAAGAAAACACATGTAATTAATATTTATTATTGCTATTATAACCTATATTTTGTATATAAAACATATTCTCTTCATTTTGAATTTTATTTTCTGGATAAAATCTGAATCAAAGATTTTCCCCTTTTTACTATTAAACACTGATTGTCATTTCTCATGATTTCACTCTAAGTAGTCTTTTCATGTGCATTCCTTTTCTGATAATGAAGAACTTTTGCATATTGATTTTGGGAAATTTTGTGCAAATATATGAGTTTACATTCTACTTTTTTGCATGATAGCAAGAACTGGGTTATATAGACTACTGTAGGCAACAATGGTGGGTTCAAACATCTATCAAAATAAAGAACCATTTTAGTGAGGTGAGAAAGAATTTTCTCCTCTCGCTACAGTGGGAAGGTCTTGCTGGCCCAAGTTCATTAATCATTTCATTAAAAGAGTAAGCAAGCCAAGGAATGACTGACCCATCACTTAGGACTTCTAAGAAGCAGAGAAAGAAGTTGTCCCAGAGAGACCAGAAGGATGTGGAAATTTAAGTCAACCTAAGAAGAGTTTTTAAGAATCATATATGTCTTACAAAAAAAAAAAAAAAAAAAAGAATCATATATGTAGAGAGATTAGCATGTTTTATAGCTGAAGTAAATTAAAAATTATGGAAATATTAAAAAACAAAATAAAAGGTAGCACGGCTAGACCAAAGATTTATAATTCGGATGAGAAGACAGAAAACTGTCTGAATTGTTAAGTAATGAAGGGTCCTACATGCCAGACAAGGAGTTGGAACAGTACAAAATGGGAAGCAGTAATCTTGGGGTAATTAAATAGATTTGTATTTTAGAAGCATGAGCTAGGTTAATGTTTTCTTTTTTTTTTTTTTTAAGATTTTTATTTATTTATTTAATTCCCCTCCCCTCCCCTGGTTGTCTGTTCTCTGTGTCTTTTTGCTGCATCTTGTTTCTTTGTCCACTTCTGTTGTTGTCAGCGGCATGGGAAGTGTGGGTGGCACCATTCCTGGGCAGGCTGCACTTTCTTTCGTGCTGGGTGGCTCTCCTTACGGGGTGCCCTCCTTGCATGTGGGGCTCCCCTATGCGGGGGACACCCCTGTGTGGCACGGCACTCCTTGCACGCATCAACACTGCGCATGGGCCAGCTCCACACGGGTCAAGGAGGCCCAGGGTTTGAACCCCAGGCCTCCCGTGTGGTAGACGGACGCCTTAACCACTGGGCCAAGTCTGTTTCCCCTAGGTTAATGTTTTTATTCATCAAATCTGCCCTTCCTGTGACTGTCTGGGCAGGGGACAGTAGCTGAGTAGCTTCCCTTCCCTGGCATCACTAGATTACCCACATCTAGTGTCAGGCCCAAACTTTGGGAAATTAATTGGCATGAGGGTTGCTGATAAATGATTTCCCTATTTCTCTTGGATGCATGTTGTGAAGAAAGAAGAGGGAATCATTTGAGGACAATCCATCAATTATGATAATACATGTTTGTTAAAAATTTCAAATGCCAAATTCCTTGAAGGAATTTTAAAAAATGCTCTATGGTGATTTTTATTCCCAATCAATATTACCACAAACCACTCTGTTGTATCTCATATTAGGGAATGTATTAGTCAGCCAAAGGGGTGCTGATGTGAAGTACCAGAAATCTGTTGGCTTTCATAAAGGGTATTTATTTGGGATAGAAGCTCACAGTCACAAGGCCCTAAAGAGTCCAACTCAAGGTACCATAAGAGGTACTTTCTCACCCAAAGTCATTTGCCACATACTGAAGCAAGATGGTGAGTGATGTCTGTGAGGGTTGAGCCTTCCTTCTTCCTTTTAAGACTCTGTGATCCCAACTTCTTTCTTTCTCAGCCATAGGCTGATATAAGCCTCATCTCTCCCTCTGGGGCTTGTTTCTTTCCCACCATAGGTGCTCTAGTCTCTTCACAAGGTCAGCTGTAGACTATCAGGCTCATCTTTCTTCCTGGGGCCTCTGCCTGTCTATTGCACTGTCTCTCTTCCTCTGTCATGTCTTTTTCTGTGTGTCTGCCCACCAAGCAGGTGGATTTCAACACCCTACTGACATGACTGAATCAAGTCCTAACTTTAATTTAATCAAGTAAATGTAACCTTTTACAGTTTACAAACATAAACTATATCTCTTTTTGAAATTCATAAATAATATCAAAATGCTACAGGCAGTATAAAAATAACAAACAGGATATGTCTTCAGAAGTGAGAAAGTTCAAGGATGGCTAAACCAATATAGGGGTTATGTAAGGACCTGGATATTGAAGGAGGTATAGAATTTAACTTATAAAAAGTCTGTTATTTCAACATTTCAGCTAATGTTGATGTAGTGAAAAGAACAACTGACTCAGAAAAGATGCCTTGGGTTTTAATCCTGATAATTCTTATAACAAGTACAAATCCCTACACTTATTTTTGACTCATTTTAACCTTTATTTAATGAGATAACTGCATCAGAATATAAGATATCTTCTTTCTGCTTAAAATTTGCAAATACCATTGGAGGTGTGAGAATTGTTGAGAAATATTTAGGTGTTATTTGTAATTTTTGGGACATCTAATGAAGGATAAAAAAGATAAACTTATCGATGGCCCATTGATGAAGGGCCCAAGTTTCTACCTTGCAGAAATTGGGCCGATGATGATGCCATTTACTTTAGAAGAAATGTAACAGTGAAACCAAGGGCTTAGATTTGAACAAAGTTCATTTGGGGTGCTTCTTCAAGTGGAGATGACCATTTGAAAGTTGAATATGAGGATATGGTCCTCACTAGAGGAATCTACTCATAATAAATGCAGTTATTAGCAGATGGGCTCACTTAGGGAGAAATTAAATTGTGGTGAGATATGAGGATGCTGAATTGATGTTTGCATAATCCAACATTTAAATGTTTGGAGAAGAAGAATAAGATTACAAGAGAGCCAGTAAATCTAAACATACCTTTAGATGATTTTACTGTGAAATTTTTTTGCACTAAAGAAACAAAAGACATGGTTACTTATAGGGAGTTATATGATGTAGATAATCCAAGTTGCAGAAGGAAGGATTAGCTTTAAAGGGGATGAGAAAGATGTTCTTTTTTTGTAGCTGAATGGAAGGAGGAAGATGGCAACACAGACCAATTGTTTATTTTTTATGTTGGGAAGTCTGATGGCTTCCTTTTCAAAGTAGGAGTTTCCAGAATGATACTGTATCAAAAAAAGAATACTCCACATTAGGGAAATATGCATATCCATTCTCCCTCATTGATCCCCTTGGGTTAGTTACTTCCTCTGCTAATTGCCTGCTGGGGACACAGTTTACCCCAGAAGATTTAGTAAATGTGAATAAACATGAGCTTGTCATAAAGGGATCCTGCCCTCTTTGGATCCCCCTCTCTCCCAAATCTCATTATGACTAAAACAGTTTCTTTAGCCTTTGCTCTGGCGAGAAACATGAGTCTTCAACAGACATTGTCCTAACACTAAGTTGCCTGGTGGGTCAGGACCAGGTTTGACACAGAAACAGAAAAGCTAAGAAAATGCTATATATAATGAGCTTTCTGAAGATGTGGAAAATACCAACACATTTATATAGCCTTGGTAGTAAGACTTCAGCAGTGCTCAGAGATGTACTCAGCAAATGCAATGAATGTCTCCTGATGATGGAGGAGGTTGTTGTTATGGGGGAAGGAGTGGGGTGAGGGGGGTGGGGGTATATGGGGACCTCATATTTTTTGAATGTAACATTAAAAAATAAAGACAAAAAATAAAAAATAAATAAAATAAAAAGTGGATATTTAGATAAATACCTAGAAATGTACCTTTGTTTACCACGGAAAATATTTCCCTTCCAAATAAAAAAAGAAGTAAACACCATATTCATCGTTTTAACCAAAATTGGCATATAAAATCTAATACATTTAGGTTTCATTCTAGGTGCAAATGAGGATAGGAAGTCTTCCTCATCTTGCCACCGCTGCACACACACACTTAGATTCTCTTTATGTACTGCTTCAACAGGTATAAAATAGTTATTGATCTAATAGTCCATCTGGAGATAGAAAACAAAATTGAACAGGTACATAACAAATAATCTAAATTTTAAAAAAGAAAAGTTAAAAAATGATGTTCTAAGGCTGAACAAAAGTAAATAATTTTCAAATCAGTTTTGAAAATAACAGATGAGAAATAAATCATTTTGAAATGTGGAGACTAAAGAAGGTTTTCTGGATAAACTGATACAAAGTCTTTAAAAATGGGTAATATTGGGATGGAATAGGGTAGGAGAAGATGACTTTTACTTGTGGGACATATTATAATGACTGGAAGAAAAGGAAACGAGTTTGAGGAATGAAGATATATAAAATTCAACATATATCATACATGTCCACACAATGATAGAAGGGTTGTCAAAAATGAAAGTTTTAGAAGTATATTTTGAATCAATGTTATTTAAACCAATTGGTTTCAAGTCATTCATATTCATCATAAAACAAAAATATATTAAACAGAATACACAACAAAAGTTACAAGTAAATTCTCCTTAGAAATATATCATTTGTTTTAAAAACATTATTGATGAATCCTTTTAATCTTCTAAAGTTCAACATGACAAAAATTTTAAGCTACAATGACAAATGCGTATTTAAAAGGTGAAGCACATTTGAAGTCATTTGGTCTATTAGGAGAACTGACTATTGGATGATTCACTTGTCTTCTTTTTTTTTTTTTGTCTTTATTTTTTGAATGTTACATTAAAAAAATATGAGGTCCCCATTTACCCGCCACTCCCCTCACTCCACTCCTCCCCCCATAACAACAACCTCCTCCATCATCATGAGACATTCACTGCATTTGGTGAATACATCTCTGAGCACCGCTGCACCTTATGGTTAATGGTTCACATCATAGCCCACGCTGTCCCACAGTCCACCCAGTGGACATGGGAGGACATACAATGTCTGGTAACTGTCGCTGCAGTACCACCCAGGACAACTCCAACCCCCAAAAATGCCCCCACATCACATCTCTTCCTCCCATCCCTACCCCCAGCAGCCACCATGGCCACTTTCTCCACACCAATGCCACATTTTCTTCGATTACTAATCACAATAGTTCATGAATAGAATATCAATAAGTCCACTCTACCCCATACTCTATTCCTCCATCCTGTGGACCTTAGAATGCTTGTGTCCACTCCACATCTATATCAAGAGGGGGCTTAGATTCCACATGGATGCTGGATGCAATTCTCCTGCTTTCAGTTGTAGGCACTCTTGGCTCCCTGGTGTGGTGGTTGACCTTCTTCACCTCCATGTTAGCTGAGTGGGGTAAGCCCAATAAAGCAGAGTGTAGGGGTTGCAATATATTGAGGCTCAGGGCCTGGTTATCACACGGTCAGTCCAGAGATTCAGGTCCCCTGGGTGTACATTAAACCCAGCACCAACTACAGTTCTGGTAAAAGTAACAGAAGAGGCTTATGGGCAGAGATCACATCTGAGTCCAGCTCCATCACACAGAAACACAAATTCCTAAGTGGGGCCAACTGAGATGGCACTGAACTCCATCTGCCATGACCATAGAACCTGTGGGTCTCTGTAGCCCTCAGAAGAACCAATACCTGGGGTTGTATCTACTTTATCTGTCTCTGGGACTCTGCTCAGGTGTACATAAGGACAACCCCTCTAATAACCTCCTGGCTCTTTTTGGAGACTCAGAGCCATATAAACTCATTTGTCCTTTCCATTTCCCCCTTTTATTCAGGTCAAAAAGCATTTTTAACTCCTGGTATTATATGTAGACTGACATATTCTGCTGGTCCAAGTTGACCCTTTTATTCAAGGTCATTTTCTAGTTACATCATCAGCTGGTACTTGGTAGTAATCCCTCAGTGCCAGGGAGGCTCATCCCCAGGAGTTATGTCCCACACTAGGGGGAAGGCTGCACATTTACATGGCTTTGAGACTGGCCACATTTGAGCTACATGGAGGCTCTCAGGAGGTAACTCTTAGGCACCTTGCAGCTCTAGGCCTTGTTCTTATTTCAGATGCACAGGCTCACAAGCATAGTCATTAGTATGAAGGGCTCATTGGTGGACCTTCCTTCTATTTTGGTCTTTGCTGTTGCACTTGGGGGATTGTTGCTGTTCCTTTAGGGACTGAGATAGAGCTTCCCTGGCTAGGAACTTAGCACTACCTCACTTTTAACAGGCTTTAATAATGAGTTCCCAGAAAACACTGGAATTGAAATTATTCATGATTTTCTAAGAAGAGGCATTAGACTGGATGGTATATGGACCACAGTAAGGGCAAAATGAGTAGTTTGGACAAATAGGTCTCCATGATCTCTCAGTTCTTACATTTTCTGATTCTCAGGTAAACTGTTCCAAAATTCTTATTTTTCTCTTAGCAGATGATGTTCCCCCTAGAGGTATGGGAAGGGTCAATGACAGCTCTCTGGTGGGTTTCATCCTTCTGGGCTTCTCAGACTGCCCTCACTTAGAGGCTGTGCTCTCTGTAGTTGTCCTTTTCTTCTCTCTCCTGACACTTGAGGGAAACTTCACCATCATCATCATCTCATACCTGGATCCTCTTCTCCACACCCCCATGTACTTTTTCCTAAGAAACCTCTCCTTCCTGGACCTCTGCTTCACCATTAGCCATGCCCCTCAAACCCTAGTTAAGCAGGGAAGACCAGAGAAGACCATCACTTATGGAGGTTGTGTAGTCCAACTCTACACCTCTCTAGCCCTGGGCTCTACAGAGTGCATCCTTTTGGCTGTGATGGCCTTCGATCACTTTGTTGCTGTCTGCAAACCCTTACCCTATGTTGTCTTCATGAACATGCGGCTATGTCAGCAGCTGGCATCTATCTCCTGGAAAAGTGTTATGGCCAATTCTTTAATCCATGCTACCTTCATTTTGCAGTTGCCTCTATGGCAACCACAGGTTGGATAATATCTTTGGGAAGTATCAGCTCTCCTTAAATTGGCCTGTGTGAACACCACCGTTAATGAATTGGTGCTTTTTGTCATTAGTGCCCTGTTCCTCCTAATCCTTCCAGCACTCATCCTTATCTCCTATGGCTTCATAACCCAAGCTGTTCTGAGGGTCAAAACAGTGGAGGCAAGATATAAAGCCTGTAGCACCTGCTCCTCCCACTTCATTGTGATGACCGTTTTTTATGGCATCATCTATATGTATCTCCAGCCAAGTGGCAGTTATAGCCAGACTCAAAGCAAATTTATCTCCCTTTTCTACACCATGGTGACTCCCACCTTAAATCCCACCATCTATACTCTAAGGTACAGGGATGTGAAGGAGGCTCTGAAGAAACTTCTCTCAGGAAAACTGTGTTCCCTCTGGATGTGATACACATGGAAGGGGTTACAAGGCATGTGGTTTTATCCAACTTTTATTTAGACAAATTCACAGTTCTTCATTTTACAGCAATTGAATTAGTGCTCCCTTATTTTATCTCATAAGGGCTTTCCCCCTCTTATCTGTAAATAGGTAAATTGTATATAGGCTTATTTAAGTCAGCGTTTGAGACACAGAAAAGTGACCTCTGCATGGTTATGTTATGATACTTGCCAGCAAACTTTTATTTCTGCCACTTATTTTCCAATGGTTAAAAAAGTCAAATAGTTGCCAACTGTTTGCCTAGGTAATGTTTTTGTTTTTCTTTAATTTCATTGAATTCTTCAAATTTTTTTTTCAGTTTTCTGCCAAATAAACATGTTTACTTGAAAAATCTTCCATTAAAGCTTCATGCTGCAGAAGAAGAAATTTCTGTATGTTACCTTAACTACAGTAGAAAAATATCTGCTCATAGTTCAGATTTATTAACCAGCAGGATATCATATTAACTATTATTTCCCTTAACCCATTTATCATTAAGAATTCCTTCCAAGAAGGAGTAAGAGAAACAAAATATAACAAACATGTTATTTTACATAACTTAGTGAATGTATCTGATCATGTGGTCTGCAGTCACTACCAGTGTTTGGAAAATACAAGCATTTTAAAAGTGAAAAGAATGAAATAATTTTATTCTGTCTTTTAATATGTTAGGTGTATAAAAGTAAATGCAATTTAGAAATGATACTATGTTCTTAATAATGAATATTGTTTAAGGATAATAAAGAAATGTTATTTGTTTCAGCCAAATATATAAAAATCATCTCAGCAAATCAAGAATATACTACAGATGAGATGAGCTGGCTTGTGATTTATTTTATTTTTTGCAAGTGAATGTACAGACCCCACTTCATAGATACAGTGTTAACCTGTGTTGGCTGCAGTAAGACTTCTGTGGGTATCTGGGTGATAGTATAGTTGGAAAAGATCATGGTGCACTCAGAAATATTAAATAAATAAATAAAGACAAATATTATTGGACTGAGAATTTAGTCTTTGTTTCTAGTGTGTTATCTCTTTTAAAAGATTGTGATGAGTTATATGAAACTTTTTCTGTGTTTTTGTGTAATTTACAAAAAAGCAGTAACTGTTCATAAATTAAGGCTTTTCTGTTATCAATATAGGCATGAACTAATGTGTATAACATGTTTTAGATTGAAATGTATTGATTTTATTGTTAGAAGGGGGAATAAAACATTGTTACAGCAAAAATGAGAACATCATCACACTATGAATATAAAGCAGATAAAATCAACTTTGAAAGAAATAAGTACAAGCAACTCATAACTTGCTTTATCAAAAGACAGGGTTGAGCTTTTTCACATTGTCAATAGCTTATAATACAGAAAAACATTAATTACACAATTGGTTGATGCAAGATAATTCATATTTACATTATTCAAAAGCAATGATGCACAGAGTGAAAAGTCAACAGCAGGTATACATATGGCATTAATGAGAGACATACTCAACTAACTTGGATTTTCTTTCCATGGAAATGTCATGTTACATATTATTTTGTGTTATTTGTTGTTGATGTTAGAGATGATGCTGTATGTAACATAGTAAAGATAAGAATAGTTGCCTTGAGATTAGAAGTAAAAGATTACAAGTCATACAAGTTTAGTATTGCAAGGAAGTAAGATTAGATATAAATGGAAGATTTGAACCTTAATGCTTCATTTCATTCTGACTAATGAACAGAGATTTTGGACTTTCTCAACAATAATTCACTAATCTGTATCAGAAATAACATATATAGTGAATCTAGTAAATTATATTATATCAGAATCATATAATTTTTATTTTTAGAGGACTCAAGTGAAGTTACAAACAATGCATTCAAGGAATTGCTTGAAAGCACTGAGGTTTCTTTCTGTCCATGTCTCTGCACTCAGGTGTCATAATTCAGTGAAATCTCATTAGATATTTAATTTAATATCAGGTAGATATATTACCCCAGAGATGTAAATTCACAAGATTTTGGTGAAGATACAAGTTTTTATTCAGAAGATCAAATTGTGGTACAAATAGTTTCCTTACTATGATGAAAATAAAATCTGCCATATTATTGATAATACTTTCCATTAAATGGGTTAAAATTGTGAAGTAATATTTGATTGTTCTATAAATATAGCATCTAAACAGATATATTTTTAGCACAACACAGAACATGAATGACCACAATGAAAGTAGTTGTCTAAGATCTTCTAATAGAATATTGGGACTTCAAGAATATAAATTTGAAATTTTAATGCATTAGATTGCAACAAAAGACTTTACTGGGATATCTCTCCATAATTCCAGGCTTTGACCTAGAAATAATCAGAACTCCCTGGAAAATAATCATTAAAATTACTTCCATTTCCAAGAATATATAGATTTAGGTGATGATTTTCTAGTTTGGTAATAAAAAAGAATACAGGGTAATTACCTTAAACTGTTCTTCATTATGCAAATCAGAGGAACCATGATGAAGGAATGATGTCATGCTTCTGAATATTTTGTTTAATTTATTTTTATAGTTTTATTTATGATACATAGATCACACAAAATGCTACATTAAAAAATATAAGAGGTTCCCTTATATCCCACTCTCCACCCCCACTCCTTCCACATCAACAACCTCTTTCATTAGTATGGAACATTCATTGCATTTGATGAATACATTGTGGAGCACTGCTACACTGCATGGATTATAGTTTACATTGTAGTTTACACACTCCCCCTGTACATTCGGTGGGTTATGGAAGGATATAAAATGTCCTGCATCTGTCCATGCAATATCACTCAGTACAATTCCAAGTCCTGAAAATTCCTCCATATCACACCTCTTCTTTCCTCTCCCTGTTCCCAGCAACTCCAGCGGCCACTGTCTCCACTTCAATGATACAACTTCTTCCATTGTTAGGGTCACAATAATTCTATAGTAGAAAACCAGTAAGTCCACTCTAATCCATACTTTATTCCTCAATCCTGCAGACCCTGGGATAGTGATGTCCACTCCTCCTCTAAATCGAGAGGGCATTTGGTTCTTACATGGCTGATGGATACAATCTCCTGCTTGAACTTGTAGACTCTCTCGGTTCCCTGGTGTGGTGGTTGACAATTCTCACTTCCCTGTTAGTTGACCTGGGGAAGTGCAACGAACTGGAGAGTAGGTTTTGCAACTCTGCTGAGGCTCAGGGCCCAGCCAGCATATGGACAGTCCAAAGATTCAAGTCTCCTGAACATAAACCAATCCCAGTACCAGCCACAGGTTCAGTAAATGTAACAGAAGAACCACGTGTAGTGAAGTCATGTCTGAGTCCAAATACATCACACTCAGGAGCACAAATTCCCAAGTAGGGCCCACTGGCAAGGCACTGAACTCCAGAGCCATCTGCCATGACTGTAAGGACCTGTGTGTCTCTGTAGCCCTCAGGAGCACCACTATCTGGGGTTTTATCTATTTCGACTATCTCTGGGGTCTTGCTGAGATGTTTGTAAGCATGATCCCTCTGATGATGTCCCAACTCATTTTGAAGTCTCTTAGCCATGTAAACTCATTTGTCTTTACCATTTCCCCCTTTTATTCAAGGTCTTTTTCTAGTTGCATCACCAGCTGGTGCTTGGTAGGTAATCTTTGGCACAGGGAGGCTCATCCCTAGGAGTCACGTCCCACATTGGGGGAAGATGCATTTACATGCTGAGTTTGGCTTAGAGAGTGGCCACATTTAAGCAACCTGGAGGTTTGCAGGAGGTAACTCTTAGAAGCCCTGGCTCTAGGCCTAGTTGAAATTTCAAGCACACAGGCTCATAAGCATAGTCATCAGTATCAAGGGCACATCATTGGAAAATCCTTCACTCTTTGTCCTTGCACTTGGGGGATTGTTGCTTCTACATTGGGGAATGCAGCAGAGCACCCCAGGATGGGAACTCAGCACTCCCTCAGTTGTCGTGTGTAACTCTAACCACTATAACAATACCCAAAGAATATCTGAACATATCAACAGACCCTATATGCCTACACTGGAGAACTTCCTTCCACCCATGCATCCCCCATCAATGACACCCCACTCCAGTGCTCCTCCCCTGCCACAGTTGAACCCCTCTGTGATCCAAAAGTTCAAAAATGAAGCCTAATATATTGCCAAATTCAATTAGAAGGAAAATGAAATAGTATTCATAGGTTTAAAGGTTAGAAATATAATACAAAATAATTTAGAAAATCTAAAATAAAGTAAAAAATAAATTGGGGTTTTAAAAATGAAGAATATAATAAAACTTTTTTCACATTTTGCATTTCATCACTGTGCATAGGTGTTGCCCTGTATGTACAGTATCAAGGCAATCTTTCATTTCTTCCTCAGTGTCTTCATGCTTTTTTGAAAAAATTTTTATGTCTTCAAAAAAGTTTTAGGTCACAGTAAAGTCACATATAGAATATAGGGTACTCATGTATACCCAACATGAAACCCTTCTGGCCTTCACCACCAATGATCTTTTTACATGTGGATATTACATTTGCTACGACTGATGTACAGATATTGAAATATAGCTACTAACCATGGTTCCATTATGATTTACATTATGGTTTATTTTAGACTATATACTTTTATAAATTTTTGGTGAAATTTAACATAGCCTGTATCCATCATTGCATGATATGGTGGAACACTTCCACTGCCCCCAAGTTACACCCTCTTCCATCTATTCTGTTCCTCTTTCCCCTCCACTCGGGGATCACAGTGACAACCAAGCTTCAATGCCTGAAGGACACAATTCATAGATACTTGCAACAATACTGATGGGTTGATACACTAGTTTGTCCTCTCCCATTGGGAGCCACCCATGCTCTCAAGAGACACCCTCCCCTCTGTTTGAGAGCATCAGACCTCCCCAGGATGGGAGTACATCTTCCCACTCATTGTATGGGTCTCCACCCACTGATATAACACACTATGACAAAATGAGCACTCACTCCATAGAAACCTGCCCCCAGTGCATCCTGTGCCAGATGACCCCCGTCAAACACCTCAAAGCAATAACCCCTCCTTACAATATTTTCTAAAGACTTATCTCAACATTATAGTTTCAACCACATACCTGACAATCTTCCATGTTCATCTGCTCCCCCCAAACTGTCCCACCAATTCCATGGACAATCTGACCTATCCTCTCAACCCTAGCCCCCTTCAAGTCCACAAAGCCCAACCCAGTAGTATCCCTATGCCCACGTCTTAATTCTTCACTGCACAACTGCTTACCTCCACTTTACCATACATTTCGCCTGTGTAGGCATCAGCACACAAACTTCCTCTCCCCCTTCCCCTATTTTCTATAAGTCTATCTTCCAGTCTCTAGCTCTCTGAGACAGCTTGGTTTCCTTAATTCATATCAGAGAGGTCATGTAGTATTTGTCCTTCAATGTATGGCTTGCTTCACTCAACATAAGGTCCTCAAGATTCATCCATGTTAGCCCATGTGTTTGTACTGTATTCCTTTTTATAGCTGAGTAGTGTTCCATTGGATGTATATACCACATTTTATTTATTCATCTGTTGATGGGCATTTGGGATGATTCCAACTTAAGGCAATAGTGAATAATGCCTCTACGAACATGGTGTGCACATATCAGTTCGAGTCCTTGTTTTCAGTTCTTCTGGGTATATACCCAGCAGTGGAATTGCTGGGTCATATGGCAAATCTATAGTTAGTTTTATGAGGAACCACCAAACTGTCCTCCACAATGGCTGGATCCTTCTACATTCCTATCAGCAGGGGATGAGGGTTCCCATTCCTCCACAACCGCTCCACACTTGTAGGACTCTGTTTTTTGAATAGTTGCCAGTCTAATGAGTATAAGATTGTTTCTCATTGTAGTTTTGATTTGCATTTCCCTAATAGCTAGTGATGTTGAGCCTATTTTCATTTGCTTTTTATGCATTTGTATTTCTTCTTTGGAGAAGCATCTGTTCAAATCTCTTACCCAATTTTTAAATGCATTGTTTGTCTTTTTATTTTTGAGATATATGATTTCTTTTTATATTCTGGATATTAGGCTCCTATCAGATGTATGGATACCAATTTTTTTTCTCCCTTTGGATAGCCTGTCTTTTCACTTTCTGGATAAAATCCTTTTAGGTGCCAAAGGCTTTAATTTTGAAGAAGTCCCATTTATCTATTTTTTTCTTTCACAGCTTGTGCTTTGGGTTTGAAGTTCACGAAGCCATTTTCTCTCACAAGGTCCTGTACATGCTCCTCTACACTGTCTTCCAAGGACTTTATGGTATTGGCTCTTATATTTTGATCTTTGATCCATCTTGAGTTGGTTTTTTATAAGATGCAAGATGCTATTCCTCTCTCATTCTTTTGCATGTGGATATTCTTTTCTCCAAGCACCAATTGTGAAGAGACTGTCTCTTCAAGTTGAGTGGATTTGGTGGCCTTGTTTAATATCAGATGACTGAGTATGTGAGGATCTATATCAGAATTCTCGGTTCGGTTCCATTGGTCAATATGTCTATCCCTGTGTCAATACCATGCTGCTTTGGCCACTATAGCTTTGTAGTATGTTTTCAAGTCAGGTAGTGTGATTCCTCCAATTTCATTTTATTTTTCAGTATGTCTGTGGCTATTCAGGGTCCCTTTCCTTTCCAAATAAGTTTCATAGTTTTTCCAGTTCATTAAAAATGCTCTGTTGCTTTGTATTGGGATTGCATTAAATCTGCAGATCAGTTTGTGTAGATATACACTCTTTTTTTTTTTAAAGATTTATTTTTATTTATTTAATTCCCCTCCCCTCCCCCTGTTGTCTGTTTTCTGTGTCTTTTTGCTGCGTCTTGTTTCTTTGTCCGCTTCTGTTGTCGTCAGCCGCACGGGAAGTGTGGGCGGCACCATTCCTCGGCAGGCTGCTCCCTCCTTCGCGCTGGGCGGCTCTCCTTATGGGTGCACTCCTTGGGCGTGAGGCTCCCCTATGCTGGGGACACCCCTGTGTAGCACGGCACTCCTTGCGCGCATCAGCACTGCACGTGGGCCAGCTCCACACGGGTCAAGGAGGCCCGGGGCTTGAACCGCAGACCTCCCATGTGGTAGACGGACGCCCTAACCACTGGGCCAAAGTCCGTTTCCCGATATACACTCTTGATGATATTTAATCTTTCCATCCATGAACAGGGAATGTTCTTCCGTTTATTAAATCTTCTTTGATTTCCTTTAACAGTGTTGTGCATTTTCTGTGTATAAGTCTGTTACATCTTTAAATGTACATCCAGGTATTTCATTTTTAATTTACTGTTGTAAATATTTTTCCTTGATTTCCTCCTCAGATTGCTCATTATTGGTGTATAGAAATGCTACTTTTTTGTGTGCATCGATCTTATAACCTGTGACTTTACTTAACTTGTTCATAAGTTTTAGAAGCCTTGTTGTAGATTTCTCAGGGCTTTTTATGTATAGGATCAAGTTGTCTGCAAATAGTGATATTTTGACTTCTTCCTTTTGGATGCCTTTTATATCTGTTTCTTGCCTCGGTGCTCAAGCAAGTACTTATAGCACAATGTTAAATAGGAAGGGTGATTGTGGGCATCCTTGTCTTGTTCCTGATCTTAGAAAGAAATATTTTAGGATTTCACCATTGTAAATGATGTTAGCTGTGGGTTTTTCATATATACCCTTGATCATGTTTATAAAGTTTCCTTCTAGTCCTATCTTTTGCAGTGTTTTATCAGGACAGGGGGCTGTATTTTGTCAAATGCTCTTTCTGCATCAATAGATATGGTCATGTGATTTTTTCTTTTGCTCTGTTTATGTGGTGTATTAACATTGATTCATTTTTTTTATGTTGAACCATCCTTGCATACAGGGGATGAAACCCACTTGGTCATGGTATAATTTGTTTGATGCACTGTACAATAAGATTAGCAAGTATTTTGTTGAGGATTTTAGCATCTAGCTTCATTAGAAAGTTGGTCTGTAATTTTCCTTTCTTGTGGTGTTGTCTTTGTTTGGTCTTGGTATTAGAGTAATGTTGGTATCATAGAATGAGAAAGGCAATGTTCATAATATTTTGATTTTTTGGAAGAGTCTATCAAGATTGGTGTTAGTTCTTTCTGAAATGTTTGGTGGAATTCACCTGTGAAGCCATCTGTCCCAGGGATCTCAGTTGGGGGGTTTAAATGACTGATTCTTTTCAGTTGTGATTTGTTCATTGATCAATAATTTCTTCTTTCATCAATGGAGGTTGCTTATGTGTTTCTAGGCATTGGTCGATTTCCTCTAAACTGTGCTTCTTGTTGGCATATAGTTTTTCAAAGTATCCTTTTATGTTACTTTTATTTCTGTGGGGTCAGTGTTGATATCCCCTTTCTCATTTCTTATTTTTTGTATTTGTGTCTTCTATCTTTTTTTCTTTGTTAGTCTCGCTAAGGGTTTGTCAATTTTATTGATCTTCTCAATGAACCAGCTCTTTGCTTTATTTTTTCTAGTGCTTTCTTATTTTCTATTTCATTTACTTCTGCTCTGATCTTTGCTATTTCTTTCTTTCTTCTTCCTTTGGGGTTAGTTTGTGTTTTGTTTCATTTTGTTTTTTACTAGTTCCTACAAGTGTGCAGTTAGGTTTTCAATTTTAGCTCTTTTTTCTTTTTTGATGTATGAATTTATAGCTATAAATTTCTCTCAGTACAGCTTTTGCTGCATCCCATAAGTTTTGATAGGTTGTGTTGTCATTTTCATTAGTTACAAGATAGTTACTAATTTCTTTTGAGATTTCCCTCTTGACCCACTGTTGTCTAAGGGTGTGTTGTTTAAACTCCATATATTTGTTCCTAATCTTGTTCTCTGGTCCTTGCAGATTTCCAGTTTCTTTCCACTGTGGTCAGAGATACTATTTTGTATGATTACAATCTTTCTGAATTTGTTTATTCTTTCTCTGTGACCTAGCATGTGGTCTCTCTTGGAGAATGAACCATGTGCACTTGAGAAGAATATCCTGCTGTATTTGAGTGTAGTGTTCTGTATATGTCTGTTAGGTCCAGATCCTCTAATATATTATTCAAAGTATTTGCTTCTTTATTGCTTCTCTGTTGAAATATTCTGTCTAATGGTGATAATGGTGTATTAAAGCCCGCCACTAAATTTGTTGAGGCATCTAGTCCTCCACTTAATTTTTCTAGTTGTTGCCTCATGTATTTTGAGGCAAACTGTTTAGGCAATTAATATTTATGATTGTTTTTCCTTCTTGATAGATTACCCTATTAACTAATATATAGTGTACATCTTTTTCTCTCACAATAGTTTTGTATTTAAAGTGTATTTTGTCTGATCTTAGCATAGCTACTCCTGTACTGTTTTGGTTATTGTTTACTTATAATATTATTTTACAGACACTTACTTTTAACATCCTTGAATCCCTGGGTCTAAGGTAGATCTCTTGTAGATAGCATATAAATGGGTCATATTTCCTTATCCATTCTGTCAATGTTTCCCTTGACAGGTGAGTTTAATCTATTAACATTCAGTGTTGTCTAGGAATTACTTATATTATCCATGTTTTCTTTAGATTTGTGTATGCCATATGTTGTTTTTATTTCTCTCTTTTTTTTACATTAGACAGAGTATATTTCTCTAATCTGTCTCTCCTGTTTTGTTTTGTTTTTTCTTTCAACCTGCAGAACATCCTTTAGTGTTTCTTGAAGGGCAGGTTCCTTATTGGCACATTCTCATAGTTTCTGTTTATCTATGAATATTTTGACTTTCTGTTATTTTTTAATGCCATAAAAATACACTTGGATTTATGGTGCTGGACATAAGAAAATTCATAAGGAGAAAAAAATGACGTCTTGATTTTTTAACAAATAAATCATTATATGTTCAGCTAAAATCTTCACAATCCCTTCCAATCATCCCTTGCCAGATGAAAACACTATCTTAAAGTTGCTATGTATCATTCCTAAGGGTGTTTTATGTATGTCTTTAGATGTATTTATCCACATGATGCATTGTGCTATTTTAGGACTTAATTTAGATACTAATATAAATAGCATTATATAATAGGTATAATTTTAAAACTTTTAAATTCAGTATTACTTAGATTTAACAAAGTCAGTATATGGAGGTATAACTAAATAACATATTACTTTTTAGCATTTGAGTCTATGATTAAACTGCAGTTTAATTTCCTTTCTGATGTTTCAGGTTTATTGTTCCTATTGTTGTGGCATTTCAGACACCGTGGCCATTAATTTCTTTGACTATGTCACCTTTTAAACAAGTGGAGATATTGTCCAGAAGAAACTGGAAGCAGAATTTCCATGGCTTTTCAAATGAGTGGGAACCTTAAGTTAAATCCCATGAATGTATAGAAGTACCCCTTACTTATATATTTGTCTACACTTACAATTATCAGCTTTCCTAAAGATTTTAAATAGAATGGTTGCAGAAGGCTATCAGATTATTTTATTGTCATATTCTAATTACTGACAAGAGGGAAAAACTTTTGGGTTCTAGAAATGACACTGATATTTAACTCTTGTGCAAAATTGGGCACATTCCATATTCCAAGGCACACCTTAATGATCTGTCAAATGGAGTGTATAATACCAACAAGTTTGTTTGAAAATTAGTTCCTATTAAACATATAGAATTACTAGTAGGTTGAATAGCAACCAATAAATAGTTACTGTGGGAAAATCTTTTAAAATTTTTAGGCCTTGAGATCTTACATTAATCGAATTAAGAGTTGAACAATTCTCATTAACTTCCTTTCCAACTCTAAATTATTATGATTTGCAAAATGAGACAATTATCTGGAGCATTAAATCCTGGTACATCTCATCTGTCTTCATTTCCCTTCTGTAGCTATTTAACTGTGGACTATGCAAAGTGACATTCATGGGCATCCAGATTATACAATGTCTGAGGAAAAAACATTCTTTGTTAGCCAGGTCCTCTAGGTGCATGTCTTGGTTGGAAATGATTGTGGTTAGAAATGGTGCTGACATTTTAAAGTTCATATATAACAGAATGGATAAGGATTTAATCATTTTTCCCTATTTCAATACCTCATTCATTAGCTACTTTGCTTCTCCTGAAAACATCCTTCTCCAATGACTAATTTTTAGAGAGGTGAAGCCAAAGGGAAAATATCAAAAAGCTGCAAGACAAATGCAAAGTATTGCATTTGTGTTAATTTGTACATGAGTTTAATGGCAAGAAAATCATTAGCTTTGAAATTTGAGTTCTCTCACCTTTCTTCATGTTGATAGAGTATAGAAATTATATTGTACAAGCCCTTAGCTTTGTGTCCACAATTTTTGGTTGTACAACCAAGGATTCTGAAATGTTTAGCCTCCTTATTACCATGATTCTCATTCTCATCACTTCTCAGACCAAGAAACTCCTTTTTTGCCTCAATATTGGAATATTATATCTAAAAGTTTTCTTTATATTTGCCTCATAAAATTAATTAGAGACTTGTAACTACTTATTTGAGGTAACCAAAACCTAGGAACAACCAAATTATAAAATCAATAGATCAAATATTTCATTGGTACATTCATACATTGGAGTTCTACTCAGCAAGGAAAAGGAATGAACTACTAAAACAAAAGAACATGGACTAATCTCAAAATAATTATTGAGTGAAAGATAATTAAGTAGTACATACTATATAATTTCACATATAAAACTCTAGAAAATGTGAACTAGTTTATAGTGGCAGAAAGAAGTTCAATGTATGTCTTACAGGTAGTGGGAAAGGGTTAAAGGGAAAAACGTACAAAGTTGTTTGAATTGTCAGGTGATGGCCATGTTCAGTACCTTGATATTCTGATGATTTTATGGGTGCAAATTAACACTTCTGCAACTGTGTATTTTATATATGCGCAGTTTAATGAATGCCAATTCTACTTCAATAAAGTCATAAAAATGAAACATGATTTAGCACATTTTTACTTTTTTTGTTCCCAGGAAGAATTTTTGTTAAGATTTTAATTACTATATTCTTTAAAGGTTTGTAGCACATTCCTCTAAGTGATTTTATCATGATTTTATCTGTAAAAATATTATTGTAAATTATTCAAGATATTGATTATTAAAGGATTATCAGGTTCTCTATTTATACATCTCTATTGGAGGTGAAATAAAATATACAGAAAAGATCAAAAAATACAGACAAATGTACAGTATAACAAATAGTTCTAAAATTAATTCTATATGTAAGTGCAACCTAGGTAAAGACATAGAAAATAATTAACACTCAGGAAACCATTGCATTCCACTTCACAATCACATCTTACATCCTGCATCAGGGTGACAGTAATTATCCTAATATAATTATTGTAGTGAAATATCCTGCTTCTCATTAAAGTTTTAAAAATATAATCAACTTTATTTTAAAGAGGTTTTATATTACAAAAAAGTTACATAAAAAATACAAGGGGTCCCCATCAACCTCACCTTCTTCCCCTTCACACATGTCCCCCTTTTAATAACATGTTATAATAATGTGGTAAATTTCTTACAATTGGTGAATAAATATTGAAGCATTGCTACTAACCAAGATTAAGTTTACACTGTGGTTTACATTGAATTCTAAAGCCCTAAAATGCCCTATGATTTGAGTAAAAAATATAGGCATTCATATTATTCCTTCCCCTACTGTTAGAGCCTCTGGTAACCACTGTCTTTATATCAATGTTACATGTTCTTCCATTGCTACAATATTAATAACTTTACTTTGTCCATGGTTGCATTGCCCTCTTATGACTCTTCATTCCACAGACTTGGGGATTTGGGGATGGTGCTGCTCATTCTGCCTCAGATTTAGATAGGGCTTAAATATTATGGAGCAGATAGAAAGAACTGTATTGCTTGCAGTTGTCAATACTCTGTTTTTGGGGATAGTAGTTGGCCAACATCATTTTGGTCATTGTCCTGGGTGAGTCCAATGATCTGAAGAGTAGTTGTTGGCAGAAACTCTTCTGAGATTCAGAACTGGCATATGAACACATCAGAGATTTAAATCTCTGAGACACATTTAACAGGTATAGTGATAATTATAAGCTCAAATAAAAAGAGTAGAAGAATCGTGTATAGGGAAATTTTAAATGAGTCTATCTCTGCTACATTGGGGAAATAGGTGGTCATCTATTCCAAAATAAGGCCCACCAGCAGGATGCTGATTTCAAGGACTTGTGTGCCTTGCCTATAGTGTCCAAATGGTTCTAGAGCCCTTAGGAGCACATTTATTTGAGGCTTTTTTCACAGGAGCAGCTTAGTGAGATCTCCTGAGACTTGTATAATTGTAACTCCTTGAATGAATACCCAATTCATTTTGAAATCTCAGCCTTAAAAACTCTTTTGTATTTGATGTTTCCCCCATTGGGTCAAGGACATTTCCTAATGCATTGCTGGTTGGTGCTTGCTATTAATCCAGTGGTGCCAGGGAGGCTCATGCTTGGGAGTCATGTTCTATTGTGGGAAAGGTATTACATTTATTTGCTGAGTTTGGCTTAGAGAGAGCCCACATTTGAGTATCAAGGATGTTTCCAGGAGGTAACTCCTAGGCAACTATAATTATTAGGCTAAATTTCAATATTACAAGAATAAGGTTCATAGTCACATGCATTAATATTGAGGCTATGGCATAGTCTTCTGTTTCCTTTTATTAAACACTGCCTATGTACTCAAGAGAGTCTTGCCTATTTGAGGACATTATCAGGCCCTCCCAGGTTGGGAGTTTAATATTGTGTTGTTTATTGTGTGGGTGTCCATTCACTGAGATAACAACCTATGACAAGATGAATACATTCATATTCCATAGAAGTATGCCCCAGGTGTACTCTTTCCCACATATGCCTCCACTACTGACAACCTGCACCAGTGAATCTCCCTGTCATATTTGCCAAAAGAATATTCTCACAACTGTACTTTAAACTATACCTGCATATCCTCAGAATTCACCTGATCTTTCCTCTAGTACTTGCCCCATTGGATGGAGAGCCCAAATCACCACCCCAACACTGATCACACACACATACCAGCACCGTCAACCCCACTCACATCCCTGCACCACTATCACCCCCATCCACTGACAAACCTTACCCTTCCACCTTATCATAGGTTCTACCCAGATTGAGCATCAGCTTACCACTATCTACTCTCTATCTCCTGGTACTCTGTCTCCCAGACTATATTTATGAGTTGGCTCAATATGCTTAGGTCATATCAGAGACATCATGCAATATTTGTCTTTTTGTGGCTGGCTTACTGCATTTAACATAAGGTCTTTGTGATTAATCCATGTTATCATATATGTCAATACTTCACTCTTTCTTACATCTCAGTAATAGTCCATTGTATGTATATACCACATTTTGCTTATCCATTCTTGTTGATAGACACACTTGGGTTCCTTCCAGTCTTTGGCAATAGTGAATAATGCCACTAGGAACATTGGTGTGCATATATCTAGTTGTGTCCCTGCTTTCAATTCTTCTGGGTATATGCCTAGTAGTTGGATTGCCAGATCATAAAACAATTCTATATTTAGCTTCCTGAGGAACCACCAAAACGTCCTTCAAAACTGCTGCACCATTCTACATTCCCAGCTGGATGAATGTTCCCTCTCCTACAAATCCTCTTGAACATGTGATGCTTCCTGCTTTTTTAACAGCTGCCAGTCTAATAGGTATAAGATGGTAACTCATTGTATTTTTTTAAATATTATTTTTAATTTTTTAAAAAGATTCTTAGATTATACAAAATGTTACACAAAAATATAAGGGATTTCCATAAGCCCCACTCCCCACACCTCCCACCCTTCCCCACATTAACAGCTTCTTTCATTAGTGTGGTATATTCATTGCAATTGATGAACACATTTTGGAGCATTGTCACAAATCATGGATTATAGTTTACAGTTTACACTTTCCCACTCAATTCTGTATGTTGTGGAAAGATATATAATGGCCTGTATCTGTCATTGCAATGTCATTCAGGGCAATTTCGAGTCCCCAAATGCCCCATAATCACCTCTTTTTCCCTCTCCCTGCCTTCAGCACCTCCAGTGGCTGCTGTCTCCAAGTCAAGAATATAATTTCTTCCATAGGCAGCATACCAATACCAATAAGTGTATAGTAGAATACCAGTAAGTCCACTCTAGTCCATGTTTTATTACTGAATCTTGATGATTCTAGGATGGTGATTCCCTCTCCACCTCTAATTGAGAGGGAGCCTTAATCCCATATGGCTGATGGATGGGAATCTCTTGTTCGCAGTTGTAGACTCTCTTGGTTCCTTGGTGTGGTGGTTGTCCATCCACCCCTCTGTTAGTTGTCCTGGATGAGTCCAATGAACTGGAGAGTAGGTATTTCAACTCCACTGAGGCCCAGTGCCCAGCTGACACATGGACAGCCCAAAGATTCAAGTCTCTTGGACATACACCTACCAATGCCAGCATCAACTATAGGTTCCAATAGAAGGGACAGAAGAGGAATATGGAGAGAAATCACATCTGAATCCAACTCTGTCACACTCAGGAGCAAGAACTCCAAAGAAGGGCCCATTGGTGAAGCAC
The DNA here is from genome assembly GCF_030445035.2 of Dasypus novemcinctus. Classification (NCBI taxonomy): domain Eukaryota; kingdom Metazoa; phylum Chordata; class Mammalia; order Cingulata; family Dasypodidae; genus Dasypus; species Dasypus novemcinctus. The sequence goes on along the minus strand of NC_080694.1, from coordinate 7,295,238 downwards.
CAAACTCCAGAGCTATCTGCCATGACCTTAGGACCTGGGTGTGTTCTGAGCCCTCAGGAGCCCCACTATTTGGGGCTCTACTTTGGCAGTGCATGAGATTCTGCTATGACGTGCATAAGCATTATCTCCAGGATGACCTCCCAACTCACTCTGAAGGCTCTTAGCCATGTAAACTCATCCGTCGTTACCTTTCCCCCCTTTTATTCAAGGTCTTTTTCCAGTTGAATTGCTCATTGGTATTTGGTAGTAATCCCTCAATGCCAGAGAGGTTCATCCCTGGGGATTATGCCCCACACTGGGGGGAAGGTAATGCATTTATATGCTGACTTTGGCTTAGAGAGAGGCCACATTTGAGCAACATGGAGGCTCTCAGGTAACTCTTAGGCATCCTACAGCACTAAGTTAAGTTGCAATTTCAAGAGCAAAGGCTCATAAGCATAATTGTCAATATCAAGGGCCCAGCAATGGACTATCCTTCTTCAATAGCCATTGTCCTGAACTTGGGGGATTGTTGTTTTTCCATTAGAAAATGTGGTAGAGTTGCCCAGTATGGGAATTCAATATTCTCTCAGTTATTGTGTGAATCTCCACCCATTGTGACAATGCCCCATGAACATTTGAATATATTTATGTACCATACATAATTCATTGATTTTGATTTGCATTTCCCTAAAGCTAGTGAGGTTGAGAATCTTTTCATGCTATTTTTAGACATTTGTATTTCCTCTTTGGAAAAGCACATATTTAAGTCTTTTGCCCATTTTTAAAATAGGTTATTTGTCTGTTTACTTTTGAGATGTAGAATTTCTTTATATATGCTGGATATTGGTCCCTCATTGGATAAGGCACTCCCACATATTTTCTCTCATTGTGTAGGCTTTTTTAATTAATTCATTTTTTTAAAATATAACATTAAAAAATATGAGGTCCCCATTCACCCCTACTGCCCCCACCTCACCACTCCCCCCACAGCAACACCCTCCCCCATCATCATGACTCATCCATTGCATTTGGTGAGTACATCTCTGGGCATCGCTGCACCTCATGGTCAGTGGTCCACATCATAGCCCATACTCTCCCACGTTCCATCCAGTAGGCCATGGGAGGATCTACAATGTCCGGTAATTGTCCCTGCAGTACCACCCATGACAACTCCAAGTCCCAAAAATGCCTCCACATCTCATTTCTTCCTCCCATTCTCTCCACCCAGCAGCCACCATGGCCACTTTTTCCACACCAATGCCACATTTTCTCAATTACTAACCACAATAGTTCATGAATGGAATATCAGTAAGTCCACTCTAATCCTTACTGTATTCTTCCTTCCTGTGGACCTATGATTGGTTGTGTCCATTCCACATCTATGTCTCAAGAGGGGGCTTAGATTCCACATGGATACTGGATGCAATCCTCCTGCTTTCAGTTGTAGGCACTCTTGGCTCCATGGTGTGGTGGTTGACATTCTTCAACTCCATGTTAGCTGAGTGGGGTAAGTCCAATAAACCAGAGTGTAGGAGCTGAAGTCTGTTGAGGCTCAGGGCCTGGTCATCACACTGTCAGTCCAGAGATTCAGATCCCCTAGATATATCTTAAACCCCAGCACCAATTACAATTCCAGTAAAGTAACAGGGAAGGCTTGTGAAAAGAGATCACATCTGAGTCCAGCTCCATCATGCAGAAACACCAACTCCAAAGAAGGGCCAACTGACATGGCAGTGAACTCCATCTGCCATGACCATAAAACTTGCGGGTCTCTTTACCCCTCAGAAGAACCAATACCTGGGGTTGTATCTACTTTATCTGTCTCTAAGACTCTGCTCAGGTGTGCATAAGGGCAATCCTTCTGACAACCTCCAGACTCTTTTAAGAGACTCATAGCCATATAAACTCATTTCTCCTTTCCATTTCCCCCTTAATTTAGGTCAAAAAGCATTTTTAACTCCTGTTATTATATGTAGACAGGGATATTCTGCTGGTCTGCGTTGAACCTTATATTCAAGGTCATTTTCTAGTTACGTCATCAGCTGGTACTTGGTAGTGATCCCTCGGCACCAGGGAGGCTCATCCCCGGGTGTCATGTCCCATGCTAGGGGGAAGGCAGTGTATTTACATGCTGAGTTTGGCTTTGAGACTGGCCACATTTGAGTAGCACAGAGGCTGTCAGGAGGGAACTCTTAGGCACAGTGCTGCTCTAGGTTTTGTTCTTATTTCAGGTGTATAGGCTCACAAGCATAGTCATTAACATCAGGGGCTCACTGTTGGATCCTCATTCCTTCCTGGTCCTTGCTGTTGCACCCAGGGGACTGCCGCTGCTCCCCTAGGGACCATGACAGAGCCCCCCTGGCCAGGAACCCAGCACCCCTCAGCTGTTGTTTTTAATTGTTTCCACTATGAATATGTCCAAACATTTCCATGCACCCTGGACACATGCCCTGTATAACTCCCTGTCAACCATATGTCCCCTGTCAATAACATCCCATACCAGTATTCCTCTGCTGCCATTGTTGAACCACTCTGTGATCCAAAACTTCCTGAAAAGTGAAGCCCAATATAATGCCAGGTTCCCTTAATAGTAAAATGGAATATAGTAATGAGTTTAAAGGTTAGATATAGAATACATATTGATTTGGAAAAATTCTACATCCTATCTTTTTCTTTTCTTTTTTCTTAATTTTTAAGTTTCTTTTCACAAGAGCTATAGATCACAGTAATTCATATATACAATATACAGTACTCCCACATATCCATATAAAACCTTTTCCCTTTCACAGCAATAATCTTTTAACATATTCATACCATATTTACTGAAACTGATGTACAGATATTGAGACAATAGCTTTCAAACAAGGTAACATTTGTGTTTACATTGTGGTTTATACTTTAGGCTATAAAATTTTCTAAATTTTTAGTTATCCTATGTTTTACATTATGATTTACATTATTAGTCTGTCAGCCCCTATATGTTTTTGGTGTAATATTATATGTTTTATATCCATCCTTGCGTGTTCTTGTGAAACACTTCTATTGCCGTCACAGTTACGTTGGTTCCATCTATTCAATATCTATTTCCCCCTCCCCTTGGGGCCCACAGTGACAGTCAATCTTCATTTCTTGAGGAGCCATGTTCAGAGATACTTGCAACAGAGTTAAGGGCTTGACTTGCTCAACTGCCCTAATGCCCTGGGAGCCACCATTTCTCTTCAGAGGTACAATTCCCTCTATTTGATGGCATTAGTCCTCCCCAGGATGTGGGTATATCTTCACTCTCATTATATGGATCTCTACCCAATGATATAACCCACTCTGGCAAAATGAGCATTCACATATACCCTAGGAGTCTGTCTTACATCAGATTATCCCCTTTAAGTATCTTAAACAGGGAACTTTCCTAATTATATTTTGAAAAGGTTTTCTCAGCATTATACTCTCAACCAACACCTGACAATCTCCTATGTTTGTATGTTGCCCCACCCTCCCCCCAATTTCTTGGGCAATATTACCCATCCGCCCATCCCTAGCCCCCTCAAGCCCACAAAGCCCAACCCTAAGGTAACCCTATGCCCCCGTTTTATCCCTTCCTTGTACACATACTTAGCTCCAGCTTATCATAGATTTCACCCATGTAGATGTCAGCTTTTGTGTAGGCTTTTTGACAAACTCCTTTAAAGCACAAACATTTTACATTTTGAGGATGTCCCATTTATCTTTTTTTTTTCCATTGCTTGCACTTTGTAAAGTTCATGAAACCACTTCCTATTACCAGCTCTCATAGACACTTCTCGACATCATCTTCTAGGAGCTTTATGTTCTGAAATCTTGCATTTATGTCTTGATTCATTCAGAGTTAATTTGTGTATAGGGCATGAGATGATGATCCTTTCTAATTCTTTTGGATATGGCTATCCAGTTCTCTCAGCGACATTTGTTGCAGAGGCTGTTGTATCCCAGTTAAGTGTCTTTGGTGTGGCCTTGCCAAATAGCAGTTGGCCATATATTTGCACGTCTATATCACTACTCTCAATTTGGATCCATTAGTGTATCTAATGGAACCTCTGTCTCTTCTTGGGCCAATACCATGCACTTCTTAAAAAATATATATTTATTTTTTATTTATTTCTCTCCCCTTCCCTCCCAACCACCCTGTTGGCTGCTCTCTTTGCCCATTTGCTGTGTCTTCTTCTTTGTCCACTTCTGTTGTTGTCAGTGGCATGGGAATCTGTGTTTCTTTTTGTTGCATCATCTTGCTGTGTCAGCTCTCCGTGTGTGTGGTGCCATTCCTGGGCTGGCTGAATTTTCTTTCATGCTGGATGGCTCTCCTTACAGGGTGCACTCCTTGTGTGTGGGGCTCCCCTACGTGGGGACACCCCTGGGTGGCACAGCACTACTTGCACGTATCAGCACTGCAGGTGGGCCAGCTGCACAAGGATCAAGGAGGCCCAGGGTTTGATCCGCAGACCTCCCATGTGGTAGATAGATGCTGTATCCACTGGGCCAAGTCTGCTTCCCCCATGCACTTTTTTTTAAAAGATTTATTTATTTATTTCTCTCCCCTTCCCCCCCCCACCCCAGTTGTCTGCTCTCTGTGTCTATTTGCTGCGTCTTCTTTGTCAGCTACTGTTGTTGTCAGCGGCACAGGAATCTGTATTTCTTTTTGTTGCATCATCTTCTTGTGTCAACTATCCATGTGGACAGTGCCATTCTTAGGCAGTCTGCACATTCTTTCACGCTGGGTGGCTCTCCTTATGGGGTGCACTCCTTGCGCGTGGGGCTCCCCTATGTGGGGACACCCCTGCGTGGGGTGGCACAGCACTCCTTACGCGCAACAGCACTGCAGGTGGGCCAGCTCCAGAGGTGTGGCACAGCACTCCTTGTGTGCATCAGCACTGTGGGTGGGCCAGCTCCACAAGGGTCAAGGAGGCCCGTGTTTGAACTGTGGACCTCCCATGTGGTAGACAGACACCCTAACCACTGGGCCAAGTCCACCGCCACCCCATGCACTTTTGATAACTCTAGCTTTGAAGTAAGTAAGCTTTAAAGTCAGGAAGCATGATTGCTCCAGTGTTTTCTTTTCCAATATGTTTTTGGCCACTTTGGGGCACTTGCCTTTCCAAATAAATTTCATAATTGGCTTTTCCAGTTCAGTAAAATAAGCTGTTATTATTTTTATTGGGTTTGTGTTAAATCTGCAAATAAATTATCCTAGGATAGGCATCTAATGATATTCAGTCTTCCACTTCATGAACATGGAATATTCTTTCATTTATTTAGGTCTTCTTTGAATTCTTTTAGCAATGTCGTGTAGTTCTCTGTGTACAAGTCCTTTTCATCCTTGGTTATATTTGTGCCTAGGTATTTGATGCTTTCAGTTGCTATTGCAAATGGAAATTTTTTCTTGATTTCCCCCTCAGATACTAGTGTACAGAAATGCAGCTGATTTTTGCAAGTTGATCTTATATCCTGCCACATTACTGAACTTGTTTATGAACTCTAGAAACTTTTTTATATATTTTTTCAGGTCTTTCAACATAGATGACCATGTTATCTGCAAATAGTGAAAGTTTTACCTTTTCCTTTCCAATCTGAACTCGTTTTATTTCTTTCTTTTTTTTCCTAAGTGGTTGAACAAGTACATATAATAAAATATTAAATAAAAGTGGAGACAGTGAGCATCCTTGTCTTGTTCCAGATCTTATAGGGAAAGCCTTTAGCATTTCACCATTGATATGATGTTAGCTATGAGTTATTGATGTATACCCTTTATCATGTTGAGGAAGTTTCCTTCTTTTGTATCTCTTCAAGTGCTCTCATCAAGGGAGGATGCTGTATCTTTTTTAATGCTTTTCTGCATCTATAGAGATGATCATGTTATTTTTTAAATCTGCTAATGAGGTTATAACATTGATTTTCTTATGTTGATCTATCCTTGAATGCTTGAGATTAAAACGCACTTGATCATGGTGTATAGTTCACTTGATTTGTTGTTGAATATGATTAGCAGGTGTTTGCTGAGGATATTAACATCTGAGTTCAGTAGAGAGACTGTTCTCTAGATTTATTTTTTTGCATGGCACTTTTATATGGCTTTGGTATAATGTGATGTTAACATCATAAAATGAGTTAAGCAATGTTCCCTCTTCTTTTCTTTTTTGGAAGGATTTAAGAAATGTTGGTTCTTTCCAGAATGATTGGTAGAATTCTCCCACAAAGCCATCTGGTCCTGAGCTTTACTTGGATGGAAGTTTTTTTATGACTAATTCAGTCTCACTACTTGTGACTGGTGTGCTGAGGTTTTATAATTCTTTCTTCAATGTAGTTTTCTTCTTTCTAGAAATTTGTCCATTTTATATAAGTAATCCATTTGTTGGTAGCCAATTTTTTCAAAGTATCTTTTTATGATGCTCTATTCCTATGTGATATGTGGTAATATCCTCTCATTTTTATTTTAATTATTTTCATTTTCTGTCCTTTTTTCTTTGTTTGTCTAGCTAAGGGTTTGCCAATGTTATTAATCATCTCAAAGAAACAGCTTTTGGTTTTGTTAATTTTTCTAATTATTGTTTGTTTTCAATTTCCTTTAATTCTGCTCTACTCTTTGTTATTTCCTTCCTTCTGCATGCTTTGGGATTAGTTTGTTTTTTCTTTTTCTATGTCTTCCAGGTAAGCAGCTAGATCTTTGATTTTAGTTCTTTCTTCTTTTTTAATTTTGGGATTTGTGGCTACACATTCCCCTCTCAGCACTGAGGGGAATGTATTGCTGCATCCCATAAGATTGATATGTTGTATTTTCATTTTCATCCATTTTGTGGAAATTTACTAGAATTCCAAAAGAAATACTGATTATGTTTGTAAACTGGTCTGTCCTCTAGGCTAGTGATACCTTTAGATTGTATTGAATTCAGAGGTTTCACTTTTACTTGATTAAACTATGACTAGGACTTTGATCGGACCACATCAGTAGGATGTATTTGGTGAGCAGAGACACACAGAGAAAACAATATGTCAGAGGAGAAAGTTAGAGTTTTGATCCTGGAGCCCAGGAAGTAAGCACACAGAGAAGCAGATACATGAGGAAAGAGAGGTCTCCATTAGACATGGCAGAGGCCCCAGGAAGAGAGCTGAGCCATTCACTTGACAGTTTACAACTAGTCTTTGTGGAGAGAAGAGAGCAGCTGAACCCAGAGAGAAACAAGCCCCAGGAGAAAGACAAGATTTGTCCCAGCCTGTGGCTGAGATTGGAAGAAGCTAGGACCATGGAGTCTTGGGAAGAGGAGGAAGACGGAATCCTCGCAGACATCACCAACCTTCTTGTGTCAACACATGGCAATGGACTCTTTATAAAAACCAACTGATTTCTAGTATTTTTCATCAGCACCCTTGTCCACAATATAGATTTCAAGGGAGTTACATATTTCTTTTGTAATTTCCTCCTTGACCAAGTGGTTGCCTAAGAATATTGTTTAACTTCCATGTGTTGTTTAACTTCCATGTTCTAGTTCTCTGCCCCATATTAATTTCCAGCTTCATTCCATTGTGATGAGAGAGTTTGGGGGAGTATAATTTCAATATTTCTAAATTAATTGGGAATTCTTTTGTAACCAAGCATGTGGTCTATCCTGGAAATGACCAACGTGAACTTAAGAAGAATGTATATGCTGCTGTGTTTGAGTGTGATTTCTGTATATGTCTATTAGGTGTAGTTTCTCTAAAGAATTATTTCAGGTCTTTGTTTCTTTATTAAGCCTCTGTTGAGATGTCCTCTCTAATGGAGATAATGATGTATTAAAATTCCCTACTATGATTGTAGAAGCATCTAATTCTCTCCTTAGTTTGCCATTGTTTCCCTTGTGTATTTTGGGGTGCCCTGGTTAGGTGCATAAATATTTAAGATTGTTTTGTCATGACAGATTACCCCTTTTATAAATATGCATGTCCTTCTTTGTCTCTTACAAAAATTTTGCATTAAGAGTCTATTTTGTCTTATATTAATATAGCTACTCCTGCCCCTTTTTGGTTATGGTTCGGGTGTAAAAATCATTTTCCAACCTTTCACTTGCAACCTCCTTACATCCCTGGCTCTAACATGAGATTGTGTAGACAGCACATAGATGGATCATTTTACTTTTCCATTCTACCAATCTGAGTCTTTCGATTGGAGATTTTAATTCACTAACATTGTGTTATTACTGTAAATGCAATAATTAATTTAGCCATTTATCTTTAGGTTTATATATGTCTTATTTTATTTTTATTTTGCTATTTATCATTTTAGTTACTTTTACCAATAATATTCCTTTCTACATTCTCCTTCAACCCTCTCTCCTGTTTTGTTCCTTTCAATCTGCAGCACTCCCTTTATTATTACTTTCAGGGCAGGACTCGTGTAGGCAAACTTTCTCAATCTCTGTTTATCTATGAATGTATTAGCCAAAGGGGAGCTGATTCAAAATAGAGAAATCTGTTGGCTTTTATAAAGGGTATTTATTTGGGGTAGAAGTGTACAGATACCAGGCCATAAAGCATAAGTTACTTCCCTCACCATAGTCTACTTCCATTTATTGGAGCAAGATGGTTGCCAAAGTCTGCCAGGGTTCAGGCTTCCGGGATTCCTCTCTTCCCAGGTCTTGCTTCTCTCTGGGCTCAGGTCCTCTGTTTCCTCCACAAGGTCAGCTGTAGACTCTGAGGCTTTCTAGGCTTTGTTTCTCTCCACAGGGTTAGCTGTAGACTATCAGGCAAATGGCTCAGTCTCTCTCCCAGGGATTCTGCTGTGTCTAAGGAGATGTCTCTATTCCTCTGTGTTTTTCTGGTTCAGGTCCTCTCTTCCCAGGGTTTACTTCTCTTTCCTCTGTGTGTTTACTTCCTGGGGCTTCAGCTCAAGGATTCAGTTCAAGGCTCCAGCATCAAACTCCAAATCAAAACCTCAATGTCAAAATCTCCCAGGATAAAAAAGCTTCAACTCTGTCCTGTGTCAAGCCTTTTATCTGTGAGTCCCCACCCACCAAGGAGCAGGGAGTCAATGCCCTACTGGCACAAGAGGTTAATTGATTACTTAAGTAATCAAGTAAACCTCTGAATGCAATATAATCTAATATGCCTAGAAAAAAACGTTCAGTTTACAGATATAATCCAATATTTCTTTTTGGAATTCATCAATAATATCAAACTGCTACAATGAATATATTGAAATCTCCCTCATTTTTGAAGGCCAGCTTTGCTGGATACAGAATTCTTGGCCAACAGTTTTCTTCTTTTAGCACTTTATGTTATACTACTGCCTTCTTACCTGCATGGTTTCAGATGAGAGACCAGCACTTACTCTCATTGTGCTCCCTGTATATGTGCTGGATCTGCTTTCTCTTTCTGCTATAAGAATTCTTTTTCTTGAGCATTTGACAATCTGTTAAGTAGGAATCTCAGGGTAGTCCTGTTAGTATTTATTCTGTTTGCAGTGTCTTGTGCTTTCTGGACATGTACATCAGTATTTATTCTATTTGGAGTGGGCTGTGCTTCCTGGACATGTATATCTATGTGCCTCATAAGACTTGAGAAAATTTGAACCACTATTTCCTCCAACACTCCTTCTGCCCCCTTTCCAATCTCCTCTCCCTCTGGGATGCCTTAAAAGTGTATGTTTATGTGTTTTGTGTTGTCATTCAATTTCCTGAGTCCCTGCTTAATTTTTTCTGTATTTTTAATCTATTTATTCTACTATCTGTGTACGATCAGATATTCTATCTTCAACATCATTCATTCTTTCCTCTGCCTGTTCAAATCTCCTATGTGCTTTCAGTGTATTTTTAATTTCTTGCATTGTGACTTTAATCACTATCAGATCTGTTATCTTTTTAAAATGTGTATGATTTCTTCTCTATGTTCCAGTCTCTTCTTAATATCCTTTATCTCTTCCTCACTTCATTAAGTTTATTCATGATATTTATTTGGACATCTTTATTAGTTGTTCCACATTCTTCATCTTCTCCTGCTTTTTCATTTGTTCATTATACTGGGCCCTATCTTTCTGTTTCTTAGTATGGCTTGTAATTTTTTGCTGGTATCTATCCATCTGTTTATCTTAATGGGCTTATTCAGTTGGTTAACTTCTCTTTCTAGTCTAGGGTTTTATTTCATTTTGTTTCATGATAAGTGTCCTCTTTGACACTTGGTTCCACTTATTCTAAATCTTCCTACAGTTTTTGGAGGAATAGTCCAGTCTGCCAACCTCTCCTCTGCCATCTTGGATCTTCTTATTATGCTGTTACTACCTAACTGTACATCCCCAAATAGCTAATATTTTGGCTCTGTATTTTATATGTGCAATTATAGTATATTGGTTCTAAAGTTTCTGGGAACCTTTACTTTAATGATGTCTTTAAGATATATCTGTGCAATTATATCTATATGCAGTTTGTTCCTTTTTTATTGCACTATGGTTTTTAAACATGAATAATCCACAATTTTTTATTAATTGTATTCTGGATAAACATTTAAATTTTTTCAATATTTTACATATTAAGAGCACAGTCTCCTCTGAAAATTCTTCAGTTTTCAAACACTTTCTGTGTTCTATAATTCCAGAAGTAGAAGTACTGAGTCATAGGATACCATTATTTTTCTCTTTTTTTTTTTTTGAGGAAAAATAAATTTATTTTTAGTCAAACACATGCACATATATTGAGAAGTATTTATCATTTTCAGGAATTTTCTGAAAATTTTTCTAAAGAATCTTATGTCCCCTTCCCCAGGCTTGGTATTGCACATTTCTTCAAGAAGCCTTGAATCACATCTGTCAACCATGTGAGATCTAAGCCACCTCTTGATATAGATGTGGAGTGGACACAACCATTCCAGGGTCCATAGGATGGAGGAATAGACTATGGATTTGAGTGGATTTAGTGATATTCTATTCATGAACTATTGTGATTAGTAATCAAAGAAAATGTGCCATTGGTGTGGAGAAAGTGGCCATAGTAGCTGCTGAGGGTAGGGAGTGGAAAGAAGAGATGTGATGAAGGGGCATTTTCAGGACTTGGAGCTGTCCTGGGTGGTACTGCAAGGACAGTTACCAGACATTGTATGTCCTCCCATGGCCCAGTGGATGGACTGGGGGATAGTGTAAACTATAATGTGGACCATTGACCATGTGATGCAGCACTGCTCAGAGATGTATTCACCAAGCACAATGAATGTCCCATGATGATGGAGAAGGTTGTTGTTATGGGAGGAGTGGGGTGAGGTGGGTGGGGGGTATATGAGAACCTCATATTTTTTTAATGTAACATTAAAAAAAATAAAGACAAAAAAATACAAAAGAAAAAAAATGGTGTTCTACTATAGAACTTTTGTGACCAGTAATGAAAGAAATTGTAGCATGGTGGCCATGGTAGTTCCTGAGGGCAGGGAGAGGGAAGAAGAGATGTGATGTGGTGGCATTTTTGGGATTTGAAGTTGTCCTAAATGATATTGCAGGATAGATGCAGGACATTACATATCCTGCCATAATCCACTGAATATAGTAGGGTAGAGTGCAAACTACAATGTAAACTATTATCCATGTGGTGCACCAGTGCTCCAAAATATATTCATCAAATGCAATTAACGTGCCACAATGATGAAAGAGGTTGTTGGTGTTGGAGGAGTTGGGGGGTGGGATGTGGAGCATATGGAAACTTTATTTTTTTTAATGTAACAATTTTTGAGATCTATGTGTTTTCAAAAAATAAAGTAAAAATAAATAAAAATAAATAATATATAACAATAATTATAAAACTGTGCTTTTGTAGCCTATTGATGTGATATATATGACAATAAAATGCAAAAAAGAGGAAGAGAGAACTGAGATGCACAGAGCAATGTTTCTATATCTCACTAGAATTGACAATATAAATCTGAAGCTGATTCTGTTAAGTGTTTAAGGCAAACCCTACAGCAACCACTAAGAAAAATAACTGAAAAAAATAGAGTGAAAATACCATTAAAAGATAAAATATTATAACAGAGAATATTTGCAGAATGCAAAAGAAAGCAGTAAAGTAGGAATATACGGAAATGACATGTTATAGCAACACAACTACATTAGTAATAACATTAAATGTGAATGGAAGAAAAACAATCCAAAGTCAGAGATTAGCAGGCTGGATGAAAAACACAATCTAAATATACACTGCTTACAGGCTGCCTATGGGTGCTGCTGGAGCCTGAGGGGGTGGAAGGGTTTTCCCCAGGGTGAGTTGTGTGCCTCTGTGCCCTGCTGATTCCAGACTCTGGGACCTCTGTCAGCCCCCCCGCCTCTGTTTACCTGCAGTCCCCTCTCTCATACAGCAGGATCCGTATGATGGCTTCCCTTTCCTCTGTGTCTCTCTTTCTCTGTCTCCATAACACCCCGCAAGAGGGTGGAGATTCAGCATGATCCATGCCTCACTGACATAGCCCAGGAACAGCAATCTCATTAGGTGATCTTGAGTGAATTTCATGCAAAGACTTTCACCCCCACAGAAATAGGTTAGTTTAAGAAATAATCTTTCTCTCTTTGGGATTCATAAAGAACAAACTGTCACAATGGTGAAGATAGGTATCATTGACAAGGTTAAACATTTGCAAAGATGTGAATATGGGTAAGGAGGCTATTGTGGATGATATCAAAATAAGCAGCCCAGGGAGAATTGGATGCTTCCCTATCATGTTCAAGGACCAAAAAGCTAGAGTGGAGTTAGACAGGAAGAAAGTGTTAGGGGATAAGGTCAGAGAAGTAACGGAAGGGCCATGTAGGCTTTGTGGGAGATTTTAAGGATTTTAGTATTTACTCTGCATGAAGTTGGTTAACATTTCAAGGTCCTGAGCAGATAAATAATAGTATCTTACTTCAATTTTAAAAGAACTCCAACCATTTGTGCTGATAATAAATCTTTTGTAGAGGGTAAGAAGTTAGAAACAGAGTCCAGATAGGATATTGTTGCCAATATCATGTCTTGACATGACAGTGTTCAAGGTGGTAGAACTGGTAGAAATCTGGATACATTTTGAGTTAGAGCTAGCAGAATATGCTGAAAGATTGAATGTGATATATGAAAAAAGGAGAATGATAAGTATTACAATAAATTTTTCAACTTATCAGTCAGGATGTTCATGGCTGTTGGAGGAGTAGGTTAGAGGGATTATTAAACTTAGGTGTTTGGTTTGGGACATGTTGAGTTTTTGATGTCTTTTAGACACACAGGAGAAGATACTCTATAGGCAGTTACATATGAGTATGGAATTTTGGGCAGAATCTGATTGCAGCATAAATGTAAGAGTCATAGCCATATAGACAGCATATACTGCCAGGAAACTGGATGATATCACCCTCCCTCCCACCCAAATCAGTGCACACAGAAGAGGTGAAACCTATAAAATAAAAGCTGTGATATTCCAACATTAAATGGTAAGAGAGAAAAAGAGAAGATGGGAAGTGTCTGAAAAGGAGCAAACAATAGAGGAGAAGGAAAATTGGGAAAGTAAAACAATGACAGGTAATCTGGGTAAAGAAGACAAGGAAAAGAGAAAGATGGTAGGATCAGTGGGTTGAATGGATACAAAGCACAGGACAACATCAGCATTTAAGATCAGAAAGATGACAAATCAAACTTTGGTAGCCCATGACTATTAGATTTTTGAAAATATCAACATATTAAAAGATTACAGGAGAAACACATATGATCACCTTAATATATGAATAACATCTCTTTTAACAAATACTTAAATCATACTTATTAGGTGCTTTTAAATACTTGGAAAGTACTAACCCAGGTAATTTTTAAAAGGAACTATGAGACAGGTTATATTTTGCAGGCAAAGAAACGGGGCCCAGAGAACTGCCTAAGGTCTCCATGTATGAAGTTTTGTGCCTACGGTCACAAACTTAATACATGGAGGAGTCAGGCTTGGCTCCAGAGTTAGGGTGCTAACTCTCAAAAACTGTTTATGATAATACCTGTAATAATTTAGTAACAGAAGGTAATTTCCTGTATCTAAAATCGGTATTTACAAAAATCCTATAGTGAATATTAATCCTAATTATTAGAGGTTAGAAGCAATTCATTAACATTATGAAATGAAAGTATATGTCAAATTCTTCTTTCCAAATATGAATACAACAGTATCTTCCATCTGAGATGGTATTTTACAATGTGACCTTGACATGTAGGGTGAATCTATATCCTCTTCCCTTGAATCTGTGAGGGCTCTGTCTCTTAGACCAAGTGAGATCTGCCCAGCTGAGTCTTTACTAAATTCATGACCAACAAAATCATAATCTAAATGGTGGTTTTAGCCCCAAGGCTTTGGGTAACTGGTTATACAACAATAGTAACCATAATAGGATACCACTTATACTTGGCATATTCTACTAGACCTGGCTTACAGAGTAAGATAAGGAAAAAAGATGAAATGTAAAAGGATTGGTTGCGTAAGTCAGTCCAATGTATGTACTTTCACTCTGTAAATGGTAAAAAATCTACAGATAAAATGTTAGGATGAAAAAGCTACAGTTTATAAATTTGATAGATGCTAAAATCAGTATACGAGGTGGCGGACTTGGCCCAGTGGTGAGGGCATCCGTCTACCACATGGGAGGTGCGGTTCAAACCCCAGGCCTCCTTGACCCGTGTGGAGCTGGCCCATGCACAGTGCTGATGTGGACAAGGAGTGCCGTGCCATGAAGGGGTATCCTCGCGTAGGGGAGCCCCACACGCAAGGAGTGCGCCCCATAAGGAGAGCCACCCAGCGTGAAAGAAAGTGCAGCCTACCCAGGAGTGGTGCTGCACACACGGAAAGCTGACACGGCAAGATGATGCAACCAAAAGAAACACAGATTCCCATACCGCTGACAACAGAAGCGGACAAAGAAGACGCAGCAAATAAACACAGAGAACAGACAACCAGGGTGGAGGGGCAGAGAAGGGGAGAGAAATAAATAAATTTTTTAAAAAATCAGTATATGAAAGTCAATTATATTTCTGTAAACCAGCAACATTAAAAAATATAACTTAAAAATTAACTGGGAATGAACATAAAAAGACATTATTTAAGGTAATTTAATCTTGTGTGATACAGAGACTTGAAAATAGTAGCTTTAAATGTGAAACCTTCCTTCTTTCTCAATTAACACTTACAAAGTGACCATTAGTTTCAATAGGGTGAAACTTTCACCCTATTTTGATGGTCTTTGTTCCCATTCACTAGGACATATTTATTTTGTGCAGTTTTGGAGCAGTTTTGATGCAGATAAAGCTGATGGGATGGGATAAAGAGAACAAAGAGATGGAGATGGAAATCACTCTCAGATTTTACTGGTAAACAGTCACATGAGACACTTTGAGAAAGCATGGGGAGTGTAGAGTAGTTGGGAAATAATGGAAAAGATATCTCAATAGAATAAACATACTATATTAGTTCTCTCCAAATTTATCTATGGAATGAATGCAACTTTATTCAATATATAAAATTCATAAAGCAAACAAAGGGCTAAGAATAACTAAAGATGGGAATTTTCTTGTCCAGATATTAGACTTTTAAAAAAATATTTGGGGGGGAGAGGCAAGATGGTCGCCGAGTGAACTTGCCTTTGTGGTCTGTCCCGGGAAGAGACGGCTGGGCGCGGCTGCAGGTTCTCCAAGGCGCGGCTTTTTTGGGATTTTTGCAGGGCAAAAGTGCCGGGACATCTATCGGGTGGAAAGGTAACGGAGAGGATTGGTCTAGTAGATATAATTTGGGTTCTATTGCCTGCAGGTGAGACCCGCGCACGGGCTCCTCCCTATTGGGGGTGGGGAGTGGCGGTCCTGCCCGGCAGCTTCGCTTTTAGATGGCTCTGAGTTGCTAAGGAGTTCGTGAGTTCTGGGCGAGCTATTGGCGGGTTGATGCGACAGGTCGCCTTTGCGGATCGATTTGGGAAGATAGACGGTGTTTTTTTGTGAAGCGGGAGAAACTTTGGATTGCGAGCACAAACAGTAGAGCTTCCGCCTGAAGCCCTGCCCCCAAAAGCCCAGCAGCCGGTCTCCAACCCAAATAGGCTGTAGGCAAAAAAGGGACATAATTGGAAAATTGTTTTAGGCTGTGACAAGGGAGGGGGACACACCTGGAAGCCGATTAGGGAATACTCTGCGAAGCCTGGGAATTTCGGTTTTGGAATCTGTTTTCGGCGTCACAGGCCGGGCTTCGGATCTGTACTAGTAAAGTGGCTGCGGGGTAGAGGCGCCATCTAGTGGCAGTGGTTTGGAATCACAGGACGGGAGCTGTCCAAAAGCTGAAGTGAAAGATACTAATATTAATGAGCCCAGCTAAGTAAGTGAATTGCAGGGTTCAGTCACAATATAGAGTTTGCGGATCTGACTTCCCCCATAGGGCTGGCACCCAGCTGTGGGGATCCCTGAGGGCTGTGTTACACTGCGGGGCTCCCAGGCTTCCTGTTGACCAGATTGGAGGTTGCCAGGCCTGAATTCCCTAAATTCTGGTGGCCCACACCGCAGAGACTCACACCTCTTGAGTCCTCAATATCTCAGACTTTCCATCCCTGAATCCATCACGCACTGAGGTCCATCTGAGGTCCTTAAATGCCCTAGTCTTCAACGTTGGCGTTTTTTCTTTATCGTTTCATTTTGTTTTGTTTTTATTTTCATTCTGACACATTCTTTACTTTTTTCAACTTCCTGATTGCTAACACCGCATTATCCCCGAGTCTTCTCTCACAGCGTATCCCCCAAACTCTTTTTTTTACTCAGTTATTTAAGTTTTTTTTGTGTGTGTGTGTGGTAGGTGCTGTGTAGTGGGTGTTTTAATTCTGGTTCGTGTATATCTGTTTTTTTTTTGTTTGTTTGTTTTTTCTTTCCCCTACCTGTTCCCCACCCATTGCCCACCCTCTTTTCCTTTCTTCCTCTCATCCATTCCCCCCTTTTTTTCTCTTTTTTTCTTTTTTCTTTTTTTTCTGTTGCCTCTTTCCCTCTTGTCCCTCATATTCTACTTAGTTTATTTTAACTCAATTATACAATAGGTGCAGCAGGAAACACCTCACATTCGCTGGGATTTCTCATCCTCCACTGTCTCATTTCTGTGTGAACTGATTTAGGCTACCTACACTATCCTCTTTCCCCTACATCTTGATATCCGCCACCCTCTACTGTCTCTCCTATATTCCACCTCCCACCTCCCTTTCTTCGATCCACGAAGGGTCTAAGTCTTATTTCCTAATACCTTTGTTTTGTTTTCTGTCTGTTATCCACACTTGAAACTATTACCTTTCTTTTCTCTTTCCCTCTCTCACGAAAACAATAGCTTTTTAGCTCATACCACATTCCTCCCATATTCAATCATCTACCTCATAATAAGTACTCTACCTACTGCTATAACTCTACACAATTTACATGAATCTCACCTCCATCCTCCCAGATCTCATATTCTTGCTTTGTTAACAAAAATCACCAATACTACTATACACTTTTCGCTTGCTCACACAATTGCCTTTCCCCAACACTAATATACTTTCCTTTAAAGTGAACTTAAGCAACAACAAGAAATTAGAATAAGAAGGAAAAAAGTAACAAAAAGAAGATATAACACCTATGCAAAAATAACAGATAATTAACCTCCAAGAGTAGACAAAGAAGCTAAGGAACTGATTAAATACGTCAAGATAAAGAGATGACCAGAAAGCAACAAAAATCTACAAACCAAACCAGTAATCAGGAAAACATGGCTGAATCCATTCAACAAACCAAAAATCATGAAGAGGAGCAAAACTTTGCACAAGCAATGAAAGATCTCAGAACATTTATCACCGACAAATTTGACGAAGTAATGAAAGAGGTTAACAACATGAAGACATCACTTGGAGGGGAAATTGCAGACATACGCAAAAACATAACAGATATGATGGGAATGAACACCACAGTTCAAGAAATCAAAAATACACTTGCAGCAAATATCAGCAGACTAGAAGAGACAGAGCAGAGAATTAGTGATGTGGAAGACAGTACATCAGAAATCAAACAGATAGTAGAAGGGGTCAATAAGAAGATAGAAAAATCCAGTTAGGAGTTAGGGACCTGAATGAAAATGCAAAATGCTCAAACATACGTATTATAGGCATTCCAGAAGGTGAAGGGAAGGGAAAGGGGTCAGAAGGGGTGTTGCAGGAAATAATGGCTGAAAACTTCCCAAATCTACTGAAAGAGACAGATGTGCATATCCAAGAAGCACAGCGCACTCCACTAATCATAAACCCCAACAGGCCCACCACAAGACATATACTGGTCAAATTATCCAATGCTCAAGACAAAGAGAAAATCCTAAAAGCAGCAAGAGAAAAGAAAACCATCACGTACAAGGGAAGCTCAATTAGATTAAGTGCTGATTTCTCTTCTGAAACCATGGAGGCAAGAAGACAGTGGTATGATATAGTCAAGGTACTAAAGGAAAAAAATTTCCAACCAAGAATACTCTATCCAGCTAAACTAGCATTCAAACATGATGGAGAGTTCAAAATATTCGCAGACAAACAGAAACTGAAAGAGTATACCAACAAGAAACCTCCCCTTCAAGAAATTCTAAAGGGAGTTCTGCAGGAAGAAAGGAAAAAACAGGAAAGGCAGAGTTGGAGGAGAGTATAAGAGCAACAACAACAACAAAAAAGACAAAAAAAATACAAACAAAATATGACAAACACAAATCCAATCAAAATATGGCTAACACAAATAATTCCTTGAAAGTAATAACACTGAATGTCAATGGATTAAACTCACCTCTCAAAAGATTCAGACTGGGACATTGGATATGGAAATATGACTCATCCGTATGCTGTCTACAAGAGACACATCTTAGACCCAGAGACGCATGGAGATTGAAAGTGAATGACTGGAAAACAATCATACAAGCTAACAATAACCAAAAAAAGGCAGGAGTAGCTATATTAATATCAGACAAAATAGACTTTAAATGTGAAACAATTGTGAGAGACAAAGAAGGATACTACATTTTAGTGAAAGGGAAAATCTGTCAAGAAGATCGAACAATCATAAATATCTATGCCCCTAACAAGGGTGCCTCTAAATACGTCAGGCAAACGCTGGAAAAACTAAGTGAAAGAATAGATACATCTACAATTATAGTGGGGGATTTTAATACACCACTATCAACTCTGGACAGAACATCTCAAAAGAGAATCACCAAAGAAACAAAACATCTGAACAGTATATTAGAGGAGCTGGATCTAATAGACATATATAGATCGCTACACCCAAACACGGCAGGATATACATTTTTCTCAAGTGCACATGGATCATTCTCCAAGATAGATCATATGCTAGGCCACAAAGAAAGACTGAATGAATTCAGAAAGATTGGAATCATACAAAACAATATCTCTGACCACAGTGGAGTCAAGCTGGAAATTTGCAAGGGACAGAAGCCCAGATTTCACACCACGATTTGGAAATTAAACAGCACACTCTTAGAAAAACAGTGGGTCAAAGAGGAAATCTCAAAAGAAATCAATGACTACCTTGAAACAAATGATAATGATAACACAACATACCAAAATTTATGGGATGCAGCAAAAGCAGTACTGAGAGGAAAATTTATATCCATAAATTCATATATCAAAAAAGAAGAAAGAGCAAAAATTGAAGAGCTAACTACACATTTGAAGGAATTAGAAAAACAACAACAAAGTAACCCAACAGGTAGAAAAAGGAAGGAAATAACAAAGATAAGAGCAGAACTAAATGAAATAGAAAATAAGAAAGCACTTGAAAAGATAAACAAGACCAAGAGCTGGTTTTTTGAGAAGATCAACAAAATTGACAAACCTTCAGTGAGACTAACAAAGAACAAAAGAGAGAAGATGCAAATACACAAAATAAGAAATGAGAAAGGCAATATCACCACTGACCCCACAGAAATAAAGACTATCATAAGAGGATACTTTGAAAAACTATATTCCAACAAAAATGACAATCTAGAGGAAATGGACAAATTCCTAGAAACACATAAGCAGCCCATATTGACAAAAGAAGAAATTGATGATCTTAACAAACCAATCACAAGCAGAGAGATAGAATCAGTTATTAAAAATCTCCCAACTAAGAAGAGCCCAGGGCCAGATGGCTTCACAGGTGAATTCTACAAAACATTCCGGAAAGAACTGACACCAATCCTGCTGAAACTATTCCAAAAAATTGAAACAGAAAGAACATTACCCAACTCCTCTATGATGCCAACATTACCCTAGTACCAAAGCCAAACAAAGACATCACAAAAAAGGAAAATTACAGACCAATTTCTCTAATGAACCTAGACGCAAAAATACTTAACAAAATACTTGCTAATCGTATTCAACAACACATTAAATGAATTATACACCATGACCAAGTGGGATTCATCCCAGGTATGCAAGGATGGTTCAACATAAGAAAATCAATCAACGTAATACACCATATAAACAGATTGAAGGAAAAAAATCACATGATTATATCTATTGATGCAGAAAAAGCATTTGACAAAATACAGCACCCTTTCTTGATAAAAACCCTCCAAAAGATTGGAATACAAGGAAATTTTTTGAACATGATAAAGAGTATATATGAAAAACCTAAAGCCAACATTGTTTACAATGGAGAAATCCTAGACTCCTTCCCCCTAAACTCAGGAACAAGACAAGGATGCCCACTGTCTCCGATCCTATTTAACATTGTCTTAGAAGTACTTGCTCGAGCACTGAGGCAATAACCAGAAATAAAAGGCATTCAAATTGGAAAGGAAGAAGTCAAAATTTCATTATTGCAGATGACATGATCCTATACATAGAAAACCCTGAGAGATCTACAACAAAGCTTCTAGAACTCATAAATGAGTTTAGTAAAGTCGCAGGTTATAAGATCAATGCACAAAAATCAGTAGCATTTCTATACACCAATAATGAGCAAGATCAGGAGGAAATCAAGAAACAAATACCATTCATAATAGTAAATAAAAAAATCAAATACTTAGGAATAAATTTAACTAAAGAGACAAAGAACTTATACACCGAGAACTATACAAGACTGTTCAAGGAAATCAAAGAAGACCTAAATAAATGGAAGACTATTCCTTGTTCATGGATAGGAAGACTGAACATTATTAAGATGTCTATCCTACCAAAACTGATCTACACATTCAATGCATTCCCAATAAAAATCAACACAGCCTTCTTTAAGGAACTTGAAAAACTAACTATGAAATTTATTTGGAAAGGAAAGAGACCCCGAATAGCCAAAGACATACTGAAAAAGAAAAACAAAATTGGAGGAATCACACTACCTGACTTCAAAACATACTACAAAGCTACGGTGGTGAAAACAGCATGGTATTGGCATAAGGAGAGCCACACAGACCAATGGAATCGAATTGAAAGCTCTGATATAGAACCTCACATATACAGCCACATAATATTCGATAAAGCCACCAAACCCTCTACTGGGAGAGAGTGGCCTATTCAACAAATGGTGTCTGGAGAACTGGATAGCCATATGTAGAAGAATGAAAGAGGATTACCATCTTACACCTTATACAAAGATCAACTCAAGATGGATCAAAGACCTAAATATAAGAGCCAAGACCATAAAAACCTTGGAAAGCAGTGTAGGGAAACATCTACCGGACCTTGTAATAGGAAATGAATTCATGAATATCACACCAAAAGCACGAGCAGCAAAAGAACTAATAGATAAATGGGACTTCCTCAAATTTAAAGCCTTCTGCACCTCAAAGGAGTTTGTCAAAAAATTAAAAAGGGAGCCCACACAGTGGGAGAAAATATTTGGCAACCATATATCTGATAAGAAACTTATAACTTGCATATATAAAGAACTCCTATATCTTGAAAATAAAAAGATAAACAACCCATTTAAAAAATGGGAAAAAGACTTAAACAGACACTTCTACAAAGAAGAAATACAACTGGCAAAAAAGCACATGAAAAAATGTTCCAAATCTCTAGCTATCAGGGAAATGCAAATCAAAACCACAATGAGATACCATCTTACACCCATAAGATTGGCAGCTATGAAAAAAACAGAAGAATACAAGTGCTGGAGAGGATGTGAAGAAAGGGGAATGCTCATCCACTGCTGGTGGGAATGCAGAAGGATCCAACCATTCTGGAGGACAGTATGGCAGTTTCTCAAAAAACTAGCCATAGATTTGCCATATGACCCAGCAATACCACTGCTGGGTATATACCCAGCAGAACTGAAAACAAGGACACAAACCGATATATGTACACCAATGTTCATAGCAGCATTGTTCACTATCGCCAAAAGTTGGAATCAACCCAAATGCCCAGCAACAGATGAGTGGATCAATAAAATGTGGTATATACACACAATGGAATACTACTTGGCTGTAAGAACAAACACACTACAAACACATGTGATAACATGGATGAATCTTGAGAACCTTATGTTGAGTGAAGCAACCCAGACATTGAAGGACAAATACTACATGACCTCAATGATATGAAATAACCAAGCTGCCCTAGATAGCAAGAAACTGAATGATAGGCTTACAAGAAATCGGAGGGTGGAGGAAGGATGTGAGCCGATGTCTGCAGGGGTGGAATTTAAGACGAGATGGTGGTAAGTATGAACACAAAGAAGAGATAAAAGGGGGGCAAGGCGTTGCCTCTGGTTGGGGCTTTGCGGGTTTGAGGGTGGCTGGGGAGGGGCGGATGGGTAACATTGCCCAAAAGTGGGGGGAGGGAGGGGTAGCATATGAACACAGGAGAGGGTCAGGTGTTGGTGGAGAGTAAAATGCCAAGAAAATCATATCAAAATATAATAAAGAGGGTTACCTGTTTAGAACGCTCGGAGGGGAGGGTCTGATGCAGGACGGGCTCCTGGGGAATGTCTAAATGGTCATTCTGCCAGAGTGGGTGACACCATGGGGTAGAAACCCAAGTAGTGAGAGTGGGGGTGGACCCACATCCTGGGGAGGACTAATGCCATCAAATAGAGGGAACTGTATCCCTCGAGAGAAAGGATGGCTCCCAGGGCATTGGGGCAGTCGAGCAAGTTAGGCCCTGAACACTATTCTATCTATCTCTGGAAGTGGCTCCTTGGGAAACGGAGGTTGGCTGTCACTGTGGGCACCAAGGTGGAAGGGAAAATGGACGTTAAATGTGTGTAACCAAGGTAAATGGGGGGTAAGAGAGGAGTTTCGTGAGAGTACACAGGGATGGATATAAAACATGTAATATTACACCATAACATATAGGAGATGACAGACTGATAATGTAAACCATAATGTAAAACATAGGATAACTAAGAATGTAAAAAACTGTGTATCCTAAAGTATGTACCACAATGTAAGCACAGATGTCTCCTTGTTAGAAAGCTATTGTCTCAGACGCTGTACATCACGTTAAGTAAATATGATGTGAATAGGGTGTAAGGGTATCGCTGTGGAAGGGAAAAGGTTTTGTGGTGGACTTATGGGAGTGCTGTATATTATATATATGCATTGCTGTGGTCTAGGGCTCCTGTGAAGAGAAGCTCAATAATTAGGGGGGGAAAAAAAAAAAAAAAAGAAAAAGGATGTAGAATTTTTTCCATTCAACACGTATTCTTTATCTAACCTTTAAACCCATCGCTATATGCCATTCCCTAGTAAGGGACACTGACATTATATTGGGCTTCAAATTTCAGGGAGTTCTGGATCACAGAGTGTTTCAACAATGGCAATGGAGGGATACTGGCATAGGATACCATTGACAGGTGATATATGACAGACAGGGAGCTGTACAGAACATATGTCCAGGGTGCATGGTAATGTTTGGATATACTCATAGCGGCAACAATTAAAAACCACAGCAGGGGGGGTACTGGGTTCCTGGCCAGTGGTGCTCTGTCATGGTCCCTAGGGGAGCAGCGACAGTCTCCCAGGTGCAGCGGCGGGGACCGGGAGGGAGTGAGGGTTCAACAGGGAGCTCCTGACGCTAATGACTATGCTTGTGAGCTGATAAGCCTAAAATAAGAACAAGGCCTAGAGCAGCATTGTGCCTGGGAATTTCCTCCTGTCAGCCTTCATGTTACTCAAATGTGGCCCATCTTGAAGCCAAACTCAGCATGTAAATGCAATGCCTTCCCCCCAGCATGGGACATGACACCCAGGGATGAGCCTCCCTGGCACTGAGGGACCACTCTCAACTACCAACTGATGATGCAACTGGAAAATGACCTTATACGGAAGGTTCAATGCGGATCAGCAGAATATCCCTGTCTACATAAAATAACATGACTTTAAAATGCTGTTTGGGGAAACGGACTTTGGCCCAGTGGTTAGGGCGTCCGTCTACCATATGGGAGGTCCGCGGTTCAAACCCCGGGCCTCCTTGACCCGTGTGGAGCTGGCCATGCGCAGTGCTGATGCGCGCAAGGAGTGCCGTGCCACGCAAGGGTGTCCCCCGCGTGGGGGAGCCCCACGTGCAAGGAGTGGGCCCATGAGGAAAGCCACCCAGCGTGAAAAGAAAGTGCAGCCTGCCCAGGAATGGCGCTGCCCACACTTCCCGTGCCGCTGACGACAACAGAAGCGGACAAAGAAACAAGACGCAGCAAATAGACACCAAGAACAGACAACCAGGGGAGGGGGGGAAATTAAATAAATAAATCTTAAAAAAAAAAAAAATGCTGTTTGACCTAATGTAAGGGGGAAATGGAAAGGAGAAATGAGTTTATATGGCTACGAGTCTCTAAAAAAGAGTCTGGAGGCTGGCAGAAGGATTGCCCTTATGCACAACTGAGCAGAGTCTGAGAGACAGATAAAGCAGATACAACCCCCAGATATTGGTTCCTTTGAGGGCTAAAGAGACCCATGGGAGTTATGGTCATGGCCGATGGGGTTAACTACCAGGTCAGAGGGCCCCTCTTTCGAAATGGTGTTTATGTGTGATGAATCTGGACTCAGATGGGATCTCTCTTCATAAGACTTTCATGCTAATGTGCTGGAGGTGCAGTTAGTGTTGGAGTTTAAGATATATTTAGGGGATTTGAATCTCTGGACTGACAATGTGATAGCCAGGTCCTGAGCCTCAACAGACTCCAGCACCTACAATCTGATTTATTGGACTTACCACACTCAGCTAAGATGGAGTTGAAGAAGGACAACCACCACACCATGCAGCCTAGAGTGATTACAACTGAAAGTGGGAGGATTGCATCCAGCATCCATGTGGAATCTGAGCCTCCTCTTGACATAGAGGTGCAATGGACACAACCAATCCAGTGTCCACATAGAAGAGGTGGCATTGGATTGGGAAAAGTCGACAGGGTGGCTGATGAGTATGGGGAAATACAGGAAGAGATGAGAGGTGGAGGCGTCTTTGGGACATGGAGCTGCCCTGGATGGTGCTTCAGGGGCAATCACCGGACATTGTAAATCCTCACAGGGCCCACTGGATGGAATGGGGGAGAGTATGGGCCATGATGTGGACCACTGACCATGAGGTGCAGAGGTGCCCAAAGATGTACTTACCAAATGCAATGGATGTGTCATGATGATGGGAACGAGTGTTGCTGGGGGGGGGGGGGAGCGGTGGGGTGGGGGTGGTGGGATTGAATGGGACCTCATATATATTTTTTTTATGTAATATTATTACAAAGTTAATAAAATAAAAAAATATTTGGTAACATTTTAATTTTAAACAAATCAAGACTGAATGGTTTTGCCTCATAGACTGTGGTGTTTGGGACTGTTGCATGCACCACAGAAAATAGTGTTTTTAAAGTTAATCCATTTCTGTGGGTGAAGAACCATTTGATGAGGTTTCTTCAGTTAAGGCATGGCCTAGCAGGGTTCTCAATGCTATTACTGGAGTCCTTCATAAATGGAATGAACATAGAGAGAGAAAACAAGAGAATGCACAGAAGCAAGAAGCCAAAATGAATGAAACCCAGAAGAGAAGTTGCTACCATGTGCCTTACCATGTGGCAAAGGAAACAAGGATCTCCAGCAGCTGGACTTCAGGAAGAAAGCAACACTTTGATGATGCCTTGATTTGGACATTTACCCAGACACTAACCATAAGCAATAAATTCTCATTCCTTAAGCTGAACCTGTTTCAAAATATTGCTTTGAGCAGCCTAGGAAACTAAAACAGATTTTTATAAGAGAAGAGTGGGGGTGCTGTTGCTGAAAATACACACACACAAAAAGTGAAAATGGCTTTGGAATTGGTCATGAGTAGAGGCTGGAAAAACTGTTGAGCCATTTGATATAAAGATTGCTTTGAAGAGACTGTTGGTAGATATATGGAAGATTACAATACTTCTATTTATACCTAAGATAGAAATGATGAATGTTATTGGAAATTTGGGAAGAAACACATTCTTTCTTTTAAAGTGGCAAAGAACTTGGCAAAATTAAGTTCTGATTATGGGTGGAAGGCAAAATTTGAGAATGATGAAGTTGCATATTTAACTGAGGAGATTTTGGAGCTAAGTTTGGAAAATGCAGACTAGTTTCTCCTTGCAGTTTATAAACAAATGGAAGAGTAACAGGATAAGCTGAGAACTGAACTCCTGGGCACAAGGAAGCCAGAAATTGATGGTTTGGAAAATTCTGATCTCCCAAAAAGTGAGTCCCCAGAAAATAGTGCTCCAGCAAGGGTTTAACTGAACATCTCATTGCATGCCAGGAGTGGAAATGCAGTTGCTCAGGAAGGATATTGAATAGAATCACTAATAGCCTGGACTAAAATGGACAGAAAAGGGGCAGACTGAAGGAAAAATCACTTTAAAGGCAGAATCACTGAAGCTGATGTCTGGACTGAAGACATCTTCTCAGGCCAAGAGAGTGCGTGAACCCACGTGTGTGAAAAGGGAAGTCTGTGCCAGCCCTTAGAGCAGGTGTGCCTTCTGCACCATTGTTCAAGAAGGGTGCTACCACAGAGGGGGTGAACACATTACCTGGGGAGAGTCTGGCTACCACCTCAGTGATCTGAGAGGGTTGAGCCTGTGTTCCAGAGTTTGCAGAGAGGATGTTTGCCAACCCAGTTTTCTCAGAAAATAAAGGCTATTACCCAAGGATTGTGACAAGCCTGGCAGTCACCTCAATGCTTGAAGAAGGGGGACCATTCACCCCAGTCTTTGGGGTGAGCCTGGCCACTGTACAAGAATATTGAAGGAGTGTGGGACTGATGCTCCATTGGGCCCACAGGTTAAAACACTGTTCCATGGATAACTCTAAGACTTTTATATCTAACAGATTATGCTCTTCAGGGTTTCAGAATTGTTGAGACCATTATTTTCCTTCCAATTTCTCCTCTGGGAATGGGAATGTTTTTCCTATGCCTCTTCCTTTGTATATTGAAAGCAGATAACTTGTTCTTTAGTTTTCATAGGTT
Source organism: Dasypus novemcinctus (assembly GCF_030445035.2). Classification (NCBI taxonomy): domain Eukaryota; kingdom Metazoa; phylum Chordata; class Mammalia; order Cingulata; family Dasypodidae; genus Dasypus; species Dasypus novemcinctus. Next base: position 7,267,841 of record NC_080694.1, on the reverse strand, counting down.
CACAGCCAGACAGGAATTGTGATCCAGGACAGACCACACCAATCACGGATTTTGATGAGACTTTTTACTTAGTATTGTTACTGAAATGACTTAAGGATTTGGGGATATTGTAAGGGCATGAATGTATTTACATAAAGAAAGAACATATGTTTTGGGGGTCCACAGGGTAGTATGTGGTGGTTTGAAGCTGTAGGTACACCAGAAACACATGTTCTTAAATTTAGTCCATTCCTGTGGGTGTGAATATCCATTGTAAGTAGAAACTTTTGATGATGTTATATCAGTTAAGATGTGGTCCACCTCAATCAGGATGGGTCTTAATCCTTTCACTGGAGTCTTTTATAAGCAGAATGAGATTCAGAAGAGAGAGAAAGTCACAGGAAGCAAGATGCTGGACATTAAACAAAGCCTGAAAGAGAAGGGAGGAACAAGGAGAGGCTACTATGTGCCTTCCCACACGGCAGAGAAGCCAAGGATCACTGGCAGCCAGGGGCAAAATGCCACAGAGTTTGAGGAGAAAGCATCATCTTGAACATGTCTTGATTCAGACTTTCTTTTAGGTTCAAACTCATAAGCTAATAAATTACCATTGTATAAGCCACCCATTTAATGGTATTTGCAACAGCAGCCCAGGAACCCATAACAGATTTTTGTAAGCTAGGATATATGAGAATGCATTCTGAAAAATTTGATGGCATCAAGCATTGATGGGGCTGAAGGGCTGCTAGGACACATATCCTACTGTTGGTTGTGCAAACATAGAGGCATATTTTGCCCTTTATCTAATAAAGTTAACAATGTCTTGTATTCATTGTAGCATTTGAGATTATTTTATGAAGACCAAAAAAAAGAAAGATGATGTTTGTAAACTAATCTATTCTTCTGGATATCATATCTGTCAATTGTATTGAATTCAGCTAAGGGGGTTTAGATTACTTGCTAAGATTGCTTTAGGGCTTTTGATTGTACAATATCCATGAGGTATGATTTAGGTTGAGCCCCCACCCCCTTGCTGGGTCTCATATAAATGGACTTACTTGGAAAGACTGAGGGAAATAAGGGAGCTGTCGTGTTTTTTTTAAAAGAAGCTTTAGATTACATAAATGTTACATAAAAATATAGCAGATTCCCATATGTCCCACCCTCTCCCCCTCCCACACTTTGCCACATTAACAACATCCTTCATTAGAGTGGTACATTTATTAGACCTGATTGACACATATTGAAGCATTGCTACTAGAAATGAACTATAGTTTACATTATAGTATACAATTTGCCCTGCACAATTTTATAAGTTATGACAAAATGTATAATGATCTGTATCCACATTGCAATGTAATGCAGGACAATTCCTATGTCCCAAAAGTGCCCCGAGGTTACAACTATTCTTCTGATTCCTCGCCTCAGAACCTCTGGCAGCCACTGCATTTATACCAACAATAACAGTTCTTCCATTGCTACAATAATAATAACTCTACAGTAGAAAAATAAGCCTACTTTCATCTATTGTTCATTCCCCAATCTTGATGCCCACTTTGTTTCTAATTAGGAGGCGACTTAGATCACCTGAGGTGGGTGGATGGAGTTATCTTTCTTGCAGTTGCAGATACTCTATTCCTTGGGATGGGTGTTGTCAATCATGATCTCCTTTCTAGTTGTCCTGGGTGATTCTTATGAACTGGAGAGTAAATGTTAGAACTCTGCTGATTCATGACTCAACCAGCATATGAAAAGACCAAAGGTTTAAGTCTCTGGGCCATATATTTAATAAGTGTATGGTAATTATACATTCAAATAAAAGGGGCAGAAGAGCCATTTATAGAGAAACTATAAATGAGTAACTCAGTTACACCCTGGAGCAAAAATTCCAAAGTAAGGCCCACTGACAGGGTGCTGAATTCTTGAGCTTGTCTGCCTTGCTTATAATGTCTAGTTATCTCTAGAGCCACCAGGGGCCCCACTATTTGAGGCACTGTTTGCTGCAGTAATGAGATGCTGCTGAGACATGCATTAAGTATACCCTTCGGAATGACCTCCAGACTCACTTTGAAATCTCTTAGCCATAAAAACTCATTTATATTTAATATTTCCTCATTTTGGTCAAGGTCTTTTCCAAATGCCTGGTTAGTTGTGCTTGGAAATAATCCCTTGGTGCCAGGGAGGCTGATACCCAACAGTCATGTCCCACACCAAAGAGACAGTAGTGCATGTATATGCTGAGTTTTACTTAGAAAGAATCCACATTTGAGCAACAAGGAGGCTTTCAGGAGGTAACTCTTAGGTAACATAAAATACTGGGCTAATTTCGAATTTCACAAGAAAACTATCATAAGTACTGTCATCAACATCAAGGACCTAGCATAATGGCCTGTCTTCCTTCACCAGGTATGTCCTGGTGGGATTCTTGCCATTCTATTAGAGAATGTAGCAGGAATCCCCAGGATGGGAAGTCAGTATTTTCTTTGCTTATTGTGTGGGTCTCCACCCACTGAGACATGCCCCATGAATACTTCAACATACATATATGTCTTAGAGGCATACCCCAGGTGTGCTGCTCCCCACATATTCATCCATCATAAACACTCCACAGCAGTAATCCTCCCCTGCCACTCTTGTGACCTTTCTCTGATCCTAAACTGCTCCAAAAAGGAAGTAAAAAAAAAAAACCAAATCAAATTAATAGGAAAGTAAAATAACAATAATTTTAAAAAATAATGAAAACATTTTAAAATGTGAATTAAATAAAAAACTTTTATACATTGTCTTTCAACACTGTAAGACTTGTTATCTTGTAGGTACAGTGGCAATTTCTTCTGTATGTTCCCCCAGTGTCTTATTTTTCTCACTTTAACTTCAAAGAAGCTTTAGGTTACTGATAAGTCACGTAGAAAATATAAGGGATTCCCATATACCCAATACCCTCCCACTTTTCCACTCTCCCCTATAAATAGCATTTTACATGTGGATGGTACATTTATTACAAGTGATGTATAAATATTGAGTCCTTGCTCCTAACCATGGTCAAGGGTTTACATTATGGTATACATTTTGAACCATACACTTTACAGATTCTGATGAAATTTAAAATGGCTTCTGTTTTTGCAAGATCATGAAGACCAATTCTAATTCCTTAAAAATGCCATATGTTCCACTACTCTATTCTTCCCCCTCCCTCCCCTCAGAACCTATGGTAACTGCAACATTTCAATTTTTGAAGAATAAGATTCATAGTTACACAATAATATTGAGGGCTTTTCACATTGGTCTGTTCCCTTTTATTAGGCACTGGCTATGTTCTCAAGGGATTCTTGTCCCTCTAATTGAGAACATAGCATGACTCCCATCTTGTTTATGGTGTGGGTCTCCATCCACTGATGTCATACACTACGACAAAATGAACTCATAAATTCCATTGAAACATGCCCCTGATATGCCCTATCCTGTATATCCCCACACACCCAATGCCACACACCCAATGCACTAACCCTCCCCTCCTGTATTTGCCAAAAGAATGTTCCCAACATACCATGGTCCTGTAAATCCCCCAAATTCACCTGCTCATTCTTCCAACCTTCCCCCCAGTTCCATGGATATTCCAACCAATACCCAAGCCTACTGCCCCTCACAGACCAGCACCACCAAACCCAATCACAGCACTGCACTACTCTCACACCTGTCCACTGCTAGACCATGTCATTCCAATTTATCATAGATTTTGCCCATATAGGCATCTACTCATCACCCTCTAATCCCTTTCTGTCTTCGTTAAACTATCTTCCAGACTCTAACTCTGTGAGTCTGCTCAATATGCTTAAGTCATATCAGCGAAGTCATGTAATATTTGTCCTTCAGTGATTGCATTACTTCACTCAACATAAGGTCTTTAAGATTCATTCATGGTATCCCATGCATTAATACTGCATTCCTTCTAACAGTTGAGTAATATTCCTTGTATGAAATACATCAGAGCTTGCTTATCCATTCAGCTCTGATGGACATTTAAGTTCCTTGCAACTTGTGGCAATAGTGAATAATGCCACAGTGAACATTGGTGTGCATTTATCTGTTCGTGTTCCTGCTTTCAACTCTTCTGGGTATATACCCAGTAGCGAGATTGGTGGATCATATGGCAGTTCTATAGTAAGCTTCCTAAGGAACAGCCTTACTGCCCTCCACAACTGCTGCACGATACTACATTCCCACCAACAGTGGATGAGTGTTCCCTTTCCTCCACATCCTCTCCAACACTGGTACTCTTGTTTTTTTAATAGTTGCCAGTCTATCTCATTGCAATTTTGATTTGCATTTCCCTAATGCTAGTAATGTTGAACATTTTTTCATGTGCTTTCTAGCCATTATATTTCTTTTTTGGAGAAGTGCCTATTCAAATTTTTTGCCCATTTTTAAAATGGGTTGTCTTTTTATTTTTGAGATGTAACATTTCTTTATATATACTGAATATTAGGTCCTTATCAGAAAGGTTACTCTATTAAGTCGGCCAAAGGGGTGCTGATGTAAAATACCAGAAATCTGTTGATTTTTATAAAGGTTATTTATTTGGGGAAGAAGCTTACAGTTAGCAGGCCATAAAGCGTAAGTTACTTCCCTCACCAAAGTCTGCTGCCATACATTGGAACAAGATGGTTGCTGATGTCTGCAAGATCCAGCCTTCCTCTTCCTCTTAAGGCTCTGTGGTACCAGCTTCTTCCAACATCAGCTGTAGGCTGGGGTAATTCTTCTCTCTCCTGGGGTTGTTTCTCTCCAGGCTCAGCTGCTCTGTTCTCTCTACAAGGTCATTTATAGACTATCAGGCTCTCTCTTCCTGAGGCCTCTGCCATGTCTATGGAGTCATCTTTATTCCTCTGTGTTCTTCTCCTGTGTGTTTACTTCCTGGAGTTCCAGCATCAATAAACTCCCCAACTAACTCCTCTGCTGTGTTGTTTCCTTGGTGGTTGGGACACAATGTACTACTGATATGGCCAATCAAAGCCTTAATCATTATTTAATCAAGTACAACTTAAACCTCTGAATTTAATACAATCTACTATGCCCAGAGGAACAGTCCAGTTTACAAACACAATCCAACATCTACTTTTGGAATTCATAAACAATGCCAAACTGCTTACAGTTACCAAATATTTTCTCCCATTGAGTAGACTGTATTTTCACCTTCTTGAAAAATTCCCTTGAAGCATAAAACTTTTTAATTTTGAGGAGGTCCCATTTATCTGTTTTCTCTTTCATTGTTCATGCTTTGGGTGTAAAGCATATGAAACCATTTCCTACTAAAATATCTTGTAGATACTTCTCTACATTGTCTTCTAGGAGGTTGATGGTCTTTGTTCTTCTGTTTAGATATTTGATGCACCTTCAGTTAATTTTGGTTTAGGGAGTGAGTAGTGATCCTCTCTCTCATTCTTTTGGATATGGATATCCAGTCCCACAAGCACTGTTTGTTGATGAGGCCATTCTCTCCCAGTTGAGTGGGCTTGGTGGCCTTGTCAAATATCAGTTAGCCATATATGTGAGTATCTATATCAGAACTCTCACTTCTGTTCCATTAATCAGTATGTCTAGCCTTATGCAAATACCATGCAGTTTTGACCACTATAGCTTTGTAGTATGTTTTAAAGACATGTAGTATAATTCTCCAATTTCATTTTATTTTATCAATATGTCTTTGGCTATTAGGAGCCATTCCCTTCCAAATAAATTTAATTGGTAGCTTTTCCAATTCAGTAAACAAATGGTGCTGTAATTTTTATTGTGATTGTGTTAAATCTGTAAATCAGTTTTGGTAGGAAAGACATCTTAATCATGTTGTCTTTGAACCCATGAACATGTATTATCCTTCCAATTAGTTAGGTCTTCTTTGATTTCTTTAGCAATGCTATGTAGTTTTCTGTGTGTAAGTTCTTTGTATCTTTAAGTTTATTCCTATATATTTGATTCTTTTAGTTGCCATTGTAAATGGATTTTTTCTTGCTTTCCTCTCAGATCACTCATTATTGTTTTATAGAAAGTCTACTGATTGTTGCATGTTGATCCTACATCCTGCCACTTTCTGAACTCAATTATTGGTTCTAGAAGCTTTGTTGTATATTTCTCAGGGCTTTCTATGTATAAAATCATGTCATTTGTGAATAGTGCATTTTTTTCTTCCTTTCCAACTTGTATGCCTTTCATATCTTTTTCTTGCCTAAGTGCTCAAGCAAGTACTTCTAACTCAACAATAAATAAAAGCTGTGACAGTGGGCATCCTTGTCTTGTTCCAAATCTTAGAGGAAAAGCCTTTATCATTTCACTATTGAATATGGTGTTAGCTATGGGTTTTACATATATTTCGTTTATCATGTTGAGGAAGTTTGTTTCTATTCCTATATTTGAAATATTTTTATCAAGGAAGGGGAAAGGAGGAATGGAGTGTGACTACTAATAGATATGGAATTTCTTTTTGGGTGATGAAAATGTTATAGGATGATGATGAACAAGTCTGTTAATATATGAAAAAGCACTGAATTTTATACTTGGAAGGGGTAAATTTTATGATAAGTGAACTCTATCTCAAAAAAGCTGTTATTTTTTAAAAAGTTAATAGAGACACCCTATATAAAACTAGAAAAAAGGGGAACTATTTAGGTACTATAGTTGGAATAATCTGGTTTTTAGTACTGAGGGTGCTTACCTGCCCTTATACCTGCACTTGTAGTCTGAAGGGTTGGAGGATTCCTAATGACTCCAGGATCTTAAGAAGGAATTTGTCTTGGCCCCTTGACTTTAAAACACAACCCACCACATCTGATGATTGATTCCAGCCCAGACCTTTATTATGAACACACATCACCATGACTTTCAAATTCTCAAAGCATTAAGTGCCCTTTGTGCTTCTACCCATGACACAGAGCCAGGCCCTGAGACCTGCAGAGGATACTGGTGAGTCACCCGGTCAAAGAGCAGTGCTTCATGCCAGGTGCTGGCAAACCTACATAAGGGAGATATATAACCAGATGAATACATGCACAATTAAGATTAAATATTCATGATGTATGCAAGAAAAGAGTAAACACATTCAGAGGGCAGGACAGGATAGCTTGAGGGAATGTCATGGCTGTGTGAGAATCAGTTTCCTAGACAGGAAATCCGCTCCTCTCTAATCCTCTGGAAGAACAAAGGGAAGGCAAGGACAAGTCCAAGCATCAGGGATGTGGCTGTTAGGATCAGTTGAAGGAACCCTTCATTCAAAGGCTTCATGAAGGCTTAGAGGAGCAAAGAAGTGAGGTAAGGTCCTGAAAGGACAGGAGGAAAACACACACTCGGAGGCGGCAAGGGACTGCACACAAATGGGGCCAGGAGGAGAGCAGCTTTATGGGAAGGAAGGGAGGGACCACGCTCTGCTAAGTACTTTCCTATTCAATCTCATTTAAAATGCACAACCTCCATATGAGGGAAATTCTATTATTTTCTTAATTTATGGATAAGCAAACAAAATCCCAAAGTACAGAGGTTCTGTGTATGGCCATGAAAAAGTCTTGGGATGGATGGTGGTGACTGTAAGACTGTAATTACTACCAATGAAGGTTATGCCTAAAAATGGTTAAAATGGATAAATTTTTGTTTTATATATATTACCATGATTTAAAAAAAAAAAAAAAAGAAGCCCAGCAAGGCTGAATAACTTGTCTAAGATCACACAGCTAAGAAAGTCACACTCTTGCCCCGACCTAAATAAGTCCATTGTTCTAACTCTTACTCAATAATAGCCCCTCTCAGAAAACAAAGTCACAAGGTCCTAGAAAGCACCAATGCTCAGCACCTACCACAGCCCTAAACTGAGAGGATGGTTCAACACATCTTTGATTGCTCTCAGGTGGCAGGGAAATATGAACAACCTATGAACAATCCCTTAAATAGTTAAGGCAACAGGTGACAGGTTGTAGGCAAGAGGAATAAGGCAGCCAAAGATGAAACTTGTATTTCTACCTGCAGGTACCAAGCACAACTCATGCCCATCAGGCCATAAAAGAGAACAATTATTTACAGAACACCAGTGGCTCACTTGGCGCCTTCCAAGAAGATCCTGTGGAGGCGTAGATAAGTCTTCATTAGTCCTCCAAAGGAACTAATCCCCTTTAATTAGGGTTCTTACTTGGAAAAGCATTCCAAATGAGGTGAGAGGTCAAGGCTTCACAAATTGACCTCTTCTTCTGTTGGCCAATCCATAATTACAGTCAACTATGCCAGTTTCCTTCTCATGAACAGAGAAGCACAATGTTGTCAGAGCTGGCAGGGACCTTGGAGATAAGCTTGGCACTTCACTTTCAAAGAGGAGACCCTGGGGCAAAGGGCCTGGTGCAGGGCTACACAGCCAGTGTGTGAGACTGAAGAAGACTGCCTCTCCAGGCCTAGCCCCTGCTAGTGTACTATTCTGAGCCCATCCTTTAAAGCTCTAAATGGGGCTATTAATATGGCTTGTGCCTGGACCCTTTTAAAAAAACCGTTTTTACCAGTTCAGGAACTGGATCTGTATGATTTGTTTAAGAAGTCCAAACCTTCACAAAAAGGAAATCAACCTAACTGAAGTGCAGTTTCAGGTTTCTCCTCTAGATTCTGCTTCTCTCTGATTTCATAAACTATGTGCTTTACCCACATTTCTTTTCCACCAGTTGACAAGCTCATCAGGAAGCAAGGACAAGCTATGCTCAGCAAGAACATCAAGCGGCCATCCATGCCTCCCTTACCCTGGAGTCAGGCTACATCAGAGCCAGCAAGCACCATGTGGTTTGGTGGGTGCTGATGACTTAGGACTCTGCAGAACCTGCCCTGGTCAGAGGGCCAAAGACACCCACCTGCACATAGTGTGTGGGCATGAGGAAGAAGCAGCAGCCATGTGTGGATCCAGCTCTAATGACTGAAACAGTCCCAACCATGAAAATCAGCATGGATGTACAAGGACTTAAAGGCTTCTGTGGATCCATGGTTCTGAAACTCTCCATAGTCAACTATAAAAGGGAGAAGTTGGGGTAAGGCACAAGGCTAATGCCAGTCCAAAGGGCACATGTGTTGAACTAAGAAAAGGCTCCCTCCTTCTGGGCAACCACAGTCCCACATCAGGGCAATCAGCTTTTCCAACTGAGGGACATCTGGATTTCTGCCCCTATTCATCCCCTTAATCAGATGCCCTTGTGCGGCAAACATCTAGCACAACTTTAACAGGGTAGCCCTGCTAAGAGGAAGGAGGAGGAAAACAAAGCTCTTAACATGGTATTTCTTAAAACTCAGGCCGCAACCCATTGGTGGGCCATAAAATTATTTGAGAGGGTTGAGAGTGTTTTTAATATATTAGGAAATATAAGAAATCTAAAGTGTCTCATACTTAATTTTTATATGCATATATACATACACATCTGTATGCATGTGTACTGGGTTGACATGTAAAATGCATTTCCTAGTATTTGAAAGTCACTGACTTAACAAGGCATAAGATGCAATGTGAAGCGAATTTGGAGGCTTGCTTTTGGCTTTATTCCACACTGCCCTGTGAGAAGCACTAAGGTATAAGAGAATTAGCATACATTTTGAAATCAGACTCAAGATCATATGCACCACTAAGTTTGGACCTTAGGCAAGCCTTTTATGTTTTCTGATCCTCAGGTTCCTGATCTGTAGATAGGTCTGATAATATCTATTTGAGAGGGTTGATGTAGTAAGTGCCAGGTTTTCAGATCCCTCTCTCCTTTTGACTCTGGAGAGGGGCTGATCCCCAGCAGATACCAGCCATGCAAGGTGCACATTTAGCTGTCAAGGAGGGTTATCAATGCCAGGAGCCATAAGTGCTAAGGAGAGCCAGTGTCCTGTAGTAAATGTTAAATAACTTTCTCCATACGAGTAGTTCTGTCTTCCTGGAAGAGTACTTCCCACAGCATGCTTGAGCTAAAATTATAGCTTGGTCCAGCTAATTAAATAATTTAAGTGAAAATGCTACATGTAAACTGGTTTTGAAAAAGAGAAGTTTGGTAATATGGACAGTTAGAATTTGGTCTTTTGTTTAAGGTAAAATATTAGATTGCTACTTTGATACTGCTGGGCACTCAGCAAATAAAGTATTAGGCCTTCCAATGACAAAAATGGAGAGCTAAAATCAATCTTTTAGGTCACATAGGTCAAGCCTCTCATCTGCCAGATGAGGAAATAGGGGCCTTGGGAGTTGCAGACTTCCCCAAGGTCAAGTGGCCAGAGAATGCATGGACTGGGAGTCTTGTCTACTAATTCCTCATCACTAGGCAAACTTTTCTAGAATAATCCACCCACTGAAAGAAAAAAAAAGAACTGAAAAACTTCTAGAATTTATTTAGGTGTGTTACTATGAGGAAAACTAAAGTTATTGATTCTCAGCATCTATTTGTAGCAGATCTTTGCTTTAGTCATCACAGAAAACTTTAAAAATGATACTAAGTATGCACAGGAAACTCGCAATCCATAAAAGAAAATTTTAATTCTCAATAAACATATTTTTCGAAACTCAACTTCCCAACGAATCAACAAAATGCAAACTAAAGCAATGAAATGCCATGTTTCACCTATGACATTGGCAAAGACCAAAAATCATTATAGTCAATGGTATCAAGTATGTAGAAATGTGGCAGAAAGTTTACAAAGCTCATAAACTTTAATCCATAATTCCTACTTCTAAGAAATCAGAAGATTCATGTGTAAAACTATTTCTTGTAACATATTTTCAGCAATAAAACATTGGACTGAAAATGGCTTTATGTATTATAATACTAGACAGTAAATAACATCTTAGAAAAACATTAGTGATGTGGAAAAATGCTTATGTCAAGGTAAAAAATCAAAACAGTAAAATTGTGTATTCCCTATATGTCAAGGCACCATTTATATTGTACATATTCAATATAACCTCAATTTATTTAAATATGTGTCTGTGTATGTGTGAGAGAGAACAAGAGAAAGTTGTCAAGAATATATGAAGAAATGTGCATGGTTACCTTTGGACAATGCAGTGGAGGGATTATAGACCATTTTAATTTTCTTTTTTATGTATTTGTGTTTTTTATGATCCTATAAGATGAACATATATTACTTTCAGTATGCAGGAACAATATTATTTAAAAGGTGTATCTAAATCTAAAGTGACCTTTATCATACTTCCTCAAAGAATTGCCTCAGACTTGAGTGGACTAAAAAAATTGCTGTTTGTAGGATTTTTGTTGTTGAAGAACACTCCTATGACTGTCTGCTTGTATTAAGCATTATGAGAGAAAACAATTAAGATTCCCTATTATATGCATTATCTTTTGCCAAATCCTGAAATATATTTCTGGCAATATGATGGTTTAAGCATATTCAGAGAATATTGCACACCAAATTGCTAGATATTATATTTTAAATCCCCAACTATGTTAGTGAAGATAAGGATTTCTTAGAAACCAGAACATCAAGGAAGCTCCAGTCCAGAGGTGTCTGCATTGCTTTGCCGTTCCTCAGTAGCTGAGACATGAGGTGTTCAGAAGCTAGAGACTTGAGGCCTGAACAGGGGAGTCAGTTTAGAGACTCCTGTCCTCACAGGAAGATGAAAATCCTGAAAGGCTGACACTGTGAGTGGGGTGATAAGGAAAACATTCTGCCTAGCAAAAGGAAACAGAGGGATGGGAGAGAGGGAGAGAGGGAGGGAGGGAGGAAAGAAGAGAGGGGAGAAGGAAGGGAGGGAGGGAAGGAGGGATGTAGGAGTCTCCCACAAGAACTCCTAACCACCTTCATTCCCACATCATTTAGGGTGGAATGGCTCTGGGCTGGTAGTACCCCCAGGCACCTGACAAGCAGACACAATCCTCTCTGGAGGAATGTACTTTAAACCCAGGCCTTAATAAAATCCCACAAGCAAAGTTCCAGGGAACATGCATTCAAAGGTTTTAATAAAAAATTACTAAATATACAAGGAAAAAAATTCATATGACTGAGAATCAATAAATGGTACAACCAGAGTTGTAAGGATATTAATAATTACATGATCAGATATGAAGTACAAAATATATTTAACATATTTAAAGGAATTAAAAAAGAATTAAAAGAATGAAGAAATACAGAACAATGAAAACCTTGGAATATTTGAAAAACAGTTTAAAAGACCTTTTTTTAAAAAATGGTGTTACAAAATATCAACGTAGAAATTAAAACCTAAACTTAAAACCATAGACAATGGGGGAAAGGTGTCTGAATTAAAATGTTCTAAAATCCTTAGGATGGTCAACATTTATTATATTGAATTAAATATAAATGTTAAATTAAAATTTTCTAGGGAAAGCATAAAAAATAGAAATAGGGAAAAACAAATTTAAGAAAAGAATTCAATCCAAAAAAGAAATTTAAAAATTTAAGAAAAAAAATTGAAAATTTATATGCAAACAAAAACCTGCATATGAATGTTTATAGAAGCTCTATTCATAATTGCCCAAAATTGGAAGCAACCACAGTGCCCTTCCACAGGTGAATGGATAAACAGCCTCTGGCAAATCCATACAATGGAATATTATTCAGTGATAAGAAAGAAATGTACAATCAAGACATGATAAAACATGGAGGAAACTTACATGCATATTGGTATGTAAAAGAAAGTCTGAATGAGTACAAACTGTATGACTCCAACTATATCATACTGTGGAAAAGGTAGGACTACAGAGGTAGTAAAAAGATCAGTGGTTGCAATGGGTTCAATGGGAGTGATGACTATGGAGAGCATAGGGCATTTTGGGAGCAGTGAAACTATTCTGTAGGAGACCACATTGGTAGATACATGATATTAAGTATTTGTCAAAACTTATAAATCTGTATAAGGAGGGAATCCTAATGAAAACTATGGAGTTAGTTACTAAAAATGTATCAATATTGATTATTAATTATAAGAAATTTACCACACTAAGCAAGATATTACTAACAGAGAAACTGTATATGCATGTATGGGCAGGCAAGGGAATATGGGAAGTCTAATTTCTATGCAATTTTTCTGTAAACTTAATACTGTTCTCTAATATAGAACACTTTTGGGGTCACAAAACAAGTCTCAATAATTTCAAAAAGCTGAAATTATAAAAAGCATCTTCTCTGATCATACTGGAATGAAGCTGGAAATCAAGAACCAGCAGAGAATCATAAAATCCACAAATATATGGAAGTTAACACTTAAACAATCAGTGGGTCAAAGAAGAAATTATAAGGAAAATCAGTAAATACCTTGAGACTAATAAAAACAAGAAAACAACATACCAAAACTTATGGGACATAATTAAGACAGTGCTCAGAGGGAAAATTATAACCCTAAATGGTAACATTAAAAGAGAAGAAAGCTAAAATCAAAACCTAATGGCCCACCTGGAGGAACCGGAAAAAGAACAGCAAACTAAAACCAAACAGAAGGATAGAAATAACAAAGATTAGACCAGAAAGAAATGAAATTGACAATATAAAAACTAATAGAGAGGGAAGTGGCTGTGGCTCAACTGAATGGGCTTCCATCTACCATATGGGAGACCCAGGATTCATGTCCCAGGGCCTCCTTGAGAAGGCAAGCTGGCCTGCATCTGCGGAGAGCTGATGGCCCACACCCACGGGGAGCTGATGGCCCATGCCCGTAGAGAGCTGGCACAGCAAGCTGACGCAACAAAGGGAGACAATCAGACAAGCAGAAGAACGTGCAGCAAATGGACACAGAGAGCAGACAGCAAACAAGCCATAAGGAGTGGGGGGATAAATAAAATATATATATATGTATATATTTGTAACACTAAGAAAATTTTAAAAACAAAACTAATAGAGAGCATTAACAAAACTAAAAGTTGGTTCTATGAAAAGATGAATAAAGTTGAAAAAGCTTTAGATAGAATGATGAGGGAAAAAAGATGCAAATAAATAAAATGAGAAGTAAGGGGTGACATTACTATTGGTGTCACAAAAATAAAAATGGGGGAAACGGACTTGGCCCAGTGGTTAGGGTGTCTGTCTACCACATGGGAGGTCCGCGGTTCAAACCCCGGGCCTCCTTGACCCGTGTGGAGCTGGCCCATGCACAGTGCTGATGCGCACAAGGAGTGCTGCACCACGCAGGGGTGTCCCCCGCGTAGGGGAGCCCCATGCGCAAGGAGTGTGCCCCGTAGGGAGAGCTGCCCAGTGCAAAGGAAAGTGCAGCCTGCCCAGGAATGGCACCGCCCACACTTCCCATGCCGCTGACGACAACAGAAGCGGACAAAGAAACAAGACGCAGTGAATAGACACAGAGAACAGACAACCGGGGGGAGGGGAGGGGAATGAAATAAATAAATAAATCTTAAAAAAAAATAAAATAAAATAAAATAAAAATGGATCATAAGAGGATATTTTGAAAAACTGTATAACAAATTAGACAACTTAGATGAAATGGACAAATACCCAGAAATGCACAAACAACCTACACTGACTCTAGGAGAAAGATCTCAAAAGATCAATTACAAATAAAGAGACTGAGTCAGTCATCAAACCTCCTAACAAAGAAAAGCCCAGGACCAGACAGCTTCACAGGGGAATTCTACCAATCATTCCAAGAAGAAGTAATCCCCCTTACTTCTTAAGCCCATTAAGCTCAAACTCTTCCACAAAATTTAAAAGGAGGGAACCTAACTTATATTATGAGGCCAACATCACCCTAATTTCAAAGCCAGATAAAGATACTACAAGAAAAGAAATTTACAGACCACCTTCCCTTATGAATGTAGATGCAAACATCCTCAACAAAATATCATCAAAGTAAATCAAACAGCATATTGAAAGAATTATACACCATGGACAAGTGGGATTTATCACTGGTATGGGTGAACAAAAGAAAATCAATTAATGTAATAAACTACATTAACAGAACAAAGATAAAAACATGTGATCTCTTTTATAGATGTAGAAAAGACTCATGACAAAATCCAGCATCATTTCTTAATAAAAACACTTAGTAAAACAGGAATAGAAGGAAACTTCCTCAGCAAGACAAAGGGCATATAGGAAAAATCCACTGCTAACATCATTCCCAGTGGTGAAAGACTAAAATCCTTCACTCTCAGATCTGCAACAAGACAAGGATGTCCACTGTCACTACTGTTACTCAGCATTGTGCTGAAAGGTCTAACAAGTACATTTAGGCAAGAAAAATAGATAAAAAGCATCCAAATTGGAGAAGTAAATCTTTCATTCTTTACAGATGACATGATCCTATATGTAGAAAGTCCCAACATATCAATAAGGCTACTAGAGGTAATAAATGAGTACAATAAAGTGTTGGGGAACAAGATCAACACTCAAAAGTCAGCAGTGTGTCTATACACTAGCAATAAGCAAGCTGAGGAGGAAATCAAGAAAAAAAAATCCATTTACAATAGCAACTAGAAGACTCAAATATCTAGGAAGAAAATTAAGCAGGGATGTAAGGGAACTTTATGCAGAAAACAACAAAATATTGCTAAAAGTATTCAAAGAAGATCTAAATAAATGAAAGATCATTCCATGCTCATGGATTGGAAGACTAAATAGCATTAAGATACCAATTCTACCCAAAATGATTTACAGATTCAATACAATCCCAATCAAAATTCCAAGTTTACTTTGTAGAAAAAGAGAGGCCAATTATCAAATTTTATTTGGAAGGATAAGGCCCCCAAATAGCCAAAACCATATTGAAAAAGAGCAAAGTTGGAAAACACACATTTCCTGACCTTGAAACTTAATTACAATAATGCAGGGGTCAAAAGAGTATGGTACTGACACAAGGATAGATTTATAAACCAAAAGAATCAAGTGGAGAGTTCAGAAATAGGTTCTTATCTCTATGGCCAATTGATTTTGGACAAGGAAGCCAAGTACACTCCATTGAGAAAGAAGTCTCTTCAAACAGTTGGTGTTGGGAGAACTGGATATCCATATGCAAAAGAATGAAAGAGATCCCTATCTCACACCATATACAAAAATTAATTCAAAATAGATTAAAGGCCTAAATGTAAGAACCAGGACTATAAAACTCCTAGAACCATCTTCAGGATCTTGTGTTAAACAATGGTTTTTAGACTTTATACTCAAAGCACAAGCACCAAAGGGGGGAAAAAAGATAAATGGGAACACATCAAAATTTAAAACTTTTGTGCATCAAAACATTTTATCATGAAAGTGAAAAGACAACCTACTGAATGGGTGGAAATATTTGGAAACCACATATCCTATGAGGCTTTATTTATTTGTTAGTTGGTTATTTTTAGGAGGTTCCAGGGATTAAACTTGGGACCTTGTATATGGGAAGCAGACCCTCAACCAAAGAGCTACACCCACTCCCCTATAAGGGTTTAACATCCAGAAAATATAAACAAATCCTACAACTCAGCCAATAAAAGGCAAACAACCCAATCAAAAAATGGCTTGAATATACATTTCTTCAATGATACACAAATGGCCAAAAAGCACATGGAAAGATGCTCAACATAATTAGGTATTAGGGAAATTAAAGTCAAAACGATGAGATACTGTTTCACACTCACTAGAAAGGTTACTACATTTAAAAAAGGAGAAAATTACACATGTTGGCAAGAATGTGGAGAAATAAGAAGACATATGTATGCTGGTAAAATGGTGCAGGCACTGTGGAAGACAGTTTGGCATTTCTGCAGAAAGCTTGGTACAAAATTAACATTGACCTGGCAATCCCACACAGGGTATATATGCAAAGAATTGAAAACAGGAAAGCAAACAAATATTTGCAAACTGATGTTTACAGAGGCATTTTTCACAATTGCCAAAAGATGGGAGCAACCCAAGTTCCCACCAACCAATGAATGGATAAATAAAATGTGGTATATATATACAATGAATATTACTCAGCATTAAAAAGGATTGAAGAGGAGGCGGGGCAAGATGGCATCTGAGTGAGTGCACCTTACAGCCTCTCCTGCAAAGAAGCGGCCAAGTGGGGTTGGAGTCTGGCCAGAGTGGGTTGTTTTGGGGGCTTGCAAGGCAGGAGGTGTATGGACTTAGATTTGGAGAGAATGTGACAGAAGTAGTGCTTGCTAAACGGAGAATTGCAGGATACAAGCACAGAGGTCAGAAGCTGTGGAGAGGTGGGACCCTTCCTCCTAGGGCTCGCTGCCACAGTGTTCCCTGAGAACTGTCAGTTGTGTGGAGGCATTCCCGGGCCCTGTGATCCCCAGATGCATGGTCCCCAGGTCAGTGTCCCCTAAGCCCCCATAGCCTGCAGTCCACACACCTACACACCCTGAATCTGCAGTGTCCTGGACTTCCCTTTCCTGAGTCCAGAGCTCCTAGAGGTCCGGGATTGCCCTAGCCCTCCGGTTTTGGACTGACTCCATGAGTGGGAGGGATTCAGTGGGAGGTGCAGCAGAGGGGCAGGCAAGAGTGGGTTCAATTTTCTGGTCACCTCCTCACCTTTTTAAAAAAATTTTGTGCTTGGAGGAGCATACCAACTGTCTTGGGAGAGCCTTGGAAGAAAGGAGTGGTGAATCTGCTGAGAAAGAAAAATTTACCTAAATACCCTGGGATAGGAAAATTTGTCTGGGAGAAGGTGGAGTCAGAAAATCAACTAGCCCTCTGGTAGCACACCTAAGGGAAAGGGACTGTAGGAGGTGCTTTCAAAGCTTTCAAAAGCATATTTGGGGTTCCTGCAGAGGTGTGGGTGCTCTCTCCCTGGAAATTAAGAGTCATTGTTTTCTGTGCTGAGCTGGTTCAACAAGGATGCACTTGAATCTCCTACTGGATCTCTCAGGTATCTTTCCTGCTGCCCTGGGAGAGAGAGAAATGAGGAAGGGAGAAAGGGGGAACATCAGATTCCTAAGCGTTTCATTTAACTGCAAAGAGGATTCTTGCTTGAAACTTTGTCTGGTATTTTGTTGGTTTGTCTTCTTGTTTTTCCTTCCTATTTACCTCCCAAGGCCTTTTTTCTTTCTTTTTTCTTTCTCTTTCTTTTTCTTGCTTGCTTCCACCTCCTTTGCCCCCCCCCCTTTTTTTCTTTCTTTCTCTTCTTTTTTATTTTTTTTATATTAGATGCTGCAGGGAGTGCTTCACATTTGCTGTATTTCCTCATCCTCCATTTCCTCTTTTCTCTGTGTATTGATTTTGGCCACCAACATTATCCCCTCTACAACTTTCGATCCTCCATCATTTATTGTTTCTCTTGCATTACACCTCTTTCTTTGCCCCCCTATTTTTCTGACTTTTTATTTCTAATCCTTTGTTCTGTTTTCTGTCTTATATTCACTCTTTATATTATTGTCCTTTCTTTTCTCTTTCCTTCTTTCCTGAACACACTGGACTTTTAATTCACACTATAATCCTCCCCATATTCAGTTTACTGTCTCATACTTACTCTACTTTTCTTACTGCTATGTCTGTGTAGCTTATGGGAGTCTAATATCCATTGTCCTACATCTCACATGGTTCCTCAGTTAATATTTACTATCAATACTACTATTATTAATTTCCTTTTCTTACTCCTTTTCTTTCTCTGGCCCTAATATTTTCCTTCAAGTGCATTTAGCCAATGACAAGGAAATAGAATAAGAACAAAGTGACAAATATAAGACTTAACACGCATGCAAAAACAACTAATTAAACCCCAAACTACATAAGAAGCTAAGCAACTGATTAAACCCATCAAGATAAATGATAACCAGAGAGCAACAAAAAACTACAAATTAAACAAATAATCAGGAAAACATGCCCCAATTCAATGAACTAAAAACCAAGAAGAGAAGCAGAACATCGAACAAGTAATTAAGGCTCTCTACACATATATTTGATAAAGTGAAGGAAGAGATTAAGAATATGAAGAAAACACTTGGAGAGAATACAGAAGAAATTGTAATCATACACAAAAAGATAATGGATAGAATGGTGATGAACAGCACAATTCAAGAAATCAAAAATATACACTCAGCAAATAACAGCAGACACAAAGAGGCAGAGGAAAGAATTAGTGATGTGGAAGACAGTACATCTGAAAACTAACAGATAGTAGAACTATCGATAAAAATAGAAAAAATCCAGCAGGGACTTAGGGACCTGAATGACAATACAAAACACACAAACATGTGCATTATAGGCATCCCAGAAGGAGAAGAGAAGGGAAAGGGGAGAGAAGGGATGATGGAGGAAATAATGGCTGAAAACTTCCCAAACCTATTGAGGGAGATGGATGTACATGTCCAGGAAGCACAATGCACCCCAATCAGCATAAACCAACAGGCCTACCCCAAGACATATACTTGTCAAATTATCCAATGCTCAAGACAAAGAGAAAGTACTAAAAGCAGCAAGAGAAAAGAGAAAAATCAAATATAAAGGAGGCTCCATCAGATTAAGTGCTGATTTCTCATCTGAAACCATGGAGGCAAGAAGGTAGTGGTATGACATAGTCAAGGTACTAAAAGAAAAAAATTGTCAACCAAGAATACTCTATCCAGCAAAGTTAGCATTCACAAATGATGGAGAGTTCAAAATATTCAGAGATAAACAGAAACTAAGAGAGTATGCCAACAAGAACCCTGACCTTCAAGAAATACTAAAGGGAGTTCTGCAGGAAGAAAGAAAAAAACAAAAGAGACAGAGTTGGAGGACAGTGTAAGAGCAACTAAAAGGACAAAAACAGGAAAAAAATATGGCAAACACAAATCCAAAGAAAATATGGCTAATATAAGTAATTCCTTGAAATTAATAACACTGAATGTCAATGGATTATACTCCCTTGTCAAGACTCAAACTGGAAGATTGGATAAGGAAATATGACCATCTATATGGTGTCTACAAGAAACACATCTTAGACCCAGGAATTCAAGAAGGTTGAAAGTGAATGGCTGGAAAACAATCTTACAAGCAAACAATAACCAAAAAAGGGCGGGAGTAGCTATATTAATATCAGATAAAATAGACTTTAAATTCAAAACAATTGTGAGAGACAGAGATGGACACTACATATTAGTGAAATGGATAATCTTTCAAGAAGAAAGAATAATCATAAACATTTATGCTGTGTCCTCAAATATGTGAGGCAAACAGTGGAAAAACTAAGTGAAGGAATAGCTGCCTCTACAATTATAGTGGGGGACTTTAATACACCACTATCAACTTTGGACAGAATATCTCAAAAGAGAATCAGTAAAGAAACAAGGACTTTGAACAATATATTAGAAAAGCTGGACCTAATAGACATATACAGAATATTACACCCAAATAGAGCAGGATACACATTTTTTTCAGGTGCACATGGATCTTTCTCAAAGAGAGACCACATGCTAGGCCAGAAAAATTCTCAGTGAACCCAAGAAAGATTGAAATCATACAAAATAATTTCTCTGACCACAATAGAATGAAGCTGGAAATCTGCAAGTGCCAGAAACCCAGATTTGGCATCAAGATTGGGAAGTTAAACAATACCTCTTAGAAAAACAGTGGGTCAAGGAGGAAATCTCAAAAGAAATAAATAACTACCTTGAAACAAATGAAAATGATGATACAACATATCCAAACTTATGGGATGCTGCAAAAGCAGTACTGAGAGGGAAATTTATAGCCATAAATTCGGACATCAAAAAAGAAGGAGCTAAAATTGAAGAACTACTGCACACTTGGAGAAATTAGTATTAAAAAAAAAAAAAAACTAAACCCAAAGGAAGACAAAAGAAAGACTTAATAAAGATCGGAGCAGAACTAAATGAAATAGAAAATAAGAAGGCACTTGAAAAAATAAAAAATAAAACCAAGAGCTGGTTCTTTGAGAAGATCAATAAAATTGATAAACCCTTAGCAAGACTAACAAAGAAAAAAAGAGAGAAGATGTAAATACTCAAAATAAGAAATGAGAAAGGAGATATCACCACTGACCCCAGAGAAATAAAGACTATTGTAAGAGGATACTTTGAAAAACTATATTCCAACAAGAAGGACAATTTAGAGGAAATGGACAAATTCCTAGAAACACATAAGCAGCCTACATTGATGAAAGAAGAAATTGATGATCTCAACAAACCAATCACAAGTAAAGTGATAGAATCAGTCATTAAAAACCTCCCAACTAAGAAGAGCCCTGGGCCAGAAGGCTTCACAGGCTAATTTTATCAAACATTTGGGAAAGAACTAACACCAATCTTCCTCAAACTCTTCCAAAAATCTCAAACAGAAGGAACATTGCCTAACTCATTCTATGATGCCAACATTACTCGAGTATCAAAACCAAACAAAGAGACTGCAAGAAAGGAAAATTACGGACCAATCTATCTCATGATCATAGTTGTGAAAATCCTCAAAAAAGTACTTGCTAATCATAGTCAACAACACATTAAATAAATTATACACCATGACCAAGTGGGATTCATTCTGGGTGTGCAAGGATGGTTCAACATAAGAAAATCAATTAATGTAATACAGCACACAAACAGATTGAAGGAAAAAAAATCACATGATCATACCTATAGATGCAGAAAAAGCATTATCAAAATACAGTATCCTTTCTCGATAAAAACACTGCAAAAGGGAAACGGACTTGGCCCAGTGGTTAGGGTGCCCGTCTACCACATGGGAGGCCCGCGGTTCAAACCCCGGGCCTCCTTGACCCGTGTGGAGCAGGCCCATGCGCAGTGCTGATGCGCAAGGAGTGCCGCCCCACGCAGGGGTGTCTCCGCGTAGGGGAGCCCCACACGCAAGGAGTGCACCCCTAAAGGAGAGCCGCCCAGCGTGAAAGAAAGTGCAGCCTGCCCAGGAATGGTGCCACCCACACTTCCCCTGCCGCTGATGACAACAGAAGCGGACAAAGAAACAAGACGCAGCAAAAAGACACAGAGAACAGACAACTGAGGGGAGGGGGGGAATTGAATAAATAAATAAATCTTTAAAAAAAAAATTTAAGTTTACAAAAGAATGCTCTGGTGACAGAAGAAACTGTGTTTCTTAAACATTTAGATATTATTTTCAGTTAAAGATTAAAAAACCACAAAATTTTAGACATATTAAAAATAGGTGAATCAGTAAATTTAACTCAACGCCTAATGCAGTGAAAGGTCCCCTAACAAGTCAGCTATTTCGAGACACCAATGTGCATTTCAAAATCAATATGCAAGGTGCAGCAATAACTTTGTCCAAAAAATCTATCAAAAATAGCTCCAACACTGGATCTCTAGTAGATTAGATATGGAACGGAGAATCTTCATTCTCTACCCACAGGGAGATGGGTAAAATGTCGGGACAGGGAAGCGGATAATCAGATTACTTTTTAAATCGTTTTTCTTTGAAAACACAGATTTTTAAAATTCCATTTTGGAGCCACGCGCTGAGATCATCTCAGGTGTAAAATAATCTGATTAAACACACGCCCGGGAAACACTGAGATTGAGGGAGCTCAGCTTTGCAGAGCAGAGCAAGCGCATCAGCACAGGAGAAGCCAGGCTGCGCTGCTGCTCAGAGCTGACCCGCCCCTGATGTCCCCGCCGCAGCAGAGGCCGCGCTGAGCACCCACAACCAGCGCCTCCCCGGCCCCGGATCCTCACCACGCCCGGCGGCAGAAGGACCCACACGGCTGCGGGGACCGCCCAGCTCCCGCCCACCCCCGCGCCCTGGGGCTGCCTCCCCGGGGAAGTGCCCCCAGCTGCGCCCTAATCTGCCCTGTAGGCCCCCAGCTTTCCCTGGTTGGATAAAGGAAAATAAAGGACAGACGCCCTACTCGGGAGCCGGAGCCGGGATCTG
Source organism: Dasypus novemcinctus (assembly GCF_030445035.2). Taxonomy (NCBI): domain Eukaryota; kingdom Metazoa; phylum Chordata; class Mammalia; order Cingulata; family Dasypodidae; genus Dasypus; species Dasypus novemcinctus. Next base: position 7,245,077 of record NC_080694.1, on the reverse strand, counting down.
GGAGGCGGCTTGGGAAAGGCTGGGTCTGCGTCTCCCCGGGTCGCTGCGGGTGGTGGGAAAGGGGCGGTGACCTCTGCGAGTCTCCTCCGACGGCAGGACCTGCCCCGCGCCCCCACCAGCGGCCTAAAGGAAGGCTGGCTGGAGGGAGAGGCGGGGGCTGGAAACCCGCCCAGAGCGGAGAGAGGCAGCTGCGCGCCAAACAGGCCTGGGGGCGCAGAGCCACGGAGGAGCCACCTGTGCGCCTGCGCCAGGAGGGGGTGTACGCAAAGGGGCCCAGGGACTGCGACCACCAGGCCACCTGGCCTGGCAAGGGAGGGAGCCGTGGCTGCCTGCGGGAGTAATGTCCCATGCTGGGGGAAGATAATGCATTTACATGCTGAGTTTGGCTTAGAGAGTGGCCACGTTTGAGCAACACGGAGACGGTCAAGAGATAACTCTTAGGCACCTGCAGCTCTAGGCCTAGTCCCATCAGGCACCCAGGGCATAAGCATAGTCATCACTATCAAGGGCTCATCACTGGACCATCCTTCTTCACTGTTCTTTGCCCTTGCACTTGGGGGATTGTTGCTGTTCCATTGGGGAACGTGATAGAGCTCCCTCAGTTGTCATTTGTAACTGTAACTGATATGAAAATACCCAAGATATATCTGAATATTTTTATGTACCCTATATACATGCCCTAGAGAACTCCTTTCTAACCATGTGTCCCCCATCAATAACACCCCACACCAGTGTTCCTCCCCTGCCATAGTTGAACCTCTCTGTGGTCCAAAACTTCTTCAAAAATGAAGCCTAATATATTGCCAAATTCAACTATTAGGAAAACGAAAAATAGTGATGGGTTTAAAGATTAGAAATAGAATACATACTAATTTAGGAAAACTAAAATAAAGTAAGAATAAATTGGGTTATTTAAAAAATGAAAAATATTATAAAACTTTGTTTTTGGCATTTGGCCTTTCATCACTGCAATAGGTGTTTCCCTATATGGACAGTGGCAAGACAATTTCTTTCCTTCTTCCTGTGTCTACATCCTTTTTCTTTCTTCTGATTTTTCATTTTGTCTTCTCACAGAAGTTTTAGATCACTGTAATTCAGATATGCAATATAGGGGACACCCATATAGCCAGCATCAAACCCTTTACCCCTTCCCCAGCAATGATCTTTTTACATGTTCATGTTATATTTGCTGCAGCTGATGTACAGATATTGAGGGATAGCTTTCAAACATGGTTCCGTTTTGGTTCACATTATGGTTTATGTTTTAGACTATAATTTTCTAAATTTTTAGTTACATTATGTTTTACATTATGGTTTACATTTTAACCTATAGACTTTTATACATTTTTTGTGTAATTTAACATGTCCTATTCATCATTGCATGATCCTGTGGAACACTTCCATTACCCCCCAGTTACCCTGATTCCATTATTCTATACCTCTCTCCCCTCCCCTCAGGGCCCACAGTGACAATCAATGTTCAAAATTGAAGGACCATATTCACAGAAACATGCAACAGTGCTGATGGCTTGACATACTTGACTGCCCTAACCCATTGGGAGCCACCAATTCTCTCGAGAGTCACAATCCCTCTGTTTGAGAACATCTGGCCCCCCCAGGTTGTGGGTACACCTTCACACTCATTGTATGGGTCTCCACCCAATGATATAATACAATATGACAAAAGGGGTCCTCACACTCTACCTAGAAGCCTGACCCTATGCCAGATGCACCCCCCTTATGCACCTTAAACAGGCAATCCTTCCTTATATTTTCTAAAGAGTTTTCTCAACATCATAGTTTCAATCACATACCTGACAATCTGCCATGTTCAACTGTTCCCCACAACCCTCCGCCCAATTCCTTTAGCCATCTGACCCATCCTCCCAACCCTAGCCCTGCTCAGCCTGCAAAGCATCACCCAGAGATATCCCTATGCCCCCATCTTATCCCTTCCCTGTACAAATAATTACCACCAGCTTATATATTTCACCCATGTAGGTGTCAGCTCACAACCTTCCTCTCCCCCAGCTTCCTTTAAGCCCATCATCCAGTCTTTAGCTCTCTGAGACAGCTTGGTTTGCTTGTTTCATATCAGTGAGGTCATGTAGTATTTGTTCCTCAATGCCTGGCTTGCTTCACTCAACATAAGGTCCTCAAGATTCATCCATGTTATCACATGTGTTTGTATTGAATTCGTTCTTAGAGCTGAGTAGTATTCCGTTTATGTATATACCACATTTTATTTATCCAGTGGGATTGCTGGGTCATATGGCAAATCTAGTTAGATTTTTGAGAAACTGCTAAACTCTCCTCCAGAATGACTGGATCCTCCTACATTCCCACCAGCACTGGATGAGTGTTCCCATTCCTCCACATCCTCTCCAACGCTAGTAGCGTTCTGTTTTTTTGCTGCTTGTGTATTGGGTATGAAGTTCATGAAGCCATTTCCTATTACAAGGTCCTGTAGGTGCTTCCCTACATTGTTTTCCAAGGTCTTTATGGTCTTGGTTTTTATATTTAAGTCTCTGATGCATCTTGCATTGATTTTTGTGTGCAGTGTGAAATGTGAATCCTCTTTCATTCTTTTGCACATGGATATCCAGTTGTCCAAGCACCATTTGTTTTCGAGGCCATTCTCTCCCAGTCTAGTGTGTTTGGTGGCCTTGTCAAATACCATATGACTGTATATATGAGGATGTATATCAGAATTCTCAATTTGGTTCCACTGGTCAGTGTGTCTATCCTTGTGCCATACTATGCCATTTATAGTACTGTTGTTTTGTAGTGTGTTTTGAAGTCAGGTAGTGTTGTTCCTCCAATTTCATTTTTCTTTTTCAATATGTCTTTGGCTATTCGGGGCCTCTTTCCTTCACAGTTAAATTTCATAGTTAGTTTTTCTAGTTCATTAAAAAATGCTGTGTTGGTTTTTATTGGGATTGCATTGAATGTGTAGATGAGTTTTGGTAGGACAGACGTCTTAATAATATTTAGTCTTTGTATCCATGAACAGGGAATATTCTTCCATGTATTTCAGTCTTCTTTGATTTCCTTGAACAGTGTTGTGTAGTTTTTTGTGTATAAGTCTTTCACATCTTTAGTTAAATTTATTCCTAGGTATTTGATTTTTTAAATTTACTATTCTAAATCATATTTGTTTCTTGATTTCCCCCACGTATTGATCATTATTGTACAGAAATGCTATTGATTTTTGCACATTAATCTTATAACCTGCTACTTTACTGAGGTAATTTATAAGTTCTAGAAGCTTTCTTGTAGACTTCTCAGGGTTTTCTATGTATAGGATCATGTTGTCTGCAAATAGTGAAATTTTGACTTCTTCCTTTCCAATTTGGATGCCTTTTAATGTCTGGTTCTTGCCTCAGTGCTCGAGTAAGTACTTCTATCACAATGATAAATAGAAGGGGTGATAGTGGACATCCTTGTCTTGTTCCTGATCTTAGAGGAAAAGATTTTAGGATTTCACCATTGTAAATGATGTTACCTGTGTGTTTTTCATATATAACCTTTATCATGTTCAGAAAGTTTCCTTCTATTCCTATCTTTTGCAGTGTTTTTTATCAAGAAAGGGTGCTGTATTTTGTCAAATGCTTTTTCTGCATCTATAGATATCATCACGTGATTTTTTTCCTTCAATCTGTTTACGTGGTGTATTACATTAATTGATTTTCTTATGTTGAACCATCCTTCCACACCACTTGGCCATGGTGTATAATTTGTTTAATGTGTTGTTGCATATGATTAGCAAGTATTTTGTTGAGGATTTTTACATAGGTTCATTAGAGAGATTGGTCTGTAATTTTCCTATCTTTGGCTTTGGTATTAGGGTAATGTTGGCATCATAGAATGAGTTAGGCAATTTTCCTCCTCTTTTGATATTTTGGAAGAGTTTAAGCAAGATTGGTGTTAGTTCTTTCTGGAATGTTTTGTAGAATTCACCTGTGAAGCCATCTGGCCCAGGGCTCTTCTTAGTTGGGAGTGTTTTAATGACTGATTCTATCTCTTTATTGTGATTCGTTTGTTGAGATCATCGATTTCTTCTTTCATCATTGTAGGCTGCTTATGTGTTTGTAGGAATTTGTCCATTTCCTCTAAATTGTCCTTCTTGTTGGAATATAGGTTTTCAAAGTATCCTCTTATGATAGTCTTTATTTATGTGGAGTCAGTGGTGATATCTCCTTTCTCATTTCTTATTTTGTGTATTTGAATCTTCTCTATTTTTTTCTTTGTTAGGCTAGCTAAGGGTTTGTCAACTTTATTGATCTTCTCAATGAACCAGCTCTTGGTTTGTTTATCTTTTCAAGTGCTTTCTTACTTTCTATTTTATTTAGTTCTGCTCTTATCTTTGTTCTTTCTTTCTTTCTTTCTTTCTTTCTTTCTTTCTTTCTTTCTTTCTTTCTTTCTTTCTTTCTTCTTTCTTTCTTTCTTTCTTTCTTTCTTTCTTTCTTTCTTTCTTTCTTTCTTTCTTTCTTTCTTTCTTTCTTTCTTTCTTTCTTTCTTTCTTTCTTTCTTTCTTTCTTTCTTTCTTCCTGGTTGCTTTGTTGTTTTTTTATGAATTCCTCCAAGTGTGCAGTTAGTTTTCAATTTTAGCTCTTTCTTCTTTTGTGATGTATGAATTTATGGCTATAAATTTCCCTCTCAGTACTGCTTTTGCTGCATCCCATAAGTTTTGGTATGTTGTTTTATCATTTCCATTAGTTTTAAGGTAGTTATTAATTTCTTTTGAGATTTCCTCCTTGACCTACTGTTTTTCTAAGAGTGTGCTGTTTAATTTCCACATCTTGTTGTGAAATCTGGGCCTCTGGCCCTTGCAGATTTCCAGCTTCACTCCACTGTAGTCAGAGAAATTATCTGCATGATTTCTATTTTTCTGAATTCATTGAGTCTTCCTTTGTGGCCTAGCATATGGCCTATCTTTGAGAATGATCTTTGAGAATGATCCAGGATACACATGGGTGTATTTGGGTGTAATGTACTGTATATGTTTATTAGGTCCAGCTTCTCTAATATATTGTTCAAAGTCTTTGTTTCTTTATTGATTCTCTTTTGATATGTTCTGTCCAAAGTTGACAGTAGTGTATTAAAGTCCCTCACTATAATTGTTGAGTCATCTATTCTTTCACTTAGTTTTTCCAGTGTTTGCCTCATGTATTTGGAGGTGCCCTTGTTAGGAGCATAAATGTTTATGATTGTTCATTCTTCTTGAAAGAATATCCCTTTCACTAATATGTAGTGTCCATCTTTGTCTCTCACAATTGTTTTGCCTTTAAAGTCTATTTTGTCTGATATTAATATAGCTACTCCTGCCCTTTTTTGGTTATTGTTTGCTTGTAAGATTGTTTTCCAGCCATTCACTTTCAACCTCCCTGAATCCCTGGGTCTAAGAGGAGTTTCTTGTAGACAACATATAGATGGGTCATATTTCCTTATCCAATCTTCCAGTCTGTGTCTCTTAACAGGTGAGTTTAATCCATTGACATTTAGTGTTATTACTTTCAAGGAATTACTTATATTAGTCATATTTTCTTTGGATTTGGATTTGTCTTATGTTGTTTGAATTTTTTTTTCTTTTTTTGTAGTTTTAGTTGTTCTTACACTCTCCTCCAACTCTGTCTGTCCTGTTTGTTTCTTTCCTACTGCAGAACTCCCTTTAATATTTCTTGAAGGGCAGGTTTCTTGTTGGCCTATTCTCGTAGATTCTCTTTATCTGTGAATTCTTTGAACTCTCCATCATTTTTGAATGCTAGCTTTGCTGGATAAAGTATTCTTGGTTGGAAATTCTTTTCTTTTAGTACCTTGACTATGTCATACCACTGCCTTGGTGACTCCATGGTTTCAGATGAGAAATCAGTACTTAATCTTACGGAGCCTCCCTTTTATGTGATGGTTCTCTTTTCTCTTGCTACTTTTAGGATTTTCTCTTTGTCTTGCACATTGGATAATTTGACAAGTATATGTCTTGGGGTAGGCCTGTTGGGATTTATGCTGTTGGGGTGCATTGTGCTTCCTGGACATGGACATCCATCTCCCTCAATAGGTTTGGGAATTTTTCAGCCATTATTTCCTCCAACACTCCTTCTGTCCCCTTTCTCTTAATTTCTCCTTCTGGGATGCCTAGAATGCATATGTTTGTGTGTTTTGCATTGTCATTCAGGTCCCTAAATCCCTGCTGGATTTTTTCTACCTTTTTATCAATTAATTCTATTATCTATTTGATTTCAGATGTACTCTCTTTCACATCACTAATTCTTTCCTCTGCCTCTTCAAATCTGCTATTATTTGCTGAGAGTGTATTTTTTATTTCTTGGATTGTGCTATTGATCCCCATCATCTCCATGATCTTTGTGTGCATGATCATAATTTCTTCTGTATGCTCTCCAAGTGTTTTCTTAATATGCTTAAACTCTTTCTTCACTTCATTGAATTGGTCCATGATACATGTTTTGAGAGCTTTAATTACTTGTTTGGCGTTCCACTTCTCTTCCTGGTTTTTAGTTTCTTCATTGCATTGGGCCCTGTTTTCCTGATTATAAGTATGGTCTGTAGTTTTTTGTTGCTGTCTGGTCATCATTTTATCTTGTTGGGTTTATTCTGTTGATTATCTTCTTATTCTAGCATTGGGGTTTAATTAGTTGTTTTTGTGTGTGTGTTAAGTCTTCTCTTTGTCACTTTTTTCTTCTTTTTCTATTTCCTTGTTGTTGGCTAAGTTCCCTCAAAGGAAAATATTAGGTCCAGAGAAAGCAAAAGCAGAAAGAAAAGAAAATTATAATAGTAGTATTGATAGTGATTGTTAGCAGAAGAACCATGTGAGATCTAGGAGAATGTGTATAGAACTCATGGAAGTTGTGTATAGTTAAAACTGTAAAAAAGTGGAGTACCTATAATGAGCTATTAAACTGAATTTGGGGAGCAATATACTATGAATTAAAAGGTCAGTGTTGTCAGGAGAAAGGGAAAAAGAAAACCATAACATAGAGGGTGAATAAATGATAGAAAACAGATTAGAGGTATTAGAGATAAAAAGTCAGAAATATTGGGGGTTAATCAGAGAGAGGTAGAATGTAAGAGAAACAATAAATGATGGAGGAGAGAATGATGTAAAGGAAAAGGGATAGCATTGGTAGCCACAATCAGTCCACACAGAAAAGATAAAATTGAGGATGAGGAAGCACAGCAAATAAGAAATGTTGCCTGCACACTAATATAAAAAAGGAAAAAGGGAAAAACAAAAGGAGAAAGAGAGAAGAAGAAAAAGCAGAGAGAGGGGAGAAAAAAGGAAAAAAAAATGGGTGGTAGGGGGATAAAAAGGAAGAAAAAACAAGAAAAGAGACCAAGAGGAAAGACCAGATAAGGCCCCAGGAAAAGAATCCTCTTTGCAATTGAATAAACTGCTTAGGAGTATGACCTTCCCCCTTTCTCCCTTCATCACTTCCTTCTCTCCAAGGCAGCAGGAAGGCTGCGTGAGGGCTCCTGTAGGAAATTCAAATGGGTCCCTGGTGAACCAACTCACCTGAGAAAATAATGACTCTTAATTTCTTGAGAGAGCACCCATCCCTTGCCAGGGACCCTAAACATACTATTGGAAGCCTGTAAAGCACGTCCTACTGTCCCTCTCCCTTAGGTGTGCTACAAGGGAGCTGGTTAATTTTCTGATTCCACCTTCTCCCAGACCAAGTTTCCTATCCCAGAGCGTTTAGGTAAATTGGGCTCTCTCACCAGATTTGCCTCTTTTCTATTCCTAGGCTCTCCCCAGGTCAGCTAATATCTCCTCCAAACTCAATAAAAAGGAGGGGGGGCGGCGTTTCCAGAAAATTGAACCTACACTCCTTGGCCCCTCTACACCTCCCACCTAAACTCTCCCACTTCCAGAGTTAGTCCGCGTCCAGAGGGGTAGGGCAATGCCAGATTTCCAGGATTGCTGGGCTCAGGAAACAGAGGCCTGGGAGAATGTGGACTTGGGGTATTTAGTGTGGGTCATGGGGGTTCAGGGAACACAGGCTTGGGGTTCACGTGTTTGGGGGACACAGGTTTGGAAACTCTGCCCCATGACTGGCAGTTCTCAGTGAACTCCGGGGCTCTTAGCCCTAGGGGGGAGGGGTTTACCTTCCTACAGCTTCTGCGTTCAGTATTAGAAATCCATAGTTCTACCTTGAGCAAACACCAATTCTGCTGCAGTCTGTCCAGATTGATGTCCAGACACCTCCCTCCCTGTCGATTCCTGAAACAGCCTTTTCTGCTAGGACTCTGTCACCACACAGCCGGTATCTTGTAGGAGAGATGATGATGGTGTACTTACTCAGATGCCATCTTGCCCTGTCACCTCTCCATCATTTTTGAATGCCAGCTTTGCTGAATAGAGTATTCATGGTTGGAATTTTCTTTTAAATTTAATTTTATTTATTCATTTAAAAAATATATATTATATTCAAAAAATATGAGGTCCCCATTCACCCCCACCTCACCCACCCCACCACTCCCCCCACAGTAGCACTCTCCCCCATCATCATGACATATCCATTGCATCTGGTGAGTACATCTCTGGGCATCCCTGCACCCCATGGCCTATGGTCCACACCATAGCCCACACTCTCCCACGTTCCATCCAGTGGGCCATGGGAGGACATAGAATGTCCGGCAGTTGTCCTTGCAGCACCACTCAGGACAACTCCAAGTCCCGAAAATGCCTCCACATCTCATCTCTTCCTCCCATTCCCCGCACCCAGCAGCCACCATGGCCACTTTTTCCACACCAATGCCACATTTTCTCGATTATTAACCACAATAGTTCATGAATAGAATATCATTAAGTCCACTCTGATCCTTACTGTATTCCTCCTTCCTGTGGACCTTTACTTGGTTGTGTACATTCCACATCTATGTCAAGAGGGGGCTTAGATTCCACATAGATACTGGATGCAATTCTCCTGCTTTCAGTTGTAAGCACTCTAGGCTCCATGGTGTGGTGGTTGACATTCTTAACTCCATGTTAGCTGAGTGGGATAAGTCCAATAAATCAGAGTGTAGGAGCTGAGGTCTGTTGAGGCTCAGGGCCTGGCTATCATATTGTCAGTCCAGAGATTCAAATCCCCTAGATATATCTTAAACCCCAGCACCAAATACAATTCCAGTAAAGTAGCATGAAAGGCTTGTGAAAAGAGATCACATCTGAGTCCAGCTCCATCACGCAGAAACACCAGCTCCAAAGAAGGGCCAACTGACATGGCAGTGAACTCCATCTGCCATGACCATAGAACCTGTGGGTCTCTTTAACCCTCAAAAGAACCAATACCTGGGGTTGTATCTACTTTATCTGTCTCTGGGGCTCTGCTCAGGTGTGCATAAGGGCAATCCTGACAACCTCCAGACTCTTTTTTAGAGACTCATAGCCATATAAACTCATTTGTCCTTTCCATTTCCCCCTTACTTTAAGTCAAACAGCATTTTTAACTCCTGTTATTATATGTAGACGGGGATATTCTGCTGGTCCGTGGTGAACCTTTAATTCAAGGTCATTTTCTAGTTACGTCATCAGCTGGTACTTGGTAGTGATCCCTTGGTGCCAGGGAGGATCATCCCCAGGTGTTATGTCCCATGCTAGGGGGAAGGCAGTGCATTTACATGCTGAGTTTGGCTTTGAGACTGGCCACATTTGAGTAACACGGAGACTGTCAGGAGGGAACCCTTAAGCACAGTGCTGCTCTAGGTGTTGTTCTTATTTCAGGTGTATAGGCTTACAAGCATAGTCATTAGTATCAGGGGGTCACTGTTGGACCCTCATTCCTTCCTGGTCCTTGACATTGCACTTGGGGGACTGCTGCTGCTCCCCTAGGGACCACGACAGAGCCCCCCCCACCCTGGCCAGGAACCCTGTCCCCCCCCAGCTGTTGTTTTTAATTGTTTCCACTATGAGTATATCCAAACATTTCCATGCACCCTGGACACATGCCCTGTATAACTCCCTGTCAACCATATGTCCCCTGTCAATAACATCCCATACCAGTATTCCTCTGCTGCCATTGTTGAACCACTCTGTGATCCAAAACTTCCTGAAGAGTGAAGCCCAATATAATGTCAGGTTCCCTTAATAGTAAAATGGAATATATCGATGAGTTTAAAGGTTAGATATAGAATATATATTGATTTGGGAAAATTCTGCATCATATCTTTTTCTTTTATTTTTTCCCTAATTATTGAGCTTCTCTTCACAAGAGCCTTAGATCACTACAATTCATGTATACAATATACAGTAGATATACACATATCCATTATAAAATCTTTTCCCTTCCACAGAGATACTTTTAACTTATTCGTATCATATTTACTGAAACTGATGTACAGATATTGAGACAATAGCTTTCAAACAAGGTAACATTTGTGTTTACATTGTGGTTTATACTCTAGACTATACAGTTTTCTAAATTTTTTAGTTATCCTATGTTTTACATTATGGTTTACATTATCAGTCTGTTTTCCTTGCCCTCGCATTTACTCTGGTTCCATCTATTCAATATCTATTTCCCCCTCCCCTTGGGGCCCACAGTGGCAGTCAATTTTCATTTCCTGAGGAGATACTTGCAACAGTGCTAAGTGCCTGACCCTCTCAACTGCCCTAATGCCCTGGGAGCTACCATTTCTTTTGAGAGATACAGTTCCCTCTATTTGATGGCATTAGTCCTCCCCAGGTTGTGGGTCTACCTTCACTCTCATTATATGGGTCTCTACCCAATGGTATAACCCACTCTGGCAAAATGAGCATTCACATATTCCCTAGGAGTCTGTCCTGCATCAGGTTATCCCCTTTGAGTATCTTAAACAGGTAACTTTCCTAATTATATTTTGAAAAGGTTTTCTCAGCATTATACTCTCAACCAACACCTGTCAGTCTCCTATGTTCGTGTGTTGCCCCACCCTCCCCCCAATTTCTTGGGCAATATTACCCATCCGCCCATCCCTAGCCCCCCTCAAACCCCCAAAGCCCCACCCAAAGGTAACCCTACGCCCCCATTTTATCCCTTCCTTGTACACATACTTACCTCCAGCTTATTATAGATTTCACCCATGTAGATGTCAGCTTACATTCTTCCTCTACCCCCCGATTTGCTGTAAGCCTATCTCCCAGTCTCTAGCTCTCTGAGGCAGCTTGGTTTACTTATTTCATATCATTGAGGTCATGTAGTATTTGTCTTTCAATACCTGGGTTTCTTCACTCAACATAAGGTTCTCAAGATTCATCCATGTTATCACATGTGTTTGTAGTGTATTTGTTCTTAAAGCCGAGTAGTATTCCATTGTATGTATATACCACATTTTATTGATCCACTCATCTGTTGATGGGCATTTAGGTGGATTCCAACTTTTGGCGATAGTGAACAATGCTGCTATGAACATTGGTGTGCATATATCGGTTTGTGTCCCTGCCTTCAGTTCTGTTGGGTATATACCGAGCAGTGGAATTGCTGTGTCATATGGCAAATCTATGGTTAGTTTTTCGAGAAACTGCCAAACTGTCTTCCAGAATGGTTGGAACCTTCTGCATGCCCACCAGCAGTGGATGAGTGTTCCCATTTCTTCACATCCTCTCCAGCATTTGTATTCTTCTGTTTTTTTCATAGCTGCCAATCTTATGGGAGTAAGATGGTATCTCATTGTAGTTTTGATTTGCATTTCCCTCATAGCTAGAGATTTGGAGCATTTTTTCATGTGCTTTTTAGCCATTTGTATTTCTTCTTTGGAGAAGTGTCTGTTTAAATCTTTTTCCCATTTTTTGAATGGGGTTTTTATCTTTTTATTTTCAAGGTATAGGAGTTCTTTATATATGCAAATTATAAGTCTCTTATCAGATATATGGTTGCCAAATATTTTCTCCCATTGTGTAGGTTCCCTTTTTACTTTCTTGACAAACTCCTTTGAGGTGCAAAAGGCTTTAATTTTGAGGAAGTCCTATTTATCTATTTGTTCTTTTGCTGCTTGTGCTTTTGGTGTGAAGTTCATGAAGCCATTTCCTATTACAAGGTCTTGTAGATGTTTCCCTACATTTCTTTCCAAGGTCTTTATGGTCTTGGCTCTTATATTTAGGTCTTTGATCCATCTTGAGTTGATCTTTGTATAAGGTGTGAGATGGTAATCCTCTTTCATTCTTCTACATATGGATATCCAGTTCTCCAGGAACCATTTGTTGAATAGGCCATTCTCTCCCTGTTGAGAGGGTTTGGTGGCTTTATTGAATATTATATGGCTATATATATGAGGTTCTATATCAGCACTTTTGATTTGATTCCATTGGTCTGTGTATCTCTCCTTATGCCAATACCATGCTGTTTTCACTCCTGTAGCTTTGTAGTATGTTTTGAAGTCAGGTAGTGTGATTCCTCCAATTTCTTTTTTCTTTTTCAATATGTCTTTGGCTATTTGGGGCCTCTTTCCTTTCCAAATCAATTTCATAGTTAGTTTTTCTAGTTCCTTAAAGAAGGCTGTGTTGATTTTTATTGGGATTGCATTGAATGTGTAGATCAGTTTGGTAGGATAGACATCTTAATAATATTCAGTCTTCCTATCCATGAACAAGGAATATTCTTCCATTTATTTAGGTCTTCTTTGATTTCCTTGAACAGTCTTGTATAGTTCTCAGTGTATAAGTTTTTTACATCTTTAGTTAAATTTATTCCTAAATATTTGATTTTTTTATTGACTATTGTAAATGGTATTTGTTTCTTGATTTCCTCCTGATCTTGCTCATTATCGGTGTACAGAAATGCTACTGATTTTTGCTCATTGATCTTATAACCTGTGACTTTACTAACTTTACTAAACTCATTTATGAGTTCTAGAAGCTTTGTTGTAGATCTCTCAGGGTTTTCTATGTATAGGATCATGTCATCTGCAAATAATGAAAGTTTGACTTCTTCCTTTCCAATTTGAATGCCTTTTATATCTGGGTCTTGCCTCAGTGCTCGAGCAAGTACTTCTAAGACAATGTTAAATAGAAGGGGAGACAATGGGCATCCTTGTCTTTTTCCTGACTTTAGAGGGAAGGATTTTAGGATTTCTCCATTGTAAACAATGTTGGCTCTAGGTTTTTCATATATACTTTTTATTATGTTCAAAAAATTTCCTTGTATTCCTATCTTTTGGAGTGTTTTTCTCAAGAAAGGGTGCTGTATTTTGTCAAATGCTTTTTCTGCGTCTATAGATATAATCATGTGATTTTTTTCCTTCAAACTGTTTATATGGTGTATTACATTCATAGATTTTCTTATGTTGAAACATCCTTGCATACCTGGAGTGAATCCCACTTGGTCATGATGTATAATTCGTTTAATGTGTTGTTGAATACAATTAGCAAGTATTTTGTTAAGTATTTTTGCGTCTAGGTTCATTGGAGAAATTGGTCTGTAATTTTTCTTTCTTGTGGTGTCTTTGTTTGGCACTAGGGTAATGTTGGCATCATAGAAAGAGTTAGGCAATGTTCCTTCTGTTTCGAGTTTTTGGAAGAGTTTCAGCAGGATTGGTGTTAGTTCTTTCTGGAATGTTTTGTAGAATTCACCGTGAAGCTGTCTGGCCTTGGGCTCTTCTTAGTTGGGAGGTTTTTAATGACTGCTTTTATCTCTTTACTTGTGACTGGTTTGTTGAGATCTTCAATTTCTTCTTTCGTCAATATAGGCTGTTTATGTGTTTCTAGGAATTTGTCCATTTCCTCTGAATTGTCGTTTTTGTTGGAATATAGTTTTTCAAACTATTCTCTTATGATAGCCTTTATTTCAGTGAGTTCAGTGGTGATATCTCCTTTTTCATTTCTTATTTTGTGTATTTGCATCTTCTCTCTTTTTTCTTTGTTAATCTCACTAAAGGTTTGTCAATTTTATTGATCTTCTCAAAAAACCAGCTCTTGGTCTTGTTTATCTTTTCAAGTGCTTTCTTATTTTCTATTTCATTTAGTTCTGCTCTTATCTTTGTTATTTCCTTCCTTCTTCTTCCTGTGGGATTACTTTGGTTTTTTTTTTCTAATTCCTCCAAATGTGCAGTTAGGTCTTCAATTTTAGCTCTTTCTTCTTTTTTGATGTATGAATTTATGGCTATAATTTTCCCTCTCAGTACTCCTTTGCTGTATCCCATACATTTTGGTATGTTGTGTTATCATTATCATTTGTTTCAAGGTAGTCATTGATGTCTTTTGAGATTTCCTCTTTGACCCACAGTTTTTCAAAGAGTGTTCTGTTTAATTTCCATATCTTCGTGTGAAATCTGGGCCTCTGGCCCTTGCAGATTTCCAGCTTCACTCCACTGTGGTCAGAGATATTATTTTGTATGATTTCGATCTTTCTGAATTCATTAAGCCTTTCTTTGTGGCCTAGCATATGGTCTATCTTGGAGAATGATCCATGTGCACTTGAGAAAAGTGTATACCCTGCTGTGTTTGGGTGTAATGATCTGTATATGTCTATTAGATCCATCTCCTCTAATATACTGTTCAAATATTTTGTTTCTTTATTGATTCTCTTTTGAGATGTTCTGCCCAGAGTTGATAGTGGTGTATGAAAATCCCCCACTATAATTTTAGATGCATCTATTCTTTCACTTAGTTTTTCCAGTGTTTGCCTCACATATTTAGAGGCGCCCTTGTTAGGAGCATAAATATTTATGATTGCTCGATTTTCTTTTTTTTATTATTATTATTATTTTTTTCTTTTTTTATTGACTTTGTAATAATATTACATTAAAAATATATATATATATGAGGTCCCATTCAACCCCACCACCCCCACCCCACCTCTCCCCCCCCAACAACACTCATTCCCATCATCATGACACATCCATTGCACTTGGTAAGCACATCCCTGGGCACCTCTGCACCTCATGGTCAATGGTCCACATCATGGCCCATACTCTCCCCCATTCCATCCAGTGGGCCCTGTGAGGATTTACAATGTCCGGTGACTGCCCCTGAAGCACCATCCAGGGCAGCTCCATGTCCCAAAGACGCCTCCACTTCTCATCTCCTCCTGCCTTTCCCCATACCCATCAGCCACCATGTCGACTTTTCCCAATCCAATGCCACCTTTTCTATGCGGACACTGGATTGGTTGTGTCCATTGCACCTCTATGTCAAGAGGAGGCTCAGATTCCACATGGATGCTGGATGCAATCCTCCCACTTTCAGTTGTAATCACTCTAGGCTCCATGGTGTGGTGGTTGTCCCTCTTCAACTCTATCTTAGCTGAGTGTGGTGAGTCCAATGAATCAGACTGTAGGTGCTGGAGTCTGCTGAGGCTCAGGACCTGGCCATCACACTGTCAGTCCAGAGATTCAAATCCCCCAAATATATCCCAAACCCCAACACCAACTGCACCTCCAGCACATTAGCATGAAAGTCCCATGAAGAGAGATCCCACCTGAGTCCAGATTCATCACACATAAACACCATTTCCAAAGAGGGGCCTTCTGACCTGGTAGTTAACCCCATCGGCCATGACCATAACTCCCACGGGTCTCTTTAGCCCTCAAAGGAACCAATACCTGGGGGTTGTATCTGCTCTATCTGTCTCTCAGACCTCGCTCAGTTGTGCACAAGGGCAATCCTTCTGACAGCCTCCAGACTCTTTTTTAGAGACTCATAGCCATATAAACTCATTTCTCCTTTCCATTTCCCCCTTACATTAGGTCAAACAGCATTTTAAAGTCATGTTATTTTATGTAGACAGGGATATTCTGCTGATCCGCATCGAACCTTCCATATAAGGTCATTTTCCAGTTGCATCATCAGTTGGTAGTTGATAGTGGTCCCTCGGTGCCAGGGAGGCTCATCCCCGGGTGTCATGTCCCACGCTGGGGGGAAGGCATTGCATTAACATGCCGAGTTTGGCTTCGAGACTGTCCACATTTGAGTAACATGAAGGCTGACAGGAGGAAATTCCCAGGCACAATGCTGCTCTAGGCCTTGTTCTTATTTCAGGCCCATCAGCTCCAAGCATAGTCATTAGCGTCAGGGGCTCACTGTTGAACCCCCACTCCCCCCCGGTCCCCGCCGCTGCACCTGGGAGACTGCCGCTGCTCCCCTAGGGACCACGACAGAGCACCACTGGCCAGGAACCCAGTACCCCCCCTGCTGTGGTTTTTAATTGTTGCCACTATGAGTATATCCAAACATTACCATGCACCCTGGACATATGTTCAGTATAGCTCCCTGTCAGCCATATATCCCCTGTCAATGGTATCCCATACCGTATCCCTCCATTGCCATTGTTGAACCACTCTGTGATCCAGAACTCCCTGAAATTTGAAACCCAATATAATGTCAGGGTCCCTTACTAGGAAATGGCATGTAGCGATGGGTTTAAAGGTTAGATAAAGAATACGTGTTGACTTGGAAAAATTCTACATCCTATCTTTTTCTTTTCATTTCTTTTTTTTTTTTTCCCCCTAATTATTGAGCTTCTCTTCACAGGAGTCCTAGATCACAGCTATGCATATATATAATATACAGCACTCCCATACATCCACCACAAAACCTTTTCCCTTCCACATCGATACTCTTACACCCTATTCACATCATATTTACTTAACGTGATGTACAGAGTCTGAGACAATAGCTTTCTAACAAGGTGACATCTGTGCTTACATTGTGGTGCATACTTTAGGATACACAGTTTTTTACATTCTTAGTTATCCTATGTTTTACATTACAGTATACATTATCAGTCTGTCATCTCCTATATGTTATGGTGTAATATTACATGTTTTATATCCATCCTTGTGTACTCTCACGAAACTCCTCTCTTAACCCCATTTACCTTGGTTCCACATAGTTAATGTCCATTTTCCTTTCCAACTTGGTGCCCATAGTGACAGCCAACCTCCGTTTCCCGAGGAGCCACTTCCAGAGATAGATGGAATAGTGTTCAGGGCCTAACTTGCTCAACTGCCCCAATGCCCTGGGAGCCACCCTTTCTCTCGAGGGATACAGTTCCCTCTATTTGATGGCATTAGTCCTCCCCAGGTTGTGGGTCCACCCCCACTCTCACTACTTGGGTTTCTACCCCATGGTGTCACCCACTCTGGCAGAATGACCATTTAGACATTCCCCAGGAGCCCGTCCTGCATCAGACCCTACCCTCCGAGCATTCTAAACAGGTAACCCTCTTTATTATATTTTAATATGATTTTCTTGGCATTTTACTCTCCACCAACACCTGACCCTCTCCTGTGTTCATATGCTACCCCTCCCTCCCCCCACTTTTGGGCAATGTTACCCATCCGCCCCTCCCCAGCCACCCTCAAACCCGCAAAGCCCCAACCAAAGGCAACCCCTTGCCCCCCTTTTATCTCTTTGTGTTCATACTTACCACCATCTCGTCTTAAAGTCCACCCCTGCAGACATCAACTCACATCCTTCCTCCACCCGCTGATTTCCTGTAAGCCTATCGTTCAGTCTCTTGCTATCTAGTGCAGCTTGGTTATTTCATATCATTGAGGTCATGTAGTATTTGTCCTTCAATGTCTGGGTTGCTTCACTCAACATAAGGTTCTCAAGATTCATCCATGTTATCACATGTGTTTGTAGTGTGTTTGTTCTTACAGCCGAGTAGTATTCCATTGTGTGTATATACCACATTTTATTGATCCACTCATCTGTTGCTGGGCATTTGGGTTGATTCCAACTTTTGGCGATAGTGAACAATGCTGCTATGAACATTGGTGTACATATATCGGTTTGTGTCCTTGTTTTCAGTTCTGCTGGGTATATACCCAGCAGTGGTATTGCTGGGTCATATGGCAAATCTATGGCTAGTTTTTTGAGAAACCGCCATACTGTCCTCCAGAATGGTTGGATCCTTCTGCATTCCCACCAGCAGTGGATGAGCATTCCCCTTTCTTCACATCCTCTCCAGCACTTGTATTCTTCTGTTTTTTTCATAGCTGCCAATCTTATGGGTGTAAGATGGTATCTCATTGTGGTTTTGATTTGCATTTCCCTGATAGCTAGAGATTTGGAACATTTTTTCATGTGCTTTTTTGCCAGTTGTATTTCTTCTTTGTAGAAGTGTCTGTTTAAGTCTTTTTCCCATTTTTTAAATGGGTTGTTTATCTTTTTATTTTCAAGATATAGGAGTTCTTTATATATGCAAGTTATAAGATTCTTATCAGATATATGGTTGCCAAATATTTTCTCCCACTGTGTGGGCTCCCTTTTTACTTTCTTGACAAACTCCTTTGAGGTGCAGAAGGCTTTAAATTTGAGAAAGTCCCATTTATCTATTAGTTCTTTTGCTGCTCGTGCTTTTGGTGAGATATTCATAAATCCATTTCCTATTACAAGGTCCTGTAGGTGTTTCCCTACACTGCTTTCTAAAGTTTTTATGGTCTTGGCTCTTATATTTAGGTCTTTGATCCATCTTGAGTTGATCTTTGTATAAGGTGTGAGATGGTAATCCTCTTTCATTCTTCTACATATGGCTATCCAGTTCTCCAGACACCATTTGTTGAATAGGCCACTCTCTCCCAGTTGAGAGGGTTTGGTGGCTTTATCAAATATTATGTGGCTGTATATGTGAGGTTCTATATCAGAGCTTTCAATTCGATTCCATTGGTCTATGTGTCTCTCCTTATGCCAATACCATGCTGTTTTCACCACTGTAGCTTTGTAGTATGTTTTGAAGTCAGGTAGTGTGATTCCTCCAATTTCGTTTTTCTTTTCCAATATCTCTTTGGCTATTCGGGGTCTCTTTCCTTTCCAAATAAATTTCATAGTTAGTTTTTCTAGTTCCTTAAAGAAAGCTGTGTTGATTTTTATTGGGATTGCATTGAATGTGTAGATCAGTTTTGGTAGGATAGACATCTTAATAATGTTCAGTCTTCCTATCCATGAACAAGGAATAGTCTTCCATTTATTTAGGTCTTCTTTGATTTCCTTGAACAATCTTGTATAGTTCTTGGTGTATAAGTTCTTTACCTCTTTAGTTAAATTTATTCCTAAGTATTTGATTTTTTTATTTACTATTGTGAATGGTATTTGTTTCTTGATTTCCTCCTGATCTTGCTCATTATCGGTGTACAGAAATGCTACTGATTTTTGCGCATTGATCTTATAACCTGCGACTTTACTAAACTCATTTATGAGTTCTAGAAGCTTTGTTGTAGATCTCTCAGGGTTTTCTATGTATAGGATCATGTCATCTGCAAATAATGAAAGTTTCACTTCTTCCTTTCCAATTTGAATGCCTTTTATTTCTGGTTCTTGCCTCAGTGCTCGAGCAAGTACTTCTAAGACAATGTTAAATAGGAGCAGAGACAGTGGGCATCCTTGTCTTGTTCCTGAGTTTAGAGGGAAGGAGTCTAGGATTTCTCCATTGTAAACAATACTGGCTTTAGGTTTTTCATATATACTCTTTATCATGTTCAAAAAATTTCCTTGTATTCCAATCTTTTGGAGTGTTTTTATCAAGAAAGGGTGCTGTATTTTGTGAAATGCTTTTTCTGCATCAATAGATATAATCATGTGATTTTTTCCCTTCAATCTGTTTATATGGTGTATTACATTGATTGATTTTCTTATGTTGAACCATCCTTGCATACCTGGGATGAATCCCACTTGGTCGTGGTGTATAATTCGTTTAATGTGTTGTTGAATACAATTAGCAAGTATTTTGTTAAGTATTTTTGTGTCTAGGTTCATTAGAGAAATTGGTCTGTAATTTTCCTTTCTTGTGATGTCTTTGTTTGGCTTTGGTACTAGGGTAATGTTGGCATCATAGAGGAGTTGGGTAATGTTCTTTCTGTTTCAATTTTTTGGAATAGTTTCAGCAGGATTGGTGTCAGTTCTTTCCGGAATGTTTTGTAGAATTCACCTGTGAAGCCATCTGGCCCTGGGCTCTTCTTAGTTGGGAGATTTTTAATAACTGATTCTATCTCTCTGCTTGTGATTGGTTTGTTAAGATCATCAATTTCTTCTTTTGTTAATATGGGCTGCTTATGTGTTTCTAGGAATTTGTCCATTTCCTCTAGATTGTCATTTTTGTTGGAATATAGTTTTTCAAAGTATCCTCTTATGATAGTCTTTATTTCTGTGGGGTCAGTGGTGATATTGCCTTTCTCATTTCTTATTTTGTGTATTTGCATCTTCTCTCTTTTGTTCTTTGTTAGTCTCACTGAAGGTTTGTCAATTTTGTTGATCTTCTCAAAAAACCAGCTCTTGGTCTTGTTTATCTTTTCAAGTGCTTTCTTATTTTCTACTTCATTTAGTTCTGCTCTTATCTTTGTTATTGCCTTCCTTCTTCTTCCTATTGGGTTACTTTGTTGTTGTTTTTCTAATTCTTTCAAATGTGCAGTTAGTTCTTCAATTTTTGCTCTTTCTTCTTTTTTGATATATGAATTTATGGCTATAAATTTTCCTCTCAGTACTGCTTTTGCTGCATCCCATAAATTTTGGTATGTTGTGTTATCATTATCATTTGACTCAAGGTAGTCATTGATTTCTTTTGAGATTTCCTCTTTGACCCACTGTTTTTCTAAGAGTGTGCTGTTTAATTTCCAAATCATGGTGTGAAATCTGGGCTTCTGTCCCTTGCAAATTTCCAACTTGACTCCACTGTGGTCAAAGATATTGTTTTGTATGATTCCAATCTTTCTGAATTCATTCAGCCTTTCTTTGTGGTCCAGCATATGATCTATCTTGGAGAATGATCCATGTGCGCTTGAGAAGAATGTATATCCTGCTGTGTTTGGGTGTAGCGATCTATATATGTGTATTAGATCCAGTTCCTCTAATATACTGTTCAGATGTTTTGTTTCTTTGGTGATTCTCTTTTGAGATGTTCTGTCCAGAGTTGATAGTGGTGTATTAAAATCCCCCACTATAATTGTGGATGTATCTATTGTTTCACTTAGTTTTTCCAGCGTTTGCCTCACGTATTTAGAGGCACCCTTGTTAGGGGCATAAATATTTATGATTGTTCGATCTTCTTGACAGAGTTTCCCTTTCACTAAAATGTAGTATCCTTCTTTGTCTCTCACAATTGTTTCACATTTAAAGTCTATTTTGTCTGATATTAATATAGCTACTCCTGCCTTTTTTTGGTTATTGTTAGCTTGTATGATTGGTTTCCAGCCATTCACTTTCAATCTCCATGCATCTCTGGGGCTAAGATGTGTCTCTTGTAGACAGCATATGGATGGGTCATATTTCCTTATCCATTGTCCCAGTCTGAATCTTTTGATAGGTGAGTTTAATCCATTGACATTCAGTGTTATTACTTTCAAGGAATTATTTGTGTTAGGCATATTTTGATTGGATTTGTGTTTGTCATATTTTTTTTGTCTTTTTTTTGTCTTTTTTTTGTTGTTGTTGTTCTTATACTCTCCTCCAACTCTGCCTTTCCTGTTTTTTCCTTTCTTCCTGCAGAACTCCCTTTAGCATTTCTTGAAGGGGAGGTTTCTTGTTGGTATACTCTTTCAGTTTCTGTTTGTCTGCGAATATTTTGAACTCTCCATCATGTTTGAATGCTAGTTTAGCTGGATAGAGTATTCTTGGTTGGAAATTTTTTTCCTTTAGTACCTTGACTATATCATACCACTGCCTTCTTGCCTCCATGGTTTCAGATGAGAAATCAGCACTTAATCTAATTGAGCTTCCCTTGTATGTGATGGTTTTCTTTTCTCTTGCTGCTTTTAGGATTTTCTCTTTGTCTTGAGCATTGGATAATTTGACAAGTATATGTCTTGGGGTGGGCCTGTTGGGGTTTATGACTAGTGGTGTGCGCTGTGCTTCTTGGATATGCACATCTGTCTCTTTCAGTACATTTGGGAAGTTTCAGCCATTATTTCCTGCAACACTCTTCTGACCCTTTCCCTTCTCTTCACCTTCTGGAATGCCTATAATACGTATGTTTGAGCATTTTGCATTGTCATTCAGGTCCCTAAGTCCTAACTGGATTTTTTCTATCTTCTTATTGACCCCTTCTACTATCTGTTTGATTTCTGATGTACTGTCTTCCACATCACTAATTCTCTGCTCTGTCTCTTCTAGTCTGCTGATATTTGCTGCAAGTGTATTTTTGATTTCTTGAACTGTGGTGTTCATTCCCATCATATCTGTTATGTTTTTGCGTATGTCTGCAATTTCCCCTCCAAGTGATGTCTTCATGTTGTTAACCTCTTTCATTACTTCGTCAAATTTGTCGGTGATAAATGTTCTGAGATCTTTCATTCCTTGTGCAAAGTTTTACTCCTTTTCATGATTTTTGGTTTGTTGAATGGATTCAGCCATGTTTTCCTGATTACTGGTTTGGTTTGTAGATTTTTGTTGCTTTCTGGTCATCTCTTTATCTTGACGTATTTAATCAGTTCCTTAGCTTCTTTGTCTACTCTTGGAGGTTAATTATCTGTTATTTTTGCATAGGTGTTATATCTTCTTTTTGTTACTTTTTTCCTTCTTATTCTAATTTCTTGTTGTTGCTTAAGTTCACTTTAAAGGAAAGTATTAGTGTTGGGGAAAGGCAATTGTGTAAGCAAGGGAAAAGTGTAAAGTAGTATTGGTGATATATGTTAACAAAGCAAGAATATGAGATCTGGGAGGATGGAGGTTAGATTCATGTAAATTGTGTAGAGTTATAGCAGTAGGTAGAGCACTTATTATGAGGTAGATGATTGAATATGGGAGGAATATGGTATGAGCTAAAACGCTATTGTTTTCGTGAGAGAGGGAAAGAGCAAAGAAAAGTAATAGTTTCAAGAGTGGATAACAGAGAGAAAGCAAAACAAAGGTATTAGGAATTAAGACTTAGACCCTTCATGGATCGAAGAAAGGGAGGTGGGAGGTGGAATATAGGAGAGACAGTAGACGGTGGTGGATATCAAGATGTAGGGGAAAGAGGATAGTGTAGGTAGCCTAAATCAGTTCACACAGAAATGAGGCATTGGAGGATGAGAAAACCCAGCGAATGTGAGGTGTTTCCTGCCACACCTATTGTATAATTGAGTTAAAATAAACTAAGTAGAATATGAGGGACAAGAGGGAGAGAGACAACAGAAAAAAAGAAAAAAGAAAAAAAAGGGGGGGAAGGGACGAGAGGAAGAAATGAAAAGAGCATGGGCAAAGGGTGGGGAACAGGTAGGGGAAAGAAAAAAAAAAACAGATATACACAAACCAGAATTAAAACACCCACTACACAGCACCTACCACAAAAAAAAAAAAAAAAAAAAACCTTAAATAACTGAGTAAAAAAAGACTTTGGGGGATATGCTGTGAGAGAAGACTAGGGGATAATGTGGTGTTAGCAATCAGGGAATTGAAAAAAGTAAATAATAAGTCAAAATGAAAATAAAAACAAAACAAAATGAGACGATAAAGAAAAAAACGCCAATGTTGAAGACTAGGGCATTTAAGGACCTCAGATGGACCTCAGTGCGTGATGGATTCAGGGATGGAAAGTCTGAGATATTGAGGACTCAAAAGGTGTGAGTCTCTGCGGTGTGGGCCACCAGAGTTTAGGGAATTCAGGCCTGGCAACCTCCAATCTGGTCAACAGGAAGTCTGGGAGCCCCGCAGTGTAACACAGCCCTCAGGGATCCCCACAGCTGGGTGCCAGCCCTATGGGGGAAGTCAGATCCGCAAACTCTATATTGTGACTGAACCCTGCAATTCACTTACTTAGCTGGGCTCATTAATATTGGTATATCTCACTTCAGCTTTTGGACAGCTCCCGTCCTGTGATTCCAAAACACTGCCACTAGAGGGCGCCTCTACACCACAGCCACTTTACTAGTACAGATCCGAAGCCCGGCCTGTGACGCCGAAAACAGATTCCAAAACCGGAATTCCCAAGCTTTGCAGAATATTCCCTAATTGGCTTCCAGATGTGTCCCCCTCCCTTACCGCAGCCTAAAACAATTTTCCATTTACGTCTCTTTATTGCCTACAGCATATTTGGGTTGGAGCTCGGCTGCCGGGCTTTTGGGGGCGGGGCTTCAGGCGGAAGCACTATTGTTTGTATTCGCAATCCAAAGTTTCTCCCGCTTCACAACAAAACACCGTCTATCTTCCCAAATCGATCCGCAAAGGCGACCCGCCACATCAACCCGCCAACAGCTCGCCCAGAACTCGCGAACTCCTCAGCACCTCAGACCCATCCAAAAGCAGAGCCGCCGGGCAGGACCACGGTTCCCCCCACCCCCAACAGGGAGGAGCCCGTGCACGGGTCTCACCTGCGGGGAATAGAACCCAAATTATATCTACCAGACCAATCCTCTCTGTTACCCCTCCACCCAATCGATGTCCAGGCACCTCTGCCCTGCAAAAATCCCAAAAAAGCCCCGCCCTGGAGAACCTGCAGCCTCGCCCAGCCGTCTCCTCCCGGGACAGACCGCCAAGGCAAGTTCACTCAGCGACCATCTTGCCTCCTCCTCCTGCTCGATTTTCTTGACAGATTGTCCCTTTCACTAAATGTGGTATCCTTCTTTGTCTCTCACAATTGTTTGACATTTAAAGTCCATTTTGTCTGATATTAATATAGCTACTCCTGCCTTTTTTTGGTTATTGTTTGCTTGCAAGATTGTTTTCCAACCATTCACTTTCAGCCTCCATGAATCTCTGGGTCTAAGATATGTCTCTTGTAGACAGCATATAGATGGGTCATATTTCCTTATCCAATGTCCCAGTCTGAATCTTTTGATAGGTGAGTTTAATCCATTGACATTCAGTGTTATTACTTTCAAGGAATTATTTATGTTATCCATATTTTGATTGGACTTGTGTTTGTCATATTTTGTTTAATTGTTTTTTCTTCTCTTTTTGTCTTTTTTGTTGCTCTTACACTCTCCTCCTACTCTGTCTGTCCTGGTTTTCCTTTCTTCCTGAAGAACTCCCTTTAGAATTTCCTGAAGGGGAGGTTTCTTGTTGGCATACTCTTTCAATTTCTGTTTATCTGTGATTATTTTTATCTCTCCATCATTTTTGAATGCTAGTTTAGCTGGATAGAGTATTCTTGGTTGGAATTTTTTTTTCTTTTAGTACCTTGACTATATCATACCACTGCTTTCTTGCCTCCATGGTTTCAGATGAGAAATCAGCACTTAATCTTATGGAGCTTCCCTTATATATGATGGTTTTCTTTTCTCTTGCTGCTTTTAGAATTTTCTCTTTGTCTTTCTTGAGCATTGGATAATTTGACAAGTATATGTCTTTGGGTGGGCCTGCTGGGGTTTATGATATTTGGGGTACGTTGTGCTTCCTGGATATGTACATCTGTCTCTTTCAGTAGATTTGGGATGTTTTCAGCCATTATTTCCTGCAACACTCCTTCTGATCCCTTTCCCTTCTCTTCTCCTTCTGGGATGCCTATAATATGTATGTTTGTGCGTTTTGCATTGTCATTCAGGTCCCTAAGTCCTAGGTGGATTTTTTCTTTGTTTTTATTGATCAATTCTACTATCTGTTTGATTTCTGATGTACTGTCTTCCACATCGCTAATTTTCTGCTCTGCCTCTTCTAGTCTGCTGATATTTGCTGCGAGTGTATTTTTGATTTCTTGAACTGTGGTGTTCATTCCCATCATATCTGTTATCTTTTTGGATATGTCTGCAATTTCCCCTCCAAGTGTTGTCTTCATATTTTAACCTCTTCCTTCACTTCATTAAATTTGTCTGTGATATATGTTCTGAGTTCTTTAATTACTTGTGCGAAGTTCTGCTCCCCTTCCTGGTTTTTAGTTTGTTCATTGGATTCAGCCATGTTTTCCTGATTACTGGTTTGGTTTGTAGATTTTTGTTGCTGTCTGGTCATCATTTTATCTTGACGGGTTTAATCAGTTCCTTAGCTTCTTTGTCTAGTCTTGGGGATTAATTTGCTGTTGTTTTTGCATAAGTATTATATTTTCTCTTTGTCACTTTGTTCTTCTTATTCTAATTTCTTATTGCTTGCGGCTGTGGCTCCCTGCCGCTTGGGTGGGAGGCAAAGCCTTCCTCGCGCCGCCCTTGTGAGTAGAGGGTTGTCGATGCACCACACCTGCCATGCGCCAGAGACTGCTGGCCAAGGCTGCTAGTCAGCGAAGGGGGACTGCACTACAAACCCACACAAGCCACTGGCCAGGAGAAGTAGACAGCTTTATTGGCAGAAGCAGGAGAGCCAGGGTGCACCGGCTTATGCGCGATCTGTGAGTGAGTCCGGGGAGGGGGCAGTGGACAGAAGTTATATAGGGTGAACGCAGAAACATTATCTGATTGGTTGGGACAGCAATATGTCTATATATGGTAACTATAGATTTACTAGACAAAATGGCAGAAGGAGATGAAATGGCTGCTTGGCGCATGTGCACTGTCCAGGGAAGGGGTGGTGAGCAGGGATTATATAGGGCTAATGTGGAATTATTACTTGATTGGTTGGGACTGCGACATGTCCATATAAGGTGGCCTTTATGATTACTTGGTTAGGTTGGGAGGGGGAGGCACGAAGGCAGCTTGGCGCATGCGTACTATTCTCGGCCAGTGACTCAGCGCTCTCGAGGGCTATCCCTGAGTTTACTCAAGGGCCTGTAGGGTCTAGAGTTTACTCATAGTCCTGTCCCTTCCAAGGCGAGTCTCATGGCTTGAATTTCAGCTGGGACAGCTTTCCCTTCAATTGCTGGCTGAGTTCACTTTGAAGGAAAGTATTAGGGCCAAGGAAAGGCAATTGTGTAAGAAAGGAAAATGTTTAAAGTAGTATTGGTAATAAATGTTAACAGAGCAACAGTATGAGATTTGGGAGGATGGATATTAGATTCATGTAAGTTGTGTAGAGTTATAACAGTAAGTGGAGTACCTATAATGAGGTAGTCGACTGAATATGGGAGGAATATGGTATGAATTAATAGGCTAGTGTTTTCGTGAGAGAGGGAAAGAGAAAAGAAAGGCCATAGTTTCAAGAGTGGATAAAAGACAGAAAACAAAACAAAGGTATTCGAAATTAAGAGTTAGACGATTTGGGGATCAAAGAAAGGGAGGTGGAATATAGGAGAGACAGTAGATGATGGAGGATATCAAGATGTATTGGACAGGGGATAGTGTAGGTAACCAAAATCAATTCACGTATAAATGAGGCAACAGAAGATGAGGAAACCCAGCAAATGTGAGGTGTTCCCTGCAGCACCTATTGTATAATTAAGATAAAATAAAATAATAAGAAAATGAGGGATAAGAGAAAAGAGAGGAAAAAAAAGGAGAGAGGAAAGAAAGAAAGAAAGAAAGAAAGAAAAAGGGGTGGATAAAGAAAAGGGAGGGGAACAAGTAAGGAAAAGAAAAGAAGATATAGAACACCAACAACAGCAACAAAAAACCCCTAAAAAAATGAAAAGGAAAAAAAAAAAGACCTTGGGGGATACAATGGGAGAAAAGACTAGGAAATAATACAATATTAGCAATCAGGACAATAAAAAATTAAAAATTAAAAATTTAAATTTAAATTTTAAAAAAAGACGCAAACATTGAGGGCTAGGACAATCAAGGACCTCAGATGGGCCTCAGGGCGTGGTGGATTCAGGGATGGGAAGTCTGTGATATTGCAGACTCAAGAGGTGTGAGTCTCTGGGGTGTGGGCTACCAAGGTTTAAGGGACACAGACCTGGCAACCTCAAATCCGGTTAACACGGAGCCTGGGAGCACCATAGTGAAACACAGACTTCAGGGATCCCTGCAGCTGGGTGCTAGCCCTATGGGAGCGGTCACGGCCTTAAACTCTGAGCTATGTTTCTGCAACCTGCAATTCCCCTTTTCACTAGGGTCTCTTCTGTGGCTGTATCACCAATTCGACTTCAGGACACCTCCCGCCCTGCAGGCCCCAGAAACAGCCAGTTGGGAGTGCCTCTATATTGCAGCCAATTTAAGGATGCTGCAGATCCACAGCTAAGCTTAGGGGGCGGGGCTCTAGCCAGAAGTGCTGTATCAGTGTCCAAAATAAAAAATCCCACGCCTTGCAAAAAATTCCCCTAATCGGCTTCCAGCCACCTCCCACCCTGCTGTCCCCCGAAAGAACCTCCTGGTGACTGTCTCTTTGCTGTGAGCGATTTCAGGCCTCTGCAGATCGGCAGCTGGCCTTGGGGGCAGGGCTCTAGCAGGAAGCGCTATTATTTGTGTCCGCAATCAAAAATCCCCCACCTCGCAATAAAACTCCCGTCTATCTCTCCAAAACGGTCTGCGAAGGCCTCCTGCCCTGTTAGCCCCACAATAGACCGCTCAGGACTTATGAATTCCTCAGTACCACAGAGCCTCCAGGAATGGCAGCCGCAGTGCCAGTGCCGCAGCTCTGCCCACCCCAGGAGGGAGCATCCCGCACAGAACCCCCACCTCCGTGTAAGAGAGCCTCAATTTTATCTTTAACATGAATTTTCTCTATTACCTTCTCTATTACCTTCCAGACACCTCCTGACTTGCAAAATCCCGAAACAGCCTGGTCCTGAAGAATTTCTAGCTCTCAAAAAACTGTTTTCGAGACCAGCAGAGGCAGCAGCCGGAGCAGCCGCAGGCTGCGCCCTCTCCCGCCCACCCCTTCGTCGGAAATTTTTTTCTTTTAGCACCTTGACTATATCATACCACTGCCTTCTTGCCTCCATGGTTTCAGATGAGAAATCAACATTTAATCTTACGGAACCTCCTTTGTATGTAATGGTTCTCTTTTCTCTTGCTTCTTCCGTATTTTTCTTTGTCTAGAGCATTGGATAATTTGACAAGTATATGTCTTGGGGTAGGCATGTCCGGATTTATGCTGTTTGGAGTGTGTTGTGCTTTCTGGACATGTACATCCATCTCCCTCAATAGGTTTGGGAAGTTTTCAGCTATTATTTCCTCCAACACTCCATCTGTCCCCTTTCCCTTCATTTCTCCTTCTGGGATGCCTATTTGTTGAAGAGGCCATTCTCTCCCAGTTGAGTGGGCTTGGTGTCCTTGTCGAAAATGAGATGACTCTATATGTGAGGATCTGTATCAGGACTCTAAATTCAATTCTGTTGGTCAGTATGTCTATCCTTGTGACAACACCATCCAGTTTTTACCACTGTAGCTTTTTAGTATGTTTTATGGTCAACTAGTGTGATTCCTGTGATTGGATTTTCTGTTTTCAATATGTCCTTGGCTGTTCAGTGCCTCTTGCCCTTCCAAATAAATCCCATAGGTAGTTTTTCCAGTTTATTAAAAAATGCTGTGTTGATTTTTTTGGGGATTGTATTAAGTCTGTAGATTTGTTTGGGTAGGATAGCCATCTCAATGGTATTTATTCTTCCTTTCCATGAACAGGGAATATTTTTCCATTTATTTACGTCTCGATTTCCTTTAACAGTGTTATGTAGTTTTCTGTTTATAAGTCATTTACATCTTTAGTTAAATTCATTCCCATGTATGTGATTTTTTTAGTTACTATTTTAAATGTTATGATTTTTTCTTGATTTCCTCCTCGGATGGATCATTATTGATATATGAGTTTGATTTTTGCAAGCATGTCGGACAGCACGCGATTGGGTGCCCCCCGCTGTCCATCAAGGGTAGGGCCCTTCCTCCTTAGGGGCGTGGAGACCCTGAACGGGCAGAACCTCATTGGCCCAGGCGCTGGCGTGGAAGCTCCGCCCTCAAGCGCCGCCCAGTTCACGTCGTGGGGGCTCCTCTAAGAGCTCGCGGTGTTTGGGGAGCTCCTGGTGTTTGGGGAGCTCGCGGTGTTTGGGGAGCTCGCGAGAACCTGCTGGTGTGTTCTGGGTAGGAGAGACACGTAGGTCGGCGTGGGACTGCGGGAGCGCTCGGCCTCGCGCCCAGGGACCCCACCTGTGGACTCACCCCACGGTAACGGTAAGTTTGGGGACCCAACTTGGCGTTGGGGCGGGGCGCAGGTGGGCAGGGACCCCCAGACGTGCGGAAAAGCGGGCGAGTGAGCCTCCCCTTGCTGCGTCGAGGGGGCACCCGTGCTGCGCCCCTAAAGTGCCTGCTGGCTCGCCTGCGGGGTGGTGGGGGTGGAAAGTTGTGCACGGCTCCCGGTCCCGGAAAGTTGCACGGGGCGCCCGGGTCCTGCGCACCCTCAGGGCCTGTAGGGGGCGCTTCTTCCGCGGGCGGCACGGGGCGGGGGGCACAGGGTGCAGTCGGGGGTCCCAGCCCAGCCCGACTGGCCTGCGGCGCGGAAGGGTCCCGTGGCCCACGGGAAGGGCGGCCCGCCCCTCCCTCCCTCAGTCCGTCCTTTCCCCCACCATGGTCATCTCCCCCCCCACTGTCCCCCGTTTCCCCCCACGGTCCTCCTGCCCTCACCACGGTCCCTCTTGTCCTCCTCATGGCCCTTCCTGCTCCTCCACCTACTGTCACTCCTCTCCACCACGGTTCCTGTTCCCCCAAGGTTCCTCCTATCCTCCAGGATCCCCCTACCCCCATGGTCTCTCCCCCCCACGGACCCTCCTGCCTCCTCCAAGCTCCCTCCTCACCCCAAAGGTCCCCTCCTGGCTCCCCATGGTCTGTCCTGCCCCACACCCCCCGTGATCCCTCCTGCCCTCCTAGGTCTCTCCTCTCCCCCCCCCTCCTCTCCCACCGCCGTGTTCCCTCCTGCCACCCATGCTCCCTTTAACCTCATGGTCACTCGCACTTCCCCAAGGTCCCTCCTCACCAAGGTCCCTCCTCACCAAGGTCCCTCCTCACCAAGGTCCCTCCTCATCCTCAAGGTCTTTCCTGCCCCTTCAAAGTCCCTCCTCTACAGCTTCCTTCCCTCCTCCCCCATAGTCCCTCCTCGGTTCCCCAGGGTCCCTCCTGCCCTCCCAAAGTCCCTCCTCCTCTCCAAAGGTCCCTCCCTCCACAATTACCTTTGCCCATGGTCCTGGTCCCCCCCCCAAAGCCCATCCTCCTCTATGGTCCCTCCTTCCCATGATCCTTCCCACCCACACTCCTCCCCCACGGTCCCTCCTGCCCCCTACCATCCTTCCTCTCTCCCACTGTCTCTCTTGTCCCCCCATGGCCCCTCTTCCCCCCCATATCCCTTCCTGTCCCCCAACGGTCCCTCTTGCCCTTCCAAAGTCCCTCCTCCTCTTTGAAGCTCCCTCCCCCCCCATGATATCCCTGCTCTCTGTCTCCTCCTCATTGGTCCCTCCCTCTCATGATCCCCCTACCCCTGTTCCCCCCATGGTCCCTCCTCCCTCCACACTCACTCCTCCCCCCCCCCACAGTCCCTCCTCATCCCCACAGTTCCTCCTGCCCCCACCATTTTTCCTACTGCCTCCCCTTGGTCTCTCCTGCCCCCCACAGCCCTTCCTGCCACCCCATGACCCCTCCTCCACCCCTGTGGTACCTCCTCCCCTCCATGGTCCCTTTTCCCCCTCCACAGTGCCCCTTCCCTCCCTGCTTTCCCCATGATCCCCCCTTGGACCACCCCTTTGCCCCTCCCTCTGCCCTCCTGACCCTCCCAGGTGCCTGGGGTCCTTCCCCTCTCAGCGGCCCCTTCCCAGGCCCTACACTTCAAATTTTCCTCTGGAGCCAGGCAGAGGCTGCTTGGCTTTCTTCTCCTTCCACCTGGAAAGGTCAGGCTCAGGGCCTGGCCTGCAGCAGCTGGCTCTTAAAGGGGTTACTGCTGAGGGGGAATTGATCACTCCCAGGGGAAGGGCTCCTGGGAAGGCCCAGGGGGAGCGTGACTGACACCCGGTGTGTGCCTGCAGGGAGCACAGTCAATGGGGACCCCTCCAGGGAGGGGCCTCTGGGTGCAGGTTTGTGTCCAGCCTGGGAGTTTTGCAGGGATCTCAACAGTTTGCAGCTAAAAGTGTGTATCCTTCCCTAGTGGTCTGCAGGTGTGGGCCCCTCCTCCTCTTAGGCGTCACTTGAGCCTTTAATTGTCTGTGTTTCCTGTTTCACTCCTTTCTGCTTTCTGAGATTACACAGGGCAGGTGAGGTCTGGGTTCTAGGGGTCCACTCCCTCTGTGTCCCCTCCTGGCTGTGGCTGCACTAGAAGCCCTGGGACAGCTTCAGCCTTGGCTTTCCTCAGCCATGGTCCCAGGGACACTCTTTTCCTTTTGGTAGTGGTTACAGCTTTTCTTAAGAGTTTGATTTCTTGGAGTAATGCTGGGTGGAAATGGTTGGTGAACTCTTGCTAAGGTGGTAGCTTGCTAGGGCTGGAGGAGGGCAGCTGGCCAGCGGGGGCCACTGGATTTGGGTGCCTGCTAGGACCCTCTGCACAGACTGGGGAAGGGCGCCTGTTGGTCAGGCCACCTGCCCGAGGCTGCTGAGGGAGCCCAGGGGTGTGCTGAGTATTTCCAGGAGCTCCAGGTAGCCTCTCCTTGGCAGGGAGTGACCTGGGTGACTTGGGGACACCATTCTTGCCCTGCTTTGTCTGCCAAGAGCAGTCACCCAGCCGACCTTAAAGGAGCCGGGCTGCAGAGGCAGCCTCTGTGTTTACTGTTCTCAGCCTCTTAGAAGAGTTTAGGGCTGTTCTAGGGGAGCAGTTGAGGGCGGTGGAGCAGCTGCTCTTAGGACAGGTGGGCTGGACCTTCTCAACCCCCAGGCCCTTCTTTTGTCCCCTGCCCTTCCCCCTGAACTTCTGCAGGTGGTTTTCACAGTGTTGCCACCCTGGAGGAGGGTTGCCAGGCAGGGCTGCTGGGTGCCCTGTCACTTCCATGCAGATGACCACACTGTTCTCCTAATGCAGATCCTAAGTATGATCTGCAGATCCTAAGTATGATCAGGAAGAATATAATGCTATTCTCAGTGGAAAAATCCGGGAAAGTTTTATACCAAAACCTTAGCAATGACATTTTTGGATGAGGATTATATTAGCAGTCTTTTTTTTTTTTTAATTTTTCAAAGAAATTAATTTTATTGATACACCTATATTTTTTAACAAATCAGTCTTATTGATAAATGTTAATAAAGCATACAATTCATTCAAAGTGTCCAGTGCATGGCATTTGTATAATCACATAGATGTGCATTCATTACCTCAGTCATCGGAATATTTTTTTTATTTCAATAATAAGAAAAATAAACTAATAAAATTCTTCACCCCTCTATATCTGTTTTCCCTGCTGGAAATAGCTTCTATTTCTGGCTTTTCTAGCACAATTATTTATGCTTTAAGCAGTTTTATTGAGATATATTCACGTACCATACAGTCTATCCAAAGTGTATAACCAGTGGATTTTAGTATTATCACAATGTTGTGCATCCATCACCATAAAATATTTTAAACATTTTCAGTACTCTAAAAAGAAAAACCCCATGCCCCTTAGCAGTCCTTCCCCAGCCCTACATAACCACAAATCTAACTTCATCTTTATAAACTGATTTACATTTTCTATAAATGGAATCATGCAATATGTTGTACTTTGTGTCAGGTTTCTTTCACTTAGCATAAGTGATATTATATTAACATTTTGTAGTGTGAACATACATTTGTTCAGTTTCATAGAACAGATTATCTCTTTTGTTACCTCTTTTTCTTGAGTAACAAATCACATTTTAAGTCTCCAATTCTCAACTCTTCAGTGTAACCTCACTTTTTTCTTTTTTTAACTTTATTTTGTACATTTAATAATTGACTATATAAATCATAGTTTTAAAAAAGAAAACATGAATAAAAACATACATTTCTAAATTACATATATTGGATACATATAAATTTTTTTTCAATCATACAATATATTACACGATATATTTGGTTCATAGTAACGCAGTCATATAGTCCTTTTGTGTCTGGCTTGCTTCCCTCAACATAATGTCCTTTAGATTCATCCATGTTGTCACATGCTTTCTGAATTCACTTCTTTGCTGCATAACGTTCCATCACGTGAATACACCACAGTTTGTTTATCTATTCATCAGTTGATGGACATCTGGGTTCCCAACTTTTGGCAATCACAAATAATGCTGCTATGAACATTGGTGTGCAGATAGATGTCTGTGTCCCTGCTACAGATTTTCTGGCTATGTCCCAAGTAGTGATATTGCAGCATCATGTGGGAAGTTTATATTCAACTTCTTTGGGAACTGCCAAACAGTCCTCCACAGTGGCTGTATCATTCTACATTCCCACTAACAATTGAATAAGTGTTCCTATCTCTCCACGTCTTCTCCAGCACTTTTGGTTCTCTGTCTGTGGCAGGGGAGGATCATTGGGCCAGGTGTCAGTGATGGGATAACATGTAGGAAGCTCACCTGGGCATACATATAAGGCACATAAATGTGTGTTTATAGGGCATTGCCACGGTGGATGGAGATACATACAATAACCGAAGGAATATCAAATTCCCATCCTGGGGAACTCTGCCACTTTTTCTAAGGTCAGCAAGAATCTCCCGAGTACAGGAGCAGTGACTAGTGAAGGAGGATGTTCTACTGATGGACACTTGATATTGATGACTGTGCTTATGAACCTTTACACTCGAAACTGAAACTTAGCCTAGTGTTACAGGGTGCCTGAGAATTGCCTCCTGGTAGCCTCCTTGTTGTTCAAATGTGGCCTCTCTCTAAGCCACATATAGTATAAATACTATACCTTCCCCCCAGTGTGGGACATGACTCCAGGGTATGAGACTCCTTGGCACCGAAGGATTACTACCAAGCACCAACCCGCAATGCAACTGGAAAAAGACCTTGACCAAAATGGGGAAAAGATAAAGACAAATGAGTTTATATGGCTAAGGTACTTCCGAGTGAGGTGAGTCCAGAGGTCATCCCAGAAGTAATGCTTATGTATGTCTCAGCAGGATCTCTTTGACTGCCAAAGTAGATTCTACCCCAAATAGCTGGGCTCCTGAGGGTTCTGGAGGCATCCAGACACTTGAGTGAGGGCAGATAGCTCAGGAGTTTGGTGCTTTGCCAGTGGTCCCTACTTTGGAATTTATGTTCCCCAGAGTGACAGAACTGGAATCAGTTGTGGTTTCCCTACACATGGCTCTTCTGTCCTTCTATTTGAGTCTATAATCAGTACTAAAGTTAGTCCTGTAGAGGCCTGCGTACCCTCCAGGTAGGGTGCGGACAGGCCCTGTGGGGTTACTTCCAAGGATAGCATGGAGTGGGGGTATGTGCTTGAAATTAGATAGTTGAAGGTGCAGATCTATTTATGGATGTACCACCTTTTGTTATCCATGCACCAGCTGATAGAGATTCGTGGGTTGTTTTTTTTTTCCAGTTTTGGCTACCATGCTCTTGCCCTAGGAATCATTGCATGGATATGATTTCATTTGTCTTGGATAGATTTTTTTGAAGTGGAATTAGCAAGAATTATGGTAAGTTTATATTTTTAAGAAACTGATTAAATGTTTCCCAAAGTGGCAGCACCATTTTGCATTCTCACCAGCAATGTATGAGGGCTCCAGTTTTTCCACGTCTTCTTTAACAGTTGCTATTATGTCTCTTGATTTTAGCCATTCTAGTAAATATAGCAGATTTTAATGTATATTTCCCTTGTGATTAAAAGAATGGAACGTTTGTTCTTTTGCAAATGTGTATTCACATATTTTCCCATTTTTAAGTGCTGTTTGTCTTTTTTTTTTTTTTTTTTTTAAAGCATACAGTTCACCCACAGTGCACAATCAGTGGTATTCGGCACTGTCACATAGTTGGGCTTTGATCACCTCAGTCATCATTAGAGCATTTTCATTATTTCAGTAATAATAATAATAAATGAAGTATCAAATAAGGAAATCCATCACTTCTCTATCTCTCTATGCTTCCACTGTCCAGAGATCCCATAGCTATTTTTGCACAAATACATTTTTTCCTCTATAAATTGATTTATATTTACATTTCATATAAATGGAATCCTACATTATGTTACATAATACATGTAGGCCACAGTAATGCAAGGTTCCTGTATTTGTCCTTTGGGTGTGGCTTGCTTCACTCACCATACTGTCCTCTAGGGTCATCCATGTTGTCACATGGTTTATGACTTCATTTCTTTGTACCGCTGCCTAATATTCCATCATGTGAATACATCATAGTTTGTTTATCCATTCATTGGCTGATGGACACGTAGGTTGTTTCCATGTTTTGGCAATTGTGAATAACGCCATTATGAATGTAGGTGTGCAGATGTCTGTTCATGTCACTGTTCTCATATTTCTGGGTGTATACCCAGTAGTGGTGTTGCAGGGTCATGTAACAAATCTATATTCAACTTCTTTAGGAACTGCCAAATAGTCCTTCACCATGGCTGTACCATTCTGCATTCCTACCAGCAGTGAATAAGTGTTCCTATTTTTCCACATCCTCTCCAACACTTGTAGTTCTCTGACTTTTTAATAGTGGCCATTCTTATAGCTGTGAAATGCTATCTAGTTTTGATTTGCATTTCCCTAATCATTAATGACATTGCATATTTTTTCATGTGTTTTTTGCCATTTGTATTTCTTCTTTGGACAAATATCTATTCATGTCTTTTGCCATTTTATAATTGGATCATTTGTTTTTTTATTGTTGAGTTGTAACATCTCTCTGTATATCCTGTATATTAAACCCTTATTGAACATGTAATTTCTAAGTATTTTCTCCCATTGAATTAGCTGTCTTTTCACCCTTTTGACAAAGTCCTGGGAAGTGCAAAAATGTTTAATTTTGAAGAGGACCCGTTTATCTAATTTTTCTTTATTGTTTGTGCTTTGGATGTTAAGGTCTAAGAAACTTCACATACCACAAAGACTTTAAGATGCTTCCCTACATTTTCTTCTAGTAGTTTCATGGTCTTTGCTTTTATATTTAGGTCCTTGATCCAATTTGAGTTGATTCTTGTATAGAGAGTGAGATAGGGGTCCTCTTTAATTCTTTTAATTATAGACAACCTATTCTCCCAGCAGCATTTGTTGAAGAGTGTTTTTCTCCTATTAACACAGACTTCGTAGGCTCTTCAAAAACTAGTTGACCATAGATGTGTGAGGGTTTATTCCTGTACTCTCAGTTCTTTTCCACTGATGATGTCTCTCTCTCTATGGCAGTATCATGCCGATTTGTCCACTGTAGCTTTGTAATATTTTTCAAGATCAGGCAGTGAAATTCCTCCTATGTCGCTCTTCATTTTAGAACGCTTTTGGGTGTTCACGTGCACTTTCCCTTCCAAATGATTTTGTAATTGTCTTTTTTGATTCTTTAAAGTAGGCTGTTGGAATTTGGATTGATATTGCAGTGAATCTACCAATCAGTTTGGGTAGGATTCACAACTTTATGAGGTTTAGTTTTCTAGTCCATGAACATGGAACGTCTTTCCAATGATTTACGTCATTTTAACTTTATTTTTGGTATTGTTTGGTAATATTCTCCATATAGGTCCTGTACTTCTTTTGTTAAATTGATTGCTATGTATTTTAGTCTTTTTCTTGCTATTTGTAAATGGAATTTTCCCCTGGTTTCCTCCTCAGATTGTGCAATACTAGTGTAGAAAAATATTACTGATGTCTTCATGTCGATCTTGTTGCCTGCCACTCCAGTAGCTTCGTTGTAGACATTTCAGAATTTTCTAAATATAAGATCATGTTATCCACAAGTAGAGTTTTACTACTTCTTTTCTTATTTGGATGCCTTTATTTATTTTTTGATTTCTAATTGCTTTACCTAGAGCTTTTGTTACAATGTTGAATAACAATGGTGCTAGTGGGCATCCTTGTCTTACTCTGGTCTTAGAGGCAAAGCTTTCAACCATTCCCCACTGGGTAAGGTGTTAGCTGTGGGTTTTTCATCTGTCCTTTTAATCATATTCAGGAATTTGCCTTCTATTCATCTCTTTTGAAATGTTTTTGTAAGAAAAGATGCTGGATTTTGACAAATGCTTTTTTTGCCTTGATTGAGGTGATCATGTTTTT
This sequence comes from Dasypus novemcinctus, assembly GCF_030445035.2. NCBI lineage: Eukaryota > Metazoa > Chordata > Mammalia > Cingulata > Dasypodidae > Dasypus > Dasypus novemcinctus. Next base: position 7,207,296 of record NC_080694.1, on the reverse strand, counting down.
TTTCCCCTCAGTTTGTTAACATGGTGCATTACATTGATTGATTTTCTTATGTTGAACCAGCCTTCCCTAACAGGAATAAATCCACTTAGTTGTGGTGTATGTCTTTTTTTTTTTTTTAAGATTTATTTATTTATTCATTTCTCTCTCCTTTCCCCCACCCTCCACCCCGGTTGTCTGTTCTCTGTCTGTTTGCTGCGTCTTCTTCTTTGTCTGCTTCTTTTGTTGTCGGTGGCACGGGAATCTGTGTTTCTTTTGGTTGCGTCATCTTGTTGTGTCAACTCTCCGTGTGTGTGGCAACATTCCTGGGCAGGCTGTACTTTCTTTCACACTGGGCGGCTCTCCTTACAGGGAGCACTCCTTGCGCGTGGGGCTCCCCTACATGGGGGACACCCCTGCATGGCAGGGCACTCCTTGCGCGCATCAGCACTGTGTATGGGCCAGCTCCACACGGGTCAAGGAGGCCCGGGATTTGAACCGTGGACCTCCCATATGGTAGACAGACGCCCTAACCGCTGGGCGAAGTCCATCGCCAGTATAAGTCTTTTGATATGCTGCTGGATTTAATTTATAATTATTTTGCTGAGAATTTTTGCATCAGTATTCATTAGAGAGATTTGTCTGTAATTTTATTTTCCCTACAGTGTTCATATTTGGCTTTGGTATTATGGTGGTGTTGTCTTCCTAAAAAGTGTTGGGTTATTTTCCCTCTTCTTCAATTTTTGGGAAGAGTTTAAACAGGATTGGTGTTAATTCTTTTTGAACTGTTTGGTAGAATTCACCTGTGAAGCCAAATGATCCTGGAGTTTTCTTTGTTCGGAGATTTTTGAAGACAGTTTCAGTGTCTTCAAATGTGATTGGTTTGTTAAGTTCTTGTATTTCTTCTTGTAGTGCCATTGTAGTGTTCTTGTAGTCAATGAAGGTTGTGCATTTCCAGGAATTTGCCCGTTTCATCTAAGTTGTTTAGTTTCTTGGCATACAGTTTCTCAGAATATCATTTTATGATCCTTTTTAGTTCTGTGGGGTCAGTCATAACTTTCCCCTGTCATTGGAAATTGTATTTATTAGGTTCTTTTTTTTCTTTGTTAATCTTGCTAGGGGTTTGTGAATTTTACTGATCTTCTCGAAGAACCAGGTTTTGGTTTTGATTTTCTATATTTTATTTTTCTCAATTTCATTTATTTCAAATCTAATCTTTATTATTTCTTCTGTTTGCTTTGAGGATTGGTTTGCTGTTCTTTCCTAGTTTCTCTTGTTAATCATTTTATTCATTTAATTCTTTGAGTTTAGCTCTTTCTTTTTTAATATAGGCTTCTAGGAGTATAAATTTCCCTCTCAAGATTGCTGTTTTAGTCAGCCAAAGGGGTGCTGATGCAAAATACCTGAAACGGTTGGTTTTTGTAAAGAGTATTTATTTGTGTTAGGAGCTTACAGATACCAGGCCATAACGCATAAGTAACTTCCCTCAGCAAAGTCTATTTTTATGTGTTGGAGCAAGATGGCTGCTGATGTTTGCGAGGCTTTAGGCTTCCTGGGTTCCTCTGGGCTCAGCTCCTCTGTTTTCTCCACAAGGCCAGCTGTAGACTGTGAGGCTCTCTAGTCTTTGCCTCTCTCCACAAGGTCAGCTCTAGACTATCAGATGAATGGCTCTGTCTCTGTACCTGGGGCTCCAGCTTCAGCATCAATCTCTACCATCAAAACTCGAATAATAAAAACCCCCAAGTCTGTCCTTTTCCATGCCTTTCATCTGTGAGTTCCTACCCCCTGGGTGGGGCCATGCCTAATGACATGGCCAAATCAAAGCCCTAGTCATAACTTAATCATGTCCAGGTACAGACCAGATTACAAATATAATCCAATATCTATTTTGGAATCCGTAACTGTTGGAGAAAACAGCGCTTACTGGGACATGGAGACTGATATGACCATAGGCAGAGAAAGAATTTACTGGGAAGCTCTCCCAACAGAGGGGGGCTGAAGTCTGTTCTCCAGCATGGTGGAGTTCTGAAGAGAGACTTCAACCCACTCCTGGAAGGGGGGGACTTGAATTTATACAGACCTTTTCCAGGTGGGGACATGGTAGTTGGTGGGAGGGGGTTGAGGGTCGGAGTGAAGTGCAGGGATCAACAGGAAGCCTTAGAGGTGAATCTTTTCCCTGATAGTGACTAGGAGATAGTGGGTTAGGGAGTTATGGTTTCTTGGAATGCTGCAGGAGCAGATGTTTCTTTGATCTGTAGGGATTTTATCTCCCTCTGATAAGCAAGCTTAGAAGGTTTCATTTCCCTTTACTCCTGTCTCTGCTTTCATCGTTTAACCTGTGGGGAAATGCCATGCCCTTAGACACATAAGCACATGGGGGATGGGGTTAGCCTTTCCCCAGAGCATATCAGGGGAAACTGAGCTATAGCTTGCTAATTATTGGAAGCCTCTAACGTTTCTAACTCTTTATATATATATATTTAGGGGAACCTCGGTTTTGGGGTATGTGGTACTGGGCAGGATGGGAGGGTGAGGGGATTTGGGGTATCGGCTTGATCTGGCTACTTCCTGCTGTCAAGGGGTGGAGAAAAGACGTTCCCTTCCATCTTGTATAGTGGGCTGTTGTTTCAGGTCCCATAGGACTTGATATTGTTCACACAACAGAAAGACACCATTTACCTATTTCTGGGTTGTTGGCTGTATGATTCGGGGTATGAATCGGAGGAGATGATCATGGGTGACATCTTGGATGGCTGTCTGGATAAACTGAGTTATTGCATGGAAGATGTATGGACCTGCTGATAGGAGGAGTATGAGAGTTAAAATTGTGGAAAGGTTAGGAATTAATTAGGAAATTTGGGTGGTCTGTGAGATTATTGCCTCCAGGAGTCTGAGGAGAAGGAATAATAAGATTATACATTCAGCATTAAACATTAGTGACAGTAATGGTTGACAGTGAAATTACATGATTTGATGGGCTTATACATACAGAGTTTTAGTTGGAATAAAAGACTCCAGATTATTAACTGTGGTTTCATAACAGTGTTTTTGAGTGATTTTTTTTATGGATTTAAGAGTCCCAGCCAGCAGAGCTGTATAGACCAGTACGGTGATCAAAATGACCACATTTCCCCCAGTTTACATAGTTTGAAGCATAGGCAACAACAACAATTATTACTTTCCCTTTTGGGCTTGGAGCAGCTGGCACTTTAACTTGTAGGTTAGACTTAGTTGATTGCTGTAAGATCTGGTTACAGGAGTCCTGTTGCAGGGTTTGCAGCGCTGAAAGCATATCTTGCGCCTTCTGAGAGAGGGAGGGGACCGATGTAATCCACTTGCCATCGTGCTGCTGGAGCCTGTGCTTGGCCAGTATGTTTCATCCAGTGAGGTGATTGTCACAGTCATTGGAGTGAGCGCGATGGACACTCATGGGTGATGTTCATGAGCTGCTGGCAACTGACAGGCAATGGGAACTGCTGCCCTAGGCACTGCCAGGTCTGGTATCCACGATATTTGGTTTTTTTTTGGTGGATTCACTCTGCTGCCTTTGGGTTTCAGTGGTATGGCTCTGGACTTTCATGAGGGCATCTGCCTTAACAGTCTCAAGAGATGTTAGAGGAGGGGGCAGGGACATGGTAGATAGTTGCCTGTTACTGCTGGCAGGTGTTCCAGATGTTTTTTCACCGATTTTTCTTTTCCACAGAGGGCAGTTTACAACAGTTCATTGTTCTTGTTTTGTGCTTTGTTTTCTTCTCATAATTGTGACTAAAACTCAAGTGGTATTTGTTTAGAAAGTTGCCTTAGCCACAAACCCCACCCAAAGCCAATACTGGTACTGGCTACATCCAGTTCACAGGGTAGGTTAAGATCCACCCGCTTGCTGCGTGAGCCTCTGTGATTGTTTTAAAAGCAGCCTGCTGAGGAAGGGGCGGGCTTTCATTTCCATGCACAACTTTTTCTGATTAACACATATAATGGTTTTAATATCTGAGCTGAATGAGGGATGAATTATTTTCAGTACCTTAATAATACAAGAAAACATTGTACTTCATCAGTTACAACAGAGGTTACAGTTTTTTTGTTTTATTTAACTAAACAGCTTTTAAGAATGTGATAGACAGTCAGGACTTTGTAGTTTGTTTTAATTGTTTGCCTATTTAAGGCTCTGAAGATCCTTAACAATAAAATACATTCTATACACCCTACTTATATAAGTTACTAAATGATTTTGGAAACTGTTTTAAAGTAAATTTTTTAGAACATCTAATCATCATGATTACATTAATAGGTATTTTATTTTATCAGTGCAGAAAAAAACTCCTTTTTTATTATTTTATGAAACCTTAAGATTTTTAATGGAATTAAAATTATTTTTCCCTATTACCATTGTAATATGCAGATTGAGGTGGCTTTTAATCATCAATTTAGTTTCTGTTTAATAATGATTTTTGTAATTAGCCATTTGAATATTTCAGTTTTAGCAATGCTTTTACAAACTTTTTATAATTATTTATAACTGCGTAGAGTATAGTTACTTCATTTCAAGACAAACTCTGCCTTTACAGAACACATTATTTTACTTAATGCTACCACAATACCTTCTACAACTTGCCTTGTGCATTCAAGTTTTGTCTTATGTACTTCCATTCTGATTTCTTGAAAATCAGCCATCTTATCTTAGGACAAAACACACTTTCTTGCACAAACTTATTAAATCTCAGTCAGCATTCCTACAAACTTTTCACTTCTTTTAATACCTTACATTTTATTCTGTGAAGAAAAATAAACTTCCTTTTAATTTAGGTGAGAACCATTTTTCATGAAGAGATTTGTAGCAGTTTTATCAGTTAAGACTTAGAATTTTCATTACTTATACCTGGATATTAATATAAGTGCTTGTTTAATTTTTGGCCATTTGAATAGAGTTTTTTTAGGAATTAACATTATCATCCAGAGGTATTAAAATATATACTGCCAGTGAACAAACAGACAAACACAAAAAGAGTTATGGCATGCAGACAGGAACATAGTGGTCATTAATTTGACTTATAATTTTTACTCCTTTGGTATGGCTATTTTTATTGCTTTCAAGATTTTTTTGGAATCAGTGTTGCTTGTAATATGCAATCTTATTTTTGTAAACATGTTTATTAGTAATCAGCAACAGTTAGGAATATTTGAGCACAATAAATGCAGTTGTCTGCTCTCTCTGTCCATTTGTTGTATGTTCTTCTGTGATCTCTATCCTTATCAGCGGCACCGGGAATCTGTGTTTCTTTTTTTGTTGTTGTTGCATCTTCTTGTTGTGTCAGCTCTCCATGTGTGCAGCGCCATTCCTGGGCAGGCTGCACTTTCTTTCGCTCTGGGCGGCTCTCCTTACGGGGTACACTCCTTGTGCGTGGGGCTCCCCTACGCGGGGGACACCCCTGCATGGCACGGCACTCCTTCCGCGCATCAGCACTGCGCATGGGCCAGCTCCACACGGGTCAAGGAGGCCCGGGGTTTGAACCGCGGACCTCCCATGTGTTAGGCAGATGCCCTATCCATTAGGCCAAGTCCGCTTTCCTAGATAGTTATTTAGCATGTGCAATATTTTGGTTTATTCCTTTTTTAGGAGGGCATTTAGATTTAAAGTTCAGGAGTAATCTAGAGGTTTATTTGTAAGAGGTGAGTAATTGTAGGTTTGATACTTTGCAGGGTATCACGAGGGACAGAATATTGGGGTTTGAATGGGGTGTGGGTAGAATTTCTTAGTTGAACTGTGACTGGTTTGTGATGGGCAGCAATGGTAGGAACTTTAGTATTTTAGATTTTAGGAGTGACAGTTTGATGGAAAAGGGGGGAGCAGAGGAGGGAGTGAGTGGGTGAACAGGTGACTTTTTACTGGATTCAATAAAAGATGGGTTGTGAAACTATTGACTTTCACCATTGAGATTGAGGAGCAAGTTAAGGGTTTAGGGATTTTGGGAAGGGCAGAGTAAGTGGTTTTCATATTAATAAGAAATGAAATTGGCTTACCTGCTACCGCCAGAGTTACCTGTAGTTCTGCTGTGGAGATGGGTGTGGGGGTCTGCACAGTTTCTAGGGTACCTTTAATCATCTGTTGCTGGTTCCAGAAGGTCTGGGAGGGTGAAGCCAGGGGTTGGTTTTGACTGGGTAACTGATGCCCTTTTGCCTTGGGAGGCCTGGGGACAGTCAGACTGTCGGTGGATTTCTTGCTTGCACAGTGGGAACGGCCTTGGAGGAGGCTGTGGTTTGGGCGCTGCTTGGCTCAGTGCCCAGGCTTTTTGCCTTTGAAGCGTGGCCTTGGTGGGTTTTTTGGTACTTGCCTTGAGTGGAGTGTGTGTCAGGAACTCTGGAGGGTGGAGGATGTACAGCTAGGTTTTCTGGGGGGACTGCTGTGGCTCTGACAGGGCTGTTGGCAGCATTTTGTTGGTTTAGGGTATTTGCAAGGGTTTGGGCTGCAAATCAAATGCGTCCTTTTTTCTGGGGATACACAGGTGGAAAGAATGATGTAGAGGTTGCAAGACAAAGATATTAACGGGCTCTGTATCAGGGCTTAAATCTGAGAATGAGAAAGGAGCGTGTATTCCGGCTATTCTTTCAGCTCCCAGAGGGATGAGAGAGGAGCTGGCGTCTGTGTGGAGTTAGGAGCCTGCGTGCTGATGGAGGTGGAGGGCTGCGATGAAAATAAGAGGAGATATTCTCTGCAAGCACCTAAGAGGAGGGGAGAAGGCAGCATCGACGAAGGGAGGGTAGGAAGAAGGGGTGCAGGGTTAGTCCAGACATAACCCTGGAAGATTATATGGAGGTGGTAGGGGGCTTGTGATCTAAGGGATCAAAGTTGGAGTTTTCAGAAGTTTTAGTGGTTGGAAGTGATGAGGAAGATTTCTGAGGAGTTTTCTGGTATAAAAGAAGAATTTGGTAGGAAGAACAGTATTGACAGAAGAAGGAAAAGAAGAAAAAGGAATAACCGAATGTAAGGGATATCTGACCATCTGCCAGTGCACTGGATAAAGTTCTCTAAGTCTAGGAGAACTTGGAAATTGAAAGTGCCGTTTTTTTTGGCCATTGACTTTCATTGTCCAATTTGTATTGTGGCCACACAGAGGTTGAATAGAAAATGAGTTTTTAAGTCTGATGTCTCCTTCTGGGTACAGAGTTTTAAGGTTATAAAGGAGACAGCCCACAGGCGTGGATTGTGGGGGGGCCGAAATTGAATTCCCCAGTTTAGGTGGCTGGGATGAGACTAAGGGTCTGTAGGACAGGGGAGATACTGAGTGAGACAGGCGTCCCTGAATCAGTCAGGTATCTCCAAGGAAACGAGGAACCGCACTTGGAGCCAGACGTCTCCAGAGCCAAGGGGTTTCTTCCCACAAGGATGCAGGCATACTGCCTGCTGTGGACCTTAGGAAATGGTGAGGATCCTGACCTAGCACTAGGTTTTCCCACTGGGTTGTCCTGGACAGTGGAAAAGGAGAGAGAGAGATAGCAGGATCCTCCAGTGGACAAATCCTTAACTCACCTAGCTGAGATTCGATGTCCAGTGTTGGATGAGCGTTCAGTCATGGCAGAGGGGAGATTCCTCACCAGTCATTCGGTCTCAACATGACCCCAGTCCTGGGCTTTCGGCACCCAATGTTGGAGAAAAATGGTGTTTACTGGGACGCGGAGACTGATAAGACCATAGGCAGAGAAAGAATTTATCGGGAAGCTCTCCCAACAGAGGGGTTCTGAAGAACAGACTTCAGTCCCCACACCAGCATGGAAGGGGGACACTTGAATTTATACAGAACTTTTCTAGGCGGGGAAATGATAGTTGATGGGAGAGGGTTGAGGGTCCGAGTGAGGTGCAGGGACTAATGGGAAGCCCTAGAGGTGAAACTTTTCCCTGATAGTGACTAGGAGATAGTGGGTTAGGGAGTTTTATGGTTTCTTGGCATGCTGCAGGAGCAGATGTTTCTTTGATCTGTAGGGATTTTATCTCCCTCTGATATGCAGGTAGGGAAGGTTTCCATTTCCCTTTACTCCCGTCTGTATGTGGTGTCTTTGTTTATCCTGTGGGGTAGTGCTGTGGCCTTAGACACATAGGCTTATGGGGGATGGGGTTAGCCTTTCCCCAGTGCATATCAGGGGAAACCGAGCTACAGCTTGTTAACTATTGCAAGCCTGTAACAACAACCATATCAAACTGCTACAGGTGCCTTGGCTGTATCCCATCAGTTTTGATAAGTTGTGATCTCCTTTTCATTTGTTTGAATACATTTACTGATTTAACTTGTAATTTCTTCTTTGACCCACTGATTATTTAGGAGTGTGTTGTTTAGCCTCCACACATTTGCCAATTTACCTTTTTCCTATCTGTTGTTGGTTTTCAGTTTCATTCCCTTATGATCGGAGAAGATGCTTTGCATAATTTCGATCTTCTTATATTTATTGAGAGCTGTATTGTGCCCTGACATGTGGTCTATTCTAGAGGAGGATCCATGGGCACGTGAAAAGAATGTATAACCCACTGAGTTTGGATGCTGTGTTCTGTATATGTCTGTTAGGTCTAACTTATCCTATTGTTTAAGTTCTCTATTTCCTTGTTGATCTTCTGTCTAGCTCTACCTTATGATGTGAGAGGTATGTTGAAGTCTCCAATGATTATTATAGGGATAACTTTTTCTCCCTTCAGTTTTCCCAGAGTTTGTTTCATGTATTTTGAGGGACCTTGGTTAGGTGCACAGATTTTTTTTTTCCTTTCCCCTTCCCCTCCCCAGTTTTCTATTCTCTATGTCCATTTGCTGCATGTTCTTCTTTGTCCACTTCTGTTGTTGTCAGCGGCATGGGAATCTGTGTTTCTTTTTGTTGCGTCATCTTGCTGCGCCAACTCTCCGTGTGGGCGGCGCCATTCCTGGGCAGGCCACACTTTCTTTCCCGCTGGGCGGCTCTCCCTATGGGGCACACTCCTTGCGCGTGGGGCATCCCTACTCAGGGGACACCCCTACGCGGGGACACCCCTGCATGGCAGGGCACTCCTTGTGCGCATCAGCACTGTGTGTGGACCAGCTCCACACGGGTCAGGGAGGCCTGGGGTTTGAACTGTGGACCTCTCATGTGGTAGACGGATGCCCCATCCACTGGGCCAAGTCCGCTTCCCTGATTTTACTTTAAATGCATTATTTACTTCTACCATTTTCTTCTTTGGTTATCATATGTCATGTCAGATTTTAGTCTGTCTTTTTACTCTTGTTGTTATCCTTTCTGCTATTCTTTCTTCTCTACTCTCTTCCAAGCCTCTCTCTCCTGTCTTTTCTTTCAGGTTCTAAGGCTTCGTTTAATATATCCTTTGAGATGGATTCTTTATTATGAACTGTCTTAGGTTCTCTTTGCTTGTGAATATTTTATACCCACATTCCTATGTGAAGGACAGTTTTGCTGGATGCAGAATTCTTGGTCGCCAGTTTTTCTCTTTCAGTCTCATAATTGTGTCATTCTACTGTCTTCTCACCTCCATGGTTTCTCATGAAGAATCTGTATGAAGTTTTACTGGGTGTCCCTTGTAAGTGATGGTTGCCTTCTCCCTTACTGCTCTCAGAATTTTCTTTTTATCTCTGACCTTTGTGACCTTCTGAGTAGAATAGACTAGGTCTATTTGGATTTCTTCTGATTGGGGTACAATGGGCTTCTTGGACGTGTAGGTTCATTTCTTTCATGAGAGTTGGGAAATTTTCAACTATTTTTTCCTCAAAGATTCCTTTCCCCCCTTTTCCTTTCTCTTCTCCTTTTTGAACTCTTATGACATGCTTTTTGAGTTGTCATTCCACTCCCTGATCTCATGTTCATTTTTTTCCTTTTTCTCTCTCTTCAGTTTCAGCTGTTCTGTCTTCAGCATCACTTATTCTTTCTTCTGTCATTTCAAGTTTGTTGTCATGTGCCTTTAATGTGTTTTCGATCTCACCTATTATGTCTTTCATTCACATCAGCTCTTTTTTTTAAAGATTTATATTTATTTTTATTTCTCTCCCCTCCCCCCCCAATTGTCTGTCCTCTGTGTCTATTTGCTGCATCTTGTTTGTCTGCTTCTGTTGTTGTCAGCAGCATGGGAATCTGTGTTTCTTTTTGTTGCATCATCTTGTTGTGTCAGCTCTCCGTGTGTGCGGCCCCATTCATGGGCGGGCTGCACTTTCTTTCACGCTGGGTGGCTCTCCCTATGGGGCACACTCCTTGCGCGTGGGGCATCCCTACTCAGGGGACACCCCTGTGTGGCAGGGCACTCCTTGTGTGCATCAGTACTGCACGTGGGCCAACACCACACGGGTCAAGGAGGCCTGGGGTTTGAACCGCAGACCTCCCATGTGGCAGACAGATGCCCTAACCACTGGGCCAAGTCCACCGCCCACATTGGCTCTTGTTACTTTTTTCCCCTGGATTTCAAATATTTCTCCGTGCTTGTTCAGTATCTTCTTGATCTCATTCATTTCTTTACCCATATTGTCTTTCATCTCATTAATTTCAGAAATTTGTACACATCTTGGTAACAGTTATCTCAAATTCTGCATCTCGTTTGGGGCTTTGATATATTCCTTTTCCTGGGCCATTCTTCCATTTTCTTAGTCTGGCTTGAAAAGTTTTGCTGATGTCTAGGCATCTGGTTAGGATGCAGTTTATTTACTCAAATGTTCAATTTCTTTCTCGTTTTGGGATTTAGTGGCAGGAGGCTGTGAGTTAGTCCTGCTCTTTGATTCTTGGTTCAACCTGGATCGTTAGGGTTGTCCATGTTAGTTGTCAAAACGAGGGTCTGGACCCAGTGTATTACAGTGTATTAATCATCCAAAGGGGTGCTAATGTAAAATACCAGCCATGTATTGGACTTTATAAAGGATATTTATTTGGGGTGTAAGCTTAGTTACCAGGCCATAAACTGTAAAGTACTTTCCTCATCAAAGTCTTTTCCAACATGTTGGAGCAAGATGTCTGCTGATGTCTGCCAGCGTTCAGCCTCCTGGGATCCTCTCTTCCCACGGTTCATTTCTCTCCAGGATCAGCTCCTCTGTTTTCCCCAGAAGGTCAGCTGTAGACTCTGAGGCTCTCTAGGCTTTGCCTCTTTCCACAAGGTCAGCTGTAGACTATCAGGCAAACAGCTCTGTCCTCTCCTTGGGGCTCCTGCTGTGTCTAAGGGGCTATCTCTGTTCCTTTGGTGGTGTTCTCCTGTGTGTTCATTTCCTGGGCTCCAGCTCAAAACCTCCAGCCATCTTTTCTGCCATGTCATTTTCTCTGTGAGTCCCCGCCCCAGTGGGGCAGATATGCAACATCCTACTGATGTGGTCCAATCAAAGCCTTGACCATTATTTAATCATGTAAACCTCTGAATCCAATATAATCTAATATGCCCAGAGAAAAAGACCAGTTTACTAACATAATCCAATATATTTTTTTGGAATTCATCAATAATATCCAAGTGCTACACCCAGTAATGGGTTGCAGACTTGCTTCCTAGGGCCTTGGGAGGGAAGCTATAAAGGCCAATAAAAGCCTCTCTAACATACTTATTTTTCATTTTCTCATGTGTTCTCCCTAGTTCTGCTAGCAGATGGCACTCTTTGGCAGCGCTGTCAGTTCAGTGCCTGGCTGGAGTGTTCTTGCTGTAACACAGACTGGATCAGTGTGATAGAAGTTCCTGCCTGGAGATTTTTCCTCAGAAACAGTTCTCCAGCCTTCTCTGGCAGCCCCCTCCCTTTTCCTGGGTAGGAAATGATTCCACTCCCCTCTGTGTCCTCAACAGTCATCCCTGTTTAGTAGAGAAGTAGATTGAGAGGGTCAGATCTCTTTAGTCCTTTGCTGGCTTCCAAGGCAAACGATGGCATGGCTTGGCTGGCTGCATGGGTGCTTGAATTGCCACGCAGGTACTGGCTTAATGCACAGGCACTTGGCTCCAAGCACTGGCACTCCTTTCCCAGGAGGCCTTGGGGATTGATCCCAGGTTCTACCATATGATAGGGAGAAGCCCTATCACTTGAGGCACATCTGCTTCCTGTCAGTATCTTCTTGACATCATCAGTGAATTCATTCTCCATGGATCTGCGTAAATTGACACTGCATTTACCATATATACTACAGGAATTTCTACTTGATTGGAAGCAACCTTTTTTTTGGTGGAATCAGTTCAATCCTAGGCAATCCATTCTAACACATTTATTCACTAATGTTTGTATTAAATATAATAATTACAGGTATGAAAATATTGATACCTTACCATTTAAAAATGGTCACTTAATAATAGTGTATTTTTCCATTCAGTCTTCCTTTTCTCCACCATGTGTGTTTGTTCATTGAATTACTGGCCATTAACGGTGGGACAATCATTATGGAGGGATGCAGAGGGTCAATGCTGACTCCCTCTGAAGTTGCTCTTTAGTTGTATTTCAACCAAGGTTTTGGACACTATCTTAAGAACTGAGTGGAGGGAAGCCGACTTGGCCCAGTGGTTAGGGCATCCGTCTACCACATGGAAGGTCTGTGGTTCAAACCCCGGGCCTCCTTGACCCGTGTGGAGCTGACCCATGCACAGTGCTGATGTGCGCAAGGAGTGCCGTGCCACGTAGGTGTGTCCCCCGCATAGGAGAGCCCCATGCACAAAGAGTGCACCCCGTAAGGAGAGCCGCCCAGCATGAAAGAAAGTGCAGCCTGCCTAAGAATGGCGCCGCCCACATGGAGAGCTGACACAAGATGACGCAACAAAAAGAAACAGATTCCCGTTTTGCTGACAACAACAGAAGCTAACAAAAGAAGAGACAAAGCAAATAGACACAGAGAACAGACAACTGGGTTGGATGGGGAAGGGGAGAGAAATAAATAAAATACATAAAATCTTAAAAAGAGAAAAAAGAGCTGAGTGGAATCAAAATTCTTATTTGTCACAGACCCTACTGTGTGACTCATAGGATTTTAGCATCTAGAGGATCGGTGGCAATGATGTAATCCAGTGCACTAACTTTTCTTTCCAATACCTATGTGCTGTGGCAAAGCTCCTGGCTGTGACATCAGCGTGAGGGTTGACAGGTCATTCTGTGTCATGCTTCACAACTCTCAGGATTTTGATGTAACCCAGAGTCCTATGAGTTTTCTTTTCGTTTTGGACATCAGGAACTATGCTAGAGTCTGAGGTGATCTGCTCAGCTAGCTTCCCTAGGCCCTGTGATCATGGATGGAGAGTTTGGTCTCTCTGTAGAGTCAGGTAATTGTAAGCACATGCACAGATGGTAGAACTCCCTTGCATGGTTTCTTTTTTTTGCTGTGGTTGTTTTAATGGTTTTTTGGTTCTTTTTGGTGATTTTTTAAAAAGATTTCTTTTCATTCATTTATTTCTCCCCACCCCCTCATTGTTTACACTTGCCATCTCTATGTGTCTTCTGTTGTTTCCTTAGGAGGCACTGGGAACTGAACCTGGGATCTCTGATGTGGCTGGGAGGCATGTAATTGCTTAAGCCACCTCCATTCCTTGCCATTGTTGTGTCTCTCATTATGTTTTCCCTTTTCTGTCTTTTGTTGCATTATCTTGTTGTGTCAGCTTGCCATGCCTGCCCAATAGCCAGCTCACTGTCTTTTTTAGGAGGCACTGGGAACCAAACCATGAACCTCCCATATCATAGGTGGGAGCTCAGTCCCTTGAGCCACCTCCACTTCCCTGGGTGTTTGCTAATAGTCCCGTGACTGAGTGATAACTGCAGGTCTGTAGTGCAGAGCATTGGAGCCACATGCCTGGGTTCACATTAAGGCCAGTCCCCTTGGAGCACCAGAGCTTGAGCAATTCATCTCACATGGGAGAAATGCACACAGTCACCCCACAAGCTCACACACAGTCTCACAGTCACACCACAGAGACCACACATGGATTCCCTTAAGCCTCCACACAGCCTAACCTGTAACTCCCAAAAGGAACAGATCCACTCCTGGGGACTGTTAGGAAGGACAGACGTCCTTAATAGAAAACCTTTCATCATATCCCGTATCCCCATTTTACAACGAGGATGGGATCAGGCTAGGTCGACAGCCTAAATCTTGCAGGAAGCCCCCTATTTTATGTCACCTTTTCCCACATTATTTCGATAAGCCCAGAATACCTACCATTTTCATTTGCTCTCAAGGTCACCTGCAATGGCAGAAAAGAAAATACAGTGAGGACAGGATCATGTTGTGTTGTGTGTTTTCAGGCCTTCGTGATTTTAAAAAACAGATGGGAAACAGTGGTAAATTCAAAGACCCTATGAATAAGCTTGGAAACACCTGTGGGAAAGGCTCCAGCTCTTCCTGGAGGATGCGATTTCCAAGTCTATTTACCAAAATAGGCATTTACAAAAGTCTTAGTCAAATAAGGGAAAATGTTGCTCTGATAATTAACACAACCTTTCTATTTGGTTTATCACCAGATGCTGCCATTTTTAAAGCCCTCTTGTGTCAGGGATCTGTTCATAGGATTCTTACTTTCAGTTCTTCCTTCCACAAAACAGCAGCTAATGTCTATAGGTATAACATATAGCAAGATCTGTACTCAATGTGAAAAGGAATGTGAGAAAGAAACATTTCTGTCTTAGACAAAACCAGGTGGCCTTACCTCAGCATTAGAGGGAGTCTTATCTGCTGTCACTAGCTGCCCCTCCATCAGGTCTTCCATGGGAGCTGGAGGGACACAGAGGAGCCGTCACTACACTGGGTGCAGTTCATGCATTACCTGGGGAACTTTAACTAGGACGAGGGGCAACAGTGATCAGGGTTGGTTGGGTAGAAAGCACATGTGATGCTACTCAGACAACCTTTGTGCAAGAAAGAGAGACTAATGAGAACAGGAAAATTAGAAGTTGAGTCCTTGGCTTTGGAGCTTAAAGGCAATCTAAATTAATGTGAAATAGTTCATCTAATATTGGTTCTACATTACACACTGACTCAAACACAGAGCCCCTACTCTTCTGCCCATTTTGAAGCCCAACTGAATTTCCTGAATCTCCTTGACATCAAGTTCGTTACTGATTTGCCTGTCCCATGTATTTTATAAGATATTGTTAAATTTCATAGGTTGACATGAGCATAATGAAAATTCCCATTTTAGCCATTTTCTACTGATACAATTAACTCATTCACCTTAATTACATGAACTATTTTTTAATATCACCATTAATCTCCAAAATTTCTTCATGACCTGAAACAGAAGCTCTTTATTAAATATTAATCTTATTGCCCTTTCCTCCAAATTCCTATTAATAATCCTTAATTGCCTTCCTTCTTCTGTTTCTTTTTGTAGATGTTTCACATATGCAGAATCATATACTCTTTGTCTTCTGTGCCATCTAATTTCACTGAGTATAACCATGTGGATGTCATCCATACAGTAGGATGTCTCAGAACTTCCATTGCTTGCTATGGCTGAATTCCCTTGTATGGATGTAGCAGTTTTTCCTTTTTTATCCATTCATCTATTGATGGACACTTGGCTATTGTGAATAATGCTACTGTGAACATTGGATTGCAAGTATGTGTGGTCCCATTTTCCAATACAGAGATAGATATCTATGTGTGTATATGTATGTATATAGATTTGTTAAATGCTGGTTATATGGTTACTCTATATTTCACTTTTTAGGGATTGCTCAACTGTTTTCCACAGTACAGGACAGTATGCCTTGGTCAAAGCCTGCAGAGCTTTTCAACAGATATTGAACCTTCATAGGGATGTATTGATACTGGCCCTTGAACTGTGCTTCTAACTAAACAATTAATGCAGTATGCTGAGCAAGAAGAGGAAGGATAGGAGGGGAGGATGCAGGAACTTTAGAACTATCTTTTCATTTTTATGTGAATCTAAAACTGCTCTACATAAAGTCTGTTAATTTTTTCAAAGTATGGAAGCATTATTTCAGGGCGTATTTTAGTCAAAGGGGTGCTGATGCAAAGTGCCAGGAATCTGTTGGCTTTTATAAAGGATCTTTATTTGGGGTAGAAGTTTACAGTCAGAAGGCCCTGAAGAGTCCCTCTCAAGTTACTCTAGAAGTACTTTGCCACTCAAAGTCATTTGTCACGCGTTGAAACAAGATGGTGGGCACGTCTGCAAGGGTTGAGCCTCCCTCCTTCCCCTAAGGCTCCATGATCCCAGCTTCCTCCCATCTCACCTGTAGGCTGGTATGAGGCTGAGCTCACAGGGCTTCTCAGCTGCTCTCTTCTCTTCAGTTCCAACTATCAGGCTCATCTCTGTCTTCTTCTTTTCTGCATTTTATTCTGTGTTCTCCCAGAGCGAGCATCTGCCTAATCTTGATTTAGTAAAGTAAAAGTGAAACCTTTGAATTTAATACAGTCAGAAGGCTATCTGGGAAGCGGATTTTGCTCAACTGACAGAGCATCTGCCTACCATAGAGGAGGTCCAGGATTCAAACCCAAGGCCTCCTGCCCATGTGGTGAGCTGGCCCATGCTCTGTGCTGATGTGTGCAAGGCATGCCGTTGTATGCAGGGGTGTCCCCTGCGTAGGGGAGCCCCACGTGCAAGGAGTGCATCCTGCAAGGAGAGCCGCCCCATGCAAAAAAAGTGCAGCCCGCCCAGGAGTGGCGCCACACACATGAAGAGCTGATGCAGCGAGATGATGCAACAAAAAGAGACAGAGATTCCCGGTGCCTCTGATAAGGATGCAAGCAGACACAAAAGAATGCACAGCAAATGGACACAGAGAGGAGAGAATGAGGGAGGTTGGGTGGGGGGAAGGGAAGAGAAATAAAAAATACATCTTAAAAAAAGGAGGAACAGACCAATTTACAACCATGATCAGTATCTCTTTTGGAATTCATAAATAATATCAAACTGCCACAAGAGTGATATATTTCATCTAATGTTCAAAAATAAACTAATGGGCGGCGGACTTGGCCCAGTGGTTAGGGCATCCGTCTACCACATGGGAGGTCCGCGGTTCAAACCCCGGGCCTCCTTGACCCATGTGGAGCTGGCCCACGTGCAGTGCTGATGCGTGCAAGGAGTACCCTGTCACGCAGAGGTGTCCCCCGCATAAGGGAGCCCCACGCGCAAGGAGTGCACCCCATAAGGAGAGCCACCCAGTGCGAAAGGAAGGTCAGCCTGCCCAGGAATGGCGCTGCACACATGGAGAGCTGACACAAGATGACGCAACAAAAAGAGACAGATTCCCGTGCCGCTGACAACTGAAACGGAAAACAAGATGCAGCAAATAGACACAGAGAACAGACAACCAGGGTGGGGGGGGGGGGGGGGGAGGAAGGGGAGAGAAATAAATAAATAAATAAATCTTTAAAAACAAACAGAGAAAAAATCTAATGGCCAAACTTTAATTTAAAACTGTATCCATTATTAGATGTGAACCAATCTTGAGTTGTAGATGCATCCTTAATTCTGTGATTGTGGTACCTCTGATTTAATTAGTAAATTAAAATGTTCACAGGTGAAAGAACAATATGGCTTATGCATTTTATGGATTTTCCCTATATGTGGGACTGAATAAACTATAGTCATTATTCTTGAATCAGTGTATTGCATTTCCACATTACCATCTGTATTAGTCAGCCAAAGGGGTGCCGACGCAAAATACCAGAAATTGGTTAATTTTTATAAAGGGTATATATTTGGGATAGGAGTTTACAGATACTACGCCGTAAAGCATAAGTTACTTCCCTCAGCAAAGTCTATTTGAAGCAAGATGGCTGCTGATGTTTGTGAGGGTTCAGACTTCCTGGGTTTCTACGTTCCTGGGGCTTGCTTTTCTCTGGGTTCAAGGTTCCTTTCTTCCTGGGGCTGGCTTCTCTTTCCTCTGGGAGCTTACGTCCTGGGTCTCCAGCTTAACGTCTTCAGCATCAAACTCCAACATAAGAAAACGCTTGCATCAAAAGCTCCAACTCTATCCTTTGCCATGCCTTTTATCTGTGAGTCCCCACCCACCAAGGTGTGGAGACTCAACAGTGTAATGACATGGCCCAATTAAAGCCCTAATCATAACTCAATCATGCCCAGGTATAGATCAGATTATAAGCATAATTGAATATTTCATCTTGGAATTCACCAATTATATCAAACTGCTACAGCGTCCATAGGGCAGTTGCTTGGTGAGATCTTCCCGAGCTCCCTCTTCTTGAGCAGTTAGTGAGTTTCATGCTACTGATGGTCTGGGTGTTATGGGCAGTAGGTTTTTTGACTAAGAAACAAATTTTCAGTTTTTAACCCTGAGACAAAAACCTGGGAAAATCATTCATAATTGAAAGAACTGTTGACAGCTTACTCACAGTAAAAGGTAGGAATATTGCTAATACTTTTTTTACAGTTCAAACTTTTGATCCCCTTATTCATAAGTTTCCTAGTAGATCCATGTGAATTAAAGTTGGGTTTCAAGAAAATCTTGTGGTTTTATGTTTACTTAAAACAACCAACAGATAGATATGAAGGCATGTGAAAGTTGCAATAGGTGATATGACTTAGCTTACGTTATAATTTTTGGAAATATTTGGAAACTGTAGGCTTGGAAATTTCAGCAATATGCACAGATGCTAGGTCTCCCTTATATAGTATCTAATATTCCCATTTCACAGTTTAAGGGTAGGCTTGTTGTATCAACATTGAGGTTACTTGATGGGGTACATATTAGGCTCTCCCATATGAGATTGGAAACATTTTTCTCTATGCCTGGGATCCTCTTTCTGAGTTGTGTGTATTATAAGTAAACCCACTATATATGGCTGTGATAAGGACTGAATGAGTCCTATATGTAAACTTTGCAGTGGTTAAGATGAGATTATATTTTTGACATCATTGACAGTGGGAATTGCCCTGTGTAAATAAGAACTATGTCTAGGATAAATGCACAGCAGCCCATGTAGACACAAACATTCACAATAACACTACACAGACTTACACATTGACAGACTGCAACTCTACTTTATGTTAAGCCAGACCACCCAATGGGAACCCAGGTGATTCCAGGATGTGTAGAAACATGATCCAAGATCTTTTCCTGGAAATGAGTTTCTCTCACCACACCCATAATCCTTGTTCCCACGTGGGATGCAGAATCATTGGGCTATCCAATTTAAAGCCAACATGGAAACCCCATCATAGTCAACTAGATTTCTTACCTCAGCCAGAAATACCAGAATACACACCTTTTTCTCTTGACTTGAGGCCACCTGTAGTGAAGGAAAGGAAATGCTGTGAGTTTGTATGATGGTGGGTTCTGTTTTCTCTCTTTTTTGCTTCCGAAAACCAGATGGAAAACAGTGGTCATATCAAAGAACACAAAAGCAAGATTGGTAATTTATAGAAGAGGCTTGAGGAATTTTATTTGAAGTCCATCTGGTTGACAATTACAAAATTCTTAATCAAAAGAGGATAAATATCACCAATTAAAAGTCCTACCATGCACTTTCCTATCTGGTGCTATCAACATTGAATACCCTTGGAACCAGGCATCAGCTAGTAAGAGATTCTCCTCACACACGCACATATGCACACACTACACACACAAGAGGAAGGTACCTAAATTCTGTCATCTACATGATATTTTCAAGTCTGAAGTTGACTGAAAACACAAAAACCAAGAAAGCAACAGAACTATTTCAAGCAAAGAAAGGCAATCTTTCCTTGGCATTGGATGGGTCTTCCTCCTTTGCCTGGCATTAGGAAGCTCCTCCAATTAGTCGCCAGGTGGAGGTGAGAGGTGAGAGGACACAGAATAATTGTCAGTACATGGTTGTGCTCATGAATTACTCAGGGAAACTTTCTTGTTGCACAAAGAGCTCTATTTATCACTGTTGTTTAGCAAGTATGAATTGAGCATTTTGTCTTCAAAGAAGCTTTAGGTTACAGAAAAGTCATGTACAGAATAGAGAGGATTCCCATATACCCAACATTGTCCCCCATTCCCCTTTCCCCTTTTAATAACATTTTACTTGTGAATGGTACATTTGTTACAATTGATGTACAAATATTGAAATATTCGTACTGAACATTGTCAATGATTTACATTATGGTTTATATTTTAGCCCACACACTTAGATAAATTTTGATGAAATTTAACATGGCCTGTATCCATCATTGTAAGATCCTGTAGAGAAAAATATTAAAAACAATAAAAAAAAATAGAAAGGTAAAGAAAAAGATCATAATGGACACTTCCATTGCCCTCCAAATGCCCCGTGTTCCATCTATTCTATTCCTCCTTCCCCCACCCCTCGGGACCTATGGCAACCACCAAGCTTCACTCATAGTTGCTTGCAACAACATTTAGAGCTTGACATACTGACATGTCCTCCACTATTTGGCACTGCCTTTGCTCTCAAGAGTCTCCCACCCCTCTCTTGGAGAACATAGCAGGACTCCTCAGGATGGGAGTCCAACACTTTCCCACTCACTATTTGGGTCTCAACCCAGTGATACAACATACTATGACAAGGTGAACACTTGCACACTCCCTGGAAGTCTGCCCCAGGGGTGTATTCTCCCGAATGTCCCCCACAACCAACACCCTAACAACCAACACCCTAAACCAGTAACTCTCCCCTACCACATTGCCAAAAGAACATTCTGAACTCTGTAGTTTCAAGCAGGTATCTCCAAATACTCAGATCGTATGTGGTCCCTCCTCAAATGACTCCCTTTGCATGGGTAGTCCAACCCACCCTCTTCACTCTACCCTGCCCACAGACCAACCCCATGTATCACTTTACTACTGTCATGCCCATCCGCTGCACAACTACATACTTCCACCTTATCATAGATTTTTCCTGTATGGGCATTTGCTCACAACCTTCTTCTCCCTGTCTCCTGTAAACCTGTTTTCCCGATTTTAGATCTGTGAGTCCACTCAATTTATTTAATTCCTCTCATTGAGGTCATGTAATATTTGTCCTTCAGTGCCTAGCCTGCTTAATGCAATGTAAGGTGTTCAAAATTCATCCATGTTATCCTGTGTGTTCATACTGGATTCCTTCTTACAGCTGAGTCATATTCCATTGTATGTATATAGCACAATTTGTTTATCCATTCGTAGGTTGATGGACATTTGGGTTGTTTCCAACTTTTGGCAATAGTGAATAATGCCACTCTCGACATTGGTGTACATATATCTGTTTGTGTCCCTGCTTTCATATCTTCTGGATATATACCCAGCAGTGGGATTGTTGGATCATATGTTTGTTCTATAGTTAGCTTTCTGTGGAACAGCCAAAATGTATTCCACAATGGCCGCACTATTCTACATTCCCACCTGCAGTGGATGATAGTTCCCATTCCTTCACATCCTCTGCAATATTTGTAATCCATTGTTTTTTTAATTGCTGCCAGTCTAATGGGTGTAAGATGATATCTCATTGTAGTTTTTTTCTGATTTAAATATTTTTTTCTCTATTTTTAAAAAATGTTACATTCCAAAAATATGAGGTCCCCATATACCCCCTACCCGCCTCACCCTACTGCTCCCACATCAACAACGTTTTTCATCATTGTGGGACATTAATTTCATTTGGTGAATACATTTTGGAGAACTGCTACACCACATGGATAATGGTTTACATTGTGGTTTACACTCTCCCCCAGTCCACCCAGTGGGCCATGGCAGGATATATAAAGTCCAGCATCTGACCCTGCGATATCATTTAGCACAACTCAAATTCCCAAAATTGCCCCCACATCACATCTCTTCTTCCTTCTCCATGCCCTCAGCAACTACCGTGGCCACTTTCTCCACCTCAATGCTACAATTTCTTCTATTACTAGGTCGCAATTGTTTTATAGCAGAATATCAGTAAGAATATCAGTAAATCCATATTTTATTCCTCCATACTCTGGACCCTGGGATGGTGATGTCCATTCCCCCTCTGTATCGAGAGGGGGCATAGATTCCACATGGATGATGGATACAGTTCTCCTGCTTGCAGTTGTAGGCATTCTTGATTCCCTGGTGTGGTGGTTGACCATCTTCCCCTCCCTGTTAGCTGACCTGGGTAAGTCCAATAAACGAGAGAGTAGGAGTTGCAACCCTGCTGTGGCTCAGGGCCCAGCTGGCACATAGCCAGTTCAGAGATTCAAGTCCCCTGAGTATACACCATCTCCAGCGCCAACCTGCTGTGGGTAGTATTGATATTAGAAAAATACAGTCTTATCATCCTTGAACAATGGATATCTTGCCATACGTTTATGTCTTCTTCAGTTACATTCAGGTATGTTTATTAGTGTTCAAGTGTTTCATCCTTTCATTAAATTCATTCTTAGGTATTTTATTTGTTAGCAGCTAATTGAATATACTTTGAAAAGAATCCATTTCAGTTTTTTTTTTTGCTGTACTATATAAACAAAACAGACTTTTGTGTGTATATTTCATACAATGCAAGTTTGCTTAAAGTCTTTATTGTTGCATTAGTTATGTTGTGGATTCTTTGGAATTATGTGTTTAAAAGATTATGTCAGCTGTGTATAAGGATAGCTTTCCTTCTTTCATTCCAATTTGGATGACTTTATTTCTTTTTCTTACCCAATTGCTTGGCTAGAACTTCTAGTGCAATGTTGAAAGCAGTGATGAAAGTGAGCTAACTTACCTTGTTCGTGATCTCATGGGAAAGACTTTCAGTATTTCACTATTGAGTATGATTAGCCGAAATGACCATTCACTTCATGAGCAGCAGAAAGTCCCCAGGTTATAGGCTTCCTGTGAGTGCATTTCTGAAATCCTGGAATGTGAGTTAATTGTAGGGTATCTCCATTTTTATGGTTTTGAAGAACTTAATTCTTACTAATGTCTACACATTCAGGTTTTAATAATAAGATCATGGTAGACTATGCCTGAAATATTTTGATGTGTTCTTAAATTTTAAAAATTCAGTAAACCCTATTAAATAAATTTTTCTTTTTAGAGGTTATTTAAAAATAGTACTTTTACTGGTGCAAGGGCAAGTATTAAGCACAATCCTCAGGGACCATGGGAAATACAAAGATTACCTTGGGGGGTGTTGGTGTGTGTGCCTGATGATAGGTATTAAGCCATACAGTGCTAATATTGTAGTTCAGATATAAATGACTCTGAACCTATGTGATTGAATCTAAAGCAGGAGAAATTTTAAAGAATTTGCTGAATATGAACTGTGATTGCTAACCCCAAATATGTATAATAATCGATTGATATAAAACTAAATAGAAAATTAATAACTCTTTAGTATTATAAAATATGAGAAACTAAAATGTAATGATAGTAGGAATGCAATGCATATAAATACACAATATTAAGGTAATTCACAAATGAAATACATTGTAAGTTATTCAAATAACTTATAGATAATTGATTTTTAAAACATTTAGACATTCATGGATAAATGATTTTGAAAATCGATAGACATTTATAGGGAATGATTAGATTTTGGTAAATGTGGTAATGTTTTTCTTCAATAGAGGAGTACATGTAACAGGAATATTTGGTAGTCAGATGGAGTAAGAAAATAGACAAAAAAGATTCAACAGAGGTAATGAGAGTGAAGACTCAGTTTTAAGAGTGGTAGAAGTACAGAATCCAGAAATATCAGCAAGGAAGTTTTCATACCTTAAAATATTTCATGAAAAATGTAAAGAGAGAAGCAGATCGGTGTTGTTGGGAAAGTTGTTTTCAGTCTCACTTCTGTGTATAAAAATTTTTTAATCATATGAAAACTAACAAAATTCATCTTATTTTATTTTCAAGAGTAAAGGAGTAAATGCAAAGGAATTCACAATAAATGAATGAAGGCTCATCATTGTGATCTACATTATGTACTGAAATACGCTTTTCCTTTTGGGAGGTTTTTGCTTTTATAGGTCTGTTAAGCTCTTTCATTTCTTCATGAGTCAGTGTAGGTTATTTTTATGTTTCTAGGAATTTGTTCATGTCCTCTAGATTGTCTAGTTAGTTCGCATGTGATTGTTCACAGTATTCTCTTATAACCCTTTTCATTTCTGCCAGGTCAGTGGTAGTGTTCTCACTTTCATTCCTTAAGTAATTATTTGCTTCTCTCTCCTTTCTCTTTGTTTGTCTGGATAAAGGTTTGTCAATTTTATCCATCTTTTCAAAGAACCAAATTTTGGTTTCATTGATCCTTTCAATTGTTTTTCTATTCTTTATCTCACTTATCTCCACTCTAATCTTTATTATTTCTAGTAATGTTAAGTTTGGCTTAGTCTTCTTTCCTCGAGATATGAAGTTAGGTTATTGATTTGATATAATTCTTTCTTAATGTAGCAATTTATAGCTATAAGTTTCCTAATGAGCAGTGCCTTGCTCCTTCCCATAGTTCTTGGCATATTTCTTTTTTTTTTTTTTTCCTCTAAGAATTTTCTGATTTCCCTTGTAGGTGAATTTCAGAAAATTATCCTATTGTTTATTTAAAATGGGTCATATATTTTCCACTTAATAGTACAATTCCAGTTTTCCTTCTGTTATTTTTATATCATTCAGTTGTGGTAGGAGGGAAACTTTGTATGACTTCAGTCTTTTAATTTTTATTGTCTTCTTCCCTAACATATTGTCTAGCCTGGAGAAGGACCCATGGACACTTCAGAAGAATGTGTATACTGTTGTTGAGTGATATTCTGTATATGTTTTTTAGTGCCATTTTTTTTTCTTTTGTGTTATTGTTCACACCCTTATTTTCCCTCCTGATATTCTGTCTTGATAATTGATTTATTCTTGAAAGTGGTGTTTTGAAGTCTTCAACTATTATTGTACAAGTATTTCTTCTTTCAGTTTTGCCAGTGTTTCATGTATTTTGTGGCTCTGTGCATATGTGTTGATGATTGTTTTACTTTCTTGGTGGATTGAACCTTTTATTAATATATAATTTCCTCCATTTTCTTTTTTTGTAGTTTCATACTTCAAGGTTATTTTTTTCTGATAGTAGTATAGCCACCCCAGCTCTCTTCTAGTTACTCTTAATATGTAATATTTTTATTCATCTTGAAACTGTTTGTTTCTTGGATCTAAAGTCAATCTCTTTAAAATAACATAGGTGTTCCAAATAATTTTTAATATGTTCTGTCAATATCTGTCTTTTAATTTGTGAGTGTAATCTATTTTTTAAAAGATATTTAGGTTACGTGATATATAAAAAATGTAGCAAATTGCGATATGCCCTGCTCTACATCTTGCAGCTTTTCTCACTTTAACAACATCTTTCATTAGTGTGGTGCATTTGTTACAATTGATGAACATACTTTGGTGTGTTCCCTCTAAGAATGGAATGTAGTTCATATTGTAGTTTATGCTCCCTCCTGCACAATTTTGTAGGTTATGGCAAGATACATAATGGCCGGTATCTGTCATTGGAGTGTTATTCAGAGCAATTCCATGTCCCAAGAATGCTCCCCCCCATATTACACCTATTTTCCCCTCTCCCTTCCCTCAGAACCTCCAGTGGCCACTGCCTCAACATCAGTGACACAAGTTCTTCAGTTGCTTAGAATCACAATAATTATATAGTAGAATACCAGTAAGTCTACTTTAATCCATAGTTCATTCCCCAATCCTGAGGATTCTGGGATGGTGATTCCCAATCTACCTCTTGTTAAGAGGGGGCTTTGATCCCATAGAGCAGGTGGATGGGACTATCTTGTTTGCAGTTGCAGACTCTCTCTGTTCCTTGGGATGGGCATTGTCCATCATCATCTCCTTGTTATTTGTACTGGGTGAGTCCAATGAACTGTAGAGTAGGTGTTGCAACTCTGATCATTCAAAGCCCAGCTGGCACATGGACAGCCCAAAGATTTAAGTGCTTGTATGTACCCCTTTAATCTATTTATTTCCACGCAATTACTTTGAACATCAGGATTTATTTAACCATTTTAATATTCATTTCCTGTTTTTCTTTTTAACCCTCTTTTCCTCCATTGCTGCCTACCTTTGTGTATAATTGACCTTTTGTCATAAAACAGTTTGATTCCATCCTTATTTCTTTCTCTGTATATTTTTTAGATATTTTCTTTTTGGGATTATATTTTAGTTTATATTTAACATAAGAAATTCATAATAATCTTGCTTGTGTTGACACAAACTTACCCTCAATTTCAACACTAACAATAGAAGCTAAAAGTTAATAATTCTTAGATAAAATACTTATAAACAAAATTTAATTCAGAGATGAATTACATTTTAAGATATATAAGTGAAAGTACCTTTAAAGCTAATTTATTCTGAAAATACATGTGCATGTAAAGGCAATGACTAGATTTTGTCAAGGTGGTGGCATTTTTTTCCTTTTATAACAGAAACTTAGGGGTAAAAATAAATACAGAATGAAAAAAGAAAAGGACATGTAAAATAGAGGTAATGTGAATAAAAACCCATATTTAAGGTTGGGAGAGGTACAGAACCAGGAAATACCCAGAACTAAGTGGCCATATTTTTGAGCATTTTACAGAAAGAACAGGAGAGTCAACTTTGTGAGGTTGGGAACGCTCTTCTGAATCATAGTGTTACCATCAAATTCAAGGGGAAAAAAATCATATAAAATAACCAATAAAAAAAATACTGATATCAGTTGGCAGAAGGCAAAAATGGAGTAAGTGCAGAGTAACAGCACCACAAAGAAATGAAAAATCACCATTTTGATGTACTTTTATGCTCTACCTTTTCAAAAACAAGGTATAAGGTATTCAGAAAATGAAGCTGGATGTGAAAAGACATCAGATAAGAAATACTCAAAGAATGAAGGGACAGGAATGAGGAAAGCATATGAAAAAAAAAAAGGAAAAATCACTTCAAACTATAATGTAAGACTAGAAGAAACACAGTGACTGATAATGCGTTATAAGAAATAGAAGTTGAAAAAAGAAAAAAATATTCAAGAGAAATTAACAAAGATTGAAAAGATTTGAGGAAAAGTGTCAGAAGTTAATGATAGGTACAGAAGAGCCAATATGTAAATAACTGGAGTGTATCTAAAGACAAAACCAAAGCAGAGACCTCAAAGAAATTTAAAAGTTATCCTTTTTTTCTGGAAGTGGAAGGAATGCATTGAAGCCATTTAGGAAAAGTGCAAACTGAGCACTGGAAGAGAATGATTATAAGGGCAATGTATATTCTAGTCAAATCAATGGGCTTTAAAGAAAAAGAGAAATCGTTTGTGCATTTAGGAAAAAGCAAGTGGCAATAACAGAATATCAGAATCTTATCAAGGATTTTGAAACAATGCATCATGTCGAAGGAAAATGGAGTCATTAGTTTTGTATCAAAAAAATTGACCTGCAAGTATAAAAGTCATGGAAGTTCCAAGTTTTATAATCAGAGCATGGGCCATGTGTAATATTGTTCCAATGTTCCCTTCCATGCGAGTGAGCGGAGTTCAGTAAAGGAAGTGTTTTAACTATGACTAAATGAGGGTTCTATGAGGGAGGGAGTGTCCTTGGTGGAAGCCACTAGGAAGACTGACTCAGGATAATTCCGGAAGTTCTGACTCTCTTTAGGGTGCTTATCTGTATATGTGTTTATTTTATTGATAAATATTAAGAAAAACAACTAGTAGGTCCTATTTCTAAAACTCACTTTAATCTATCAGACTAAAAACTAAACTTTCACTGAATTGGCTGGTTAGAGAAAGGGTGTAAGGGGTTGAGTCACGAGACATCTGCATTTCTTTGCTTGTATGCCTTCTTTCAGTCTCCAAACACCAGCTCCTCTGAGGCTCCAGCAAAGACCTTCAGTTCATGCATGGTTTTTGTAGCTGTCAGTACTAGGACCTGCAACGCAAACACAGGTTCTGGAATCTGGGAAGGCAGAGAGATGACGGGAGGAGGAAGCTGTGCATGTTGACCCTATAGACACTTATAAGCCCTCGTCTCTATATTGAGGAGCTCTTGGATGGATGACCGAGCACCCTAGGGGCTTGCATGGAAAGGGTTTCTATCCCCTGGGTAGAAGTTCTCAGGACATCCTTCACTTTTACCAGCTATTTTTACCAGCTAGTTCTTATCTCCACTTGCATGTTCACATAAAATATTAATAGCAGCTACCCTTGTGTCCCCCTCAGTTTTGCTGAATTTCCTGAAGTACCATAAAGAGAGCTAGAAAAGCAGTGGATTCGTATGCACTTGTTTTCCTTCCTTTCTTTTGACCTGCTCCACATTGCCTCTTCTTTCTCTTCAGCTCTTTTTACTTCCCAGATCTCTTCTCTTGAACCTAGTACAGGATAATTTCTGGAACCACACTTGTTCTGGAAAAGTGTTGACAGCTGGGGGAGGGAGGGAAGGAAACATTTATGCGTGTCCCAGTGACCCAGTGCAGGAAAACACCCAGTGGCCTGAGGAAAGCTCACAGGGAGGGGCATGAGTAGAGTTTGGGGGACAGGGCAGACTGTCTCACTGGAGCTGTGGGTTCTGAGAGAGCAGGGAGCCCTCAGCCCTGTGGTCCAGAGATGCTGTGGTGGACCTGGTTCATTCCAGGAGACCAGGTCAGCAGTGTTGTGAGAGCCAGTGTGTGAAACAAGGCAGTCAGTAGCCCCTTCACCAGGTCCTCCAGAAACCCTGCCAGGCCTTGGAAAGTACTGAGGGGCAGCTGGACAGCAATCTCTGTCAAATGGGAGCCAATTCAGGTTTTACTCCTAACCCTGGAATTTTGGATTTGGGTGAAGAGTGGAGGCTAGAAGTGAGTTCAAGGATATTCATGCCCCTGTCCCACACCAGGACACACACTCACACCCCTCCCCTGCCCCGCACATTCACAAGCACACCACACAGACTAACAGACACTCCCCAGTCCCTGCACACAGAATCCATGCCACCTTAGGGAAACACTGATGCTTACAAGAACTGTAGTTCATTACCTGGAAAATGGCTTCTTTAACCATACTGGAATCATTGTTTCTTCCAGGAGATGGAACCGGAATCATTCTCCAGACAAAGCCAGCAAGAATGCTCTGATTTTCTTATGCAGAATTTTCCTCAAAAGTGAGTGATTTCAGAAAATGTACTGTTTTTGCTTGTTCTTAAGTCATGCCAAATTACAGAAATGAAAACTCCATGTCAGATCATGCTGTGTAGTTTTTGCTCAGGTGCTTTGTTTTCTTGGTGCTTTAGAAGAATAGATGGGAAACGGTGGTCAAGTCAAAGGCCCAATAAGGAAGTATAGGGACATCTATGGAAGGGCACATGCTTTGCTTGAAAATAAATCTCTCAAGTCCATTTTGCTTTGCAATTGCAAAATTCTTAATCAGTGGAGAAACAAATGCTGCTGAGGTAACAATCCTTACCATGTAATTAATAATCTACTGTTGCCTTTTGTGGATGCCCTTTGCAAAAAGAGGTCAATTTGAAGATGACCCCACTCAACATTTATCTCTCCTACAAAATTGCTTATATTAAATATAAGACACATGATTAGATATTCTTATCTGAAGTCAATGGAAAGAGAAAGAAGGAAAAAAGGTAAAATTTATCTTAGAAAAGAATAGCGACCCCACCTCAGCATTAAATGGTACCGCCTCATCTTCTCAGTCATTGGGAAGCTCCACCATCATTTATTCCTTGGGAGCTAGGAGGACACAGAGTATCTCCAAGCACATTAGGGTTTTAGCCATGAATTACTCAGGGAGTATTCTGGCCTTGGACAAGAGAGTGTGTGGTTTAACAAGTACAATATAAGCTACTGCTGGGCCATCCTTCTTACTATAAGAAGAATAGCAAAGACAGTAGGATGAAAGAATTGTGAATCAGAGTGCTTGGTTTTGTAGTTAATGGCAACCTAAAGTAACTTGTAATAATCAGGTTACAAATGGTACTAAAATTCAATGACAATGTCCCTTGGTGCCTCCCATTTTTTCTGTATCTCACCTAAATTTCCAAAATTGCCAGTGTTTTCTTGATATCTTTCAGATCATTTCAATCTCCATGTATCCACATATGCTGACCACGCATTTACCATATGTTCTGCCATTTTGGTGGACTGAATTCAATCCTGCGCAACACAGATGCTCTGGATTTGAGATCATCTCATTTTTTTCCCTCAAAACTGAGTGGTTCCATAGTATGTACTGATTTTGCTTGCTCTTGAGGCACCTGCATTTACATAGAAGAAAATGCTGTGAGAGTTCATTCTGTATAGTGTTTGCTCAGATCTTGGTGATTTTGGAAAACCAGATTTTGGTGATTTTAGAAATCGTGGTAAAGTCAAAGACCAGAAGAATAAGTGTAGAGCTGTTTCTGTCCATTTGGTGGTAATTATAAAAGTCTTATTCAATAAAGAAAAATTGCTTCTGAGGAAAAGGCTCCTTACCATACATTTTATAAGCTGAGGCTGCCTGTTTCATTAGGAGTCCCCTCTCCAAAATTTCTCCTCCCCAAAAATGGTAGCTAGCATCTGTAGTGTACATAGTCATATTTTCACGTCTGTACTCAATTGAAAATGAGTGAATCCAAGGAAGGAACATATCTATCTTAGAGAAAAACAGGTGCCTTTATCTTGGCATTAGATATGGCCTCCTCATCTACCCTTTTAGCCCGAAGCTCCTCTAACATGTCCGCCAATAAGCTGGGAGGCAAAGAAACTGTCACCTTGCTCAGGGAACTTGACTTGACTTGGGCCAGGAAGGGGCTAGAGTGTGTGGAGGCTGTTGGTTAACAAACGTGGACTGACGTCCTACTCAGCCTTCCATCGTAGAAGAAAGAGACCAAGGAGAGGAGCAGGAAAGAAATAAGAAATAGACTTCCTAGCTTTGTAGTTAAAGACAATTCGTATTAGTGTAAAACAGTCAGCAAATAGTGCTGTGGTGCTGTGCTACACTATGATTCAATGACAGAGTCCTGTTACTCCTGCCCATTTTGAAACCCAGCTAAATTGCCAGTATCTTTTTTATTCCATCTAAGACGGTTTATGCCAACATTGCATTTCTCATATATTATATAGGATTTTAAAGAATTACTAAGGTAACATTTAAATAACATAAAATTTGCCATTTCAACCACCTTTTTTAGATTTATTTTATTTCATTTATTTCTCTATTCCCCTCCCCTGCATTGTCTGGTCTCTGTGTCCATTCACAGTGTGTTCTTCTGTATCTGCTTGTATTCTCATTAGGCGGCTCTGGGAACAGGTCCTGGGACCTTCCCAAGTGGGAGAGAGAAAATCATTCTCTTGCTCCACCTCAGCTCCCTGATCTGCTGCGCCTCTTATTGTCTCTTCTCTGTGTCTCTTTTTGTTGCATCATCTTAGTGCACCACTCTCCACATGGGCCAGCATTCCTGCATGGGGCAGCACTCAGTGTCGACCAGCACTCCACTCAGGCCAGCACTCTACATGGGCCAGCTCACCACATAGGTGAGCTTGCCTTCACCAGGAGGCCCTGAGTATTGAACCCTGGACCTCCTATATGGTAGACGGGAACCCAGTTGCTTGAGCCACATCCACTTCCCTCAACCATTTTTATGCATGTAATTCAGTGGGATTAATTGCATTTACACATTGTGTTTCCATCACTACTGTCCAATACTAAAGCTTTTTCATCACCCATACATGAACTCCTTATATAGCACGCCATTCCCCCTGACCCAATAACTTCAGTCTGCTTAGAAGTCTTTGTGAATTTGTTTATTCTAGAAATTTCATATAAGTGGAATCATACAATATTTGTCATTTTGAGTCTACCTTATTTTACTTAGTATAATGTTTTCAAGTTCATTCATGTATTAGCATGTATTAGAACTTGATTATTTTCAAAGACTGAATAACGTTCTATTATATGTATAGAACACACTTGGGTTGCTTCAACTGTTTGGCTGTTGTGAATAATGCTTCTAGGGATATTGGTGTACAAATAATTGTTTGGGTCTCTGTTTTCAATTCTAATATACCTTGGTAGGGTTGTAGGTCATATGGTAATCCTTTTAAGTTTTTGAGGAAGCACTATGCTGTTTCCAGAGTGGCTATAAAATTTTTCATTCCCACCAGCAATGTATGAGGACTCTTACTTATTCACATCCTAGCACTTGTTATTTTCCTTTCATTTTTTTAATATTGGCTATCATAGTATCACTCATTTTCATTTTTGTTTCCCTAATGTATAATGTCTTTGAATATCTTTTCATGTCCTTATTGGTCATTGGTGTATCCTCTGGAGAATTATCTATTCAAGTCCTTTGCCCATTTTTAATTGGGTTGTTTTTCTTTCTGTTGTTGTGTTTTTTAAAAAATTTTTATTCTCTTTTTTTTAAAGATACATAGATTACACAAAATGTTACATTAAAAAATATATGGTTCCCATATACCCCCACTTTCCATCCCCCCCATTCCTCCCACGTCAACAACACATACATTGCATTTGATGAATACATTTTCGAGCACTGCTACATAGCATGGATTATAGTTTACATTGTAGTTTACACTCTTTTCCAGTGCATTCAGTGGATTATGGCAGGATATAGAACATCCTGCATCTGTCCCTGCAGTGTCATTCAGGACATCTCCAAGTCTGAAAAATGCCCCATATCACACCTCCTTTTCCTTTTCCCTGCTGGTAGAGTCACAATAATTCTATAATAGAATACCAGTTAAGTCCACTCTAGTCCATATTTTATTCCTCTATCCTGAGGACCCTGGGATGGCGATGCCAACTCCTCTTGATTGAGAAGGGGCTTCTTTCCCACATGGCTGGTGGATGTGACTCTCATGCCTGCAGCTGTATGCTCTCTTGGTTCCTGGGTGTAGTGGTTGTCCATCCTCACCTCCATTTCAACTGACCTGGGTAATTCCAATGAACTGGAGTGTAGGTCCTCCAACACCACTGATGCTCAGGGCCCAGTTGGCACATGGACAGCCCATAGATCCAAGTCCCCTGAGCATAGAGCATTCCCAACCCCAAGCAGAGGTTCAATAAAAGGAACAGAAAAGGCATGTGTAGAAAGTCACATCTGAGTCCAACTCCATCACACTTAGGAGGACAAGTTCCCAATTAGGGCCCACTGTTAAGGCACTGATCTCTTGAGCTGTCTGCCATGACCATAGGACCAGGGTGTCTTCATAGCCCTCAGGAGCACCACTACCTCAGGTTGTCTAGTATCATCTTTTGCTGTCTATGAGCCCTGCTGAGACATGCATAAGCACAATCCCTCCGATGACCTCTCAACTCATTTTATAGTCTCTTAGCCATATAAACTCATTTGTCTTTACCATTTCCCCCTTTTAATCAAGGTCTTTTTCCAGTTACATCACCAACCTATGCTTGGTTGCAATCCCTCGGTGCCAGGGAGCCTCATCCCCAGGAGTCATTTCCTATGCTGAGGAGAAGGTAATGCATTTATATGCTGTTTGGTCAGAGAGTGGTCATATTGGAGCAACATGGGAGCTCTTAGAAGGTAAGTCTTAGGAACCCTGCAGCACTAGGCCAGGTTGAAATTTCAGTGACAAGAGGTCCACAAGCATAGGCATCAGTATCAAGGTCCCATCATTGGACCATCCTTCTCTACTGGTCATTGCCTTTGCCCTGTGGGGATTGTTGGAGTTCCATTGGGGAATGTGTCAGAGCTCTCCAGATGGGAACCCAGCACTCCCTCACTTGTCGTGTGAAGCTCTACCCACTGTGTCAATACTCAATGAACATACAAACATATCTATACCCCCTATATCCATGCCGAGGTGAGCTGCCTCCCATACATTCCCCATTAATGACACCCAACAACAGTGCTCCTCCCCTGCCATAATTGAACCCTCTGTGATCCAAAAATTCTTCAAAATGAAGCCTAATATATGGCCAAATTCAATTAATAGGAAAATGAAATAGTAATTCTTAGTTTAAACATTAGAAAGGAAATACTTATTAATTTAGAACTAAAAAAAGCTTAAAATTTGGGGTATTAAAAAATGGAAAATATTGCAAAAAATATTTTTTGACATTTTGCCTTTTATCACTGTAATAGTAGGTGTTGTCTTATATGTACAGTGGCAAGGCTATCTCTTCCATTTCTTCCTCAGTGTCTTACCTCTTTTTTATATTTTTTTCATTATATCTTCAAAGAAGTTTTAGGTTACATTAAAGTCACATACAGAATATAAGGGACTGCCATATACCCAACATTCTCCCCCTTCTCTCCCATCCCCACCAATGATATTTTTACATGTAGATGTTCCATTTGCTACAACTGATGTATAAATAGTGAAACGTAGCTACTAAGCACGGTCAGTAGTTTACATTATGGGCTACATTTTAGAATGTACACTCTTTATAAGTTTTTAGTGAAATTCAACATGGCCTTTATCCATCGTTGAATGATCATGCAGAACACTTCCATTGCCCCCCAACTGCCCCTCTTCCATCTCTTCTATTCCTCTCTTCTCCTCCCCTCCTGGCCCACAGTGACAACCAAGCTTCAGTGCTTGAAGAACAAGATTCATAGGTACTTGTGACAGTGCTGAGGGCTTGACATACTAGCCTGTCCTCCCCCGTTAGGAGCCACCCCTGTTCTTGAGAGACACCATCCCCTCTGAAAACATCAGCCTCCCCAGGATCGGGGTACAACACCTTCCTACTCATTATGTGGCTCTCCATCCATTGATATAACACACTGTGACAAAATGAGCACTCACACATGCCCTAGAAACCTGCTCCAGGTGCATCCTTTTTCAGATGTTCCCCTTCCAAACCCCTAAACCAGTAACCCTTCATTGTCATATTGCTAAAAGGTTTTCTGAACATAGTAGTTTCAGCCACATACCTGCTAATCTCCTGTGTTCACCTGTTCCCTCCCCCAACATTCCCCCTGGTTCCATGGACTTCCGACCCATCCTCCCCACCCTAGACCCTGTCAAGCTTGCATTGCCCAACTCGATAGTATCCCAACACCCTTCATATCCCTTCATTGCCCAAGTACTCACTTCCTCTTTATCTAGATTTTGCCTTTGTGGGTATTTGCTCACAACCACTTCTACCTTTCTATTTCCTGTAAGCCTGTCTTCCAGACTCTTGCTCTCTGAGTTGGCTGGATTTGCTTAATTGACATCAGAGAGGTCATGTAATATTTCTCCTTTAATACCTGGCTTCCTTCACTCAACATAAGGGTCTCAAGATTCATCCATGTTATCCCGTGTGTTCGTACTGTATTCCTTCTTACAGCTGAATAGCATTCCATTGTATGTGTATACCACATTTTGTTTGTCTATTTGTCTGTTGAAGGGCATTTGGGTTTATTCCAACTTTTGGCAGAAGTGAATAATACCACTACGAACATTAGTGTGCATGTATCTGTTCATGCCCTTGTTTTCAATTCTTCTGGTACTGGACAATTCTGCATTCCCACCAACAGTGGAAGAGGGTTTCCATTCCTCCACATCCTCTACAACACTTGTAGTCCTCTGTTTTTTTAATAGCCGCCAGTCTATTGTGTGTAAGATGGCATTTCATTGTAGTTGCATTTCTCTAATAGTGAATGTTCAGCATCTTTTCAGGTGCTTTTTAGTCTTTTATATTTCTTGTTTGGAGAAGTGTTTGTTCAAATCTCTTGCCCATTTTTAAATCGTTTTGTTAATCTCTTCATTTTTTGAGATATAACTTTTCTTTATATTTGCTGGATATTAGGCTCCTTTCAGATATATGGTTACTGAATATTTTCTTTCATTGAGTAGGCTGTCTTTTCACTTCGTTGACAGAAGTCCTTTGAGGTGCAAAAGGTTTTTATTTTGAAGAGGTCCCTTTCACCTGTTTTTTCTTTTTTCTTTTTCCCGCTTTTAATGTGAAGTTCATGTAGCCATTTCCTATTACAAGGTCCTGTCGATGCTTCCCTATATTACCCTCCAAGGTCTTTATGGTCTTGGGCTTTTATATTTAGACCTTTGATCCATCTTGAGTTGATTTTTCTATAAGGTTTGAAATGGTGTTCCTCTCTCATTCTTTTGCATATGGATATCCAGTTCTCCAAGCACCATTTGCTGAAGAGGCCGTTCTCTCCCAGTTGAGTGGGCTTGGTGGCCTTGTCAAGTATCAGGTGACTGTATATGTGAGGATCTGTATCAGATCTCTCAGTTCGGTTCCATTGCTCAGTATGTCTATTCTTGTGCCAATACCATGCAGTTTTGTAGCTTTGTGTAGTATATTTTAAAGTCAGGTAGTGTGATTCCTCTGATTTGATTTTCCTTTTTCAATATGTCTTTGTGTGTTCAGGGCCTCTTCCCCTTCCAAATAAATTTCATAGGTAGTTTTTCCAATTCAATAAAAAGTGCTGTGTCGATTTTTATTGGGTTTGCATTAAATCTGTAGATTAGTTTGGATAGGATAGAGATCTTAATGATATTATTCTTCCTTTGCATGAACAAGGAGTATTCTTCCATTTATTTCCGTCTTCTTTGATTTCCTGAAAGTGTTGTGTAGTTTCCTGTGTATGTCATTTACATCATTAAATTCATTCCTAGCTATGTGATTTTTTAAGTTACTACTATAAATGGTATGTTTTTCTTGATTTTCTCCTCAGTGATCTTTACTGGTACATGTGTTGGAATTTTGCACAAGTGGTGTTCCGCTAGCCAGTCCGAGAGCACGTGATTGGGTGCCTGGCGCTGTCCGTCAAGGGTAGGGCCCCTCCCTCTTAGGGGCGTGGAGACCCTGAGTGGGGTGGGCCCTCATTGGCCTACGCGCAGGCGCAGAAGCTCCGGCCCCTCAAGTCCCGCCCAGTCCGCCGCGCGGCTCCTCCTTTAAGAGCTCGCGGTGTTTGGGGAGCGCACGAGGACCTGCCGGCTTGTTCGGGGGTGCAGCTAGGGACTCCGAGGGCAGGAGGGACATGTGTATGCCGGCGTGGGGGCTGCGGGAGCGCTCGGCCCCGCGTCCAGGGACCCCTCCTGTATGCCCGGCCCGCGGTAGTGGTAAGTTTGGGGACCCGACTTAGCGTCGGGGCGGGGCGCAGGCGGGCGGGGACCCCAGAGGCGCGGAAAAGCGGGTGAGCGAGCCTCCCCTTGCTGCGTCGAAGGGATGCCTGTGCTGCGCCCCTAAAGTTCATGCCGACTCGCCTGCGGGGGCGCGGGGGGCGGAAATTTGTGCGCATCACCCGGGTCCTGCGCGCCCTCAGGGCCTGTAGGGGACCAGGCAGGGCCGCGCCGGGTGGGGGCGCTGCTTCTGCGGGCGGCGCGGGGCAGGGCTCGCAGGTTCCAGTCGGGGGTCCCGGCCCAGCCCGACTGGCCTGCGGCGTGGGACCCCCGTGTCAGAATAAGGGTCCCGCCCCTCCCTCCCACAGTCCCACCTTTCCCCCACCATGGCCATCTTTCCCCCCCTGTCCCCTCTGCCCCCCCATGGTCCTTCCTCCCCCCTCACAGTTCTCTTGCCCCCCCCCCCCCAGCATCCTCCCTTACTCCACACGGTCCCTCCTACACTCCCCCCCCTCCCGCCGCAGGTTTCCTCCCCACCCCCCACAGTCCCTCCCATCCCCGGAAAGTCCCTCCCCCATAGTTCTTCCAACCCCAAGGCCCCTCCTACTCCCACACAGTCTCTCCTGCTCCCCCATAGTCCCACCCCCTGCAAGGTCCCTGCCCCCCCACGCTTCCTCTCCCCGCACACTGTCCCTCCTGCCCCAACAAAATACCTCTCCCTTCCCTAAGGTCCCTCCCTGCAAATGGTTCCTTCTCCCCAGCCAAAGTTCCTCCTCCTCTCTTACTGTCCCACCTCCACATGATCACTCCTCCCACTGTCCCCGCCCCATGGTTCTCCCCCCATAGGCCGTTCTGTCCCGCCTTGGTCCCTGCCCCTCCAAAGTCTGCCCTTTCCCCCTACATCCCCCCCCCACATGATCCCTCACCCCCACAATCTTTTCTGCCCCCCCCATGGCCCTTCCTGCCCCCCCCACTCCTGTTCCTGGATGGTCCCTCCTGCTCCAGCATGCTACTTCCACCCCCACAATGTCCTTCGTGCCCCCCCAAAGTCCCTCTTCCATCCCCACGGTCCCTCACTCCCCACAGTCCCTCCTGGCTCCCCGCCCCTCCTGCCCTCATGGTCACTCCCACGTCCGGAAGGTCCCTCCCACCCAGGTCTCACCCTCAAGGTCTCTCCTGCTCTTACAAAGGCCCTCCTTCCCCCTTACCTTCCCTCTTCCCCCACAGTCCCTCCTGCTTCCCCAGGGTCCCTCCTCCCCCTCGGTCCTTCTTCCTCCCCGTGGTTCCTTCACCCCACTGTCCCCCCTTCCTCTCCATAGTCCCTCCTGCACCCCCCACAGCCTCTGCCCCTTGTCCCTCCTCTCCCCCAGTCCCTTCCCCCCAAGGTTCTTCTGGTCCTTTCCAGCATCCCTTTTGTTCCCCCCCCCCCATAGTACCTCCTGTTCCCCCCAAGGTCCTTCCTGCTCTGCCATGCTACCTCCAACCCCCACAGTTCCTCCTGCCTCCCCTGGGTCCCTCCTTACCCCAGAGGTCCCTCCTGCCCCCCTAAAGTCCCTCCTCCACCCCCATAGTCCCTCTCTCCCATGGCCCTTTCTGCCCCGCATGGTCTCTATTCTCCCCCACAAACCCTTCTGCCCCCCTCCCCAGTACCTTCTCCCTGCCAAGGTTCCTCCTGTTCCTCCAAGGTCCCTCCTGTTCCCCACATTATACCTCCTGCTCTGCCATTCTCCCTCCACTCCCACAGTTCCTCCCGCCTCCCCAGGGCTCCTCCCCCCACAGTTCCTCCTTATTGCCCCATGCTCCCTCTTCCACCCACCCTGCAGCGCCTCCTGTCCCCCGGGTTCCTCCCCCCCACTGCCCCTCCTGTCATCTCACAGTCCCTCCTCGCCACCATGGTCTCTCCTGTCCCTCCTTGTCCCCTCCTGCCCCACTGTCCCCCACCTCCTCCCCCACTTCCCTCCTGCCTCCCCTTGGTCTCTCCTGCCCAACACAGCCCTTTCTGCCCCCCCCCCCATAACCCCTTCTTTACCCCTGTGGTCCCTGCTCCCCTCCATGGTCCCTTCTCCCTCTCCACAGTGCCCGCTCCCTCCCTACATTCCCCTGGGTCCCCCCATGGTCCACCCCTTTGCCCTGCCCTCTGCCCTCCTGATCCTCTGAGGTCCCTGGGGTGCTTCCCTTTCAGCGCCCCCTTCGAAGCCCCTGCACTTCAAATTTGGCTTTCTCCTCCCACCTGGAAAGGTGAGGCTCAGGGCCTGGCCTGCAGCAGTGGCTCTTAAAGGGGTTACTGCTGAGGGGAATTGATCGCTCCCAGGGGAAGGGCTCCTGGGAAGGCCCAGGGGGAGCGTGACTGACACCTGGTGTGTGCCTGCAGGGAGCCCAGTGAATGGGAAACCCTCCCGGGAGGGGCCTCTGGGTGCAGGTTTGTGTCCAGCCCAGGAATTTTTTAGGGACCACGACAGTTTGCAACTAAAAGTGTGTATCCTGCCTCAGGTCTGCAGGTGTGGGCCTCTCCTCATCGTAGGCACTTTGCATTCTTTGGGTCAAAGCCTGGTGGGTCACTTGGGCCTTTCGGGCCTTTCATTTTCTGACTTCCTCCCGTGTTTTACTGGGTTCTGCTTTCTGGGAGCACACAGGGCAGGTGAGGTCTGGGTTCTAGGCGCCCACTCCCACTGTGTCCCCTCCTGGCTGTGGCTGCACTAGAAGCCCTGGGACAGCTTCAGCCTTGGCTTCCCTCTGAGCTCCCCATCGTCCCAGGGACACTCTTTTCCTTTTGGTAGTGGTTACATACCATATAATTTCTCCAAAGTGTATGATCCGTGGCTTTTAGTATAATCACAGTATTGTGCATTCATCACCACAAAAATTTGAAGACATTTTCAGTACTCTAAAGAGAAAACCCCCACGCTCCTTAGCAGTCCTTCCCCAGCCCTACATAACCACTGATCCAACTTCATCTTTATAAACTGATTTAATTTACATTTTATGTAAATGAAACTATATAATAGGTAGTACTTTAGTGTCAGGTTTCTTTTACTTAACAAATGATATTATATTATTTTTTAGTGTTAACATAAATTCATCCAATTTCAAAGAAAACAGTCATATAGGCAGTGTTTTCCATATTTAAATAATTTTTATTCGCTTCTTTAAAGATAGATCACAAAATGTTACATTCAAAAACATAAGAGGTTCCCATATACCCCACTCCCCACCCCCCACCCCCACTTCTCCCACATCAACATCCCCTTTCATCAGTAAGAAACATTCATTGCATTTGGTGAATACACCCAGTAAATGCCCCGTATCACACCTTTTCCTCCCTCTTGCCATCAGCAACTCCCATGGACATCGTCTCCGTATCAGTGATATATTTTCTTCCATTTCTAGAGTCACAACAGTTATATAGTAGAATACCAGCAAATCCACTCTAATCCTTAATATATTCCTCCATCCTGTGGACCCTGGGATGGTGATGTCCACTCCACCTCTAAATCGAGAGGGGGTTAGATCCCACATGGCCAATGGATGCGATTCTCCTGCTTGCAGTTGTAGACACACTTGGTTCCCTGCTGTGGTTGTTGACCATTCTCATTTCCCTGTCAGCTGACCTGGGTAAGTCCAATGAACCGGAGAGTAGGTATTGCAACTCTACTGAGGCTCAGGGCCCAGCTGGTGCATGGACAGCCCAGAGATTCAAGTCTCCTGAGCATACACCAAGCTCAGCTCCAACCGCAGGTTCAGTAAAAGTGACAGAAGAGGCATGTGTAGAGAGGTCACATCTGAGTTCAACTCCATCACACTGAGGAGCACAAATTCCAAAGTAAGGCCTGTTGGCAAGGCAGTGAACTCTAGAGCCAGCTGTCATGACTGTAGAACCTGTGTGTTTCTGTAGCCCTCAGGAGCACCAGTACCTGGGGTTGTATCTACTTTGGCTGTCCCTGGAATTCTGCTGAGATGTGTGTAACCTTGACCCCGCTAATGAACCCCTGACTCATTTTGAAGTCTCTTAGCCATGTAAACTCACTTGTCTTTACCATTTACCCCTTTTATTCAAGGTCTTTCTCTAGTTGAATCAGCAGCTGGTAGTGATAGTAATCCCTCCATGCCAGGGAGGCTCAGGGTGCCTGAAATTAGGTAGTTAAAGGTGCATATGTATTTATGGATGTACCACCTTTTATCCATGCACCAGCTAATAGACATTCGTATTATTTTTCCAGTTTTGGCCGCTATGCAGTTGCCCTAGGAATCACTGCATGGACACAATTTCATTTGTCTTGGATATATTTCTTGGAGTGGAATTAGCAAGAATTATGGTAAGCTTATAGTTTTAAGAAATTGACAAAATGTTTCCCAAAGGGCAACAACATTTTGCATTCTCACCAGAAATGTAATTAGGGCTTCAGGTTTGCCACATCTTCGTTAACAGTTGGTATTATGTTTCTTGGTTTTAACCATTCTAGTATGTATAGCAGATTTTTTTTCTTAAAGATTTGTTTATTCCCCCGTCTTGTGGCTTGTTTTTTTATTTTTTTGCTAACCTCTGTGTCAGTTCACTGAACTTTTTTTTTTTCTGTCTGCTTGTCTCCCTTTGTTGCGTCACCTTTCTGTGTCAGCTCTCCATGGCGCACGGGCTGTCAGCTCTCCGTGGCGCATGGGCCAGCTCACCTTTACAAAGAGGCCCTGGAATGGGAACCCAGGACCTCCCATATAGTAGGTGGGAGACGGGAGCCCAACTGATTGAGCCACAGCCGCTGCCCTGTATGGCAGATTTTGACATGTATTTTTCTAGTGATGAAAAGAATCAAATGTTTCTTCTTTGGTAAATGTGTATTTACATGTTTTCCCATTTTTAGGAGCTGTTTGTCCTTTTTTAAAAAAAAAAACAAAAAAACAAAAACAAAACATATAATTCATCCAAAGTGGTCAGTCAGTGGTTTTTGGCACAATCACATAGTTCACTGATCACCTCAGTTATCATTGGAGTATTTTCATTATTTCAGTAATAATAATAAGAAATGAAAAACAAACAAGAATTCCTCACCTCTTGATCTCTCTATGCTTCCCCTGGCATCAACAGATCTCATTTCTGAATACTTTTTAT
Organism: Dasypus novemcinctus; assembly: GCF_030445035.2. Lineage (NCBI taxonomy): Eukaryota > Metazoa > Chordata > Mammalia > Cingulata > Dasypodidae > Dasypus > Dasypus novemcinctus. The sequence goes on along the minus strand of NC_080694.1, from coordinate 7,165,389 downwards.
TTCCTCTAAAAATTAATTCATGGTTTACATTTTATATAAGTGGAATCATACATTATGTTACACTGTATTTAGGTCATAGTAAAGCAAGATTCCTGTATTTGTCCCTTTTTGTCTGGCTTGCTTCACTCAACATACTGTTCTCTAGGTTAATCCATGTTGTCATATGCTTTACGACTTCATTTCTTTTTACTGCTGCGTGATTTTCTATTGTGTGAATACACCACAGTTTGTTTATCCATTCATTGGCTTATGGACACTTGGGTTGTTTCCAGCTTTTGGCAATTGTGAGTAATGCCATTATGAATGTAGTTGTGCAGATGTCCATTCATGTTACTTCTCTCAGTTCTTCTGGGTATATACCCAATATAGTGGTATTTCAGGGTTACATGGCAAATCTATATTCAACTTCTTTAGGAACTGCCAAGCAGTTATCCACAGTGGCTGTGCCATAGTGGTCCTACCAATAGTGAATAAGTGTTCCTGTCTCTCCACCTCCTCTCCAACACTTGTAGTTCTGACTTTTTAATAGTGGCCATTCTGATAGCTGTGAAATTCTATCTCGTTTTGATTTGCATTTCCCTAATCATTATTGGGGTTGGATATTTCTTCATGTGTTTTTTGCCGTTCGTGTTTCTTCTTTGGATAAATGTCTACTCATGACTTTCGCCCTTTTACTTTTTATTTCCCCCCCCCCTTTGTGGCTTTTTGCATGCTGTCTGTTCTCTGTGTCCATTTGCTGTGCTTTCTTCTGTGTCTGTATTTATTTCATTTATTCCCTCTCACCTTGTGACTTGCTTGCTGTCAGCCCTTTGTGTCCATTTGCTGCTCGCAGCGATTGCGGGCCGGGTGGCACTCTGCAGCACCCGGGCTGGTGGCTCTGCACAAAGTGTGGGCGAGCCTGCTTTCACCAGGAGGCCCCGGGATGTGAACCCAGGGCTTCCCATATGGCAGATGGGAGCCCAACTGATTGAGCCTCAGCCGCTTCCATTTTGCCCATTTTTCCATTGGGTCATTTGTCTTTTTATTGAGTTGTAACATCTCTCTTTATATCCTGAATATTAAGCCCTTATGGAACATGTAGATTTCTAAGTATCTTCTCCCATTGAGTCAGCTGCCTTTTCACCCTTTTGACAAAGTCCTGGGAGGTGCAAAAATTTTAAATTTTGAGGAGGTCCCATTTATCTAATTTTTCATTTGTTGTTTGTGCTTTGGGTGTAAGGTCCAAGAAACTACCATGTACCACAAGGTCTTTAAAATGTTTCCCTACTTTTTCTTCTAATAGTTGTATGGTATTTGCTTTTATATTTAGGTCTTTGATCCATTTTGAGTTGATTGTTGTATGGAGTGTGAGATAGGGGTCCTCCTTAATTCTTTTGGTTATAGATAACCTGTTCTCCCAGCAGCATTTGTTGAAGAGTCTGTTTTTATCTGATTAACACAGACTTGGTAGGTTTGTCAAAAACTGGTTGACCATAGAGATGAGGGTTTATTTCTGTACTTAGTTCAATTCCACTGATCGTTGTGTCTCTCTTTATGGCAGTATCATGGTGATTTGTCCACTGTAGCTTTGTAATATGTTTTGACATCAGGCAGTGAAATTCCTCCTATGTCGCTCTTCTTTTTTAGAATACTTTTGTCTATTCATGTGTACTTGCCCTTCAAAATGATTTTGTAATTGTCTTTTCTATTGTTGTAAAGTTGACTGTTTTAATTTTGATTGGTATTGCTGTGAATCTATAAATCAGTGAGGGTAGGATTCACATCTTCCTGACATTCAGTCTTCCAGTCCATGAACATGGAATGTCTTTCCAATTGTTTAGGTCTTTTAAAATTTCTTTTAGCACTGTTTTGTAATTTTCTCCATGTAGGTCCTGTACTTCTGTTTTAAAATTGATTCCTAGGAATTTGTGTTTTTTTTGTTGCTATTGTAAATGAAATTTTCCCCAGATTTCCTCCTCAGATTTGTGCAATACTAGTGTATAAAAACATTACTGATTTCTACATGTTGATTTTGCTGCCTTCCACTTTGCTGAACTCATTTATTAGCTCTAGTAGCTTTGTTGTAGACCTTTCAGAATTTTCTAAATATAAGATCATGTCATCCGCAAATAGAGTTTTACTTCCTCTTTTCTTAATTCTTTCGATTCTTTTTTCTTTTCTTATTGCTCTACCTAGAGCTTCTATTAGAGTGCTAAATAACAATGGTGCTAGCGGGCATCCTTGTCTTCTTTCTGGTCTTAAAAGGAAAGCTTTCAGCCTTTCCCCAGTGGTTATGATGTTAGATGTGGGGTTTTTCATATGTGTCTTTTATCATATTAAGGAATTTTCCTTCTTTTCATCTTTTTTGAAATGTTTTTATGAGAGAGGATGCTGGATTTTGTCAAATGCTGCCTCGATTGGGATGATCATATGTTTTTTTTTCCTTCCTTCAGTTTGTTAATGTGGTGTATTACTTTGATTGATTTTCTTATGTTGAACCAGCCTTGCCTACCAGGAATAAATCCCACTTGGTTGTGATATATAAGTCTTTTGATATGCTGCTGGATTCGATTTCTAAATACTTTGTTGAGAATTTTTGCATCAATGTTCCTTAGAGAGATTGGTCTGTCATTTTCTTTTCCTTGCAGTGTCCTTATTTGGCTTTGGTATCATGGTGATATTGGCTTCTTAAAAAGTGTTGGGTTATTTTCCCTCCTCTTCAACTTTTTGTAAGAGTTTAAAGAGGATTGATGTGAATTCTTTTGAAGTGTTTGGTAGAATTCACCTGTGAAGCCACACGGTCCTGGAGTTTTCTTTGTTGGAAGATTTTCAAAGACAGAATCGGTGTCTTTAAATGTAACTGGTTTACGTTCTTGTATTTCTTGTAGTGTCAATGTAGGTTGGTTGTGCATTTCTAGGAATTTTCCCATTTCATCTAGGTTGTCTCGTTTGTTGGCATACAGTTTCTCAGAATATCCTGTTTTGATCCTTTTCAGTTCTGTGGGGTCATTCATAACTTCCCCCCTTTCATTTCAAATTTTATTTATTTGTTTCCTTTTTTTCTCTCTCTTAATCTTGCTAAGGGTTTGTGAATTTTACTGATGTTCTCGAACCAGCTTTTGGTTTTGATTTTCTCTGTATTTTTAATTCTCAGTTTCATTTATTTCTTCTCTAATCTTTATTATTTTTTTCTGCTTGCTTTTTGAGGATTAGTTTGCTGTTCTATTTCTAGTTTCTCTTGTTGTTCAGTAAATTCTTTGAGTTTAGCTTTCTTCTTTTTTAATATAGGCTTTTTGGTCTATAAATTTCCCTCTCAAGACTGCCTTTGCCATATCCCATAAGTTTTCATTTGCCTGAATACATTTACCAATTTCACTTGCAATTTCTTCGACCTACTGATTATATAGGGGTGTGTTGTTCAGCCTCCACACATTTGCGAATTCACCTTTATCCTGTCTGTTTTTGATTTTCAGTTTCATTCCCTTATGATCTGAGAAGGTCCTTTTTATAATTTCAATTTTTATTTCTTGAGAGTTGTATTGTGCCCTAGCCTATGGTTTATCCTGGGGAAGGATAAATGTGCGTGGGAAAAGAATTAATAACCCACTGAGTTTGCCTGCTGCATTCTGTATATGTCTGTTAGATCTAACTCATTTATTATATTGTTTAAATTCTCTATTTCCTTGTTGATCTTTTGTCTCATTCTATCTAATGATGTGAGAGGTGTGTTGACGTCTCTAATGATTAGAGATGCCTATTTCTCCCTTTAGTTTTCCCAGAATTAGTTTCATGTATTTTGGGGGACCCTGGTTAGGTGCATAGGTATTTATGTCTGTTGTATCTTCCTGGTTGATAGTCCCTTTTATTAATATTTAATGTCCTTCTGCATCTCTTATGACTTTTTTGCATTTATAATGTTTTGTCCAGTATTAGTATAGCTACGCCTGCTTTTTTTTTGGTTACTTTTCGCATCGAGTATCTTTTTCTAGGCTTTTACTTTGAGACAGTTTGTATACCTGGGTCTAAGGTGTTTCTCTGATAAGCAGCATATGATGGCTCATGCTTTTTCTTTAATACATCCTGTCAGCCTGTATCTTTTGATTGGTGAATTTAATCCATTCACATTCAATGGTATTACTGTAAATGCATTGTTTATTTCCACCATTTTCTTCTTTGGTCATTATATGCCATATCAGATTTTGGTCTTTTTACTTTCTTGGTTATCCTTTCTTCTAGTCTTCCATTCTCTCTTCCGAGCCTCTCTCTCCTCTCTTTTTCTTTCAGTTTCTAAGGCTTCCTTTAATATATCCTTCAAGATGGATTCTTTATTAAGAACTGTCTTATTTTCTCTTTGCTTGTGAATATTTTATACACACCTTTATATTTGAAGGAGAGTTTTGCTGGATGCAGAATTCTTGGCTGGTAGTTTTTCTCTTTCACTATCCCAATTGTATCATACTACTGTCTTCTCACCTCCATGGTTTCTTTTTTTTTTTTTTTTTTTAAGATTTATTTATTCATTTTATTTCTCTCCCTTTCCCCACCCCCACCCCAGTTGTCTGTTCTCTGTGTCTTTTTGCTGCATGTTCTTCTTTGTCCGCTTCTGTTGTTGTCAGTGGCACAGGAATCTGTGTTTCTTTTTGTTTTGTCATCTTGTTGTGTCAGCTCTCTGTGTGTGCAGCGCCATTCCTGGGCAGGCTGAACTTTTGCGCTGGGTGGCTCTCTTTATGGGGTGCACTCCTTGTGTGTGGGGCTCCCCTACACGGGGACACCCCTGCGTGGCATGGCACTCCTTGAGCACATCAGCACTGCGCTTGGGCCAGCTGCACACGGGTCAAGGAGGCCCAGAGTTTGAACCGCGGACCTCCCATGTGGTAGGCGGATGCCCTAACTACTGGGCCAAGTCCGCTTCTCTCCATGGTTTTTTTATGAGGCTTCTGTACTAAGTCTTACTGGGTATCCCTTGTAAATGATGGTTCCCATGTACTGTTCTCAGAATTTTCTCTTTATCTCTGACATTTGACCTTATGAGTAGTATGTGTCTTGGAATAGGTCTACTTGCGTTTATTCTGTTTGGGATATGGTTGGCTTCTTGGAAATGTAGGTTCATTTCTTTCATGAGAGTTGTGAGATTTTCAGCTATTATTTCCTCAAATATCACCCCCCCCTTCCCTTCTTTTCACCTTCTGGAACTCTTATGACATGTATGTTGTTGCTTTTTGTGTTGTCATTCCACTCCTTGAGCTCCTGCTCATTTTTCTCCATTCTTCTCTCTCCAATTTTAGCTCTTCTGTCTTCGGAATCACTCATTCTTCTATCATTTCAAGTTTGCTGTTTTATGACTTCAATGTGTTTTCTTAACCTCACCTATTGTGTCTTTCATTCCCATTAGCTCTGTTACTTTTTTTTTTTCCTGTTACTTTTTATTTCGGATTTCCAATTTTCCTTTGTGCTTGTTCAGTATCTTCTTAGTGTCATTCATTTCTTTAGCTGTGATTTTTTTCATCTCATTAATTTCATTTCAGAATGTGCATGCATCTTGTTAATCAGTTCTCTCAAATCCTGTGTCTCTTTAGGGGCTTTGATATATTCCTTTTCCTGGGCCATGTCTTCCATTTTCTTAGTCTGGCTTGTAAATTTTTGCTCATAAGAGGCATCTGATTAGGATGCAGGTTACTCAGATGTTCATTTTCTTGCCCTTTTCTTGGGATTTGGTGGCGGGATTCTGTGTGTCACTGCATGCTGTTCAACATGGATCATAAGGCTTGCCCCTCTTAGTTGCTCAAAACTGGGCTCTGGACCCACTGTTTTTGCCAAAGGAGTGCTGATGCAAAAAGCAGAAGTCTGTTGACCTTTATAAAGGGTATTTATTTTGGGTAGAAGCTTATTTATCAGGCCATGAAGTGTAAGTTACTTCCCTCACCAAAGTCTTACCATGTGTTAGAGCAAGGTGACTGCTGATGTCTGCAAGGGTTCAGGCTTCTTGGGTTCCTCTTCTCTTGGTTCATTTCCAGGAACTGCTCTTCTGTTTTCATCACAAGGTCAGCTCTAGACTATGAGGCTCTCTAAGCTTTGCCTGTAGACTATCAGGCAAACAGGTCTGTCCTCATACCAGGGCTTCTCCTGTGTCTAAGGAGCTGTCCCTCTTCCTCTGGTGATGTTCTCCTGTGTGTTCACCTCCTGGGCTCAAGCTCAAAAACTCCAACCATGTTTTATGTCATATTGTTTTCTCTGTGAGTCCCACCTACCAAGGGGCAGGGATGCAACATTCTTAATGTGGCCAAATCTTTGATCATTATTTCATCATGTACATCTATGAATTCTATATAATCTAATTGCCCAGAGGAAATGACAAGTTTACATGCATAATCCAATATTTCTTTTTGGAATTCATCAGTAATGTCCAACTGCTATACCCAGTAATGGTTTGCAGACCTGCTTCCTAGGACCTTGAGAGGGAGGGTATAAAGGCCAGCAAAAGCCTCTCTAACTTACTTATTTTTAATTTTCTTATATGTACAACCTAGTTCTGCTAGCAGATGGCACTCCTTGACAGACCTTTCAGTTTAGTGCCTGGTTGGAGTGTTTTTGCTGTGAGACAGACTGGATCTGTGTGGTAGAGGTTCTTGCCTAGAGATAAAGAGACTTGTAATTTAAACTTTCTCAGAAACTGTACTTCAGCCTTCTGTCAGCCTGCTCCCTCTTCCTGGGTAGTAAGTGATTCCATGCCACTCTGTCTTCAACAATCATTCCCACTTAGTAGAGAAGTAGATCGAGAGGGTCATGATCTCTTTAGTCCTTTGCTGGCTCCCACGGGAAACGATGACATGACCCCATCCAGCTTGGTAGAGCTCATGGGGCACAGTAGACTAAATTTGTGGGTCAAAAGCTGTCCGCCTTAGGCTGTGTCCCTCTCCCTCCACTTTCTGGGGGTGGTGGATCCCTGGAGACCCCTTTTTCCAAAGTTGGTCAGAGGCTTGAGTGTTCTAAAGTCCTTAGTGTGGGGGAGGGTGCCAGCAGCAAGAGCTGCTGCTTTCAACTCACAGTTTTGCTGTCGCGATTCCCCTCCTTTGTCCGTCTCTGTCCTGGGTGGTGTTCAGCCTTACCCTGCTGTCCTAAACCCTAGAAGGTCTTTTTCCAGTCCATTTCAGTCTGTTCTCCAGCTGTTTTTCTGAAGGAGGAGAGAGTTCCATGTCTTCCTAGTCTGCCATCTTCCTGGAAGTCCTCACAGGTGTCTTTTGACATCTCCAATGAATTCAGCCTCCATGGATCTGCATAAACTGAAACTACGTTTACCAAATATACGACAGGAATTTCTACTTGATTAGAGGCAACCTTTTTTTGGTGGAATCAATTCAGTTCTAGGCAATGTATTCTGTCATGTTTCTTCACTCATCTTTGTGGTATAAGATAATACTTATAAATATGAAAACATCGATATCTTACCATTTAAAAATGATCATTTAATAATACTGTATTTTTCCATCAGTCTTCCTTTTCTCCACCAGGTGTGTTTATTCATTGAATTACTGGCTCTCCATCTTCAGTCTTTAACAGTGGGACCGTCATTATGGAGGGATGCAGAGGGTCAAGGCTGACTCCCTCTAATGTTGCTCTCTCATTGCATTTCAACAAAGGTTTTGGGCGTCAGGTTAAAAACCAAGTGGAATCTGAGTTCTTATTTGTCAAAGACCCTCATAGAATTTGAGCATCTAGAGGGTCCAAAGTAATGATATAATGCGGTGCACTAACTCTTCTTCCCAATGCCTGTGTTCTGTGTCCAAGCTCCTGGCTATGACATCATTGTGAGAGTTGACAGGTCATTCTATGTGATGCCTCATAACTCTCACAATTTTGATCTAATGAAGAGTCATATGGGCTTTCCTTTAGTTTTGAACACCAGGAACTATGCCCGCGTCTGAGGTTATCCGCACAGGTAGCTTTCCTAGGCCCTGTGATCTGGAGGCCACCTTATAAAGATGGACAGTTTGGTTTCTCTGTAGACTCAATTGTAAGCACGTGCACAGATGGTACAACTCCATAGTTTCTTTTTTATTGTTGTTGTAGTTGTTTTTTTTAAAGAATTGTTTTCATTTCTTTATTTCTCCCTACTCCCGCATTGTTTACACTTGCCGTCTCTGTCCATCTTCTTTCATTTCTTTAGGAGGCACTGGGAACTGAACCTGGGACCTCTGATGTGAGAGGTAGGTGCCTAGTCACCTAAGCCGCCTCTCTTCACTGCCTTTGTTGTTTCTCTCATTGTTTTTCCTCTTTTGTCTCTTGTTGCATCGTGTGGTGGTGTCAGGTTGCCATGCAGGCTCACTGTCTTCTTTAGGATGCACGAAGAACCAAACTGAACTTTCCATATGATAGGCAGGAGCTCAATCTCATGAGCCACACCCTGGGTTCACATTAAAGCCCCTCCCCTTGGAGCACCAGAGCTTGAGCAGTCCATCTCACCTGGGGGAAGTGCGCACATTCATCTCCACAAGCTCATACAGTCTCACAGTCACAGCACAGAGACTCACACATGGATTCCCTTAAGCCTCCACACAGCCTAACCTGTAACCCCCAAATGAACAGATCCACCCCTGGGGACTGTGGAAGGAGGGACAGAACTCCTTAATAGAAAACCTTTCATCATATCCCATATCCGCATTTTACAGTGAGGCTGGGATCAGGCTAGGTCAACAGCCTACAGCTTGTAGGAAGCCCCCTATTTCATCTCACTTTTTCCCACAATATTTTGATGAGGCCAGAATACCTACCATTTTCATTTGCTCTCAAGGTCACCTGCAATGCAGAAAAGAAAATAGAATGATGATAGGATCATGTTTTGTTGTGTTTTTTCAGGTCTTGGTGATTTTCAAAAAGAGATGGGAAGCAGTGGTAAATTCAAAGGCCCCATGAATAAGCTCGGGAGACACCTGTGGGAAAGGCTCCAGCTCTTCCTGGAGCAAGTGATTTTCAAGTCTATTTACCAAAATAGGCAATTACAAAAGTCTGAGTTAAAGGAAGGAAAATGGTGCTGAGATAATTAACACAACATTTCTATTTGGTTTAAAACCAGATGCTGCCATTTTTAAAGCACTCTTGTGTCCGGGATCTGTTCATAGGATTCTTACTTGCAGTTCTTCCTTCCACAAAACAGCGGCAAATGTCTATAGGTATAACATAGTAAGATCTGTACTCAATGTGAAAAGGAATGTGAGAAAGAAACATTTCTGTCTTAGACAAAAACAGGTGGCCTTACCTCAGCATTAGAGGGAGTCTCCTCATCTGCCCTGTCCCTAGCAGCCCTTCCATCAGGTCTTCCAAGGGAGCTGGAGGGACACAGAGTAGCCGTCAGTACACTGGGTGCAGTTCATGCGTTACCTGGGGAACTTTACCTAGGACAAGGGGCTACAGTGATCAGGGCTGGTTGGGTAGAAAGCACACATGATGCTACTCAGACTTCCTTTGTGCAAGAAAGAGAGATTAATGAGAACAGGAAAATTACCAGAAGTAGAGTCCTTGGCTTTGGTGCTAAAGGCAGTTTAAATTAGTGTGAAGTAGTTCATCTAATATTGGTTCTAAATTACACACCGAGTCAAACACAGAGCCCCTACCCTTCTGCCCATTTTGAAGCCTAACTAAATTTCCTGTATCTCCATGACATCCAGTTCATTACGGATTCGCCAGTTCCATATATTTTATAAGATTTTGTTAACTTTCATAAGTTGACATGAGCATAACGAAAATTTTAACCATTTTTATTGGTACTTAACTCATTGGCATTAATTACCTTAACAATCTTTAACATCACCATTGATCTCCAAAATTTCTTCATGACCTGAAACAGATACTCTTTATAACTCTTAATCTCATTGTCCTTTTCCCCTAATTCCTATTGATAATCCTTAATCTCCTTCCTTCCTGTTTTCTTTTTGTAGATGTTTCACTTATGCAGAATCATACACTCTTTGTCTTTTGTGTCATCTGATTTCACTCAGTATATAATCATGTTGATGTCATTCATGTATTAGGATGTCTCAGAACTTCCATTGCTTTCTATGGCTGAATTCCGTTTTATGGATGTAGCAGTTTTTCTTTTTGTATCCGTTCATCTGTTGATGGACACTTGCATAGTTGTGACCATTGGCTATTGTGAATAATGCTGCTATGAACAGTGGTTTGCAAGTATGTGTAGTCCCGTTTTCCAATACATAGATACATATCTATTTGTATGTGTGTATGTATGTAGATTTGTTGGATTGCTGGTCATATGGTTACTGTGTTTCACTTTTTGAGGGATTGCTCAGCTGTTTTCCACGGTACAGGACAGTGTGCATTGGTCATAGCCGTCAGAGCTTTTCAACAGATACTGAGCCTTCATAGGGATGAATTGATGCTGGCCCTTTAATTGTGCAAACTATTCGACTACTGTAGTATGCTGAGCAAGGAGGGGAGAGATGGGAGGGGAAGATGCAGGAACTTTAGAAGTATCTAACGTATTCATTTGTGAATCTAAAATGCTCTGAATAAAGGGTGTTAATTTTTTTAAAATGTGGAAGCATCATTGTTTCAGGTGTATTAGCCAAAGGGGTGCTGATGCAAAGTACCAGGAATCTGTTGGCTTTTATAAAAGGTATTTATTTGGGGGAGAAGCATATAGTCAGAAGGCCCTACCTAAAGATCCCTCTCAAGGTACTCTAAGAAGTAATTGGTCACCTGAAGTCATTTACCACGCATTGAAACAAGATGGTGGGCAAGTCTGCAAGGGTTGAGCCTTCCTTCTTCCCTTAAGGCTCCATGATCCCAGCTTCCTCCATCTCACCTGTAGGCTGGCATGAGGCTGAGCTCACAGGGCTTCTCAGCTGCTCTCTTCTCTTCAGCTCCAACTATCAGGCTCATGTCTGTATTCTTCTTCTCTGCATTTTATTCTGTGTTCTCCCTGAGCGAACATCTGCCTATTCTTGATTTAATAAAGTGAAAGTGAAACCTTCAAATTTAATATAATCAGAGGGGTATCATGTCCACAGGAATATACCAGTTTACAACCATGATCAATATCTCCTTTTGGAATTCATAAACAATTTTAAACTGCTATAGGAAGGATGTTTTTCGTGTAATGTTCAAAATTAAACTAATGGCCAAACTTTAGGTTGAAACACTGGCCACTATTAGATGTGAACCAATCTTGTATTGTAAATGTATCCTTAATTCTGTGATTGTGGCACTTCTGATTTAATTAGTAAATTAAAATGTTCACATGTTAAAAAAGAGAATATGGCTTAGGCATTTTATGGATTTTCCCTATATATGGGACTGAATAAACTGCAGTCATTATTCTTGAATCGACATGATTGCATTTCCATATTACCATCGGTAGGGCAGTTCCTCGGTGATATCTTCCCATGCTCCCTCTTCTTGGGCAGATAGTGATTTTCATGCTGCTGATGGACTGGGTGTCATGGCAGTAGGTTTTTTGACTAAGAAACAAATTTTCTCTTTTTAACCTTGAGACAAAAAGCTGGGAAAATCATTGAGGATTGAAAGAACTGTTGACACCTTACAGTCAAAGGTAGGAACATTATTAATTCTTTATTTACAGTTGAAACTTCTGATCCCCTTATTTATAAGTTGCCTAGTGGACACATGTGAATTAAAGTCAGAGTTCAAGAAAATCTTGTCATTTTATTTTTACATAAAACACCCAACAGATCGATATGAAGGCATGTGAAATTTGCAATAGGTGATATGCCTACTTAGCTTACCTTATAATTTTGGGCAGTATTTGGAAACTGTAGGCTTGGGAAATTTCAGCAATATGCACAGATGCTAGATCTCCCTTGTACAATATCTTCTACTCCCATTTCACAGTTTAAGGAAAAGCTTATTGTATCAACATTGAGGTTACTTGACAGGTGTATGTTAGACTCTTCAGATGAGATTGGGAACATTTGTCTCTACGCCTGGGATCCTCCTTCTGAGTTGCATGTATAGTAAACAACCCTACTACATATGGCTGATGAGGACTGAATGAGTTCCTATATGTAAACTTTGCAGTGGAAAGATTATATTTTGACGTAGTCGACAATGGCAGTTGTCCTGTGTAAATAAGACCTATGTTTAGGATAAATACACAGTAACACATACACAACATACATGCGTAATTATACTACTTAGACTTAAACATTGACAAACTGCAACTCCAATTTATGGTAAGCTAGACCCCCCAAAGGGGATCCAGCTGATTCCAGGAACTGTAGTAATGTGATCAAAGATCTCTTCCTGAAAATCAGTTTCTCTCACCACATCCATAATCCTCACTCCACAAGTGAAACGTTTTCACTGTGATATCCACTCTAAAGCCAACAAGGAAACCCCATCATAGTCATCTAGATTTCTTTCCACAGCCAGGAGATAACAGAATTTCCTCTGTACTTGAGGCCACCTGTAATGAATGAAAAGAAACGCTGTGAGGTTTGTATCCTGGTGGGTTCAGTTTCCATGCATTTTTTTGCTCTCTTCCTTGCTCCAGAAAACCAGATGGAAAGCAGCGGTCGTATCAGAGAACACAAAAGCAAGATTAGAAGAAGTCTCTAAAAGAGGCCTTGAGAAATTTTATTTCAAGTCCATCTGGTTGACAATTACAAAATTTTTAATTGAAAGAGGATAAATGTCACCCATTAAAAGTCCTTATACCATATGCTTTCCTGTCTGGTCCTATCGACATTGAATGCCCTTGAAACCAGACATCAGCTAGTAAGGGATTCCACTCACACACACACACACGTACACACTACACACACAAGAGGATGGTACCTAAATTCTATGATCTACAACGTGTTTTCAAATCTGAACTTGACTGAAAACACAAAACAAGAAAGCAACGTAAGTATTTCAAGCAAAGAAAGTAATCCTTATCTAAGAATTGGATGGTTTTCCTCTTTTGCCTGACAGTCAGAAGCTTCTGCAATGTGTCCCGAGCAGTAACTGAGAGGACACAAAATAACTGTTAGTACATTGGTGGTTTTGCTCATGAATTACTCAGGGAAACTTTCTTGTTGAGAAAAGGGCCTCTGTTTATCACTGTTGTTTAACAAGTATGAATTAAGCATTTTATCTTCAAAGAAGCTTTAGGATACAGAGAAGTCATGTACAGAATATAGTGGATTCCCATATACCCAACATTCTTCTCCATTACCCTTTCCCCTTTTAATAACATTTTACTTGTGTATGGTATATTTGTTACAATTGATGTACAAATATTGCAACATTTGTCAATGATTTATATTATGGTTTACATTGTAGACCATACACTTACATAAGTTTGATGAAATTTAACATAGCCTGTATACATCATTGCAAGATCATGTAGAGAAAAAGAATAAAAGCACAAAAAATAAAAAGGAAAAGAAAAAAGATCGTGTAGAACACTTCCATTGCCCACAAAATGCCCCATGTTCCATCTAGTCTGTTCTCCTTCCCCGCCCCTAGGTGCCCATGGCAACACCAAGCTTCACTCCTTGAAGCACAAGAGTCATAGTTACTTGCAGCAGTGTTGAGAGCTTGACATACTGGCCTGTCCTACACTATTAGGCACTGCCTATGCTCTCAAGAGTCTCCCTCCCCTCTGTTTGAGAACATAGCAGTACTCCTCAGGAGGGGAGTCCATCACTTTCCCGCTCATTATGTGAGTCCCACCCACTGACACAACACACTGTGACAAGGCGAACACTTATTTCCTAGAAGCCTGTCCCAGGTGTGCCTTCTCCCAAATACTCTCCAGAACACCCTAAACCAGTAACTCTCCCCACCTTATGGCCAAAACAACATTCTGAACTTTGTAGTTTCAAGCAGGTACCTTCAGATACCCAGATGTTACCTGGCCCCTCCCCAAATGCTCCCCCTATTCCATGGATAGTCCAACCCACCCTCCTTACTCGACCTCACACACAGACCACCCCTGTAGTGTCACTTCACCACTGACATGCCCATCCAGTGAACAGCTACATACTTCTACTTTATCATAGATTTTTTTCCCCATATGGGCATTTGCTCACAACTTTCTTCTCCCTTTCTCTTGTAAACCTGTCTTCCAGATTCTAGCTCTGTGAGTCTGCTCAATTTATTTAGTTCACTGAAGTAAAATTTATTTAGTTCACTTATTACACTGAGGTCATGTAATAATTGTCCTCCAGTGCCTGGCTTAGTTCACGCAACATAATGTCTTCAAAATTCACCCATATCATCCTATGTGTTCTTACAGCATTCCTTCTTACAACTGAGTAATATTCCATTGTATGTATATACCACAATTTGTTTATCCATTCATTGGTTGATGGACTTTGGGTTGTTTCCAAATTTGGCAATAGTGAATGATGCCACTCTCAACATTGGTGGGCATATATCTGTTTGTGTCCCTGCTTTCAGTTCTTCTGGGTATATACCCAGCAGTGGGATTGTTGGATCATATGGTTGTTCTATAGTTAGCTTCCTGTGGAACAGCCAAAATGTCCTCCACCGTGGCTGTACCATTCCACATACCCACCAGCAGTGGATGACAGTTCCCATTCCTCCACGTCCTCTCCAACATTTGTAATCCACTGTTTTTTTTAATCACTGCCCATCTAATGGGTGTAGATGATATCTCATTGTACTTTTGATTTGCATTTCCTTAATAGTTAGTGATGTTGAGCATCTCTTCAAGTGCTTTTTAGCCATTTCTATTTCTTCTTTAGAGACGTGTCTGTTCAAATCACTTGCCCATTTTTAAAACGGGTTGTTAATTTTTTTATTTTTGAGGTATAAGAGTCCTTTATATATGCTGGATACTAGGCCTCTATCAGATACATGGTTACCAAATATTTTCTCATATTGTATAGGCTGCCTTTTCACTTTCTTGACAAACTCCTCTGAGGCATGTAATTTTTTTTTTTTTTTTTTTTTTTGAGGAGGTGTAGGATTCCTTTATATATGCTGGATATTAGTCTTCTTTGATGTCCTTTAATAGTGTTGTGTAGTTTTCTGTTCGTAAGTCATTTCCATCTTGGGCTGTTCAGTTCATCTTTCTTCTTTCATCAGTGTAGGCTGCCTGTCTGTTTCTAGGAATTTGCCCATTTCCTCTGAATATCCTTTTGGTTGGCATAAAAGTTTTCAGAGTATCCTCTAATGATACACTTTATTTCTGTGGCGTCAGTGGTGATATCTCCTTCCTCATTCTTATTTTATGTATTTGCATCTTTTTTCGTTTTTTGTTAGCATAGCTAAGGGTTTGTCAATTTTATAGATTATCAAGAACCAGCTTTGCTTTTGTTTATTGTTTCTGGTGTTTTTTTTCTAGGGTTTTCTTATTTTTTATTTCATTTATTTCTGCACTAATCTTTGTTATTTCCTTCTTTCTACATCATTTGGGGTTAGTTTGTTGTTCTTTTCTAGTTTCTCCAGGTGCCTAGTTAGGTCTTTGATTTTAGCACTTCTCTTTTAATATAGGCATTTAAGGCTGTGAATTCATTCTCAGTACATCTTTTGCTGCATACCATAGGGTATGATACTTTGTTGTAATTTTCATTTGTTTCAAGGTAGTTATTGATTTCTTTTGGAATTTCCTCCTTGATCTACTGATTGTCTGAGTGTGTTGTTTAACTTCCATATCTTTGTGCCTAATCTGCTTCTGTGCCTGTCGCTGATTTCCAGTTTCATTCCGTTGTTGTCAGATTAATTATTTTGTATAATTGCAGTCTTTTGGAATTCATTGAGGGTTGTTCTGTGGCCTAGCACGGGGTCTATCCTAGAGATTGATCCATGTGCACTTGGGAAGAATGTACATTCCAGCGTATTTGGGTGTAATGTTCTGTGTATGTCTGTCAGGTCCAGATCCTCTAATGTATTATTCAAGGCCTTTGTATATTTATTGATTCTCTGTTGAGATGTTCTGTCTAATGGTGTTAACGGCGTATTAAAGTCCCCCACAATAATTGTAGAGCCATCTGTTTCTCTACGTGGTTTTTCCAGTGTTTACCTCATGGATTTTGAGGCACCCTGGTTAGGTGTGTAAATGTTTATGATTATTCTTTCTTTTTGAGTGATTTCTCCCTTTATTAATATATGTGTCCTTTTTTCTCCCTTACAATAGTTTTGAATTTAAAGTCTATTTTATGTGATATTAGTACGGCTATTCTTTGCCCTTTTCTGATTGTGTAAAATTGTTTTCTAACCATTCACTTTTAGTCTCCTTGTGTTCCTGGATCTAAGGTGAAATTCTTGTAGGCAGCATCTGTACCATATGTGTTTATTTCTCTTTTTATCTTTTCAGTTATTCTTACGCTCTCTTCTACCTCTTTCTCTCCTGTTTTTTCCTTTCATCCTGCAGAACTCCGTTAGTATTTCTTGAAGGGCAGGTTTATTATGGACAAACTCTCTTAGTTTCTGTTTATCTATTAATATATTGAATTCTCCCTCATTTTTGAATGCCCCTTTGCTGGATAGAGAAATCTTGGCTGGAAGTTTTTTCATTTTAGCACCTTAATCATGTCATACCACTGCCTTCTTACCTCTGTGGCTTCAGATGATGTAGTAGTTTCATATAATTGATGAATTCCAAAAAGAAATGTTGGATTATGTTTGCAATCTGATCTGTACGTGGGCATGATTGAGTTATGATTAGGGCGTTGAGTCAGATGAGAAATCAGTACCTAATCTTATCGAGCTTCCCTTGTATGTGATGGATCTCTTTTCTCTTGCTGCTTTTAATATTCTTTCTTTGTCTTGAGCATTAGGCAGTTTGACAAGTACATGTCTTGTGTTAGGATTTATATGTTTGCATGTGCTGCACTTCCTGGACATGTACATCTATGTCCCTTAATAGAGTTGGGAAATTGTCAGCCATTATTTCCTCCAACACTCTTTCTGTCCCCTCTCCCTTCTTTTCTCCCTCTGAGATGCCTGTAATGGATATGTTGTGGATTTTGTGTTGCCTTTCAAATCCTTAAGTCCCTCCTGGAGTTTTAAAATCTTTTTATCTATTTGTTCTACTATCTGATTTCAGATGTACAGTCTTCCACAACACTGTCTCTCTTCTCTGCCTTTTCAAATCTCCTGTTACGTGCTACTGGTATATTTTTGATTTCCTGCATTGTGCCATTTGCCACCCTTGTATATGGTATCTTTTTAGGTATGTTTACAATTTCTTTAGTATGTTCCTTCAATGTTTTCTTAATATCCTTAATCTCTTCTTGCACTTCATAAAGTTGATTCATGATATTTGTTTGCTCATCCATATTCTGTATCTCCTCCTGTTTTTTAGTTTGCCATTAGACTGGGTCATGTCTTGTTTCTTAGTATGACTTACCATTTTTATTGCTTTCTAGGCATCTGTTCATCTTGATGGGTTTCTTCAGTAGGTTAGCTTCTCTTTCTTCTCTAGGGTTATATTTTGTTCTTTTTGTGCTTTGTAAGGTTTCATTTTGATTCTTCATTTCATTTATTCTGTTTTGTTTTATGTTGTCTGTTTCTTTGAAAAAAAATATGACCAGAGAAAAGGAAAGATATAAGAATAGAAAAAGAAAAATAGTAGTAGTACTAGTAATAAAAGGTAGAAGGGGTGCTGTAGAAGACCTAGGAAAATAATTTATATGAGTAAAAAATCTTAAGTACAGAAGAATAAGGTTTAAAAAGTGGAATATAAAAAATGAAATGGGAAATAAAATAGAGCAAAATATATAGAATGAATTAAAAGCCTGGGATGATGAAAAGAGAGGAAAAGAAAATAGAAAAGGAAAAAAAAAGAAAGGAAGTAAAAATATAAGGAAAGGAACAGAAAAAAGAGAAATAAAAATTGAGAAATACTGAAGCCCAAACAAAAAGTGGTGGGATGAATGAAAACAACGGTAAACAAAAGATAGAAAAAGGAAGGAAAGAAAAGAAACAACATAGATAGACAAAAATGAGTAAAAGTGAAAAAAGAGGGGACAAAGAAAGGGGAAACATAAAAATGAAAGAAAACAGCAGCAACAACAAAACAACGGAGGAAACACTACCTTCCATTTGGGCCCCTAAGGGTGATAGCCTGGGTTTTTGCAGTTACAGTTTAAAAAGTTAAAATTGAAAAAAGTTTTGTTTTTGTTTTTTAAGGAAATAACAGATCCAAGAAAGCCTAAAACAAAAAGAATGTCTGTATGTTCCTTGTCATAAAGTACAAGCTGGATGCCTGACACCCAGGTGGCTCATGCTCTTGACTGACCTGGGAATCAAACCTGGGGCTTCCTATATGCAAGTCAGGAATTCCTCAACTGAGCTGCCTTGTCTCCTTAGGTTAACTCGTCTTTAGAGAGCTAGCTGCCACCTTTCCCAGGTGTGTTTAGACTTGTGTAGCTTGCTAGAGTCCTGCTGATGAGGTGCCTGTGCCCAACCCCTCTCCACTGTCATTACTTTCTCGCCCCAGGTGGGCAGCTGGGTGTTACAGCCGGCCTGAGGGGAACCCCCCTCCCTTCTCCCAGTCAGGTCCGGGTCCCTTATGAGATTCACAGGTGCCGTTGCTAGACAAAGTGACCACAAAGAAACCACCTGGCTGTGCCAGACCCCTCTTCCTCCCAGGACACTCCCCCTCCCTGTCCCTTGGCAGCAGCAAGCCAGGGGCCATGCAGTTACTTGCTGTGACTGTGGGGTATATGTGCTGTTTCCAGCACAGGGGTAAGCAGCTCAGTTTTCTTTATCTTTCTAGTACCTTCCTAGATGGCTCAGGGCACCTTCCTGTTCTGTATAACTCCAAAGCAGCTCCTCTAGATAGGTCCCTGTCTTCTCCCCTTTTATTCTTAGAGGATATGTCTCTGGATTTTCATGCTGCCCCTACCCTCTGCCACCACAGAACTCATGCTTCATCCTTAATTCTCCAGTCTTTCCTTATTCAGAAATCTATGAATACTCTTAGGCTAAAATCACCTTGTTTCCACAAACCTTAGATGAGATTTTTGTGTCATGGTCATCTGCGGTTTGTGGAATCAAAGCCTTCAAACATGGATATCTATTTCCTACCTTGTAAATTTCTAATATTCTAAATAAGAAATTTTCTAAATTTCTACCATCTAATTTCTAAATTTGGAGTTCAGAAATAGAGCCTCATGTCTATAGATGCATGGCGGTAAGAATAGTCTTTAATAAATTGGGAAAGAATGGTCTTTAACAAATTGTTCTGGAAGAAATGGCTGTTCATTGGCAAAGGAAAGAAGGGGACACCTGTCTCTCACCCCATATTCAAAAAATTAACTCAAAATGCGTAAAAAACCTAAATATATGAACCAGGACTATAAAACAAGAAGAAAAATAAAACATAAAGAAGCATCTTCAGATCACTATATTCGGCAATGTTTTCTTAGACTTGACACCTAAAGCACAAGCAACAAAAGAAGGAAGAGCTCAGTGGGACCTTATAAAAACTAAATTTTCTGTGCATCAAAAGGCCTTATCATGAAAGTAAGAAAGAAAATTTATTAGTGTAAGAAAATACTTGGAAATCACATATCTAGTAAGAGTTTAATATCTAAATTATCTAAAACCCAAAATAATAACAAGGCCTAGAGCAACTTTGTGCCTGGGAATTTCCTTCTGTCAGCCTTCATGTTACTCAAATGTGGCCAGTCTCGAAGCCAAACTCAGCATGTAAATGCAATGCCTTCCCCCCAGCGTGGGACATGACACCCGGGGATGAGCCTCCCTGGCAACGAGGGACCACTATCAACTACCAACTGATGATGCAACTGGAAAATGACCTTATACGGAAGGTTCAATGCGGATCAGCAGAATATCCATGTCTACATAAAATACCATGACTTTAAAATGCTGTTTGACCTAAAGTAAGGGGGAAATGGAAAGGAGAAATGAGTTTATATGGCTACGAGTTTCTAAAAAAGAGTCTGGAGGCTGGCAGAAGGTTTGCCCTCATGCACAACTGAGCAGAGTCAGAGAGACAGATAAAGCAGATACAACCCCCAGATATTGGTTCCTTTGAGGGCTAAAGAGACCCATGGGAGTTATGGTCATGGCCGATGGGGTTAACTACCAGGGCAGATGGCCCCTCTTTGGAAATGGTGTTTATGTGTGAAGAATCTGGACTCAGATGGGATCTCCCTTCATAAGACTTTCATGCTAATGTGCTGGAGGTGCAGTTAATGTTGGGGTTTAAGATATATTTAGGGGATTTGAATCTCTGGACTGACAATGTGATAGCCAGATCCTGAGCCTCAACAGACTCCAGCACCTACAATCTGATTTATTGGACTTACCACACTCAGCTAAGATGGAGGTGAAGAAGGACAACCACCACACCATGGAGCCTAGAGTGATTACAACTGAAAATGGGAGGATTGCATCCAGCATCCAGGTGGAATCTGAGCCTCCTCTTGACATAAAGGTGCAATGGACACAACCAATCCAGTGTCCACATAGAAGAGGTGGCATTGGATTGGGAAAAGTGGACATAATGGACAAAGGGTATGGGGAAAGGCAGGAAGAGATGAGAGGTGGAGGCGTCTTCGGGACATGGAGCTGCCCTGGATGGTGCTTCAGAGGTAATCACCGGACATTGTAAATCCTCACAGGGCCTACATGATGGAATAGAGGAGAGTATGGGCCATGATGTGAACCAATGTATATGAGGTGCAGAGGTGCCCAAAGATGTACTTACCAAATCCAATGGATGTGTCATGATGATGGGAACGAGTGTTGTTGGGGGGGGGGGAGAGGGGGGGTGGGGGGGCGGGGTTGAATGGGACCTCACATATATATTTTTAATGTAATATTATTACAAAGTCAATAAAAAATAAAAAAATTAAAAAAAATAAATAAATTATCTAAAGAAATCCTATAAATCTGGAATAAAAAGACAAGCAACCTATTTTAAAAAGGGCAAAAGTCTTGGATAGACATTTCTCCAAAGAAGATATATAAATATCCCAGAAGTACATGAAAAGATCCTAGAAATCATTAGCTATTAAGGAAATGCAAATCAGAACTACAATCTGATTCCAGTTCATACCCATTAAAAAGACAACTACTGAAAAAATGGACAGTTATAAGGGTTGGAGAGGATGTGGATAAATAGGAATATTCATCCATTGGTGGTGGTAAAAAAAAAATAGTTGTAGTTGCTGTGGAAGACTGACAGTTCCTCAGAAAACTAAGTATAGAATTACCATATGAACCAGCAATCCCACCAGGACGGAACCAGGACCTGAAAGCAGTTCCCACTCTAAGCCTTAGGCCTCTTGGCGTTTGCACCACAGCTTTGAAGAACTCCACGGTGCTGGCCTTCTCTGGCTCAAGTTCCTTTAGATTCACATGGTCAGAGTCTGAGTCACTATTTTAACATTTTTTGTTCTTAGAAAAATAAAATATTTTATGTACTCCAGCACTGATGCCCTAACTTTCATTCTGAAGATGAAATTATCTCACTCTTTATCTTTTTCCTTCTCCCTGACAATTTTTGAAGATTTCTTTTAGGACATGGCTGTTAGCAATAGGCTTCTACATTTTTTTTTTTTTTAACCTAGGAAGGTATTTATTCTTAAGATTTGATGCATAATGTCTCTAAATACGGAGAACTTGAATATATAGTGTTGGAATTTTTTAACATTATATATTACAAGTAACCGTCTTCTTAGACTCTTAAGGATTTTTTTTCTGTAATTCTATCATCGTTTTTATAGAGGTAATTTATTTGTTTATTTAACTTTCTTTCAGTTCTTTGAAAACTAATACAGGTTGAATGTAATTTGCTTAGATAATACTTCTTTTTTTTAATGCATTTCAGTTTTTTTTTTAAAGATTTATTTACTTATTTAATTCCCCAATCCCCCCCCCCCCCCCCCCCGGTTGTGTGTTCTGTGTCTATTTGCTGCTGTCTTGTTTCTTTGTCCACTTCTGTTGTCGTCAGCGGCACGGGAAGTGTGGGCGGTGCCATTCCTGGGCAGGCTGCACTTTCTTTCGCGCTGGGCGGCTCTCCTTATGGGTGCACTCCTTGCACGTGAGGCTCCCCTATGCGGGGGACACCCCTGCGTGGCAGGGCACTCCTTGCGTGCATCAGCACTGCGCATGGCCAGCTCCACACGGGTCAAGGAGGCCCAGGGTTTGAACCGCGGACCTCCCATGTGGTAGACGGATGCCCTAACCACTGGGCCAAGTCTGTTTCCCTAGATAATACTTTTAAAAATATTTTTTATTTACTTTTCAAAGACACATAGATCACACAAAACATTACATTAAAAAATATAGGAGGGGGAAGCGGCTATGGCTTGCTTAAACAGTTGGGCTCCCGTCTACCATGTGGGGGCCTCCTGTTGGCATCCCAGGGCCTTCTTGTGAAAGCAGGCTTGCCTGGCAAGCTGGGATGTGCTGCCAGTCCGGGTGCCGCAGCCTGCCACCCAGCCCGCATGGCCACGGAGTGCCACTGGCCCCCAAGCGCCACAGAGAGCTGACTTAGCAAGGGGACACAAAAAAAAGGGAGACAAGCAAAAAACCCGAAAAACCAAAACACAGAAGAACTTGCAGCAAATGCACAGAGAGGAGACAGCAAACAAGCCACAAGGGAAGGGGAATAAATAATTTAAAAAAAAAAATTAAATACCTGAGGGAAGGCTATCTAGGCGAGCTGCGGTGGGCCAAGGGAACCGGTAGAACGGACGGGCTTCCTGCTCTCCGCAGGGGCATGGGCGAGTCCCGCCCTCCCTGTCTGGCGAACGGGCCGCCTGCTCTTCGCCGAGGTATGGGCGAGCCACGCCCTCTCGACCGTTCCTGCCTCACCGCCAAGCCCGACCTACTGCCTCCCCCTCTTCCCCCTCGCTGGGGCCATGCCATCCAAGACCACTAGCCAATCCCCGCCGCCAACTTTCACATCGCCTAACTCCCACCAGCTCCAACCGACCAACCAACGCCCCACACGCTGCCTCCTGCCTGCCCCGTCCCCTCACCCCACAATACATATTGTCCAGCACTTCCTGGATAAAGCAGACTGCACATTGCCACCACTTGCCGTCTCCGCAGCATTCTTCGCGCCCGCTGTGCGTCCGTCTAGCCCCTCGTCCCAAGCAGCCTGGGCAAAGCCAAAGGAACCCCCAACTTCAAATACCGACAAAGAAGTACACACAGTGAATGGACACAGAGCAGACAGCACACAAAATGACATGGGGGGTGGGGATTAAAAAAATACATTATTCTCAAAAAAAAAAAAATAGGAGGTTCCCAGATGCCCCACTTCCCACTCCCCCCACTTTTCCCACATAAAGAGGTTCTTTCATTAGTGTGGTACATGCATTACATTTGATGGATACATTTTGAAGCTCTGCCACACAGCATGGACTGTTACTTACAGTGTAGTTTACACTCTTTTCCAGTCCATTCAGTGTGTTATGGCAGGATACATAATGTCCTGAATCTGTCCCTGCAGTGTCATTCAGGACATCTCCAAGTCTCAAAAATGCACCTGAGTCCAGTCAATGATATAATTGTTTCCGTTGCTAGAGTCACGATGATTCTGTAGTAGAATATCAGTTCCACTCTAGTCCATATTTTATTCCTCTGTCCTGAGGACCTTGGGATGGCGATGCCAAGTCCTTCTCTTGATTGAGAAGGAGCTTCTTTCCCACATGGCTGGTGGATGTGACTCTCATGACCACAGCTATAGGCTCTCTTGGTTCCTTGGTGTGGTGGTTATCCATCCTCACCTCCGTTTCAACTGACCTGGGTAATTCCATTGAACTGGAGTGTAGGTGCTGCAACACTACAGAGGCTCAGGGCCCAGCTGGCACATGGGCAGCCCAGAAATCTAAGTCTCCTGTGCATACTGCAATCCCAGCACCAACAACAGGTTCAGAAGAGGCATGCGTAGAAAGTCACATTTGAATCCAACATCCTCACACTTAGGAGTACAAATTCCAAATTAGGGCCCACCATTAAGGCACTGATCTCTCGAGCTATCTGCGATGACCGTAGGACCAGGGTGTCTTCGTAGCCCTCAGGAGCACTACTACCTGGGGTTGTCTAGTATCATCTTTGGTTATCTATTGAGATCCTGCTGAGACGTGCATAAGCATGACCCCTCTGATGACCTCACAACTCAGTTTGAAGCCTCTTAGGTCTCTCAACCTATCTTCCAGACTCTAGCTCTCTGAGTCGGCTCGATTTGCTTAACTCATATCAGAGAGGTCATGTAATATTTGTCCTTTAATACTTGCCTTGCTTCACTCAACATAAGGTTCTCAAGATTAATCCATGTTATCCCGTGTTTCTGTACTGTATTCGTTCTTGGAGCTGTGTAGCATTCCTTTGTATGTGTATAGCATATTTTGTTTATGCACTCATTTGTTGAGGGGATTTAGGTTGAATCCATCTTTTGGCAATAGTGAATAATGCTCCCGTGAAACATTGGTGTTCGTGTATCCGTTGATATCCTTGTTTTCAATTCTTCTGGTTATATACCCAGCAGTGGAATGCTGGGTCATATGACAGATCTATAGTTAGTTTTTTGAGGAACAGCCAGTCTCTCCTCCACAATGGATGGACCATTCTACATTCCCACTGTCAGTGGATGAGGGTTCCCATTCCTCCACATCCTCTCCAACACTTGTAGTCCTCTGGCCTTTAATAGCCATCAGTATATTGGGTCTAAGATGGTATCTCATTGTAGTTTTGATCCCTTATAGTTAGTGATGTTGAGCATTTTTTCATATGCCCTTTAGTCATTTGTATTCCTTCTTTGGAGAAGTTCAAATCTCTTGTCCTTTTTTAGAATGCGTTGTTTGTCTCCTTACTTTTGAGATAAAGGATTCTTTTCATATGCTAGATATCAGGCTCCCATCAGATATATGGTTACCAAATATTTTCTTTTATTGGGTAGGCTGTCTTTTCACTTTCTTGACAAACTTCTTTGAGGTGCAAAAGGTTTTAATTTTGAGGACTTCCCTTTTTCTGCTCCTGCCTTGAATGTGAAGTTCATGAGTGGATTTCCTGTTACAGGTCCCTGTAGATGTTTCCTTACATCGTCCTCCAAGGTCTTCATGGTCTTGGCTTTTGTGTTTAGAACTTTGATCCATCTAGAGTTGATTTTTTAATAAGGTTTGAGATGGTGTTGCTCTTTCAATCTTTTGCATATGGATATACAATTTTCCAATCACCATTTTTTGAAGAGGTCGTTCTCTCTCAGTGAGTAGGCTTGGTGGCCTTGTCGAATACCAGGTGATTCCATTGGTCAGTCTGTCTATCCTTGTGAGAATACCATGCAGTTTTTGACCCCTGTTGCTTTGTAGTATGTTTTAAAGTCAGATAATGTGAGTCCTCTGATTTGATTTTCCTTTTTCAATATGTCTTTTACTGTTCTGGGCCTTTTGCCCTTCCAAATACATTTCATAGGTAGTTTTCCCAATTCAGTAAAAAATGCCGTTTTGATTTTTATTGGGATTGCATGAAGTCTGTAGTTTAGTTTGGGTAGGATAGCCATGTTAATGATATTTATTCTTCCTTTCCATAAACAGGGAATATTCTTCCATTTATTTACGTCTTCTTTGATTTCCTTGAACAGTGTTGTGTAGTTTTCTGTGTA
This sequence comes from Dasypus novemcinctus, assembly GCF_030445035.2. Taxonomy (NCBI): domain Eukaryota; kingdom Metazoa; phylum Chordata; class Mammalia; order Cingulata; family Dasypodidae; genus Dasypus; species Dasypus novemcinctus. The sequence continues at coordinate 7,139,837 of NC_080694.1, read as the reverse complement.
TGTCATTTACAGCTGTAGTTAAACTTATTCCGAAGTATGTGATTTTTAAAATTTACTATTTTAAATCATAGTTTTTTCCTTCATTTCCTCCTCAGATTGGTCATTATTGGTGTACATAACTGTTGTGATTTTTGCACAGGTGGTGTCCCGCGGGCAAGTTCGGCTGTACCATGGTTGGGTGCCTGGCGCTGTCCGTCAAGGGTAGGGTCCCTCCCCTTTAGGGGCGTGGAGTCCCGGAGCGGGGCGGAACCTCATTGGCCCAGGCGCAGGCGCAGGCGCAGAAGCTCCGCCCCTCAAGTCCCGCCCAGTCCGCGTCCCTGCGGCTCCTCTAAGAGCTCGCGGTGTTTGGGGGGCGCGTGAGGAAGTACTGGCGTGTTCCGGGGGTGCCCCCCTGTACCCCGAGGGCAGGAGGTACCTGTGTAGGCCGGCGTGTGGGGCGCTTAAGGGCCCCCCCTGTGTTCCCACCCACGGTAGCGGTAAGTTTGTGGACCCAACTTGGCGTCGGGGCGGGGCGCAGGTGGGCGGGGACCCCAGAGGCGCGGGAAAGCGGGCGAGCGAGCCTCCCCTTGCTGCGTCCAGGAGGCGCCCGTGCCGCGCCCCCTAAAGTTCCTGCTGGCTCGCCTGCGGGGCACGGGTCCCGGAAAGTTGTGCGCAGTGCACCCTCAGACCCTGTTGGGGACCAGGCCGGGCCGCGCCGGGTGGGGCGCTGCTTCTGCAGACGGGGGGCGCAGGGTGCAGTCGGGGGTCCCGGCCCAGCCCGGCTGGCCTGTGTCGCGGGGCGCCGTGTCTGAATAAGGGTCCCGCGTCCCCGGCAACGGCGGCCCGCTCCTCCCCGTGCTCCTTCCTGTCCCCCCACGGACCCTCCTAACCCCCCCTTCCCCTGGCCCCTCCTACAACCCCCGCCCACTGTACTTTTTCCCCAAAAAAAGTTCCTGTTCTCCCAAGGTCCTTCCTCCCTTCCAGGGTCCCTTCCCCACCTCCAAGGTCCCGTCCCCCCTCAGACCGTCCTGCCTTCCCCATGGTCCCTCCTCACCCCCAAAGTCTCTCCTGTCCCCTCCAAGGTCCCTCCTCTTCCCCCCACAGTGTCTCCTGTTCCTGGATGGTCCCTCCTGCTCTGCCATGCTACCTCCACCCCCACAGTTCCTCCTGTCGCCCCCACTGTTCCTCCTATCCTCGCCACTAAGGTCCTACACCCTCAGAGGTCCCTCCTGCCTCCCCACAGTCTGCCCCTCCCAGTGGTCCCTCCTTACCACCCACTGCCCCTCCCCCCCTTCCCTCCTGCCTTCCAGGCTGCCTCCACCCTCATGGTCACTCCCACCTCCCCAAGGTCCCTTCCCACCAAGGTCTTTCCTCACCCTCGAGGTCTTTCCTGCCCCTTTCAAGTTCCTCCTCCACCCCTACCTTTCCTCCTCCCCTCAGTCCCTCCTGCTCCTCCACCATCTCTCCTCTTGCCTCATGGTCCCTCCTTCCCCTCATGGTCCCCCCCCATTGTCCCATCTGCCCCCCACAGTCCCTTTGCTCCCCCAAGGTTCCTCTCCAACATCCCTTTGTCCCCCCCCAGTCCCTCTTGCTCCCCACCAAGATCCTCCCTGTTCTGCCAGGCTTCTTCCACCCCCACAGTTCCTCCCACTTCCCTAGGCCCCTCCCTCCCCCCCATGGTGCCTCCTAGCCCCAAAGTCCCTCCTCCAGCCCACATTCCCTCCCACCAAGGTCCCTCCTGCCACCCCATGGTCTCTACTCCCCACCACCAACCCCCACAGTATCTCCAACCCCCCAAGGTCCCTCTTGTCCCCCCACTGGTCCCACCTGCCCTGCTGCACTCCCTTTATTCCCACAGTTCCTCTCGCCTCCCCATGGATCCTCCCCCTCAAGGCCCCTCCTTCCACCTCCATGCTCCCTCCTTCCCCCCAATGCTCCCTCTTCTCCCCCCCATGCTCCCTCTTACCCCCCCATGCTCCCTCTTAAACCCACCCCACGGCCCCTACTGCCCCCCCACGACCCCTCCCCACCATGGTCCCTCCCGTCCCCCCCTGCCCCCCATGCTCTCTCCACTCTCACATTCACCCCTGCCTCCCCACAGTCCCTCCCCTACATGGTCCTCTTCTCCCCCAGTGTCCCCTCTCCTCTTCCAAAGTCCCTCTCCCTCTCTTGTGGTTTCCCTCCTCCATGATTCCCCCACCCATGGTCTCTCCCCCCCCCCCCCCGCCAAAGTGTGTCCCCCCACATTCCCTCCTGCCTCCCCTTGGTCTCTCCTGCCCCCCACAGCCCTTCCAGCCACCCCATGACCCCTTCTCCACACCTATGGTCCCTCCTCCCCTCCATGGTCCCTTCTCCCCCTCCACAGTCCCCCCTCCCTCCCTGCATTCCCCAGGGTCCCCCCATTGTCTACTCCTTTGCCCCTCCTTCCGTCCTTCAGTCCTTCTGACCCTCAGGGGAGGTGCCTGGGGTCCTTCCCCTTTCAGCGACCCCTTCCCAGGCCCTACACTTTGAATTTTCCTTTGGAGCCAGGTGGAGGCTGCTTGGCTTTCTTCTCCTCCACCTGGAAAGGTCAGGCCAGGGCCTGGCCTGCAGCAGTGGCTCTTAAAGGGGTTACTGCTGAGGGGAATTGATCGCTCCCAGGGGAAGGGCTCCTGGGAAGGCCCAGGGGGAGCGTGACTGACACCCGGTGTGTGCCTGCAGGGAGCCCAGTGAATGGGGACCCCTCCCAGGAGGGGCCTCTGGGTGCAGGTTTGTGTCCAGCCTGGGAGTTTTCAGGGATCACAACAGTTTGTAATTGAAAGTGTGTATCCTTCCCCATCGGTCTGCAGGTGTGGGCCCCTCCTCCTCTTAGGTGCTTTGCATTCTGTGGGTCAAAGCCCTGGTGGGTCACTTGAGCCTTAATTATCTGTCTTTCCTGTTTTACTCTTTTCTGCTCTCTGAGATTACACAGGGCAGGTGAGGTCTGGGTCTAGGGACCCACTCCCGCTGTGTCCCCTCCTGGCTGGGGCTGCACTAGAAGCCCTGGGACAGCTTCAGCCTTGGCTTTCCTCAGCCATGGTCCCAGGGACACTCTTTTCCTTTTGGTAGTGGTTACAGCTTTTTTAAAAGTTTGATTTCTTGGAGTCATGCTGGGTGGAAATGGTTGGTGAACTCTTGCTAAGGTGGTAGCTTGCTAGGGCTGGAGGAGGGCAGCTGGCCAGCGGGGGCCACTGGATTTGGGTGCCTGCTAGGACCCTCTGCACAGACTGGGGAAGGGTGCCTGCTGGTCACCTGCCCGAGGCTGCTGAGGGAGCCCAGGGGTGTGCTGAGTATTTCCAGGAGCTCCAGGGAGCCTCTCCTTGGCAGGGGGTGACTGGGTGACTTGGGGACACCATTCTTGCCCTGCTTTGTCTGCCAAGAGCAGTCACCCAGCTGGCCTTAAAGGAGCTGGGCTCCAGAGGAAGCCTCAGTGTATACTGTTCTCAGCCTCTTAGAGGAGTTGGTCCCATTTTAGGGAAGCAGTTTAGGACTGTGGAGCTGCTGCTCTTAGGAGAGATGGGCTGGACCTTCTCAACCCCCAGCCCCCTCTTTTGTCCCCTGCCCTTCCCTCAGAAATTCTGAAGGTGGTTTTCACAGGGTTGCCACCCTGGAAGGTGGGGAGCCAGGCAGGGCTGCTGGGTGCCCTGTCACTTCCATGCAGATGACCACACTGTTCTCCCAATGCACTGTCACTCAGCAGACCCTAAGAATGATGAGGAAGAATATGATGCTGCCATCAGTGGGGAAATCTGGGAAGGTTTTATACCAGAACCTTAGCAATGAAATCTTTGGATGAGGATTAGCAGTCCTTTTTTTTTTATTAAACAAAATAATTTAATGATATATGTATATATTGTTAACATCAGTTTTATAGATACATATTAATAAAGCATACAGTTCTTTCAAAGTATACCATCCATGGTATTTGGTATAATGACATAGATGTGCATTCATTACCTCAGTCATCATTAGAATATTTTCATTATTTCAATAATAAGAAAAATAAACTAATAAGACAGTTCTTCAGCCCTGTATCTGTTTACCCTGCTAGAAATCACTTCTTTTTCTGGCTGTTCTAACACAATTATTTATGTGTTAAGCAGTTTTATTGAGATATATTCACATACCATACAGTCTATCCAAAGTGTATCATCAGTGGCTTTTAGAATAATCACAATGTTGTGCCTTCATCACCATAAAATTTTTTAGAACATTTTCAGTACTCTAAAAAAAACCGCACGTCCCTTAGCAGTCCTTCCCCAGCCCTCCATAACTGGAAATCTAACTTCATCCTTATAAACATATTTACATTTTCTGTAAATGGAATCATGTAATATATAGTACTTTGTGTCAGGTTTCTTTCCCTTAGCATAGTTATATTAACATTTTGTAGTGTTAACATTACATTTGTTCAGTTTCAAAAGATAGATCTCGTCTTGTATATGCAGTTTTATCCATATTCATATTTCACACGTGGTTTTTGCAATGCTGAAAAATAACCTTTTGGTTACTCTTATCTCTTTTTTGTTACCTCTTTTCTTGAGTAACAGATCACATGTTAAGGCTCCAATTCTCAAATCTTCAGTGTAACCTCACTTTTTTTTTTAATACTTTATTTTGTACATTTAATAATTGAATATGTAAGCAATAGTTTCTTAAAAAAGAAAATACTGTTGAATGAAGATACACATTTCTAAATTAAATATATTGGATACATATAAATTTTTTTCAGTCATACATTACAATATATTAGTTTCATAGTAATCCAGTCATATAGTATTTGTCCTTTTGTGTCTGGCTTGCTTCCCTCAACATAATATCCTCTAGATTCATCCATGTTGTCACATGTTTTCCGACTTCATTTCCTTCTTATTGCTGCATAATGCTCCATCATGTGAATACCTCAATTTGTGTTATCTGTTCATCAGTTGATGGACACCTGGGGTGTTCCCAACTTTTCACAATCGTGAATGATGCTTCTATGAACATCTGTGTGCAGATGTCTGTGTCCCTGCTACAGTTTTTCTGGGTATGTACCCAGTAGTGATATTGCAGTGTCATGTGGGAAGTTTATATTCAACTTCTTTAGGAACCACCAATCGGTCCTCCACAGTGGCTGTACCATTCTACATTCCAACCAGCAGTGAATAAGTGTTCTATCCCTCCATGTCCTCTGCAGTACTTGTGGTTCTCTTTCTGTGGCAGGGGAGGATCACTGGAGTGGGATGTCAGTGACAGGGGATAACGTGGGAGGAAGCTCACCTGGGCATACATATAAGGCATGTAAATTTATGTTCATGGGGCATTGCCGTGGTGGATGGAGATTCATAAAGTAACTGAAGGAAGATCAAATTCCCATCCTGGGGAGCTCTGCCACATTCTCTAAGACATCAGCCAGAATCCCCCAAGTACAGGGGCAGTGACTAGTGAAGGAGGATGTTCTACTAATGGACACTTGATATTGATGACTGTGCTTATGAACCTTTACACTCAAAATCAAAACTTAGCCTGGTATTACAGGGTGCCTAAGAATTGCCTCCTGGGAGCCTCCTTGTTGCTCAAATGTGGCTTCTCTCTAAGCCAAACTCAGCATATAAATACATTATCTTCCCCCCAGTGTGGGACATGACTCCAGGGTATGAGACTCCCTGGCACGAAGGGATTACTACCAAGCACCAGCTAGCAATGCAACTGGAAAAAGACCTTGACCTAAATGGGGAAAAGATAAAGATAAATGAATTTATGTGGCTAAGAGATTTCGGAGTGTGGTGAATCCAGAGGTCATCCCAGAGGTAACGCTTATGTATGTATCAGCAGGATCTCTTTGACTGCCAAAGTAGATACTACCCCAAACAACTGGGCTCCTGAGGGTTCTGGAGGCATCCAGACACTTGAGTGAGGGCAGATAGCTCAGGCGTTTGGTGCCCTGCCAGTGGTTCCTACTTTGGAATGTATGTTCCCCAGAGTGACAGAGTTGGACTCAGTTGTGGTTTCCCTATACATGGCTCTTTTGGCCTTTTACTTGCATCTATAATCAGTACTAAAGTTAGTCCTGTAGAGGCCTGTGTACCCTCCAGGTTCGTTGGGGACAGGCCCAGTGGGCTGCTTCCAATGGCAGCATGGGGAGACGGGAGGTTGCCTGAAATTAAATATTTAAAGATGCATATCTTTTTATGTACCACCTTTTCTTATCCATGCAACAGTTAGTAGACATTCATATTTTCTTTTCTAGTTTTGGCTGTCATATACTTGCCATAGGAATCATTTCACAAACACAATTTTGTTTGTCTTAGATAGATTTTTAGAGTGGAGTTAGCAAGAATTATGGTAAATTTATATTTTTAAGAATCTGACAAAATGTTTCCCAAAGTGGCAGCACCATTTTCATTCTCACCAGAAATGTAGGAGGGCTCCAGTTTTTCCACATCTTCTTTAACAGTTGGTATTATGTCTCTTGATTTTAACCATTCTAGTATATAAAGCAGATTTTAATGTATGTTTCTCTAGTGATGAAAAGAATCATTCGTTTCTTCTTTGGTAAGAATGTATTTGCATTTTTTCCCATTTTTAAGTGCAGTTTGCCTTTTTTTTTAAAAAGGCATGCAATTCATCCACAGTGCACAATCAGTGGTATTTGGCACAATCATGTAGTTATGCTTTGATCACCTCAGTCATCATCAGAGCATTTTTATTATCTCAATACTAATAAATGAAAAAACAAATAAGAAAATCCATCACCTCTCGATCTCTCTGTGCTTCTTCTACTGTCCACAGATCCCCTTTCTAGCTATTTTTGCACAAATACTTTTTTCCCTTTATAAATTGATTTATATTTACATTTTATATAATAGAATAATACATTATGTTACACAGTATATTTAGGTCATAGTAATGCAAGCCTCCTGTATTTGTCCTTTTGTGTCTGGCTTGCTTCACCATACTGTCCCCCAGGTTCATTCACGTTAAATGGTTTATGACTTTATTTCTTCTTAGCACTGCATGAGATTCCATCATGTGAATACATCACCGTTTGTTTATCCATTTACTGGCTGACGGACACCTGGGTTGTTTCCAGCTTTGCAATTGTGAATAGCACCACTATGGATGTAGGTGTGCAGATGTTTATTCATGTCACTGCTCTCAGTTCTTCTGGGTGTTTATCCAGTAGTGGTATTGCAGCATCACATGGCAAATCTATATTCACCTTCTTTAGTAACTGCCAAACAGTTCTCCACAGTGGCTGTACCATTCTGCATTCCTACTGACAGTGAATAAGTGTTCCTACCTTTCCACATCCTCTCCAGCACTTGTAGTTCTCTGACTTTTTAATAGTGACCATTCTGATAGCTGTGAGATGATATCTTGTTTTGATTTGTGTTTCCCTAATCATTAATGATGTTGAATATTTTTTCATATATTTTTTTCATTTGCATTTTTGGACAAATGTCTATTCATGTCTTTTGCCCATTCTATAACTGGACAGTTGTCTTTTTATTGTTGAGTTGTAACATCTCTCTCTATATCTTATATATTAAACCCTTATCAGACATGTGATTTCTAAGTTTTTCTCCCGTTGAATTGACAACCTTTTCACCCTTTTGACAAAGTCCTGGGAGGTGAAAAAGTGTTTAATTTTCAGGAGGTCCCACTTACCTAATTTTTCATTTGTTTGTTCTTTGGATGTAAAGTCCAAGAAACCACCATGTACCACAAGGTCTTATGTTTCCCTACATTTTATTCTAGTAGTTTTATGGTACTTGCTTTTATATTTAGGTCTTTGATCCATTTTGAGTTGATTCTTGTATAGAGAGTGAGATAGGGGTCCTCCTTAATTATTTTGGTTATAGGTAACCTGTTCTTCCAGCAGCATTTGTTGAAGCGTCTGTTTTTGTCTGATTAACACAGACTTGGTAGGCTTGTCAAAAACTAGTTGACTGTAGAGCTAAGGATTTATTCCTGTACTCTCTATTCAATTCCACTGATTGATGTATCTCTCTTTATGGCAGTATCATGGTGATTTGTCCACTGTAGCTTTGTAGTATGTTTCAAGATCTGGCAGTGAAATTCCTTCTATGTTGCTCTTTTTTTTTAAGAATACTTTTGGCTGTTCACGTGCACTTTCCCTTCCAAATGGTTTCTTAATTTTCTTTTCCATTTCTGTAAAGTAGGCTGTTGGAATTTGGATTGGTATTGCAGTGAAATCTATAATATGATCAGTTTGGGTAGGATTCACATCTTTATGCTATGTAGACTTCCAGTCCATGAACATGGAATGTCTTTCCAATTGTTTAGGTCTTTTAAAATTTCTTTTAGCATCGTTCTGTCATTTTCTCCATATAAGTCCTGTACTTCTTTTGTTAAATCGATTGGTAGGTATGAGTCTTTTTGTTGCTCTTGTAAATGGAATTTTCCCCTGATTTCTTCCTCAGATTGTGCAATGCTACTGTGCAAAAACATTACTGATCTCTCCGTGTTGATCTTGCTGCCTGCCACTTTGCTGAACTCATTTATTAGTTCAAGTAGCTTCGTTGTAGACATTTCAGAATTTTCTAAGTATTAGAGCATGTCATCCACAAATAGAGTTTCAGTTCTTTTCTTACTTGGATGCCTTTAATGTTTTTCTTCTCTAATTGCTGTACCTAGAGCTTCTATTAAAGGTTGAATAACAATTGTGTCCAGGTCTTAGAAGGAAAACTTTCATCCATTCCCCACTGGGTAAGATGTTAGCTCTATGTTTTTCATATGTGCCTCTTTTATCATATTCAGGAATTTTCCTTCTCTTTATCGCTTTTGAAATGTTTTTATAAGAAAGGAAGCTCGATTTGGTCAGATGCTTTTTCTGTCTTGATTGAGATGATCATGTTTTTTTTCCTTCAGTTTGTTAATGTGGTGTATTACATCAATTGATTTTCTTCTGTTGAACCAGCTTTGCCTACCAGGAATAAATCCCCTTTGCTTGTGATGTGTGCTGCTGGATTTGATTTATAAGTATTTTGTTGGGAATTTTGCATCAATGTTCATTAGAGAAATTGGTCTGTAAGTTTCTTTTCCTTACAGAGTCTTCATTTGATTCTGGTGTTATGGTGATGTTGGCTTTCTTAAAAGTGTGGGTTATTTTCCCACCTCTTCGATTTTTTTGGAAGATTTTAAACAGGATCGCTGTTAATTCTTTTTGAACTGTGTGGTAGAATTCGCCTGTGAAGCCATATGGTCCTGGAATTTTCTCTGTTGGGAGATTTTTGAAGACAGATTCAGTGTCTTTAAATGTGATTGGTTTGTTAAGTTGTTGTATTTCTTATAGTGTCAATGTTGGTTGGTTGTGCATTTCTAGGAAATTGCTTCTTTCATTTAGGTTTTTTTGTTTGTTGGCATACATTTTCTCAGAATATCCTCTTATGATGCTTTTTAGTTCTGTGGGGTCAGTCATAACTTCCCCCCTTTCATTTCAAATTGTATTTATTAGGTTCTTTTTTTTTTTCTTTGTTAATCTTGCTGGGGGTTTGTGTATTTTATTGAACTTCTCAAATGATCAGCTTTTAAAAAAAAATTTAATTTTTAATTCTTATTTTTTTAATTTTTCACTTCCCCCTTGCTGGCTTGCTGTCTGCTCTTTCTGTCCATTTGCTGCATTCTCTTCTCTGTTTTTGCTAGTCTCCCTTTTTTTTTGTTGTCACCTTGCCGAATCTCGGCTCTGTGGCATCTCTGTGCCGGGCAGTGCACCGTGGTGTCTGTGGGCTGGGTAGCTCTCCTCCGCACTTGGGGGCCCGTCGGCTCTCCACAGCATGCAGGGGAGCCCACCGTCACAAGGAGGCCCTGGGACGCGATCTGAGGGTCTCCCATATGGTAGGCGGGAGCTTATCTGATTGAGCCACAGCTGCTTCCCTCAAAGAACCAGCTTTTGGCTTTGATTTTCTCTATTTTTTCCTTCTCAATTTCATTTATTTCTAGCCTAATCTTTATTATTTCTTCTGTTTGCTTTGAGGATTGCTCTGCTGTTCTTTTTCTAGTTTCTCTTGTTGTTCAGTCAATTCTTGGAGTTTAGCTTTTTCTTCTTTTTTGCTATAGGCTTTTAGGTCTATAAATGTCCCTCTCAAGACTGCCTTTGCTGTATCCCATAAGTTTTGACAAGTTGTGATCTTGTTTATTTGTCTGAATACATTTACTGATTACACTTGCAATTTCTTTTTTTTTTTTTAATTTTTAAGGATTTATTTATTTCTGTCTCCTTTCTCTGCTCCCCCTGTTGTCTATTCTCTGTCTATTCGCTGTGTGTTCTTCTGTGTGCACTTATATTCTCATCAGGCTGCACTGGGATCTGTGTCTCCCTTAGTGGGCCAGCGCTCCTTGTGCGCAGCAGCACTATGTGTGGGCCAGCTCACCCTGTGAGCCAAGAGGCCCTGGGCATCGAACCCTTGGACCTCCTATATGGTAGGTGGACCCTCTGTTAGTTGAGCCACATCCGCTTCCCATATGTTGTCTTTGACCCACTGATTATTCAGGAGTGTGTTGTTTAGCCTCCACACATTTGTCAGTTTACCTTTTTCATGTCTGTTATTGATTTTCAGTTTCATTCCCCTATGATCTAAGAAGATGCTTTGTGTAATTTCAATCTTTTTATATTTATCAAGAGCTGTATTATGCCCTAACATGTGGTCTGTCCTGGAAAAGGATCCATGGGCAAGTGAAAAGAATGTATAACCCACCAGTTTGGATGCTGCTTTCTGCATATGTCTGTTAGGTCTAACTTATTGGGCATATTGTTTCAGTTCCCTATTTACTTGTTGATCTTCTGTCTAATGATGTGAGAGGTGTGTTGAAGTCTCCAGTGATTATTGTAGAGATGACTATTTCTCCCTTCATTTTTCCCAGAATTTGTTTCATGTATTTTGAGGGACCTTGGTTAGGTACGTAGATATTTATGTCTGTTTTATCTTCCTGGTTGATTGTCCTTTTTATTAATATTTAATGGCCTTCTGTATCTCTTCTCACTTCTTTGGATTTATAGTCTGTTTTGTCTAGTATTACTCTTTGGTTATCCTTTCTGTTATTCTTGCATCTCTACTCTCCTCCAAGCCTCTCTCTCCTGTCTTTTTCTTTCAGATTCTAAAGTTTCCTCTAATATATCTTTCAAGATAGATTCTTTATTACGGACTGTCTTAGTTTCTCTTTGCTTGTGAATATTTTTTACCCACTTTCATATGTGAAGGACAGTTTTGCTGGATGCAGAATTCTTGGCTGGCAGTTCTTCTCTTTCAGTCTCCAAATTGTATCATACTACTGTCTTCTTATCTCCATGGTTTCTCTTGAAGAATGTGCACTCAGTCTTACTGGGTGTCCCTTGTAAGTGATGGTTCTCTTCTCTTATTGCTCTCAGAATTTTCTCTTTATCTCTGACGTTTGACCTTCTGAGTAGTATGTGTCTTGGAATAGGTCTATTTGGATTTATTCTTTTTTTTAAGATTTATTTTTTATTTATTTCTCTCCCCTTCCTGCCACTCCCCCCCAGTTGTCTGCTCTCTGTGTCCATTTGCTGTGTGTTCTTCTGTGGTCGCTTCTATCCTTAGCAGCAGCACCAGGAATATGTATTTCTCTTTGTTGCGTCATCTTGTGTCAGCTCTCCATGTGTGCGGCACCATTCTGGGGCAGGCTGCACTTTCTTTCACACTGGGTGGCTCTCCTTTTGGGGCGCACTCCTTGGGCGTGGGGCTCCCCTACACAGGCAACACCCCTGAGTGGCAGGGCACACCTTGCGCGCATCAGCACTGCACATGGGCAAGCTCCACACGGGTCAAGGAGGCCCGGGGTTTGAACCGCGGACCTCCCATATGGTTCGCAGACCCCAGTCTATTGGGCCAAGTCCACTTCCCTGGATTTATTCTGATTGCGGTTTAGTGGGCTTCTTGGCATGTAGGTTCATTTCATGAGAGCTAGGACATTTTCACTTATTATTTCCTCAAATACTCTTTTTTTCCCCCTTTTCCCTTCTCATCTCCTTCTGGAACTCTTATGACATATATGTTGTTGCTTTTTGTGTTGTCATTCCGCTCCCTGAGCTCTTGCTCATTTCTTTCCTTTTTTTTTTCTCTCAATTTCAGCTGTTATGTCTTCCTTATCACTTCTTCTATCATTTCAGATTTGCTGTTGTATGACTTTAATGTGTTTTTTTTTTTAAAGATTTATTTCCCCCCTCCCCCATTGTCTGCGCATTCTGTCCATTCGGTGTGTGTTCTTCTTTGTCTGCTTCTGTGTCATTAGGCAGCTCTTGGAATCTGAGTTTCTTTTTGTTGCATCATCTTGCCACGTGTGCTTTCCGTGTGGGTGGCACCACTCCTGGTGGGGCTGTACCTTTGCACAGGGTGGCTCTTCTTACATGGGGAGACACTCCTTTGGGGGGCACCACTGTGCCAGGCAGCACTGCTTGAGCGCAGTAGCACTCCACGTGGGCCAGCAGGCCTTAGGTATCCAACCTTCGACCTCCCATATAGTAGGCGGAAGCTATCGATTGAGCCACATCTGCTTCCCTTTAATTTGTTTTTGATCTCACCTATTGTGTCCTTCATTCCCATTAGCTCTGTTAATTTTCTTTTTCTAGTTTCACATTTTTCTTTGTGCTTATTCTGTAAGTCCTTGTTCTCGGTCATTTCTTTAGCCATATTGTCTTTCATCTCATTAATTTGACTTTGTATATCTTGTTAATTACTTCTCTCAAATCCTGCATCTCTTTTGGGGCTTTGGTATATTCCTTCTTAGTATGGCTTGTAAATGTTCACTGATGCTAAGCATCTGATTGCGATGCAGTTTACTCAGATGCTCAATTTCTTTCTCTTTTATTGGGATTTGGTGTTGGGAGTCTGTGTGTTACTCCTGCTCTTTGATTCTTGATTCAACCTGGATCGTTAGGTTTCTTGCTGTTAGTTGCTCAAAACTGGGTTCTGGACCCAGTATATTCGTCAGTCAAAGTGGTGCTGATGCACAATACCAGAAATCTGTTAGCCTTTATAAAGGGTATTTATTTGGGGTAGTTGCTTATATACCAGGCCATGAGGTATACTTTACTTCCCTCACCATGCCATGTGTTGGAGCATGATGGATACTGATGTCTGACAGGGTTCAGACTTCCTGGGTTCCTCTCTTCCCAGGGTTCCTTTCTCTCCAGGATCAGCTCCTCTGTTTTCTCCACAAGGTGAGCTCTTGAATGTGAAGATCTCTAGGCTTTTCTCTTTCTACAAGGTTGGTTATAGACGATCCGGCAAACAGCTCTGTCCCCTCTCTTGGGCTACTGCTGTGTCTGAGGAGCTGTCTCTAATCTCTGGTGATGTTCTCCTGTGTGTTCACTTCTGGGCTCCAGCTCAAAACTCCAACCATCTCTTCTGTCATGTTGTTTTTTCTGTGAGTCCCCACCCACCAAGGAGTCGGGGATGCAACGTCCTAAAGATGTGACCCAATCAAAACACCTTGATCATTATTTAATCATGTAAACCTCTGAATAAAATATAATTTAATATGCCCAGAGGAAAAGACCAGTTTACAAACATAAGCCAATATTTCTTTTTGGAATTCATCAATAATATCAAACTGCAATACCCAGTAATGGGTTGTAGACTTGGTTCCTAGGGCATTGGGAGGGAAGCTATAAAGGCCAGCAAAAGCTAATCGAACTTATTTTTAATTTTCTCATGTGTACTACCTAGTTCTGCTAGGAGATGGCATTCTTTGCAGCCCTGTCAGTTCAGTGCCTGGTTGCAGTGTTCTTGCTGTGACACAGACTGGATCAGTGTGGGTAGAGGTTCTTGCCTGGAGATTAAGAGCCTTGTAATTTAAACTTTCTTAGAAACAGTTCTTCAGCCTTCTCTGGCAGCCCCCTCCTTTTTCCTGGGTTGGAAATGATTCCACTCCCCTCTGTGTCCTCAACAGCCATTCTGTTTAGTAGAGAAGATTGAGAGGGTCAGATCTCTTTAATCCTTTACAGGCAAATAATGGCTTGGCCCGGGCTCATGTGATGCAGCAGACCAAATCTGTTGGCCAAAAGCTGAATCAGCCTTAGGCTGTGTCCCTCTCTGTCCTGTTTCCTGCAGAGGTCAGTCTTTGACAATCAGTCCTAACTGTAAGAGAAGGAGATTGAGCCTGGAAAGGCTAGTTGGAGACACAGCAGACCAGATTTGTGGGTCAGAAGCATCAGCCTTAGGCTGTGTCCCTCTCCCTCTCCTTTCCAGGGGCAGTGGATCTCTGGAGACCTCTTTGTCTAAATTTGGCTCAGAGGCCTGAGTATTCTAAAGTCTTCAGTGTGGGGGGAGGGTGCCAGCAGTAGCAGCCTCTGCTTTCAGCTCATGGTTTTGCTGTCAGGATTCCTCTCCTTTGCTCTCTGTTCTGGGTGCTGTCCAGCCTTCACCTGCTGTCCCAATGCCTAGAAGATCTTTTTCCAGTCCATTTCAGCCTGTCCTCCAGCTACTTTTCTGGAGGAGGAGAGAGTCCCATGTCTTCCTAGTTTGCCATCTTCCTGGAAGTCTTCACCGGTGTCATCTCCAATGAATTCAGCCTCCATGGATCTGCATAAACTGACATTGCATTTAGCAAATATACTGCAGGACTTTCTGATTGATGAGAGGCAACCTTTTTGGTGAAATCAATTCAATTCTAGGCAATTCATTCTATCACATTTATTCACTAATCTTTGTGATAAATATAATTATAGGTATGAACATATTGGTGTCTTACATATAGCAATGACCACTTAGTATTCCTTCCAATATTCCATCCAATATTCCTTTTCTCCATCATGTTTGTTTATTCCTTGAATTACTGGCCCTTAACAATGGGACAGTCATTATGGAGGGACGCAGAGGGTCAATGCTGACTCCCTCTAAGGTTGCTCTCTAGTTGGATTACAACAAAGGTTGTGGACACCAGGTTAAGTACCAAGTGGAATCTGAGTTCATACTTGTCAGAGACCCTACTATGTGACTCGTAGGATTTTTTAAAAAATTTATTTTTATTTATCCTCTCCCCCTTGCTGCTTGCTTGCTCTCTGCTCCCTGTGTCCATTCCTTGCGCGTTCTTCTGTGTCTGCTTGTATTCCTTTGTTGCATCATCTTCCTGTGCCAGCTCTCCATGGACACAGGCTGTCAGCTCTGTGCAGGTGCAGGTCAGCTTGCCTTCTCAAGGAGGCCCTGGGAAGCAAACCCAGGGCCTGCCATATGGTAGACAGGAGCCCAGTTGAGTCTCATCCTCCTCCCTACCTCACAGGATTTTAGCATCGGGAGGGTCCGTGGTAACGATATAATCCAGTGCACTAACTTTTCTTCCCAGTGCCTATGTGTCGTGGCAGAGCGTCTGGCTGTGACATCAACATGAGGGTTGACAGATGATTCTATGTGATGTCTCACAACTCTCAGGATTTTGATCTAACGCAGAGTCAAAAGGCCTTTCCTTTAGTATTGGAGATCAGAAACTATGCCAGAGTCTGAGGTTATCTGCACAGCTAGCTTCCCTAGGCCCTGTGATTTGTAGGCCACCTTATAAAGATGGACAGTGTGGTCTCTCTGTAGACTGTAATTGTAAGCACATACACAGATGATGGAAGCTCCCTTGCATGGCTTCTTTTTTTGTTATTTTGGTTGTTTTTTTGGTTCCCTTTTAGTTGTTTGTTTGTTTTAAGATTTATGTATATTTCTTTATTTCTCCCTACCCCTCATTGTTTACACTTGCTGTGTCTGTCTTCTTTTGTTCTTTTAGGCAGAAGAACCTCTAATATGACAGGGAGGTGCTTAATCACTTAAACCACCTCTCTTCCCTGTTTTGTTTTTTCTCTCATTGTTTTTCCTTGTGTCTCTTGTTGCATCATCTTGTTTTGTCAGCTTGGTGTGGCTGCCTGCTGTGCCAGCTTGCTGTCTTCTTCAGGAGACACTGGAAACCTCTTCTCTCTGCTTTGTTGTGTCTCTTGTTGCATCATCTTATTGTGTCAGCTTCCCGTGTCTGCCCATAGTGCCATCTCACTGTGTTCTTTAGGAGACACTGGGAACCAAACCACGGATCTCCCGTAAGGTTGGCAGGACCTCAGTCTAATGAGCCACATCCGCTTCCTTGTGTGGTTTCTCATGGTCCCATGACTGAGTGATAACTGCAGGTCTGTAGTGCAGAGCATTGGCGCCACATGCCTGGGTTCACATTAAGGCCCCTCCCCTTGGAGCACCAGAGCTTGAGCAGTCCCTGTCACCTGGGGGAAATTCATACAGTCACCCCCCCCACAAGCTCACACACAATCTCACAGTCACCCCACAGAGACTCACACATCGATTCTCGTAAGCCTCCACTCAGCCTAACCTGTAACCCCCAATTGAGCAGATCCATCCCTCGGGACTGTGGAAGGAAGGACAGAACTCCTAAATGGAAAACCTTTCATCATATCCTCATTCTACTTTGAACCTGGGACCAGGCTAGGTCTCCAGCCTACAGCTTACAGGAAGCCCCCTATTTTATCTGTTTTTCCTGTTACATACTTTGATGAGCCTAGAATAGCTACCATTTTCATTTACTTTCAAGGTCTACTACAATCGCAGAAAAGAAAATACAGTAAGGATTGGACCATATTGTGTTGTGTTTGTTCACGGCTTGGTGATTTTAAAACACAGATGGGAAACAGTGATAAAGTCAAAGCCCCCCTGAATAAGCACGACAGATACCTGTGGGTAGTATTGGTATTAGAATAATATTGAGTCTTACCACCCATGAACAGTGGATGTCTAGACATACGTTTAGGTCTTCTAAAGTTTCATTCACCTATGTTTGCTAGTTGTTGAATTGCTTCACCCTCTCATTAAATTCATTCTTAGGTGTTGTATTTGTTAGAGCCTAAATGAGTGGATTTTCTTTAAAAAATCCATTTCATATTATTTTTGGCTGTATAAACAAAACTGACTTTTGAGTGTATGTGTAGTACAATTCAAGTTTACTTAATGTCTTCACTTGTTCCAGTAGTGTTGTGGATTCTTTGGGATTGAGTATTTAAAACTCTATGTCATCTGTATTAGGACAGTTTACTTCTTCCATTCCAATTTGGATGACTATTTCTTTTTCTTGCCCATTTGCTCTGGCTATAACTTCCAGTATAATGTTGAATAACAGTGATGAAAGTGAGCTAACATCTTGTTCCTGACCTAATGGGAAAGACTTTCATTTCAGTCTTCCGCTTTTGAGTGTGTTAGCAGTGGGTTATGTCGATGCAGCTGTGAACAGAGTGGAATGTGTTCCCCCAATGACCGTCCACTCAGAGAGCAGCAGAAAGCCCCCAGGATGTGGGGTGCCTGTGAGTGCATTTCTAAAATCCTGGAATATGAGCTAATTGTCTAAGACCTACATTTTTGTGGTTTTGAATTACATATTTCTTACTAATATGCACGTGTTCAAGTTTTAATAATAAGATGATAGTATGCCTGAAATGTTTGTGTTCTTAAACTTTAAAAATTCAGAAAACCCTATTAAATGAACTTTTATTTCTATAGGTTATTTATAAAATAGTACTTTAACTGGAGCAAGAACCAAGTACTCACCGGAATCCTTGAGGTCCATGAAAAGTACAAAGATTATTTTGCAGGATGTTGGTGTATGTTCTTGATGATAGATATAAAGCCATAAGGTGGAAATATTTTATTCTAGATATTAATGACACTGAACCTATGTGATAGTGAATCTAAGGCAATGGAAATCTTTTAAAAATTTGTTGAATATGAACTGCCATTGCAAACACGAAGTATGTATGAAAAGATTGATATAAAATTAAATAGAAAAAAACTCTGTAGGCAAATGACTCAAAGTATAAAAACAAAAAATTTCATCATAAAATAAATATAAGAAACTAAAATCTAATGATTGTAGGAATACAGTACATATAAATATACAAAAAGAACATAATTTAGAAATGAAATCCAGTATAACTCATTGAAACAACTTAGTGATAATTGATTTTGAAAATATATGGACCTTTCTAGAAAATGACTAGATTTTGGTGATGTGGTAATGTTCTCTTCAAGAGAGGAGTACATGTAAAAGAATATTCAGTAGTCAGTTGGAGAAAGAAAAAAATAGATAACAAAGGGTGCAATAGATGTAATGAGAGTGAGGGCCCATTTATAAGAATGATAGAAGTACAGAATCCAGAAATATCAGCAAGAAAGCTTTCATCCTTTCAAAAATTTCATGAAATATCTAGAAAGAGAAATCTGTGTTGTTGAGAAAGCTGTTTTGAATCTCACTTTCATCCACAATTTTTTAAAAGTGTACGAATACCAACAGAAAAAAATGCATGTTACTTTGAAGTACCTATGTAATACAGGGAGAAAGGGAGTAGGTGAAGAATATCCTACCACGAGTGAAAGCTCTTCATCATGACTACATGATGTTCTGAAATGTACTTTCTGAAAAGAAGATAAAAGGCATTAACAAAATGAAACAATATATGATAAGACATAAGTTGAAAAAACTCAAAGTGAGTGAGAATAAGATAATAAGAACAATGGGAAAATAGTTCAAAAGTGAAATGTAATCTCTAAGAAATAGGGCGACAAGATGATGCTTAAGTAGAAAGCGAAGGTTAAAAGAGTAGAAAGGGCTAAAAACAAATTAAGTGGAGAATGTTAAAATTTGTAAAAACAAAACAAAACAAAAAAAAGCCTTTCTGAAAAGATGAGGAATGGTACAGATGGTCCAGTGTCTGCACCCTGGAGTGCCTGGACCAGGAGGTGGGCGGGGCCATCCCAGTCCCTAGGCCCTGGCTGGGCCCTGCGGTCTGGGTGGGCCTGCATGTGGGTGGTCCTGGAAGCTGCCCCCTCTCCCCTCCTCCCATGATGCTCAGCTGCAGGCTGCAGGCCTTGGCAGGTGGTGTCCAGGCTTCAGCGGCCAGGCCTTGGGTGATGGCTGTGGCTCCTCAGGTGCCAGGCCACCTTGAACTCTGCAGCCTGGGGATGTTTGTGGGAGGTGTTAGTCCTGTGCACTGGGGAGGGAGCCGATCCTTCTGCTGAGTTTCTTGTCCTTTACTGCACTGAACGTCCCAGCGGCTGGAGTGGGAGGTGGTGCATTTGTCTGCCGTGGACCTGAGGGGACTCCAGAGCACCAATTTGTAAATTAACGTGGTGTGATCCTGCTTGTCCAGGGCAGTCCTGGTTTATGTCTGTTGTGCTACCTTTTCATGTCACCCCCTCTCACTAAGAGTATCCTGATGTGACTTTATGTTATATGGTCATGTTATTGGGTGTATAATGAAATTTACTTAAGAAAATTTGACTTAATGACTGAATAACTTAATAATTTAGGTAAAAGTTTAAAAATGCACACAAAAACGGGATGTACAATTAACCACAGATATATATGCTTGTACCTGGCTGGCCTGTTCATTCAAGGAGGTGAGAGAAATTGTAAGTGGGTGTCTAGGAGGGGGTAGAACTGAGGGAACAGAGTGGAGAGAGGGAGGCTTACCTTTAAAATGTACCTGTTTCAACATTTGACTTGTTTTTTATTAATATGAGCATGTGTTTCTTTTCCACAAAATACAAAATAATAATAAATATAGATTATGGGGAGGGGTCACTATAGGCATTTGAAGTATGTCCTGTTGTGTGCATTTTCCTTCCAGGAGGCCCCTAGCAGCTGAACATTCCCAGACAATAGGACAAAATTTTGGTTTTATGTTCATGTCCTTTGTTTTTTGAAATGTCATTAATTATTGATTGAGAAATTTAATGACCATAGAGTTATTCTAATTACACTTTTGTTCCTGTATGAGTTTTGATAATTTGTATCTTTCAAGGAGTTTTGGGTCATTACATGTAAGTTATCAGACTCTTGGACGTAGGGTTGTTCATAGTCTTGTTTGAGTATCCTTTCAGTGTCTGGGGAACTAGTAGTGATGACCCCTCTTCCATTCTTGGTATTGATAATTTGTATCTTCTCTATTTTATGTTTGGTTAGCCTAGAGGTTTATCAGTTTGATCTTTTCAAAGAACAAACTAATGCTTGATTTGGGCTTAGTTTTCTTTTTTTGTGAGTAATGTGCAGGAGTGCACTTACTGGGCTGTATGATAAGTGTATATTTAGTTTTAAAGAAACTGCTAACTAGTTTTCAGAGTGACTATACCATTTTTGAGCAATATATGAGGAATTCAACTTCTCTGCATTCGCAACAGCATTTGGTATTGTTTACTTTACATTGTCTTAATAACATGTAGTTATACCTCATAATGGTGTAATTTGCATTTCCCTGATAGTTAATTATATCATGCATCTCTTCATGTACTTATTTCCTATCCGTGTATCTACTGTGGTGAAATGTTTGTTCATGTATTTTGCCCACTTTCTAATAGTAATGTTTTTATGATTGACTTTTGGAAATTCTTTTAATATATTCTAGATAGGAGTTCTTTTTTTTTCCCTAGAACCATGTCTGGAGTTTGAACCTGGGATCTCAAAAGTGGGAAGCCAGCATTCAACCACTGAGCCAAATTGGCTTGCTCGAGTTGTTTTTTTTTGTTTGTTTGTTTGCTGGTTCTCTGTTGTTGTTGTTGTTTTAAAAAGAGGTATTGGAACTGAAGCTGGAACCTCCCATATGGGAAACAAGCACTCTCGCTTGAAACACATCCACTCCCAATTTTCTCAATATCTGTTCCAGATATCAGCTCTAGATTTTCTAGATATGTGTTCTTTCTTTGTCATAAGTTTGCAAATATTTTTCCCCATCAGTAGTTTGCCTTTATAGTTTATCTTTTGCAGATCAGTATTTTAAAGTTTGTTGAAGACCGATGTGTCATTTTTGTTTTTTATGGATCTCTCATTCAGTGCACTCTTCTTAGGATTCTGTCTCCATGTTTTCAAATGTCAGATAGTTTCGATGATGCCCCAGTATTTCTATTGCCTATTCTGACCACTCCGATTCTGCTTCTATGTCAAAATTAAAAAAAAAAAACTTTTGTTTTTCAAGTGGCTTTAGATGACATAAATGTTTCATCAGAAATATAGGGGATTCCCATATACTCTACCCCTTCCCCCTATCACACTTTACCCCATGAACAACATCTTTCATTAGTGTGGTCCGTTTTTTACACAGCTACTGCTTTGTCTAATCCACCATGTATCTTGCCTGCACTACTGTGAGAGCTGCCTACCTGGTCTGCATTTTGATCCGCTTTCCACTGTGGTCCGTTCTTATCCTGTAGCCGGAATGATCCTGTTAAAGCCTAAGTCAGGTCCTGTCCCTTGTTATTTTTTACTGAACCCCCATATATTCCCAGCTACAGTAAAATATGAAGTTCTTATACTGGACTACAAGGACCCTCCACAATGTGTGCACCAAGTTTTAAAAACAGTTTTATTGAGATATATTCACATACCATACAATCTATGAAAAGTGTCCACAGTTACTTTTAGTATAATCAAAGAGCTGTGCACTCATCACCACAATCAGGTTTAGAACATTTTCTCACTCAAAGAAGAAAAGCCCCATACCCCTTAGCAGTCACCTCTCGATCCCTGTCATCCCTCAACCCCAGCCTTAGCCAACAACTAATCTTACTCCATCTCTATAAATTTATTTATCCTGACATTTTATATTAATGATATAGTAGAATATGTTAGTACTTTATGTCTGGTTTCTTTCACTTAGCCTATTGCTTTCTTAAATTGTTGAAAATTTTTAATAGTGAAGTTGTATGTTTATAGAAAATTCATGTGAAAAATACAGTGTTCCCATATATCTCTCTGTTGACACTTTGCATTAGTGTGGTACCTTTGTTAAGATTGATGAAGGAAAATAAGATATTACTGATACCTATAGTCCATAGTTTTCATTAGGTGTTTTTTTTTCGATATAGCATCCTATTATTAAAAACATATAATAGTGTCATACATTTGATATAATTCATGAAAGAATAGTCTTGTATTTGTACTATTAACTCCAGTCCATCATCCACAACAGTGTTCACTTAAACAGTCCCATGTTTTGGCTTCTAACTTTCCTTTCTAGTAATGTACATGACCTTAAACTCCTCCTCTCAACCACACTCATAAACATAATTCTGCACAGTTAACTACATTCCCAGTAATGTGCTACCATCATCATATCCGTTCCCAAATATTTACAATCACCCTAAAGAGAAATTGTGCACAATACAAACATCAACTCTACATTGGCTACACCCATTCTGTCCCTTGGTAAGTTATATTCTAGATTCTAAATCTCTTGAGTTTTCTTATTATATTATTATAATTAGTTAATATCAGTGAGATCATACTGAGATTATTTGTCCTTTAGTGTCTGGCTTATTTCACTGAATATTCTCAAGGTTCATCCATGTTGTCACATGCATCTGGGCTTCATTCTTTCTTAAAGCTGGATAATATTCTGTTGTGTGTATTTACCACATTTTGTTTATCCATTCCTCTCTTGGTGGGTATTTGCTGTTATCTTTTGTCTTTTGTGCGTTAACATTGGTATGCAAATACTTGTCTTAAACTGCTTTCATTTGTTTTGGATATATATCTAGAATTGGGATTGCCAGGTCATATGTTAATTCTAATTTAACTTTTTGAGTTACTGCCCAACTGTTTTCCATACTTGGATCCATTATTTATATTCCTGCCACCAGTGTATAAGGTTTGCTATTTATATACATCCTCACTAGCACTTGCTATTTTCCAGTTTTTAAAATAATAGCCATTTTAATGGGTGTGATGTGATAACTCATCATACTTTTAATGTGCCTTTCCCTAATGGCTAATGAACGAGCATCTTTTCATATGCTTATTGGCCTTTTTATGTCTTCTTTGAAGAAATGTCTGTTTAACTACTTTGCCCATTCCTAATGGGTTTGTTTGCCATGCCCCCCTCCCTTGGAGGTTAGCTGGTGACCGTCTTCCTTGTCCACTTGTCACTGGCTATTTCTTTGATGTGGAAATAGCCCCTCACCACTTGGCTGCTTCCTCCTCCTTTGATCCCCAGCTCTAATCTTGTCTCCTCTAACTTAGGTAAAAAAAAAATTATTTTGCGATACCAGGGCTCGACATTGAATCTGGGACCTTGTTTGTGGGAAGCTCGCACTGAACCACTGAGTTGGTTTATTCATTTGCTTGTTTGTTTTTAGGAGGCACCAGGAACGAAACTTGGGACATCCCGTATGGGAAGCAGGCATTCAACTGCTGGAACCACATCCACTCCCAACATCTTTCTTACTGCTCTGTTATCCTACCACTCACCCCTCACGTTGTATTTGCTGATTCTTTATCTCTTGCTCACTGGATTGTAAATGACTTCCTATAAGGTTTACATTCCTCTCTCCCTGCCCTGGGCCTAGCACAGGGTCACATACACAGTCCTCACTCACTCACCATTTAGTAGAGTGAAAAGAGTGGAGGACAGTGCCTGGTGCCTGAATCTTTCCACCATCTGTACGATGCCTCTCCTGGCAGGGGAGGTGCTTTCAGACCATCACATTTGCAGGACTTGGATGTAGTTGAGACTCGCCGTGGACTGTGAGGTCAGCCCAGCTAGGGTGGAATTGTGACTCCTGTGAAGTCATATTCACAGGGTGTAGCCTAACGTTAGACTTCCCTGTACCTAGATCCTGACATGTACTTGCTGGGTCACTTCGGGGACAGTACTTGAGATCTTTGTGCCTATCCCTCATCTGTTAAATGGTGATTAATAAACATACCTAAGTTTTAGACTTTGTTTTATAATTAAAATCTAACATTAGCTTGCCTGCCTCCTCAAGCAGCCTCCTTCCATTCTTATTCCTCCAAAAGGAGAGTCATGGATTCAGTGGGTCCTATGTGTATTTTCAGGTAAATTGTCCAGAAATATGTCATATCTTAGACCTATGCATTTTACTGTTTACAGAGTGGAGGTGACTTTTCATCCCTTGTTCACTCTGGTCCTAAGGCCTTGATGTCAGTCCCACACTCTCTAGGTGAGCTGTGATTTGTCTAAACCTTAGTTAAAAGCAAAAATAATCACCAGTTTCCAAACACTAGATATATTAGGTGTGTTTTATTGTGTGTACTAGCGATGACCCAGCCCGTTCCACTGTCAGACTCCCCTTCCCTGGGCCCACCCTCTTCACCCCAGGCTCCCCATCTACCAGTACCTTCCCCCAGGCCGCTTTTACCCTGGGCACCCCATCTGTCCTTTCCCTGAATCCACTATATCTTTTTTCTTTTTTTTAAGATTTACATTTGATTTCTCTCCCCTTCCCTCCCACCCTTGTTGTCTGCTCTCTGTGTCCATTCACTGTGTGTTCTTCTGTGTCCGCTTGCATTCTTGTCAGCAGCACCAGGAATCTGTGTCTCTTTGTGTTGAATCATCTTGCTGTGTTAGCTCTCCGTGTGTGTGGCTCTGCTCCTGGGCAGGCTGTGCTTTTCTCATGCAGGGCAGCTCTCCTTGCAGGGCCACACTCCTTGTCCATGGGGCTTCCCTACACGGGGGACAACCTGCGTGGCAGGGCACTCCTTGCGTGCATCAGCACTGCACGTGGGCCAGCTCCACACGGGTCAGGAGGCCCTGGGTTTGAATCCTGGACCTCCCATCTGGTAGGCAGGCGTTCTATCTGTTGAGCTAAGTCCCTTCCCAATCTTGAATTCCCATCCCTTAAAGTCAAAACACATTTTTAATATTTCTGGGTCAGGTTTCTACTCAGGTTTCATCTGTTGTGCTGCTTTCCCCACCATATTAACTGGGACATCAGAACTTTAAAGAGTTAAGTCTGGCTTCATCTGTCTCCAATTCTACACATCAGTGGCTTCTCTATACTTGATTTACAGAGGATAGATAAATTACATAAAAGAAAAAGAACCAGGTTTTTAAATTTTATTTCTCTCCCCTGCCCTCCCCCCCCACCACGTAGTCTGCTCTGTTTCCATTTGCTGTGTGTGCTTCTGTGACCACTTCTATCCTTATCAGCGGCACCGGGAATCTGTGTTTCTTTTTTTTGTTGCGTCATCTTGCTGTGTCAGCTCTCCGTGTGTGCGGCGACATTCTTGGGCAGGTTGAACTTTCTTTTGCACTGGGCAGCTCTCCTTACGGGGTGCACTCCTTGCACGTGGGACTCCCCTACACTGGGGACACCCCTGCATGGCAGGGCACTCCTTGCGTGCATCAGCACTGCGCGTGGGCCAGCTCCACACAGGTCAAGGAAACCCGGGGTTTGAACTATGGACCTCCCATGTAGTAGGCGGATTCCCTATCCATTAGGCCAAGTCCGCTTCCCAGAACCAGGTTTTATTTATAAAACATCTGGAAGACTGACAAGAAAAATGGGAAGGGCAGGAGGCATCCGTGGGCAGCAGTGGGCTCTGCTGGCTCCACGTCTGGAGGGGACGGGCCAAGGCTTCCTCTCCTGTCTGAGTAATCTGACTGCTGGGATCCTGCCAGATGACAGCCCCAACCCCCAACTTCTGGAACAAAACTGCAGGAAACACAGAGGAAATGGAAACCTTTGTCTTTGGGGCTCCATTTGGCTCTGGGAGTGCAGAGAACAGGCGTTGATTTGTATAACACTTTTAAGGTTGACAACCCTTGGTCCAGCCTGCAGGAAAGTGGACAAGGCTGCTTCTTGAGGTTCCGCTGCCTCAGGCCAGCATTTGCCTCTTAAAACTTGTCATGGTAGAGCCGCACCTGGAGAGAAGTGAACGGGCTGACGGCCCAAACAGTTCTGTCTCCTGCAAAGCTCTGACTCATGGTGACAGAACCCTGAAGGCAAGGCTCCTCCTGGTGGGTTCATGAAATTAAAGGCTGGGATGGACGTGAATGTAAATCCAGTATGTCTCTGAGAGGCGCCAGGTCCTCCACAGGAAATAAGGGGGCCGTGCCGGGGCAGACCCCTGGGTGTTGGGCAGCATGTCGGGCATTAGTGCCTTCATCCACAGGGTTACTCTTCGGGGTGCTGGCCCCTATGTTGGCCATAGGGTGCTTTGGCTCCAGGGCCCAGGTCTTTAGGCCTAAGCTTACCCCAAAGTGATACGTGGTGTGGGGGCTCCACTCCTTTCTCCTCTTACACTAAGTGCATCAGTGTTGGAGCTCAGATCTGTGACCTCTACTTGGCTCCCAAAGCTCTTATGTGCTGCTAAAACCCTGATCTGGAGACGACTGGGGTGATGCTGCCGTATGTTGAGCATCGCTGCCTCGTGCTGGGGTTGAAATTTGTCACAGCACAGGGCGCGTTGGTGGTGGCTGCAAAGCCAGAGGCATTGCCTGTGCTGGAGGAGAACACGGTGGGGTGGACCCAGAGGCCAGCTGGAGCCTGGCATGGCTGCCCAAGATGAAACCTCTAGGTATCCACCCACCAAAGCTAGCAGTGGTGATGCGCAGGGGTGCCTGGCCTTCAGCAGAGTTGAGGTGGGAGCTGCCAGGTTTTCAAATTGGAAAGAATGGTCAAAGCCGAGGTTTCCAGGAAGCTGCCCACCAGGGACTCCACATAGGAGCTGGGGCGCTGCTACAGGGTTAAAGGGGAGTTTACACTTTGGGGTCGGGCTGCAGAACCCACGTGTGTGCAGGCTGGGGGTGTCTGTGGCTGAGGCAGCGCTGCCGCTGGATGTGCCTGAAGGGCCTGGTCAGATGGGAAGAAGCTGGCACTGCAGCCAGCAGGAGGCCCACAGAGCAGTGGAGCGGGGAGGGATGTGGTATTCATCAGGTGACCCGAAGGTCAGAGGAAGATGGGAAGTCAAGGCTGCAGGTGTGCTTGTTGAGGGGCTGGAAGTGGCTGCAGAAGCAGCCTCTGGAAGGCCCGTGGAGTGAGGGTCCCCAGGCCCAGTGGTGGAAGGGGTGTCCATGAGAAGGAGTCAGGAGAGTCCACACACACCGGAATCGCTGAGCTCATTCTGAATATGATGGGATACCTGCAGAGGGAGGAGGTGCTGGGAGCTGTGGGGAAGGCAGAACCAGCATCAGGCATCAGCTGCAGCCATCACAGAGACTCGGGGATGCAGAGGGACCCCTCTCTCCCCATTCAGGGGTCTCCCCGAAATGGGTTTTACCATGAAGGAGGAGGACCCTCGGCAGCAGCTGCAGGAGCAGGCTCTGGGCTTCTTTCACAGTGTCCACCTCCTGTGGGTCCGGGATCCAGGGCAGAAGAGGACCTAGCACACAGCCCAGCCTGGTTGGTATCTGATGATGGGTGGCAGCAGGGCTCAGCGAGGTGAAAGAGGCTGAGGGGAGAGGGTGTGCCAGCACGTCAGGTGGGGCTGGGACAGTGAGGAGAGGATGGGTCTGCTGAGCAGCATTTCTTCTGAGGCAAAGGACCCACCGAGGTGGCCACTGCAGTGGATCCCAGGATGAGCCCTGGGCCTGGGGTGTCCTTCCCACATCTCCTCAGCTGTGGATTATTGTGGGGGATGCAGAGGCAGCTGGTGGAGGAGCAGTCCAGGAGCAGGCCAGGGAATGGCTCTGAGGTGCTGCATTCTGGGGTGCTTCAGTCTTACCACCCGGGGAACTGTTGATTCATCCAGCGCACTGCTTCCTTTTCCTGGGTCTAGATCCTCAGCAGTGACTCAGTACCCTAACTGGTGTGTGTGTGTTGTGTGTGTGTGTGTGTGTGTGATGGCAGCCTCAGGTGGGCCCCTCACCTGTGTGACAGCAGAGGAATCTTGCATTAATGGTGCCTGGAACTGTCAGATGTGGGTAGGGCTAAGTTTTTTCTGCTCTGACGTGACTGGAAGCCTGGTTAATTTGGATCTTTCTCGGGGTTTTCATGGAGGCCGAGGAGATCCGAAGATGCCCATCCTCGCTCACATTCTTTGTGTATCTGTAGAGCAGCTGGGAGACAGACAGGGCTGGATCTCTTCCCTTCTCAGGGGCAGCAGACCTGGAATGGAGCTCTCTGAGTTCCTGACAGCATTTCCTGTGTGCATGGTTCAGAGTTCCAGGAGTTCTGGGTGGAGCTGCTTTCTGTGCTTTGGCAGGGAGTTTTCTCTTAAGGCCCAGGTCTGGGCAGGAGGGAGGCCAGGCCTCCCCTGACCCTCAAAGGCCTAACGCAGACTCTGCAGTCCCAGAGCCATCGGAACCCTTTTTCTCATTATCCTGAATGGTCTTTGGCCTTGTGAGGAGCACAGCTTGCCCAGGGAACTGCACCCCTAGGATTAGGAATGCCTGGTAATTCAAACTAGGGGGCCATGAAATGGAAAGTCATAGGTAGGTTCCTCCAAGAAACCCAGACGCCAGTGACGACCACAACCAAAATCTCTTTAAGTTGTGTCTAGTTCAGGGACATCATTTGTTTGTCACTGGTTAGGATTCCTCTCTAGACCACTAGAATTAGCAACATATTGTCAACCGTAGCTATTTATGTTCTTTTTCTTTTTTGTAAACTTTAACCTCTGAGTACTTAGTGTGTGATTTCGAAATATGTTCTGTGACTGAAAGTACGAAAAGAAAAAAACAAAACCAATCTCATGCTCTAGCCAAGAGAAATGAATATTTTTGTTCACATAAAAACCCTGTGTGCCACTCTTTTAGCTTCTTAATTGTGTCTCCTAGATAAAGGCTATTTTGGTTCTCCTGTTTTTGACTTTGTTTGGAATTGTTTTCAGTGTTCTGGGGATAATTTCTCACATACTAATCAGTTAATGTTTTAACAATTCAAGTAAAACGTAGATTCCTCACAGTCGTATAGAGTATTTAAACCCCTACTCTTGGTTATACTTGTCATATGCGTTCTCTGTACATGTGGTATGGCCATCTACCCCCAAAATGGTCTAATTTCTGCCAAATATTCATTTATATATTAATAAATTTAATGGTGTCTGTTCCTGAAGATGTTCCTTTCGCATCTTTATAGAGCAAGTTGTCTAGTGATGAAATTGGATTTCTCTGTCCTCTCCATCTTCTTTTTTGCCTTGAATCCTTGGACAGTTTTTGATGTATGTAGTATTCTGGGTTGATATTATTTTATTTCAGCACTTCAAAGATCCTGTTTTACTCTCTTCTGGACTCTATCGGGTCTGAGGAGAAATGACAGGCCTTCAAATTGTTATTCTCCTATAATGTGTCATTTTTCTTAGGGTCCTTTCAGAATTTTTCATCTTTGATTATCAGCCGATATCTTTAATGATGTGTCAGGGTGTGGTTTTCTGAGCTTCTCAGATTTGTGTATCACAAGGTGGGATAGTGTTCAGGCTGTTTTAGCCCATATTTACTCTGAACCATTCTGTGTCATCTACCTTCAGCATTTAGCATGAATATTTACTGTGCTACAGGTTTCTGAGGTTCTGTTAACTTTAGTTTAACCTTTTTGCCCGCTCTATGTTTTTCATTATATCACGTTACTGCTCTAAGTTCCATGTCACTGATTCTTTCCTCTGTTACCTCCATTCTCTTATTTATCCCACCCAGGGAACTTCTGAATTGTGGATTGTTGTGAACTTAGAAAACGAACATACATAGCATCATACAGGGCTCTCAACCTCACCCTACCACCAGTGCCTTACAATGTTGTCAGACATTTTTAATCATTAAAGAGCATCCTCAGAATATTACTAGTAATCAAAATACCTTATGTTTCGTATATTTTTCCCCAAGCCCACCCTACTACCATTATTTTTATATGATTTATATGTGAATATGCATAAACAATAAGTGTGTAGTGAAAGTTGTGAACTTAACAAAGCAAACATGCATAACATCATAAAGGGGTCCCATACATCAGCCCACCACCAACAGTGTTCATTTGTAACAAAATATGAAAGAATATCATCAAAATCTTACTACTAACTATAGTCCTTATCTTACATTTGGTGTGTTTTTCCTCCACCCTACCCTATTATTATTTTTAAAATATATTTTTTTGACAGAAGTTGTAAACTTAGGAAACAATCATGCACATGTGTAGAATTCCCATACAACACCCCTCTATCAACATGCCACTGTGTGGTGGCACATTTGTTAAAGATTATGTAATAATATTCGGTTATTACCAGGTTCATAGCTTATATTTGGCACATTTTTTCCATACTAGCACATTATCAACACAGTACATCTTTGGCATATAAACATTAATATTACACTATTATTGTTAACCACAGCCCATAGGTCATTTCAGTTGTATTTTTCTCATGCTTCTCCATATTCCCACCCCCCTGCAACAGTGATGTTTATCTCCTCTAGATCACAAAGGACACTCTGTCCTCTGTGCCATCAACCGAAATTCTCATCCACCTGTGTTAGTCCCTAGATTATTCCCTAGCTTTCTGTCAATTTGCCTTTACATCCCT
Organism: Dasypus novemcinctus; assembly: GCF_030445035.2. Lineage (NCBI taxonomy): Eukaryota > Metazoa > Chordata > Mammalia > Cingulata > Dasypodidae > Dasypus > Dasypus novemcinctus. Next base: position 7,109,600 of record NC_080694.1, on the reverse strand, counting down.
AGACTACACTTTTCAGTTGCATTCCCATTTATATAACAGGTGTTAATCACTCTAACGTATTACCATCAGCTATATATGTTTCTACCCTTTTATAGTACAGTTAACTAAAACTTCTACATACATTAAATATCAGTAGTCCATGTCAGTCCCGCTCTTATCTCCTTGAAGCATCCACTACCTACTACTGAGTCTTCAAGATACTTTACTACATTTTTTTTCTAGAAGCTTTATGGTTTTCGCTTTTATATTTAGGGTTTGGTTCTATTTTGAATTAATTTTTGTATAAGGTGTTAGGTAGGGGTCCTTTTTCTTTCTTCTGGCTATGGATATCCAGTTCTCCCAGCACCATTTGTTGAATGGATTGTTCTCCCTGAACTGGGTACATCTGACCCGCTTGTCAAAAATCTCTTGACCCTTGATGTGAAGAATTGTTTCTGTTCCTTGAGAGAATCAGTGGCTCTCAATAGTTTGAGAAGTCTAGTATTCAAGCCCTCAGCATTGTTGCAAGTATCTGTAAATCTGGTCCCTGTAGTAGTGAAGATTGATTGTCACTATGGGCCCTGAGGGGAAGGGGGAGAGGTATAGAATAGATGGAAGCAAGGGTAACTAGGGGGCAGTGAAAGCGCTCCACAAGATCATGTAACGATGAATATAGTGATGTGGGCTATGGGTGGAAGGCTCTTTGTCTCTTCAGAGATAACCTAAGCTGAAGGCTGTGGGTGTGGAATGGTAAGAGGCTGCAGTCCTGCCCTTAGGGACAATGGCAACAGGCTCCAGTCCCAGGAAACAGTTTAACAATGCAAGGGCTATAAACTTTTAAGTATTTAGGGGAAATGCAAAAAGTTAATATGCTAAAAGCTTATCTAGAATATCTGGAGTCCATGCTAAAAGCTTACCTAAGATGTGGAAGATATATATGCTAATTGAAGCCTATTGAGAACTGAAACAAAGGGACCATTTGGCCTTTCCTCTCTGTATAAAAGACATTTGAAAATCTTGTTCAGAGCTCGGGATTCAAACAGAAAGTTCCCGAGTCTGGCCGGCTGTCAATAAACCATTTTTCCTTCTCAAAATCATTCCTGAGTCCTGGCCTCTCTATACTCAAATAATTGAACTTCTCTCAAATTCTACAACAATAGGACATATTAATGTACACCAAAAATGTATACAAGTCTAAAAACTAAAGTGTAAACCATAATGTAAACATAGGGAAACTAAAAATTTAGAAATTTTACAGTCTGAAATGTAAACCCTAATGTAAACCAAAATGGAACCAGGTTTGAAAGCTATGTTTCAAAATCAATATATCAGCTGCAGCAAATGTAACATGAATATGTAAAAAGATCATTGCTGGGGAAGGGGGAAAGGGTTTGATATTGAATATATGGGAGTCCCCTCTATTGTGTATGTGTTATCTAAAACTTTTTTGAAGACAAGGTTAAAAATTAGAAAAAAAGTTTTAAAAAGAGGAATGAATGTAGACACTGAGGAAGAAATGAAAGAAAGTGCCTTGCCACTGTACGTACAGAGCAACACCTCTTACAGTGATGAAAGCCAAAAAGTTAAAAAACAAAGCTTTATGATATTTTTTATTTTTATTAATACACCACTTTACTTTTTCTTTATCTTCATATTTCTAAATTAGTATGTGTATTTCTAATCTTTAAACCCATCACTATATTTCATTTTCCTATTGATTGCATTTGGCAGTATATTAGACTTCATTGTTGAAGAGGTTTTCGACCAGAGAGAGTTTCACCTATGGGGAGGGGAGGAGCACTGGTGTGGGTTGTTATCCATGCGGGTTGCATGGTTGGGAGGGTGTTCTCCAGGGCATGTATATAGGGGCCATAAAAATGTTCTGATATATGTTGGGTGTTTTTATAGTAGTTACAGTTACAAACGACAACTGAGGGAGTACAGAGTTCCTACTCAGGGAAGTGCTGTAACATTCCCCAGTGGAACACCAGTAATCCCCCAAGTGCAACAGCAAAGACCAACAAGGAAGGATGGTCTAACGATGAGCCCTTGATAATGATGATTATGCTTTTGAGGCTGTGTGCCTGGAATGTGAACTAGGCCTAGAGCTGCAGGGTGCCTAAGCGTTAACCTCTTGAGAGCCTCCATGTTGCTCAAATGTGGCCAATATCTAAACTAAACTCAGCACGTAAATGCAATACCTTCCCCCCCAGCGTGGGACATGACTCCCAGGGATGAGCCTCCCGGGTGCCGATGGATTATTACCAGTCACCAACTGGTGATGCAGCTAGAAAGAGACCTTGAATAAAAGGTCAACTCAGATCAGCAGAATATCTCAGCCTACATATAGGATCATGTGTTAAAAACTGCTGTTTTACCTTGAATAAAAGGGGGAAATGGCAAAGAGAAATGAGTATACATGGATGACAGTCTTCACAAAAGAGTTAGAAGGTCATCAGAGGGGTCGTGCTTACGCACGCTTCAGCAGGACCCCAGAAACAGCTTAAGGAGATACAACCCTAGGTACTGGTTCTCCTGAAGGCTATGGAGACCCACAGAGTATATGGTCATGGCAGATGGATTTTTGAGTTCTGTGTCATGTCAATAGGCCCTACTTTGGAATTTGTGCTCCTGAGAGTGATGGAGCTGGACTCAGATATGACCTGTCTACACATGCCTCTTCTGTCACTTTTACTGAACCTGTGGTTCATATTATGGATGGTGTATACTGAGGGGACTTGAATCTCTGAACTGCCCATATACCAGCTGGGCCCTGAGCCTCAGCAGAGTTGGCAATCCCTACTCTCTGGTTCATTGGACTTACCCAGGTCAGCTAACAGGGAGGTGAAGATGGTCAACCACCACACCAGGTAACAAAGAGTGCCTACAGCTGCAAGCAGGAGAATTGCATCCATCAGTTATGAGGAATCTATGCCCCTTCTTTATATAGAGGTAGAGTGGACATCACCATCCCCAGGGTCCACAGAATGGAGGAATAAAACATGGATTAGAGTGGACTTACTGATATTGTACTATAAAACTATTGTGACTAGTAATAGAAGAAATTGTATCATTGATGTGAAGAATGTGGCCACAGTAGTTGCTGAAGGCAGGGAGAGGGAAGAAGAGATGTGATGAGGGGGCATTTTTGGGACTTGGGATTTTCTTAAGTGATATTGCAGGGTCAGATGCTGGACATTATATATCCTGCCTTAACCCACTGAATGTACTGGGGGGAGTGTGAACTACAGGGTAAACTATTATCCACGTGGTGCTGCAGTGCTCCAAAATGTGTTCGCCAAATAACGATGAGTGTGCCACAATGATGGGTGGGGGGGGGGAGGTTGTTAGTGTAGGAGGAGTGGGGTGGGGGGATGGGGGGTATATGGGAACCTGTTTTTTAATAATACAACCTTTTTTGTGATGTATCTTCAGAAAAATACAGATTACAAAAATGATGGAGATGGAAGTTGGGGACTGCATTATATGGGCACCTCTTATGTTTTTTTAATGTAACATTCTATGTCATCTATTAACTTTAATAAAAAGAAATTTGTTAATAGAATAAAAACTGATGGTTTGCGAAACCATCACTTCATTTCCATTGGACTGTGTATCTGTCTTTATTTCAGTACCATGGTGTTTTCACCAGTATACCTTGGCAATACGATTTAAAGTCCAGAAGTGAGAGTCCTCCAACTTCACTTTTCTTCTTTAAGGTGTTCCTGGTATTCAGGACCCCTTAACCTTCCAAATAAATTTGATAATCATTCTTTCCAATTATTTTTAAAATGCTTTTCGAAGTTCTATCAGAATTGCATAGAATCTGTATATCAATTTGAGTAGAATTTACATCTTAATGATATTTAGTCTTATAATATGTGAGCATGACATGTTCTTCCAATTATTTACATCTTTTCAAATTTCTTTTAACAATGAGTTGTGGTTTTCTGAATACAAGTTCTGTATAATGTTTGTTAAGTTGATTCTTAATATTGGTGTTTTATCTGTCATATTTTATTTTCACCACTCTTTTGACACTTTCGGTTACTTTTTCTTACATACTCTATATTTCTATACTCTCTCTCCTGATTTTTCTTTTCAGGCTGTAACATACCCTTTAATATTTCCTGCAAAGCTGGTCTCCTGGTTATAAACTCAATTTCTGTTTATCTGTGAATATTCTAAACTCACCCTCAATTTTGAAAGACAGTCTTACCGGATATAAGATTCTTAACTCGAAATTTTTCCCTCACAGTATCTTAAATGTATCATACCAATGTTGTCTTCTTTTTATGTTTTTTAAGAATACCCAGTTTATTAAGGGAAACTTAACTTTATTGTTAAATATGGGGAATGTGGGAAGCACATGTGACTCATGTGATAGGGTCTCTGCCTACCATAGGGGAAGTCCCAGGTTTGGTTCCTAGTGTCCCCTGGTGAAAAAGAAGAAGAGAAAGTGTGCCTGTATGGTAAGCCATTGTCTGTGAGCCATATGTCTGCACTGAGCCAAGTGCATGTATGGTGAGCCGAGTGCCCTCATGGTGAGCTGAGTGTCCACATGGCAAACTGAGTCCCCACTTGGTGAGCCAAGTGCACACGTGAGTGCCTGGGTGGCATACTGAATGCCCACGAGGGCCATATGGCGAGCCAGTGCCTGCATGTTGAGCTGAGTGCCCACAAAGTGAGTCAGCACCTGTGTGAGTCATGCAGCAAGATGATGATGCATTGAAAAAGAGACAAGGGAAGAGTCAAGGTGAAGCACAGCAAGAGACCAGGAACTGAGGTAGTAGAATTGACAGGGAACCTCTCTCCACATTAGAGTTCCCCAGGATGGAATCCCGGTGAATCCTAAAGGAGAAAGATGAGAAGACAAAAAAGAAATTGATAAAGAAGATCACACAGCAATGAACACAGCAATAACAGCAGGGCAGGGGATGGAAAGAAAAAAAAAATATGGGGAAAGTAAGGGTCTTCCAGCAAGAGCCAGAAGACCTACTAAACAAATTCTCGAAGACCTGTAACACTCACCACTCTCTCTTGCCTCCATGGGAACTCTGTTCTTAATCTTATTGGGTTTCCCTTATATGTTGTGCATTTGTTCTCTCTTTGTCTTTGGTATTTGACATTATAATTAATGTGTCTCGTAGTTGTACTCTTTGAAATTATACATAAGGGAGTGCATTGTGCTTCTTGGATATGGATATCCAAGTCCTTTAATAGGGTTGTGAAATTTTCTACCATTGTTTCTTAAAACATTCCTATTGCCCTTTTCCCCTTTTCTCCTTCTTGGACATCTTCTACACATATGTTTGCACGTCTTTTGTTGTCATTTAGTTCCCTGAGACCTTGTTCAATTTTTTCCATTCTTTCTTCCACTGTTCTTTTTTACTTTTGCTTTCAGAAGCTATTTCTTCAAGCTCACCAGTCCTTTTTTCTGCCTCCTCAAATCTGCTGTATATAGCTCCAGTATTTTTTAAATTTCATTTATTGCACCTTTAATTCCCATAAGATCTCCAGTTTTTCTGTGTGTACTTTCAAATTTGTGCTCTTCCAGTGTCATCTTTTTTAAATTTTTTATTAAGTTGTCTTCTTTTTTCAAAAGATACATAGATCACAAAAAATGTTACATTAAAAAATATAAGAGGTTCCCACATACTCTACACCCCATCTGCCCACTAGTCCCACATCAACAACCTCTTTCATGATTGTCACACATTCATTGCATTTGGTGAATACATTTTGGAGCACTGCTACACTGCATAGATTATAGTTTACATTGTAGTTTACACTCTCCCCAGGCCACTCAGTGGTTTATGGTAAGATACATAATGTCCAGCATCTGTCCCTGCAGTATCATTTAGGATAACTCCAAGTCCGAAAATGTCCCCACATCTCATCTCCTCTTCCCTCTTCCTACCCTCAGCAGCTACCGTGGCCACTTTCTCCAGATCAGTGCTCCAGTTTCTACCATTAGTAGTCACAATAGTTCTGTAGTAGAATACCTCTAGATTCACTGTAATCCATATTTTATTCCTCCATGCTGTGGACCCTGGTTTGGTGATGTCCACTCCACCTCTATATCGAGAAGGAGCTTAGATCCCACATGGTTGATGGGTGTGATTCTCCTGCTTGGAGTTATAGGCACTCTTGGCTCCCTGGTGTGGTGGTTAACCATCTTTACCTCCTAGCTGACCTGTGTAGTAAGTCCAACAAACAGGAGAGTAGGATTTGCAGCTCTGCTGAGGCCCAGGGCTAGGCTGGCACATGCCCGGTCCAGAGATTTAAGTTCCTTAGTATATACCAACCCCAGCCAACCACAGGTTCAGTAAAAGTGATGTAAGGTCACATCTGAGTCCCAATCCATTCGACTCAGGAACACAAATTCCATAGTAAGGCCCATTGGCAAGGCAATGAATATATTAGGCTTCATTTTTGAAGTAGTTTTTTACCATAGAGGGGTTCAAGTATGGCAGGCGAGGAGCATCAGTGTCATCTTAATATACCTAATCTCTTTAGTCATCTCATTGAATTTGTTAAGGTGATTTGTTTGAACATCTGTGATTAGTTGTCTCAACTCCTTTATGTCATCAGGAGGCTTACGTTGTTCCTTTATCTGGGCGATATCTTCCTGTTTCTTTGTATGGATTGCAGTTTTTGTTGGTGTCTTGCCATCTGGCTTATTAGGTGTATTTATTCTGGGTGCAGTTTCTCTCTTTAGTTTAGTTTTTTTTTGCCCTTTCTCCCTTGCCAGTTGTGTAGTAGGAGCCAAGGATATAGTTGGTGTTGAACACAATGGAGACTCAAGCTGCCCTTGTTTCCCAAGGACTGATGAATCTCCTCCCTTCTTTCTCCTTTGCAGGGTATGGATAGTGCCACAGCTGTGTGGAATGATCCAGGGTGTGCAGACCTAGACTGTAGTCACCTAGAGAGACTGAGGAAGCTTAAAGTCCCTTTCTCCCCTGCATTGGCAGGGATAGAGCTGCAGGTGTGGGCAACATGCTATGCTGTACATGTGCAAAAATGACCGTAGTTGCCCTGGTAGTCTTCCCAGTATTCAGTCTGCCAGCCGAATGTTCCTGCAGTTACCCAGAGAGGCTGGTGCAGGGCCCGCCAGCTTCCTCCCTGGTAGAGGTGGGGCTGATGCCTAGGCTAGGGCTGCAGGCTGATCTCAGTACAAGAAGCCAGTCCCTACGATCACTATGATTTTCAGCCAGCCCAGCTTCCCCTCATGCTGGGGGCAAAGTCGAAATGGTGTCTACTGGCCTCTTTCTGACTTGGACAGGTTCAAACTTTACCTGTTCTTAGGGTTATATTTCAGCCAGCCATATTTACTAATCACTAGCTGCAATCGGTGACCAAGCATCCCTTCCTTCCCTGTTTTTTGGGAAATGGAGCTTCCAATTCCAGAATAGCCCCTGAAGCAGTCAGAGTAGAATGATTGCAGTCCTCTGAGGCATGGCCTGTATTTTCCTGGAGAGACTGGTACAGGGTCCCACAGCCTCCTCCCTGCTGGAGGTGGGGCTGGGGCTTAGCCTAGAGCTACAATCTGATGAGGATGGAAAGAAGCCTGACCTTACCATCACTGGAATTTTCTCCTTTTGCCAGGGACAGAGTTAAAATAGTGGGTACCAGCCTCTTTCTGACTTGGATAGGTTCAAATTTTAGCCATTCTAAACATTATACTTTAGACTGCCTAATTTACTTTACTAATCAGTATCTGAAGCTGGTGCCCAGTCTTCTCTTCCTCTGCCATTTTTGGGAAGTGGAACTTCTGATTGCAGCTGAGGAATAGCTCCAAGATGTCTTGTGCTGCCTCTGGAAGATGGGCGCCAGCCTCTGGGGTATGGAGTGTTCTACTTATAAATGAGGATGGGCAGTGTCCTCCTTCCATGCTTTCAGGGATGTTGCAGGATGCTCTTTGGGTCTCCTGGAGCCCCCAAACAGGTGCTTTAGTCGATAGCTCAGTGTGATTACTAACTGTCCTGTAGCATGAACTGACTCTTGGAACTCCTTCCTCTGGCCACCATCTTGTTGGTTTGTCCTTGAATTTAGATGTTTTATATCTAGGTATAAAGTTTCCCTTTTACATCTTTTTGTTGTTTGTTTCTTTGTTTTGAACTATCTTTTTTTTCACTCCAAGAAGAGTATTTACCTTTCTCATTGAGCAGAGACTTTATTAACTGCTTTGTCTCATCATTCTTTCTGTGGTTCCTTTGGGGCTGTATCTGCTGATTGTTTTTTTTTCCCCTGGAGAACAGACCAGATTTTTCTAGTTCTTTATATGTCATGTATGATATGGCATGATATCCTGGTTGCATGTGCTTGTTATATAGTTGTGAGACTTCTGAAAGATTGATTTTGCTAGTTGGGGCCTCTTGCTATTCCATATGAATTTGAGGATGAACTCTTTCCATTTCTCAAAAAAAAAAAAAGACTGTAGAGATTTTGAGAAGTATTGCATTTAATCCATAGATCACTTTAGGTAATATCTTGCCATTTATTAGGTCTTCTTTAATTTCTTTCAGTAGTGTTTTGTAGTTTTCATTGTACAGGTCATTCATCTCTTTGTTTAAATTTATTCTCAGGTATTTTTTTCCCTTTTAGGTGCTGTAGTAAATAGAATTGCTTTTTTCTTAAATATATTTTTTATTTTTTTAGAAGATAAATAGATTACACAAAATTTTATACAGAAATATAAGGGGTACCCAAATGCCCCACTCCCCACACCTCCCACCCTTCTCCACATTTAACAACTTCTTTCATTAGTACGGTAAATTCACTGCAGTTGATGAACACATTTGGAGCATTGCCACTAAGCATGGTTTATAGTTTATATTTAGTTTACACTCCCACTCAATTCTGTAGGTTATGGCAGGGTATTAATGTCCTATATGTGTCGTTGCAATGTGATTCAGGACTATTTCATGTCCCAACAATGGCCCCATATTTTACACCTCCTTTTCCTCTCCCTGCCTTCTGCTCCTCCAGTGGCCACTCTTTCCACATAAATGATATAATTTCTTCCATTGCTTGAATACCAGTATGTCTGTAGTAGAATACAAGTAAGTCCCCTCAATTCCATATTTTATTCCCCAATCCTGAAGATTCTGGGATGGGTGATGACTACTCGACCTCTAATTGAGGGGAGGCTTCAATCCTATATGGCCAGTGAACTGGAGAGTAGGTGTTGCAATTAATGGAAATGGTAGTTTTTTTCCTTAATTTTTAAAAAATTTATTGAAGTATATCACTCATACAGAAACATACATAAACAATAAGTGTATGTTAATAGTTTTGAGCTTACAAAGCAAATATAAATAACATCAACAGGACTCTTATACCTACCCTGCCACCAATACCTTGCATTCTTGTTAAACATTTTCCAGTAATGATTAAAGGGCAACATCAAAATATTTCTGCTAACCAAAGTATTTTTCCCCCAGCCGACCTTATTTTGTTGTCTTTATCTCATTTATATATGAACATACATAAACAAGTGTGTAATAAAAATTGTGAACTTACAAAGCAAACATGCATATCATCATACGGGATCTCATATATCGGCCCTCCATCAATACCTTTCATTATTGTGAGACTTTTTATAGATTATGAAAGAATATCGAGGAAATTTTACTACTAATTATTGTCCTTTTCTTATATTTGGTAGGTTTTCCCCCAACCCACCCTATTATTATTTTTTAATGTATTTTTATGACAGAAGTTGTAAATTTACAAAACAATTGTGCACATGTGCAGAATTCCCAAACAAATCCCCTCTATCAACATACCACACTGTGGTGGAATATTGGTTACAGATTATATGATAATATCATCCATTTGTTACCATATCCGTAGTGTACATATGGCACATATTTTCCATACTGCACCATTACCTGTACATCTTTGGCATAAATGCAAGAATACTACATTATTACTGCTAACCACAGTCCATCTGCTGCTCTAGCTGTGCTTTTCCCTTGTTTGTCCTCTCCCACCATATTGTATATGATCAAATAGTGATGTGCATTTGCTCCTTCTGACAAAGGACACTTGGATCTGTACCATCAACCGCAATTCTCACCCACCTCTTAGTTTTCTGTGCTATTCAGTTCCTAGTTTATTCTTTAGGCATTTATAAATGTAGACTGTTGAACGAGGGGCTCGTTGGGTTAAGGACGACGGAGACAGACTCACTCCAGAGATGGGTTCATGATGCACGTCTGCTTTATTGAGGAAGTTGCAGAGTTTATATAGCGGTTTGGCTTACGGGGCATAGTTGATAGGTGGAGGGCTCATGGGAGGAGGGTGAGGCAGGGCTGGAGACATTTGGCTCAGTGCTGGTGCGCCATCTTTTGGGTGTGCCCAAAAGCGTATGGACTAGAGAGTGTGCTCATCTAGTCGCTCGCAACACAGCCAGGCTGAATGTCTCTGCCGCTCTACCTACCTCTCCCCCTCTGTTATTAATTAGAGCCAACTGTACTAATTTCAGTTCTTCGATTTTTTTGGGATAAAGCTTGAAGGTTTATGTTGATACATCAATAGACAATACATATGACAACAATTAAGATTCCTATTATAAGCCATAGCAGAAGGTTGGGAGGCGATAGGAGGGACAGTACATGCATATTGCAGCTAGTAAAGAGGTGTCTACTCCAGAGGCTCGGGTGTTGTTAATCGATAAGATTTGGGATGTTAATAGTTGGGTGAGGTTGAGGAACTGTGGAGCATCCGTGTCCACAGGCATAAGAAGAGGTGGATGTCGTACTGCGGTGCAGAGCAGCTTTCCGCGAGCGGAGTTTGCTGTGAGGATCGAGCAAATGAGGAGGAAGAGGGTTTCGGGTGTTGCAGGGGCAGGGGCCATACGTTGGGCTTCTGTGCATAATGATTTGATGTTTCCCCGTGTGATGTTACGCGTGGTATGGGCAGGAGTACGGTGTTGACAGCGTCATCTCACAGGGCCACCTCCTTCTCGCCATTCTTCCAGGGACAAGTTATTTATGTCGCCTGCGAGTTGAGTGACTGTCTGGGGGGTCATCTTCGGTGGCGGAGGATCGGCTATCTCGTTTTTTGAGGGCACGGCAGGCCATATCAATCTGCTGGGCACCCAGATGGGCTGGTCTGCATTTTCTGGAAGGACACAAGCAGACCCTCATCCCTTTACTAGTAGGGGATGGGGCCCGTTCCATTGTTGCGTCAGGGGGTCTTTCCAGCGCTCCAAGGGCACTGGTGTGGGTATAGAGCGGCCTCCCTAGTGCTTGTTGGCACGAGAGTGACCTTCAGAATTGAAAGAAAAGTAATTTAGTGTGATTAGGGCTTTTGTTATGATGTTTTTGGGTATATCCCTAGGGTCCTCCCCATTTTGTTTTATTATATGTTGTTTCAGGGTGGCATGAACATACTCAACTATGGCTTGACCCTGTGGGTTGTGTGGGATGCCTGCAGTGTTTGACCCACCATTCAGAACAGAAGGATTGGGAGGATCGGGAGGTATAACAGGGCCCGTTGTCTGTTTTTATGGCCCACGGGACTCCCATTTGTAAAATGGCTTGCAGTATGGCAGAACTAGCATGACGGGCACACTCATCAGAGAGAGCGGTGGCAAACACAAATCCGGAATATGTGTCAATAATTACATGAACATATTTTGGTGTCCCAAAAGAGGGGACGTGGGTGACGTCCATTTGCCATAAGCTGATAGGATGTAATCCCCTTGGGTTGACTCCTTGGGGTTGAAGTAGTCCTAGTGGTAACGGGACCGCATTGGGCGCAGGTGCGAGTCAGATGTTTACATTGTTGATGCGAGAGTGAGGAGAAAAGCCACTTGAGTGCGTGTGCAGACATATGGAATTTGGCATGTAAGGTGCGTGCTTGATCAATAGCAGGTGCGGTGAGTATTGAGCGAATTGATTCGTCTGCTTGTTGGTTCCCTTGTGCTAGAGGGCCAGGCAAACCACTAATGTGCTCTAATGTGTTGTATGTACCATGGCTGTGCTCTATTTTCAAGGATAGCCTTGGTTTGGGTTAACAGGTCACCTAGTTGGGTTTTTCTTGAGCGGAAGACTGCATGTGGAAGGCTATGTAGGGTTTGTACCGCATAAGCACTGCCGGAGAAGGTATTTATAGGGATATTCTGACAATGATATAGCGCAAGGAAGAGTGCATATAGTTCTCCGAACTGTACTGAGCCATCATGGGGGCATTTTATAATCCAATCCATTTGTTTTTGTTGTTTTATGAGTATTACACGAAATGCCTTATTGGTGTCCGTAAATACAGGGGTTTCATTTGGGAGTGGCTTGGACCGCGGGTAAGTGTTCTCATGGAAACTGCACGGCAATTGCTCGAGGGTGGAGAGAAGTTTGTGAGCGGCCGATGATTATCTATTTGCCCAGGAAATCCTGCTACAAGCGTCTGCATTTCGAGGTTGTTTTGGAGGAGGCGAGTGATATGCTCTCCTGTAAGAGGCAGGATTAGTTTTTCTGGCTCCTGGCTGTAGATGCTTTTTGCTGTGTGTCGTAATTTTCTCCCCAGTAGGCAGAAGGCCGTTAATTGGGGTGTGATTTTGCTGAGACTATTGAAGGAGAGGTGCACCCAGTACAGGGGCTCGTTTTGACATAGAACTCCAGTGGGTGTTCCTTGGGTTGCTTGTACTATGCCAAGGAGAGGTTTATGAGGATTAAATTTGGCCAGTTCTGTATTTTGCATTTGGGAATTGATATATTTTATGATGTTTTCAGCTTTAGAAGTGAGGACACGATGATTCGTGGGATTGGGGTCTCCCTCTAAAAGGGAAAAGAGGGGGTCTAATTTATGTGATGAGAGGATAGATGTGGTTGGATCCAGTTTATGTCCCCGCAGATTTTCTGCAGCTCATTCAACGTGCAGTTTTGTAGTATTGTTAGAGACGGTGACAAGGGCTTGATGCCCGTGATGCCCGTATTGATCTGATATCTTAGAAAGCTGAAGGGCGATTTAGTTTGCACCTTTTCAGGGGCGATTTGTAGTTTTAATTGTTCTAGATTATGGAGTAACACTTTAAAACAGTTTGTTAGATGATTCTGATCAGGGTGTGCTATGAGAATGTTATTTATGTAGTGGATGATTTGGCAGTAAGTTTGCAATGGTAACGTGGCATTGCCTATGAAATTCTGACATACAGTGGGACTGTTTTTCATGCCCTGGGGGAGGATTTTTTATTGGTACCGCTCAGCTGGTAGAGCATGGTTAATTGCCGGAACTGTGAAGGCGAAATATGGGCGATTTTGTCCATGCAATGGGATGGAAAAGAAACAATCTTTTATGTTTATTATAAAAGTATAACTCTTTTCGTGTATAGCTGAGGGATGAGGGAGACTCGGTTGTGGTGAGCCCATCTTTTCCATATGAGAGTTGACGGCTCCTAAGTCATGAAGAAAGCTCCATTTGCCCGTTGTTTTCTTTTGTATAACAAATACAGGGGTATTATGAGGGCTAGTAGTGGGCTCTAGGTGCCCGAGGTCTAGCTGTTGTTGGACAAGGATTTTGAGTTGAGTGAGTTTTTCATGAGGCAGGGGCCACTGGTTCACCCAGGTAGGTTGTTTAGTATCCCATTTTAGGGTGACTGGTAGGGGTTTTATGATTGTCATTAGTGGTGAAGCAGTGGCCTTTAGGACTGGGGGGACTGGTCGGTTGTTAGGACGGTCCGAGCTGAGGCATTATGTTTTTGCCCCATAGTGTATTGGGGAGTTGTGTTAACACCAGGGGGTTGAATTGTCCTGTAGTACCCTCTGGGTCTGTTCAAGTGAAGGGCTTTGTGACCTGATGAGAGGTTTTTAGGCTATTTATTCCCTGAATAATGGGCCCAATTTGCAGGGGCCATTCTGGGTCTAGATTTTTGCTACTTAGGATGGAGATGTCTGCTCCCATATCAAGTTAACCTATTATAGATTTCTCATTGACATCCGGTGTTAACCACGCTTTGTTTTGGGTGGTGGGGATTGTCCAATATACGCCTGGATTTAATGGAGTTTCCTCTCTCATTGGCGGGCTGAGAGGTGCCCCGCTTCTCGTTTAAAGCGGTAGGATTTCTCCATAGGCATTGGTGCGAGATCTACAGTCGCGTTTCCAATGGAGCCCCCTGTGGCACCTAGGACAGATTGAATTTAGCTTGCCTAGAGAGGATTTTTGTGACTGTTTTTGCGGGCATTCTCTCCCATAGTACCCTGGAGAGTGGCATTGGAAACAGTTGCCGGGTTTTACTTTGGAGGACATTTTGAGGTGTTGGGCTAAGACGGCAGCCAACACATTGGCAGAGATATAGCCGACATCATGACAGGCTAGTACCCAGTTTTCCGGTGTACTGTTGTGCAAAGGAGCAATGGCTCTTCAACATTCACCGTTGGCCCCCTCCCATAAAAGGTCTTTTATAAGCGCTTCTGCTGCCGCAGCACGAGCGACTTTTCGCTTTACTGTTTCTTTAACTGGGCCATAAAAATCTGCAAAGCCTTCATTAGCCCCTTGTATAAGTTTAGACATTTGGATGGGTTTTCCTTTTGGATTTATTTTTTGAAATGCCCTTTTAGCGCATAACCGGCATTGGTCAAAGTGTTGGAGGGGCCCTGTGGCCTGAACAGTGGGGGATGCGAATTGGCCCTCTCCCTGTAGGGATTCAGCTGGAATGTTAACTCCAGCTGCCACATTTCTTTCTCCCAGTATTTTAGCTTCATTGTAATAGAGTCCTTTCCATTGGATATAATCTCCAGTGGGTAGTATAGCACGTGCTAGGTTTTTCCAATCAGTGGCGCAATTAAGGTTTACACTGAGGTTTTCTAATAACATTTGTGTATATGGCATAAAGTGGTGATTGTTTTGTGTTCATGGGGATTCCATTGTGCCGGGCGGGCAGCAGTGGGGTTTATATTAACAGGATATAAGTGGGGCCACGATTCTGCTCCTGTGTTAGAATGGGTATCCCTTTGCCGGCAAAGCTGGGAGTAGTTAGTTAACCGTGGATTGTTGGTAGGAGAACTGAGGGGTTGCAGGGCGTGCCCATAGCCCAGGCTTCCCCGGGGGGCTGGGTTTTGCGGAGGGATCGTTGCGATGTGGAAAGTGCTGACGTGGGGAGAGTTCCCTTGGGGCGGGGACTCTGACAGTGTAAAGTTTTTCGGCCGCTGCGGGAAGCTCTGCGGAAGAAAGTTCCTCGGTAGCAAGCATTTTATTGGGTGGCTTTGCCTCAGTTTTAGCGTCAGGTGGTGCTGGGGTGTTGGTAGCACTGGTGTTTGAGCTGGTGGCCCCAACAAATTCTGATAGAGGAGGGTATAGGGCGTTAGTATCAGGCAGTGTAGTCGAGCCCCATAACTGTGCAGGGGCTAAAGTATAAGGTGGCGCTGCCGGGGAGCAGTCTGCAGACATTATATCAGGGATATGGGCTGGTTCGTCTACCGGAGCCCCCTTAAGGCAAGTATGAATAGCTAGGAGTGCAGGGATAAGGCTGAGAGGGAACGTTTTATTTTCATGAACCTCTGCAGAGCACACGTGCTTTAACAGTTTAGCCCAGGTCTGAGGGTCCCATAGAGACGTGGTAGAGAGCCAGGGATTAAAGCGGACTATTATATCTCAGTACTGGTTAAGTTCTTTTTCTGATACTTTAATATGCCTGCTTGCCTAGAGAGCGTAAAGAGCCCGCGCCTGCGGAGTCCAAGCGGAGGAGGGCTGGTTTCCCATAGCAAGGATCACTTACCTGAGTGGTAGACAGTAGAAGCATCGGCTACATCGAGTCCCTGTTTGGCGCCACCTGTTGAACAAAGAGCTCGTTGGGGTAAGGACGACAGAGATACACTCACTCCGGAGACAGGTTCATGATGCACGTCTGCTTTATTCAGGAAGTTGCACTGTTTATATAGCAGTTTGGCTTATGGGGTATAGTTGATAGGTGGAGGGCTTGCGGGAGGAGGGTGAGGATGGGCTAGAGACATTTGGCTCAGTGCCGGTGCGCCATCTTTTGGGTGTGCCCAAAAGCGTGTGGACTAGAGAGTGTGCTCATCTAGTCGCTCGCAACACAGCCAGGCTGAATGTCTCTGCCGCTCTGCCTACATGGATTCAGTTAAAAACAACAACTGAGGAAGTGCTGAGTTCCTAGCCAATGGGTCTCTATGACATTCCCCAATGGAACAGCAACAATGCCCCAAGTACAGTAAAGATGGATGGTCCAATAATGAGCCCTTGATACTGATAGTTACAATTATGAGCCTGTGTGCTTGAAATATGAACTAGGCCTAGAGCTGCAGGGTGCCTAAGAGTTACCTCCTGAGAGCCTCCATGTTGCTCAAATGTGGCCACTCTTTAAGCCAAACTCAGCGTGTAAATGCATTACGTTCCCCCCAGTGTGGGACGTGACTCCCAGGGATGAGCCTCCCTGCCACCGAGGGCTTACTACCAAGCACCAGCTGATGATATACCTAGAAAAAGACCTTGAATAAAAGGGTCAACTCAGACCAGCAGAATATCTCAGTCTACATGTAATATCAGTGTTAAAAACTGCTTTTTGACTTTGGAAAAAAGGGGGAAATGGAAAAGACAAATGAGTTTATATGGCTATGAGTCTCCAAAAAAGAGTTGGGAAGTCATCAGAGTAGTAACACTTACGCATGCCTCAGCAGGGTATCAGAGACAGCCAAAGTATATAAAAACCCAGGTACTGGTTCTCTTGAGGGCTATGGAGACCCACAGGTTCAGTGGTCATGGCAGATGACTCTGGAGTTCCAAGTCATGTCAGTTGGCCCTACTTTGGAGTTTGTGTTCCTGAGTGTGATGGAGTTGGACTCAGAAATGACCTTCGTACACATGCCTTCTCTGTTACTTTCACCGGACTTGTGGTTTGAGTTGGCGTTGGTGTATACTCAGGAGACCTGAATCTCTGGACTGTCCATGTGACAGCCGGTCCCTGAGCCTCAGCAGACTTGTAACTCCTACCCTCTCATTTATTGGACTTACCCTGGCCAGCTAAGAGAAGTGAAGAAGGTCAGCCACCACACCAGGGAGCCAAGAGTGCCTACAACTGCATGCAGGAGAATTGCATCCATCATCCATGCAGAATATAAGGCCCCTCTTGATGTAGTGGGAAACTGGACATAACCATCCCAGGGTCCACAGGATGGAACAATAGAGTATGGATTAGAGTGGATTTACTGGTGTTCTTCTATGAAACTATTGTGATTATTAATGGAAGAAATTATAGCACTGATGTGGAGAAAGTGGCCATGGTAGCTGCTGATGGTAGGGAGAGGGAAGAAGAGATACAATGTGGGGGCATTTTCAGGACTTGGAGTTGTCCTGGGTGGTGCTGCAGGGACAGATGCTGGACATTGTGTGTCCTGGCATGGCCCACTGGTTGGACTGAGGGAGAGTATAGACTACAATGTAGACCACTGTCCATGTGGTGCAGCAGTGCTCCAAAATGTATTCACCTGGTGCAGTGAATGTGCCACAATGATGGAAGAGGTTGTTGATGTGGGAGGAGTGGGGTGAGGGGGACCTCGTATTTATTTTTTGAATGTAACATTTAAAAGAAAATCAAGAAGAAAAAAATTGAAAAAAAAAAAAAGAAAGGAATGAAGAAGGAAGTGCATGTGGCTCAAGTGCTTGAGCTGTTGCCTATCACATGGGAGGGCCCAGGTTCAACTCCCCTTGCCTTCTAAAGAAGATGAGCAAGACAGCAAGCTGATGTGGTGGGCTGGCCTGGTGAGCTGACACAAGATGACACAACAAGAGACATAAGGAGGAAAAAATAACGAGAGATACAACAAAGCAGGGGGCAGAGGTGGTTTAAGCAATTTCATGCCTCCCTCCCACATGGGAGGTCCTGGGTTCCGTTTCCAAGCACACAAAGAACAGACACACCAAGTGAAAATAAGGCGGAGTGTGGGTATTCTATTCACTAGAGACTTACCTAGAGCAAAAGAAGGTTGAAGATAAAAGAATGGAAAACAAGAACAGTCAAATGCACATCATTAAAGCACTTGCCTCCCAACAGCCAGAGAGCAGCTCTCTCCTTAAAAAAGAGAGAAAGAAAGAAAAATCCTAAGATAAGGTGATCCCTGACTCTTTTGGGGCAGAAGAATTCATAAAGTTTAGGGTGCCTCTTGTTGGGGAAACCAGAGTAGCAATGAGCTACTGAAATTTGTGTCTTAAACTCCGCTGAGCTCTTTTGGGTCTCTTCAAATGCCTCCTTCACTTTCTGTACAACTGCATTAGCAGCAACTGATTTCTAAAAAATATAAGTAGATGAAAACAAAACAAGGAAAATACTGCCATAGAGTATCCATCCCTAGGTACACCCCCACACATTCACAGGCATCTAGTCAGTTAAGAAATTTAATGCCTATTTTCTTTCTTTTGAGAATAAAAGGAAATTAGTTTCCATGACTATCAATTAATAGCATCATTTTATTTACTGTAAGGATGATTTTGCCTTCCTTGAAGTTTGTACTTAATTTTACTAATGTATATATGAGGTTTTGAGAAGGAACAAAGGTTGAGTCTTATAATGGAGTCTGTGTCTTAAACAAGTTTGGGGCTACATATTTATGCTTACAAAATTACCTATGCTTTACATCTATAAAAGAAGATCCTTCACTTTATGAGGTATGATAGTGTTTCAATTCATACTTTGAATTGCAAAAAAATTCTGTTTATAAACAACTTTCCAAGACCCCACAGGCTGCATAAAACAAGGCATACCTGCATTACTGTCTCATGGCTGTCCAGCTCTCAGCTTTAAGAATCCTTATTTAGACCGTTCCCTGCATTGAACTGGACCTACCAGCTGTCAGATTACAGAGCCAGCTCTAACAGGAAGTTACACACCATGGACGACTGCTGTAGGGGCCAACGACCTCCTAGCACTTGAACAGCTCAATCGGCCCCAGCAGCGAGGCCAGGCAGAGCTCAACTCCACTGAGTCAGACGGAGTTTCTGCGTGTGCTGAACGCCACTGCTTCACGTTCCACAGGACGCTTACTTATTCCTAAACAGCTCTGCAGAAGTTTTAAGAAGAGAGCACCACTCATCTATGAGTAAAAATACCCTTAAAACAAAAGTCTCTGCTTGGCATAGTATTTATTTCTAAACCCCAGCCAGTGTCCTACTTAGTCAATCAAAATTCTACACAATAAAATTTCAGGGCAACAGAGGCATTTGGATGTTCCCTTGGAGTTTACAACCATATTTGGCCTGCATATACTCTCTATATCGGAACTGAAGCTTAAACATATTATAATGTGAAAAACAGGTGCTTTTAAGGGGGAGAATGGCTTGCTTAAATCACTGGGTTAGTGGAGTGAATTCAGTCTTCAAAGAATGTTTTGAAATTCTCAAATTTGAAATAATTTTTTCTGATTGACCTTTTATTTAATTAGAGAAAAGGAAGGGAAGTAACATTTATTGAACAACCCATATTTGCCAAGGACTGTTAGCCACTTAACATTCATTTCTACATTTAAATAAATGTCCCCAACCTTATGAAGGAGGTATTAGTCTCATTTTCCAAATGAAGAAACTGAGGCTCAGAAGGTTTAAGTTATTTCTCTGAGGTCACAGGGCTTATTATAGACCTGGGATTAAAACCCTGTCCTCTGATTACTACCAGTTACTAACTGGTGGTGCAACTAGAAAGAGACCTTGAATAAAAGGGTCAACTCAGACCAGCAGAATATCTCAGCCTACATAGTGGATAAAGTGTTAAAAACTGCTTTTTGACTTGGAATAAAAGGGGGAAATGGCAAAGACAAATGAGTTTATATGGCTAAGAGTATTCCAAAAAGAGTCAGGAGGTCATCAGAGGGGTCACGCTTACGCACACCTCAGCAGGACCCCAGAAAGAGCCAAAGTAGACACAACCCTGGGTTCTGGTTCTCCTGAAGACTATGGAGGTCCACAGGGTATATGGTCATGGCAGATGGGCTTGGAGTTCTGTGCCATGTTGGAGGGCCCTACCTTGGAATTTGTGCTCCTGAGTGGGATGGAGTTGGACTCAGATGTGACCTTCCTACACACACCTCTTGTCACTTTTACTGAACCTCTGGGTGGTGCTAGGGATGGTGCATACTCAGGGGATTTGAATCTCTGGACTGCCCATGTGCCAGCTGGGCCCTGAGCTTCAGCAGAGTGGCAACTCCTACTCTGGTTCATTGGACTTACCCAGGTCAGCTAACAGGGAGGTGAAGATGGTCAAACACCACACTAGGGAATCAAGAGTGCCAACAACTACAAGCAGAGGAATTGCATCCATCATCCCATGTGGAATCGAAGCCCCCTCTTGATCTAGAGGTGGAGTGGACATCACCATCCTAGGGACCACAGAATGGAGGAATAAAATATGGATTAGAGTGGGTTTACTGATATTCTACTATAAACTATTGTGACTAGTAATAGAAGAAATTGTAGCATTGAGGAGGAGAAAGTGACCCCAGTAGTTGTTGAGGACAGGGAGAGGGAAGAAGAGATGTGATGTGGGACTTTGGGTTGTCCTAAATGATAATGCAGGGTCAGATTATGGACTTTATATATCCTGCCTTAACCTACTGAATGTACTGGGGTAGAGTGTGAACTACAGGGTAAACTATTATCGATGTGGTGCCCCAGTGCTCCAGAATGTGTTCACTGATTGCAATGAGAGTGCCACAATGGTGGGGGAGGTTGGTGTGGGAGGAGTGGGGTAAGGGGGTATATGGGAACCTCTTATATTTTTTAATGTAACATTTTTTTGTGATGTATATATCTTCAAAAACTACAACTTACAAAAATGATGGGGTTGGAGGTGGGGAGCAGGATATATGGGAACCTCTTATGTATTTTATGGTTTTTGCTTCTGTTTTTTAATGGCTCATTCTTTGTGGTCTATTAACTTTAATAAAAAAGTGTAAAAAATAAAATAAAAAGTGTATCTTCACTAAAAAAAAAACAAAAAACCTTTCCTCCCTGAGTCAAAGCTCTGCCATGGCACTGCAGAACTTTCATAAAGAATAATGGTGTCCTTTAAAGACATAATAATAAATACCCACACAAAGGGTAGAGCAGTTATAGGGGATGAGAAACTACTATGTTAAGAAAAAAAAATCCATGTCACATTTTTCATGCTTCAAAGTGGCCCCATGACATACATCATCAATAATGGAACCAAATAAGGTTTCCAACTTGTCCGTGAAGTAGTTCCAAAGATATTTCACTGCCCAAAGCCCAACAGTTGATGCTTTTTTTTTTTCTTTAAACAAGAACCTTCTGGTGATTTGTGAAAGAATACCTAAATTGTGTTCCATCCACTTTCCCAAACTCCTGTCCCCCATATCCCCCATGGCTGGACAAATAAGGCAATGAGACTGCTTTTGCATGAAAACATTATTAGCATTTCCTTCCCTAAATCCTTGTACAGCACATCTCTCCCTGTGAAGACCCCGCCGAGTGCCACACCTGAGCTGCGGTCTTTTCACACACTGAGTTCTGTGGGAAAGTGGGGTGAAACGCCAGAGACAACCCCTGGACCATAGAACCAGACGGCCACCCCCAGGAGCTCACCGCTCTTCAGGATACCTTATGCCCTGGTCTTGGGGAGTCAGACTTCTACAAGATTCTGAAATTGGGCATATGATAAGACTAGAATTGCTAAAAAACATTCTTTTCACAGCAGTGGTTCAAACGTGAAATTGGCAAGGGGAGGTTTTCTGCAGGAAATCATGCAGCATTACCCACCATTCCACCCACAGATGTAGGACTGTGTTCTGGCATTTCCGAGGACTCCCAAGCAGGTCATAGCTATGACATAGAACTTTCCATTCCCCTGATTTACAGCTCATTCTAAATAGTGCATGCCAGGAAAGTATAATGATTAAATAGAATAAATTGTAACTATTTGGTGATAAAAGGAAAATAATACATGAACACGTTTTGGGTAAAATCAGACAGGAGAAATAGTCACAAATATAACCTGCTTTCTTTTAAAATTGGGTGACCCTAAATTTCCAAATAAAGAAATGCACAATATTAAGCATAGCATGATTATGGATACAAGTAACAGTACAGGAATGTCACCCTGAACTGATGATTTTTAAAATTATTATATGAAATGACACGACAGTCAATTAAGTGAGCAAGTGAAGATCCTGCCAGAGCTGCTTTAAGGAATGGTTCATAATTGAATTAATATGATCTGAGAACTGTATTTAAAAAGTTATTTACCAAATGCCTGAAACCAGATTTCCCTCTGCTAGGAATTGGGCCAGTTATAGCACCTCCCACCCAGGATTGCCTGGAGGATGAAATGACTTAAAACATATTAATCATGTAGAATAGGATGTGGCACATACTAGGCATTTATGGTCATGTATGTATAAACTCAAACACTTCAGTAAAACCAATGTTACGTATAGACTACCATTATGTGTGAGCAGAAAAATCTTATAGATGGAAAATATATGGGTTCGTCCCACCTTAAATCATGCAACAAATAATCTACCAGTGCTAAAACTATCCTATTTCTCCCAGTACTATGTATTTGCCAACTGACAATTATTCGATTTGTTTTCTTTTAGTCCAATTACATAAATCCCAGTTATAAGCAAACTTTTCTGATCTAATCTTTCATTAATCACTCATGAAAGATTTAAATACAGGTGGAAAAGGTTGAGTATTGGAGGAGATAGAGCTTATTTTCTGCAGATACAAAGATCCCATATCAGATGCAGAAAAGCAGCTCTTCAAAATTTAAGTTTACAAAAGAATGCTCTGGTGACAGAAGAAACTGTGTTCCTTAAACATTTAGATACTATTTTCAGTTAAAGATTTAAAAACTACAAAATTTTAGTCATATAAAAAATAGATGAATCAGTAAATTTAACTCCTAATGCAGTGAAAGGTGCTCTAACTAGTCGGCTATTTCGAGACACCAGTGTGCATTTCAAAATCAATATGCAAGCTGCAGCAATACCTCTATCCAAAAAATCTATCAAAAATACCCCCAACACTGAATCTCTAGTAGATTAGGTATGGAAAGAATAATTTTCATTCTCTACTGACAGGGAGATGGGTAAAATGTCGGGACAGGGAAGCGGATAATCAGATTACTTTTTAAATCGTTTTTCTTTGAAAACACAGATTTTTAAAATTCCATTTTGGAGCCACGCGCTGAGATCATCTCAGGTGTAGAATAATCTGATTAAACACCCGCCCGTGAAACACTGAGATTTGGGGGAGCTCAGGTTTGCAGAGCAGAGCAAGCGCATCAGCACAGGAGAAGCCAGGCTGCGCTGCTGCTCAGAGCTGACCCGCCCCTGATGTCCCCGCCGCAGCAGAGGCCGCGCTGAGCACCCACAACCAGCGCCTCCCCGGCCCCGGATCCTCACCACGCCCGGCGGCAGAAGGACCCACACGGCTGCGGGGACCGCCCAGCTCCCGCCCACCCCCGCGCCCTGGGGCTGCCTCCCCGGGGAAGTGCCCCAGCCGCGCCCTAATCTGCCCTGTAGGCCCCCAACTTTCCCTGGTTGGTTAAAGGAGAATAAAGGACAGACGCCCTACTTGGGAGCCGGAGCCGGGATCTGGGAGGCGGCTTGGGAAAGGCTGGGTCTGCGTCTCCCCGGGTCGCTGCGGGTGGTGGGAAAGGGGGGTGACCTCTGCGAGTCTCCTCCGAAGGCAGGACCCCGCGCCCCCCACCACCGGCCTAAAGGAAGGCTGGCTGGAGGGAGAGGCGGGGGCTGGAAACCCGCCCAGAGCGGAGAGAGGCAGCTGCGCGCCAAACAGGCCTGGGGGCGCAGAGCCACGGAGGAGCCACCTGTGCGCCTGCGCCAGGAGGGGTGTACGCAAAGGGGCCGGGGGACAGAGACCACCAGGCCACCTGGCCTGGCCCGGGAGGGAGCCGTGGCTGCGCGCACCAAGCGCAGGCGGCCGCACTCACCGGCTGCTCCCGAGGACGCGCCCACGGCGCTGCCCAGCCCGTCCCAGCCCCGCGCCGCCGTCTTCGCCCTCCCTGGCTCGCCTGCTCCGAGGCCCGGGCTCGGGCTCCACTCGCCGCCGCTCTGGCCCGCCGGGGCGGGGTTTGGAGGAGCCTGACCGCGGCGGTCCCAGCGCGCAGCGTCCGGCACTGCCCGGCCCCTACCCTCCCTCTCCCTCTGCGCGGAACCGGCCCTGGCGCTCACCTCCTGCGCCTCCAGCTCCACGTCTCAGGGCGCCAAGGCCGATGACGGCCGTCGTCACAGTGGGGACGGGGGGAGGGGGGGTTCAGGACAGCGATCAGGATTAGGAGGCGAGCATGGGCAGAGGAGAAATCGCCAAGGTGCTGCCAACTTTGGGGTCCTCTGTGATGGGCACCTCCTCCTCAGTTATCTGCAAATAGTCAATCAGTCCCTTTCTTTAGGAGGCAGGCAAGGCTCGGAAGGAAAGGCATAGACATCTAGAGAAAAGGCCCTGAGGCGGGCAAGGCAGGCTGTGGGCCCAGGGTTTCCGGAGTCTCTGGTTTGGTGGTTGGGATACTAAAGGGTCCTTAGCAGTCTTGCAGGCTGACCTTTCATTTCATGGGGGATGAAACTGGGAGTCAAGACACCCTGCCCTTTGGAGTCACAGAGAAGCTTCCAATTCTGGCCTCAGGACTCTCTTTCCTACACTATCTGGAGAGCAGTGAACTGAGTCAGGCTTGTTGAGGATTGTTGGCAGGAATCCAGACAAAGAATGTGTGAAAAGAGACAAACCCATCACTGAAGGAAGCCGCTCTTACCCAGACCCTCTTACCTAGACCTTGTATACACGTGGAGCCTTGAGGCTGTTCAGCTGAGGTTCTCCACTCTCCTCACCCACCACCCTTTTCCTGCCTTCACCCCAGAGCAGAGAAGGTTCTGTCCTTCTTGAATTGAGGCGAATGTCCCTTGTATCTTGAAAGCTCACTACTTCTGACTTAAAGTAAAACTTTCGTCTTTAGAATTCTGGGCTCATTGTTGGTCCTCAAGACAAGCATTGGGAATTAAAAATTCTCTTCTTCCATCAAAGCCAGGCATTCCAGACTAAGGATTTCAAGACCCTCTTTTGGAAATCCTAGGTTGGGTTTTTTAATCTTTAGTTTTCATTTGGGAAGATTTCAATATAGCCATGTATCAGACAATAGTATAATGAACCTCCACGTGGCTGTCACTCAGCTTGAAAAATTATTAACTCATGGCCACTCACATTTCATCTATACACCCTTTCTTTCTGCCATTATTTCAAAGCAAATCTCAGACATATCATTGCATTGATGAATGCATTCAGAATGCAGGAAATTATCAATCACTACTGGGTTGTGTCCAAATGACTCAGGAGCTAATTTAAACAGGCTCTACCAGCCAAAGATGGGTCGATCTTTCACAACCTCTACAATCCTCTCCCACGTTTTACCAGGGCCCTTGGTCTGTGTGACCAACAGTATATGGCAGAAGGGATGATATGTACCTTCGAAAATTAGGTTAAAAAGCCTTCAGCTCATGTCTTAGGTGCTTGCGCACTCTCCCCTGGATTACTTGCTGTGTGGGAGGTTGTGGTGTCATGAGGACTCTCAGGCAGCCTGTGGAGAAGCCCCCTTGACAAGGATGTGAGCCCAGCCAACAACCAAATGGGTGCATTTGGAAGGGAATTCTTGACCCCTGTTGATCCTCAGGAAGACTGTAGCCCTTGCCAACCAGTTGACTGCAACCTCAGGAAAGCTCTTGTCCTGGGTCATCCAGCTAAGCCACTCTTGGATTCAGCAAACTTTGAGATAGTAACTTTAAAATAGTCATGCTGCTTTTCTTCATGCTGCTGTGTTTTGGAATAATTTGTTATGGAGCAATAAATAACATAGATAAAAAACTACAAGTTTTAATAAGCACACACAAATCTGGTGGTAGCACAGCTGCCCATTGAGGGAGGTGGTGTGGTTAAGTGGTTAACAACATGGACCTCGAGCCTAAATGCTTGGGTTCAGACACTGGCTGTGCCACATACTATCTGTACGGCTTTGGCAAGTAGTTTTTCTTGGCTTCTCTTTCCCAAGTTGCTCCTTTGTAAAATAAAGATAACAGTATTGATAGTGAGGTTGTTGGGTTGCATAAACAAGTTAGAAAATGAAAGTGCTTAGCACAGGGCCTGACGCTTTGTAAGAGTTCAATTAATATTTATTTTTCTCCTCACTTTCTTTTTTTATTAAATATTTTTATTAGAGAAGTTGTGGCTTACCAAACAATCATGCATAATGGGCAGAATTCCCATATATCACCCCTCCACCGACACCTTGCATCATAGTGTTCCTGGCATTTTAAAGCAGTTTTACTTATAGGAAACCCTGGAGATAAGTATTATTATCCCCATTTTAAAATGATATAACCAATGCTCTGAGATGTTAGGTAGCTTACAGAATGCCACACAGCTATAAAGGCAAAGCTGAAATTAGAACCCAAGTCTTTCAGATACAGAAGTCCAAGTTTTCCCATTATTCTAGGCTGCTTTAAACAAAATGCAAACTCCAAATTTAATTTTACCATGTTATTTTCCATCCAGTTTTTACTTTACCAGTTGTGTCAATAACAATTCAGTCAGGGAAAGAGACATTCACAAATTGGAAATAATGTGGTTAGTGTAAAAAGAAATAGAGCTTACTTGACCGTGGGGAGTTGAGAAGGGAAGGCTCGGGGGAGAAAATCAGAGGGTCAGAGAATAATCTCTAGCCATTGTACCTGGAACACTAGTGAAAGGGTCAGTCAGAGCTTGGAGAAGACTAAGAATCCTGGTGTGGCCTGCTGCCAACGTGGGATTGCAAAGAAGCTCCTAGAGGTGTTTGCTGGAGACACCACCTGCTGGAAGTGGCTGCCTCTGCAGGTCTGCATCCAGGTGCATGCAGACATCTCACATAGAACCAGGGCATGCCTGTCTCACTGGGAAATACTGGCTTGTAGGGGGAAGCCCAGACCCAGTAGCTGGACAAAGGGCACCCTTCATGACAGCTCCTCTCGATCTTGCTGGCCTCATCCTACCACAGCTTTATCACATTTTTCTTCAGCAGTGCAAATTGTACTGCATTGTGTGTGTGTGTGGGGGGGGTGAGAATCTGGTGAGATAAAGAATGAGACAGGGTCTAGGATAAAGCTTGCCACAAAATAGATGATCAGCTATCACTCTGGACCTAAGTTGCAAACAGCAAAACTTACCTCACTACTTGAAGCAGAATATATGTTTATAACACATTATTTGGTAACTCAGATAATTTCCTGGATGACCAGATAAGCTTGGGGGCATAAGGACAAAAGTAGTATCCAAACTCCCTCTTGGGTCTGTCCCAGCAGCAACCCTGCTGCAGCCACCACTAAGCACAGGCATCACAGCAGGCACTGGGAAACTTGTCCCCTTGGAAACTTGGCTCACACAGACCCCCTGTAGGCTCCTCCTAGAAAATCAGTTGGTCTCCTGCAAAACCAGATGAATCTGGTAACAGTCAATGCTCAAGGCAATTGACCTTGGCCAGTCTTGAGCCTTGGAACCCACACCTTGATGATAATAGAAGGGCTGGCACTTCCTCAGTCATGACGGATGATTGGGATGCAGGGGTTCAAGTCAGCAGCTTGCCACATCACACTTCTGCCACTGCAGCTTTGGTCCCAGCCCCTCATCAATCCTGGGGAAGTCCTGGTGTTTCCCCCAAACCATGAAAGTTGAGGCCAACGTGCTGCTATGTCATATTACTGTGGGACCCTGACCCCTGATGATCCCATGGAAAGGGCCAGTGCTACCCTAATCATGTTGCCTATAAGCTGTGTGGCCCAAGTTCAAGGTCTCTCTCCAGGAATCTGCTGTTTGGTCCTGATTGTTCTCTGTGCACTACCCTAGAAAGCAATGGAAAGTAGGAGCCTCACTGCCTGCTGTAGCTACTGCCTCTGTGAGGGCTCCTCACTGAGCACTGCCCAACAGCCCTGCTGAGTGGTTTGAGGGGCATTTTCCCTTTTTGCACAATGGCAAGTGTCTGGTTTCCTCTTCCAAGAAAATTACCCAAAGGTGGGATAGATGTCCTGCCATGGCCCCCTGGGTGGACTGGGAGAGAGTGGAAACTACAATGTGAACCATTATCCATGTGGTGCAGCTGTGCTCCAAAATGTATTCACCAAATGCATTGAATGTCCCATGATGATGAAAGCGGTTTTGATCTGGGAGATTTGGGGTGAGGGGGGTGGGGGATATGTGGGGATCTCATATTTTTTTAATGTAACATTAAAAAAAAAATGAAGAGAAAAAAAACAAAAAAAACAAAAAAACATGCTGGGTGGCCATAACACTTGACAGATACCTACTACATCCAATAAAGGTTAATTCCTAATTAATTTTCCCTCCCTCTTCCCTACTGATCTAATCTTGATGGACTCCATTGCCTTAAAAGAGTGGATTTTGGTTTCAAGTGGCCTAGGCAGGCTTGAGTTCCAGTTCTGCTACTACTAAACAGGTAATCCAGGGAAATGTATTATCTCTTATGACTCCCGGTTCTTCATTTGTGAAACAGGCACACTAGCTGTACTTATCTCAAAAGCTAGTTGTGATGAGTAAATGAAATAAAGTAGGCAAAAAAACCGGCCACCATGTCAAGCACATAAAACACCTAAAAAATGCAAACAGAACTTACAGGAAGACTTCAGAAATGGAGTTCTGTCCTGGTCTAGTTTCGGGGGGTCAGTCTGGTTACAGTTCTCTTACTAACACTCACCCTAAAAACCAGTCCAGGCTCAGCTGCTCTACTCTCTCCACAAGCCCTCAGCTGTGTCTAATGGAGCCTTCTCTCTTTCCCACATGTCTGCTTCTCTTTGTATTTACTTCCTGGGACTCCAGCATAAAAAAACTCCAGCTCTCTACTCTGCCATGTCATTTTCTCTGAGAGTCCCCACCAACCAAGGGGGCAGGGACTCAATGTCCAATAACATCCAAAACCTTAATCATAATTTAATCAAGTAAAGGTGAAACCTCTAAGGATAAGAAAATCTAATACGGCCAGAGGAACAGACCATTTTACAAACACAATCCAATACCTGTTTTTGGAATTCATAAACAATGCCAAACTGCTACAGGACTTTTGGCTCTACACTTTACTTATTTTAATGCCATTCATATTCATTCATCTGCTCAGTCAATAAATGTTTGTTTATCACCTATTCTGGGTGAGGCTGTGGCATACTGTGAGTGATACAGAGAACTCGGGGGAGCCAGATATGATGACACGTACTCAGGATTCACAGTGAAAGATGTAACAATAGAGGTATTTAGAAGATACAGCAATGGCACAGAACCAGAAAAGCTCCATTATTCCTGGGTAGAGGGGAAGAGGGAGGAAATGTTGTATACAGTAGGCAGTGTTGCAGTTGGAAGACACAGTAGGGCCTTTCAAGGCAGAAAAGTGAAGAAAGAGCATTCTAGACAGGAGGAAAAATTTTACACCTTAAACAGAGTAACCCTGACCTTCCATTAGTCAGAGGCCTGAGATGATGAAGAATCAGAAGTTTTTTAGTGGGGAAACTTTCAAAAACAAAAGCCTCACCACCACCAATGAAGCACAAATAGAGCTATTAAGTTCAGGGTCACAGGCCTGGCCTGGGGATAGGGGGGTTTCTATATTTAGTGAAATTCACTCCAGAAGATTTTCCGCTATTGAGACACTTTCCTAAGTGTCTGGAATTATCACACCCTACTGTTAAAGCTATAATCTTAATGAACATTATACTTCCTGGGTCTCTAGAAAGGGCAAGATTTCTACAGCAGAAAGGCCGGAGAGTGTGGTAAGGTAATAACTCTATTACAATTAAATCAGAAGGGAAGGCGGAGCAAAAATGGGTGACATGAACTAACAAGATGAGATAGAGTGTTGGTGTGGTAGTAGTGTAGGTGTGGTTTTTTACTTAATAATAGTATACCAAAGGTTAGTTCCTGCTTTAGATAATTGTACTGTAGTTATATAAGATGCTAACTTTAGGGGAAACTGAGTGTGGGTTATATAGGAAGTTTCTGTAAATATTTTTTTGGGATAAGCTATTTTATAATTTTACTTGATAGCTGTTAGTTTTCATCTATGCTTTCTGTAGGTTTTTTAAAAATATATTTTTATTAGGGAACTTGTGAACTTATAAAACTATTGTGCTTCTGGGTGGAATTCCTATACCACACCCTTCCGCCAACATACTACATTGTTGTGGAACGTTGTTATACATTATGAGATAGTATCAGACTATT
This sequence comes from Dasypus novemcinctus, assembly GCF_030445035.2. NCBI lineage: Eukaryota > Metazoa > Chordata > Mammalia > Cingulata > Dasypodidae > Dasypus > Dasypus novemcinctus. The sequence goes on along the minus strand of NC_080694.1, from coordinate 7,079,390 downwards.
GCCACTAACTATAGTCTATAGCATACATTTGGTATATTTTTCCCATAACTCCCTATCATTAACAAAGTACTTCTTTGGCATTGATGCAAGAATTTTACAGTACTGCTGGCAACTATACTCCACAGGTTACATGAATTGCATTTTTCCCGGGCTTCTCCACATTCTTACATCCTTGCAATAGTGCTATGCATTTATTCTAGTTCATAGAAAGATATTCTTGTATTTGTACCATGTAAATGTGGTTACAATTCTTATCCACCTCTGGGTTCACTATTAATCAGTCCCTAGATTATTTTCTAGCTTCCTTTCAATTGACATTTACACCCCTAGACTACCCTTTTCAACCTTAATCCCATTTATACACAAACTGCATTAGTTCTAGTCACTATAATGTATTACCATCAACTCTATCCATTTCCACACATTGGCAGTCAAATTAATTAAAACTCCTACATGCATTAAGCATCAGTACCATTTCTCAGCCCTCCTCTTATCACTTAATAACCTATACTCTATGTTTTAACTCCGTGCATTTTTCTTTGTATTTAGTTCATATTAGTGAGACCATGCAATATTAATCCTTTGGCATCTGGCTTATTTCACTTAGCATATTGTCTTCAAGATTCATCCATGCCATCATATGCATCCTAATTTAGTTTCTTATTACAGCATAGGTATTTCATTGTATGTATATACGATTTTTGTTTATCCATTCATCAGTTGATGGACATTTGGGTTGTTTCCATATTTTGGCAATTCTAAATAATGCCTCAATGTACATTGGTGTGCAAATGTCTATTTATGTCAGTTTTCAGTTCCTCTGGATATATTCCTAGTGGAGGAATTGCTGGATCATATGGAATTTCTATATTTCTATATGACATTTCTGAGGAAATGTCAAATTGTCTTGCACAGAAGCTGCATCATTTTACATTCCCACTAACAGTGCAGGAGGGTTCCTATTTCTCTACATACTCTCCAGCACTCATTGTTTACTGTTTTTTTTTTTAAAGAATTTAATGGCCATTCTACTGTAGTGTGATATACCTCATTCATTGTCATTTTGATTTGCATTTCCATAACAGCTATTGACATTGAACATATTTTCTTGTGCTTTTTGGCCATTTGTATTTCCTCTTTGGAGAAATGTCTATTGAAATCTTTTGCCCAGTTTTTAACCGTATTGCTTGCTCTTTTATTGTTATGATCTCTTTATGTAGACTAGAAGTCAAACCCTTTTTGGATACGTGGTTTCCAAATATTTTCTCCCATTGAGTAGGTTGCCTTTTCACCTTCTTGAAGAAGTCCTTTGAATCACAAAAGTTTTTCAGTTTGAGGAAGTCCCATTTATCCATGTTTTCTTTCATTACTCATGATTTAGGTGTAAGGTTTAAGAATGTACCACCACTAAAATAACAATGTCTATAGTGGAATAATACTAAGTCTGCTGTAGTCCATTGTTCATCCCCCAATCTTGAGTATTTGGGGATGGTGATGCCCACTCTTCCTCTAGTTGAGAGGGGGCTTAGATACCATGGGGTAGATTGATGGAACTCTCTTGCATACAGTTGCTGACTCTCTCTGTTCCTTGGGATGGGCCTTGTCTATCATCCTCAACTTGTTATTTGTTCTGGGTGAGTCCAATACACTGGCTAGAAGATGTTGTGTTTTTGCTGAGATTCAGAGCCCACCTGAACATGGACAGACCAAAGATTTAAGTCTCTTGGACATATGCCTTTCAAGTATAGGTTCAAATAGAAGGGGCAGAAGAGCCATGTGTAGGGAGACCACAAATGAATCCAATTCTGTCACACTGAGGAACTATGGCAATGGAAGAGCTTGTGTCATTGATGTGAAGGCAGTGGCCACTGGAAGTTTTGAGGGGAGGGAGAGGGAAAAATAGGTGTAATATGGGGGCATTTTCTAGACATTGGAATTGTCCTGCATGACATTGAAAGGATAGATACACAGGCCATTATATATTTTGCCATAACTTACAAAATTACATGGGACGGGGTTTAAAATATGTAAACTATTTCATGGTTAATGACAGTGCTTCAATATGCATTCATCAATTACAACAAATGTACCACACTAATGAAGGATGTTGAAATGTGAGAGAGGGAGGAAGTAAGACATATGGGAATCTCTTATGTTTTTTATGTAACATTTATGAAACCTAAATATTCTTTAAAATAAATAGACAAACAAATTAATTAAATTTTAAAAAGAAATGTACACCTACCACCAGGTCTTGAAGATGTGTTTCCTACATTTTCTCCTGGAAACTTTATGGTTCTAAATTTTGTATATAGGGCTTTGATCTATTTTGAGTTAATTTTTGTATAAGGTGTGAGATAGGGGTCCTCTTTCTTTTGGATAGGGATATCTAGTTCTCCCAGCACCATTTGTTGAATAGGCTATTCTTCCCCAGCAGGGTTTTGACAGCTTTGTAAAAAACCACTTGCTCATACATGTCAGGGTTTGTTTCTGAATGATTAATTTAGTTCTGTTACTCTATGTATCTATCTTTATGCCAGCACCATGCTATTTTTAGCAAAGTAGCTAGGTAATATGATTTAAAATCTGGAATGAGAGTCCTCCAACTTTGCTTTTCCTTCTTTTTTATATTTCTCACCCCCCTTGTTTTTGTGCTTTCTGTCTGCTTTCTGTGTCCATTCACTGTGTGTTCTTCTGTGTCTCCTTGTCTTCTCTTTAGGTGGCTGTGAGAACTGATCCTGGGACCTTCCAGATCAGGAGAGAGGCACTCAATCTCTTGTACAACCTCAGCTCCCTGGTCTGCTGCATCTCTTATTGTCTCTTCTGTATGTCTTTTTTTGTTGTGTCTTCTTGCTCTGCCAGCTCTCCACCAGGCCAGCTGGCCATGCTGTCCAGCTTACCTTCACCAGGAGACCCTAGAAATCGAACCCTGAACCTCCCATATGGTAAATGGGAGCCCAATCATTTGAGTCACATCTGCTTCCCATCTCTCTTCCTTTTAAGATGTTTCTATTTGGGAACCATTACCCTTCCAAATAAATTTGATAATTTTGTTTTCCATTTCTTTAAAAAAATGCTCATGGAATTTTTATCAGAATTGCATTGAATCTGTTTATCAATTTGGGTAGAATTGACATCTTAACAATTTCTTTAGCAATGCATGGTATTTTTCTGAATACAAATGCTTTACATCCTTGGTAAAGTTTATTCCTAAATTTAATTCTTTAAGTCACTATTGTAAGTGGAATTTTTTTCTGACTTCCTCCTCAGGTTGCACATTACTAGTGTATAGAAACAGCTCTGATTTTTGCATTTTAATCTAGTATCCTGCCAATCTGCTGAAATAGTTTATTAGCTCTAGCAGCTTTGTTGTAGATTTTGGGGACTTTCTAGGTATAGGATCATATCATCTGTGAATAGCAAAATTTTACTTCTTCCTTTCCATTTTGGATTCCTTTTATTTCTGTTTCTTGCCTGACTGTTCCATCTAGAATGTCTAGCACTGTATTGAACAACAATGGTGAGAGTGGTCATCCTTGTATTGTCCTGATCTCAAAAGGAAAGCTTTCAGTCTTTCACCATTGAGTACATTAGCAGTTAGTATATGTTAACAAAGTATCCTTCAATTTGTTATGTTAACAAAGTATCCTTCAATTCCTATCTTTTGTAGTATTTTTATCAAGAAAGGATGCTGTATTTTGTCAAATGCTTTTTCTGTGTCAATCAATAGAATTATGTGATTTTTCTTCTTTGATTTATTAATATGGTGTATATGCTGATTCATTTTCTTGTGTTGAGCCAGCCTTTCATGCCTGGTATAAAACCCACTTGATTATAAATAATTCTTTTAATGTGTTGTTTCATTTGATTAGCAACTAAGTTTTTGAGGATTTTCACATACGTATTCATTAGGGAAATTGGTCTGTAATTTTCTTTTTTCATAATACATTTATCTGGCTTTGGTAGTAGGTTCATATTGCCGTCACAAATGTGTTTGGTAGCTTTCCTTCTTGTTCAGTTTTTTGGAAGAGTTTAAGACTGGGGTTAAATCTTCTTTGAATGCTTAATAGAACTCACCTGTGAAACCATCTGGTCCTGGGCTATCCATTTTGGGGAGTTGTTTGATGAGTGTTTCAATCTCTTTACTTGTGATTGTTTTGTTGAGATCTTCTATTCTTTCTACTGTCAGTGTAGCTTATTCATACATTCCTAGGAAATTTTCCATTTCACCTACATTGTCTGGTTTGTTGGCATAGAGTTGTTCATAGTATCCTCTGATGATCCCCTTTTTTTTAAGTTACATTTTTTCTAAGATTTCTTTCTTCCCTCCTTCCCCATTTTCTGCTCTCTGTGTCCATTCATGGTGTGTTCTTCTGTGTCTGCTTTTATTCTCATTAGGCAGCTCTGGGAACCCATCCTGGGACCTTCCAGAGTGGGAGAGAAGTGATCACTCTCTTGTGCCACATCAGCTCCCTAGTTCATTGCATCTCATATTGTCTCTTCTCTGTGTCTCTCTTTTTTTCTCTGTTGCATTATCTTGCTGCGTCAGCTCTCTGTGTGGGTGTCACCACTCCTGGGCAGGCTACACTCCTGTGTGGGGTGGCACCTCTTGCACGGAGGGCACCCCTTGTGTGGGGGACTCTCCTTGTGCGGGGGGGCACTCCTGTGTGGGGCAGCAGTCATTGCACGGGGCAGCACTCCACGTAGGCCAACTCGCCATGCAGGTCAGGAAGCCCTGGGTATTGAACCCTGGACCTACTATATGTTAGATGGGAACCCAATTACTTGAGCCACATCCATTTCCCTATGCTCTTCTTTTATTTTTCTGGATTCAATAGGAATGTCTCCATTTTCATTTTTTTATTTTATTATTTGCATCTTCTCTCTTTTTTCTTTGTCAGTCTAGCTAAATATTTGATGATTCTGTTAATCTTTGCAAAGAACCAAATTATGGTTGGTTAATTCTCTGTTGTTTGTTGTTGTTGTTGTCCTTAATTTCATTTATTTCTTCTCTAATATTTGCTATTTCATTTCTTCTGCTTCCTTTAGAAATAGTTTGCTGTTCTTTTACTAGTTACTCAAGCTAATAGAACTGCACAACTACCGCTGTGTAGTTTGGTCACCGATTTTTAGCTCTTTCTTCTTTTTTAATGTAAAAGCATTGAAACCTATAAATTTCTTTTCAGCACTGCCTTCATAGCATGTAGCAGTTTGATATAATTGATGACTTCCAAAAAGAAATGTTGGATTATGTTTGTAATCTGATCTGTACCTGGGCATGATTAAATTGTGATTAGGGCGTAGAGTCCCCACCCAGTCTCCACCCTTGGTGGGTGGGGACTCACAGTTAAAGGTCTGGCAAAGGACAGAGTTGGAGCTTTTGATGTGGGGTTTTTAATGTTGGAGTTTTGATTTTGGATTTTGATGCTGAGGACTTAAGCTGGAGCCCTGGGAAGTCAACACGTAGAGTTTCCTGGGAGCCAGTCCCAGGAAGGAAGGAACCTTGATGCCAGAGTAAAGCAAGCCTCAGAAACATAGGAACTCAGGAAGCCTGAACCCTCGCAGACGTCAGCAGCCATCTTGCTCCATATAGACTTTGGTGAGGGAAGTAACTTATGCTTTATGGCCTGGAATCTGTAAGCTTCTACTCCAAATAAATTCCCTTTATAAAAACCAACCATTTTCTGGTATTTTTATCAGCACCCATTTGACTGACTAATACACAGCATCCCACAGGTTTTGATATTTTGTGTTCTTGACTTCATTCATCTCTAGATATTTATTGATATACCTATAATTTTTCTATGACCCACTGACTATTTCAAAGTGTATTTTTTAATCTCAATATATTTGAGAAGTTTCCCTTTTTCTGCCTCTTGCTGATTTCCAACTTTATTCCATTATGATCAGAGTAAGTGCTTTCTTTAAATTCAGTCTAGTTGCATTGGTTGAGATCTTCCTTGTGACCCAACTTATGGGCTATCCTGGAGAAAAATCCATAAGCACTTGAGAAGAACATATATACTGCTATTTCGAGGTACAATGTTCTGTATATGTCCACTAGATTTAGTCCATTTATGATATTATTCAATCTTTCTTTGATCCTCTGCCCAGATGTTCTATTCAATGCTGAGAGTGGTATATTGAAGTCTCCAACTCTTATTGTAGAGACATGTATTTTCCCTTCAGTTTTGCCAGTGTTTGCCTCATTGGATTTGGGGCAACCTGGTTAGGTACATATTGTGTTTGTTATTTCTTCCAGGTGAGTTGCCTGATTTGTTAATATACAATGCTCTTCCTTGTCTCTAATTTTAAAAAATTGTTTTTAAAGTCTATTTCATTTGATATACGTTTAGCTGCTCCACCTTTTTTTCAGTTAGTGCCTGCATGGAATATCATTTTCTAGCCTTTCACTTTAATCTATTGGTATCCTTGGGTCTAAGGTGAGTCTCTTGTAGACAGCATATAGATAGCTTGTATTTTCTTATCCATTCCACTGGTCTGTGTCTTTTAATTGGGGAGTTTAATCCATTAACATTCAATATTATTACTGTAAAGGCAGTACTTACCTCACCCTTTTTGACCTTTGAGTTTCATATGTCATATTTTATTTTCACCATTATTTTTTTTACACTTTTAGTTACTTTTACTAATATATTCTTCATTTCTAGACTCTCTTCCAAGCCTTTCTCTTATGTCTCTTATTTTCAGGTTGTAGCACACCCTTTAGTATTTTCCGCAGAGCTGCTCTCTTGGTTACAAACTCTCTCACTTTCTGTTTATCTGTGAATTTTCTAAATTTGCCCTCATTTTTGAAAGACAGTCATGCCAGATATAACATTCATGGGTGGCAGTTTTTCTCTCACTGTATCTTAAATATATGAAACCACTTTCTTGCCCCCATGTTTCTGATGAGAAATAAGAGCTTAATCTTATGGGGTATCCCTTGTATGTGACACATTGCTTTTTTCTTTTGCTCTCAAAATTCCCTTTGTGTTTGGCATTTGACATTCTAATCAGTATTTGTCTCAGATTTTTTAGGATACTTCTTAGACACAGATATCTATATTGTTTGTAGGGTTGGGCTATTTTCTACCATTATTTCTTCAAATATTCCTTTTCCACTTTTTTCCTTCTCTTCTCCTTCTAAGGCATCCATGACACATGTCTGCATGTCTCTTGTTGTCCTTTATTCCCTAACACCTGTTCATTTTTTTCCATTCTTTTCTTTATCTGTTCTTTTGTATGTTCACTTTCAAATGCCATGTCTTCAAGCTTACTGATCCTTTCTTTTGTCTCTTCTAATCTGTTGTTATAAGTCTCCAGTATATATTTTATTTCATTTATTGTGCCTTTCCTTACCATAAGATCTGTTATTTTCCTACCTGTGCTTTCAAGTTCTATTTTTTGTTCACACTCAGTGTTTTCTTAATATCCTTACCTCTTTAAACATCTCACTGAATTCATTAAGGAAATTTGTTTGAACATCTGTTATGAGAAATAAAGGCATCTTGTTTCCAGATAAGTAAGTCACTTCCTGGACTGGCCAGTCAGGCTGTCCCCTATAATTATCGATGCGGATCATAATCATGGCTGGGTAAAGTACACCTTCAGGCGGAACAAGAACATTTAGGACAGAACGACCTGAGTAACAGGATTTATGAGTGTATTTACTGATTTTTATAATAATATTTCCAGTAAAGTTTGTTGGTGTTCATCAATCATTAGTTAATAGAGAATGAGGTAAGGGTAATAGGTAACTTGATTTACTGATGAATGTAACGTATGTTAGGGGTATAAATACTAGCCCCTCGACTCAATAAAGTTGTCTGATGAGCTTGAGAAATCAATGCCGTCAGATCCCCTGAACCCAATCTTTCTTTGTCTTTCATTCCGATACCCTCGGGTCTTTGACTCTGACAATCTGTGATTAGTTGTCTCGACTACTTTGTGTTATCTGGAGGCTTATCATGTTCCTTTGACTGGGCCATATCTTCCTGTTTCTTGGCATGGATTGTAACTTTTTGTTGCTGTCTTGGCATCTGGCTAACTAGATGTATTTATTTTGGGTGCAGTATCTCTCTTTAGTTTAGGGATTTTGCTGGCTTTGTAGTAGGAACCAAGGATGCTGTAAGCTGTGGATGCTGTAAGCTGTGGATGCTGAAGCTGCCCATTATGTCCTAGGAAGTAAAGGACCTACTCCCACCTTTCTTCTCAACCAGGGATATGGACAGAGCAGTAGTCATGTGTAGTGATCCAGGCAGTGCAGCATAAGACTGTCTGCAGTTGCCTGGAAAGACTAATAAAGTTTCATTCCCCTTCATCCTCTTCCTGAAGTGAGGGTGGAGGTGGAGGTGTGGGAAGAAACTAGGTTGTACCAGCTAAAACAGGTCACAGTTGCCCAGGTAGACTGACATAGCACCTACAGCCCTCCTCCCTTTCCAGGGGTGGGGATGGACCCTCCAGAGGGCCCAACAATCTAATCCATGTGGGTCAAAGTGCGTGCAGTCACCCTGATAGGCTGAGGGTATAATGTCCCTTCTGCCTTTTAAGGGGTTGTAGATGGAACCAAAGGTGCCCAATAAAGGAATCCATGTTTGCCACAAGCACTTGCAGTTGCCCACAAAGGTTGAGGAAACAAAGCTCCCTTCCTACCCTATTTGGGGGATGGAGCTACAGGTCCTCCAAAGTCCAGTCTTTGCAGGCCAAATGTGCCTGCAGTTGCCCAGAGAGGCTGAGGAAACACCAGCCCCTTCCTATCTTATTGGGAGGGAAGAGGGTGGAGCCCCCAGTGCTAAACAATGTCCATGTGGGCCAAAAGTATCTGCAGTTACTCAAAGAGACTGAGGAACCACCAGCCCCCTCTTATCCTTTGAGGGACAGGATGGAATCAAAGTCACTCAACATACCAGTCTGTGCAGGCTGAAAGCACCTGCAGTTGCCCAGAGAGGCTGAGGAAATACAGCTCCTCTCCTATCCTATTGGGAGTAGGGCTGGAGCCCCAGATGTCTGACTATCTAGTCTGTGCCAGCCAAAAGCCCCTGCAGTTGCCCACAGAGGCTGGTGTAGATGCCCCCAACATCCTCCCTACCAGAGTTGCAGGCCTAGTCTAGGGTTGCAGTCTGATCTGGAGGAAAAGAAGCCAGTTCCTACTGTCACAGTAATTTTTAATCAGTCCTGTTTCCCCTCAAGCTGGGGGCAAAGTTAAAATGGTGGCTAAAGTCCTCTTTCCAATTTGTACAGCTTCAAGCTTTAGCTGTTCTTAGGGTTATACCTCAGCCAACTGATTTTTCTAATCAGTAGCTGAAGTCATTTCTAAACCATCTCTTCCTCCCTGATTTTAAGAAATGGAGCTTCCAACTCAAGCCACAGAATAGTTCCATGAGTGAAGGATGGTCACTGGCCTCCACTGTTTGGAGTGTTCTACTCACAAATATTCACTGCAGATGGGCAGTCTCCTCCTTCCATTCTTTCAAGGATGTTGCAAGATATTCTTCTGGTCTCCTGGTTCCCCCAACAGGTGCATTAGGTAGCCATGGATGCTTAATAATGGCCCTGTAGGATGAGCTGACTCTTGGAGCTCCTTACTCTGTAGCCATCTTAGATATAAAGTTTTTGATATAGGAAGCAAAGTTCTGTAATTTTATTTCCTCCCTAAATCACCTTCCCTTGCAGCCTTCCAAATCCATGGCTGTACAGTGAGGCTCATGGTCCAAGTTGCCTAAGAAAAAGGGTCATTGAGTCTTAAGATCTGTAGCAAGTCTTGAAAATCAGTCTTTTTTTAATTAAAAGAGTTTCTTAACTTCTGTGGAACTCAATTATGTTCAAAGAAGCATAACTCAGGACATGACAGAAAGGAAACGGGAAGTCCTACTCTTCTGGTTCAGGGGGCTGCAGCAGTAAGTGAGACAGAGGTAGAACCAGCAGGGAGACACATTATGATTCTGTTTCCACCTTCCTGAGGCTGCACTCTGAATTGGGGGAAAGAGAGCTTACAAATATATAAATAGATAGAATAAAATTGTGGTGATTAGAGGTGGATGGCTTCCCACATTTAGTTGAAAAAGTCCCACATGTGACCTGCCAATATGGCACAAGAAGATGGCACGAAAGTGGTGAACAGAAGTTTGGTAGGTGAGTGTGAGGCTACACTCTGCTCCCCATGCTTTATATAGTGTACAAGGATCCCAGATACATCCTAGTGCATAGATGCAGTTACATTGAGAGGATCAGAAGGTCAGACCTCAGTTACACTGAGAGGATCAGAAAAGGCTTTGTAACCAAGAGAAGATGCCTGTGACCCTCAGTGTTAGTAATAAGGGCCAGCAAGTGGCCCAAAATATCTAATGGATAAGTCATATTTCAGACATTCCAGTCTAGAAGTGGAACACACCAAGCATGTTGTACAGAGAACAGCAGGAATCTGGTCTTGCTGCTGTGCAGTGTGTCCTAGGACTAGCAGCGTCAGCATCACCTGGAACTTCGCTAGATATGCAGGATCTTTGGTACAACCTGACCCAATGAATCAGAATCTGCATTTACACAACATCCACAGGCAATCACATCACATGTAATTTTAGAAGCACTGATCTAGACAACACTGTGCGGACCCATGGGCTCTGCCTCTCCCCTACCACCACCTAGAGACTGCATATCACAGCCACAGTCCAGGTGTCCTCTTAAAGGAAAGCAAAAGAAAGGGGGGAAAATGTGAAAGATGAACAGTATCCAAAAGTCACCTAAAGAGGCCATTAAGGGAAGCAGACTTGGCCCAGTGTATAGGGCATCTACCTACTGCATGGGAGGTCTGCAGTTCAAACCCCAGGCCTCCTTGACCCGTGTGGAACTGGCCCACATGCAGCGCTGATGCACGCAAGGAATGCCCTGCCACGCAGGGGTGTCCCCTGCGTAGGGGAGCCGCACATGCAAGGAGTGTGCCCCGTAAGGAGAGCCGCCCAGCGCTAAAGAAAATACAGCCTGCCCAAGAATGGTGCTGCACACACGGAGAGCTGACACAACAAGATGACACAATGTGCTGCTGATAAAGATAGAAGCGTTCACAGAAGAACACATAGGAATGGACACAGAGAGCAGAAATAAATAATAAATAAATAAATAAATAAGAGGTCATTAGAATTCTTGAATTAGACTGTGTTTACTGGATAGACCAAAACTGTCCCCAAAGTTTAAATTACAGGTGGAAAATACTGAAACTGCATTTTCTTTGCCCATTTGAACACAGTAGGGTTAAATTATAAGGCCTGCAATAGAATGATCAGTGCATTTGGGGGGGCAGTGGGGCTTTTCCTGTTTCTGTTTTTCCTTGGTCATGATTCTTTCTCAGTCAAGCAAGATGAATATTGCATACATTGTGTGGTTTCTTTTTGCCACTTCATATCACTCACCTCTTTTTTTAATAGCAATCCTGGTGTTCTGTGCATCTTGATGCATGAATTCACAGGTTTATGACATGAAGTATTGCTGCAGGAATGAGAGACTCACAAACCAAAACTCATCTGCAGGGAGGGCCCTGTGTGCTTTATTTCTCTTGCATATATATTATGCATTTTTGAATTCATGGCTGTGGTTAAGGTTAAATTTCTCAAGGAGGTCTTGTCTTGGAAAAGAAAGCTTGTCTCTAGACTCACAGAAAGGCAGAAAGGCAAGAAGAAGTGTCTTTAAACATCAAGTGAAAAGCGATAGCTTGTACAGAGATGAGCAAGAACAGAGCTATTTTTGCTCTGAAGCAAGAACAGATGAGCTTTTACAAATCATTTAACCATGCCCTTGCTGAGGTGGTGGAACTAATCCCCACAAAATATTTTTGTAAATCTGGTTAGCAGGAAATCAAGCTAAAAGACAAGTGGCTTTTGTGTGTTTGTTTGCCTGGGATTTAGGCAAGTCTGGGCATGTCTGCAGTGTTGGTGGATGGTGGCAGGTTCTACTTACCTGAGGGACTAAGCCCCTCTTGGGAAAAAACTCATCCTAAGTGCTCACAGGAACAGACACTGATTTAGATGCTGAGGATACTGTGGGAATAAAACAGATTCAGTCTCTGTGCTGGAATGTAGCTTCTAGGCTCTCCACCCCTGTCTAGCTCCCATCCAATCTCATTGTAGAGTAATCTGCACTTTCCTTCTCCTTTTGCTCACTTGTCATTCAGTCTACACCCCACTGCAATCTGGCACCTGCCCTACCTCTTTCTTGAAACAGCTCTTGCTGCCTTCAATACTCACTGACTCCTGTGGACACTGTCCAGCCCTTACCCTCGTCTCCATTTGACACTCGTTAATCACTTCTTGACACCTTCATCTCATTTGTAGTTTTAATACCACCACCATCTTCTGATCCTTCACCTACGTCCCTGACTATTCCTTTTCTGTCTCTTTTTAGGACTCCTTTTCTTCTGCCTGCCTCTTCTCACCCTATACATGGCCCCTTTGTAAACTCATCACAACTCTCAATGTTTCAGCTATGCTTTATATCCTGATATCTCTGAAGTCTAATTCACCATCCTGCACCTCTTTCCCACAAGTTTCAGACATATTATATACATGCACACACAGACACATCTCACCTGTGAAAAATCCCTTTCTGCTCTTCCTCCAATAATGTCTTCTGAAGTTAGTACCATTGTGGCAGTTTGAGATTATTTATGAATCCCCCCAAAAAGAGAAACTGTAAACTGGTCTGTTCCTCTGGGTATGACACCCTTTGATTTTATTGAATTCAAAGGTTTTAAGTTTACTTCATTAAAACAACTTAGGGCTTTTGATTTGACTCTGGTGGGGCCCCCAGCACTTTGTGGGTCCATGTAAATGGACGCTCACTCAGACACACAGGAAGAGAGAGAGCTCCAAAGACATGGAAAGAGACAACCTGTTTTTTTCATTCCTACTATGTGACAGAAAGAAGGTTTAAATGTCTAAAGCCCTAGAGAGAGATCAGTTATTTGCTTGATACTTTGCAGCTGAAAAGAACAGAGCAGCTAAGCAGCTAAGGTGGCTGCTGATGGTAGGAAGAGGGAAGAAGAGATGTGATATGGGGGAATTCAGAACTTGGAGCTGTCGTGGGTGGTACTGCAGGGACAGGAGCTGGACATTGTATGTCCTGCCATGACCCGCTGGGTGGACTAGGGAAAGTGTAAACTACAATGTAAACCATTATCCATGTGGTGCAGCAGTGCTCTGGGGTGTATTCATCAAATTCAGTGAACGTCCTACAATGATGGGAGAGGTTGTTGATGTGGGAGGAGTGGGGCGAGGGGAGTGTGAGGTATATGGGGACCTCATATATTTTAATGTAACATTTAAAAATAAATAGAGAGGAAAAAAAGAAGACCCAGAAAGAAATGAGCCCTATGCCTACCTACACTGAGATCAGAAGAAGCTGGGACTACAGAGCCTTAAGAGGAAGGAGAGACCAGCAAAAATCACCTGCCATCTGGCTTCAACATGTGGTAACTGACTTTCATGAGAAACAACCTTGAGTTGGACTCTTTGGGGCCTTGTAACTGTAAGCGTTTACCCCAAGTAAACACCCTCTGTAAAAGCCAATGGGTTTCTGGTACTTTGCCATCTGCACCCTTTTGGCAGACTAATACAGCCATCTCATTATCCAAACCAGAAACCTAGAGATTCATCTCAGTTTCCTCTTGCTCCTTCACCCCACAAATTACCAAATTCAGATGATTTTATCTAAATATTTTTCAAACATTTCCTCTCCTCTGCACCTTGGTATCATGTTTCTAGACTGGCCCTGCTCACCTCTTGCTCATCAGGGATCCTTGTCACTGCTATTCCTGCCTCTGGCTTCAGTTCCATTTAAGCTGCCTTCCTGAAGGGGCTCAGAGAGCACTCCTGGGCTTATAAGCCTCCCAGACTCTCCGTCTCTAAGAGAAGAAAGTCCACGTAGGTCACTGCCTGTGTCTCTGGCCTCACCTCCTGTGAGCTTTGACTCCCTTTCTGCTTGCATGTCTCCACACACAGCAGTCACTGTATGTACATGTGCTTGATCTCATAATAACTACGTGGAAAACCCTTTCTTGGCTCTTCATCCCAGGGACACCTGGCTCTATCTACCTGCAGATGTTCCTAGCTCCATTCTTTCAGGATCAGCTTGCTGTAACCTACTGTCAAAAGCCTTCCCTTATAGCCCTCCTCATGGAGGGGAGAATGAGTGACTGTCCTCTGTGCTCCATAGTGGGCTGTGTGTCTAACCATCACTATGCTTGTATATCACTTTAAAACTGTCTCTTCTGCCTTTCCCACTGGGCTATGAACTCCTTTTGGAAAGTGCTTGCTACAGGACAGATTCGCCATAAGTGTTTGTGGAATGAGGCACCCGTCCAAGATTTTCAATGACCTGAGATTCCCAGGGCTATTGATATGAAAGCCAGACCTAACTGTGATTTTATCCCAAAGTGCCCTCAGAAAGCCAGCTTCTCCTCCTGGAGATGAGATGTTAATGGCACTGCCTTAGGCTTCCACTCAGGCCCCATTAAACATATCCTATGGTGAGAAATCCACTTGACCCAAGACTGCGATGCAGGGTCATTGTCACTTATTTTTAATACCAGTCTAGATCTTACAACAGCACACTGGCTTCTATTCCCACGTTAGACTGAAATAAGACATTTCAGGGTGAACTTAAGGGTTAAGCAAACAGATATGGATAAATTTGAAATGAGACCATGATAGATCTATGTAACATCTCACTGAGCATTTCAGGGTTTGAGACCTAAAGTTTTATTTGGCCAATTTACCTGACTAATTTTATGCAAATATGGGTTTACATTGTAAGCATCCTTTAAATGCTACCACATAGCTTCGCTATGACCACAGAGTGAGGATTCTTGATGAAAGGGTATCACAAAAGTTTTCAAATCCCTGAGCAGGGGCTGAGGACAGCAGGTAGATGTTGGGCAAATTTTCTGCTGAATCACATGTTCTTACATGAGCATTTACACAGATGTTAGGGTGGGAAATCTCATTTCAGAGATGCAGACACTGAGGCTAGTACATGTTTAAGTCAGTGTTCTCAGAAGTCAGCACAAAGAATGTGCTGGACAGCATTTAAATCTCCTGGAAAAATGAATGCAAGTATAAATTTCCTGTTCTTACCCCATCATCAGGGATTTGAATTTGGTAAGGGTTGTACATCTTCAGTTTCAGTATTTGCAAAGTTTTCCTGTCACAATCAAACATAGAATGTGGGTTCTCTGGTGGTGTACATCATTCTATTAACTTGTGTCCCTCTGGAATTCTTCTTTTACCTAATTAATAACCCTCCCATCTGAACTACATCCAGCCCTCATTTTTCAATTTTGTCCCAAAATAATGTCATGAAATATATTATCAAGTGCCTAGCTGACATCCATAAACACTATATCTAACTTTTCACTTAACTTGCAAGCTTTTGGAACTATCAAGTGTTTTTTTTTTAAAAATAAGACGAATCTCTTCTCTATCTCTTAAAATTCCCTCCTTCCTTAAAATCTGTGGCTCTTCTCTTCTGTTTTTTTTTTTTTTTTTTTCATATCTCTCTGACAATTCCTTCTCTAATTCATTGGCTGTTTCCCTCTCAGTTTCCTGAAGGCCAGTTTCCATCACTTCTAAATATTCTCACAATTCTGCTTTCCCCAGGTTGTCTCATCTAATCCTAATTTCCACCACCACATATCTGCTAATGACACCAAGATCTGTTGCCCCTCTATTCAAAATGCAGGTCTCGTATTCTCAGCTACACCTGGATGTTTGCTCAAAGCCTTATGTCAGAAATGCTGGTTACATTTTCTCTGCCAACACTCCCTTCTTAGAAGAATGTATCTGCACAAAAGAACACTGTGTGATCTCATTCCCCAGGCCAGAGCTGAGTTGACCCAAGTGACCACCTGATCCAGCTAGGTCAATTGGATCCCCTTGCTTGGGAATCCCCTATCAGCCGGTTATGCAATTTTATGGTGATATTGATGCAGAGTTTGGGACCTGATGATGTAGTACAGGAAGCCAGGCTATAGGGAGAACCTGGAGAATGGGGAATACATGCATAGAGAAACAAAGTAAAGGGCGGTGGACTTGGCCCAGTGGTTAGGGCATCCGTCTACCACATGGGAGGTCCGAGGTTCAAACCCCCGGCCTCCTTGGCCCGTGTGGAGCAGGCCCATGTGCAGTGCTGATGCACGCAAGGAGTGCCCTGCCACTCAGGGGTGTCCCCCACGTAGGGGAGCCCCACTCGCAATGAGTGTGCCCTGGAAGGAGAGCTGCCCAGCGTGAAAGAAAGTGCAGCCTGCCCAGGAATGGGGCCGCACACACAGAGAGCAGACACAACAAGATGATGCAACCAAGCGAAACACAGATTCCCGTGCCGCTAACAACTACAGAAGCGGACAAAGAAGATGCAGCAAATAGTCACAGAGAACAGACAACTGGGGTGGGTGGGGAAGGGGAGCGAAATAAATAAATAAATAAATCTTAAAAAAAAAAAGAAGAAGAAGAAGGAATAGAAAAGCAAAGTAAAGCATAGCTGGATTTCAGAGAGACCACAACATAGAGGTTGGATGCCTGATGATTTTTCAGGACTGGAAAGTCCTAATTCTAGTTCCTTCCATTGTATTACATGAGCTTTAATATTTATTTTTCCAATATTGTTTACCAGCCTACTTTTTTATGGACATACTTTGAATTTTTTTAAAGATACCTAGATTACATAAATGATACATAAAAATTATAGGGGATACACAAATGTCCTGCTCCATACCTCCCACGTTTTCCCACATTGACAACATCCTTCATTAGTGTTGTACATGTGTTTCAATTGATGAACACATTTTGGAGCATTGCCACTAAGTGTGGATTATAGTTTACATTGTAGTTTACACTATCTCCTACACAATTTTGTAAATTATGACAAGATGTATAATGGTCTGCATCTGTCATTGCAATCCCTGAGTCGTGAAAGTGCCCCCATATTACACCTATTTTTACTTCTCTCTCCCTTCAGAACGTCCAGTGGCCACTGCCTCCACATCGGTGATAGAAGATCTATCAATAAATCTACAGTAGAATAATGGTAAGTCTTCTGTAGTCCATTTTTCATCCCCAAATGCTGAGGATTCTGGGATAGTAATGCCCACTTTGCCTCTAATTGAGAGAGGGCTTAGATCCCATGGGCAGATGATGGGATTATCTTGCTTGCAGTTTCAGGCTCTCTCTGTTCCATAGAATGTGTGTTGTCCATCATCATCTCCTTGTTAGCTGTCCTGGGTGAGTCCAATGAACTGGAGAGAAGGTGTTTCAACTCTGTTGAGATTCAGGGCCCAACTGACACATGGACAGCCTAAAGATTTAAGACTCTTGGACATGCACCTATCAACTCTTGCACTAACAATAGATTCAAATAGAAGAGGCAGAAGAGCCAAGTGTAGGGAAACTACTTTATGTCAGGAGATTTGATAGGTGCAAGAGGTATTTTGTTAAATAAGAAATGTATGGCTCCTGCCCTCAGAAATCTTACATTTGGTTACCCTCTTACATTATATTCTTTTTTAATGTGTATATTTGAGTGGTTGTATTTCTTGCAATCCAATAATCCTTTATATGTACTTTCCTAAATTAATAACATATCCCAAACCAAACATATATTTGTCACCATGCCTGGTCCTTGAGAAAGCCTGAAGGAATTCCTTTAACATTTCTGGTAAGACAGGTACACTAGTAACAACTCCCTTAAGTTTTTGCTTGTCTGGATTGGGTTTGTGAATGCACTAAGCCAGGGCATCCTTCTTTCAAGGAATGTCTCCATGCCCCCTGGTGGGAGGCAGCTAAGAAGCATAAAGTCACAGCCAGGGCCAGACTCAGCTGCACCCATTGCTAGGATCCCAGCTACTCGCAGAGGGTCGTCCCAGGGCCATTCTGACAACTGTGCTGATACTAAGGGGTCTTGGCTTGCCTTGAGTTCTTCATTAGTTCTGGGCATGATCCTCACCTGGTTGGGAAGGCTCCAGCCTTGTGCCCAGATACCTATTACACATAACCCTGATATATCTGTCTTCATATCTGTCTCTTTCTCACTCCTGTCCAATGGTTTGAACACCTCTCTCTCCTTGTCATTATCCCCCCCCCCCATCATCACCATAATCACACATCAACTTCTCTTTCTTGCCATCTGTTTTGGCTGGGATAGAGAAGATGATGGGGCCAGAAGGACACAAGGCCTTGTGTGGGGCAGGACCTGGGAATCTGAGGTTTCATCACGGGGACAGAGAAATCAGAACAGGTGCTTTTGAAATCCACTCCCCATGAAAGCTTTGGGCAAGCTTCATGGTCACCTGGTGAGAATATAAGCCATTTGGTATGACTGCATTTTCCTGGTGTGAGGGTCTGTCAGAGATTGAATCATGTACTCTACAGAAGAATCAGCATACCTATGGTTGACCCCATTAAATAAGAGGACCTTTTGAAGGTCCTATTATTAGTTAAAGTGTGGACTCATTTGTGAGTAGGCTCTTTAAAAATCCCATTTAGGTGAATTCAGATTAAATTAGGGTGGGCTTAATCCATATGACTGAGGCCCTTATAGACAAAGGACCTTGGACATAGAGACAAAAGTCAGAAACCAGGAGAAACCAGAGAGAGAGAAATAAGGATTGTCATGTGGTGGAGACAGAAATGCATCTACAAACCAAAGCAGAATATTACAGACTGTAGGAGAAGACAAGAACTGCCTACACCTTGAATTTAGACTTCTAGCCTCCAAACCTGTGAGCCAAAACAGTTCTGTAATTTAAGCCCACCAGTGCTCTCGGGGCAGAATCCCAGCTGGGACATCTCAGCCCTGCCCCAAGAGCATCACGTCTGAAGTTTCTGTAAATACAGGTGTCAGAAGATGGGAATTTTGTGGGCAGTGAAGTTTTAACATTTGGGAGATACTACCTTAATGAACATGTACAGATGCCTGCAACCCCACTTGCCATAGGCAAGTGCATCTTAATCTTCACAACCAACCTTAATTGTCAAGGTGTCCCTCCCCTCACATTACAGTTCAACAACACCCACAGTGTGACCATTTGAAATGATTTTATGAATCCTAAAAAGAGGAAGATTATGTTTTTAAACTAATCTACTCCTGTGGGTGTGACACCTTTTGATTGCATTAAATTCTACTAAGGGCCCTTAGATTAGATTACTTGGTAAGATTGCTTCAGTGCTTTTGATTGGACTATTTCAGTGAGGTCTGACTCAGATTGCATCTCTGCCCCCTTCATGAGTCTGATATGAATGGAAACAGAGAGATAGATTCACAGACATAGGATAAGTACTTTGCATTATTTGATCCTACCATGAGAGACTGAGGGAGGAGGTCCAGGAAGAGACAAGTTGTATACCAAGTTTGCCTGTAGCTGCAGAAAGGCAGAGACCTCAGCAGAGATCAGGGGCCTTCATGTTTCACCTCTTGGCAGCTGACTTTGGTGAGAAAGCACCTGATATGGTGCCTCAAGATGGACTTTTCATGGACTTGTAAGCTTTTCACCCAAATAAATTCTCTAATAAAATCCAGCCCATTTCTGATACTTTGCATTGGCAGCTCTTTGGCAAAGCAAGACACGCGGCCTGTGGGCCTGGCCCAGCCCCGTGCTCATGCTGTCCACCAGTCTGGCTGCTCTCCCCACCACCCCTCTCCCGCCACCTGCACAATTCCCAGTGCCTCGCTGTGCTGTCATCTCCTCCAGGAAGCCTGCCTTGATGTGTCCCTTCTGGAGCGGGTGACTTTCTTTGTTCCCATAACACCTTCTCCTGTCTCTGTGTCAGCATTTACCATATTGTTATGCCCAACTCTGCCCCTCCCCCAGTGTCAGCTCCAACAGCCCAGACAGTACCTGACACCCTGTTCCCTGGTGCCAGGCACCCAGGAGGCACTCAGTGAAGGTTTGTTGAGTGACTGCAAAACTTTGAGGCAGTGGAAAGTAAACAGATTTAGAAGGTGTACCCAGCACCACCTCTGAGCTGTAGACCATCAGGCTGATCACTGCATGCCTTAAACAGGCCAAGGCCATGCCCACTTCAGGGCCCTCTGCCTGCAGGGCTATTCCCTGAAACTCACCCACCTCCTCAGGCTCTTCTGTAAGGCACAGACCTTGGGGTCAGAGTGCCTGAGGTTGAAACCCACAGCTGGAGCACATCACAGTCCTGTGTCAGAATCCAGCCCCTGTTTTCTTGAAGGCAAAAGGAAGCCAGTGATTCCAATCAGGAGCATGTGTTGGGGGATAAAGAATGGGAGCTGAAAGAAGCTCCTAAAGAGCTTTGACTAGGGAGGTCCCCTCCCCCAGTGAGCAGGCCAGGGGACAGGGCCCTGCTCGGGAAGAGGAATGGGGCAGAGCAGTGAACTTGAGCCCACGTCGGAGGCTGGGCCTGCTCCCTTAGAGCCATAGGACTTGATGCTGCTGCTGCTGCCTGCTCACCCATCAATGTGCAGCAAGGTCAGGGAGGGCACACATGACACCCCAGGTGTGGACTGTGGGGCTGGGGTCAGAGGAGGAGAGGACACCAGGTGGGTGAGCAGGTGGAACTGAGGAAGATGCTGGAGGCAGGTCTGCTGCTGGGCAGTAGCACCCACTCTTCTCACCACCTGCCCACGGACTCATATATGGACACAGGGAAGATGCCAAGCTGATGGCAAGGGATCCCCAAATTTCCACAACCATGCATGGCTGGGGACAGCCCAGCACCACCTTGAAAAGACAAGCCTGTGGTCAGAGGGGCTCTGGGCATCTGGAAATGGGCTGAGCACCTCCCTGGAGTAGAAACACACAAGGAGAGAGGCCTCAGTCTCCTCAGCACTTTGGGGTGTTTAGAGTGTGTGATCCACAATGGTAGCACAGACTCAGGGAAGTGCCCATTCAGCCTGGTCCTTCTGTGATGACCCACTGCTCTTCCAGGGGCCCAGGAGAGCCACTGCCTTGAGGAGTGTCAAACAAGTATGGGATCACTTTTGTGGATATCCCACCAGGAGCTGCAGTGCTAATGCTGGCCAGCAGGGGTCAGGCAGCCTCATCACCAGCTGTGCCCACTGTGCCTGCTGAGACCCTGGAGACTGAGAGAGTCAACCAGAGGACTTTCTGGCCATCCACCTGCCTCAAACACAGCATGCACCTCCTGTCATTAGCATCCATCCTCAAATTCTGAGCTGGCAGAGGCTGGTAAATGGCTCCAGAGGTCATCTCAGGTATTCATTCAGCAACTGCACCAAGCACTCACGCTACAACAAGATCTGTGCTTGGTCCTGGCTGTGCATGAAAAGAACCCCTGAGGCCCCCACCCAGCAGGAGGTGGACAAAAGCATGAAAGCAAACAGAAGTGCATGAAAAGAGCAAGTGCTATAGAGAAGGCTAAGCAGGGTGCTGCGAGGAGGGCTATGGGACCACCAGGTGGGAGTGCCTGGAAGGACACACTGAGGTGACACTTACACTGTGACCAGAATGCCATGAGGGAGCCAGCCCTGCACAGGTGTAGGAAGAGGGTGCCTGGGAGAAAGCACAGCAGGGGAGAGTGGGAGGCAGAGGGAGTTTGGCCAGAGAGGAGGCTGGGAAGGCAGCTGCTGGGGGCAGAGCCTCCACTGAGGCTCAGCTGGGGGAGGAGCTGCTTCCCTGCCCTGCTGTGCTGATCTGCAGGATTCATGTTAAGTGGGAGAGAGACCAAGGGAGGGAGAGTTCACTCACAGGGAGAGCAGTGAAGACAGACAGCCTTTTGTGTAAGTTATAGGAGGGGCATCCTGATACTTAGCCATTTTATTTTGTTTAGCAGCAAATCACTCGGCCAGGACTCAGTGCAAGGGGAGTATATGAGGCTGCTCATACCTGAAAGCAGAGATGGCAGGACCCAGGGCACAGGCAGCCCCCACAGAGGTTGAGAGGAGGCACTTGCACCTGACTGTAAATATAAAGGGAAGCCTCTGGAAGGATTCTGGCCCAGCAACAATGGCTGAATGTCATCTCACTACAGCCACATCGTGGTACAGGCTGAGGCAGCAATCCAGGAGTGAAGGTGAGTTTCCTAAGATCACACAGCCCTCCCCAGCCCTGTTTTGAGTTGTATTCTTGTTATGTCCATCCCCTTCCTCTTTATTCCATGTCTGTCTGTGTATTAGATACATGGGAAACAAGACTATGGGGTTTGCAGTGTTCTCCCCACAGACTTGATAATGTCCCCAGGAAGCAGATGCTAGAATGAGTCCCACTGCATCAGTGAGGAGACTGGGGAGACCTCAGTGGTTATTCTGGGGTCACAAAACCAAAAGGAAGGAGTAGCCAGGTCTGAACTCAGCTGGGTCTCCTCATATCTGGGACCCCAGGTGCACACAGGCCTTCCCAGGTAGCTGTGGGGAAGGACATGTTGGCAGAAGTGTGTCCAGTTACAAGGTGATCTAAGTGAGGAGGATAGACAGACAGACATGCAGAGGGACTTTTGTGGAGTTCTTAAAGTTGAGGGGCCAGGGAAGGAGAACAAAGGCGGTGACCTCACTTCCTGGGTGAGAGGTCACAGCAGAACTTGGAACTCTGGTAACCAGGCACCCAGATTCCATAGGAAGCCCCTTCCCAGCTCACTTGGCAGGAGACACCCAAGAGGGAACTATGTTCTCCTGCTGCGTTCCCAATTCACGAGGCTCCAGCCTCAACCAGACCAGGAATGAGTCCTTTAGCCATTGCTTTCGAAACTGGCTCAGGCCTCAGCCACAAGGCTTCTGGTCTTCATCCAGGAGGTCCCCAAAGGTAACGTGGGGTGGCCCAGGGCCAGCCAATTCAGCACATGCCCCTACTGTGCTCCTGCCTGGGCAGCCCCACTTCCCATCCAAATCCCAGCGAGTGGGAGTCATGAGCATTGGGCCACCCTGGGAAGGAGCAGGAAGTCAGGGGTGGGAACCCAGTAGGTGCTTCCCTGTCACCTGCCGGGTCATGACTGGAAGGGTGGGAAGGCTCATCTTGGGGGTGGCACCCATGTGGACCAGTGTTAACCCTGAGCGCTCAGCTGTCATCTGCTCTCCAGTGGGGCTGGAGGGGAAGGCAGATGCCCATCTGGACCTGATCTTGGTCCCAGCCCAAGATCTTCCCTTGTGGAGAGGGCAGACCACTTGCTCACTTCCTTGGCTCGGCTCTTGGGCAATGTCTTCCCAGAGCTCTATGCAGGTGGGCAGCGAGGAGCTGGAGGATGGCCTCATCTACAGCGTCTCTCTGCAGAAGATGCAGGCCTCTCATGGCCCAAGCAAGAGCCAGCGCTGGTTCCAGGTAGGAACAGGTGCCAATTGGGGTCCTGAAACAGTGGGGGAGCACTGCAGGGCCTGTCTCCCACCCTGGCCATTCCCTTGCTCTCTCTCCCAGGGCTTTAACCCCTAAGTAGCCCAATACCCCACTTCATGAGGAATCTGGGCCCCCAGCAATCACCCACCACACTGCCATTCCATAGACCAGAGGGCAGGTCACTTCAAATGGTTAAAGGAACAGCAGAGAGTAGTCTTTCCCATGGGTTTCCCTTCAGGGTAGGCTGAGGGGTGGGCTCATCTCACACATGTGTGCTTTTTGCTGCTGTATTTCTGTTTCCACTCCCTGGTCCCATGTCCCCAGCAGCAGTTATCATGACTGTCTTTTAAAACGTGCATCAAGCCTGACGGCTCCTCTCACTTAGAAGGGTTCTTGCCATGTCCGGTATCTGTCTCCTTCACCTTCCCAGGTCAGGTCTTGGCTGCCCGGTATTCCAGAAGGGAGGCAGCGTCAAGCAGTGATTTAGCCTTTGGTGCTGCTGGACCTTGATGGTCCTTCCCTGTGGCCCTGTCAGCACCTCCCACGTGCCCCAAGGCACTGAGCCCTCCTGCCCCTGGCAGAGGCTCCCAGGAAAGGGATGGCTGCACAGAGGACACACAGACATCACTCTCAAGCACAAGGGCCAGAAAACTTCCCTAAGGGTAGAGGAGTTCAGTTACCACCTGCTGTCTGTGTAGGCAGGAGTGTCCCTGCACCCTGCCTGGAACTGGGTCTTTTCATTTTCCTGATCTGGGGTCAGGTGGCAAATGGCATAGCCTTGTGACTGATCCTATGAGCAGCGGAGTCCTGAAAGTCAATTACTGACCAGGTGGGTCTGCTGATCCCTGAGGCATCTGTTCAGATCCTCGGGCCTGCAGGGGTCTTTCTCCCCCAGGGACACTCCAGGCATCTGCCCTTTGCTGGGTCTAGGATCTCATCTTTCAGTTATTTCCTCACTTCAACTTCAATTTCAAGGCCAAGGACCTTTCTCTGCTAGAAACTCCCATGACCCCTCAGCCTCAAGTCACTCAGGGCTTGGGGACAGCAGGTCTGCCCACAGCCCCAGCCCCACCTAAGGGTCCACAGTTCTCACTCTGACCCCATGTGCCTCCTCTGGTGCTCCCTAGAGGAAGAACAACTCGACCCTCATGAGAGAGGAGAACCCCGTGGTACGCACAGTCAAGGCAGGCCATTGGGAGAAGCTGGTGGAGCACCTGGTGCCCGCCTTCCAGGAGGGCGACCTCATGTACGTCAACATCTTCCTCGGAACATACCGGGTCTTCACCACCACCAAGCAGGTCCTGGACTGCTTGTTCCACAGGTGAGAGCCAGCCCCATCCCTGGCCACTTGACTGCTCTGCCCCAACATGCTTGTGTCTCAGAAATGCCATTTCACCCACTGGCCTCAGTTTCCTCTTTGGGAATGGGAGCAGTTAAAGGAAAAGCCTTCAAGGTTGATGGTAAGGACTAACGGGGAGAACCCATGGAAAGTGCTTCCCTGAGCCTGGCTCAGTGGACAGGGAGGCTGGAGGGGCAGTGTTGTTCTTAGGCAGGACTTTCCTCTTCCCAGTGAAGAAGCTCACAGCCACTCCCCCTTACCCACCCCAGTTTTCTCATTTCTAAAGGAGGTTTGAAACACTTTCAGTGCCTCCTTCCTTGGTGTTGTCAGAGCAGGGACCATTGTAGGCCACCAGAGGGGTCCAGAATCACCCTAGGTCTGAGAAGGTGCTGCTTAGGACTAAGTCCTTTACCAAGTATACATCAAGTGTCTACTAGGTGCAGACACTTTCTGAAGCATGTAGCTTCATGCAGTGAATAAAGCAGACAGATTTCCTTGCTCTTCTGGGTTCCATTTGAGTTGGGGCTGCAGGCAGTAACACGAGTCATCTTAAGCAGGGAGGAGACTCAGTAAGTTAGCTGTGACATGCTCATGGTCTCTCCTAGATATGGATGTAAATGCTGTAGCAGTGGTGAGCATGCCATTTGTCTTGAAATTAAAAAGTGAGTGCACTTTGGGAAAGGGGGAGGGGTTCTCCTCACCTGAAACCAGTGTGGGGAGTTGGGTGGTTGGTGGCAGGGAAGGGCTGGGCAGGACACTGGGCCCTACTCATTCTATGACCCCCCTGGAGGGCTGTGTCAAGAGGGCTTTCCTCCTAGCTGGAAAGGAGTCAAAGGAAGCTGTGGGTGGTGTGCTGGGGCACTGGTTGCAGAGGACCCTGTGGGATCATTGTTGGTCCCTGAGAGGGCCCTTCTCCACCACAGCCCCAAGACCCTAAAACACCATTTCATGCAGACCCGTGACAGGAGGTGGTGAGCAGCCTGCTCTAAATCTGCCATGGACCTCAGTCCTGTCTGCTTCCTGCAGGGATGGCAGGGCCAGCTGTGCCCCTGTCATTTGGAAGGGCAGTGTCAGTGGGAAGAGTAGACACATGACACATGGCAGAAGATGAGGCAGCTCCTTAGGCCAGAAGTTACTGGGTGGGGGCCAGGAGGGCCCAGCACAGGACAGACCCTGTCCCCTCCTCACTCACGTATTGATGAAGCTCCTACTGTATGTCAGTGCCAGACTAATACCAAACCAGTCAAAACCCTTCCCTGTCTTTATGGGTTTTATGTCCCAGTGGGAGAGTCCCAGGGGCAGTGTGGCAGACAGGCCACTTTCTGACTCTACTGCCCACACACCTGCCCTCAGCACCCTCTCATCCTTGCTGGGTACCTGGCTGGACAAGTACCCTGAAGATTTCATACAACCGGCAGCCTCTCCCTGCCTCAAGCTGCTGGTGGGCTATGCCCAGGTGCATTTACCTGACTCTGCCCTGGAGTACTACACGGAGATTCTACTGTCACAGATGAGTCATCCTGAACCCACTGAGGCAGACCCAAAGGGTGAGGAGGCCCAGGGTGGTAGCGTGTGAGCTTGTTGGCTGGGGGCCAGGCCTTGATCACATAGGCAGGACCTCCCAGAGATTGCTCTTGGGCCAGGAGCAAGGAAGACCCTCAGAGTAGTCACCTGGGAGACTGCAGTCTGGGCACAGTTTCTTGGGCTGGATATTCCCCTAGAGGTTGTGGGATCTTCTCTGTATTTGAAAGATACTTGGAGTCATTCATAGGGCAGAACCTACCTCTTCTTCAGCTCATTTGTCAGCTCCAGAGCTCCAGATGCCTCCAGAGCAAACTATGGCACCAATTCCACCATCTGCAGCAGACACAGGGGAGATTCCAAAGGCTGATTTGGCTCCATCACCACCTCCACCACTGCCTATGGAAGTAGCACATATAACCACTCTGAAAGTAGAGCCAGCTCCATCCCCAGATGGAGCCCCTGCTGCCAGACTGGAGGAAGTCACATCACCATCTGCAGCACAACTTCCTGAGCTGGAGGCAATCTCACCACTGCCTCCAGTGCCACCTACACCGTCTGCACCAGTGTCCATTCTGGAGGCACAGCCTATTTCTTCACCTTCACCAGTTCCACCTGCCAAGGGGAAGGCATGTCTGGCAGAACCACCAGAACCACTGCCAGAGCTAAAGTCAGCAGCAGGGCAGGTTACACCATCGGAACCTTCCAGCTCCTGTCCTGAGACCTCAGAGAACCTGCCGAGTGAGGAGAAGGCTAACCTCCTGGCTTTCCCTCCTGAACTGGTGGCACAGCAATTGACAATGATGGATGCGGTGAGCAGCTAGGAATGGCAGGGTGGATCTGGGTGGATCTTCCTCCCAGGATCTGCTGCGCCAGCCTTAGCATACCCTGACCAGAATCGTATGAGCTTGTTCCAAAGCCTGGTTCCACTCCCAACATTGTAACCTGAGCAAGTTTATTAATCCCAAACCTGCACTTCTCCTCTCTAGAGAGTAGATAGAAGACACTAAACATACCTGCCATACACATGGACTGGGAAGATTACATGGGAGCAAAGAAATAGAAAGCCTGGGGGAGGGGGGTCTTGGCCATTGGGCATTGAAGGGAGCTCATAGAGGTGCAACCAGCTCCATGGGTGGCCTCTCTGTGCAGGGGGCCTCCACAGCATTGATACTAAGACCCTGATATGCACTGGATCTTTGGCAGGCACCCAAAGCCTATGGCCCCCACAGGGACCATGCTCATGACTGCTAGCTGGCCCAAGAGGCATTACCAGGAGGAGCCATGGTACCACCTGGGCCTGAGGAGGCTTGAGGCACCGCCCATGCTGGAATTTGTGAGAGGGACTTTAAAGTGCAGCTCTGTTTTCCCCTCTAGGCTTGGGCCCTGGGTCACTTGAGTGCTAGGTCCCCTCAGGGACAGAGGACACACTGTGTCCTTATCCTGCTGAAATCCAGCTGAGACCACTGGATCCTGGCCTGGGTCCTGAGGGCCTTCAGGATTTAAGGTGCATGGGTGTGGGGTTGGCTGACATCTCCTCTCCCTAGGAGCTCTTCAAGAAAGTGGTGCCCTATCATTGTCTGGGCGCCACCTGGTCCCAGCACAATAGAAAGGGCCAGGAGCATGTAGCACCCACCGTCTGTGCTGTCATCACCCAGTTCAACCATGTGACCAACTGCGTCATCACAACCTGCCTTGGAGACCAGAGCATGAAGGCTCAGGACAGGGCCAGGGTGGTGGAGCACTGGATCGAGGTGGCCAGGGTATGCTCAGGGGACCCTGTCTGTAGTTCTGGAGCCCCCTCTATGCTCTTACCGACTCTTAGTCTTCGAAGCCCTCTCTGGCCTGTAGCACAGCCCTATGATATCCTCACCTCCCACCCATGCTACTCCCTCAGGTTGAGTGTGGGTGTCCCTGTCTAGGTCCATGGCATGCCCTCAGGGTCACCCTGTGTGTCTGTCTCGTTCTAGAGGGGAGATGTCAGCTGAGGGTCTGAAACTGGAGCTGGGGGGCGCCCATACCACATCTCACTGCTCATTCTTTCTCCCTTCCCAGGAGTGCCAAATCCTCAAGAACTTCTCCTCACTCTGTGCTATCCTCTCTGCTCTTGAAAGCCAATCAATTCACCGTCTTAAGAAGACATGGGAGGAAGTTTCCAGGTGGGCAGGCCACTTGTGGGACACCAGATTGGACCAGGGACCTTGTGGGGGCTGCACACTGCCCTTCAGGGGGCTTGGGAGGCAGTGGCTCCTGGGCAATGGCCAGGTGGGTTGAGGCTCTAGGTTGAGGAGATCAACTGTTCTACCTCAGCACTGGTTGCTTCCTCTGCTGGTTACACAGTTGAACCAAATGGGAGCATGTTAAATGCTTGCTTGTCAGCACCACCCTCTACCATTGACATTTACACATATCAGAACCAGATGCTCATGAAATGGGATGGGGGGTCCCATTGTGCCCACCTCCGAGCCCAGCTCCCAAGTCCCATGATGTCCTGTGGCACTCAGAGCTGTCCAGGTTCAGCACCACCCACCCAGGCAGTCTGAATCCCAGCTGGCTAAACTAAAATGGATTAGCCTTTAAAGCCTCCTACCCACTCCTATCTTTCTGCTTCCTTCTTGCCCTCCCCCAGGGACAGCTTCCACCTCTTTCAGATGCTATCTGAGATTGTCTCCAATGAGAACAACCTCTCACAGAGCTGTGAGTTCATCACCAAGGTAAAGAGGAGGCTGGAGGGCCAGGGCTCAGGTGGTGGGGATGTTAGTTTTTCATTAAAAGTTTCTTTGAACAAATCCAGTCTGGCCTATTCTGAAGATGTAGAGGAATATGCCTGCTCTGTGGGCTGGTGAGAGGCCATTGTAGTGCAGTAGGCTGTTGTTCAGTGGAGGTGGCTGGGACGTTCCAGGAGGAGATGATGAGCTGGCAGGATGAGAAGACTCCATCTCAGTGGGAGGGTTTCATAACTGCCTTATGATGAATGACATGTGTGCCAGAGATCTAAGAGAAATATTTAGGAGACTGGGAACCATGGCCATCCTTCCTGAGCGTAACTAGAAGCTTCCACATTAAAGAGGAAGCAAAATTTCAATGCTAAGTACTACTGGCAGCATCCACCCTACCTGGATAATCAGACCTGGAACCATGGAGACCCATTCCTGAGTAGATGCCAGACTTGTCTGCACACAGAATGTCCTGAGTGGACCTCTGGAGAAGGGATGCCTTTGGTATGGCTTCAGGTAGACTTTGGGGTCTCCACTTCTCTTGGCTGGAGCAGGTAGGTGCTGCTCAACTCAGCCTCTGGAGATATTCCATCCTCAAGCTCCAAGGCTGGGATGTTATGAGACCAAAACTCACACTCAGAGGCTGGGAGAACCAGACACTGGTTAGTGGTGGTTGGTGGTGGGAAGAGGTCAGCTCAGACGTGGCCTCCGTCTAGGGAACAGATGGTGTCCTCTGATGCCCTGAGTGAATCAGTCCAAGTTTACACCCGCATGGGGCTCTCTGTCCTCATGTGGAAATGAGGCATGACCATTTAGTGTTGCCACCCTCACAGTGAGGTGGTGAAGCTCAAGGGAGAAAAGGAACGTGGTTGAGCATTCTCAAGACTCTGAGGGGTAAAGCATGATGGCCAGAGCATCCTTGCTGCTAGCATGCAACTCTAAGCCCTCTGGACTCCTGCTGAGGGCGTTCAGGTCTCTGTCCTTACAACAGAGATAGAGGCCCAGGGAGGCCAGTCCTCTTATACAAGGTCATGCAGGGGATATCAGGCATATGATGGCAGCAGATGTCCACTTTCCCACTGGATTCGGGTGTCCAAGACCCCAGGGACAATAGTTGAGGGATGGCGGGCCTCACTGACCTAGTCCTCAATCCTGGCAGGAGGAGGTCTCCAAGTTTTCAACCCTGGAGGTGAAACCCGAAAGAACCCAGAAGAAGGAGCAGCAGGGAGAGATGGTGAGCATGCATGAGGCTGGGATGGCCAGGGAGGGGTGGCCTCAAAGTCAGCATGGGGTCTCTCCTCGAGTCCTTCCCTCTGGACCCCTACACCTGGAAAGCCTCCCTTCAATGTCCCTGGAACCTTTAGGAGTGTGAGCAGTGGGAATCCTGGGGGACTAGTTGCAGCCAGTCAGGATAAGGACCTGTAAGACCTGACACAGAGTGGATTGGGTGGTGGTGGGGATTGGGTGGTGGTGGGGACTTAAGAAAAGCCTGTGCTGGGAAGGGATTGCAAGGGAGTTTGGGGTCCTTGGAGTCTGGAAGTGAAATTAGGGGGTGTGAGTTAAGTGTCCAACACTGTCCAGGGAACGTTGTGTGGTCCTAGAAGTCTGAGACTAAGTAGTGTTTAGGACATGGTCTGGGGCACACCTCAGAGCCTGTGTTCATCCCCACCCTACCCAATGCCACAGGGTGTCATCGAGGGCGTTGTCCCATGCCTGGGGACATTTCTCACCCAATTTTTGATGGTGGACAATGCAATGCAGGAGTATTTAGAAGTAAGTGAGCCTGGGGGCAGGGGCAGGGTGGGAAAGGGACCCTGAGCCTTGGAAGGAGAGGCCATTCCCTGAGCCCTGAGTTCTCACCAGTGGGCATACAGGGTCCCCTGAACCCTCCCAGCCTCCCTGGGGCTGGAGTGCCATGGCCTTCTTGCAGATAAGTAAAAGGAGGCTGGTCCAAGAGCCCATCTCTCCACTGTCATCAGAGCGTGGGACTAGAAGTTCTCTCTGTCTCCACTCCTGGTGCCCAGAGTCTGCCTGGTTCCATCCCTTGTCTGGACTGCCCTGTTCATGTTCAACCCTGCAGTGATGCAGAGAGACAGGGGCTCAGGTGTGGTGATGAGCATGGCAATGAATGGGGGCCCTTCATGATGGATGCAACTCTGTCTTCCAGGGAAGGATGGTCAATTTTGAAAAAAGGAGGAAGGTGAGTAGCTGTGGCCATCACTGCTGGGGTGGGCTGGGGTGGGGTGTGGGATGGAACACAGAGACCCTCCTGGGCAAGACACCCCCAAACTGCATGCAGCTTCCTCTTAGTGTAATGGGGAGATTTTGAGGAGAAAAGACAGGACCAAGGTCTCCTTCTCAAGGGCGAAGGATATAGTTGGATGAAGGACAACTTCATGGAGGATCAGCTGTGTGAACTCAGCTCTGAGGGCAGTTAGAGACTGGAAGGGAGTGGAGGGATTGGGGAAGCCACAGGAGCAAAACAGCCGCTGGCCCCTCTCCCACCCAGGAAGACCACCCAGGCCTCGGCAGTGACTGCTCCTTCCCTCTGGCCCTAGGAATACCAGATGATTGTTGAGCTCCAGCAGCTCCAGGCAGGCTGCTGCTATGACTCCCTTATGCCCAGTGAGAAATTTGGGGCCTGGTTTGGAGACATGAAGCAACTCAGCAAGAAAGAGAGGTGAGGCCAAGACAGCATCAGGCCACTATAGCTGTGAGATCACCGCGGAGGATCCTGGGTCAGCATAGGACCTGTTGCCTGAGGACAGCTGGGTACCCAAATGCCAACTGCTGTCCAGACACTGGGAGGGAGACCTGAGGTGTGGCTCCTGGGACCTTACAGCCACCATTCTGCCCTGCAGCTACCACCTGTCTTGTGAGCTGGAGCCCCCATCCCAGTTGGCCAGTAAGAACTTTCAGGACAAACACGACCTGGAAGGCATCAAGCCTTGGAGTGAAGAGTGAGTTCCCCATCAAGGGTGGGCTAGTATGGGCTGGCTCAGGACTCATGGAAGCTTCAGGCTAAGTGTGGGTTTGGGGAGCCTGACAGTTTAGCCTAGGGATCCCAGCTCTACTCCCATCCAAGCCTGTGAGTTGGGTGAGTTGCCCCATCCCTGGCCAGTTTCCTCTTCTGTGAAATGGGGTGATGCTGCATGATCTCCAAGTGAATCAGAGTCCCTGTCTACTATTAATGGAGTGACCCCTTAGCAAGGTGCAGTGGTAGCAGGGGACAAACTTGGTTGCATTCCAGGGGAGGCCCCCAACGTAAGCCGACCTATCCTTCTAGCTGCCAGGCCCCCGACACTGAATCCAGTGGCAATAGCAACCCCTACTCGAGTTTCCAGCTCCAGTGTGGCCCTGTCTTCAGCAGTGGGGATGCAGCTGATTCACCCCACACACACGAGGCTGGCTCCTCCAGCTCAAAGGTGAATATCCACCTGGACCATGTCCTAGAGTCCCAAGATGACCATGAAATGAAGGTGAGTGACCACCTCTTCCCATGTCAGCCCTTGTCCTCACTCTTCTCCTTTGCCTGCTTGGCCTTGTCTGGGTCCAGAAAGAGGCCAAGAATTGTTGACTCCTACAGAATTTCTAGACCCTCCTAGAGATTCTAGAGCAGTCCTAGGGAGCCCCAAGGCTCCAGGCCTTCTGCTAATCTTGCTGTCACGCACAGTTGGGACAGTCAACCTCTGAATCAACACGGAACTCTGTTGTCACATCGGCATCCAGAAAAACATCCTCTTCCTCCTCCTCCATCAAACGCTGGGTCAGATGGTTCATCCCCAGGCGCCGCAACCCACAACCACGCTATAAGTGGCATGTGATTGACTACTGCATTGTCCGTGTCAGCCTGGAGGAGGACAATGGCCAGCATTACAAAAGCATCAAGGTGAGCCAGATGTGTAACTCTCCCCTGGAGCCCATCACTGGTTCAGGCAGTAGACACATAATAAATGGCATGTTCCCTCTTTGCCATGCTGGAGTAGACTTCTCAGTTGGTGTCAGTGGTTAGACAGCTACCTCAAGAGACAGGAAGAGTGTGAGTTTGATGGCAGTCAGGGCTCAGAGAGTGGACATAGGGGCTGAGTCTGACATGCTGAGGAAGCCATAGCAAAGGCCCTCTAAGGCAGCCCCAAAGAGAAGGATGGAGGGTACAGCCTGCCAGACCCATGGGGGGACATTTACTTGGCCAGTCTGAGGAACAGCCTGGGGCCAGGGTGAAGGAGCAGGGGTCAAGGGGAAGAGTTGAGGTCAGAGAGGTTGTGGGAGCTGGGTGACATCAGGCCCTGTGAGCTGCTGAATGGAGCTTGACTTTCTCATGGGGGAGATGGGAGACACTGGAGGATTAGAGCAGAACAGGGACAGCAGGTGGCATTTGGCTTCAGAATGGAGGTTGGACCTGTGTGTGGAGACACAGGCCAATGAGGGGCTGATGCCATGACCCTGGAGGGATTATGGAGTCTGTCCCAGGATGGTGGCCAAAAGATGTGAGCAGGAGTCAGATTCTGGATGGCATGTGCAGTTGGAGCCATCCCAGCCCGCAATGGAGAGGCTGGCTGAGTTACCATGTTGCACACCTGCCCCAGGTTGTACTTCTCTTTTGGCTAGGAGCAGGTGTGGTTTTACTAAGCTGTCATTTGATTGATCCTTGTCCTAAACCCTGCCTATTGCTGGGCCCTCATGGTCAAGGTAACTGTGCCTGGACTTGCTGATCACAGCTGCATCCTGGAGCCTGGGGCAGTTCTGGTGTGCTGTGGGTTGTCATCAGCCCCTCCTCCTCTCTGATATCTGAGCTTGAACTAGATGATGTGTGCTCTGCCCTGGGGGTGTCCTGGAGGGCCAGGGCTGGAGCAGTGGCACTCCTTGAGGGCAAGCCACCTCCTGTGATTGGGAGGCATGAGGAAATAGAGTGAGGCCCAGATTTTACTTCTCATTTCCCACCCTTTACTGCACGGTCATCCTTTGTA
The DNA here is from genome assembly GCF_030445035.2 of Dasypus novemcinctus. Taxonomy (NCBI): domain Eukaryota; kingdom Metazoa; phylum Chordata; class Mammalia; order Cingulata; family Dasypodidae; genus Dasypus; species Dasypus novemcinctus. Next base: position 7,045,556 of record NC_080694.1, on the reverse strand, counting down.
CCCAGGGCCCTGGAAGTCCGTAGCAGTTGTGCAGACTGAGGACCCAGGGGACAGGGTTCAGCCTACAGGGCAGGGGTTTGGACCCACCCTGAGAAATAGCCACAAGACAAAGGTGAAGGTTCTTGTAGGAGATGGGGTTCTGGATGAATGGAAAGAACCCCTTCATTCCATGGAGTTCTCCCCAGAAGAGCAAGAGAAGATGGTGAGGCCCCGTAGACCCAGTCCTGACCAGAGGTGGCTCCATAGGGTCTCTGGAAGCTGCACTGTGGGGGAACTGTCTCCAGGATCCATGCCCTGAGTGCCTGTCCTGTGATCCACCACAGGTGTCCAACCAGGAAATGGCTCCAGCTGTGATCCACAAGGCCATGGAAGAACTCAACATGGATGGGGAAAACCCAGAGGATTACAAGCTGGTGCAAATCATTTCAGAGGATCAAAGTAAGTCAGGGACCAAGAAGGAGAGGGCGGTGGTTGGAAGAAGCACCATGTCCCCAGCCTGAAGTTCCAAGGCCCTCTCACCCCAGTGTACCTGACAGCAGTGCGGGTAGGCACCCTGCCCACAAACCAGGCTTCCCAGAGCAGCCCTCAGTGCCCACAGCCTCTTCTCCCTACCTGCTCCTTCTCCCTTGTGTCCCTTTTCCTGGACATGACCAGGCATTGGGAAACCCAGTTGAAAGCTAACAACATTGAGGTACCCAGAGAAAATGCTTTTCACCTTGGATCAAGAGAAAGATGGCCAAGCAGAGGGGCTCAACTTGAAGGAAGTCTTCTGGACAGCAGGGCGTGACTGCACCATGACTGGTGGACACAAGCACCAAACATGCTACAGGCCATGCCTTTATGATAGGGAAAACTGGACCAAATCTCCTTGATCCCCTTTGGAGACTCTCGGGAACTGACTCATTACTTTAGAAAATGGAAAAATGAAAGATCTTCACAACACAGACCCAGAGCCAGGTGTCCTGGACCCTGAACCCTTAGATAGGTTTCCTAAGCACCTGGGGTGGCTTCTCATTCCCAAAGGGGGGAGAAAATCAACCAGTGTCTGCACACATGGTGTGTCTGTGCACAATAAAGTTAACTGGATTCTTGTCGGTGAGCTGGTCCCCTCTCCCAGCCACTAACCTAACCATATTAAAATGACTCCCACAACTCCTAGAAGTTGGTTCTAAATCCTCCCTTGTCTTTTGAATGGAAATGGGAGCTGTGGGGTGTGAAATAGGCAGAACGACTTGTCCTACAGAACAGGAAGACCAAGGCCTGGAGAGGGTAAGAAAGGAGATGAGCAGCCGCACCACTGAGGCTGGAGCAGGAGTTCAGCCCAGTGTTCCTGTCTAGCTGGCTCTAGGCCAGGAAGACAGGAGAAGATGGGATCAGTGTAAATCCTTGCTGGGTGGCAGGCACTGCGTGGTCCTGGAGGCCTTCAGGGACTCTGCTCGGGAGGCCTGGGCCAGCGCTGCCCTTCCCTGGGCCCCAGTGTCTTGTCCTGGGTAGTGCTGGATTTGGGGGCCCTGCACTGTGTTCCAGAAATCCAATCCAGCTCTGAGGTCCTGAGTAGTGAAGGCAGCAGGGGGTGCAGTGAGTGGGGAAATAGATGAAATCTTATCAGCTCCATTCTGAGGTTGCAGGGATGAGTCAGAGTCACTTTAAAAACAAGAGTTCCTCATTTTCAGCTGTGCCTCTGCAGAGTCTTTCCTGCAGGCAGGCATCATTCAGAGGCTCCTTCTTGGTCCTGGAGTTGGGTTGGGGATCCAGGTCCCTGGCAGAGGCCTGCTCTCCTGGGGGCACAAAGGGTTGGGGTATCCTGTGGTCCCTCAGAGCACAGCTGACCACCCCTCTGCCCCACTCTCCAGTGCTGCAGATCCCAGACAGCGCTAAAGTGTATTACGCGATGCATCCCTCGCCCAAGTATGAATTAATGCTTATGAAGCGGACCTCACCCATGGACACCAAGCTCAAGAAGAGCGCTATCTCAGCCTTTCTGGGGAAGAAGCTGAAGGGACCCAAGTTCTGAAAGGGGAAAATCTAACTGGGCCCTGGTACCTGTCAGCCTCAGGGTTCCGCTGCCCAGGTCTGCCTGGCCAAGCTGTTCTTATGACCCCAACCACAGTGGGCAGGCCAGGCAGTCGCCTCCCTCCCCACCAGACAGTCTGGGCTGTTTATTATTGTAAATAGTAAATGTTAGATGTGAATATTTTATTATTAAAATCTTGTTTCAACTACAGCCTCAGAGTTGGCGACTGGTTCTTTCATTTACAGTGTTAATTGAACGAGGTGCAGCCTCTCGCATTGTTCATTCAAATAAGAAATCTTGCAGTCATCAGTTTATTTTAGAAGGGAAAAGCAAAAAGAGCCAGCCACCCTTCCCTGGCTTATTGAAGCAAACACAGAAATCCCCTTTCACAGAGCAAAGTGCACTTCAGTATCAATACACCTAGAAGGAGCAGAGCCCACCCATGGGGACTACTGGATTCAGAAGTTGGAGGTACTTCCATTTGCCAGGACCATTTCTGACCCTGGGCAGGGAAGTGGCTGCCTTTCTACCACTTTGGAGGAAGAACATTTTCTCCTTCTTGACTAAGGCTTTGTTTGAGCCCCAAATAAGAACTTGTCATTTTCAAGAGCAAACTCTAGATTTACATGAGCACTAGATACAGAAAAAAATAGAACAATTCTAACAATGTGGAAAGGAAAAGGACAGAGGAAGATTAGCACATGGTCCAAGGGCAGGCAGAACTTTGCATCCTCAGTTTCCCTCTATGCCCAGTGGTCAAATCTTTACATTAGATTTCATGCTTTGGGATCCCTATCCCTGATATACAAGAATTCTCTCCTTTTGAGGGGACTGGGGGGATTAAGATGCAGCTTTTCAGCCCCAGCTGGGCCTTTTTTCATAAACACTGCTGCTTCCTCAGAACTAGTGCTTCCCACTGCCTTGCCATTCATTGTGCAATTTCTTAACCTGGAAAATCCCTGGCAGACCCTGGCCTCTGTGATTGGTACCTGGTGGCCTCTGCTGCCTGGCTGGGGCCTGAGACATCAGCCATGGGCTCTGAATGCCAAGAGAAGAATACTTACCCATTGTAAGCTAGAGAAACCCCACAGTCTTTTCTGTGGGTCAAGGTGAGGGCTTGGATGGTGTGGTTGGAGGTCCACCATCTGGGGATCTCCAGTTAACACTCTGTTGTGTTGCTACTGATGGTCCTCAAGAGGAGTCGGCGCTGAGCCCTTAGAACTTGTCAAACAGCAGGTGCAGGTGCTGACACTGCTCACGTCCCCTGGGATGACTGCACCCATTGTCCAAAATTTGTGCTTTGCTTTGGTCATTGGAGTGTGGACAATTCCTAGGGGGAGGGGTTGAGAGGGTCTGAGGGGGAGGGAATGCCACCAGAATTGAGGACCACAGTCCTGAAGAGACACACCTCCTCACAAAGTAAAGTACTCAATGGCTTCCTCTCTGGGTGGGACAGGCCCTGTCCTGAGCCCTCCCCTGGTTTCCCCAATGTTCAGGAGGTAAAGGTTTAACCCTGACAATACAAAGCCCCAGGACCCTGCCCCAGCCTCCTGCCTGCCCCAGCTGTGGGCTTTGGGGCCACTTCAGAAGGTTTATCAGGGAATGAAAACACTGTAACCTTACATTTTAATTAGCAAATATATGTCTGAACTAATCCATGTTCTCTGTAAATAACAGAGTTTCTAGCTCTCTTTATTGAGCAGACCTATAAGTAAGGAAAATCTGGTAGCTGATGCCCAGATTCTGGTCCCAAAATCCTATTTTCCATGAAAAGAGAAGAGGGCACCTAGGAGGTATGTGTGAGTCCAGGTCTTGGCCAGGAAATGTGAGAGGAACCTAATGACCATGGCATTGTGGAGAGCAGGGAAGGCACCAAAGTCCACAGGGGTCGAGTCAACACATGACAGGAGCCAACTGGAAGGCCTTCTGGCCACCTCTGGGGCAAGTTTATTATCATAATAGCTAAAAAGCACAAGCAACTCAACACAAATGCCCATCAAATGATGAAGGGAAAAAGAAAATGAGATGTTAGCAGTCATAAGACATGATGAAGTACAGATATATGCTAGAAGGTGAGGGACCTGAAGAGCATTATGCTGCGTGAGAGAAGCTGGACACTAGAGGCACTTACAGAACTCCATTCATACAAAGGGTCCACACTCAGCAAATCCAGACAGAAGATAGATTAGTGGCTGGTAAGTGATGTGTGGAGGGTCTTTGGGGGAATGTGACTGCTACTGAGTGCAGGATTTCATTTGGAATTAATGAAAATATTCTGGGATTAGCTAGTGGTTATTGTTTTACAAACTTATGAATATACTAAAAAGCACTGAATAAGGCACTTTCACAGGCTGAAGTTATACCATGCTAATTATAGCTCAATCAAAAATAAGTTGTTGATACTGGAAGTCCATAGTATTGTTTGCCTTTAGTGGGGCCGGGACAGCTTGTGAAATAGACAAACTCCTGCACATTCACTGATGGCCTTAGAAAGCTCAGTGGTTTTCAGAGATTAGAGGAATTTGGGGGTGGTCAGGTGAGTTGTTGTGTCCCTGGCTGTGGCCTTTCCCCTTGTCCAAATCTGTCCCTATCCCCCACCCCACCCTGCCGTGCCCCCTGGGAAAGGCATCTCCCCTCTTGTTTTTTGGGGGGAGCTCAGAGAGTGTCTTCTCCTTACCCTGAGCTTCTATGCAACCTGCTTGATGTCCTGAGTCTGCCACAGGTAAGAAAACGTCTCTGTGGGAACTTGTAAAACAGCAGGTGCAGGTGCTACACTGCTCAAGCGCTGCTGTGCTGGCTGGTAACCTGCCATGGCCTTGAGTCCCCCAGGCTCCACCCTGGCCCTTTCTTTGGGCCCCAGGACCTCCCCATGATCTGGCACCTAAAGGGTTCTTGCCTCATGGCAGAGGCCTCACGACCCCGACCAAGACTGGTTTTCTTTCTCTCCACCAAACTGCCAGCCTCGCTCCTCAGGTGCCCTCCCACTCTCTCCCCCATCTCGACTACCTCAAAACTAATCTTGTAGTTGTGGGACTGCAGAGAAAAGCCTCTCAGAATGCAGAAAAACAATGGAAAAATGACACTCTCAGACCCTAACAATCCTAAATCTCACTCTCACCCCCAACCTTCCCCTCCCAGCTCCCCCTCACTCAAGCCTTTGGGCTGCCCTGGGGCTGAAAGGCCCCTCACCAGGCAGCTCCTTCTCTGCCTCTTCCTCTCCTCCAGCCTTCCAGAACTCCAGGTGGCCTCATCACAGCCCCTTGGCTGTCCGGGAAGAGCCTGCCCACATGGCCCTTGAGCCCCCTCTGCTGGCCAAAGCAGAACAGCCTTTTCCTACTCCTTGTCTAGGAGCCACCAAGGCCCCCTGGGGTTGATGGGTGGTTTTTTTTAATGACCCAGAAGAGCCCTATATCCAGGAAAGGAAAGAGGTAACATAGGAGAGGAGCTTTCCATGAGCAGGTGGAAGAAAAAGCAGCTGTATGTGCGTTGGAGATGGATTCAGTGGTGTATGGGCTGGGGTCCACGACAGATGCCCCGAGACTTTTGAAGGGGTGTGGGAAGAAACAATGACCACTTCCACTGTAAGAATGTTTAAATGTAACATTTTAAACATGTAAAGGAAGGGCATGTCAAGTCAACATGGCCTGCTAGTTGAAGTGATGAGGGAGCAGAACTGAGTAGTAAGCTGAGAAAATCAGACAACACAGAGAGAGCAGAGCTGAGGCCCAGAGAGAGAGATAGGGAGGAGAAGGTTATGACTGGGAGTGAGGAGAGAGGAGGTGAGCTGGGGACCATGGGAGAGGGCGAAAGAGAGAACTGCCAGGCAACCAGTCCCCTTGTCCCACTGTCTGAGAACTAGTCTGCCTGGGCCACTGCTTCTTGCAACCCAATTACTGAAAAACACAGAACTGGCCAAGAGCAGGGACCCAGGGACTGTTAAAACCTATGCTTGGGCAGCGGACTTGGCCCACTGGTTAGGGCATCCATCTACCACACGGGAGGTCTGCGGTTCAAACCCCGGGCCTCCTTGACCCGTGTGGAGCTGGCCCATGTGCAGTGCTGATGCGTGCAAGGAGTGCCCTGCCATGCAGGGGTGTCCCCCGTGTAGGGGAGCCCCACACGCAAGGAGTGTACCCCATAAGGAGAGCCACCCAGCGCAAAAGAAAGTGCAGCCTGCCCAGGAATGGTGCCGCACACAGGGAGAGCTGACACAACAAGATGATGCAACAAAAAGAAACACAGATTCCCATGCTGCTGACAACAACAGAAGCAGACAAAGAACACCCAGCAAATAGACACAGAGAACAGACAACCAGGGTTTGGAGGGAAGGGGAGAGAAATAAAAGGTGCATGGACTTTCAGGTGATTTTATCTCTGAGTGTCTGGAAAGCCATTGCTGACAATAAGGCTACAGTGGCTTCTGAGGCTCAGGAGTAGTGATCCAAGGGAGGCCTGCATCCTGGAGGAACCCAGGGCCTCCACAACAGCCCTAGTGCCATGTCTGAACCTGGATGCAAGAGGCATGAGCTTGGGGCACAGAAGAACAGCTACTCCTGGCTCTCCACTTCCTGAGATTTAGACAGTTGTTTGAAATGTCATCATGCTTGTCCTTATCCACTACATGTCTGCACTTGTCTGGATCCCTGGAAAACAGTGAGGCTGTTGGCACTGAGATGAGCTTCCTCCTTGGTGAGTGTACCCTAATATGATCCTCACACACCCAGAATCACTGATTGCCAGCACTGGAATTTTGTCTTGTCCTTCATCCATGTGGGGTAAGGAGTGTTGTTCAGAGCATCCTACTGAGCACAGCTCTCATGTCACCTCTTCTAGGAAGTCTACTCCGGTGTTCCCCAAGTTCACAGAGAACTTGTCAGGCCCATTTCTACACTCATGAGCTTGAGTCACAGATAGTTCTTTTCCTATTGTCCCTCCTTCCTGTGGATTTCCAAGGGTACTCAAGTTTTATCCATTTAAGCCCCTCCTAGCCCTTCTGTGCACCAGGCACCAGCTGTGCTCTTGGACTCAGAGCTGAATGGGACTGGATCCTGTTCTTGCAGAGCTTAGAAGCCATTTGGGGGAGATGCTGATGGAAGATTACAGCAAGGTTCTGAGTGAGGTCTCTGCCACATGCTGGGGCAGGACCAGGCCTTGACGGCCATCCTGCATTGTTGCAGAGGAGCCTGCATGAAGCAGAAGCTCAGTTATCTCTTGCTGAGTACAACCGAGGAGAATTGGTGGCAGTGGTAGCCCTAGCTCTTGTTTAGGGAAACTGAGATGCAAGTTAGTGGCAGGGATCAGACCAGAACCCAGTGCTCCTGAACCCCTGTCTATTGGTTGCTTGGGCAGGATTTATATCAGTAAATGAAGTTATGGCTAAATAACTCATTCATCATTCCCTCATTTCCTTATGCCTTCCAGGGGTCTACCATGTTACAGCCTGGAGATGGGGAGCAAAACCTGAGAGGGCACTTTCTCTATGGTGCTGATAGCTTGGGGGGAATTTGAGTGCATTATGGGAACCTTTGATTAGGTTACTTGATTAGGTCACTTCAGGGCCTTTGCTTCCACTAGTTAGTGAGGTGTGACCCAGGTTGGGTCTCCACCCTCTTGCCTGGGTCTTACATAAATAGAGAACTGGAAAGAGAACACAGAAAAATTTGGATGCCATTTTTGCACTGTCATGTGAAAGAGGACTCCAGGACCAGCTACAGCTGACAGAGAGGCCAAGAGAAACCCCTGGGGGCTGAGAGAAATGCCAGAGGCTGGACTCAGTGGAGCAGGCCTAAACTGAGGGAAAGCTACAATGTTGCTTTCCCATGTGGCAGGAACCCAGGATTGACCAGCAGATGACCCTTGATGAGAAAGCATCTGTGATGATGTTGTAGAAGTCAAGAGAGGTTCAATTATTTGCACATTAGAAAGGCCAGGACTCAGCAATAATTTGGGAAGGAAGAAGATTTATTTACTGCCGGCCAGACTCAGGAGCCTTCTGTTCACAACACGAGCCCAGAACAAGATTTTCAAGTTCCTTTTATACAGGGTTGGGAGTCAAATGGTGTTTTTATCAAAGAAAATTACTTTCTTTGTTGGTTAAGTGTTTGTGTGAGTACCATATAGGTTTGAATCAACATATTGTCCACATTCCGTCTGGATGCAACCTCGAGTACACATCCTTTCTGAACATTCAAAGTCTGAAGGGTCTCTAGTACTTAATTGAATTTCTAGGCACACTTGGACACAGAATTAGATAATTTTGAATTCATGAACAAGCTATATTATATTTCCCCATTCAAGGCCAAGTTTAAGTTTATTTAAGCTTCGGCATCACTATTATCAGAGTCTGTCTGGACTGACTGGTGTGTATATAGAGTTTGCATTGTTAAATTGCTTCCCAGGACTGGAGTCTTTGCCACGGTCACCAAGGGCACGACTGCAGCCTCTCACTGTCCCCCACACTCTGCTCAGGATACAGACAGCTCAGGTTATCTACGAAGAGATGAACAGCCTCCCACCCATAGCCCACATCCATGATACCTGGATTTGTACATTTTAGCAGCTTCGGAACTGTAAGCTTTTACCCTAGTAGATCCTCATTTTAAATGCCAAGAAACTTTTGGTATATTGTATAGGAAGCCTTGGCATACTAAAATAAATGGATTCCTAATAAAAGGTAAACGAGAAAAGCTCATGAGGTTTCTGTTTTCTGTTTCTATGTTTTTATTTCTGACTCATGGCTGGAAAATTTAAAACTGAAGCTCTAAACTCTATTTGCATTTGTCTATACGTTTGAGATATGAGATTTTCCTTCCTCTGGATGGTAATACCAAATTAACTTATAAAACACCCTAAAATTTTAATTTGCTATTAGACAAATAAATGCTTATATATAAATTAATCTTATAGTCTTAGAAATTAAGTAAACCAAACTTCTAATATTTCCAAAGAAAAAAAGAATATTTGCAAATTATACCAAAATTTAAAAATAAAATAAATCTACAGAATTCAGATAAACATTTCACAAATGGGATTAATGAGCTTAGTGGGAAAAAAAAAAAGATTAGCTATGTCTTCTGTAATGGCATGTACAATATAAGCGTACATTTTTGGGGGGGTATGTTCTCAATTTTTTGTAGGTTTACTGATCAAATAAGCTAACATTATATCTATGAGCTCTTTATTATGATGAAAAATGTAAATCTATATTTATACAAATTGAATTATTATTCCGACAAACTTTTTTTTGAGTATTTTTCGTAAGCTATTGGTCTGAAGAAATTTCCAATATATTTTTGGTAATTTAAATATGTAGGTTATGAAGGATGTGTTTTGTTAAGGGAAAAGAGAAGTTTTCTCCTAAAGTAAAATGATTGGTTGTGGCAGAGTGAGAAACTGCAAAGTGTAGGACAAAGTCGGGTATAGTATAGAAACTTGTAGAATGTGTGTGGAAAAGGAATTTTATTTGTCATGTTCAGTGTTGATTAAGATTTGACAGGTTTATGAGAGTTTTAAGAGTTCTTATCAGAAAGCATGCTAATACAAAATTAGAATTCTGGTGCTCATGTATTCCAAATTAGTTATGCACTTAAGATATGTGAAGCAATCATTATGCTATATTCCGGAACTGAGAATTGCTTAATAAAATCTTCTTGCTTTTGGAAATGTGTTGGTCAGGATAACTACAGAAAGTCAGAAAAAAAACAAATTAGGACAAATTACTGATAATATCATCAGTTATTTATGATCGTTTTAATCGATTTTTATCAAATTTAAATGTTAAGTACTGCTATAAAATTTTGAATTAAAAATATTTGATAACAAGTGAAATGGGATTATTTTATTTTGTATTATCTTTCATGTATCTTATTCCTGAATTTTACATTTGCCCTTTCTAAATATTTCCTACATGCCAAACAGTTTAAAATCTAGATTTTAAACACGAACACAGGAAAATCTAGATTTCATTAATTAAATTATATATTTTAATGTGCTTATTTTGATTATAGTGTGATATCAAATCAATACTGTGAGTATATCTGGACAATATCATTGTGGTCATCAGGAAAATATAAACCCAATCCTCAACATTAAAATTCCCCGGTCTTTTCTATTTTCCTGTGCATATTTCACAAATAACCCAATTTATACGTACGGAATTCATTAATTTATGTATGATATCTGGCTGATGGCGTTTAAGTATATTTATGACACACATTCATATCGAGTTCAGTATATGTGGCATTATATTTCTGTGAAGATGTACCTTTGCAGTTTTTAAAAACGTATTTCGCAGCTATGGTCAACCAGATCTGTTGATTTATTTTTTCAAGCCCCTTGGCGCTATTCAGCTCCTGGTCTCCTGTTCTGAAGGCTCCTTGTCCTGCCCCAGGGCTGCCCCCCAGGGGCGCAGGCAGCGCACAGACCTGGCTGCAGGGGCGAGGCCACCCTGGCTTAGTCCCTGCAGCCCCCACCCCAGGCCCGCCCGAGGGTGGCGCCTCAAGCGCGTGCCCTGGGCAGCTGCAGGCCCGCAGGGGGCTAAGGGCCAGGGCGCGGGGCAGGGGCGCAGGCCGCTCCCGCGGGGCCAGAAACCCGGGCACCCGGACCGCCTGCACCGCCACGCGGGTGCACCCCGCCCCGCTTCCTGCCAGGGGGCACCCAAGCTCGTCTTGGGGCGGGAAACGGGGCCCGCGGGTAAGAGGAAGAAAGCCGCCTCCCTCCCCGCCCTCCCGGCAGAATAAAACCCCAGGAAATAATAGAAACGGGGAGCCAAGGGGACTAGGTCAGCAGCGCCCCGCAAAGCTGAGCAGCCCCTTTGGGGGGCGGAGGGCAGCCCCGCCCTGGGGGCTGGAGAGGCGCGGGCCGGGCAGGAGGTGGGGGCGGGGGGAGACCCAAACCCAGAGCCGCGATCCGGCCTCGGCTGCGGGCGCTGCGGGATCGGGACCGAGGGCGGGTTCCAGCCCAGCCGCTCACTCCTGGGCTCCCCCAGTCTGCGGGGGAGCCGGGCCCTGCGCCCTGGCCTGCGCTGCAGCTGCTGCTCTCCCGCCTCCCACCCCCAGCCCGGGCCGGGCGGAGGGGCCGCCGCGGGAGGAGCAGGAGCTCCGCGGGGGCAAGACCCGCACTCGCTGCAGCCGCGCGTCCTCCCCACCGCGCGCCCTTCCCGGGCCCCCGCCTCCCGCGAGGCGCCCGCGGCGCAGGAGAAGGGGTGCGGGCGCCCTCCCCGCGCCTCCGGGCCTAGCCAGGGACCCCCCACCTCCGGCGGGTCGCGCTGCGGGGCTGGGACGAAACCCAGAAGCGCTGCAGCCCCAGGCGGCTTGAAGAGGGGAGGCTGCGGGTGCGGCTCACCCCTCCGCCGCCGCCGGGAACAAATGCGGATCTAGATTTGGTGACTTTTAAAAAAATATTTATAATTTATTCCAGTTTGTGAAAACCTCAACTTTAAAAAGTTTGTTTTCAAAATATAAACAGTACTTTCTTAATTTTGATGACCTGTCCACTACTATAGTTTCTATGTTGTATATAAAAATGAAATTGCATCTTTTTTGAAATAAAATTTATAGATTTTTTAAAAATCTATCTTACTGCGTTTGAAAAGGTAAAGTTCATGTAATAAAGTATCAATGCTAGCTTATATCCAAGTTTATCTTCTATTTTCCCTACTTCAGGCCTGAATCAGCTGATTCTCCAAAGAATCCCGTAATCTTTCTGTGGGTAAAGTTCCTTAGAAACCAAGATTTAGCTTTCAAGAATATTGTTGCAGTTGGAATGCCAATCGTTTTAGGCTCTTTCAGGATGTATTTTATATAGGCATATACATTCATAGCCAGCATCATAGCTTCAAAATATACAAAGCGTAAATTAAGTCAAAACTAAAAGACCAGAAATACACAATACTTACAAGAAACCTTAAACCTACTTTCATTCGTAGCATGTGGAACACACAAAAATTGAGTATATGGAAGGTGTGAAAGGTATGCAAATATGTATTTTATCTACTTGGCATAAATATAACACTGCACCTAATAATGTTGTAATTGTCACTTTTTCAAAATCACTTGGAAGATTTATGAAAAGTATGCCTGTTAAAGGTTTCCCAGTGAACACTGTTTTTCTCCAACAATACTTTTGCTGGAGGTTAAAGAAATCACCTACAAATTTCAAAATATTCAAAAGTTCAGTGTATCTATAAATTACAATTAAATGAAGCTAGATGTCTATAACATGTGATAGTTACAGAACTCCAGCTTCATGAGTATTCCCTATCAATTTGGACAGAATTCTCTATAGAATAGTAAAAGAGAAAACTAACTCCCTGAAGGGAAACTAAGGGAACATTCTTTGAAATGGACATGGAAGCAAAAACCACAACAAAATGTGACTGGAACCTAGAGAAATATTAAATGGATACTACTTCGTAAAAAGTAGAATCAATCATGTACATGATGTTTTACTTTTGTAAAAGCATTCAGTGTAGCTCACTACATTAACAGAAATGAAAGAGAAAAACCTGTTACCTCAATAGATGTGGAAAAGCACTTGACAAAATCCAGCCCAATCAATGAAAAACCATTTTAAAAACCTAGAAATAAACTCGGTTTCTCACAAAGAATACTGTTACTCACAAGGAATACAAAGATTTTATCCAGGTTCTTGGCTATGCTGCGAAAATGAATTTCAAGAGTAGGAAGGGTGAGTTAGGTCAGTAATTTATACAGGTGGGGAGGGAAGAGAATGGGAGAAAATAACAGAGCAGGGGTCCCACATAGAGAGGAAGGGAGTGAAAAGGGATAAACAGGACTGATTTACAAGCTGTAATTCCCCATTATAGATGATAAATCCCCAGGTTTACTTGCGTGGCCACATGGCAGAGGAAAAATGGTGAGAGCATTGCAGAGAGCAGGAGGAGAGAGCTCAGCCCTGTGGTTTGCTTTATAAACTATTAATTATTCCACCCCTTTGCTAATGGAGGCAGGGGTTCCAGCTGTTGGCTGCTTTGCTTGATTACCCCACCCATCAATCCCTTAGTGAGCACCCAATGATAAAGTCCCCAGGGAACATCCTGGGCTTTTCTGTGCACCCAAGAGAAGTCTTTGTTCTGGACAGCAGAATCCTGGGGTGGGGGCCCTCCAGCAGCCATCTTGGGGGTTATTATTGTCCACATGGACTCTCTGCCAGGTTCCGGGTCAGTCTATTAATTTATTAGTTCCCTATCTTACTAGCCTGCTTCAATACCTATAATAGAACTTGTTAACAACATTATAAGCAATGTTGGAATTTTGAAAACTTTCCACCTGATATCCTATATAGGAATGACTGCTACCATCATTGCTATTTAATTTGTTCAACTGCACAAGAACTTAACACAAGTAATAAATGGCATATAAAAAGGAAGACATAAAATTGTCATTATTACCAAATAATCGTATGTCTAGAAATTTCAAAGTAATCTATAGTCTATTAGATTTAATAACTCATTACAAATTGGCTGGAAGGTCAATAACATAATTTGCATCTCCATATTCTGTAAACAAAGATAAAATTTAAAGAAGGTACAATTTATAACACCAATGAAACTATCAAATAACAGTTATAAAATATGTTTAAAACCCTTACATTGGCAACTACAAAGCATTCTTGAAAGAAGTGAAATAAACCTTAACAAATGGTGGCACATATCATATAGAATATAATTGTTAAAATTCCATTAACTCCGAATTTTTCCAAGTATTAAACATAATTCCTCTTAAGATTGTAGGGTTTATTAATGTGAGTAATTCACAAACAAATTCTAAGCTCATAAGCAAGGACCCAAGGAGGGTGAAAGTCAAGAACCAAGAAGAACCAAGTGGGAGGACTTAAGTCACCAAGTATGAAGACCTCTTATGGGATCTATTTTTTAGAGAATATGTTAGTAGCTCAAGGGTAAATGAAATAATTAGCATAACAGGTTAAGGAGTTTGAAAGCATATCCAAATTATGCAACCATCTGACTGACAAAAAAAGCAGACATGTGGTGCAGTGGGTCAAATGATGGCCTTTTTAATAAATAGTAATTTGTGAAGAGGTTACCCATGATGAAAAAAAAAAATCAGGATTCCAGTCTCACAAAATAAACCAACATCAATTCCAAATAGATCGAAGGTATAAAAGTTATAGGTAAAAATAGAGGAATTAATTAAAACTACAGATTTTTAAAAAAAGATAAAACGTAATTTGTGTTTCAGAATGGTAAGAATTTTGTAAACAAGCCAAATTAAGCTTTATTATTAAAAATTAATAAGCAGGCTTTTGTCTTCCCCCCCATCCTCCCTCTCGCCCTCCCTCCCCCAGGGGGCGGGCTGCGCCTGCTGCGGGACGGCTCCTGCCTCAGCGCCCCGCCCAGCTCCCGCTCCTCCTTTGCTCGCTCAGGCTCTTTCTCGGGTTCCGACTCTTCGCCCTCGGCCTTGGCCTCCCTCCCGACCCCCTCCTCGTGGTCCCCGGGCGCCCCCGCGCTCGCCCCCTGCTCGCCCCCGCGCAGCTCAGCCCCGCTCGGCTTCCACGACCCCCGCCGCGTGCAGAGGAGTTACGGGGCGTCTCTGTGACTTCGCGTCACTCCGCACCCGGAGTCGGAACTAAGGACAGAGAGAGCGAGTGGGAGGGAGGGAGGGAGGGGACAGAGAGGGGGAGGCCGAGGGGACGCTGGGGAGGGGCAGGAAGACCCCCAGCCACGGCTGGGTTCGCAGTACACGGGGCGCCCGCGCACCCCCGGCACTCGGCACCCCCGGAGCCCGCGCTCCCCTCGGCCCCGCTTTCGGCACCTGCGGCCCAGCCCGCTCCTAGCTCGCTGGAAACCTTCCCGGGAAGCGGGGGACGGGACGCCCCCTCTCGTTGGGGAGAGTGAAGGCCGTCTCTCCTGCGGGGATGGAGATAAGGCGAGTCTGGAAACGTCTTCCACGTTGGAGAAGCTTCGCCGGAGGGGATTTGTGGCTCCCGGGGCCGCGGTTTCCCCGGGTGACGCAGCTGGCAGAGACCTCCAAAGCCCTTTTCCCTTCGTCCCCTCAGACCCTAACACTCTGCTGTGTGGAAGTCGAGTGGGAAGTAAAACTGTAGATGGCGTTTAAAACTAGGCATCTTCCCTTAAGTCTCGGTGTCAACGCGGCAGAGACAGATCTTCAGGCCGAGAATGGCATTCTCAAGAGAAAGGGCGGGTACAAAGTTTCCTAACTGAAAGATTCGCCCCTTCCCATTTTTGCCCGCTGGAAGAAAAAAACTAAAGAACTCCCATTTTAACTGGAAGTTTGTGACCTCTCAGGCCAGTTACCTGGGAGTCAGGCCTCCTTGCCAAGCATGCAGTTATTTTGGATTATAAATCCTTTAAATTGATCTCCAGTCAACTCCAATCTTGCACTTCAGGAGATACTTTTTAAATGGGTGCAGGGGAGAGAGCTGTTTTCCAACTGGTTACGAAAAAATTGCAGTTGTAAACCTGAGAAATATGCCACTCTTTTATTCCAATTTAATCACTTGAGTTTCCAAAAGACTTTGAAATCAAAGTGGCATGGGGTAGTGTAATTTTCACTCTTTTTTGTGTGAGCATTATCTTTTACTAAAAAACGAACTAAATAGGAAAAACGTTTACAATTATGGATTAAAATAACAGAATTCATAAATTCTAAAATATTTTAATGTAAAAAAATAACCTGCTTTAGAGAGATTTCTGTGCACTATTCCTGACATTAATAAGAATTAAAGGTACTTTCTATCACAAAAACTATCTGTTTGGAGGAAATCCATCTAAAATCCAATACCAATAATATCAAGGAAAGAAAGCATTTAAGCAAAAATAGACTGAATTTTGTTGATATAACGTAAAGCAAGCACACAAAATTTCAATGATCAAAGTTTCCCTAAAAGTTAAATAGCTACTTCATTTTTGGACTGCTACTTCACAAAACTATACTTAAACTACTCAGGTGCTTTATTCCTTAAATTAAGTATGTTTGTCTTCAAATATTCCTATAGCATCAATATTAATTGGTTTTTAAAAAGGCTTAAACATGGTAAAAATCAAAACTGCATTAAGTACCATTTCAATTTCCTTACATAATTACCAACTGCAAATTACTTTACTGGTTAATGTCACCAGTTTAGTTCATTTACAGCTTGTGTTCTTGTGCTGTATATATAAACTTTCCATTAAAGATGTTGTTCTGAGTAACAAAGTAAATGGAAAAGGGAAAAATGTAGAAGGACTTGGAATTCTCAAAACTATGTATTTTTCCTGCAGTGTTAGTCTTAAGGCTGTTGTCAGACATTATTTTTAAGCAAGTTGTTTCATTTCTTGGTGTTTGCCTACCCTCCTTGGCCAGTGTGATTCAGTGTGCTCCATTTGCTGTGCAATGCTTTTTAGCATGCTCACAGCATAAAAGTCAAGTTGGTCAAAACAAGAGTGCCTGGCATATACATTCCAAGCTCAGGATTTGAGCTTTTGGTGTAGGGAACAACTTCCCATCAGGTACAGTTGTGCATCTCAATTTGAGAGATAAATTAGCCATTGAAACCTGCCCAGAAGCCTGACAACCTAATTTGTCCAGCAGGATTTGCCTTGACAGGGCAAGTTTAAGGATGGGCAGGCAGGGTTTGGAGGTCTTCTTTTAAAAACTATCCCCCCCAGTTATTTCCACTCAATTCATCTACTAGGCCAGGTCATTATTTGAGCTTGATATGCAGCCCTCAGGGGTTATTTTGACTGCAAAATAAATTCCCAAATCACTAGGATATGTAGTCATGAGCTAAGGAAGACTCCTTGTCCTTCTTTTCAATCCTTAGAGCCCAGCCCTCTGAGTTCTTGAAGAATTGCTTTGTGTTGCTTTGTTTGGTCTTCAGCACTGAAGCATTGCGGTGTGGGGAGAATGTGTCATAATTGACTTCACACCCAGGGATCCCATCTTTTTCTTTCGTATAGTTCATTCTTTTAAAAAATAAACAGAATTTGCAGTTAAAAAATTATTAAATGGGACTATATCAAGATTAAGAATTATTTTTCTTCATAAGAAAAAGAAAAAGTAAGGTGAGAAGTCATAGTCCATAATGTGGAAGAATGTATAAAGTCTCCTACCAAAAAAATGAGAACAGGATAGGTGACCAACCTAAAAATTACTCAAAAGCTTGAACACATAATTCACAAAAGGGGATGTACATTAGGCTAATAAATATACAAGAGGATGCTCTATATATCCAAGCATCAGAGAAATGCAAACAAGTCCATTATGAGACATTACCACTTACAAAACTGGCTAATGTTTATCTGACCTATATCATCAAAATTTTTGGTTAAAATGTAAAGCAACAACCAATGACTACCTTGCAAAGCAAAGTGTTTGGAGACATTTTTGCAAGCTCCTTGGAAGTTTGGGGGCAGTTCCAATAAAGACTGAACTTATTTTCAGTTTATAACCAGCAATCCCCCCACACCAACAATTTATATTCTGCAAATTTAGATATGCATTACCAAAAGATCCATACTCATTTATATGTGCACAATTTAAAACAAACAAGCAAACAAACAAAAAAGAAACTACCTGAGCATCACCAAACCTAACATTGACAAATACATTTTGGAATGTTCACACAGTGAAACAAAATACAGGAAGTAGCATAAACTAAATATAGTTATGATAATAAAAGAGATAAATAGCACCAATATTCTGTAATAGGAGAGACAAAAAGAAGTAACACAGACAATTTCATTTATATGAATTACGAAAATGTGAAAATAATATTTTCTGATGGACATCAGGAAAATCTTTATCATTTGATATGGTGTTGACTAGAGTGGGGCATGAGCGGACCTCTGGGGTTCTAGAACATTTCTTAATCTGGGTGCCAGTTACACAAGTGTTCTTGATTTGCAAAAATTCATGAAGTTATCATTTTAATGAGAACATATTTTAGAATTTTAATAAACTCAATGCAAGTGGCATGAAGAGTTTTAATACTATGACAGTAATTTCCAAAAGAGAAGTGCATTTATAAAGGTGAGAGGATTAAGCATGAACTATTTGATCTCTCCCCTGCCATTTTAGCAGGAAATTGTTGACAGCATCTGAGAAGACCTCCCAAAACACAGAAGAGGGATGGGTGGGTGGAGGTCAGCAAAACACAGCCCAAACATGATCCTCCCTCTCTTTCCTTAATACCAGCTTTTCCATTACTCCTCACCACTCTCTCACAGGACAGGATACTGGGAAATGGCTTTTAAAAAAGAAAATTAGCTTGAAATCAAAGACATTAATTTAGACTTGGGCAGTTTAGTGGCACTTATGAAAAGAAACAGCTTATGAGCAGGAGAAGGAGGCATATAAATGGAACTTAAGTCAGTCCCCAAATAGTTTCAGGGTACAATTTTTCAGGAAGTCTCTCCCATTATCCTTTCAGTGGAAGCTAGTTTCAACACCTGAGTCAACCAAATGTGCTGAATGTCATCTTTTCCTTGCAGAATGTGCACAAAAAACAGGTCCTACCTGGTTGGATACAAGATACAGCCTTTCCAGAATCATAGAAAAGAATAAAAAAAGTTTCCCAGCTGAAATATGGCCGAGCCAGGGCATAAAAATGATTTCTAATTCTGGAGGTCTGATAACAAATAGTTTCTTAATATATCCATTCATGACATAATTATGCTGTCAATTCATCCTTAGCAGAGATCTATTGAAGTGAGTGGGTGGATAACACAGGCTCTGAATTGGCATTGTCTAGGTTTTGGCAAGGAAGTCTGACGTTATATTCAAAGACTATTTTAGTAGTTTGGATTGTTTACTTATTCACCAGAAAATATACTTATCTAATTCAGTCTCCATGCCTTCTTTACAGGTGTGGGAATTGGGTAAGTTTGCACAAATTTTTTTAAAATATGTTTTTGTTAGAATTGTGAATTTACAGAACAGTCATGCACATGTGTGGAATTCCCATACAACCGCCCTCCACCAACACTACATTTTTGCAAAACACTTGTTACAGATTATAAGATAATATCATCGTACTATTACCACTAACTATGGCCTATAGCATGCATTCAGTATATTTCTCCACACACCCCTATTATTATCACAGTACATCTTTGGCATTGATGCAAGAATATTACAGTATTGCTGTTAACTATGAGTGGTAGGTTACATTCCCATGCTTCTTCACATTCTTACCACCTTGCGATTGGGCTGTACATTTGTTCTAGTTGATGGAAGGACATTCTTGTGTTTGTACTATTAACCTCAATTCTCATCCACCTCTGGATTCACTATGTTATCGACTCACCAGATTATTCTCTAGCTTTCTTTCAATTGACATTTACATCCCTAGACTACCCTTTTCAGCCACAATCTCATTTATGATCTAGCTGCATTAGTCACTATAATATATTACCATGAACTTTATCCATTTCCACACTTTTACAGTCAAGTTAGTTAAAAGTTCTACATATGTTAAGCATCAGTTTCCCTTCTCATCCCTTTTCTTGCAAAATTTTAATTAACACATTAGTATGACACATAACATCTGGAATGTAAGTTATACATTTTATTTAATTTCTCTTATTATTTTGAGTTACTGAATTTTCATCACTCAGTAGGTGTTTGAGTCCAATTGGGGCTCAAGATTTAATAGTGTAACTTTCACAATATTGACTCAACAAAGAAGTTGATAGAGTAAAACATATTTTCCTAGAAGTCAGAAATATAATTCTAGATTGTCGTGTATCTTCTATTGGCATAACTTACAAATGAAGTGGGATGGACTATGAGAAAGTGAGTCAACTGCATAGTGGGAACAGTCCATATGATATCTCATTTTTTAAAAATAAATTGCGAATTTGAGAGTCCCCGGGACCACCGTCAAGGTTTCATGACTTGCTAGAAGGACTCTGAGAACCCACTGAGAGCTGTTATATTCACAGTTACAGTCTATTAACTGGAATAGGACACAGATTAAAGTCAGTCAAGGGAAGACACACATAGGGCAGAGTTGAGAAAAAGAAGCAGATACAGAGCTTCCTGTTATCCTCTCCCCAAGGAGTGAAGAGAGTGTTATTTCCATGCATGAATGTGTGAGAACACATATTGCAAACAAATGGAAGTTCATGTGAGCCTTGGGGTCCATAGTTTGTGGGGTTCCATCACATAAGCATGACTGATCTCAATTTATATTCACCAACCCCTCTGGAGGCTAATACTGTATAACCCAAGCCACTAACCTAAATCACATTTTTATCACCTTTCTTACCAAAGTCCACACGTCAGCAAGGATACGTCTATTTGCTATGACATACCAAGGGCCTAGATAATACCTCTCAGTAGCCAAGGGTAAAACTCAGGCTTTTCTTTGGGTATGGCTTAACTGTTTACTAAAAGATGGTATGAATTAGATTCAATTAATTTCTCCATATTCTACCTGTTATTAACATATTGTATTAGCATAATATCTTTGCTATAATTCATGAAAGAACAAGTCTTATACTTGTGCTATTTATTATAATCCATCTCTATAAAAGGGTTCACTGTGTTACAGTCTTATGGTTTATCTTTAAAGTAATATTCTAGTGACATATATGACCTAAGGTTTTCCCTTTTAACAATATTCACCTATGTAATTTGGTGCTGTTAATTACTCTCAAGATAATGGGCTACCAATACCACCATCCATTTCCAAACACTTAAACATAAATACAAATTTTTTTAAAGATTAAGCATCAACCCCCCATTCTTTAACCACAATCTATCCCCTTATAACCTATATACTACATTCTAACTCTATGAGTTTGCTGATTATAATTCATTCATAACAAGAGAGATAACACAATAGTTGTCCTTTTCTTTCTGGCTTGTTTCAGTTAGCGTAATGTCCTCAAGATTCATGCAAGTTTAGCATGCATTAGGACTTCGTTCCTTAATTTGGCTGAAAAAGAATCCATTATATGTACTTAACAGCATTTTTTGTTTATCCATTCATCTGTTGATGGACACTGAGTTTGCGTCCATCTTTTGGAAATTCTACAATTGTGAAAAATGCCTCTACGAACATTACTGTGCAAATATCTGTTTGAATTCCCACTTTCAATTCTTCTGAGTATATTCCTAGAAGTGAGATTATCAGGTCTATGGTAATTCTCTATTTCCCATGCTGAGGAATTATCAACCCTGTTTCACAGCGGCCACACCATTTTACATTGCCAGCAACAACGAATGAGTGTTCTGTTTCCCCACAAGTTCTCCAAAACTTGTAGTTTCCCTTTTTATTTTCATAATAGCCATTCTAGGAGATGAGAGATGATATCTCACTAGGGCTTTTAATTTCATTTCCCTAATAGCTAGTGAGGTTGAGCATTTTTTCATGTGCTTTCTAGTGAAATATATATCCTCTTCAGAGAAATGTCTATTTAACTCTTTGCCCATTTTTAGTTATTTTTTTTGTCTTTTTAGTGTTGAGTTGTAGGATTTCCTTATATATGCTTGATATTAAAACCTTAATGGATAAGTGGTTTCCAAATATTCTCTCTATTGAGTTTGTTTTTTCAATTTCATAACAAAGTCTTTTGATACACAAAAGTTTTTAATTTTCAGGAGGCCCCATTTTTTTCTTTTTCCTTTTCTTGCATGAGCTGTGGCTTTAAAGGCCAAGAAACCATTGTTCAATGCAAGATCCCACAGCTACTCTGCTCTGTTTTCTTCTAGGAGTTTTATAGTCCTGGTTTTTACATTTAGTTATTTATATATTGCTTTTTTATATGGTATGAGATGGGGCCCTCTTTCATTCTTTTCACGTGGATTGCCAATTCTCCTGTTTCTATCTGTTGATGAATCTATTTTTTTCCCAATTAAATGGACTTGACAGTCTTTTACAAAATCAGTGGTCATACCATTACCTTCTTGCCTCCATTCTTCCAGATGTGAAGTCATCTGAGTCCTGGTTTCAGATGAGAAATCAACTCTTAATCTTATGGAGCTACCCTTATATGTGGTGGATCTCTTTTCTCATGTGTTTTTATGATTGTTTGTCTTGATCTTTTGACAAGTTGATAAATATGTGTCTCAGAGTAGGTCTGCCAGGATTTATTGGGCTTAGAGTATACTGTGCTTTCTGTTTCCTCAAACAGTCCTCCTGCCCCACTCTGCCTTCTCTTCTCCCTCTGGACTGCCCATAATGCATTTTATGGTTTCATTTTGTCATTCAATTCCTTGAGTCCCTGCTGAATTTTTTCCATTTTTTATTGGTCTTTTCTATCTACACAATTCCAGATGTCCTATTTTTGATGTCACTAATTCTTTTCTTTGCCTGTTCAAATCTGCTGTTATGTGCTTCTAGTGTATTTTTTAAAATATTTATTTATTTATTGTTTTTATTTATTTCCTTCTCCATCCCCCCCCCCCCCCCCACCATCATCTGGTCTCTTGTGTCCATTTGCTGTGTGTTCTTCTGTGTCTGCTTGCATGGTCAGCAGCACTGGGAATCTATGTCTCTTTATGTTGCACATCTTGCTGTGTCAGCTCTCTGTGGACAGGCTGGGTTTTATTCATGTGGAACGGCTCTCCTTGTGGGGTGCACTCCTTGTGTGTGTGGCTCCCCTACATGGGGGATACCCCTTCATGGCACAGGACTCCTTGTGTGCAGCAGCACTGTGCATTGGCCACTCACAAGATGGGCCAGGAGGCCCTAGGTTTGAACCCTGGACCTTGTATATGGTAGGTGGACGCTCTATCAGTTGAGCCAAATCCGTTTCCCTCTAGTGTATTTTTTCTTTAAGATTTATTTATTTATTTATTTCTCTCCCCTTCCCACACCCCATCCTGGTTGTCTGTTCTCTGTGTCTATTTGCTGCGTCTTCTTTGTCTGCTTCTGTTGTTGTCAGCGGCATGGGAATCTGTGTTTCTTTTTGTTGTGTCATCTTTTTTTTTTTTTTTAAAGATTTATTTATTTAATTTCCCCCCCTTCCCCGGTTGTCTGTTCTCTGTGTCTATTTGCTGAGTCTTGTTTCTTTGTCCGCTTCTGTTGTCGTCAGCGGCACGGGAAGTGTGGGCGGTGCCATTCCTGGGCAGGCTGCACTTTCTTTCACGCTGGGCGGCTCTCTTTATGGGGCACACTCCTTGCGCGTGGGGCTCCCCTATGCGGGGGACACCCCTGCATGGCAGGGCACTCCTTGCGCGCATCAGTACTGCGCATGGGCGAGCTCCACACGGGTCAAGGAGGCCTGGGGTTTGAACCATGGACCTCCCATGTGGTAGACGGACGCCCCAACCACTGGGCCAAGTCCATTTCCCTGTTGTGTCATCTTGTTGTGTCAGTTCTCCGGGTGTGTGGCACCATTTTGGGGCAGGCTGCACTTTTGTGCTGGGCGGCTCTCCTTATGGGGCACATTCCTTGCGCGTGGGGCTCCTGTACGCGGGGGACACCCCTGTGTGGCAGGGCAGTCCTTGTGTGCATCAGCACTGCGCATGGGCCAGCTCCACATGGGTCAAAGAGGCCCAGAATTTGAACCGCGGACCTCCCGTGTGGTAGGCGGATGCCCTAACCACTGGGTAAAGTCTGCCGCCCCCTCTAGTGTATTTTTAACTTCTTGCACTATGTCTTTCATCACTATGAGATCTGTTATCTTTTTACATATGTTTACAATTTCTTCTTTATGTTCCCCAAGCCTCTTCTTGTTATCCTTTATCTGTTCCTTCATTTTACTGAGTTGATGAAGGGTATTTTCTTTGGACATCCTTGATTAGTTGTTCAACATTGCATATTTCCTCCTTTTTTTCAGAGAATTTGTCAACGAGAGTCATGCCCTTCAAGAAATACTAAAGTGGGGGAGCTGATTTGGCTCAAGCAGTTGAGCTCCTGCCTCCCACATGGGAGGTCCTGGGTTCAGTTTCCAGAAAAAATAGACAACAAGCAAAAACATGAGCAAAGAGTCAAGAGAGTCATCTTGAGGGGAGGGAGAAGAAATACTGAAGGCACTTCTGCAGGTCAAAAGGAGGAAACAAGAGCTACAGGGTTGGAGCAAAGTGTAGAAAGGAAGATGATTGGTTAGATAACTAAAAGGATAGGAAAGAAATAAAAATAAAATATGACATGTAAAAAATGACTAAAATAAGTATTGCCTTTACAGTAATAACTTGAATTTTAATGGAATAAACTCTCCAATCGAAAGACACAGGTTTGGGAAGCAGATGTGACTCAAGTGATAGAGCTTCCACCTACCATATGGGAGGACCTGGGTTCAATCCCTGGGGCCCCCTGGTGAAAAGAAGAGAAAGCGTGCCTGCATGGCAAGTCAGTGCCCACGCAAGTGCCTGCATAGTGAGCCAGTGCCCCATGCAAGTGAGTCACACAGCCGATTATGACACATCCAGAGAGGGACAAGGGGAGAGTCAAGGTGAAGGGCAGTAGAAACCAGGAACTGAGGTGGCACAATTGACAGGGAGCCTCTCTCCCCATCAGAGGTCTCCAGGATCGAATTCCAGTGAATCTTAGAGGAGAGAAATTGAGAAGAGAAAACAACACAGACAGCAAAAACAGGGCGTGACAAGGTGAAGGGCAAAAAAAAAAAAAAATCTTAAAAAAAAAAAAGACATAGATTTTCAGAATGGATAAGAAAATATGATCCATGCATATTCTATTAGGAAGAAACTCACCTTAGCAAAGGGACACAAACAGGTTGCAGGTAAATGGCTGGGAAACTATTTTACATGCAAACAGTAACCAAAATGGGCAGATGTAACTATGTAAATATCAAACAAAAATGACTTTAAATGCAAAACTGAGACAAAGAAAGTCATTATAAATAAAAGGGATAGTATACCAAGAAGAAAGAACAATCAAATATTTATGCACCTAAGCAGAGTGCCCCAAAATACTGAGGCAATACAGAGCACTCTGAGCAGGAAATCAAGAAACAAATTCCATTTACAACAGCAAACTTAAGAATCAATTATTCAGGAATATACCTGAGAATGTAAAAGACTTGCACACAGAAAACTACAGTCCATTGCTAAAGAATATTTCATGTTCATGGATAATCTCTACTATTGTGGCATTCATGCCCATAATTTGTTTCTTTTTATACTTTCAGTTTCTTCGGTATGCTGACACATTGCTTTCTTAATATCATTTTTATTTCTTTTTTGTTGCTAGAGACTTTATGAGTTTATAGATCCATCATGCATAAAATACTATACACCACCTATACACCACCCACTACCAACTTCTTGATTGGTATGCAACATTTTTTATAATTGATGATAGCACTTTTTAATAATTATAAGCTTTTAAATGGTAATTACATTATTGCCAATGATTAAAAATTATTAAAATGGTACTATTAATTATCATCTATAGTTTACATTTGCTGTAGTTTTTCATATACCATCCTATTTTTCCATATACCACTCCTGTATGCTGGGAAGACTGTATTGCATTTATATGCTGAGTTTGACTTAGAGTGGTCCCATTTGAGCAACAAGGAGGCTTTCAGGAGATAACGCTTAGGCAATATATAATACTAGGCTAAATGTCAAGAACAAGGTTCATAAGAACAAATATCATTATCAAGGGTCTGGCACATTGTTCTCTCCTCTTTACCTAGGCACTGCCTATGTACTCTAGGATTCTTGCACTTTATTACAGAATGTAGCACAATTCCCCAGGTTGGAAGCCAATACTCTTTTTATTATTGTACCATTGTATATAGTTTAAGTACAAATTTATTAACTGAAATTTGGTAAAAAAAAAAAAAAAAAAGATAAATTAAGCTATGGCTTTCCAAGTTGTGTCATTATACTTCACACCATTAGAAAATACCATTTTTATTCTGATATTATAAAGGCAAGTGATGTCAAATGTATGTGTATTGGACAAATATTGTATTATATCTCTGATATGAAATACATAGAATAAACAAATTCTTAGTCATAAATTACAATATAAGTTCCCAGGGTTTTGGTAAGGGTAGGAAATGAGGAGTTAATCATTACACTCTGAATTTCTGTTTGGATTGATGGAAAAGTTTCAGTAATGAATGGTGGAAATGGAAACAAAGTATTGTGAATATAATTAACAAGACTGAATTACATATTTGAATGTGGTTAAAAGGAGAAATTTTGCATTGTATATATTGTTAAAATAAAAATAAAAAATATAGCCCTGTACAACACAAACAGTGAACCCTAATATAAACTATGGAATACAGTTAATAGTGCAACTATAAGTCAATAGGAACAAATGTACCACAGTAAGGCAATGTGTTAATAATAGTAGGGTGATATATGGGAACTCTGTGTTTTATGAATAATTCCTCTATAAATATACTTCTCTAATAATTTTTTTAAAATTCTAATAGACATATAGAAAATCAATGTAGATGACTAATAAAAATTGATACTGGTAAAGTGAAGACTATCAGTGTGTTTCATTCACATATTTACATCTTGGGAGTGTTACTAGAGTATAGGTCTTCATTTTGAAATATGATATTTATGGATTTTTCAGTCAGAAGTATAGACCATGCTCTTAGTTGTTTTGGAATTACTACAGAGGAAGTAGTGGGCATGTTTTCTATGATTTATATCAATATGCACTACTAAGTATGGGTCATTCCATTGTCATCAGATATATGTAATAGTTGAAATGGTAGTTCATTGTTAACAGGGCCCTCCAAAATTAAGGTTATTGGATAGCAAGTGTTGATTATTTCTGAAAATGTGCACATGGGACTGTAAGTAATATATCCCAGAGACTACATTGGTCCTTAGAGAGCTTAGAGAATTTATTAAACAATAAGTTTGAGTTTGGGCCTCTATTAACAATTGTTTTAATTAATTTGAGTGGCCTCTTAGAAGAGCTGATTTAGTCATTTATAAATTAAAGTAAATAAATACATGAGAGTGTTTTAATCCATTGCTTTTCTGCACAGGATTTTGAGAATCTAAAATCTTATATTTTAGGTATAGGGACTCTGGGTAAAGTAATTAAAACAGTCACCAAAGTACTCATGAATCACACTCACAGTCACAAATAAATCTCATAAATGCATTATCATAATTATAATACCATGAAATGATAAGTTCTATAAAATAAAATAAGGCAGAATAAAATGAAGAATAACCCAAAATACCAATATTGATAAAATAGTCAAGGAAAGTTTCTCTGAGACAGAAATATTTGAGTAGAGACTTAGAGAAAATGAGAATGCAGGTACTCAAGAGAGAATTTTATTCAGGCAGAAAGGCAGAACATGTAATAAACGTAAGTAATAAATGAATTTATTTCACGAATAAATGAAAGCAAGGTGGAAAGAAGGAAAAAGGAAGAGGCCAGGCTGTAGAGGCTGCAGAGCAAATGAAACACAAATGCTCTTACAGGCTCTGATTTCAGATTTTGTTTCGTTTCGTGAGAAGTAAGGTGAAAGACTTTAAGAGAATGAATTGCATGTCAGAAAGACGCTGCCTTCTAACAGAAAGGGTGTGCTGAGGCTCCAGGCCGCACTGCGTTTGCGCGGAGGCGGCGCTCTAGCCCCTGGGGAGGCCTGTCTCCCTGGAAGCGCTGGCGCTGCGGCGGGGGCGCAGGCGCAGAGCGGAGAGCCGGGCCATTTTGCCCCGGTCCAAGACTTGGTCGGAAGGACCCCTGATGGGGAGGTTGGTTTTAAGAGACCCCTCTCTTCTTTGGGGCCCTTGCCCACCTTGGCCCACCCGTCCGCCGTGGACCTCGGGGAGACCTGCTCAGCCTCCACTCGGACCCAGACTCCTGCCCGGACTGTGGCCGGTCCTGCCTCTGCAGTACAGGATTCGGGCATCTAGTCTCTGTGGCTTCTCCATGAACGTGCGGGACTAAGAAGGGAAGGTGGTAAAGCCCTCCTTTGTGTTCCACAAACTGGGAACAGCCGTGCTTGTGGGGGTGGGATAGGGACCCCAGTCCCAGCGGCCCATGGTTGACTGACGCTACCCTCGATGTGGTGCTGAAGGAATGGCGGAGCACACCAGAGAGATGGCCCAGCGGATGAAGGGTGGACTGTCCTCTACACCTGTACCCACTGCAGGTTCCAGGAGAGGGAAGACTCTTGATCTGAGATACTCGGCCATGCCTTCCTCTCCTCTCCTTGGAAGGTGGAGGATACTGGGTCTTCAAATCTCCTGTCCATCACCTCTGGTCACAATGTCCTGCTCCCAGAAGGAGTATCAGAACCTCGAGTGGAGACTGCCATTGTCCTCAACTCTTTCCTAAAGTTATATTTCTCTGTAGAAAAAAAAAAAAAAAAAAAAATATATATATATATATATATAAGAAATGTTGGGAATCAAGACAGGAATTCAAGGTACCACTTGGAATCACATTAGATATAATCTTAAAATCAGTGTGCTAAAGCAAAATGCACTAGCTGAGAGTATTGAAGATAAAGAGATGTCAGAGGCACTGAAATATAGAGCAGGGACTAGGAAGGATAAGGGCTGGTCAAGAGACTCAGGAAAGTTGCAGCCAATATACCAGAAAAAGAAAATGATCCTGGGTAAATGTCCTTCCAATAATGGTTATATAGATGATGGAGACAAGTGCTCCATTTCAAACAAAGAGAAAAATTGGACAAAATATGAAAAATGCTCTTGAAAACCTCAGAGCAAAAAATTCCATTGGAAACAATTGGGAAACAGATTTGGGGTTGGGACATTGAGGAAAATGTGTCAGGAAATGGAAGCTTTCCCCCCAAGCATCTGATTCTTCAGAACTGGGAATGGAGGTGCAGAGTATCTAGGCAAGCATTTGAGGAGACACTGAGAGCTTGTGGAAAAAACACTGGTCTTCAAGATTTAGACCTTAAGATTGATCCCAAAATGTCTTTACCCTAAGAATAAGCCAAAACCAAATGTACACCTGTGCTTCCAGGGCCTGAGTCATGTGTTTGAAATTTCTCAGTCCAATTAGGCTACATGAAATAATGTCCCTAGTTGAATTAAAGGAGTAAAAGTGCATCACCCAAAGAAGAAGAAAACAGTATTCTAGTTGTCACTTCATCTCTTAATTATTTCATGCTCAGCATCCAGCACATGTACACACAAAACTAACCCTGCAGGAAAATGAAACCATGTGCTGAAAATCAAGAAAAAAAGAGATCTGTTGGGAGTGGAAGATAGTGAAGTTTTCAGACTCAGATTTATATAACAATGTTTAGAATGTTCAAAGAAATACAAGTAAGGATTGAGAATGTTGGCATAGAGCAGAAAATATAAGAAAATAAACAAATGATATTCCTAAATGGAAAAATTAAAAACTGAAATTAAGCACTCACTTGTTGCTTATAAGAGCATTTAATAGCAGCATAGGACATAAGTCAGAAGAATATATGCAGAATTAAACACAAAGTAAACTATGGAAAATACAGGAAAGTCCATGAGTGTAAAAGGGAAACAGTAGAATATAGCAGAGAGGAAAGAGAGGATGTGGCATAATCAATAATTAAGGAAATAGGGCGGCGGACTTGGCCCAGTGATTAGGGCACCCGTCTACCACATGGGAGGTCCGTGGTTCAAACCCCAGGCCTCCTTGACCCGTGTGGAGCTGGCCCATGTGCAGTGCTGATGCACGCAAGGAGTGCTGTGCCATGCAGGGGTGACCCCTGCATAGGGGAGCCCCATGTGCAAGGAGTGCTCCCCGTAAGGAGAGCCACCCAGCACAAAAGAAAGTGCAGCCTGCCCAGGAATGGTGCTGCACACATGGAGAGCTGACACAACAAGATGACGCAAGAAAAAGAAACACATATTCCTGTGTCGCTGACAACAGAAGCGGACAAAGAAGAACAAGCAGCGAATAGACACAGAGAACAGACAACTGGGGCAGGAGGAGGGGAGAGAAATAAATAAATCTTAAAAAAGGAAATAATGGCTAACAATTTTCTGATATATTCAATTTCTTCTGCAGTTTTCATATATAATGTCTGAAAAAATAATATGCATTATATGAAAAGACAGGATGAGGCAAAAAAATTGTGAGATATGGAAAATGGAGTTGTTCAAAATGTAATTCATTAAGGAAAGGTCTTTCATTTCCCATTGCTCTGTATTTTCACATTTATCATGAATTAGGTGTCCATTATATGTTTTGGTCTCCATCTACACTCTCAGTTTCTTATACTGTTCACAAAAAGATACTGGCTTATTTACATAGAGAGTTGCTGTGGAAGGAATGGCTTCTTTCCTACTTTCTTCACAAATTCCCTTGATGTTCTTTTCCTTTGGAATTTCCATACCTAGTTTAGAATCAGTGTCATTCATTGAATATTGAGTATTCTAATTCAGGAATCACATATAATTGGGTATTGATCTGGCTTGAGTGGTTTTTGACAAATCAGATTCAAATGGACATATCTTTTCATATGTACCTGTGGTATTTCAAGATATAATTCAATATTTCAGTCTGTGTATAAATGCACACGTTTTACCTTATCTTCTTTGAAGCAAAACTTCACCTGAATGTTTACACACCATGGGAAAGTAGTTCCTCTAAACTGGCAAAGAAAACCTCTTCCTCCTCGTGTAGTTCGGGAAAACCCACTATGGTGGGCATCAGTCTTCACAATGAAATGAAGCAACATTGAATTATTCTTTAATGACCACTCACTGTTACATGCTATATTTCATGGATTAATTCTGTAGACTGAAGATGAAGGGATTCAGGAGAGATGTGATGACACTAGAGAGGATAAAAAGGATCTTGTTGAGATGGAGGCTGCTCTGCTGTGAGGGATGGGCATAAACAAAGATGGAGATCCCATAGCCCATGGAGACCTCAGTGAAGTGAGAGGCACAAGTGGCAAAGGCTTTGCATTGTCCTTGTCCTGAGGGTATCTTCAGAATGGTGGAGATGATATAAACATAGTAGACCACTGTAAGTGAGAGGGAACTGATGAGCAGGACAAGGGAGCTGAGGAAATCCATGAGCTCAATGGCATGTATGTCAGCACAGGTCAAGTGGAGAAGGGGAGCACTGTCAGAGAAAAAGTGATCAATCACATTGGGGCCACAGTATGGCAGTGTTGCTTTAAGGGTGGAGGATGGGATGATGAAAAAACCATCAACCCAGGAGAGGATGACAAGATGGATGCAAAGTGAGCTGGCCATAAGTGTAGGGTACTGAAGGGGACTGCTGATGGCCACATAGCAGTCATAGGACATGACAGTAAAGAGGATAAACTCAGTGCACCCAGAGCAGAAGTAGAAATAGGACTGAGTGAAACATTCACTAAATGAGAGTCTATTCTTTTCTGACAGGAATCCTGCCAGGATCTTGGGAACAGCATAGGGAACAGAAAGAAAGGTTGCTGAGGAAGAATTACATGGGTGAGTGGAGCCTGTAATCCACAAAGATCAGTGTAATGAGGGTGTTTCCAAGGACAGTCACCAAATAAGCCAATAAAAAAATGAGGAATAAGATGCCCCTTAGTGCTCCAGTGGTAGGTATCCCATTAAGAGTAACCTCTGTCACCATGGTTCAATTCCCTCTTCCCATGCTGGGTAGGGATTCTCTTCTCTTAGGAGAACCAAGAAAGAGAAAGATGCTTGATTCATCATTCATTAAAACAGAGTTTCCTAAGATAAAGGGAGTTAGGCATTTTATTACTTCTATTTCTAACAAGTTACATGAATGAAAAATATGGTCGTGTTTAATTTTTCTTATAACTTCCAGATAATAACATATAAAAGTCAACGTTCTCAATAATGATGTGTAAAAATCAATTTGCCTAACAGTTATGTTAAATCCCCATAACCTTATTTTTATCCCAAATTTAATAATCCAGTAAGTACAATTTTATTATTTTCATACACACACACGCAAATAGATAGATATACTCAAATATATAAGTAAGAATTTGAGTTAAGTGGGAATGAAAGCAATAAATTTTTGTTTAATTTTGTAGTTGATAATACTTTCAAATGAAATGACATGCATTAAATATTTCAGATATTATCCAGTTAACACAAGACCTCACTTAAATGTACAAGGCATAGATTAATTGTGTGCTGCAGCTATACCTCCATGACCCGGCCTGCCCGCAGGCCAGGCCAACACGACAGGACATCTCCTGTCCGACCAAGTTTGGGGAATCTAGAAACAAAGCAGACCACACAGAGACGGGGACAAGAGACACGAAGAATGGAGACAAGACAGGATTCTGATCAAGTCTCGTTTATTGAGGGTCGGTCAGGGGTATTTATAACTAGGAAGGAAGAAGGTAGTACATACTGACGACAGCGCATATGTTGGTAAATGATTAAGTAACTAGATTTTCGGTTTTCGTGCCACACGCATGTGCAGATGGTTGTTTGGCAACGTCCCCAGAAAAACTTTTGCGTGCTTTAGGGAGTGCCCAATCAGAGCTGGGGGAGTGGCATAAAGAGAAATAGAAACTTAACTTACTTCAGTGAGGATGGGGGAATAGAAACCTAACTGGGTTAGTATCTAAGATGGCATTTGGTAACAAGATGGCCGATACAATACTAGTGCCAGAGGCAGCTTCCCACACCTCCATGTTTAACTATTTAGAGTAAATACTATACTACAAAAAATGCTGGTTGCTGGAATGTAGAAATAAAATTAATTCACTTTTCATCATTTAGATACTCTAAGTGGATCCCTATGTAAATTTAAGCTTCTGTAATATTTTCTTTAATTTTTATTGTAGGCAATGGAGGTTAATCTCTTATGGTAGAATTTTTAAATGAAAAATTAAAAGTTAGCTAAGGGGAACAGATAAAAAGTGTATTAAACTTTAAATAATTAGAGATATGTTGAAGCACATTCTAGAAAAACCTACTAGTATTTTATTGACGTTTTGGAAAGTGTTCATAAATGTTTGTAGGTTCATCAGGCATTAATTTCCAGCCTTAGGCAGAAACGTCTGTGACAACACTTCTCTACATATAAGTTAATGCAAGAATTGTTCTTACTTTATGTAATTAAAATAATTTGGGAAAATACACTGGGAGAATTCCGCATTTGGAGGTGACATTAATAGATTTACCATTTTAAATGAAAAATTTAACAATAGAATGTGATTTTAAGAGGA
Organism: Dasypus novemcinctus; assembly: GCF_030445035.2. Lineage (NCBI taxonomy): Eukaryota > Metazoa > Chordata > Mammalia > Cingulata > Dasypodidae > Dasypus > Dasypus novemcinctus. The sequence goes on along the minus strand of NC_080694.1, from coordinate 7,012,479 downwards.
GAGGAAAACATCAGAAGAGATCCTCAAACCAAAGAAAATAGAGGAAAATCAATAAGAAAGTTTCTGAAAAATAAAGGAAACAAAAGTAAGAACAAATAATCTTCAGAATAACAAATCATATAATTAAAAACCAATATATCAGGGAGTGGGGGCGGTGGGGTTGAATGGGACCTCATATTTTTTTAATGTAATATATTTTAAAAAAATAAAAAAATATTTAAAAAAATTAAAAAAAACCAATATATCAATAATATTTGAAAAAGCAATAACAGCTAACTATAACTATCAGAATGAAATAAAAACACAATTTTACTGTACATAATTTGCATGAAACATAAATATAAGGTATCAAAAATTTAAAAAAGTATTATCGTATATGTCAGCAGACTTAAAAAATGTATAAGAAGAACCAGCAAGATGGTGGCAGAGTAAGGAGCTCCTAGGGTCTGCCCCTGTTACAGAGCAGTTCATAAATACCCAGAGCTATCTGAACCACCTGTCTGGGGACTCCAGGAGACCAGAAGAGTATCCTGCAATATACTTAAAGGGATGGAAGGAGGACACTGCCCACTTGCAGAGAAGATTCATAAGTAGAGCACTCCACACCATGCAGGCCAGGCACAAGCCATCTCAGGAGCTATTCCTTGGTTGGAATTGGAAGCTCCACTTCCCAGAAATGGGGAAGGAACAAGAGGGTTGGGCACCAACTTTAGCTACTGATTAGTAAATTTGCAGGCTAAATATAATCCTAAGAATAGGTAAAGTGTGAACCTGTCCAAGTCAGAAAAAGGTCAGTAGCTGCCATCTTAACTCTGCCCCTGGCACAGGGGGAAGTGGGGTGGACTGAAAATCACAGTGCTGGTGAGGACCAGCTTCTTTTCATCCAGGTCAGATTGCAGCTCTAGCATAAGCCTCAGCCCCACCTCCAGCAGGGAGGAAGCTGGGGGGACCTACAGCAACCTCTCTGGGAAATTATGCCATGGAGGCTGGTGATCATACTACTTTGGCAGCATAAGTCACTTCAGGAGTTATTCTATAGCTGGAATTGGAAGCCCTATTTCCCAAAAACAGGGGAGGATGAGATGGTTGACTACCAGTTTCAGCTACTGATGAGTAAATTCAGTTGGCTAAGGTATAACCCTAAGAACAGCTAAAGTTTAAACTTGCCCAAGTCAGAAAGAGGCCAGTAGCTGCCATTTTGACTCCACATCCAACATGAGGGGAAGCCAAGCTGACCAAAAATCACAGTGACAGTAGGGACCTGTTTCACCCAGACTGGCCTGCAGCCCTAGCCTAGGCTTCAGCTCCAACTATGGCAGGGAGGAAGCTGGTGGGCCCTGCACCAGCCTATTCAGGTAACTGCAGGTACATTTGACTGGCACAAATTGAAAAATCAGAAGTCTACTGGGATAACTGCAGTAATCTTGGACTTGTACGGCATAGATTGCTGCCCATGCCCGCAGCTCCATCCCTGCCCCAGGCAGGGGAGGGAGTGTGAAGTTTCATCAGTCTCTCTGGGCAACTACAGTGTAGGCCTGCACAACTTGGATTATTCCACAACAGCTGTGACTCTGTACCACCCCTGGCAAAGGAGAAAGTTGGGAGAAGCATCGTCGGTCCCTGGGGCAATGAGGGAAGCTTGAACCTCCACATCTTATAGCACCAACTACATCCTTGGCTCCTACTGCACAACCAGCAAGGGAGAAAGGGCAGGAAGCACTCAACTAAAGAGAAAATACTCTAGTAAGCCAGATACAGACACCAACAAAAAATTATAATCTACATCAAGAAACAGGAAGATATGGCCTAGTTTATAGAACAAGATATAATAAGCCTCCAGATAACATAAAGGATTAGAGACAATAAACCATAGATGTTCAAGCAGATCTCAATAAATTTGGTGAGATGGCTAAGGAGATTAAGGGTATTAAGATATTGGATGAGCTCAAAGAAGAATTTGAAAGCATATATAGAAAAATAGATAAACCCCAATGAATTTTTAATTTCATTATTGCACCTTTCATTCCCATAAGATCTGCTATTTTTCTATTCTTCTTCTTAAGAGGTTGTTGATGTGAGAGGAGTGGGGTGGTGAGGTATGGTGTATATGGGAAACTTTAATATTTTTTAATGTAACATTTTCTGTGACCTATGTATCTTCAAAAAAATATAATAAAAATCCTTAAAAAATACTTTGGAATCATATAATAGCAGATTTTAGGAGCAAGAAGAAAGGACTGGTGATCTTAAAGATGTGGCATCTGAAAGTGAACATACAAAAGAAGAGATGAAGAAAAGAATGAAAAAAATTAAAGAAGGTTTCAAGGAAGTGAATGATAGCAGGAGATGTGCAAACATACGTGTCATGGGTGTCCCAGAAAGAAAAGAAAAGGGGGAAGGGGCAGAAGGAATATTTGAAGAAATAATGGTAGAAAATTTCCCAACCCTGTTGAAGAAAAAGATATCCATGTCCAAGAAGCACAACATACTCCCATCTGAAATGATCTGAATAGACCACATCTGATACACATACTTATCAAAATGTCAAATGCCAAACACAAAGAGAGAATTCTGAAAACAGCAAGAGAAAAGCAGTCCATAACATATAGGGGACACCCAATAAGATTAAATGCTGATTTCTCACCAGAAACCATGGAGACAAGACAGTGATATGACATATTTAAGACACTATGAGAGAAAAATTTCCAGCCAAGAACCTTATGTCTGGCAAGATTGTCTTTCAAAAATGAAGGATAGTTTTGAATATTCACAGATATATAGAAACAGAGAATTTCTAACCAAGAGATCGAATTTTCAGAAAATACTAGAGTATGAAAAGAAGAGACAGGAGAGAGAGGTCTGAAAGAGAATTCAAAATGAATATTGCATCAATAAGAGTAACTAAAAGTGTCAAAAGTGTGGTGAAAATAAAATATGACAGATAAAACCCAAGTATTCAGGAATAAACTTAACCAATGATATAAAGCACTTGTATTCAGAAAACTACAACTCAATGTTAAATCAAAAGAGGTCTAAATCTTGGAAGAACATTCCATGCTCACAGATTGGAAGACTAAATATCATTTTAAGATGGCAATTCTAATCAAATTGATATACAGAATCAGTGAAAACCTGATAAAAATTCCACCAGCATTTTAAAAATAAACTGACAATGATTATCAAATTTATTTGGAAGAGGAATGGGTCCTGAATAGTCAGAAATATCTTAAAAAGGAAAGTGAAGTTGGAGGACTCTCATTTCCAGACTTTAAATTATATAACCTAGTGACAGTGTTAAGAACAGCATGGCACTGGTATAAAGACAGACACATAGACCAGTGGAACCAAATTGATGGCTCAGAAACAGACCCTTACATGTAGTCAAGTGATTTTGGCTAGCCTGTCAAATCAACCCTAGCTCAGGCAGAGCAGTCCATTCAACAGATGGTGCTGAGAGAACTGGATATCCATAGCCAAAAGAAGGAAAAAGGACCCCTATTTCACACCTTATTAAAAAAATTAACTCAAAATGGATAAAAAACCATAAAGCTCCCAAAAGAAAATGTAGGAAAATATCTTCAAGACCTGGTGGTAGGTGGTAGGTTCTTAAAGGAGATAAGAGAAGGACTAAGATGGACTACTTATGTTTAATGTGTAAAGATCCTTCCCTGAGGGTTCTTGGCTTTTTCCTCATTCAAGGGGCTCTGGATCTATAAACAGTCTCAATTCAGGGACTTGATTAAGGGGCCATGATTCTCTGTCTAATTAAATGTTAGTGTTTTGTTCACTCAACTAGAACTCTTCTGCTTATACAGATCAAGTAGGAATTTAGTAGACTGCCCATCTATTTCACTTCTAGGTACCCCGTGATCTATTAGCCAGTGCCATAGTTCTATGGGACTCTGGCTCTTTTGATTCTGCTTTGAATCTGCTTTTCATTGTGGTAGCCATGCCCACCTTGTCTTTGGTGATGAACTGCTGATACTTGGATTTTACCAGCCCCACACCCTATGATCCCAATAAAGTTTAAGGATTCAAGTTTCATGATAGCAGTTCCCACAGTAATAACTGGACTACAGAGAAGAGCAACCACAGAGCTCTTCAGGGAAGATAAAGTTAGTCTTACAAATTTATTCCTCACAGCCCTGGTTAAAGGTGTGTTCTCTGGACATTCCTGGGGTGGGTGGGTAGATCTTAACTGGTAAATCCATTCTAGCATTCCAATCTTTCTAAGCCTTTGAATTCCCTCTTTTACAGTAAACCAGGATAAATCACGCATCTACACCTCAGGCCATCTTTTGGTCTATGTTGCAGTCAGCCACCCAAACTACAAGCTACAGCACTGAATTCAGAATTTCTGCTTAATGGGTCCATATCAGTAAGTTCAGTTGGATCCAACTTTATGTTCTTCCTGCCCTTATCCCATACTCTTAATATCCATTCCCACACATATTTCCCTGAATTCTGTCTATAAAAATTGGAAAACTAATGCAGTTCTTTTAGAGTACAGCATACTTCCTCTGGATCACACTTCGTACTTCACATTTGGGAGTTTGCTGTGATATTAGTCTAGAAATAGGTATAAAACAGAAGAGGAGTGGCAGGGTGGAAAATAGAATGATTAGAAATACCTTGCCAGTTACTGATCTCAAGGCATTCCTTTGCATTTTTGTCTGGTGAGACAGGATTAATCTCCATTTGGAGGTTGGATGGCAGATTCCTCAGAGCAGAGTGTAGGTTGGGCAGAGCAGCCTGGAGATTGGCTTGTACCCACTTCAGGGCTAGGAGGAAGTCTAGACTTCCTGGGGTAGGCTGGAGGCTGACTGATAACAAGCTTGACATTGTGTGGTCTCCGTAGGGCAGACCATTACAGGTTTATCTGGCAAAGTCTCAGCAGAATTTAGGGTTTCACTGCGTACATCCCAGTCCTCAGGGTTTCATTCCTTTCCAATCAGTGCCTTCACTTTAACAGAAGACACCATTCAAGGTTGAGATTTCAGTTTCCATTTTAATTCTGTTACTCATACACTGAAACTCTGAGTCTGGTTTTCAGAGATTTCAAGTCTTCAACTGCACAAACCAAGATTTTCTTTCAGAGTACACATAGAAACTCTCACATCACTCAAGAATTGCTTAAGTTGCAAATTTGAAGCGTTAGTTCATCCCTTTATTGTTTAACTGTATCCAGAGTATTTAGGAACATCCAACTAATATCATTGTAACTTTTATCTCTGCAAAACTCTGTTAAGGAGTTGAAAACACTCTAACCCAGATCCTTACCTCTTATAAGCATAGTAGTCAAGTCCAGTGGTGATATTTTGTGTATTTCCATTGCCAGCTCATGCCATGGATTGTCACTGGCCTCTCAAATATTGGAAGGGGGTCATTAGTACACTTGAATCCAATTTGAGTAGAGAGCCAAATGCAGAAATGCCAGAACCACTTCAGATATCCCTTTTTTAAGATTCAGTTTCTCAAGAACTTTTCCTGAGAACAAGCTGTATTAGAGTTTTCTAGGGAAACAGAACTAACTGGAGATATAAGTAAGTAGTATGAGATTTTATAAAATTCTCCCACATGACCATGGAAATGCACAAGACCAAATTCCACAGGGCAGGCTGCAAACCTGGGGCTCCAATGGAGGTTCTTGATTAGTTTCCAGGAGACACTGTCTGAAGTGGAGCTGGGAATTCTCTGAAACCTGAACTCACTTCTCCTTTTAAGGCCTTCAACTGACTGGAAAAGACATCACACATTGCTGATGGCAATCTCCTTGGGTGACTGTAGGTGCAATCAGCCATCTGTGCAATCAACTCACTGATAATTAAAGTCTATGAAATGTCCTTGTATTTCAAGGAAATTTGTTAGCCTAGTGTGTGATTGACCAAACAACTGGGCACTGTTAACTGGCTTAGTTGACACATTAGCCTATACTAAAATCATAATACTTATAAACTAAAATCAGATAAAATAGACTTTAAGTCAAAAGCATTTATGAGGTACAAATACCATCACTATGTAGTGATAAAAGAGACAATTCAGCAAGAAGATACAACAATTAAAAATACGCATGTACTTAATAGCACAGCTTCAAAATACATGAAACTTATTTTCAGATTTGAAGGGAGTAATTGATGATTCTACAGTAATTATAGGAGACTTTAGTATACCATTTGTAATAATGAATAGAACATCTAGTGGAAAGATCAATAAGGAAATGCAAGACTTGAGTGGTATTCTAAATCAGTTAGACTTACCAGACATGTATAGAACACTTCACACAACAAAAGCAGTGTGCATATTCTTCTCAGGTGCACATGGATCATTCTCTAGGATAGAGAATGACCTAACCATATGTTACACCACCAAAAAATAGTTGCAATGTATTCAAAATATTAACACAATATATTTGTCCTGAGCACAGTGAAATGAAGCTAGAATCAACAAAACAGAGTGGAATAGAAAATTTACAAATATGTCAAAATAAAATATTTTTAAACAAACAGTGGGTTAAACTGGAAAACAGAAGCAAAATTATAAAATATCTTGAGTTGAATGAAAATCAGTATCAAAATACAGATACTTAGGGGCTAAAGCAGTAGGCACTGCTGAGAAGAAAATTCATAGCTCTAAATACTTCCAGTTAAAAAGAGGAAACATATCAAATCAAAGAGCTGGTCTCAAAATTGGAAGAATAAGAAAAAGAAGGACAAATTAAACCCAAAGCCAGCAGAAAGATGGACATAACAAATTTTACAATGGAGAGAAATGAAATAGAAAACAAAACAAAAACAATAGAAAATCAACAAACCAAAAGTTGATTCTTTGACAAGATCAACATAATTGACAAATTTTAGTTGACTGAAAAGGAAAAGAGAGGATTCATATAAATAAAATCAGAAATGAAAATGGGAACATTACCACTTACCCATCATAAATAAAAAAATATATAGGAGAAAATACTATGAATATGTGACAATAAAGTAGATAACTTAGATGAAATGGACAAATTCTTAGAAAAACAAACTACCTATACTGACTTCAAAAGAAATTGAAGATATCAACAAATAATAGAGATTGAATCAGTAATAATAATCTCCAATCAAATAAAAGTCTAGAGCCAGATGATTTCACAAGGGAAATATACCAACACCCCAAGAATACTTATTTCAAATTCTGCTCAAACTCTTCCAAAAAATAGAAGTGGGATGGACACCCCCCTAATTCATTCAGTGAGGCCAAACATCACCCTAATACAAAAGTCAGATAAAGATACCGCATGAAAACTACATCTCTTATGAATATAGTTCAAAATCCCTCAATCACACAGTACCAAAATAAATCAAACAGTATGTTAAAAAAATCATATAAATCATGATTAAGTAGGATTTCTCCCTGATATGCACTGTTATTTCAACATAACATAGCCAATTACTATAACACACCACATTAACACAAAGGAGGAAAAAAACCCCACATATTCATCTCAAAATGATGCAGAATGCAGAAAATTGATTTGACAAAATCCAGACTTCTTTTTTGATTAAAAAAAAAAGACCACTTAGAACACTAGGAGTGGAAGGAAACTTACTCAACATGATAAAGGGCATATATGCAAAGCCCACAGCTACTATCCTATTTAATTGTGAAAGACTGAAAGCTTTCCCTTTAAGATCAGGTAAAAGAAAAAGATGCCTCCTAATACCACTGTTATTTACTGCAGCATTGTACGGCTTTTCTGGAGCAATTATCCAAGAAAAAAAAAAAAAAGAAGATCCAAATTGGAAAGGAAGAAGTAGTATTTTTCCTATTTGCAAATGACATGATCCTTATCTCGGTCTGCCAAAGGGCTGCTGATGCAAAATACAAAAAATCAGACAGCTTTTATAAAGGGGATGTATTTGGGGGCAAAAGCTTACAGTTCCAAGGCCATAAAAAGTCCAGAGGAACCATCAGAGCTTCTTTCTTACCAAAGTCTCCTACTGTTGATCCTGGTGTGTTGCGATGTGATGAAACAAGATGGCTGCTGATATCTGCCCAGGATTCTCTTTTCCCTCAGTTCACCCTTTCCTCTTGAGCTCCAAGGGCCCAGCCTTTTGAAGCTTCATGCTTAAATGATCCTGCCATCCTTTCTCTCCTGGCACAGGGCTTGTTTCTTTCTGGGCCTCCTATATCTGTCATGGCTGTTCTGCTTTCTTCCCAATTTCAGCTGTAAGCTATCAGGCAAATGGCTCATTTACCCCTGGAGACTCATTTACTTAAGCCTTTTCCTTCTGTCATGTAGAAGGACCAAAAATGACAGAACTCTCTCTTCTTGTCTCTTGTGTCTTTCTGTCCATGTGAGTCCATTTATATCAGACCCAGCAAGGGGGTTGGGAGTCATCGTGAGTCAAACCTTACTGGCTTGGTCAATAAAACCCTAGAGCAATCTTGACAGTAGTCTAATCAAAGACCCCTCGACTGAATTTACTGCAATTAAAGGTTATCATATGCAGATTATAGATAAGTTTACAAACATTCTCTTTCTCTTTTGGGGATGCAGAAAATAATCCTAAACTGCTACAATCCTATTTTCAGAAAATCCTAAGAAATCCAAAAAAAAATGTTCACTGAGCAAAAAATTAATTCAGCAAAGTGGTAGGGTATAATAATAACACCAGAATATCAGGCATATTTCTGTACACAAGCAATTAACAATCAGAATAAGAATCAAGAGAAAAATGCCATTGACAATGGCAACTAAAGAATAAAATACCTAGGAATAAATGTAAACAAGGATGTAAATGATTTGCATACTGAAAATGGCAAAACATTGCTAAGAGAAAGCAAAGAATACCTAAATAAATGAATGAACATTCCATATTCATGGATTGGAAAACTAAATATCATTAAGTCAACTCCTACCTAAAGACTTAAGGCAATCCCAATAAAAACTCCATCAACTACTGAGATAAGATTTACCATTTGCATTCAGGTACAATATAGGCTGGGCCCATTTATAAGAGTTATGCCTAACTTACAAAATGAGAAACAGGATTGCCCTTTTCTTTTTCTTTTTTCTTTTTCTCTCTCTTTACTTTTTAAAAATGTTACATTCAAAAACTATAAGAGATCCCCATACAGCCCCCAACCCCTCACCCCATTCCTCCCACATCAACAACCTCTTTCATCATCATGGCACATTTGGTGAATACATTTAGGAGCACTGCTGCACCACATGGATAATGGTTTACATTGTACCTTACACTCGCCCGCGTTCTACCCTGTGGGCCATGGGAGGACATACAATATCCAGCATCTGTCCCTGCAGTACCACCCAGGAAAACTCCAAGTCCTGAAAATGCCCCCACATCATATCTCTTCTTCCCTCTTCCTACACTCAGCAGCTACAGTGTCCACGTTCTCCACATCACTGCTACAATTTCTTCCATTACTAATCACAATAGCTCCATAGTAGAGTATCAGTAAGTCCACTCTAATCCATACTGTATTGCTCCATCCTGTGGACCCTGGAATGGTTATGTCCACTCCACCTCTATATCAAGAGGGAGCTTAGATTCCACATGCATGATTGATGCAGTTTTCCTACTTGCATTTGTAGGCACTCTCGGCTCTCTGGTGTGGTGGTTGATCTTCACTTCCCTCTTAGTTGGCCAGGGTAAGTCCAATAAACCAGAGGGTAGAAGTTGCAAGTGTGCTGAGGCTCAGGGCCTGGCTGTCACATGGACAGTCCAGAGATTCAGACAGTCCAGAGATTCAGGTCTCCTGAGTATACACCAACCCCAGCACCAATCACAGGTCCAGTAAAAGTGACAAAAGAGGCATGTGTAGGAAGGTCACATCTGAGTCCAACTCCATCTCACTCAGGAACACAAACTCCGAAGTAGAGCCAACTGAGATGGCACTGAATTCCAGAGTCATCTGCCATGACCATAGAATCTGTGGGTCTCTGTAGCCCTCAGGAGAACCAGTACCTGGGGTTGTATCTACTTTGACTATCTCTGAGACCCTGCTGAGGCATGCGTAAGTGCAACTCCTCTGATGACCTCCTGACTCTTTTTGGAGAGCAATAGCCATATAATGTCTTTTGTCCTTCCATTTCCCCCTGTCAAAAAGAAGTTTTTAACACCTGATATTACATGTATGCTGAGATATTCTACAGGTCTGAGTTGACCCTTTTATTCAAGGTCTTTTTCTAGTTACATCATCAGCTGGTGCTGGTTAGTAATGTCTTGGTGTCAGGGCGGCTCATCCCCAGGAGTCATGTCCCATGCTGGGGAGAAGGTAATGCATTTACATGCTGAGTTTGGATTAGAGAATGACCACATTTGAGCAACATGGGGACTCTCAGGAGGTAACTCTTGGGCACCCTGCAGCTCTTGGCCTAGTTCATATTTTCAGTGCACAGGATCATAAGCATAGTCATCAATATCAAGGGCTCATTGTTGGACCATCCTTCTTTATTGGCCTTTGCCATTGCACTTGGGAGATTGTTGCTGGTCCATTGGGGAATGTGATAGTGCTCCCCTGGCATGCTCCCCTGGCTAAGAACTCAGCATTCCCTCAGTTGTCATTTTTAACTCTTAACTACTATGAAAATATCCAAATATTTTTATATACCCTCTATACATGCCCTGGAAAACTCCCTCCCAACAATGTGTCCCCCATCAATAACACCCCACACCAGTGTTCCTCCCCTGCCATAGTTGAACCTCTCTGTGGTCCATAACTTCTTCAAAAATGAAGCCTAATATATTGCCAAGTTCCATTAGTAATAACATGGAATATAGTGATGGGTTTAAAGGGTCGATGTAGAATACATACTAATTTAGAAAAATTAAAGAAAAAATAAATTGGGGCATGAAGAAATGAAAAAATGAGAAAGCTTTGCTTTTGACATTTTGCCTTTCATCACTGCAGTAGGTGTTACCCTGTATGTACAAGTGGCAAGGCAGTTTCTTTCATTTCTTCCTTAGTGTCTACATCCTTTTTTTTTTTTTCCTACTTATTAAGTTTGTCTTCACAAAAGTTTTAGATCACAGTAATTCACATGTACAATATGGGGTATTTACACATATCCAATATCAAATATTTTGTCCCTTCCCCATCAATGATCTTTTTACATGTTCATATTATATTTGCTGCACCTGATATACCGATATTGAAACATAGCTTTCAGACATGGTTCCATTTGGGTTAACAGTATGGTTTATATTTTAGACTATATAATTTTCTAAATAGTTACTTTATGTTTTACATTTTAGCCTATAGACTTTTATACATTTTTAGCTTAATTTAACATGTCCTATATTCATCATTGCATGATCTTGTGGAATACTACCATTGTGCCACATTTACACTGATTCCATCTATTCAATACCTCTCTCCCCCTCCCATCAGGGCCCACAGTGACAACCAATCTTCATTACTTGAAGGACCATATTCACAGATACTTGGAATAATGTTGAGGGCTTGACATACTCAACTGCCCTCACCCACTGGGAGCCACCAATTCTCTTGAGAGATACAATTCCCTCTGTTTGAGAACATCAGTCCTCCCCAGAATGTGGGTATACCTTCACTCTCATTGTTTGGGTCTCCACCTAATGATATAACCCACTATGACAAAATGGGCATTCACACACTCCTTGTGGCAGATGCCCCCCCCCCCTTAAGCATCTTAAACCGGTAATCTTCCTTATTATATTTTCTAAATAGTTTTCTCAACATTATAGTTTCATTCACATCTCTGACAATCTCCTATATTCGGTCTTGACAGGTAGTCTAATCAAAGACTCCTCAACTGAATTACCGCCTCCCTCCCCCCAGTTTCTTGGGCCATCTGACCCATCATCCCATACTTAGCCCTCCTCAAGCTCACAAAGCCCCACCCAAATGTATCCCTCTGCCCCCATTTTATCCCTTACCTATACAAATACTTACATCCAGCTTATCATAGATTTCACCCATGTAGGTGTCAGCTCACAACCTTCCTCTCCTCCCAGCTCCCTTTAAGCCTACCGTTCAGTCTCTAGTTCTCTGAGACTGCTTGGTTTACTTATTTCATATCAGAGAGATCATGTAGTATTTGTCCTTCAATGCCTGGGTTGCTTCACTCAGCATAAGGTCCTCAAGATTCATCCATGTTATCACATGTGTTTGTACTGTATTCTGTCTTATAGCTGAGTAGTATTCCATCTTATATATATACCACATTTTATTTTTCCATTCATCTGTTGATGGGCACTTGGGTTGATTCCAGCTTTTGGCAATAGTGAATAGTACTGCTATGAACATGTTGTGCATATAATGGTTTGTGTCCTTGTTTTCAGTTCTCCTGGGTATATACCCAGCAGTGGAATTGCTGGGTCATATGGCAAATCTATAGCTAATTTTTTTGAGGAATTGCCAAACTGTCCTCCAGAATGCCTATCCTTGCATTCCCACCAGCAGTGGATGAGTGCTCCCATTCCTCCACATCCTCTCCAGCACTTGTAGTCTTCGGTTTTTTTAATTGCTGCCAGTCTCATGGGAGTAAGATGGAGTCTCATTGTAGTTTTGATTTGCACTTTCCCTAACAGCTAGTGATTTTGAGCATTTTTTCATGTGTTTTGTAGCCATTTTTATTTCTTCTTTGGAGAATTGTCTTTTTAAATCTCTTCCCCATTTTTAAAATGGGTTGTTTATCTTTTTATTTTCAAGATATAGGAGTTCTTTATATATGCAGGATATTAGTCTCTTATCAGATATATGGTTACTAAATATTTTCTCCTGTTGGGTAGGGTTGTCTTTTCACTTTCTTGTCACACTCCTTTGAGGAGCAAAGGCTTTAATTTTAAGGAAGTCCCATTTATCTATTTATTCTTTTGCAGCTGGTGTGAAGTTCATTAAGTCATTTCCTATAACAAGGTCCTGTAGAGGCTTCCCTACATTACTTTCCAAGGTCTTTATGGCCTTGGCTATTACATTTAGGTCTTCTATCCCTCTTGAGTTGATTTTTGTATAAGGTGTGAGTTGGTAATCTTCTTTCATTCTTTTACATATGGATATCCATTTCTCCAGGCACATTTGTTGAAGAGAGCATTCTCTCCCAGTTGAGTGGATTTGGTTATCTTGTCAAATATCATATGACTGTATATATGAGGATCTATATCAAAACTCTCAATTCCATTCTGATAGTCAGTTTGTCTATTGTTGTGGCAATACCTTGCTGTTTTCACTATTGTAGCTTTGTAGTATGTTTTGAAATTAGGTAGTGTGATTCCTCCATGTCATTTTTCTCTTTCAATATGTCTTTGGCTATTTGGGGTCTCTTTCCTTTCCAAATAAATTTTGTAGTTTTTCTAGTTCATTAAAGAATGCTGTGTTGATTTTTATTGGGGTTGCATTGGATCTGTAGATCAGTTTTGGTAGGATATAAATTTTTATAATATTTAGTCTTCCTATCCATGAACAGGGAATATTCTTCCATTTTTTTAGGTGGTCTTTGGATTTTCTTGAACAGTTTTGGGTAGTTTTCCATGTATAATTCTTTTATATCTTTGGTTAAATTTATTCCTAGGTATTTGCTTTTTTAATTTACTATTGTAAATGGTATTTTTTTTCTTGATTTCCTATTCAGATTGCTCACTATTACTGTACAGAAATGCTACTGATTTTTGTGCATTGGTCTTATAATCTGCGATTTTACTGAACTCAGTTGTAAGTTCTAGGAGCTTTGTTGTAGACTTCTCAGGGTTTTCTATGTATAGGATCATGTCATCTGCAAATAGTGAAATTTTGACTTCTTTCTTGCCAATTTGGATGTCTTTTATGTGTCATTCTTCCCTCAGTGCTTGAGCAAGTACTTCTAACACAATGTTAAATAGACAGGGTGATAGAGGGCATCCTTGCTTTGTTCTTGATCTTAGAGGGAAAGATTTTAGAATTTCAACATTGTAAATGATGTTAGTTATGGGTTTTTCATATATACCCTTTATCATTTTCAGAAAGTTTCCTTCTATTCTGATCTTTTGCAGTGTTTTTATCAAGAAAGGGTGCTGTATACTGTCAGGTGTTTTTTCTGCATCTGTAGATATGACCATGTGATTTTTTCTCTTCAATCTGTTTATATGGTGTATTACATTAATTGATTTTCTTATGTTGAACCATCCTTGCATACCAGGAATGAATCTCACTTGGTCATGGTGTATAATTTGTTTAATGTGTTGTTGGATATGATTAACAGGTGTTTTGTTGAGGACTTTCATGTTTAGATCCATTAGCGAGATTGGTCTGTAATTTTCCTTTCTTGTGTTGTCTTTGTTTGGTTTTGGTATTAGGGAAATGTTGGCATCATAAAGTGAGCTAGGCAATGTTCTTTCTGTTTCAGTTTTTTGGAAGAGTTTAAGCAAGATTAGTGTTAGTTCTTTCCAGAATGTTTGGTAGAATTCACCTGTGAAGCCATCTTGCCCAGGGCTCTTTTTTAGTTGGGAGGCTTTTAATGATAGATTCTATCTCTTGTGATTGGATTGTTGAGATTGTCAATATCTTCTTTCACCAATGTAGTTTGCTTATATGTTTCTAGGAATTTGTCTATTTCCTCCAAATTGTCCTTCTTGTTGGAATATAGTTTTTCAAAGTATCCTTTTATGATAGTCTTTTTTTTCTGTGCAGTCAGTGGTGATATCCCCTTTCTCATCTCTTAATTTCTGTATTTGCATTTTCCTTCTTTTTCTCTTTGTTAGTCTAGCTAAGGGTTTGTCAATTTTGTTGATCTTTTCAAACCAGCTCTTTGTTTTATTTTTTCAAGTGCTTTCTTATTTTTAATTTCATTTAGTTCTGCTCTGGTGTTTGTTCTTTCTTTCTTTCTTCTTCCTTTGGGTTTAGTTTGTTGTTTTTTTTTTAATAATTCCTCCAACTATGCAGTTCTTCAATTTTAGCTCTTTCTTCTTTTTTGATGTATGAATTTATAGCTATAAATTTCCCTCTCATTACTGCTTTTGTTGTATCCCATAAGTTTTGATGTGTTATCATTTTCATTAGTTTCATGGTAGTTATTAATTTCTTTTGACATTTCCTCCTTCACCCACTGTTTTCTAAGAGTGTGTTGTTTAACTTCCATATCTTGTTGCCAAATCTGGGTCTTTGGCCCTTGCAGGTTTCCACCCTCATTCCATTGTGGTTAGAGAAATTATTTTGTATGATTTTGATATTTCTGAATTCATTGAAACTTTCTCTGTGGCCTAACATGTGGTCAATATTGGAGAATGATCCATGTGCACTTGAGAAGAATGTATATCCTGCTGTATTTGGGTGTAATGTTCTATATATATCTATTAGATCCAGCTCCTCTCATGTATTGTTCAAAGTCTTTGCTTCTTTACTGAATCACTTTTGAGCTGTTCTGTCCAAAGTTGATAGTGGTGTATTACAATTCCCAGCTATAATTGTAGAGGCATCTGTTCCTTCACTTAGTTTTTCCAGTGTTTGCCTCATGTATTTGGAGGCACCCTTGTTAGGAGTATAAATGTTTACAATTGTTCTTTCTTCTTGAAAGATTATCCCTTTCACTAATATGTAGTGTCCATCTTTGTCTCTTAGAATTGTTTTGCATTTAAAGTCTATTTTGTCTGATATAAATAGAGCTGCTCCTGCCCTTTTGGTTAGTTTGCTTTTAAGATTGTTTTCCAGCCATTCACTTCCATCTTCCTTGAATCCCTGGGTCTAAGATGTGTTTCTTGTAGATTGTATATAGATGGATTGTATTTCCTTATCCAGTATTCCAATCTGAGTCTCTTGACAGGTGCGTTTAATCCACGGACATTCAGTGTTATTACTTTCAAGGAATTACTTATATTAGCCATATTTTCTTTGAATTTTTTGGTCATATTTCATTTGATTTTTTTTTTTGTCTTTTTAGTTGCTCTTACACTCTCCTCCATCTCTGTCTCTTCTGTTTTTCTCTTTCTTCCTGCAGAACTACCTTTAGTGTTTCTTGAAGGGCAGGATTCTTGTTGGCATATTTTCTTAGTTTCTGCTTATCTGTGAATATTTTGAACTCTCCATCATTTTTGAATGCTAGCTTACCTGAACAGAGTATTCCTGGTTGGAAATTTTTTTCTTTAAGCACCTTGACTATGTCATACCACTGCTTTCTTGCCTCCATGGTTATAGATGAGAAATCAGCATTTAATCTAATGGAGCCTCCTTTGTATGTGGTTTTTCTCTTTTCTCTAGCTGCTTTTAGTATTTTCTCTTTGTCTTGAACATTGGATATTTTGACAAGTATATATCTTGGGGAAAGCCTGTTGGGATTTGTGCTGTTTGGGGTGCATTGTGCTTTCTAGACATGTACATCCATCTCCCTCAGTAGGTTTGGGAAGTTTTCAGCCATGATTTTCTCCAACACCTCTTTTGTCCCCTTTCCTTTCTCTTCTCCTTCTCGATGTCTATCATGCATATGTTTGTGTTTTTCATTGTCATTCATGTCCCTGGTTGTGGGTGTGCCCCTGGGCCATTAGCTAGATGGCTGGCCTGGCTGTTAGCTAGATGGCTTTCTCCTCAGTGAGGCAGACTTCTTGAACAGGTTGTGAGTGACGACAGGGCCCCGGTATCACACAGCCAGGTTAAACACACAGTAACCACCCCAGAGACGCAGGCTCGTGGTGCAGGTCTAGTTTATTGGGGAAGTGGTACAGCTTATATAGACAGGGGTGGGGGCTTTAAGTGACGTGTCAATTATAGATAGGCTAAGGGGATTGGGATAATATGAAGCAGCTACTTGATTGGATGAGGTAGTTTTGAAGTTGGCGCGTGGGCTTCTCTGGTGGGAAACTGGCTAGGAAGAAGGGCAGTGCCATTTGTGATAGCCATTGTGTATGCTTAGTGGCCATTTTGGTTACCTGTTGTTTACTGGCAAGCTTACCAACACCTGGTCCCTTCTGGATTTTTTCTATCATTTTATTGATCAGTTCTACTATCTGTTTGATTTCAAGTGTACTGTCTTCCACATCACTAAGTCTTTACTCTGCCTCTTTGAGTCTGCTGTTATTTGCTGAGAGTGTATTTTTGCTTTCTTGAATTATACTGTTCATCACCATCATATCTGTTATTTTTTTATGTATGATTGCAATTTCTTATGTATTCTCTCCTAGTGTTTTTTTCATATTCTTAATCTCTTCCTTCACTTCATCAAATTGCTCCCTAATATATGTTTTGAGAGCTTTTATTACTTGTTCAATGTTCTGCTCTTCTTCTTAGTTTTTAGTTTGTTCTTTGGATTGGGGCATGTTTTCCTGATAATTGGTTTGGTTTGTAGTTTTTTGTTGCTGTCTGGTCATCATTTTATCTTGATGGGTTTATTCAGTTGCTTACCTTTTTTGTCTAGTCTTGGGGTTTAATTGTTTTTTTTTTGGGTGCATGTTAAGTCTTCTCTTTGTCACCTTGTTCTTTTTCTATTTCCTTGTTGCTGGTTAAGTGCACTTGAAGGAAAATATTAGGGCCAGAGGAAGCAAAAGGAATAAGGAAAGAAAAAGTATTATAGTAGTATTGATAGTAAGTGTTAACAGAAGAACCGTGTGAGATCTAGGAGAATGGATATTAGACTCATGTAAGCTGTGCAGAGTTATAACAGTAAGAAAAGTAGAGTACCTATAAAGAGACAGTAAACTGAATATGGGGAGGAATACAGTATGAATTAAAAAGCCAGTGTGGTCAGGAGAGAGACAAAGAGAAAAGGAAGAGCAAAAAACTGTGAATAAAAGACAGAAAACAGAACAAAGGTATTAGCAATAAAAAGTCAGGAAAATTGGGGACCAAACAGAGGTGGAATGTAGGTGAAACAATAAATCATGGAGAATAGAAAGATGTAGAGGAAAGGGGATAGTGTTGGTAGCCAAAATCAGTACACACAGAAAAGAGGAAATCAAGGATGAGGAAAAAGAGCAAATGTGAAGTGCTCCCTGCAGCGCCTAATATAAATAAAATAAAAAAGGAAGAGAAAGAAAGAAAGAAAGAAAAAAAAAAACAGCACCAAAGGGGGGGGGGAGAGGAAGCAAGCAAGAAAAGGAAAAAGAGAAAAAAAGAAAAAGAAAAAGAAAAAAGGGCTGTGGGGGGATAAAGAGGAAGGAAAAACAAGAAAAGAAACCTCCAAATAAGATCAAAGTTTCAAGCAAGGAATCCTCATTGCAGTTAAATAAAATGCTTAGGAGTGTGACCTTCCCCCTTTCCCCCTTTCTCACTTCCCTCTCTCCCAGGACAGCAGGAAAGCTGTGTGAAATGTCTGGTAGGAAATTCTAGAGGGTCCTTGGTGAACCAGCTCAGCACAGAAAGCAGTGACTCTTAATTTCCAGAGCGAGAGCACCCACACCTCACCAGGAACCCCAAATACATTATTAGAAGGTTGGAAAGCATATCCTACTGTCCATCTCCCTTAGGTGTGGTACAGGAGGGCTAGCTGATTTTCTGACTACACCTTCTCCCAGATAAACTTTCCTATGGGAGGGTGTTTAGGTAAATTAGACTTTCTCAGCAGATTTGCCTCTCCCTTCTTCCCAGGCTCTCCCCAAGCCAGCTGGTATGGTCCTCTAAGCTAAAAAAAAAAAAAAGCGGGGGGGACCAAAAAATTGAGCCAGCGCTCATTTGTCCCCTCTGCCCTTCCCACCAAATCCCTCCCACTCATGGAGTCAGTGCAGTACTACAGGGCTAGCGTAATCCTGGACCTCAGGGCATACTGGATTCGGGAAAGGGAAGTCTGGGATATTGCAGACTCAGGTTATGTGGGTCTGTGGAACATGGGCTACCAGGGCTGGGGGACACAGACCTGGGACTAAGCATCTGGGGAACACAGGGTTTGGGAACCCCACTGCACAACTGACAGTTTCCAGGGAACACCGTGGCCACCAGCCCTAGGAGGAAGGGTCCTGCCTCCTCACAACTTCCAACCTCTGTGCTAGAAACCCACAATTCTACCATTAGCAAGCACTACTTCTTCACAGTCTCTCCAGATCAATGTCCAAACACCTCCTGCCTTACAAGCCCCCAAAACAGCCTGCTCCAGCAAGATCCAACCCTACTCAGCCAGTCCTTCACAGGAGAGGTTATGAGGTGCCCTCACTCAGATGCCATCTTGCCCTGCCTCTCTGCCCTTCTTTTCGAATCACTAAAATTCATTTGTGTTTATAGACCAGATGTTCTTCTATCAAGTCACTTCAGAAGTACTTTTCATATAGGAAATGCTAAAAACAATGGCTTCCAAATTCTCATAATTAACGCTTTGGCCAATAAATGGGACTCATGATGTATTTATACATTGAAGAAAAAATGAAATCAATATTGTCTCAAGAAATTACAGGCAAATATGTCAACAGAGGTAGACATGAAATTCAGTAACTTTTAACCAAGCTCTTTACATAATTCATTTTACTATCTAGGATGTTTGAGAAATTGGTGGAGCCTGAAGGAAGATTATTTGTTTTACTGCTCAATATGTAGTATTGTGGCAGTGATTACCCAGTAGTTATTCAAGATTCTTGCATTTCTGGAAAACAATGCAGAAAAATCCAGGTTAGTTTTGCATATTTCACCCCAACAATTTGAGCAAATAGGCAGACATGAATAGTTTGACACATAAACATAACTTAGTTACTTAAAACTTCCATTTTTTACAAAAGAAGTGTGACTGCAAAACATTTGAAAGACTCCTGAAAGTTGTTTTTTTCCCTTAATTTGCACTATGACCATGCAGTTTTGCACAAGAATTTTGTTTAACTAAGAACCAAAATGTTCTTAATGCTTTAATACAATTTTATTTTGTTTCAGAACTTTATATTTTACCTTGACTTTAGCAGATTTTGGATGAGCAAGATTAATTTTATGTATATTCACTGAGGCTATTGAAACCTCAGGGAGACTGGTTTCTCTCATGAATTGCCACTCTTATGAACCCTGATAGTTAAGGCAGGAGGCTTCTTTTATTTCCCAGTTCTTGGAGCGAAGAAGACTGCAGTGGGTGTTTAACTCTGAGGGTTAAGAATTTTACCAGGCAGCAATTTAGTTTACACTTGGAATCATGAGAGAAAGCAGGGTTACTAATACCAGGAGGACAGGAGACAGGGATGTCTCACTTCTGCTTTTCCCTGAGCTATAGGGGCAGAAGCTATTATGAAATAACCATAAGAAAGGCAAGGGGTGAGGCTAGGCTTGAAGTGACCATAAACAAAAGTATGGTTAGTTTAGAATGTACACTTACAAAAAAGCCAAACACAGATTTTAAAGTTAAGTTTTATCCTTTTTTTTTTTTTCAATTTTATGACCCTTACTGCTGACATTCCCAGCCAGACCATTAAAAGGGCTATTAAGTGATTAGAGGTCTATTGTTTTCAAGCAATAGCCTCCTTTCTTTAGACAAGTTTACAGCTTTAAAACATTTTTAAGCATTTTTACATAGACTCACAGGGAGACAGATTCAGAAAAACAGAACCTGGGCAGAATGCAAATTTATTTTGGCCTTTGACACCTTAGGGAGGGAACTTTATTGCACACCTTCCCCCTTCCAGGCAATCAGGTGCATAGTGATTAAATAGGAATGTGGCTTATGAATAGAACCATGGACTCACTGGAAAAGGGCAAGCTGTTCCTCCTTTCCAGCTTTCCACTAAAATGGTCTGAAAGAACTTTTTAAATTCAGCACCCTTCCTGGGACCACCTGTCCTGGCAGGGCTATGATTCAAGTTACTAGCTCCACCAGCCATCCTGACTGGGTCAGCTCCAGCAAACTTGGGTGTGTGATGCAGACATGGACACAGACAATCCCTGAGTTCCAGCAAATGGGTCCGACCCAGAGAGGCAAGACAGCAGAGCATGCACACACACACATTCGTGGTGGTTTTGCTTTATAAACTACAATTAATTTACTTCTTTGCCAGTGGCAAGGGAGGGTTGCAGTTTAACCAAATTTTACCACTTTATATAATTACTCAATTCTAACAGTAGCATTGAGCTGATGCAGAAAGAAACACAAAATTTATTAATCTGACTTAGAAGTTCTATATATATTTTCTTTGGCACAGTTGCCCCTGCAGCCATTACAAAATTTAGAAAGAGAGAACACTTAACATTAACATTTGATGTAAAGCGAATTCATTTGCAGTTTAGCACCATAACAAAAGATTCCAGCTAGACCCTTTTACTGTTTAACTTTACACCCAGACCAAGCTTTAGTAGGAAGCCAATTCATTCTGTAGCCGAGTTTTTCAAAATCCAGACCAGTTTTTCAGGACGTTAGGACTTGAACCTGTAAACATCCTTTTTTTAAAATTATAATCAAGCTTTTACTATTTTAGTGGAGACAAGACCAGTACCAAGTTCTAACATGCAGTTAGACAAACCCCAAAACCCTAAACCAGACTTTTCCCCTTTATTATCCTTTTTTTTCAGACCTAAAGAGAATGGCTTCTGTCTCTGAATTTTTGGAGGTACTCAGGCTCTCTAGGGAGGTGATCGGGCTCCCCTTCCTATCAATTAAAGCTAGGATTTTCCTGACTGTGCTCCCTGGGGTGTCTTACCTTCTTTTGTGTTTGGAGTCTTTTTTGTTCCCAGAATTTTTTTTTCAGACCTTTCATTACCCTTGATTTTTGTTGGGAAGATTCTGGTGGATCCCACATCTTTTCTGGATTAAATGTAATCCAGGGGCACCCAGATTGGTGTTTACCTGAGTCTTCCCAGCTTCATCAGAGATCCAGAAGGCATAGTGAAATGTTACCTTCTCTGGCCTTCATTTACAAATCCCAGGAGAACCCCCCAAAATGCTGTATATGATGTGGACCATTGACTATGGGGTGCAGTGATGCTCAGAGATGTACTTACCAGGTGCAATGGATGTGTCACGATGATGGGAGAGAGTGTTGCTGTGGGGGGAGTGGGGGGTGGGGGCGATGGGGTTGAATGGGACCTCATATTTCCTGAATGTAAGTTTTAAAAATAAATAAATAATTAAAAAAAATAAAAAGAAAAAAGAAAAAAGAAAAAGAAAAAAAGGGAAAAAAAATGCTGTAGAAGTCAAGAGAGGTTCAATTATTTGCATATAGAAAGGCCAGGACTCAGGAATAATTTTGGGAAGGAAAAAAAGATTTATTTGCCACCAGTTGGCCTTGGAGCTTCTCATTCTAAAATCCAAACCTCTAACAAGATTTTTGAGTTATTTTAATACAGAGGAAGGACCAAATGGTTCTTTGTTTCAGTGTTCAATAAGCTTGAATTAACATATTTTTTACATCCTAAGTAAGCTTTTAGCAAGGACTTCATACATTCTAGATAGGCTTTTAGCACATTTGGTTTGCATTTTCCCTGAATACTTACAGTTCATAGAGTTTGCATTCCTGAACTGTTTTTCAGGGACTGGAGTTGTTGTCATGTTTACCAAGGGAGGGCTGCAGTTCTCACTGTCCCAAACACACAGCTCAGGACACATAAAGCTCAGGTTATGAAGAGATGAACAGCCCCCTCCACCCATAGCTTCCATCAATATGAGCTTGGGATAGGAAGTGATTTTGAAAGAAAAAAATGTTTGGTGTTTTCAGTGGAAGAGAATTTCAACAAACAGGGCTCCATTTGGTGGGAGTTTAAACAAAGGTAACTTCCACTAACTTTGCCATTGCAGTACTTCTTAAAAAGGAGGTACATATTTCAGTTCATGAAGGAAAAACTGTGATATCTAGTGGATATATGATTGGCCTTATAATTACAGGCTGAAATTCAAGTTTTTGGCTACCCTACTTACGTAAAAAGAGAATGAAAAATACTTTTAAATTGTAAATCCAATTATATAAGGATTCTGTTTAGTAGCTGTTGTAGTTTTTCCAAAGGGCTGCCAATGCAAAGTACCAGCAAAGGGTTGACTTTTATAATGGGGATTTTATTTAGGGTAAAAGCTAACAGTTCTGAGGTCATAAAATGACCAAGTCAAAGCACCATCAGAGATGCTTTCTCATCAAAGTCAGCTGCTTTTGATTCTAGCTTCCTGACATGTGGCAATCAAGCAAGACAGCAGTCTGCCTATCTCTAGCTCCTATCTCCTTGAATTTAACTGTGCCTTAGTCATCTTTTCTTAGTCTTTGGCTCCTTGAACGTCTAAGGGCTTCTCTTCCTGAGCTCAACTGTAGGCACACTTGAAGTCCTTTCTTTCACATGGCTGGATCAAAATAGTAGCTTCCTTTTTCTGTGTGTGTGTGTGTGTGTGTCCCTCCCTCCATTTATATCAGACCCAGCTAAAGAGTACAGACTCAAGCTGACTCACCCCTCACTGACAGAGTCCAATCAGTAGGGTCTCACATTCACAGGAATGGGTTAGTTAAAAAACCTAACCTTTTTGTTTTGGGTATTCATAAAAGAAATTCAAACTATCAGAGTAGCCATGAATTTGTTGAGGCAAATACTCTGCTACCTTCAAGAAGAGTTCAAGAATGACATTTTGGTCATGTCATTGAGGGGGGCAACTACATAAAAAAATTTAGTAACCCACTTACAGCAACTTTCTTTTGCTAAGATGGTGAGGGAAACTCTGAATGGTTGCAGTTATACCTGGTAAGAGGATTTGCTTTCTTGGCTGTATCATGACCTAGCCAGTAGACTTGGGTCTGGCACAATTGTAATTTATCTTTAGAAACTTTATGTAATTTTGTAGCCAAGTTTTCAAGGAAATAAAAAGATTCCAATTGAAAAGAGGATGTATAAGTGAACAGAAGAGCACATATTGTCTACATATTGAATTAAGGTAGAAGAACAGGAAAATTTTATGATCGGAAGATTACGTTTGAGAACCTGGGAAATTATGAGGAGGGTTTAGTGAATTCCTCTGATAGATTTATTGAATTTTTACCATGTGAAATAGAAAATTAATCAGAAGATTAGAAGTTATGGAGTAATAAAAATTCCTGGCAATAGAACTACAACATTGAATGTGTTGTATTAGGCAGTACAGAAATCAGGGTAGTATTTTGGTTGGGGACCACAGGGTAACAATGATGTAGATGAGATGGAAAAATTCCTAGACTCACATACCCTACAATGACCTTAGAAGAAATAGAGCACCTCAGAAACCACAAGTGAAGAAATTCAAACAGACATCAAAAACCTCCTGAAAATGAAAAACCCAGGACCAGATGGTTTCATAGGTGAATTCTACCAGTCATTCAATCTAATACCAATCTTGCAAAGCTTTTCCAAAAAATTGAACAGGAAAGAATACTACCAAAGTTTTTCTATGAAGCCAACATCACTCTAATACCAAAACCAGATAAAAATAGTACAAGAAGAGAAATTTACAGACCAATACCTCTAATGAATGTAGATGCAAAATCCTCAATGAAATACTTGCAGACAGAATCCAAAAGCACATTAAAATAATTATACACCATGATCAAGTAGGTTTTATCCCAGGTATACAAGGGTGGTTCAACACAAGAAAATCAATTAATGTAATAAGCCAAAATAATAAATTGAACAAGAAAATCACATGATAATCTTAATTGATGCATAACAGGCATTAGAGAAAATACAGCATTCTTTCTTTTTTTTTTTTAAAGATTTATTATTTATTTATTTAATTCCCCTCCCCTCCCCTGGTTGTCTGTTTTCTGTGTCTTTTTGCTGCGTCTTGTTTCTTGTTTCTTTGTCCGCTTCTGTTTTTGTCAGCGGCACGGGAAGTGTGGGCAGTGCCATTCCTCTGCAGGCTGCATTTTCTTTCACGCTGGGCGGCTCTCCTTACGGGGCACACTCCTTGTGCGTGGGGCTCCCCTACGCGGGGGACACCCCTGTGTGGCACGGCACTCCTTGCACGCATCAGCACTGTGCATGGGCCAGCTCCACACGGGTCAAGGAGGCCCGGGGTTTGAACCGCGGACCTCCCATGTGGTAGATGGACGCCCTAACCACTGGGCCAAAGTCCGTTTCCACCGCATTCTTTCTTGATAAAAACATTCCACAAGATAAGAATAGAAAGAAGGTTTTTCAATATGGTAAAGTACATATATAGAAAAGCTACAGTTAGCATTGGACTCAATGATGAAAAACTAAAACCTTTCCCACTGAGATCAGGAACAAGACAAGGATGCCCAGTGTCACAACTGTTAGTCAGTTTGTGCTAGAACTCTAGCTAAAACAATTAGGCTAGTAAAAGAAATTAAAGTCTTCCAATTAGAAAAAGAAGAACTTAAATTTTCCCTACTAATTGATTATATGATCTTATATTTAGAAAAGTCTTTAAAATCCACAACAAAATAACTAGAATAAATAGACAAGTTCAGCAAATTTGAGGGGGTACAAGATTAATAAGCAAAAATCAATAGAATTTCTATACAATACTAATGAGCAATCTGAGGAGAAAGTCAGAAAAAAATTTTCATTTACAAGAGCAAGCAAGAGAACAAATATTTAGGAGTAAACTTAACCAAGGACATAAAGGACCTATATTCAGAAAATTACAAAACATTGCTAAAAGAAACTGAAGAAAACTTAAATAAATGGAGATTGTGTTCATGGACTATAATACTAGATATTAAGATGTCTATTTTTCCCAAATATATTAACAGCTTCAATGCAATCCCAATAAAAAATCCTAACAGCTTTGTTTGCAGAAATGGAAAAAACCAACTATCAAATTTATTTGGAAGATTAAAGGGCCCCAAATAGCCAACAATGTCTTTTGAAAAAAGAACAAAGTTGGAAGATGCTCACTTTCTGTCTTTAAATGGTTTTATTACCTACAATGATAAAAAGAGCATGGTACTGGCATAAAGGCAGGCAGATTGACCAATGGAACCAAACCAAGAACTAAGAAATGACCCTCACATCTATAGTCAAGTGAGTTTTGAAAAGGTTGTCAAGCCCTCCCAGTTGAGTCAAAACAGTTTATTCAATAAATGGTTCTGGGAGAACTGGATATCTGTAAGGGAAAGAGAAAGAAAACCCCTATCACAGAACTTCTACAAAAATTAACTCAAAATGGATCAAGGACCTAAATATAAAATTGATAACCATAAAACTCCTAGATGAAAATGTAGGAAAACATTTTGAAAATTTTGTGGTAGGCAATAGTTTCTTTCTTTTTTTTAAATTAAAAAAATTTTTTAATTCATTTTTTAAAAATACTACATTCAAAAATATGAAGTCTCATTCAACCCCACTGCTCCCACCCCCCACAGCAACACTCTCCCATCATCATGACACATCCATTGCATTTCTTAAGTACATCTCTGGGATTGCTGCACCTCATGGTCAATGGTCCACATCATAGCCCATACTCTCCCACGTTCCCAAGCCCTGGAGGGATCTATAATGTCCCATAATTGTCCATGAAGCACCACCCAGGACAACTCCAAGTCCTGAAAATACCTCCACATCTCATCTCTTCCTCCCATTCCCCGCACCCAGCAGCCACCATGGCCACTTTTCCCACACCAATGCCACATTTTCCCTGTGGACATTGGATTGGTTGTGTCCATTGCACTTCTATGTCAAGAGGGGGCTTAGAGTTCACATAGATACTGGATGCAATCCTCCTGCTTTCAGTTGTAAGCACTCTAGGCTCCATGGTGTGGTGGTTGACATTCTTCAACTCCATGTTAGCTGAGTGGGTAAGTCCAATAAATCAGAGTGTAAGAGTTGAAGTCTGTTGAGGCTCAGGGCCTGGCTATCATATTGTCAGTCCAGAGATTCAAATCCCCTAGATATATCTTAAACACCAGCACCAACTACAATTCCAGTAAAGTAGCATGAAAGTCTTGTGAAAAGAGATCCCATCTGAGTCCAGTTCCATTACGCAGAAACACCAGCTCCAAAGAAGGGCCAACTGACATGGCAGTGAACCCCATCTACCATGACCATAGAACCCGTGGGTCTCTTTATCCCTCAAAAGAACCAATACCTGGGGTTGTATCTATTTTATCTGCCTCTGAGACTCTGCTCAGGTGTGCATAAGGGCAATCCTTCTGACAACCTCCAGACTCCTTTTTAGAGACTCATAGCCATATAAACTCATTTCTCCTTTCCATTTCCCCCTTACATT
Organism: Dasypus novemcinctus; assembly: GCF_030445035.2. NCBI lineage: Eukaryota > Metazoa > Chordata > Mammalia > Cingulata > Dasypodidae > Dasypus > Dasypus novemcinctus. The sequence continues at coordinate 6,985,436 of NC_080694.1, read as the reverse complement.
AGGTCAAACAGCATTTTAAACTCCTGTTATTATATGTAGACAAGGATATTCTGCTGGTCCACTTTGAACCTTTAATTCAAGGTCATTTTCTAGTTGCATCATCAGCTGGTATTTGGTAGTGATCCCTTGGTGCCAGGGAGGCTCATCCCCAGGTGTCATGTCCCATGCTGGGGGGAATGCACTGCATCTACATGCTGAGTTTGGCTTCAAGACTGGCCACATTTGAGGAACATGAAGGCTGTCAGGAGGAAACTCCCAGGCATAGTGCTGCTCTAGGCCTTGTTCTTATTTCAGGCGTATAGGCTCACAAGCATAGTCATTAGAATCAGGGGCTCACTGTTGGACCCTCATTCCTTCCTGGTTCTTACCATTGTACCTGGGGGACTGCCGCTGCTCCCCTAGGGACCACGACAGAGCACCCCTGGCCAGGAACCCAGTACCTCCCCAGCTGTTGTTTTTAATTGTTTCCACTATGAGTATATCCAAACATTACCATGCACCCTGGACATATGCCCTGTATAAACTCCCTGTCAACCATATATCGCCTGCCAATAACATCCCATACCAGTATTCCTCCACCACCATTGTTGAACCACTCTGTGATCCAAAACTTCCTGACAAGTGAAGCCCAATATAATATCAGGTTCCCTTACTAGTAAAATGGAATATAGCGATGAGTTTAAAGGTTAGATCTAGAATACGTATTGATTTGGAAAAATTCTACATCCTTTCTTTTTTCCTAATTATTGAGCTTCTCTTCACAAGAGCCTTAGATCACAGTAATTCATATATACAATATACAGTACTCCCACACATCCACCATAAAACCTTTTCCCTTCCACAGCAATAATCTTATAACTTATTCATATCATATTTACTTAAACTGATGTACAGACTCTGAGACAATAGCTTTCAAACAAGGTGACATCTGTGCTTACATTGTGGTCCATACTTTAGGATATACAGTTTTCTAAATTTTTAGTTATCCTATGTTTTACATTATGCTTTACATTATTAGTCTGTCATACCCTATATGTTTTTGGTGTAATATTACATGTTTTATATCCATCCTTGTGTACTCTCACGAAACTCCTCTCTTGCCTCCACATTTACCTTGGTTCCATCCATTCAACATCCATTTTCCCCTTCCCTTGGGGCCCACAGCAACAGCCAATCTCCATTTCCTGAGGAGCCACATCCAGAGATACTTGCAACAGTGTTCATGGCCTGAGTTTCTCAACTGCCCTAATGCCCTGGGAGCCACCCTTTCTCTCGAGAGATACAGTTCCCTCTATTTGATGGCATTAGTCCTCCCCAGGATGTGGGTCCACCCCCACTCTCACTACTTGGGTCTCTACCCAATGGTACAACCCACCCTGGCAAAATGAGCATTCAGACATTCCCGAGGAGTCTGTCCTGCATCAGACCATCCCCTCTGAGCATCCTAAACAGGTAACCCTCCTAATTATATTTTGATACGGTTTTCTCAGCATTTTACTCTCAACCAACACCTGACACTCTCCTATGTTCATATGTTGCCCCTCCCTCCCCCCAATTTTTTGGGCACTATTACCCATCTGCCCATCCCCTGCCCCCCTCAAACCCGCAAAGTCCCACCCAAAGGCAACCCCTTGCCCCCATTTTATCTCTTCTTTGTGCTCATACTTACCGCCAGCTCATCATAGATTCCACTCCTGCAGACGTCAGCTCGCATCCTTCCTCCACCCCCCGATTTCCTGTAAGCCTATCTTCCAGTCTCTAGCTCTCTGAGGCAGCTTGCTTATTTCATATCATTGAGGTCATGTAGTATTTGTCCTTCAATGCCTGGGTTGCTTCACTCAGCATAAGGTTCTCAAGATTCATCCATGTTTTCACGTGTGTTTGTAGTGTATTTGTTCTTACAGCCGAGTAGTATTCCATTGTATGTATATACCACATTTTATTGATCCACTCATCTGTTGCTGGGCATTTGGGTTGATTCCAACTTTTGGCGATAGTGAACAATGCTGCTATGAACATTGGTGTACATATATCGGTTTGTGTCCTTGTTTTCAGTTGTGCTGGGTATATACCCAGCAGTGGTATTGCTGGGTCATATGGCAAATCTATTGCTGGGTCATATGGTCATATGGCAGTTTTTGAGAAACCGCCAAACTGTCCTCCAGAATGGTTGGATCCTTCTGCATTCCCACCAGCAGTGGATGAGTGTTCCCCTTTCTTCACATCCTCTCCAGCATTTGTATTCTTCTGTTTTTTTTCATAGCAGGCAATAGTTTCTTAAACCTTACAACAAAAGCATGAGTAATGAAAGAAAAAATAGATAAATGGGTCCTTCTCAAAATTAAACAATTTTGCACCTCAAAGAACTTTGTCAAAAGGTTGAAAAAGCCTTTGACTTAATGGGAGAAAATATTTGGAAATCACATATCCAATAAGTGTTTAATATCCATGATATCTAAAGAAACACTAAATATAATATTAGAAAGACAGACTACCATATTAAAAAATGGGTGAAAGACCTGAATAGACAATTGTGCAAAGAAGAAACACAAATGGCGAAAAAACACATGAAAAGCTATTCAACATGTCTATTTGGAGCAGTTATGAATTCCAAAAATAGATATTGGTTTATATTTATAAACTGGTCTGTACCTGGGCATGATTAAATTATGATTAGGGCTTTGATTGTGCCACATCAGTAAGGTGTTGAGTCACCACCCCTTGGTGGGTGTGGACCTACAGATAAAAGGCATGGCAAAGGACAGAATTGGAGAATTTTGATGTTGGGGTTTTTAATGTTGTAGTTCTAATGTTGGAGTTTGATGCTGAAGTTTTAAGCTGGAGCCCCAGGAAGTAAGCACACTGAGGAAAGAGAAGTGAACCCTGGAAGCCTGAACCCTGGCAGACATCAGCAGCCATCTTGCTCCAACATGTGGAAATAGACTTTGGCGATGGAAGTAACCTATGCTTTATGGCCTGGTAACTGTAAGCTCCTACCCAAAATAAATACCTTTATAAAAGTCAGCAGATTTCTTGTATTTTACATCAGCACCCTTTGGCTGACTAACGCACTAGTGATTAGGAAAATGGATATCAAAACTACAATGAGATATCATTTCACACCTATTAGAATGGCCACTATTAAAAGGTTGGAAAACTAAAAGTACTGGAAAGTATGAGTCTAGATAGGAAAGCTTATTCATTGTTAGTGGGCATGTAGAATGATACAGGCTCTCTGGAGTTTGGCATTTCCTAAGGAAGTTGAATATAGACTTGCCATGTGACCCAACAATACCACTACTAAGTATATACACAGAAAACCTGAGAGCAGTGACATGAACAGAAATCTGCACACCGATGATCATAGTGGTATTATTCACAATTGTCAAAAGATGGAAACAACCAAGGGGTCCATCACCCAATAAATGGATAAACAAGTTGTTGTGTATACACATCATGGACTATTATGTAGCTGTAAGAAGAAATGAAGTCGTGAAGTATATGATAACGTGGATGATCCTGGAGGACATTATGTTGAGTGAAGTTAGCCAGACAAAAAAAGGACAAATACTATATGACTGCACTATTATGAACTAAAATCTCATGGAATTAATATTTAGAATATAGGTCACCAGAAACTAGAATAAGGGTAGAGAATGGAAAGCTGAAGGTCAATCTGCGCAGAGTTGGTAAAAAGGTAGTTTGCAAATCTTTGGAAATGAATAGAAGTGTCGAAAGCACATCATAGTGTTTTTTAACTAGCAAAGTTATAAGGGCATGGCAGTGATTGAAAGGGAAAGTCTAAGGACAAGTATATTAGTAGGAGGAAAGCAAAAAACTTAACAAGGGACTGTATAACATAATGAAACCTCATGTTAAATACAAACACGAGTAATAATGCATATATAAGACTTTTTAAAAATAAGAATACAAGTAAACTAAAGATAAAGAAACAATGGCAGCTATGTACAACAGGAGCACAGAGAGAAGAGATTGAGAGGTGATTATATTGTTTATTATTATTGACATAATGAAAATACTTTCATACTGATTGAAGTGATGAAGGAATGCACAACTATGTGATTGTATCAAATAACATTGATTGCACACTTTGGATGGATTTATGCTTTATTAATATGCATCAATAAAATTGATTTGTTAAAAGAAAAGTACCAAAGACATAAATGTAACAACCAAAACTATAAATCTCCTAGAAGAAATCTTAGGGAAGTGTCTCCAGGACCTTGTGATAAGCAATGGCTTCTTAGATGTAACACCAAAAGCATGAGTAATAAAAGAAAAATTAGATGAATGGGATGTCAGCAAAATTTAAAGCTTTGTGCCTCAAAGAGCTTCATCATGAAAGGAAAAGGACAACCTACAGAATGGGAGAAAATATTGGGAAATGACATATCTGATAAGAGTTTAATATTCAGAATATATATTTAGGAATCCTACAATTCAATAACAAAAGACAAACGACCCTATTAAAAAATTGGCAAAAGACTTGAATAGTCATTACTCCAAAGAAAATATACAAATGGCCAAAAATACATGAAAAGATGTTTAATATCATTAACCATTATGGAAAACAAACCAAACCACAATCAAATACCATTTCACACACATATAGAATGGCTAATATTATTTTAAAAATGGAAAATAACAAATATTGGAAAGCATTCAGAGAAATAGAACCACTTGTTCATTGTTGGTGGGACTGTAAAGTAGTGCAGCTTCTGTGGAAAACAGTTTTTTGTTTCTTTGGAAAATAGTTTCCCAGTGTTTCAGAAAGTTAAGTGCAGACTACCATAAGACTTGGCAAGCCCGCTTCTAGGTATAAACCCAAAATAGCAAATAGCTGGGACTCAGACAGATATTTGCACACTGATGTTTAGAGCAGCACTAAACACAATTCCTAAAAGATGGAAGCAACCTGTGTCCATCAGCAGATGTGAATAAACAAAATGTGGTATATCCATAAAATGACATATTATCTAAGAATGAAATTCTGATACAGGATGCAGTATGGATGAACCTTGAAGACATCATTTAGAGTTTCTTAGACCAGACACAGAAGAACAAATATTGCATACTCTAATGGATATGAAATAATTAGAATAAGCAAATCAATAGACACTGAAACTAGAATATATTTTGCCAGGTACCTGAAACCTGCTTAACTAGTCTCTCTGTGGGGTGATATACAGCTTTAGTAAGACGGTGGTGTCAGTAACACAACATTTTGAATATAATTAACACCACTTAAATATATACTTGAATGTGGTTGAAAGGGGAAATTTTAGGTTGTATATATGTTACCAGGATAAAAAAATTTAAAAGACCCTAAGACTGTACAACACAAACAGTGAACCCTATTGTAAACTATGGACTAGAATTAATAGTACAATTATAATAATATTTTTTCATCAATTGTAACAAAGAATTAATAGTACAATTATAATAATATTTTTTCATCAATTGTAACAAAGAATTAATAGTACAATTATAATAATATTTTTTCATCAATTGTAACCACATTACTAATGCAAAGTGTTAACAATAAGAAAACTGTGTATCGAGGGTGATATATGGGAACTCTGTATTTCACACATGAATGTATATATATTTCTCCAAGTGATGTGGGCTATGGGTGGAAGGCTCTTTGTCTCTTCAGAGATAACTAAGTTGTTTGACTTGTGGGTGTGGAACGGTAAGAGGCTGCAGTCCTGCCCTTAGGGACCAGCAGCGGCTCCAGTCCCAGGAAATGTTTAACAATGCAAGGGCTATAAACTTTAAGTATTTAGGGGAAATGCAAAAACCAAATACGCTAAAGGCTTATCTAGAATGTCTGGAGTCCATGCTAAAAGCTTACCTAAGATGTGGAAGATATATGCTAATTGAAGCCTATTGAGAACTGAAACAAAGGGACCATTTGGCCTTTCTTCTCTGTATAAAAGACATTTGAAAATCTTGTTCAGGGCTCGGGATTCAAACTGAAAGCTCCCGAGTCCCGCCGGCCGTCAATAAACCATTTTTCCTTCTCAAAATCATTCCTGAGTCCTGGCCTCTCTATACTCAAATAATTGAACTTCTCTTAAATTCCACAACATTTTTGGTGACTCTGGTGGGATTACAAATGAAGGCCAGAGACGGTAGCATTTTGCTGCCCCTTCCAAATCCCCGAGGAAGCCGGGAGGACTTGGGTGAACCCCAAATCTGGGCACCCCTGGATTAAATTTAATCCAGAAAAGATGTGGGCTCCACCAGAATCTTCCCGACAAATATCGAGGGCAATGGAAGGTCTGAAGAGAAAGATTCTGGGAACGAAAAAGAACTCCAAACATGGAAGAAGGTAAGACTCCCCAGGTGAGCACAGTCTGGAAGGCCCTAGCTTTAATTGCTAGGAAGGGGAGGCTGATCACCTCCCGAGAGAACCCTAGTAGCCCCAGAAGGCTGGGGGGAAGCCGTTCTCTCTAGGCTTGGGAAAAGGAGGAAAACCGGGGAAAAGCCCTGGTGTTTTGGGTTTGTCTAACTGCATGTTAGAATCTGGTACTGGTCTTATATCCACTAAAGGAGTGGAGTCTCGATTTTAATAGGAAGGGCTATTTATAGGTTCAAGTCCTAATGTCCTGGAAATTGGTCTAGATTAAGGAAAACAAAACTTGGTTACAGGAAAATGGATCGGCTTTTTTGGTGGAGCTTGGTCTGGGTGTAAAGTTTAAACAGTGGAAAAGTCTAGCTGAAATCTTTTGTTATGGTGCTAATTTGTGAATGAATTCGCTTTATACCAAATGTTAAGTGTTCTGAGGTTTGTGATGGCTGTGGGGGCAGCCATGGTGAAAATAAATATATAAACTTGTGGGTCAGATTAGTGACCTTTGTGCTTCTGTCTGTGTCAGCTCAAGGCTAGTGTTGGAGTTGTGTCCTTATGTAAAGTGGAATTACAGCTGAGCTGGAGCCCTCCCTTGCCATTGGCAAGGGAGTGAAATGATTCTGGGGCAAAAGCTGAGGAGTCTGGATGTTTGCGGAGTCTAGATGTTTGTGCATGCTCTGCTGTCTTGTCTCTGGTCTGGCCCTTTGCCGGGGCTTGGAGGCCATCTGTGTCCGCGCCAAGCACCCAAGTTTGTTGGGGATGTCCCAGTCAGGGTGGCTGGGTCCCTGGGAGAGTTGCCAAATTTGAGTAGGTTCTGTCTGCCCATTTTGGCTGAAAGCTGGAAAGGGGGGAGCAGCTTGCCCCTTTCCAGTGAGTCCACCCTTCTATTCATAAGCCACATTCCTGTTTGTTGTGCACCTGACTGCCTGGAAGGGGGGGGGGGAAGTGAAGAGGGTGAAAAGCAGAATCAGAATAAATGCGGTAAAGTTCCCTCCTTAGGGTGTCAAAGCCAAAATACGTTTGCATTCTGCTCAGGTTCTTAGAAGGTATTGTAGTAACCTTAAGTAAGAGAATGTTCTGTGAAGGTAAAATTTGTGTTAAGGGTATAAATATAAAAGTTTTACAAAGCATTGTTTAAGGTATTTAAGTGGCTAATTGCAGAAAGTCATTATTTAACAAAATTGAATTGATAATAATAATAATAAAAGGCAATTTTATAACAAACTTATTCGGCAGCCAATCTCCCCTGCCAACTTGCTTCCAAAAAAACTGTTTCTGGTATTACATGCTACTAAGTATTTAAAGTGAAGAAAAGTTCATTATTTTAACAAACTTGTTTAGTATTAATGGCAATTATATGTTGTAAGAAGTTTGCCTGATAACTTAGTATGTGGGATATATGGAGTGTGTTTTTATTGTTAAGGAAACAGAAGATGATTTTGTCCTAAGATAAAATGATTGATTATTGGAAAGAGTAGAGTGTGGGACAGAACCTGAATGAATACTGAAAGTGTAGAAGGTTTGTGGAAGGAAAATTTTTATGATTAAATTGAGTAAGATCAATATACAAAGAAAATATTTTATCAATAGCTTCTTGTGCTTTAACCTCATCATTCCCTCAGTGTTTGAAGAAGAGTCTTACCTCTTAAAAGAACATTTTATGTTCTAGAAATCAAATCCTGAAAAGTAGCCTTTTATTTCAAACTAACTGCAAGAGATTTATTCTTTTACTTTAAAGGAAAAATTAAAGTAATGGTTAAGTTCATTTAATATGTTATAAGTTGAATGAAAGGTATTTAAAGGTGTTATAAAATTAATAGGTTTTTAAAAAATTAATAAAAACTGTAACTAAGAGTTAAAATCATTTATAAATGCATTTATATTATAAAACAGTGGAAAGACAATAACTGAGATTATAGCTGGGTGAATTTAGCCTGAAACTATTATTTAAGTGTAAATTCTACACTAACCTTTCCTTTGTTTATGGTTACTTCAAGCCTAACCTCACCCTTTGCCTTTGCCTATGGTTATTTCATAATTGAGAAGAGCTGGGACATCACTGTCTCCTCTCCTGGTATTAGTAACCCTTTCTCTCATGAATTCAAGTGTAAACTAAATAAATTGCTGCCTGATAGAATAAGGTTAAATGGCCACTGGAGTTTTATTATCTCCAAAATCAAAAAGGGGGGTGGAGGGGGAGAAGTCTCCTGCCTTGACTGTCAGTGTTCCTAAGAGTGGCAATTCATGAGAGAAAGCAGTCTATCTCCCTGAGGCTTCAAATAGCCTCAGTAAATATATATAAAATTAATCTTGTTGCTTATCCAAAATTCTGCTAATTTCAAAGTAAAATATAAAGTTCTAAAACAAAATGGTGCTAAGGCATTGAGAACATTTTGGTTATTACAATCCATTAAGTAAGAAAGAAAATTCTTGTGGTAAACTGCATGGTCATAGTGCAAATTAAGAAGAGTTTCAAAAGTCTTTGAAAAGTTTAAAGTAACTAAAGTCATGTTGTGTCAAACTATTCATGTCTGCCTATTTGCTCAAATTGTTGAGGTTAAATATGCAGTTATATAAGTAATATGTATTTCTGGACCCCTAATTAATTAAGCTAAACAGTATATAAAATAATGCAAATTATAAGTAATGTCAATGAGTTGTGTTTGTGTCTAACTCTGTGTCTGCCCATTTTTAAAAAAAAGCTCAATGTATGTCTTCATACATCAGGATAATATCAAATTAACAAATAAAAATTCTTAAGAGGTCTATTCAAATTGTTAAAAATTAAATATGCAGTTATATTTATAAATATTCTTAAAGCCCAAATTAAACTAAGCAGGATGAAAAAGTCATAGAAATCTGATTATGGAAACAATTGGAAAAGGGCCTCCTCTTTGCAAGAGCTTTTAAGGCAAGACTAGGTGTGGCAGATTAAACCTATCTACTAGGCTAGGGAATTAAGAATCAGTTTGCCTGGTAATTTCCCAGTTTAAACCTTTGTCAGCCATAAATTGAAAAAAAAACACACACAAAGATTAGGTTAATTTTCACATAAGAAAAATGTTGATGTAACCCGGCGGCCTGCTGCCTCAGTCTCCCACTCCCCGGTTGGACAGCAGTGGAGGAGACCAGTTTAGGCCAGTCCTATGGGCAGTGGAAGGATGCCCAAGAAGGAGCTAACTAAGTCGGTGCCATTTCAGCACTAAATTCTATTCCTTATTTGACAAAGGGGGGAGCAGGTAAAAACTAAAATGGTTGGAATGTGATAGAAGAAGCAGTTAAGTCAAACTTTTGCGTGGGAAAGTTAAATCTCAGATAAGCTGTAACTTCTGAAGTATCCAATCTATGGAAAAACAGGAAGAGCTTGCATGCTAGGCTTAGGGGTATAAATTGTGTCATTTTTCTTTGTTCGTGGCACCAGCCATATCTGGCTCTGCACCCCTTCTTGCAAGATTGAGAATAAATTATTTTCTTCTCCACAATCTGGTGAGCCTTAATTTCTTCCAGAAGATTACTTTCCAACGAAATAAAGGTAATTAGTGGCTCTATTAACAAATTTCAGTAAGTAAAGGAAAGTCCATAAAAACTATGGAGAGATCTTTCCTGGGTTATGATTTTAAAAAAAATTAAGTAATTGTGTAATGTGTTTTAAAACCTGGTAGTCAGTATGCATGTGTTTTAAAACCTGGTAGTCAGTATGCTTTTAATTTAATAATTTTCATAACTTAAAGAAAAGAAGTTTTTAGCTTCCTGTAAGGGAAAAAGAGAACATTCCTTGCATAAACTATTATGGTTTCAATTTTATTTAACTTGAGTGTAATCTCCCATAGTTAATTTATAAACTAAATTAACATTATATGTACAAAATCTTTACAGTAATGAAAATTGTAAGTTCACATTGGTGAAATTAGGCTAAAGGAAAAAGATTGTAGATATGCTCTCTTAAATAAAGAGTAAATTTCTTTCATTGGTAATTGTAATTTAGTAAGTTTATTTAAACATGAGGTGGCTAGTCAATGTGGTTATAGTCAATTATAAAGAGTTTGTAAAACATCTTCCAAACTGAAAATGTTTAAATAGTTCTAGTTGTAGAAGTCATTGTTAACTAAAGAAACTTAGATTGGTATTGGTAGCAGAAATAACTTCATGATAATAAACCTGTCTGAAGGCCACTGCAAAATACACATTTAAGTAAATGGTAATAAAAAGTTGTCTTGATTCTATTGGAAATATTCTGTTTTCATTCTAACAATGAAAAATAATATTTTTCCTCTATTACTAAAGTAAAGTACCTACTGTTATCTTCATAGTAAAATTGTGTAAGTAAATAGTCATTTGATATATGTATTGCATTAAGTTGTTTAAAATATATATAAAACAAGGAATAAACTTTAACATTGTCAAACTCTTGTGCATTCGAACCAGGCCTTGTATACATTACAGGTGGCCTCTCCATGTGAGTTATTGGCTAGGCTGGTCACTGACCCCTCAATTAAAAATATGTGCTATATCAGTCTCTGGTTCTGCTCCTGAAGTTGATAGAAACTATATTGCAGTTTCAAGCTCCTGCAGCCAATAATGACTCGGTACAGCCAAGTGTACAATGGATATCGGTTCCAGACTGGCACTGTTCCATGGTGCCAGAGAGCACTATGCACCAGGCTAGTAGAATACTGGAAAATCTCTCTAAGATGAAGGATGCTGCAACTTGCTCACTGCGTTGAAGAACATGCTAAGTGGAGCCATGATACCAGGATACTGTAAGTAAAACTTAAACACAATTGGCATTATGGCCTGCTCTCATGGAGAGATAACATGTAAAGTATTACAAACCTGAAACTCAAAACTAATAATTGCAACTCTGAATCCTTATGCATTAAGTAATACATTAGTTAATATTAAGTGCTGCACTTTTATCCTGTACTAAATATATGCCTAATAACTGTAATGTTATCTTTTCTATTTTGGATCAAGTGCAGAAGTATATTAGACATGTTAAATTCCTGGTAAAATCATTTTCTAAACAGTTAATAACATGTCTATAGAATAAGGTGGCAGTCTCAGCCAGTCTCAGTTAGCAAAAGTGAGGCTTGCTTGCTGATGGTGAGTCACCTATTGAACAAGTCAAAATTGCTAGAAATTGTACAATGAAAACCAAGGTGTAAAAATCTTTATTCTGTAGTTCTGATCACTCCCACAGGTGAAAACTAAGAGTATTTCCAAATTAGTGTTCTAATCCTGAGTGAAGCCAGTTGCCCAAGGAGTGCCAGTTCACCAGGAGCATCTGACAGAGCGAATGAGTGTCAATCATTGAACAGCTTGGAATGTGTCTTCAGACAAAGCTAAGTGTCTGTTGCAATTTCTCTCTACAGATGGATAACTTAAAAAGAATATATATGCTGTTCCCACCAGCTTTTAAGGAATGCCATCTTTATAGGCACCTAACCTTGTCTACCTCTGTAATCCAATGTGTCCTCTTTTAAAAACAGGTATTCCAAATTTTTAATTAAGTTTGTTTCTTTCAGAGTGAACATCTTATTAACCATATGAAAACTTCATCCAACTTCGTACAGAATGCCAGATCCATCTTCCTCCAGTTAGAATAAATTAAAGAGTTTTACACCTTATTAGGCAATGACTACAGCCCATGGCCAGCAGGAAGCAGTTACAGAAAAGAGATCGTCTCCCTTCAGCACCCCTTTTAAATTAAAGGTGTAAACTCTTTAAGAGTAAAATAAAAGTAATAGATGGATCTGGAACCTGACTGGAAATCCACGTGAGTGCCAGTGGCAGCAGAATAACTGCGGGAGGCCCCTGCCCAAGATTCTGCTGTCCAGAATGAAAAGTTCTAAACTTCTAAAAACGGTCCTGGATGCTGTACTAAAGACTGATAAATAATCAGTCAAGACAACAAACAGCCATCCACCTCATAGCTCCAACAATAATTATGCCAAAGCTTAACAAGTAAACTTTGGCAAAAGGGGGGGAATGATGTGGGCTATGGGTGGAAGGCTCTTTGTCTCTTCAGAGATAACTAAGTTGTTTGACTTGTGGGTGTGGAACGGTAAGAGGCTGCAGTCCTGCCCTTAGGGACTGGCAGCGGCTCCAGTCCCAGGAAATGTTTAACAATGCAAGGGCTATAAACTTTAAGTATTTAGGGGAAATGCAAAAACCAAATACGCTAAAGGCTTATCTAGAATGTCTGGAGTCCATGCTAAAAGCTTACCTAAGATGTGGAAGATATATGCTAATTGAAGCCTATTGAGAACTGAAACAAAGGGACCATTTGGCCTTTCCTCTCTGTATAAAAGTCGTTTGAAAATCTTGTTCGGGGCTCGGGATTCAAACTGAAAGCTCCCGAGTCCGGCCGGCTGTCAATAAACCATTTTTCCTTCTCAAAATCATTCCTGAGTCCTGGCCTCTCTATACTCAAATAATTGAACTTCTCTTAAATTCCACAACACAAGTAAAAGAAAGAAAGGAAGGAAGGGAAAGAGGGAGGGAAGAAAATACAAAGAGATAACATTAAATGCAATACATGATACTGGATGGGATCTAGAAGTTCAAAAGGACATTATTGAGACATAAAATAAATTAGATTTAGAGTGCTTTCTGTTTACACTGGGTAAAATATTCTGTATATGTCTGTTAGGTCTAGTTGGTTTAGTGAATCATTCAAGTCCACTACTTTCTCATTGATCTTCTGCCTAGATATTTTATCCATTATTGTGAGTGGTATGTTAAATTCTCCTATTATTTCTGTAGAACCATTAATTTTTGCTTTCAAATCTGTCAGTATTTGCTTCATAAATTTTGTGGCTCTCCTGGTAGGTGCATATATATTTAAAATATTAAACCTTTCTATTGAATTGTCTGCTTTATCAGTATATAATGACCATATGACTGTTTTGTCTTAAAGTATATTTAATATGATATTAGTATAGCCACCTCAGCTCTCTCTTAGTTATTCCTGGTGTGGCATATTTTCTGTGTTTAGAATTCTAGATTTTTTTTCTTTCTTTTTTCTACATTAAAATGTCACTCCATTATTTTCTGGCTTGCAAAGGTCATTATGAGAAGCTATTTTAACCCTTAACTTTTACTTCAGTCTATAATGTATCTTTCTTTTTACATTGTTGCATATAAGATTTTTACCTTCACTATTGTTTATTAATTTTTGATGTGCAATGGTTTTATTTTGTTTATGTTTTTTTGCTTGAAAACATTTTTTTTCATCAAATTAAGAAAAACTTGTTTTTGTTCTTCACATATGTTTTCTTTCTACTATCTATCCTATTTCTTTTACCCTGGGATTCCAAGTCTCCAAAAGTATACACTTAATATTTTATTATGAGTCATTTATGCTCTATTCATTTCTTTAAGTCATCTTTATTTTGATATTTCATTTTAGGGATTGTATCTATTACTATGTACTCGTGTTCACTTATCTTTTCTTCTGTAGTCCTATTTTTCATTTTAGATATGTATGTTCATTTCTAGATTTTTATTTTTTAAAAATGTTTTTGATTACTCTTCCTGTCATGATGTTTTCCTCTGCCTTTTTAATCCTATGAATTCTTTCATCTCTGTCATTTATGTGTCTCTAATAATTAATTAACTCTCAGAAATGCTTACTTTCATGCCTAGTAATTTTTATCAGTTACTAAATATTTTCATTTCCATGAGGCTTGATGTTAGATGTTAGACTTTTTGTAGTCTTTCATATATTGATGGTCTTTCTCTGTGATGTAGTTAAATTAACTGAGTTAATTAGACCTTTTCAGTTCCTGTTTTAAGCTTTGTTAGGATTGGTCCAGAGCAGTCTTTATTGCAGGGTTAATGTGGCCCAACTACTAATGAAATGACCTCAAGTATTTGTTAAGAGTTTCACTAGTGGCCCAGACTTGGGAGCCAAGGCAGATTCAAAAATCTTTTGTTCCTGGGAAGCATCCTAATATATTATAGTAGGTGGAAGAACACATACAGCAGAGAGTGTCTGGAAAGAATTGGAATCCTGATTATTCTCTTTATTTGGTTCTATCCAAGACCTAATCTCAATTCTACTGGCTTTCCAATCCCTTGCTTTTGTTAGCACTAGTTTGAAATTGTGTAAAAAATTCAATTAAAAGGAGCAAACCACTGATACAATAGCCTTATCCAGAAATAAAATTATTCACATTTTACTGCTTCATTCATATGAAATTCTAGAGCAGACAAAACTAACATACAGATGGCAGATATCACATAAGTTATTAAATGAAAAGGTACAGTGGGAATTCTTTGGAGGTGATAAGACACTCATAATTGATTAGAGTGGTGGTTACATGGATGTATGTATTTTTTGAAAATCATTTGTCTATTCACTGAAAATGGGTGCATTTTAAATATAAATCTACCTCAACTGAATTGGCTTAAAATGAAAAAAATGAATACATTAGGAATATCACAAGTACAGAGGTGTCTACCTCAATTCAGTTCACTTAAAATGAAAAAAAAAAAAAGAACACATAAGGATTATCAAAATTACAGAGATAATGGTAATATACTCAGGTTTGTCAGACATTCCAGTTGCCAGATAAACAAATTTTACTTTATGAGATTAGAAGCATATTTAGTATTAGAGGCTTCTACTTAGGATATGGAACATTTAAAGAAGGGATTCTTACCAACAGCTGCAACTTAGAATTGTTAGTGGAGATATTGAGTAGACTAAGGTCTGGCTGGGGTTTATCCTGAGAGACTGATCCAATATTTCTGTTGAGGAAAGCAGAATATAGTATTTATTAAAAGCAGTCAAGTAATTCTCATGACCACCCAGAATTGATACTTCTAATATGAAAAATAGTTGATGCTATGGCAGTAGATAGGAACTCTTCCAGATTGCTCATAAAATGAAATAAAGAACAGGAGTAAATATCATAGCCTGGAGAATACCATTGAAAGTCTTAATTTAAATATTAGGATGATGTGGCAATGAACAAAGCCTTTAAAGGGATAATAAAATAATACTATGAACAATTTTATGCCAATAATTTTGACAACTTGAAAGAAATGGACACATTTTTGAAAATTGCAATTTATCAAATCAATGCAGGAAGAAACAGCCCTATACCTATTAAAGAAATTAATATTTGCATGCAAAGATTCCCCTCCAAAAAACTCCAGGCATGGATGGTTTCACTGGTATATTATATCAAAAATATTCAAGGAGGAAATAGCGGCAATCTTTTTCTTTAAAGATCTATTTATTTATTTCTCTCCTCTTCACCCCCATTGTCTGCTCTCTGTGCACATTCACTGTGTGTTCTTCTGTGTCTGCTTGCATTATCAGGTAGCACAGGGAATCTGTGTCCCTTCTTTGTTGCATCATCTTGCTGCATCAGGTCTCCATGTGTGCTGCACTCTCCTAGCCAGGCTGTGCTTTTTTCATGTGTAGTAGTTCTCTTTGCAGGGTGCACACCTTGCATGTGGGGCACCCCTATATGGGGGCACCCCTTCATGGCATGCCACTCCTTGCATGCAGCAGTACTGAACATGGGCCAGCATACCACATGGGTCAGTGTATCGAACCCTGGACCTCCATATGGTAGATGGATGCTCTATCAGTTGAGCCACATCTGCTTTCTTAGCACCAATCTCACATAAACAATTTAGGGGATATAGGGTCATTGCCCAAATCATTTCATAATGTGAATATAATGTTAATAAATTCTTATAAGTGTATTACAAAAAAGAATATACTACACCGATATACATGATGTCAATAGATGAAAAAAAATCCTTAACAAAGTATTAGGAGATCAAATGAAACAATTCATAATTCATGATGTATTTTCCCTGGAGTACAGGGTTTAATCATCCCAGAAGAACCACATAGAAAAAGAGGAGTAGCTTACAGGAAGAAGTTGGGAATTTGACAAAAATAAAATCTAAAAAAGCAAAAACTGTTAGTGTCTACTACACATGGTAAAACTTCTGAATATTTTTAATGAAACTATGCACAGTTTTGCTATGGGTCATTAACCCAGAGTTTAGAGAGGAAAATAAAAATGTACAACAGTGTTATGTTGTGCCAAGAAAATGCATGTGCTTGGTTTCCTCAATTTTACTGAAAATGTGACTAAGACGGAGAAAAGAGTATGTCTCAATAATGAGGATCCTAAAGTATTAGAGTGTGATAGAAACAGGAGCTTTAACTCCTCATCTTCATTTCAACACACTCCCTGACTTAAAAATTAAATTAATGAAAATTATTTCTAAGTTCTAATAGTCTTTCATACCCTCTCCTCTTAAGGTGCACTTAATATACTCATTATAAATGTGGTCATTGTGACTTAATTACTACAAAATATATTATCCCTCAAGCAAGATACATTTAGATATTTTTTTCATGTTTCTTGGATGTAATCATGATAAAAAACTTTCTTAGCAATGAAATATGTTGCTTGTCTGTACTTAAAAAAGTGTAATCACAACCTCTACATATAGCCAATTATGCCTACTGTACATAGAATGTGTGAAGTTTCAAGAAGCATGCTCTTTTATGTCATTTCAATTAGACTTCAGTGCATGCATCTTGTGATCTGGCATCCACTTCCCTATTTATCCTTTGTGTTCTTGGCTTGTACAGTAGAAATTTAAATTAAAACCATTTTTATTAGCTTAGCAATCACCAGATTTAATCTAGTAACAAAACTACACAGTAGTGACTTCTTTTTCTGCCAATCTTCAATCCTATCAGAAAATTATAAAAGAAATGGAGAAAAGAACCATTTCAGAAATTGGACAGAGCACTTGGCTGGTCAAGCTTACAGCTTTAACATGTGTTAAGTAGAGAAAAGTAGAACTGCTATAGTTTATGCTGTCTTAGTCCATAGCTCAGAGGAAGTAACTTTTTTTATTTACCTCAGTGCTAATAATGGAGCTATATATTTCCACAGGTTCTACTCAATTGGAAAAAGATAAGGGAGAAAAGCAGGGGAAATTTAGTGAAAGGAAAGATAAAGGAAAGGGAAAAGGGATGCAAAAGGAAAAGTATGATGTAAAAATATGATAAGAAACCTCTCCAAGTCCCAAAAATGTCCCAATATCACACCTCTTTTCCCCTCTCTCTGCCTTCAGCAACTCCTGTGGCCACTGTTTCCACATCAATGATATAATTTCTTCCATTGCTAGAGTCACAATAATTCTATAGTACAATACCAGTAAGACCACACTAATTCACATTTTATTCCTCCATCCTGAGGACCCTGGGATGGTGATGTCCACTGCACCTCTAAATCGAGAGGGGGCTTAGATCCCACATGGCTGGTGTATAGAATTCTCCTGCTTGCAGCTGTAGCCTGTCTTGGTTGCCTGGTGTGGTGGTTGACCATCCTCACCTCCTTGTTAGCTGGTCTGTTAAAGTCCAACAAATCAGAGAGTAAGTGTTGCAAATCAGGGACAGATGCAGGACATTATATATCCTGCCATAACCCATTGAATGGACTGATAAAGAGTGTAAACTACACATAAACTATAATCCATGTGAGTAGCAATGTTCCAAAATGTACTCATCAAATGTAATGAATGTATCACACTAATGAAAGAAATTGTTGATGTGGAAGAAGTGGGGGGTGTAGGGAGTGGGCTATATAGGAACCTCATATTTTTATGCACCAGGAGAAAGACTCCATTCCTTGGCTTCTTCTATAGGAACTTTGAACTGCTTGGTTTGTTTCTCTTTTGCCTCTATAGCGTTTTACACTACTTTCAATGTCTCTAGCTGCTTTTGCCTGGAAGGCAAATTCTGGGAGATGGTCACCCCAATGGTGACTTTCCCAGGCCAGTATTTTCCAGCCAAAACAAGGCCATGGATCCATGAAGCAGGTGCATAGCAGTTTCAAAGTGCCCTGGGGCGGGAATTAGGAAGGCTGTCAAAAACCTCCTTGGTGGCTCCCTAAATCTGTGCTTTCCTGGCCTGCCCAGCAAATACAACCCTTAAGCTAACTGTTCCCTGTGCCTTTTAGGAAGCACTGCATCTGTAATTCTTCACCAACTCTGTCCCTGTCCAGGGTGGGATTGAAACAACATCTGCTGCTTCTTTTGTCTGGGATGTGTTGAAACAATAGCTCAGAGTCAGTATCCAGGGATGCAAATTTGCTGAACAAAAGCTGTGATCAGTGATTGGCCATGTGCACTCTTGCTTTTGGGAAAGAAGAGCTTTATGTCCCTTTCTATCACCAGTGAGCTGGCCAGGGTTTGGACTTCAAGGCATCCATGAGAGTGGGGGTGGGTGCTCATAGCCATTGTGCAGAGAGAGCAACTCACTGTTCTTCACCACAGTTCATCAGCCTTTTCCTCCTCCTCTTCCCTCGGTGCTTTACAGGGTTCTTCCAACCTCTAGTGTCCCCAAACAGTTACTTCAGATAGTGCCAGCCTGTTTAATGGCTGTTTTTGGAAGGACTGAGTCCTGGTGCCCCCTACTCTGCCCCATTCCCATCTCTACCTGATTGCTAGTTTGAGCCATGGTAATATATCAAATGTAGACAATTTTTAATTACTTATAATTTCTAACTGGCTTTCTTATTGGTGAGGATGTTAATTCCAGAGTAGAGTTATTTTGTTTTGTAGAAATCTGTCACTCTGATCCAGTTCTTGTTGTGATTTTATCATATTTGATTTCTATAGTTGAATCTGTATTATTAATTGAAGACTACTTTAGAATTTTTATATTTTACTTTTAAACTCAAGTTTTACTATTAGAGAGGGTCACTATCTTAAGAATAAATTTTTCTTGATGTCATAACTGGGCATGATATACTTTGACTATTGTTTTATCTTTATTTGCCTGAGTTACCATTTTCCTCAGGGACTTTCAAAATTTTCATTTCCTTGTATTGCTAACAACCTATCATATGCTACATTTCTCTTTTAAAATATTATGTGAAAATATTGTCTTTTGCCTGTAAAACTCAATATATCAGCTACTGATAATTATTATATCTGAAATGATTTCTTCCACCTCTTTTTAAAAATACAATATTATTTTCTCACATTTTCCTTTTTGTCATATTTTCTAAAATGGAGTTTTTGTTGTGTAAAAATTTATTGCTTACTGGTTTTCTAAAAACTGGTTTTAATGGTTTTGATAGAAGCTAAGATAAAAAATTAACAATAAATTCTAAAATAAAGATAATCTGAAATCATTAAAAGAAATTTCAGAAAGCTTTAACTGTGATCACTGAAGATTATACATTATTCTCTGCAGAAAATAATCTACACTCACTAAGTGATATTAATATATGTACAAAACTGTATTTAAACATGACTTAATCTGTAAACTTCTAAATTTGTTTATATGCTATATTATTTTTGAGATTCATTCTTTGTACAGTCTACCTTTCTGATCCATAATATTTAATAATACTTTACCTTGCAAGATATATTTCTTCATATTAAGGGTTCGCTAATTACTAATTTTAAAAGTAGCAAATATTTCATGATAATTACTGTTGAATATATGGAATATAATAACTGACCAAAAATGATGTTTCATAAGATAAAATAACAAAAGTACCATACCAGTTAAACATAATATATTATTTCATTAAAGTTGAATTTGAAATAGAATCTATCTGCCAAAGATGGAATAACAAGGAATAGGTTTATACCTCCCTAAAATATGGCACAAATATCTGAAATAGAGTTTCTCATGACATTGGTAATGAAGCAATTGAGGACAATAATACATGAGAGAAGAGATGAAAATGAGGTGATCCCTATGCTTCCTCCAGTTTCTGCCTTGATAGACTATCCAGCCCATGGCTTAGGTTGCCGGTACCAGGTAGAAGCTGTCAGACTCACTGAGATGAAGAAATAAAGTTAGAGTATGGAGAGGTCAAGAAATTGAAACTTCATAAGAATGAGTATCAGAGAGTAAAGAGCTGCACAGAGGTTAAATCCTGGGAATCTAGAAAGGCTTCCTATCAGGTACGTGGTCAATTATTGCTCAGTACATCAGTGTAAGAAAACTCCCTAAGGCTGGGAAGAGAAACTCTAAAAAATAGTATGAATAGCAATCAATTACTAACATACACATCCAGGAATTGTCCCTGTTACCAAGAGTCAGACTGGAAAATACAAAGACACTTGGGGTATTGGTTACAGTACACAGGAATATATTGCCTTGATAGTGGGAAAAACTAGACTGATGACCACTGCTCCTACCCACCTTTAAATATCTTTAAAGCAAGGCCCCAAAGGCTCAAACTTTTTCTAAGTAACATAACTGAGTCAAATAACAAAGGTCAAGAGTATTTATATGAACATAATAATATCCAGGATTTAAAATGATAAAATTCACCATTCAATAAAAAATTACCCAGCATGGGGAAGCGGCTGTGGCTCAATCAGTTGGGCTTCCATGTACCATATGGGAGGCCCTGGGTTCACATCCTGGGCCTCCTTGTGAAGGCAGGCTCACCTGCATGCCACAGAGCACCGCCTGGCCTGCAAGCACCCCACGGAGAGCTGACTCATCAAGGTGATGCAACAAAAACGGGAGACAAGCAAAAACACAGAAGCGTGCACAGTGAATGGACACAGAAATCAGACAGCAAGCAAGCTGCAAGGGGGGAGGGGAAATAAAAATAAATAGACAGAAGAATGCACAGCAAATGGACACAGAGAGCAGATAGCACACAAAAAGCAACAAGGGGGTGGGATAAAAAAAATTACCCAAGATGAAATGAATTAGGAAAATATGACCCAATGTAGGAAAATAATTAAAGTCATTGTAAACCTGATGCAGGTAATATTACCAGTGGGAAAATATATTGAAACAATTATAACTGTATTATTTTCCCATATAGTACACATGAATATAGTTCATACTTTTTAAATATCTTTTTTTTTTTCCATTTCATTTCTTTGATTTTTATTTTTATTTTTTTTGAGGTTGGCTCTTTTTAAAAAAATTTTTTTAATTCATTTTTTAAAAATATTACATTCAAAAAATATAAGGACCCATTCAACCACACCGTGCCCACTCCACCACTCCCCCCACAGCAACACTCTCTCCCATCATCATAACACATCCATTGCATTTGGTAAGTATATCTCTGGGCATCGCTGCACCTCATGGTCAATGGTCCACATCATAGCCCATACTCTCCTACATTCCATCCAGTGGGCCCTGGAAGGATCTACAATGTCTGGTAGTTGTCCCTGAAGCACCACCCAGGACAACTCCAAGTCCTGAAAACGCCTCCACATCTCATCTCTTCCTCTCATTCCCCACACCCAGCAGCCACCATGGCCACTTTTCCCACACCAATGCCACATTTTCTCTGTGGACCTTGGATTGGTTGTGTCCATTGCATATCTATGTCAAGAGGAGGCTTAGATTCCACATGGATACTGGATGCAATCCTCCTGCTTTCAGTTGTAGGCACTCTAGGCTCCATGGTGTGGTGGTTGACATTCTTCAACTCCATGTTAGCTGAGTGGGTAAGTCCAATAAATCAGAGTGTAGGAGTTAAGTCTGTTGAGGCTCAGGGCCTGGCTATCATATTGTCAGTCCAGAGATTCAAATCCCCTAGATATATCTTAAACACCAGGATCAACTACAATTCCAGTAAGGTAGCATGAAAGTCTTGTGAAAAGAGATCCCATCTGTGTCCAGCTCCATCACGGAGAAACACCAGCTCCAAAGAAGGGCCAACTGACATGGCAGTGAACCCCATCTGCCATGACCATAGAGCCTGTGGGTCTCTTTAGCCCTCAAAAGAACCAATACCTGGGGTTGTATCTACTTTATCTGTCTCTGAGACTCTGCTCAGATGTGCATAAAGGCAATTCTTCTGACAACCTCCAGACTCCTTTTTAGAGACTCATAGCCATATAAACTCATTTCTCCCTTCCATTTTCCCCTAACATTAGGTCAAACAGCATTTTAAACTCCTGTTATTATATGTAGACAGGGATATTCTGCTGGTCCACGTTGAACCTTTAATTCAAGGTCATTTTCTAGTTGCATCATTAGCTGGTATTTGGTAGTGATCCCTCGGTGCCAGGTAGGCTCATCCCCGGGTGTCATGTCCCACGCTGGGGGGAATACATTGCATTTACATGCTGAGTTTGTCTTAGAGACTGGCCACATTTGAGTAACATGAAGGCTGTCAGGAGGAAACTCCCAGGCATAGTGCTGCTCTAGGCCTTGTTCTTATTTCAGGTGTATAGGCTCACAAGCATAGTCATTAGTAGCAGGGGCTTACTGTTGGACCCTCATTCCTTCCTGGTCCTTACCGTTGCACCTGGGGGACTGCTGCTGCTACCCTAGGGACCACGACAGAGCATCCCCGGCCAGGAACCCAGTACCCCCCCCCCAGCTGTTGTTTTTAATTGTTTCCACTATGAGTATATCCAAACATTACCATGCACCCTGGACATATGCCCTGTATAACTGCCTGTCAACCATATATCACCTGTCAATAACTTCCTATACCAGTATTCCTCTGCTGCCATTGTTGAACCACTCTGTGATCCAAAGCTTCCTGAAAAATGAAGCCCAATATAATGTCAGGATCCCTTACTAGTAAAATGGAATATAGCAATGGGTTTAAAGGTTAGATATAGAATACGTATTGATTTGGAAAAATTCTACATCCTATCTTTTTCTTTTTCTTTTTTCCTAATTATTGAGCTTCTCTTCACAAGAGCCCTAGATCACAGTAATTCATATATACAATATACAGTACTCCCACACATCCACCATAAAATCTTTTCCCTTCCACAGCGATATTCTTAACTTATTCATATCATATTTACTGAAACTGATGTACAGACTCTGAGACAATAGCTTTCAAACAAGGTGACATCTGTGCTTACATTGTGGTCCATACTTTAGGATATACAGTTTTGTAAATTTTTAGTTATCCTATTTTTTACATTATGGTTTACATTATTAGTTTGTCATCCCCTATATGTTTTTGGTGTAATATTACATGTTTTATATCCATCCTTGTATATTCTCGTGAAACTCCTCTCTTACCCCCACATTTATCTTGATTCCATCCATTCAACATCCATTTTCCTCTTCCCTTGGGGCCCACAGCAACAGCCAATCTCCATTTCCCAAGGAGTCACGTCCAGAGATACTTGCAACAGTGTTCAGGGCCTGACTTGGTCAACTGCCCTAATGCCCTGGGAGCCATCCTTTCTCTCGAGAGATACAGTTCCCTCTTTTTTGATGGCATTAGTCCTCCCCAGGATGTGGGTCCACCCCCACTCTCACTACTTGGGTCTCTATCCAATGGTACAACCCACCTTGGCAAAATGAGCATTCAGACATTCCCCAGGAGTCGGTCCCCGTGTCAGACCATCCCCTCTGAGCATCCTAAACAGATAACCTTCTTAATTATATTTTGATACGATTTTCTCAGCATTTTACTCTCAACCAACACCTGACACTCTCCTATGTTTGTATGTTGCCCCTCCCTCCCCCCAATTTTTTGGGCACTATTACCCATCCGCCCATCCCCAGCCCCCTTCAAACCCACAAAGCCCCACCCAAAGGCAACCCCTTGCCCCCATTTTATCTCTTCTTTGTGCTTATACTTACTGCCAGCTCATCATAGATTCCACCCCTGCAGATTTTGGCTCACATCCTTCCTCCACCCCCTGATTTCCTGTAAGCCTATCTTCCAGTCTCTAGCTCTCTGAGGCAGCTTGCTTATTTCATATCATTGAGGTCATGTAGTATTTGTCCTTCAATGCCTGGGTTGCTTCACTCAGCATAAGGTTCTCAAGATTCATCCATGTTTTCACGTGTGTTTGTAGTGTATTTGTTCTTACAGCCGAGTAGTATTCCATTGTATGTATATACCACATTTTATTGATCCACTCATCTGTTGATGGGCATTTGGGTTGATTCCAACTTTTGGCAATAGTGAACAATGCTGCTATGAACATTGGTGTGCATATATCGGTTTGTGTCCTTGTTTTCAGTTGTGCTGGGTATATACCCAGCAGTGGTATTGCTGGGTCATATGGCAAATGTATGGTTAGTTTTTTGAGAAACTGCCAAACTGTCCTTCAGAATGGTTTTATCCTTCTGCATTCCCACCAGCAGTGGATGAGTGTTCCCATTTCTTCACATCCTCTCCAGCATTTGTATTCTCCTGTTTTTTTCATGGCTGCCAATCTTATGGGAGTAAGATGGTATCTCATTGTAGTTTTGATTTGCATTTCCCTGATAGCTAGAGATTTGGAGCATTTTTTCATGTGCTTTTTAGCCATTTGTATTTCTTCTTTGGAGAAGTGTCTGTTTAAATCTTTTTCCCATTTTTTAAATGGGTTGTTTATCTTTTTATTTTCAAGATATAGGAGTTCTTTATATATGCAAGTTATAAGTCTCTTATCAGATATATGGTTGTCAAATATTTTCTCCCATTGTGTGGGTTCCCTTTTTACTTTCTTGACAAACTCCTTTGAGGTGCAAAAGGCTTTAATTTTGAGGAAGTCCCATTTATCTATTAGTTCTTTTGCTGCTGATGATTTTGATGTGATATTCATGAAGCCATTTCCTATTACAAGGTCCTGTAGATGTTTCCCTACACTGCTTTCCAAGGTCTTTATGGTCTTGGCTCTTATATTTAGGTCTTTGATCCATCTTGAGTTGATCTTTGTATAAGGTGTGAGATGGTAATCCTCTTTCATTCTTCTACATATGGCTATCCAGTTCTCCAGGCACCATTTGTTGAATAGGCCCTTCTCTCCTAGTTGAGAGGGTTGGTGGCTTTATCGAATATTATATGGCTATATATATGAGGTTCTATATCAGTTCTTTCAGTTCGATTCCACTGGTCTGTGTGTCTCTCCTTATGCCAATACCATGCTGTTTTCACTACTGTAGCTTTGTAGTATGTTTTGAAGTCAGGTAGTGTGATTCCTCCAATATCGTTTTTCTTTTTCAATATGTCTTTGGCTATTCAGGGCCTCTTTCCTTTCCAAATAAATTTCAGTTAGTTTTTCTAGTTCCTTAAAGAAGGCTGTGTTGATTTTTATTGGGATTGCATTGAATGTGTAGATCAGTTTTGGTAGGATAGACATCTTAATAATATTTAGTCTTCCTATCCATGAACAAGGAATATTCTTCCATTTATTTAGGTCTTCTTTGATTTCCTTGAACTGTCCTGTATAGTTCTCAGTGTATAAGTTTTTTATATCTTTAGTTAAATTTATTCCTAAATATTTGATTTTTTTATTGACTATTGTAAATGGTATTTGTTTCTTGATTTCCTCCTGATCTTGCTCATTATTGGTGTACAGAAATGCTACTGATTTTTGCACATTGATCTTATAACCTGTGACTTTAGTAAACTCATTTATGAGTTCCAGAAGCTTTGTTGTAGATCTCTCAGGGTTTTCTATGTATAGGATCATGTCATCTGCGAATAATGAAATTTTGACTTCTTCCTTTCCAATTTGAATGCCTTTTATATCTGGTTCTTGCCTCAGTGCTCGAACAAGTAGTTCTAAGACAATGTTAAATAGAAGGGGAGACAATGGGCATCCTTGTCTTGTTCCTGACTTTAGAGGGAAGGATTTTAGGATTTCTCCATTGTAAACAATGTTGGCTGTAGGTTTTTCATATATACTTTTTATCATGTTCAAAAAATTTCCTTGTATTCCGATCTTTTGGAGTGTTTTTCTCAAGAAAGGGTGCTGTATTTTGTCAAATGCCTTTTCTGCATCTATAGATATAATCATGTGGTTTTTTTTCTCTCAATCTGTTTATATGGTGTATTACATTGATTGATTTTCTTATGTTGAACCATCCTTGCATACCTGGGATAAATCCCACTTGGTCATGGTGTATAATTCGTTTAATGTGTTGTTGAATACGATTAGCAAGTATTTTGTTAAGTATTTTTGCATCTAGGTTCATTAGAGAAATTGGTCTGTAATTTTCCTTTCTTGTGGTGTCTTTGTTTGGCTTTGGTACTAGGGTAATGTTGGCATCATAGAAGGAATTAGGCAGTGTTCCTTCTGTTTCGATTTTTTGGAAGAGTTTCAGCAGGATTGGTGTTAGTTCTTTCCAAAATGTTTTGTAGAATTCACCTGTGAAGCCGTCTGGCCCTGGGCTCTTCTTAGTTGGGAGGTTTTTAATGATGGATTCTATCTCTTTACTTGTGATTGGTTTGTTGAGATCATTAATTTCTTCTTTCATCAAAATGGGCTGCTTATGTGTTTCTAGGAATTTGTCCATTCCCTCTGAATTGTCATTTTTGTTGGAATATAGTTTTTTAAAGTATCCTCTTATGATAGTCTTTATTTCTGTGGGGTTAGTGGTGATATCGCCTTTCTCATTTCTTATTTTATGTATTTGCATCTTCTCTCTTTTTTTCTTTGTTTGTCTCACTAAAGGTTTGTCAATTTTGTTGATCTCAAAAAACCAGCGCTTCATCTTGTTTATCTTTTCAAGTGCTTTCTTATTTTCTATTTCATTTAGTTCTGCTCTTATCTTTGTTATTTCCTTCCTTCTTCTTCCTGTGGGATTACTTTGTTTTTTTTTTAACTAATTCCTCCAAATGTGCAGTTAGTTCTTCAATTTTTGCTCTTCTTTTTTGATATATGAATTTATGGCTATAAATTTTCCTCTCAGTACTGCTTGTGCTGTATCCCATAAATTTTGGTATGTTGTGTTATCATTATCATTTGTCTCAAGGTAGTCGTTGATTTATTTTGAGATTTCCTCTTTGACTCACTGTTTTTCTAAGAGTGTGCTGTTTAATTTCCAAATCATGGTGTGAAATCTGGGCCTCTGACCCTTGCAAATTTCCAGCTTCACTCCACTGTGGTCAGAGATATTATTTTGTATGATTTCTATCTTTATAAATTCATTAAGCCTTTCTTTGTGGCCTAGCATATGGTCTACCTTGGAGAATGATCCATGTGTGCTTGACAAAAATGTATATCCTGCTGTGTTTGGGTGTAATGATCTATATATGTCTATTAGATCCAGCTCCTCTAATATACTGTTCAAATGTTTTGTTTCTTTAGTGATTCTCTTTTGAGATGTTCTGTCCAGAGTTGATCGTGGTGTATTAAAATCCCCCACTATAATAGTAGATGCATCTATTCTTTCACTTAGTTTTTCCAGCATTTGCCTCACGTATTTAGAGGTGCCCTTGTTAGGAGCATAAATATGTATGATTGCTTGATCTTCTTGACAGATTGTCCCTTTCACTAAAATGTAGTATCCTTGTCTCTCACAATTGTTTCACATTTAAAGTCTATTTTGTCTGATATTAATATAGGTACTCCTGCCTTTTTTTGGTTATTGTTTGCTTGTATGATTGTTTTCCAACAATTCACGTTCAACCTCCATGAGTCTCTGGATCTAAGATGTGTCTCTTGTAGACAGCATATAGATGGGTCATGTTTCCTTATCCAATGTCCCAGTCTGAATCTTTTGATAGGTGAGTTTAATCCATTGACATTCATTGTTGTTACTTTCAAGGACTTATTTGTGTTAGACATATTTTAATTGGACTTGTGTTTGTCATATTTTGTTTGCTTTTCTTCCCCCTTCTCTTTTTATCTTTTTTGTTGCTCTTACACTCTCCTCCAACTCTGCCTGTCCTGTTTTTTCCTTTCTTCCTGCAGAAATCCCTTTAGAATTTCTTGAAGGGGAGGTTTCTTGTTGGCATACTCTTTCAGTTTCTGTTTATCTGTGAATATTTTGAACTCTCCATCATTTTTGAATGCTAGTTTAGCTGGATAGAGTATTCTTGGTTGGAATTTTTTTTCCTTTAGTACCTTGACTATATCATACCACTGCCTTCTTGCCTCCATGGTTTCAGATGAGAAATCAGCACTTAATCTTATGGAGCTTCTCTTGTATGTGATGGTTTTCTTTTCTCTTACTGCTTTTAGAATTTTCTCTTTGTCTTGAGCATTGGATAATTTGACAAGTATATGTCTTGGGGTGGGCCTGTTGGGGTTTATGATGATTGGAGTGCGCTGTGCTTCTTGGATATGTACATCTGTCTCTTTCAGTAGATTTGGGAAGTTTTCAGCCATTATTTCCTGCAACAATCCTTCTGACCCCTTTCCCTTCTCTTCTCCTTCTGGAATGCCTATAATACGTATGTTTGAGCGTTTTGCATTATCATTCAGGTCCTTAAGTCCTATCTGTTTGATTTCCGATGTACTGTCTTCCACATCACTAATTCTCTGCTCTGCCTCTTCTAGTCTGCTGATATTTGCTGCAAGTGTGTTTTTGATTTATTGAACTGTGGTGTTCATTCCCATCATATCTGTTATCTTTTTGCGTATGTCTGCAATTTCCCCTCTCAGTGTTGTCTTCATGTTGTTAACCTCTTCCTTTACTTCATTAAATTTGTTGGTGATAAATGTTCTGAGATCTTTCATTACTTGTGCGAAGTTCTGCTCCCCTTCCTGATTTTTAGTTTGTTCATTAGATTCAGCCATGTTTTCCTGATTACTGGTTTGGTTTGTAGATTTTTGTTTCTGTCTGGTCATCATTTTATCTTGATGGGTTTAATCAGTTCCTTAGCTTCTTTGTCTAGTCTTGGGGATTAATTAGCTGCTGTTTTTGTGTAAATGTTATATCTTCTCTTTGTCACTTTGTTCTTCTTATTCTAATTTCTTATTGCTGATTGAGTTCACTTTAAAGGAGAATATTAGGGCCAGGGAAAGGCAAGGAAAAAGTGTAAAGTAGTATTGGTGATAAATGTTAACAGAGCAACAATATGAGATCTGGGAGGATGAATATTAGATTCATGTAAGTTGTGTAGAGTTATAACAGTAGGTATAGTACCTATAATGAGGTAGTCGACTGAATATGGGAGGAATATCGTATGAATTAAAAAGCTAGTATTTTTGTGAGAGAGGGAAAGAGAAAAGAAAGGTAATAGTTTCAAGAGTGGATAGCAGACAGAAAACAAAACAAAGGTATTAGAAATTAAGAGTTCGATACTTTGTGGATCAAAGAAAGGGAGGTGGAATATAGGAGAGACAGTAGATGATGGAGGATATCAAGATGTAGGGGAAAAGGGATAGTGTAGGTAGCCAAAATCAATTCACACAGAAATGAGGCAGTGAAGGATGAGGAAACCCAGCAAATGTGAGGAGTTCCCTGCAGCACCTTCCCACCAAATCAATGTCCAGACACTTCCTGCCCTGCAAAAATACCAAAACAGCCTGGTCCTGGAGAATCTCCAACGCTGCCCAGCTGCTTCTTTGCAGGAGAGCTTAAATATCTTAATGTATTCTCTTTTTGATATACTATAGTTTTTCAAATCATATTATTTAATTGACTTCAGGTTTTTACAGCTACAAGAAGTGATCCAAGGTATATTCCTGTATCACCCACTTTGCCACTGCACACCTATGGCAGTATATCAATAGGATACATTCCTTTTAAAAGTTTTACTGAAATATAATTCACATACCATAAAATCCACTTTTAAAGTGTACAGGTCAGGGGTTTTATTAGATTCAGAAGGATATGCAATCATCAGTACTAATTCCCAAATACTTTCATCACCCCAAAATAAAATGTGTATTTACCCATTTTAATCATTTTTATAAAATTTTATTGATGATTGTAATATTTTATATTCTAATTACAATTAACTTACCAGATACATTATTTATATAGAAATATGTATATATGTGTATATATAAATGCTATAATTTTTGCAAATATTTCTCTTCTATGATTCTCTTATTCTATAATTTTTTCCCAATTTCTTGATGTCTGAAACAGACAATTTAACTATATTTTCTGTTGATACACGTCATAGCTCTCGTGTTTATCAAACCATTGTCTAACACAAACCTAAAGATATTTACCCTAATGTTTTCTTCAAAGATTTTAAATAGCTTATCCCTTAGATTTAGGGCTACGATCCATTTTGAGTTAATTTTTGTATATGGTGTGAAGTAGAATTGTTATTGCATTATTTTGTATTTGGCTATCCAGTTGTTCCTTGTACCATTTAAGTAATAGATTATGTTTTCCCCAATAAATTGTTTGCTCCCTTGTCAAATATACAAGTTATCAATAATGGACAAAAATATAATTTGAAAGTTGCAAGATATAAAATCACACTTCTAGTGTTTTAAAAATAAAATATGTGATAGGAATACACCAGATGGAAATAATGGCAGCATTGAAGAAATAAAGATTAGTGAATTTGAAATAGTAATAGAATGTATCTAAAATGAAACACAGTGGGAAAGAGAATGTAGTTTAAGTGTTCAATGGAAGAACCTCAAGTGGCTCAATATTCTAATAATTAGAGACTTCTAAGGAGAAGTGAAAACAAAAAAGTAAAATAAATAATCTATTTCCTCACAAAAAGGATAACTCATCAAAAGCAATCCAAGACAAGAATAAATAGTAAAGGAAATTATGCAATCAGAAGGATAATAATGGAAGAGCAGAGCATAGATTAACATAAAGAACATGAAATGGTGACATATTGGGAATTACATAAGACTTTTTTCTTATTATTCAATCTCTTTAAAATATCATTTTGTATTTAAATAAATGTATCAACACGGTACAGATTAATAATATATGGCAAAAATGTGTAGTGAAACATAAAATCCAAGAGCAGAATAATGAAAAAATAAACTTGTAAGGTTCTTAGATTGTTTAGAGAGGGGGGGGGTAGACAAGAAAATCAGCAA
The DNA here is from genome assembly GCF_030445035.2 of Dasypus novemcinctus. Classification (NCBI taxonomy): domain Eukaryota; kingdom Metazoa; phylum Chordata; class Mammalia; order Cingulata; family Dasypodidae; genus Dasypus; species Dasypus novemcinctus. The sequence continues at coordinate 6,954,352 of NC_080694.1, read as the reverse complement.
TGGTATAGAAGATTTGAACAGCACTATCAACCACTTGACCTAATTTTCATTTATAAAATACTCTATATAAAAATAGATGTATGCACATCTATTTACAAGTCCAAATGGAAAATATACTAGTATAAACAATATTTTTAAACAAATTCAATAGAATTCAAATCATACAACATCTGGTTTCTGATGATAATAGATTGAAATTAGGACTCCATATGGGAACTATACCATGACAGACTTCAAGTATTGAAACTAATTCACTGCTAAAGAACTCATGGGTCAAAAGAGAAATAAAAATGGAAATTAAAATAGTTTTGTACTTAATTAAATTAAATTAAAAATTTGTAGGGGCAAGTTCTAAGGAAGTGATTAGGAGAAATTTATGGCAGTAAACACCTACACTAGGAAAAAAGAAACATTTCAAGTTAGTGACTACAGTATTAAGTGTAGCAAGCAGAAAAATAGGAACAAATTCAAGAAAAATAAACAGCAGAGAAAAAGCAAATGAAAAGGGCCAGCGTAAAAATCTATCAGTTATGATATAAAACCAATGACTTTAAAGCTAGTGCACTTAGATAATAAATAAAATGTTTAAATTTCCAGGCAGATGGAATAAGAACAAAGAAGAGATAAATTATCAAAAATTTGGATGAAAAAACTTGCCATCCCAACAGATTCTGCAGTTATTAAAAGGGTAGGAATTGAATGACAAAAACAATCTTTGCCACTGATTAGGACAAATTAAGTGAAATATAGAACTTTCTTCAAAGACCTAACTACCAGAAGTCATTCAAGATACAATGGATTGCTTGGATACCCATACTTCCACTATATAAATTGAAATTGTAAATTAAAACCTTCCCACTACAAAGACTGCAGGAACATATGTCTTAATTTGTGACTAAACAAAATATTTACAGAAAAAATACAACATTGGGACACACTTTTCCAAAAATTGAAACAGGAAGGGATAATTTTCAACTCATTTCTTTAGACCAGTATTACCACAAAATAAATATAGTCAAACCATTACAACAACAATGAAATGGAAGCTATATATATTCTTCTCATGAGCACATAGATCATTCTCCAGCTTAGCCCACGTGTTGGGTGACTAAACAAGTCTCAATAAATTTTTAAATGATTGAGATTATGCAAATCACTTTCTATAACTATAATGAAATGATGCTGGAAAGCAATAAAGGGCAGAGAAATGGAAAAATCACCAATATAGAGTTGGTAAACAATGCGTTTTTAAAAAAACCAGTGCAGCAAAGAAAAAATTGAAAGGTGAATCAGTAAATATTTTGAGATGAATGTAAAAGAGATCCCAACAAATCAAAACTTAATGAGATGAGGTAAAGGCAAGGTTGAGAGGGAAATTTACATCCCCAAATGTGTGTCATTATTGCAGGCTGTTAAAATGTGGAGAAGCATGGGAAAAATATAATTGGAATGATCTATGGACTACGGAAATAAATAAAGACTAGAACATAAGTAACTGAAATAGAGAAAATGACAATAGAATTAAGAAGACTAAGTATTGGTTCTTTGTGAGATCAATAAAATTGACAACTAGACTGAGAAAGTGAAAAAAAAAGAAGCAAATAAGCAAAATCAGAAATGTGAGAGGGCATTACTACTGCTCCCACAGAAATGAAAAGTATCAGAAGAGAATATTATGAGCAATAAATTAGACAAACTAGACAAAATGGGAAAATTCCTAGAAACAGAAGGAACAACCTACACCGACTCTAGAAGAAACAGAATTCATTAGCAGAACAATTAAAAGAGATTGTGTTAGTCATCAAAAAACTCCCCATAAAGAAAGCCAAGGATAAGATGGATCATAGGTGAAGTCTACCAATCATTCCAAGAAGAATTAATACCAACCCTGTTGAAACACTTCCAAAATATTAAAGAGGAGGAAATACTACCTAACTCATTCTATGAAGCCAACATTACCCACTGGGTTTTTGGGCTTTGCTGAAGTACTCTTGAGTGAGAAATACCTTCATAACCACAATCACCATGTCAAATATAATTTGAAGTAATGATAATGAATTTTGCAGATTAGGGGTTTCTAAATTAGGAGTTATAAAATTTTTAAGAAATAATTAGACTGGATATTTAATCTGAATAATAGTTCCAGCTTGTCATTCTAAGTTGGAAACATGTATTTTGTTGGAAAACTTCCAAAAAGATATATATGCTGTTTTTTAATTTTTTCACTTTATTATTTTATTTGAACATCACTTTCCATGGTAGTTATGTGTAGCACCTTAATTATTTTTCTTTTTAATGACAAAGATCAACATTCATTAAGAATTCATCAAACAATTTTCAGAAAATTTAATCTACATCATTACCACACATTTGTATAGAAAAATTTCCTGGGAGGAATCTAAATAATTTTATGTAATGCAAAATGAATATTTAAAAAAGCTAGCAAACAAACAAATTGATGAATAAATATATACAAATAAAATCAGGGTAAATCAGGTTTGATGTACTTCTTTTCAGTGGAAAACCTACCTTTATAAAACTATAAAGCCACTTCAGAATTTTGAATAAGGTTTTTTTTTTAAAAAGATATGGTTTTTTTAAAAAGATTTATTTATTTCTCTCCCCTTCCCCTTCCCCCCCCACACCCCAGTTGTCTGTTCTCTGTGTCTATTTGCTGCGTGTTCTTCTTTGTCCACTTCTGTTGTTGTCAACGGCATGGAAATCTGTTTCTTTTTGTTGTGTCGTCTTGTGTCAGCTCTCCTGGTGTGCGGCACCATTCCTGGGCAGGCTGCAGTTTCTTTTGCACTGGGCGGCTCTCCTTATGGGGCATACTACTTACACATGGGGGCTCCCCTATGTGGGGGACACCCCTGCATGCCACGGCACTCCTTGCGTGCATCAGCACTGTGTGTGGGCCAGCTCCACATGGGTCAAGGAGGCCCAGGGTTTGAACCGCGGACCTTTCATGTGGTAGATGGATGCCCTAACCACTGGGCCAAGTCTGCATCCCTGAATAAGGTTTTAAGTTGAGTGAAATTGGATTAGACACCCAGTGAAGCGAGAGAGAGTATATTCCATGAAAAAAATTATCAACTGATTGCATATTTTGGCTACTTTGTAAAATAATTATTAGAAATGTGTGTTTATAGGCCAATCATGAATAAAATGCATATTTCCATAAACTACCCCATCATGAACACCTTGCATTTGTGTGAAACATTTGCTACAATTGCTACTTTTTTGTAATTTTACTAAATTTTTAAGTCATTATTTTTGTTATAATTAATGAAAAATTGAAACAATACTATTTATTATCCTTCATAGCTTATGTTAGGTTTATTTTTCCTAATGTAATTTCACCCTAATTTTAACAGCTTGTATTAGTGTTGTTTATTTTGATTCATAAAAGAACATTCTTGTACTGTAAACTATACTCTATCATCTAAAATATGGTTCAGTGTGTTATATAGTCCTATGTTTTATGTTTTACTTCTTTTTTTTCAGTTTTTTTTTATTGACTTTGTAATAATATTACATTAAAAATATATATGTGAGGTCCCATTCAACCCCACCCCCCACCCCCCCTCTCCCCCCCAACAACACTCGTTCCCATCATCATGACACATCCATTGGATTTGGTAAGTACATCTTTGGGCACCTCTGCACCTCATAGACAATGGTCCACATCATGGCCCATACTCTCCTCCATTCCATCCAGTGGGCCCTGTGAGGATCCATGATGTCCGGTGATCACCCCCGAGGCGCCATCCAGGGCAGCTCCACGTCCCAAATACGCCCCCACCTCTCATCTCTTCCTGCCCTTCCCCATACCCATCGTCCACCATGTCCACTTTTCCCAATCCAATGCCACCTCTTCTATGTGGACATTGGATTGGTTGTGTCTATTGCACCTCTATGTCAAGAGGAGGCTCAGATTCCACATGGATGCTGGCTGCCATCCTCCCATTTTCAGTTGTAATCACTCTAGGCTCCATGGTGTGGTGATTGTCCTTCTTCAACTCCATCTTAGCTGAGTGTGGTAAGTCCAATAAATCAGATTGTAGGTGCTGGAGTCTGTTGAGGCTCAGGACCTGGCTATCACATTATCAGTCCAGAGATTCAAATCCCCTAACTATATCTTAAACCCCAACGTTAACTGCACCTCCAGCAGATTAGTATGAAAGTCTTATGAAGGGAGATCCCATCTGAGTCCAGATTCATCACACATAAACACCATTTCCAGAGAGGGGCCATCTGCCCTGGTAGTAAACCCCATCGGCCATGACCATAACTCTCATGGGTCTCTTTAGCCTTCATAGGAACCAATATCTGGGGGTTGTATCTGCTTTATCTGTCTCTCTGACTCTGCTCAGTTGTGCATGAGGGCAATCCTTCTGCCAGCCTCCAGACTCTTTTTTAGAAACTCGTAGCCATATAAACTCATTTCTCTTTTCCATTTCCCCCGTACTTTAGGTCAAACAGCATTTTAAAGTCATGTTGTTTTATGTAGACATGGATATTCTGCTGATCCGCATTGAACCTTCCATATAAGGTCCTTTTCCAGTTGCATCATCAGTTGGTATTTGATAGTGGTCCCTCGTTGCCAGGGAGGCTCATCCCCGGGTGTCATGTACCACGCTGGAGGGAAGGCATTGCATTTACATGCTGAGTTTGGCTTTGAGACTGGCCACATTTGAGTAACATGAAGGCTGACAGGAGGAAATTCCCAGGCACAATGTTGCTCTAGGCCTTGTTCTTATTTTAGGTTTATCAGCTCACAAGCATAGTCATTAGCATCAGGGGCTCACTGTTGAACCCTCACTCCCTCCCGGTCCCCGCCGCTGTACCTGGGAGACTATCGCTGCTCCCCTAGGGACCATGACAGAGCACCACTGGCCAGGAACCCAGTACCTCCCCTGCTGGGTTTTTAATTGTTGCCACTATGAGTATATCCAATCATTACCATGCACCCTGGACATATGTTCTGTACAGCTCCCTGTCAGCCATATATCACCTGTCATTGGTATCCCATACCAGTATCCCTCCATTGCCATTGTTGAAACACTCTGTGATCCAGGACTCCCCGAAATTTGAAGCCCAATATAATGTCATGGTCCCTTACTAGGGAATGGCATATAGCGATGGGTTTAAAGGATAGATAAAGAACTTGCATAAAGTTAGATAAAGAACTTAGATAAAGAATGTTGACTTGAAAAAATTCCACATCCTATCCTTTTCCCCCCCCCCCTAATTATTCAGCGTTTCTTCGTAGGAGTCCTAGACCACAGCAATGCATATATATAATATACAGCACTCCCATACATCCACCACAACACCTTCTTCCTTCCACAGCGATACTCTTACACCCTATTCACATCATATTTACTTAAGGTGATGTACAGAGTCTGAGATATTAGCTTTCTAACATGGTAATATCTGTGCTTACATTATGGTGCATACTTTAGGATACACAGTTCTTTACATTTTTAGTTCTCCTATGTTTTACATTATGGTTTACATTATCAGTCTGTCGTCTCCTATATGTTATGGTGTAATATTACATGTTTTATATCCATCCTTGTGTACTCTCAAGAAACTCCTCCCTTGCCCCCCATTTACTTTGGTTCCACACATTTAACGTCCATTTTCCCTTCCACCTTGGTGCCCACAGTGACAGTCAACCTCCGTTTCCTGAGGAGCCACTTCCAGAGATAGATGGAATAGTGTTTAGGGCCTAACTTGCTCATCTGCCCCAATGCCCTGGGAGCCACCTTTTCTCTCGAGGGATAGAGTTCCCTCTATTTGGTGGCATTAGTCCTCCCCAGGATGTGGGTCCACCCCCACTCTCACTACTTGGGATTCTACCCCATGGTGTCACCCACTCTGGCAGAATGAGCATTTAGACATTCCCCAGGAGCCCGTCCTGCATCAGACCCTCCCCTCCGAGCATTCTAAACAGGTAACCCTCTTTATTATATTTTGATATTATTTTCTCGGCATTTTACTCTCCACCACCTCCTAACCCTCTCCTGTGTTCGTATGCTACTCCTCCCTCCCCCCACTTTTGGGCAACATTACCCAACCGTCCCTCCCCAGCCACCCTCAAACCCGTAAAGCCCCAACCAAAGGCAATCCCTTGCCCCCATTTTATCTCTTCTTTGTGTTCATACTTACCACCATCTCGTCTTAAGTTCCACCCCTGCAGACATCGGCTCATATCCTTCCTCCACCCTCCGATTTCCTGTAAGCCTATCATTCAGTCTCTTGCTATCTAGGGCAGCTTGTTTATTTCATATCATTGAGGTCATGTAGTATTTGTCCTTCAATGTCTGGGTTGCTTCACTCAACATAAGGTTCTCAAGATTCAACCATGTTATCACATGTGTTTGTAGTGTGTTTGTTCTTACAGCCGAGTAGTATTCCATTGTGTGTTTATACCACATTTTATTGATCCACTCATCTGTTGATGGGCATTTGGGTTGATTCCAACTTTTGGCAATAGTGAACAATGCTGCTATGAACATTGGTGTACATATATCGGTTTGTGTCCTTGTTTTCAGTTCTGCTGGGTATATACCCAGCAGTGGTATTGCTGGGTCATATGGCAAATCTATGGCTAGTTTTTTGAGAAACCGCCATACTGTCCTCCAGAATGGTTGGATCCTTCTGCATTCCCACCAGCAGTGGATGAGTGTTCCCCTTCCTTCACATCCTCTCCAGCACTTGTATTCTTCTGTTTTTTTCATAGCTGCCAATCTTATGGGTGTAAGATGGTATCTCATTGTAGTTTTGATTTGCATTTCCCTGATAGCTAGAGATTTGGAACATTTTTTTCATGTGCTTTCTTGCCATTTGTATTTCTTCTTCGGAGAAGTGTCTGTTTAAGTCTTTTTCCCATTTTTTAAATGGGTTGTTTATCTTTTTATTTTCAAGATATAGGAGTTCTTTATATATGCAAGTTATAAGTTTCTTATCAGATATATGATTGCCAAATATTTTCTCCCACTGTGTGGGCTCCCTTTTTACTTTCTTGACAAACTCCTTTGAGGTGCAGAAGGCTTTAATTTTGAGGAAGTCCCATTTATCTATTAGTTCTTTTGCTGCTCGTGCTTTTGGTGAGATATTCATAAATCCATTTCCTATTACAAGGTCCTGTAGATGTTTCCCTACACTGCTTTCTAAGGTTTTTATGGTCTTGGCTCTTATATTTAGGTCTTTGATCCATCTTGAGTTGATCTTTGTATAAGGTGTGAGATGGTAATCCTCTTTCATTTTTCTACATATGGCTATCCAGTTCTCCAGACACCATTTGTTGAATAGGCCACTGTCTCCCAATTGAGAGGGTTTGGTGGCTTTATCAAATATTATGTGGCTATATATGTGAGGTTCTATATCAGAGCTTTCAATTCGATTCCATTGGTCTATGTGTCTTTCCTTATGCCAATACCATGCTGTTTTCACCACCGTAGCTTTATAGTATGTTTTGAAGTCAGGTAGTGTGATTCCTCCAATTTCGTTTTTCTTTTTCAGTATGTCTTTGGCTATTCGGGGTCTCTTTCCTTTCCAAATAAATTTCATAGTTAGTTTTTCTAGTTCCTTAAAGAAGGCTGCGTTGATTTTTATTGGGATTGCATTGAATGTGTAGATCAATTTTGGTAGGATAGACATCTTAATAATGTTCAGTCTTCCTATCCATGAACAAGGAATAGTCTTCCATTTATTTAGGTCTTCTTTGATTTCCTTGAACAATCTTGTATAATTCTCGTTGTATAAGTTCTTTACCTCTTTAGTTAAATTTATTCCTAAGTATTTGATTTTTTTATTTACTATTGTGAATGGTATTTGTTTCTTGATTTCCTCCTGATCTTGCTCATTATTGGTGTACAGAAATGCTACTGATTTTTGCGCATTGTTTTACTTCTTATTCTGACAACATATGACCTAAAGTTTCTGCTCATATCCCCATTCACCTATATAACTCAGTGCTATTCATTACACTCACAATATTGTGCTACCATCACCAATATCCATTTCCAAAACATTACAATCAACTCAAAAAGAAATTCTGTACAATTTAAGCCTCAGCCCCCCGTTCTCTAACCCCAACCTATCTACTGGTAGCCTATATTCCAGATTCTAACTCTATGTGTTTGCTTATTATAATTAGTTCAGTGAGATCATACATTATTTTTCCAAAAAATACATTATTTTGCTCAGCATGTCAGCTACTTTTTAAGTCATCACATTTCTTCAGAAAGACTCTAATGACTGCATTACTTCAATGTTGATCACTTTAAAAATAGATTAAGAGACCAACCCCTCTATTCTGATGGTAGAAAATTACTTAACCTTTGAGGCTTCAGTTTCATTATCAGTAAACCATGTACAATAAAGTGAGTTGTAATAACTGAAAAGAGATAATCTTCTTAAAATTTATCAATATGTTTGGCACACAGGGATGCTCAATAAAAACCAGTTAACACTGTTTTTAAGAAATCATAATCTGTTCCTTCTCTGAGTAAAATCTATACTACCTAATACTCTAGTCCCTTTTCCCTTCCTTGCTTTGCCAGGCTCCATAATACTTAACGTCATCTGATGGAGCATATATTTTATTTTTCCCCAACAGTGGTACCTAGACCATAGGAGAATAAGGATCACTCTCCATTTACTGACATTTTCACCCAAAGCCACTTCACCTTCCTGTACTACTGATGACTAAACTCAGGCTTTGAAGAAAATATGTTCATTATACCCACAGCACTTCAATAAGATCCACTGATACAAACTTCACAGTTGGGCTGTGCAGTATAGAGTGTTAATGTCAATATGATGCAGACTACACTGGTCATGACATAAGACCTCTCTTTAATATTTAAGAGCTTTCAGGATTAAAGGCTGGGGAGCTCATCTGAGAGAGACTCCTCCATAATGTTGTGTAGAAATAGCCATTTCTGACATGCTGTGTGTCAAGCATTATGCTATATCCAAGTAGGGACTGATATATTGATAGGAATTTCATTTCTGTATGTCACAAATGGGTTAGGAAGATTTTCAATCCAGAAAGGGCATTTCTTTGACTACTATCATCAGAATTCAATGAGCTGAAAATACGCTCTTCGTGTCTATAAATTGATGATTAATGAAGACCAGTATTTCAGGAAGCACTGAAAGATGTTTGTGCTGAGTCTCACATGGATTATGTATGAAACACGCTATTGGGCAAGGCCTATGATATAAAATAGAATATAATATAGATTATTAATCAAGGGCAGAAAAAAAATCTTAGAAAGTGTCACATACCCATCATTGTTTCTATTTGTAGACCTGAACAACCAGTTTTTTTCAATAAAAATTTTATTACTTTTCTTAAAGATATATAGATCACACAAAATGTTACATTAAAAAATATGAAGTTCCCATATACCCCACTCCCCACACCCCCACTCCTCCCAGATCAACCTCTTTCATCAGTATGGCACATTCATTGCATTTGATAAATATATTTTGGCACACTGCTACACAGCATTGATTATAATGCACACTGTAGCTGACTCTCCTAGTCCATTCAGTCGGTTATGGGAGGATATTTAATGTCCTGCATCTGTCCCTGCAACAACTCCAAGTCCCAAAAATGCCCCCATATCACACCTCTTTTCCCCTCTCCCTACCCTCAGCAACTCCCATGGCCACTGTCTCCACATCAATGATATAATTTCTTTCATTGCTAGAGTCACAATAATTCTATAGTAGAATACCAGTAACTTCACTATAATCCATATTTTATTTCTCCATCCTGAGGACCCTAGGATGGTGATGCCCACTCCACCTCTAAATTGAGAGGGGGCTCAGATCCCACATAGCTGATGGATGGGATGCTCCTGCTTGCAGTTGTAGACTCTCTCAGTTCTTTGCTGTGGTGGTTGACCTCACCCCCGTTAGCTGACCTGGTAAGTCCAATAAGCTGGAGAGTAGGTGTTGCACCTCTGTTAAGGCTCAAGGCCCAGCTGGCACATGGATAGTCCAGAGATTCAAGTCTCCTGAGTATACACCAACCCCAGTCCCAACCACAGGTTCAGTAAAAGTGACAGAAGAGGCATGGGTAGAGACATCACATCTGAGTCCAACTCCATCACACTCAGGAGCACAAATTCCAAAGTAGGACCCTGGCAAGGCACTGAACTCCAGAGCCATTTGCCATGACCACAAGACCTGGGTGTCTCCATAGCTGCCAGGAGCACTACTACCTGGGGTGAAAAACCAGTTTTGATGTTGCTTAATATCTCTGCCTCCTCACCAGCTTCATAGTAATGTGGAGATAGATCCCCTCCCAGGACCTAAGGTCATAAAATCAAAAGAGTGGGTTTGAAGGGTCAGGTGGGAGCCCTGGGTGCCTTAGTCTGAAACTAACATCTGTGGCTTAGAGCAGTGCCTTTGTGATTATATCTCCCTAATTACAGGGGCTCTGCTTTCTATTCATCCTACCAGGTATGAGGATGGCTATAAAAAGTGGACTGTGAGAAGAAAAGTCAAGAGATAAAGACTAAGGAATCAGTTCACAACTACTTGTTAAATTAGAGCCTGAATATATAATCAGAAGAAATAACCTGGCTTGAACCAAGAGAAATCAACTCAGATGTTTGAGCAAACTAAGTATAAAATAACCCTATCTAAATTCATGACATTAATTTTGCATGATAAAAATGTGGTATCTTATTCTGAAAACCATAATTTCTTTTGGGTTGTCAAGAATTCATGCACTGAGAGTCCTGTGTGATCAAAACATTTTGTGATATGTTTCCACTACATTTATTCATCTTTTATTACGCATTAAGAAAAACATTAAATCCTTCAAAAACAGCTTGCTTTACCATAGTGTAGAGATGCCCACAACTACACATTTTCATCTTGCAACTCCATATCACTTTTAGACTGGCAATGGCTTTCTTGTTGGGCTGCCATGAAAGTTTCTTCATTTTTGAAAATAGCATGAGTGTTGAGAAACTGCCATGGCCCCTTCCTCCATGGAGCAAGTTGGAATGCCATTCAGCTCCACATCTTCATTAAATCCACATGGGCCCTTTATATCTGAATAGCAAGAAAGAATCAAAATATGATGAAGTACAGAAGGGAATATATTCTGCTTATTTATATGTTTTTATTTAATATTAACTTATTGAATGAGAGCTGAGAGCTATTTGGTGAGAAATACTAATAACGGACAAGAAATCACTTCATGGATATCGCAGCACAATCAAGTAATTTACATCAATGAACATATCAGGCAGCGGACTTGGCCAAGTGGTTAGGGCGTCCGTCTACCACATGGGAGGTCTGCGGTTCAAACCCCGGGCCTCCCTCACCCGTGTGGAGCTGGCCCATGTGCAGTGCTGATGCACGCAAGGAGGGCCGTGCCACGCAGGGGTGTCCCCCGTGTAGGGGGGGGCCCACGTGCAGGGAATGCACCCCATAGGGAGAGCCACCCAGAGCAAGAGAAAGTGCAGCCTGCCCAGGAATGGCACCACACACAAGGAGAGCTGACACACAAGATGATGTAACAAAAAGAAACACAGATTCCTGTGCCACTGACAACAACAGAAGTGGACAAAGAAGACGCAGCAAATAGACACAGAGAACAGACAACTGGGGTGGGGAGGGGGAAGGGGAGAAAAATAAATAAATAAATAAATAAAATCTTAAAAAAAAAAAGAACATATCAATACCTCAGCATTTACACTGGGAAGGAATCACATTAAAATCATAGTAACTCACATTTATTAAAACACCAACACCTCAAACGCCTTATATAGAATACTTAATTTTAAAAATGTCTTCACTGTCAGTAGATGTTAAAAAAAAGCAAAAACAAGAGAAAGACAAATGATTTAGGGTATATAACTGATTGGATTATGCCTCCCTTTGCCCACAAAGGCCTGATCAATGTCCAGTGCTGTGGATATAACTCATTTGTTGATTGGATCTTTGAAGATGTTATGAGATGAGAAGAGGCCAAACTGAATCAAGGTGGGACTTAATCCAACATGACTGGATTCTTTGTGAGCACAGGGCATTTGACTCCCTCAGTAAGACACAGTCAGAGAGAGAAATAGCCATGAAGGCATAGATTGAATTATGGATTGCTAGTAAGCTACAATCAGTAAGCTACAGACTTGAAAGAAAACATTTTTGTGACAACATCTTTTTTTTTTCTTTTTTTCTTTTTTCTTTATTTATATTATTTATTTATTTTTAAAAATTACATTAAAAAAATATGAGATCCCATTCAACCCCACCGCCCCCACCCCCGCTCCCCCCACAGCAACACTCTCTCCCATCATCGTGACACATCCATTGCACCTGGTAAGTACATCTCTGAGCATCACTGCACCCCATAGTCAATGGTCCACATCATAGCCCACACTCTCCCACGTTCCATCCAGTGGGCCCTGGGGGGATCTACACTGTCCCATAATTGTCCGTGAAGCACCACCCAGGACATCTCCTCGTCCCGAAAATGCCTCCACATCTCATCTCTTCCTCCCATTCCCCAAACCCAGCAGCCACCATGGCTACCCTTCCCACACCCATTCCACATTTTCTCTGTGGACATTGGATTGGTTGTGTCCATTGCACATCTATGTCAAGTGGGGGCTTAGATTCCACATGGATACTGGATGCACTCCTCCTGCTTTCAGTTGTAGACACTCTAGGCTCCATGGTGTGGTGGTTGACCTTCTTCAACTCGATGTTAGCTGAGTGGGGTAAGTCCAATAAATCAAAGTGTAGGAGCTGAAGTCTGTTGAGGCTCTGGGCCTGGGTGTCATATTATCAGTCCAGAGATTCAAATCCCCTAAATATATCTAAAACCCCAACACCAACTACAATTCCAATAAAGTAGCATGCAAGTCTTGTGAAAAGAGATCCCCTCTGAGTCCAATTCCATCACGGAGAAACACCAGCTCCAAAGAAGGGCCATCTGCCATGGCAGTGAACCCCATCTGCCATGACCATAGAACCCGTGGGTCTCTTTATTCCTCAAAAGAACCAATACCTGGGGTTGTATCTACTTTATCTGTCTCTCAGACTCTGCTCAGTTGTGCATAAGGGGATTCCTTCTGACAACCTCCAGACTCTTTTTTAGAGACTCATAGCCTTATAATCTCATTTCTCCTTTCCATTTCCCCTGTACTTTAGGTCAAACAGCATTTTGAAGTCATGTTATTATATGTAGACAGGGATATTCTGCTGATCCGTGTTGAACCTTTAATTCAAGGTCCTTTTCTAGTTGCATCTTCAGCTGTTATGTGGTAGTGATCCCTCGGTGCCAGGGAGGCTCATCCCCGGGTGTCATGTCCCACGCTGGGGGGAATGCACTGCATCTACATGCTGAGTTTGGCTGTGAGAGTGGCCACATTTGAGTAACATGAAGGCTGTCAGGAGGAAACTCCCAGGCACAGTGCTACTCTAGGCCTTATTCTTATTGCAGGTGTATAGGCTCAAAAGCATAGCCATTCATATCAGGAGCCCACTGTTGGGCCCTCCTTCCTTCCTGGTTCTTGCCGTTGCACCTGGGGGACTGCCGCTGTTTCCCCAGTGTGTGACAACATCTTGATTATGTATAGTCTCCATAGTTGGGGGACAATAGGCACATGCTGTGTAAGCCAAACAGTCTGTGTTATCTGGTATAACAGCACTGGCAAACTAAGACACAAAACAATATAATCAATGAATCAGTTTATTAGTTTAAAGGGTTTTACACAACTGCATATCATTTCCTAGGTCCTATTTTAAATACTGGGGATGGAATCTTTCCTCAGGAAACTTTAGTGAAGTAAAGCATTGTTAGAAAAAAAGTTGGAAAAAGTAAGAAAAAAATTTTATTAGTTAAAGTCATAAAACATTATAAATATGTATGCATAGTACCATGTGATGTTAAACAATGATGAAGCATGAGGTATAAATTTGAACTTGAGTTAGGCTTTATAGAAAGGATATCATATTATTACAGTCAGCATCCCTCCTCACAAGAATTTAGAGACAAGTAAGTTCCTCCTATCTTGAATATAAAAATATGTGCTTCTGAATGGTTAAAAAGTTGTCTGTAAATCTTTGAAAATGAATGGAAATGGTGAGAGTACATCATGGTGTTTATGATTAGCTGAACTATTATATGGGTATGACAATGGTTGAAAGGGAAAGTCTAAGAACATGTATATCACTAGAAAGAATACAATAAAATGTAACATCTGACAAAAAAATTTAACAAATAAGACACTTGTTACACATTATGAAAGAATATCATCAAAATCTTACCTCTAACTATAGTCCATATCTTGAATTTGGTGCATTTTTTTCCACCAATCTACCCTATTATTTTTTAAATATATATTTATTACAGAAGCTGTGAACTTACAAAACAATCATTTGGTGTGACCCATGAACTGCAATTAACAGCAATACTGTAATATTCTTGCATAGATGCCAAAGACATACTGTGTTGATAATGGGGGATTATGGAAAAAGTGTGCCAAATGGATGTAGTGGACCATGGCTGGTGGTATTAGTCTAATGACCTCTCATAATCTGTAACAAATGTTCCACCATGGTGGTTTTTTTTTTTTTTTTTTTTTGTGAAAACGTGTTTTATGGGAATTCTACCCATTGAAATTTTGAAAATTGTTAAACTGGGTATTTTCTTTTGCAGAAATGTTTTTATCCACTGGTTCAGTTTCTGTATTATTGTACAATATAATTTAAGTTTTATAATTCTTCCTTATTTTCAGAACTTTCAACTCATTGAAAACAGTATTAATATAATCTGAGTTTCCTGCCCATTAGCATTATAGTCTATATTTAATTTATAATTTAAAAAATTCTAATGTACCTGTAATGTCCAATTGTTCTAATTTATTAATCCTGTCATATATTTTCATTTTTAATTCACTGATATATTCTCATTAATATTTTCTTCCACAGATATTATTTTAGACTATTTCAACCTATATTAAATAAATTGAAAATTTATTTTAATTCATTGGTATTCAGCTTTTCTCTTTTTATTAATTTTTTTTCATTTTTAGAAAGATACTTAGATTACATAAATGTTACACAGAATATATAGGGAATTCTCATATGCCCCACTCTACACACCTCCCACATTTTCCCATATTAGCGCCATCTTTCATTAGTGTGGTACATTCATTGCAATTGATGAACACATTTAGGAGCATTGCCACTAAGCATGAATTATAGTTTACATTGTAGTTTATGCTCTCTCCTACTCAACTCTGTAGGTTATGGCAGGAAATATAAAGGCCTGTATCTGTCATTGGAATGTCATTCAGGATGGTTCCCAAGTCCCAACATTGCCCCCCTATTGCACCTGTTATTCCCTCTCTCTACCCCCAGAACCTCCAGTGGTTATTTTTCCAAATAAAAGTGGATATATATTTCCTTAGGAGCTTCTTTAGCTTTATTACAGAGGACTTTCTATGTAACATTTTCGTTGTCATTTAGGTGTAATTATTAACTTGTTTGATTTTTAGTATTTTTTAATTAGAGAAGTTCTGAGTATAGTAAATAACCATGTATAAAATATAGGATTACTATACACCACCCCACCACCAACACTGGAATTGGTGTGGAACATTTGTTACAATTGATGAGTACTTTTAAAAAATTTACTATTTTTAACACCTATTACTAACACCTTGTATTAATATCATAGATTTGTTACAATTCATGAAAGAACATTCTTATACTTGACCTTTAACGATAGTCCATCATCTACAATAGTGTTCAGTGTACTGTACTGTCCTATGTTTGGTCTTTTAATTATTATTCTAGTAATATATACATCCTAGAGTTTCCCTATTTAACCACACTCACCTATACAGTTCATTCTGTTGACTATATTCACAATATTGTGCTACCATCACCACTGTCATTTCCAAAACTTTACTATCTGTCCAAATAGAAATTCTGTAAAAGTTAAGCACCAACACTCAATTTTCTAAACCAGTTTACCTCCTGATAACCTATACTCTAGATACAATTTGTATCAGTTTGCTTATAAAAATAATTTCATAAAAATTAGATCGTACAATAGTTCTACTTCTGTGTCTGGTTTATTTCACTCAAGATATTGTACTAAAGGTTAATTCATGCTGTTACATGCATCAGGTCTTCAATCTTTTTTTATGGCTGAATAATATTCCATTGTATATATAGATACAATAACTACATTTCCTTATCCATTTGTAGGTTGATGGACATCTATTGGCAATTGTGAATGATACTTCTGTGAACATCAATGTGCAAACAAGTGTTTGAGACCCTGCTTTCAATTCTTTTGGATATACACCTAGTAGTGGGTTTGCTGGGTCATAAGACAATCGTATACTTAGTTTCCTACTCTCCTCTACTATGGCTGCACCATTGGACATTCCCACCAGCAGTGAATGTTCTTATTCTCCACATCTACTCCAACACTCATAGTTTTCTGTTTCTTTAATAGTGACCTGTGCAGTAGGTATGAAATGATATCTATCATTTTTTAAAAAGGTGACACCAAGGATTGAACCTGGAACCTTGTACATGGGAAGCAGGCACACAGCCAACTAAGCTACATCCACTCCCCTCTAAATGTCATTTTAATTTGTCCTTCATAAATAATAATGTTGAGCATCTTTTCATGTGCTTTTTAGCAATATATATTTCCTCTTTGGAGGAATGTATATTCAAGGCCCCTGTCAATTTTTGAATTTTGTTGTTTGTCTTTTGATGGCTGACTTGTAGGATTTCTGTATATTTGCTGGATATTAGACCCTTACTGGATATTTGGTTTCCAAATATTTTCACTTTCTTGAGAAAATCCTTTGAAGCACAATTTTTTCTTTAATTTTGAGTAGGTCCCATTTATCTTTATTTTATTTTGTTGCTTGCATTTTGGGTGTAAAGTCTATGAAACCATTGCCTACCAGCTATTGTAGATGTTTCCCTACATTTTCTTCTAGGAGTTTATTGCTTGTTGTTCTTATATGAGGTCTTTGATCCATCTTGAACTCATTTTCATAAGTAGCATGAGATAAAGATCCTGTTTCATTATATTCGAGATGGATATCCAGTTATCCCAGCACCATTTTGTTGAATACACTATTCTGTCCTAGTTAAATGAACTTGACACCCTAGTAAATATTTAATTGTTTATACATGTGAGGGTCAATTTCTGAACTCTCAATTGAATTACATTTGTCAATATATCTATCCTTTTACAAGTTCATTGCTGTTTTCCACTGTAGCTTTGTAATATGCATTAAAATAAGGAAGTGAGAATCATCCAACTTAATTTTTCTTTTTTCAAGATGTTTCTTATTTCCAGGGACAATTATCTTTTCAAAGAAATTTGATAACTTGCTTTTCCACTTTTTCAAAGTAGGCTATTAGAAGTTTGATTGGGATTGCATTGAATCTGTAAATAAATTTGGAAAGAATTAGTGATATTTAGTCTTCAAACCCATGAATATTGAATGTAATTCAATTTATTAAGGCCTTTTAAAAGTTTCTTTTAGCTATGATTTTTAGGACAGTGTACAGTCCTTACATCCTTGGTTAATTTTTTCCCTAGAATATTTGGTTCTTTTAGTTGCTATTATAAATGGAATTTTTTCATTATTTCCTCCTCAGATTACTCATTACTAGTGTATAGAATCACTACTGATTTTTGTGTTAATCTTATTTCTTGCCACTTTGCTGAACTTGTTTATGAGTCCAAATAACTTTACTGTAAATAAATCTAGACCTTCTATATATAGGATCATGTCCTCTGCAAATAGTGACTGTTTACCTCTTCCTTTCTAATTTGGATGCCTTTTATTTATTTTTCTTTCCTAACTGCAAGAGCAAGAACTTCTAACACAACGTTGAGTAAGAGTGATGACAGTGGACATCTGTGTCTTGGTTTCTGGGTCATAGAGGGAACACTTTAAGGCTTTCAATATTGAGTAGGATGGTAGCTGTGGGATTTTCATATATGGGTCTTTATGTTGAGGAAGTTTCCTTCTATTCCTATCTTTCAATGTGTTTTTATGTAAAAAAAATGCTGGATTTTGTCAAATGCCTTTTCTGCATTAGTGGAAATGGTCATATAATTCTTGTCATTTGATCTGTTAATGTGGTATATTACATCAATTGGTTTTCTTGTGGTAAACTATCCTTGCATACCTGAGCTAAAACCCACTTGATGATGGTGTATAATTCATTTAATGTGTTGCTGGATTCAAATTGGAAATATAAACCACAGTGAAACCATGGCTAGTAGGTATGCTTCAATATCTGTATATCAGCTGTAGCAAATATAATATCCACATGTAAAAAGATCATTGCTGAGGAAGGGGAAAAATGGTTTGATGTTGGGTATGTGGGAGTTCCCTGTATTGTATATGTGACTATGCTGTGATCTAAACCTTTTTTGAAGACAGAATAAAAAAAATTTAAAAAAGGATATAGACCCTGAGGAAGGAATGGAAGAGATTGCCTTGCCACTGTAAATACAGGGCAACATCTATTACAGTGATGAAAGGCAAAATGTCAAAAACAAAGTTTTATGATTTTTTCATTTTTAATATCCCAAATTATTTTTCACTTTAGTTTTTCTAAGTTATTATATTGATGATTTTTGCATCTAAGTTCATTAGAGAGATTGATTGGCAATTTTATTTTAGCATCTTTATTTGGCTTTGGTATTAGGGTGATGTTGATTTCATAGAATGAAGTAGGCAATCTTCCTGCCCTGTTGAATTTTTTGGTCAACTTTGAGTAGCATTGGTTTTAGCTTTTTTGTGATTTGTCTGCTGATGTCTTCTATTTCTTTTGTTGATGTAAATTGTCCATTTGTTTCTAGAAATTCATGCTTTTCATTTAAGTTGTCTATCTTGCTGGCATTCAGTTTTTTATACTATCCTTTATGATCTTTTTAAAAATTCTTTGGCGTCCATAGTGAAGTTCCCTCCCATTTCTGATTTCATTTATTTGCATCTTCTCTCCTCATTTCTTTGTTAGTATAATTAAGGGTTTGTTGATTTATTAATATGCTCAAAAACAGCTTTTGGTTTTGCTAATTCTACTATTATTTATTATCTATTTCATTTAATTCTGCTCCAATCATTGTTATTTCTTTCCTTCTGCTTGCCTTGGGATTAGCTTGCTATTTACTTTTAGTTCCTCCAGATGTGCAGTTAGGCCTTTGATTTTAGCTATTTCTTAACATAGACATTTAGGGTAATAAAGTTTCTTCTCAACACTATATTTGCTGTATCCCCTAAGTTCTGATATGCTGTGTTCTCATTTTCATCACTCTCAAGATATTTACTGATTTCTCTTGCAATTTCCCCCTTGACTCTTGGCCCAATTAGTGTTTAAGACTGTTGAGCTTCAAATATTTGTGAATTTCCCAGTTCTCTATTATTAATTTCCAGCTTCATTCCAAGGAGGTAAGAGACAGTATTGTCATTTAAATATTCTTTTTAAATTTTATTGAGTTTTGTTCTATGACTTAACATGATCTATCCTGGGGAATGGTCCCTGAGTACTCAAGAATGTATATCCTGCTGTTTGGGGTACAAAGCTCTCTATATGTCAATTAGGTCTACTTCCTCTATCATATTATTAAAGATCTCTATTTTTATCGATTGTCTCTTTAGATGTTCACTCTATTGCTGAGAATGGTGTATTGAAGTTCCCCACTATTGATTGTACAGGTGTCTAGTTCTCCTTGTTTTTGTTTTGCCTCATGTATTTTCAGACATTTTGGTTAGGTACCTATTTATGATTATCCCTTCTTCTTGGTATATATATATATATATACTATATATATAGTCCTTCTTTGTATTTCACGATTGCATTTAAAGTCTATTTAGTCTGATATTAGTATAGGAACCCCGGCTCATTTTTGGTTACACTTTGCATGGAAAATGATCTTCTAACCTTTCACTTGTAACCTATTTGTGTCCGTGGGTCTATGTTGAGTCTCTTGTAGACAGCATACACTTGGGATCATATATATATATTTTACTATTCTGCCTATTTTATCTCTAAATGGGGGACTTTAATACATTAATGTTCAATGTTATTACTGTAAAGGCAGTAGTTACTTCATTTTATCTTTAAGCTTTTTTTATGTCTACCTTATTTTTATCTTTTTACTCTTTCAGTTACCCTTAATAATAATGTTCATTTTTAAACTCCCCCCAAAACCTCACTCCTATTTTTTTCCCTTTCAGGCTGCAATACTTCCTTTAGTATTTCCTATAGGCTATTTTTCCTTTTGATGGATTCTTTCAATTTCTATTTATCTGTGTTTTATTTTAATATCTTCTGCATTTTTGAGTGACTTTTTCTTCTGGATACAGAATTCTTATTTGGCATTTTTTTCTTTGTACCTTAAATATATCATACCACTGCATTCTCACTTTAAAAGTTTCAAATGAGAAATCACTTAATCTTATGAGTATCCTTTATATGTGATGGATCTCTTTTCTGTTGCTATCAGGAACTAAGAATATGGAACACTTCACAAATTTGTGTATTATCCTTTCTCATGGGTAATGCTAATTTTCTCTGTATCATTCTAATTTTTTATATATGCTGCCAAAGTGAGCATCCTACCCTTTTCAAGTTTCATTTTTCTTGATTCAGCTTTCTCTTGGTTGATATAAACTTTACTGTTTGAGTTCTGAGAAATTTGGTTCTGGCACTTTAAGTTTATTTGGGAGAACAGGATTCTGGAGCTTCATCCTCACTGTCTTACTCTTGGTGGTTCCCAAACTGTTGACTTTTAATGAACTTCCCCCATCAAGCAGAAATTCTACATTCTCAATTAAAACAAGTACATGCATCCCTTGCCCCAAGTCATTACTAATGGTCATTTCTATCACACGTAGCCTTTATTTTCACTAGCAGTTCCACATATGTCAGCAGATTCCATAGCAATTAGTTCCTACCTAAAGCAAGTCCATCAATGCATGCCTCCCTACTCTAGCTGTCTAAACCACTCTCTCAGAGCCCAAGTTCTGTGGAAGCTGCAGTTCTTACAAGTGGCCCATAAGGATTAAACTGGGAGATCATAGAACTGCTTTGTTGACAAAATTGCAGGATATATTTATCAAGCTCTTTGTTTACTCCCCTGTAAGACTGCCATCTAGCCCTCTGGGGTTCAGGCCTGAGAATACCTCCAGCCAGAGGATATCCATGAGCAGTGCCCAGAATGCAGGAGCAGCATGGTTGTCTGATGGCTTGATGCATTGACCACCACAGAGAGATGGAGAGTAACACTAAACATCCACCCAGCATAGCCTACTGTTGTTTTGGTGTGAGCCAACATTTGTGTCAGGAGGCAGGACATCCTTGCCTCACTGGCAAGAACCCTGACAATCAGAATGGACAATGGAAACAGCATAGAGCAAATTCCTGGCGACTCGCTTCTGGACATGGAAAATCCCAACATTTTGTTCTCTGGATAATGTAGTCCAGATGCTGATGGTGGTGCAGAGTCATGGAGTTGAAGCAACATTTTAAGTGCTTGCTATGCTTTTCAATCTAATATGGAATTTATTCTATATTTAACAGTGATTATACCCACATTAGAACATACTAGTGGAGTGTAAATTTACCCCAGAGAATAACAGCTATCCAAAGCAAGGGAATTAGGTGGAGATGAAAGGCTAAATTTTATTTGAAGGGTGGAGATTAAAAACACTGCCAAGGAAATCATGGGTGGATTAAAAAAAGTAAAAGGATAAATAAAGACTTCATATAAAATAGTAGTAAATCATTTCATCAATTAGAGGTGATCAAAATGGGGTGAATAACAATGTCAAAAGAGAAAATGAAAAAGATGATTTAAATAATTCAATTATATTTATATGCCATTTTGAGACTTATTCTTCTAGCCATCTTTATGATTTACCTTGTTTTTGTGTCAGTATAAACCTTTTGCTTTCCCTAGTAGAGGCACAACTTAGAAAGCAATAATAATGGTTAAACTAAAAACAATTCCTATTAGTGGTGTTTTGGAATATGATTAATAATTGGAATTTGATTTAATCCAGTCTCTAGATTTCCTTGGAAGGTAAATGTAATAATTATGTATGGAAGCAAGAGACATTTAAGTATTAAGAACAAGAATGTAAATATCTAAATTAAATATAAAATTGAAAGATAAGCTTCTTGAAAGTGATTGTTAAAAAAATGTGATTTCTCTGCAAACCTCTTGTTACTAAAAGTTAAATTTTTGTTTTTTTTTCTTATTGTATATCTACTTTCTATGCAAATGACTTTACTGATATATTTTTAGCAGAGCCTGAGCAATGAGGTTCATTTTCTAATGGTGTGAAAATACTTCAATGATCTAATAAAAACATATTTTCATTGATTGTGCCCTATGGATACTGAAAACTGATGAATGAACAATCTGAAATGGTCTAACCTCATTATAGTTCAGTTACCATTGAGCTCTGTATGTTCCAGTGGACACTTAATTTGAAACATCTGAAAGCATATTTTGATTTTTCTAAATAGATTTGAATGAGTCATGTACAAAGGTCATCTTCTTATGGGACACACAGGATTATTCTCCTATGACTGTGTATCACAGTTCCAGTCATGTAAACAACTTGCATTCAGAACATAGAGTCATCCCTCCTTCTCTTCTCCTGGCATAGTAAAAACAACTAAACAGGATGGAATCTTAACAGTGAGGGAAACATAGCCCGTACCAGGCTGAGGGCGTGGTCGCCCGTTCCAGCCACCCTGAACTGCGGCTTCAGGCTGCGCACACGCCTGCTGCCGTGCCGGCTTAGCAACGGTGGCTCGCACTCCCACAGATAATTCATTTTATCTCATGTCAGTCAATTATTTAAACAACACATCAATCTATCAGATAATTTAATTGGTTAGAAGAATGAATTTGATGAATAAAATCCTTTTTGAAAAGGTAGGGGTGCCCTGAAGAATTCTTCCTATGGATATTCTTTGCTGTATATACTGTTTATTAATTTGCCTTGATTTTTTAAAATTCTTTTTTAATTCATCATATAAAATATGATATAAAAATGTCCAATAATTCTGCCTTAGATATTCTCTACTTGACATTATGCCCGTTCCATACTACAAATTTGCAGAGACAATAAAAGCCTAATATACATTTTACTACATTACATAAAAATCAGTATATTTCACATAATCTCTATCCACCTACATGTAATATGACAACACGACAGTAAATCTTCCTCATTGGTATTTTTAAGACTTTTTCTTTAAACAGACCAACAAACAACAATACATGTTCACTGATGAGAAACGAAACTGACTTTAAATTCATGAACAATGAAAGTTAATGAGTCATAATAGGAAAAAGGGGTGGTAATGTCCGCCCCACCTCTAAACTGAGAGGGGGCTTAGAGCCCACAAGGCTAATGGATGCAATTCTCCTGCTTGGAGTTGTAGGCCCTCTTGGTTCCCTGGTGTGGTATTTGACCATCTTTACTTCCTGTATTTTTTATGCAGCATTTATGTAATGTAAGGTATGTTTAAAAAACTAAAAAAAAAATGTATAAAAAAGGTGAGTTTCTTGTAGGCAGCATAAAGATGGCTCATATTTCCTTATCTAGTAATACCCTATGTTATTACTCTCAAGGCATTACTAACATCAGCCATGTTTTCATTAGGTTTATATATGTCATGTTGTTTTTATTTCTTTTCATCATTGTAGTTATTCCTACCAGTAATCTACTTTCCTATACTCTCCTTCAACCTTTTCTCTCCTGTTTTCTTTCAACCTGCAGAACTCCATTTGGTATTTCTTGAAGGGCAGGTTTCTTGTTGACAAACTTCATTAATTTCTGTTTATTTGTGACTATTTTGAACTCTCCCTCATTTCTGAATGTCAGCTTTTCTAGATATCGAATTTCTTGACTGACAGTTTTCCTTTCAGCACCTTAACTATACCATACCACTGACACTTCATCTCCATGGATTCAGGTGAGAAATCAGCACTTGATCTTATAAAGCTCCCCTTGTATGTGATGAATCTTTTTTTTTCTTTCTGCTTATTCTCTATCTTGAGCATTGGGCAATTTGATAAATATGTCTTGGGTCAGTCCTGTGAGGATTTATACTGTTTGGGGTGCTCCGTGCTTCCTAGGCATGTACAACCATGTCCCTCAAAAAAGGGGGAAATTTTCAGCCATCATTTTCTCCAGCACTCCTTCTGCCCCTTTCACTTCTCTTCTCCCTCTAGGATGCCTATGATGTGCATGTTTGTGTGTTTCATGTCATCATTCAAATCCCTGAGTTCCTGCTGGATTTATCTTTTTATCTCTCTGTTCTGATTTCTTATGTACTGTCTTTGACAGCACTGATTCTTTCTTCTGCCTCTTCATATCTGGTGTTACGTGCATCCAGCCTATTTTTGATTTCTTGCTTTGTGTCATTAATTAACATCAGATCCATTATCATTTTCTGTATGTTTACAATTTCTTCAGTATGCCCCCCCCCATCTTCTTACTATCCTTTATTTCTTCCTTAACTTATTAAGTTGATTCATGATATTTGTTTGGATATCCTTGATTAGTTGTTCCATGTTATACATCTCCTCTTGCTTCTTTTTTTAGTTTGCTTGACTGGGCCACATGTTCCTGTTTCTTAGTATAGTTGGAATTTTTTATTGGTATCTAAGTGCCTGTTTATCTTGAGGGGTTTATTCAGTTGGTTAGCTTCCCTTTCTACTCAAGCATTTTATTTTGATACTTTGTGGTAAATTTCATATTTAACATTTGGCTCCACTTATTCTATATCCTTGCATTTGTCTGTTTTCCCTTGAAAAAAAAATTTGGACCTTAGAAAGGGAAAGAGATAAGGAGATACAAAGAATAATAGTAATAAAAAATTTAAAAGGTAGAAGAATGACTGCATAAAAGGTAAGAAAATATGATTAAAATCATTAAAAAGTGAAGAAATAAAAAAGTGAACTAGAGAAAATGAAAGAAGAAACAAAAAAGAGAAAAAAATAGAATGAAATAAAAGGACAGAAAGATAATGAGAAGAAAAGAGAGGTAGAAAAGAAAAAAAATGAAGACCAAAGAAGAAAAGGTGGAATGAAGGAAAAGCAAAAGAAGACAGAAGACAGAAAAATAAAGGAAAGACAAGAACTAAAGTAGGTAGAAAAAAAAAGTAAATAAAAAAATGAAACAAAAAAAAGGCGAAAGAAAAAAACAACAAAAAGAAAACAACCCAGCATTCATGGAAATGCCTGTTCTAACACCAGCTTTATAAAAGACAAAGTAAAACAAATTTCTATGATCACACATACCAAAGAATACAGTCGGTGCAGAAAGAGTTTAAAAAATCACTAAACAGAGAACTACTGCCTTCAAAAATAACTAATTAAAATTAAAATCTGTAAACCCAAGAAAAGATGGTGAATCTGAATTCCAAATTTAATACACTAGAACATTCAAATGTACAGATTCAAAGAAACCAAAAACACACAAGGTATATAATTAACCAGGAAAAACTTGACTATCGCAATAAGCAAAATTAAACAACAGAAACCATGCCTGAGGAAGGAAAATACTGTAAGTAATAAAGACATTAAACCAGCTGTACTAAGCATGCTAAATAAGCTAAAGAAAAAGATGGAAGAATCATTAAAAATGTGAAGAAAATGACAAATGAATAAATTTAGAATTTTAGTAGAGATAAATTTCTTATAAAGGACCCCACCCCAAGAATTTGCAGTTGAATAGAATACTTGTAATGAAATTCACAAGAGATTCAACAAACTTAGACAGAAGACAGTATCAGTGCACTTGACAATAGGACATTTATAATTATCCACTCTGAGGAATAAAAAAATACATGCAGAAAAATGAACAGAGGCTATGAGACCTGTGATAAAGCAACAAATAAAGCAATTTATTCATCTTGATAGTCCCAGAAAAATAAAAGAGAAAGTATTTTTGAAGTAATAAAACTTTCCAAATTGAAAACTTTTCCAAATTTGATTTAAGACATAAATATATACATTCAAACATGTCAACAAACTTCAAATAGGATAAACCTTGGGACAGCCATAAAAGACAATTTGTAATCAAATTGGTAAGTGCCAAAGACAAAACCAAATCTTGAGAACAGTCAGAAGCAATTCATCATGAACATTTGAACCTCAATAAGAATAGACACAAATTTCTCATTAGAAATCATGGGATACAGAAGGGAATAGGATGACATTATTTAAACTGCTAAAAAAAAAAAAAAAAAGGAAAAAGATCTAATAATTTCATGCCCAGCAATACTTTAAAATATGAGGGAAAAAATTAACCCAGAAAAATAGAAGCTGAGGATTTTAGTTACCACTAGACATATGTTACAAGAAATACTAAAATCATGATAAATCTGTGATATGGGATATATAGCATGTAAAGATATAATTTGTAATAAGTACAATAAAAAGGTGAGAGATAGAGGAGTATAGGAACAAAAAAAGAAAAAAAGAAATACTAAAGAGCACCTTTCAAGATGAAAGGATTGTATGCTATGTAATACTTTGAAGCAATGTGAAAAATAGACATCGCTAGTAGAGATAAATGCATGGACAAATATAAATGTCATTATTAGTGTGCTTCCATTTGTAATTCCATTTTTAAAATTTTTTACATGATTTAAAATACAAATGCATGAAATAATTATAAATCTGTTTCTGCACAAATTAGATAAAGATTTAACTTGTGACAAGAATAAGATAAAAGTGGAGTGACGGAGGTTCTGGGAACATGCATTTTGCATGCTACTGAATAAAAGTTTTATCAATTCAACCTAGATTGATATAGATTTAATATTACTCAAAGTAACCCATATGATAAACACAAAAATATTTATAATATACACAGAAAATAAGAACAGATTCAAAATAATTCATTACAAAAGACTGAATAAACAGAAAGTAATCAAAGGGAGGACATGAAAGAGAAGAAAAGCAATAAGACATAAAAAAAAAGCAAAGAGTAGATTTTTCCACAATTTTATTTATTTTTTGATAAGTTTCAATTCTTGAGGGATACAGCATCATATGAATGTGGTGTCCTGTAGCATTAGAAGGAAGGTTGCTTGAGAATTTTGCGCAAACCTGCCATTACTTCCCCGGGAACAAATTCCCTTTCCCCAGATAACTCTGCTTTTGTTAGGTTTACCACCAGGATCACTGTATTGTTCTTCATTAAGAACAACAGAGATGAACTTGTAAATATAAAAAAGAAACATAACTGTAATTATGGGATGAAAGGCACAATAGTAGAGATTAAATATTCACTAGAGTCACACAACATATTTAATAGGCATAGGAAAGAATCATTAAACTAGAAGAAACATTAATCAAAGTAATACATTCAGAAAAATAGAGAAAAAAATCAGTAAAAATTGAAGTGTCTAAGGGATTTGAAAGACATTATGAAGCACACAAACATGCAATTCTTGGGGGTCCCATGACAAGAAGTACAGGGAAAAGTGACAGAAAGAATATTTGAAGAAATAATGGCCACAATTTTTCCAAAACCTATGAAAGATATAAGTATACATATCCAGGAAGTGAAATGTAACACAAACATGGTAAATCGTATTAGACCTACTCTCAGACACACATTAATTAGAATGTCAAATGCCAAAATTAAAAAGAGCATTCTGAAAGCAGCAAGTTAAAAGCAATTTGTTACATACAAGGGCTCTTTGCTAAGACAAAGTGCTGATTTGTCTTCAGAAACCAAGCAGGAGAGAAGGCTGTGGTATGATATATTTAAGGCACTAAAAGAGAAAAACTGCCAACCAAAAATTCTTTATCCAGAAAAAATGTCCTTCAGAATTGAGGGGGAGTTTAAAGTATTCAAAGAAACTAAGAGATAAACAGATAAACAGAAAATGATATAATTTATCAGCAAAAGACCTGCCCTACAAGATATTCTAAAGGGAGTTCTGCCAGTTGAAAGGAAAAGACATGAGATAGTGAGTGGCTTGGAGTGTTGTGGAGAAATAATGATAAAAAGTAAGGGAAACAAAATGGATAAATGAAAAAACCAATAGTACCATATCCTCAATATGCAATACCGCTGTTTAATTCCTGTTAGAGTCAGAATACAGTTGAACAAGAAAAGACATATTTCCTAATAATGGGCTTGCAAAACAAAGTAGTAAAGTTGGAAAAAGCAACTTAGAAAGATTAACAAAGGGATATGCAAGCAGAGGACATGTTGGCTACCAAACTCAAGTTGGTATCTTTTCAAATGAGTAGGCAGTAGATGTAAGTTATGTAATATTAACACCTGGTTAACCAAAAAGAGAATTTAAAAAATATATAGAAGCAGAAATGCAAAGGGATCAGTCATATACACCATGAAAGATCAAATATACAAAAAAAGGAGGTTGCAATATATAAAAGAGAGACAAAAAAGAGATATGATATTGTTTTAGGTAACTAAAGGCTGCCAAAGCATAGTAACAGAAATAGGTTGGCTTTTATAATGGGAATTTACAAGGTTAAAAAGAAGCTTATAGTTCTGTGATTGTGAAAGTGTCCAAATCAAGGAATCATCAGAGATGCTATCTCACCAAAAGTTGGCTTCTGACATTCCTGGGTTCCTGGCACATCGCATGGCAAAATGGCAGACAGTCTCTACCTTCACCTGCAGGCTTACTTTCTCCCTGAACTTAGCTGTAGTGGATCAGGCATGTGGCTTGTTTCCCCACCTCCTCCATTCCTCATTGCTTAAGCTCCATATGATACAGTAAATCCAGCCTCCAACCTCTCTCTCAGCCTCCTGGGGTTTCTGTCTTTCTGTGGCTACAGGTGAACATGGAGTTCTCTCTCACATGGGAGGGTAAAATGGTGACTCTTTTTCTTGGTTCTCTCCTCTACTTATATAAGACTCCAATAAAAGGGTTAAGGTCCACCCTGGGTCATGCCTCACTGATGTAATCTAATCAGTGCCCCCCTACTGAATTCAATGCAACCAAATTGTCCTACCACACATGAATGGACCAGTTTAAGAACATAATTTTCTGGGGTCTACATAAAAGAAAAAACCAGCTTGGACATATAAACAACAAATGCAAAATGAAGAAGTATTGACTTCACAGTAATAATACTGATTGTTCATGGATTGAACTCCAAAGGCATAGATTGGTAAAGAGGATATAAAGTTATGATCTAAATATATGTTGTATACAAGAAATACACTTTTGACACAAATAAATGAATAGGTTGATGGTGAAAGGATAGAAAAAGATATTTCATGTGAAGAGTAGCCAAAAAAAAAGGGCTGGGGTAGCTATATAAATACTGGACAAAATAGATGATAAATCAACAACTATTAAATGAGACAAAAAGGACAATATATTCTAATAAAAGGGTCAATCCACCAAGAAGAAATAATCAAAATATATATGCATGCAACCATGTTGCACCAAAATTCATGAGGCCTACACTGGCAAATATGAAGGGAAAAAAGAACACTATTAGAATAATAGTTGGAGACCTAAAAACACCATACTCATCAAATGATAGAACATTTAGACAGACTCAATAAGTAAACAGAGTATTGAAAATGTTTATAATGAACTTGAACTAAAAGGCCTATACAAAATATTGCACCCCCAAAACAGTACACATTCTTCTTAAGTGCTCAAGGATAATTCTACAGGATAGACCCATATTGGGTATGAAATCAAGTCTTCATAAATTTAAAAAGTTTGAGTTCATACAAAGGGTCTTCTCTGACCATAATGGAATGAGGCTGGGTACTAGAAATTCCAGAATATATAGAAGTTAAATAACACATTCTCAAGCAATCAGTGTTCAGAGAAGAAAGTGTAAGGGAAAGAGAAATATCAAGAGATAAAAGACAATGTGAACACAATATATAAAAATTAACAGAATGCAGGGAAGGCAGTGCAGAGGAAATTAAGAGCCCTAAATGCCTGCATTAAAAAAGAAAGAGCTAAAATCAAGTACCTAAATTCACACCTGAAAGAACTAGAAAAAAACTGTAAATAATCCAAACCAAGCAGAAGACATAAAAAGATTAGAGTAGAAATAAATGAAATTGAACATAGACAAACAAAACAGAGAATAAACACAACCGAATGCTTTTTCTTTAAAAAGATCAATAATATTGGCAAACCCTTATCTAGACTGACAAAGAAAAAAGAGAGAAGACACAATAAAATCCAGAAATGAGATAAGCGATATTACTACT
The DNA here is from genome assembly GCF_030445035.2 of Dasypus novemcinctus. NCBI lineage: Eukaryota > Metazoa > Chordata > Mammalia > Cingulata > Dasypodidae > Dasypus > Dasypus novemcinctus. The sequence continues at coordinate 6,924,053 of NC_080694.1, read as the reverse complement.
AACATGGAAACAAAAAAGGATCATAAGAGGATACTATGAACAACTGTATGCCAACAAATTAGACAAACTAGAGGAAATGGACAAATTCCTAGAAACACAAGAGTAATCTACGCTGATTCTAGACTAAAAAGCCATAGAAGACCAATTAGAAGCATAGACTTTGAATCAGTCATCAAAAACCTCCAAAGAAAAGCTGAGGACCAGATGTATTCACAGATGAATTCTATGACATATGTCAACAGTAATTCCAATCCATTTCAGGGTGCAAGACCTCAATCATTCTATGAAGTTAAAATCACAGTAATACCAAAAACAGCTAAAAACTAAAAATACTACAAGAGAAGAATATTACAGACCAGTTTTTCTTATGGATACAGCTGCAATAATCCTCAACAATATACTTGCAATTCAAATTCAACCATGTGAAAATAATTCATCATGATCAAGTGTGTTTTATCCCAGCTATGCTGATTAAACATAAGGAATATAATCAATGTAATACACCATCTTATCAAATGGAAGGCATGAAACAAAATAACCATCTCTGTTGGTGCTGGAAAGGCATATGATAAAATATAGCAATCTTTTTTGATAAAAACCTTTTAGGAGGAAATGGATGTGACTCAACCAGTTGGGCGCCCACTTACCACATGGGAGGTCCTGGTCTCAGGTGCTGGTACCTCCTAAAGAAGAGGAGCAGACACCACACCCACCACAATGACCTACAAGCCACTCTGCTAAAATGAGCTAGAAGCCACACCACTGAAATGAGGCAGACGCTGCACCCACCGCAAGGAGTGAGATGATGCACCGCCCTAATGAGCAGACGCCTAAATGAGCAGATGCTGCAAGTCAGCAGACACTGCAGCCCATGGGGAGAGGATGTGGCTCAGGCCACTGGGCACTCACCTCCCATGTCAGAGGTCCTGGGTTCAGTTCCCAGGGCCTCCTGGAGAAGGCAAGTTAACAATGAGTAAACAGATGAGAGAACCATCTGAGGGAGAGGGTGGTAAATAATAAATAAATCTTAAAAAAAAATCCTGTAGAAAATAGGAATGCAGGGAATCTTTTTCAATATGATAAACACATATATGAAAAGCCCAGTTAACATAATACTCAGTGGTGAAGAATGTAAGTTTTCCCTCTACTTTTGGAGCAATACAAGTATAAGCAGTGTCACCACTCTTATTCAAAATTGTACTGCAAATTCTAGCTTCTAGATACAGCAGTCAGGAAAGAACAATAAATAAAAGGAATGGAAATTGGAAGTGAAGATGGAAAAAATTTACTTTTAGAAGATGTCATGATCCTGTATGTATTAAGACCTGAAAATCCACAACAAAGTTAATAGAGCTAATAAATTCATCAAAGTGACAGAGTATAATATCAATGTGCAAAAATCACTAGAGTTTCTATACACTGGGAATGAGCAATCTTAGAATGATATCAAGGAAAATAACCCATTTAAAATAGCAACAAAAGGAATCAAATACCTAGGAATAAATTTAACTAAGGATGTAAAGGATTTGTATACAAAAAACAACAAAACATTGCTAAAAGATGTCAAAGAGGACCTAAATAAATGGAAATACATTCCATGTTCATGGATTGGAAGGCAACCTATATTAAGATGTCAGTTCTACCCAAAATGATTTAGAGATTCAACACAACACCACACAAAATTCTAATAGCTTTCTATGTTACAGAAATGGAAATGCCCATTATCAAATTTATTTGGAAGGTTAAGTGTGACATTTTGAATTTGGTGAATCCACAAAAAAGATGTTTTTGAACTAATCAACCCCCATGTGTGCGAGACCTTTTTTTTGGAGTATGTCAGTGAAGCATGACTTAGGTTGTTATATCTCTGCCCTCTTATTGGGTATTATATACTTAGAGACAGAGAGAAAGAAAGACACAGGAAAAGGGACCTCTAACATTTTGTTCCCACCATGTGAGAGAAAGAACTCCAGGTTCACTCATAGGTCAAGGTGAGCAGCCCCAAGAGACTTAAGCTGCTCAGGCCTAGGGAGAGATGACTGACCAGTCACAGCTGAGTTGAAGGAAAAATTAGATCCCAGCAGATCTACTGTCTCATATGATTGCCATGTGGCAAGATACTAGGATCACCAGTAGCCAATTGATGAGAAGTCATTTCTGATGGTACCTTTATTAGGACATTTCATGAATTCAGAATTGTAAGCTTTTACTCTAATAAATATCACATTTTATAAGCCAACAAATTTCTGGTACTTTTTGCATTGGCAGGCCTTTGGCAAACTAAGACAGAAACTGGTACCAGGAGAGTGAGGTCATGCTGCTTGCAATTACCAAAATTGTTGCTATGATTTTATACATGTGTAAGGGATATTTCTTTGGAGGAACTGTGAGATTCTTGATAGAAGAAGACTAGATTGCACTGAAGAGACGGTTGGTAGGAATATGGACCCTAAAGTTATTTCTGATGAAGGCTGAGAAGAAAATGATGAAACACATAGTGGATACTAGAAGAAAGGAGATCCTTGTATTGAAGTTGGAGAAAATTAGGCAGAATTGACTCCTGATGTTATATGGAAGGCAGAATTTGAGAATGATGAACTTTGACATTTAGCTGAGACTTCCAAAAGAAATCTGGAAAATACCATCAGACAGGATGCTAGAATCACTAGAAGCTGACTTTCACCATCAGAGAAAGTCTCTAATGGTGCCTTGGTTTGGACATAGTATGGCCTTGGAACTGTTAAGTTTTCACCCTAATAAATTTCTCATTATAAAAGCCAACACATTTCTGGTACTTTGCTTCAGCAGCCCTTTCACAAACTAAGACAGCAAGATGCTTCAAATAGCCAAAAACAGCTTAAAAAAGAACAAATTTGTAAGACTCACACTTCTTGACTACAAAGTTTATTATAAAGTACAGTGGTCAAAAGAGCATGGTACTGTCATAGAATACATACACCAATGGATCAATTCATATACAAAAATTCATTCAAAATAGACCACAGGCCTAAATACAAGAATCAGAACTACAAAGCTCCTAGAAGGAAATGTAGGGAAGCATCTTCAGGATCTTGTGTTAGGCAATGGTTATGTAGACTTTACACCCAAAGCACAAGTACAAAAGAAAAAATAGAGAAATGGAACTTCCTCAAAATTAAAAAGTTTTGTGCCTCAAATGACTTTGTCATGAGAGTGTAAAAACACAATCTACTCAGTGGCAGAAAACATTTGGTAACCACATATCCTCTTATGGTTTAATATCCAAAATATATAAAGAACTAAAACTCAAATTCCACTTCTGATGATATTTCCTAGCTGTTCTGGCTTCCTTTGTCCTGAAAGTGGGTTGTACCCACCTTTCATAGTGTATTCTGATCCCTGGTGTGTTAAAGTGTTGTAGAGGCAGTGATTAGGAGTAAATTAGAGCCAGATCTGTGCATGCTTTTATCCTTCTCTTTTGGTAGGATCCTGTTTCCTATATATGCAAAATAAAAATAAATTTGGGCAAAAAAAATGGGCAAAAGACTTGCACAGGCATTTTTCCAAAGAGGAAATACAAATGGATAAAAGCACATGAAAAGACACTCAAATCACTAGCTGTTAGGGAAATTTATATCAATACCATAATGTGATATTATTTCACATCCATTAGTATGGGTACTATAAAAATAAAAATAAAATAAAATAAAAAAACAAATTTAAAGCCACACCATCCTTGGCAGCTGAGAACAGGAGAAGTTATAGGTGGGAAGATGACTCCTTGTACTATAAAAGGTAAAGACTGCTCTGATAAGTCCTCTAAAGATAATGGGATCACCAAGGAGTGGAGTGTGAAGGATCGTGGCAGGGATAAACCTCAAAAAATGAGCGCTTCCATGTGAGAGGCAGCACCAGGATTCTCTCCAGCTATACCTCCAGTTCTTGCTCCAGCACCAGCACAGGGCTGAGCAGTGGTTTCAGCAATTCTTAAACCTTAAGCCAGTCAATTCCAGCACATTTTGCCTCTCTAGCTCCTGCAGCTCCTTGGGTTCCCTGAGACCTTCCAGTGCATCTATGACAATAAGAAGCATTCCTGCTCCAAATCCAAACCACCTAAAAGAGATGAAAAGGACAGGAAAAGGCAGAGTCCTTCCCCTAAACCCAGCAAAGTGTATTTGGGAGCCTCACCAGTATTGTGATCAAGGATTACATCATGGAAATATTTTGCACCTATGGGAAAATTAAAATAATTGACATTCTGGTAGAAAGGAAGCATCAACATCTGTCCAAAGGCTATACTTCTGTTGAGTCTGACAATAAAGTTAAGAAGGCACTGAAACAAGTAGATGCAGAACAAATAGATGGCCAGGAGATCACTGCCTCAGCTGTGCTGGCCCCTGGCCTCCGAGGAGAATGCTGCCACCACCTTCTATGTGGCAGTCACCCCATGGATGAAGAGAAGGTCCTGCTCTCCCAGGCACAGGTCTCCTGTGCACCAGTGATCATGGTGTGTTGGCCACCTCCACCACAGAAACCACTTCAGCTCCAACTCCCCATGACAAAGCAGGGCCTTCATATTTTACCAATGACTTTGTGAGAGGAAGTATGAAGTCATTTTTAGAATTAAAATATTTACCCAAATGAGTTGAAAACTATGTCCACAGAAAACCTGCACACTGATGTTTATAGAGGTTTTACTTAATACTGACAAAAATTGGAAGCAACTAAAATGTCCTTCAATAGATGAATGAACAAACTGATACACACTTACAATGGGTTATTGTGCATAAAGAAAAAGAAGTGAGCTATCACGCCACAAGATAGGGCGGAATCTTAAATGCGTATTTCTAAGTGAAAGAAGCTAGTCTGAAAAAGCTGGATACCATATGATTGCAACTACCTGGCATTTTGGAAAAGTTAAAACTATAGAGACAGGAAAAATATCAGTGGTTGCCAGGGTTTAAAGGAGACAGGTGGAGAGATGAATAGATAGAACACAAGTCATATGCTAGTATTGAAACTATTTTGTGTAATACTGTCATGGAGGATATAAGAAATTATTGTCAAAACCTAGAGAACTGTACAATCCAAACACTGAACTCAATGTAAAGTACTGACTTTAATAATAATTTATTCACCAATTGTAATAAACAAACATAATTAATGTAAGGCATTGATAATAGAGGCCCTTGGGGTAGGGTATTTGGGAACTCTCTAGTTTCTGCACAAGTTTGCTGTGAATCTAACACTGTCCTAAAAATGTCAATTGGCCTTAGATATGAGTGTTTCTTTGTGAATTCTTAATTCTATTCTTTTGTACTATATGTCTGTCCTTGTACCTTGTCCTTTTTTAGATGGGGGTTCGTTTATTGCTGTAACCCCAGATGCTAGAATAGTGCCAGTCACATAGTAGGTGCTTGATTAATAGCTGTTGAATGAATCCTTTTTATTATTATTAACGCAAAAGCAATGGAGGGAAGTAGATGTGGCTCAAGCAGATGGGCACACTCCGACCACGAGAGATCCTGGGTTCAGTTCCCAGTGTCTCCTAAAAAAAAAGATGAACAAGACAGAGAGCAGACGGAGAGCACAAACAATGGGGACAGGAGGAGATAAATTTAAAAATAAGGTAAATCTTAAAAAATAAAAAAATGGATTTTCTTTTCCTTTCAAATAAGGAGGTGGGAACAGCAGAGTGAGTAAAGGGCAGGGTGCAGGGGATGTGAGGGCCAGGGAGATGCAGCTGTCAGGCAGGCCTGGCTCCTCTGCAGAGGGGATGAAGCACAGAGAAGAGTGTGTGTTTCCCCCACTTCAGAAGTATGGGAGCTGACCTCATGGTCACAGGCCCTGCTTGTGGTTTCAGCTGCAGTTTGCAGGAGAGAGGCAAGGTAGAAACAGAGACCCAGGGAGGGAGGGGGAAGGTGGAGGAGAAGGAGGAGGGTGAAAGAACGGGAAGAGAAAGGGAGATGAAGAAATGCTTGAGGAGGAAAGAAAGTGAAGGAGAGAGACAGTGAAGAAAGGAGGCAGAGGAAAGAACTGGGAGAGAGGAACTGTGGAGTCAGCGAGGGAAACTGCTGTCCAGCCTGAGTGGCATCTGTCTTAGGAGACTCCTGAGTTTCCATAGGTGCTTGGTGTCTCCCATAGCAGGAGAGGTGGAATTTTGGGTGCTCCTGGGAAACCAGATCTGGGCAAATCCCATTCCCTTGAGTACAGAAGCCTTTACTTCCATCCTTTCCAAACAATGAAGTCCCAGTCCCAGGTCCAGGGAATCCTCCTGGGCAGGAGGTGAAGACTGAGGCTGAGCCAGCCCAGGGGAAGGAGAAGCGTGAGGGGGTATAGTCCCCTAGCTGAGCCCTTCTTTCCATCCTCTCCCCACAAAGGGCCTGGCCAGGAAAGTGGGTCAGGTCACCACCAACCGCATGTGACCTTTTCCTCATAGAACAGGGCTCATTAGCAAGGGGACCTCAGCGCCTTGTACACAGTCCTGCCCACTCCCCGTGCCCACAGCTCTTTTTTTGAGGGATCATTAAAGGAGCAGTGGGCACTGAGAGGAGACCCTGGCCTTCTCATTCAGGAGAGGACACTGGGCCACAGCCCTTCCCAGGCTGGCAGGAAGCAGGCGTGGAGCCTGCCAGAGGCCTGGGTGCATGGGGAGACCCAGATCTCTCCAGATGAAGGTGCCCAGGCCGGCTGGGAGCCGCCCCTACTCCCCTGGCTTGGGGAGGCTGTTCTCTCCACTCTCCCCACCTCCTGGGCTTTCTAGCAGGAGGCCTGCCTGCCCATCTCTAGCAAGCGACCCCCTCCGACCTTGCCAGTCACCCAATTAGAAGCTGCTTTGGCTTCAGCACCTGGGAGCTGAGGCAGCCTGAGGAACAGAGCACAAAGCCTGGGCGACATTTTCCTTCCTTTTCCTTGGGTGAGGAAGAAAGGACAGAAACACACACGCGGGAAGCACAGCAACATCCCTAGAACCCATCCCCAGGAGGGAGGGATCCTGCACCTCATTTGCTTCTCAGCTCAACCCCAAATGGAGCTCAGTTTCCCCTCACCCAGCAGCCCCCTGCTGACTGGGCGGCCTGTGCCACCCTGTGCCTGAAGGACACACGGACCACCTGTGGCTGGCCAACCCCTCCTGACTCCAGGTGCTGCGGTGGGTGCAGTGCTCCCCAGATACCCTTCCTTTTGCTTCCCGCTCTCAGAGCTCCAAGTGGAGTCCGAGGCCGACCCACCCCCCACCCCAAATGTCCCATCCCGGGCTGCAGTCAGACCCCGGGCAGCCCAGGAGGAGCTTGGCTTTGGCTCCAGACACTTCGGATAGACGCCAAGGCCACCTTCTCCCTCCCCACGAACACCCAAGCTCCAAGGAAAGGGAAGTCTCCGAGGCTCTGGGGGCGCCCACCCCGCTAGTCCGCCCCTCTCGCGCCCTCCCTCGCCTCGCTGGCATCTCTCGCCTCCACGACATCTCCAGGGCCCCGCTCTTCCTTAGCAACAGTTTGGGAAGGTTCTGCCTACGGAGGCCGAGAAAGGCCGAGACTCTCCCTCCCCGCCGCCCCAGGACAGCCGGTGCAGCGCGCGGCCTTCCCTACCTTCTCCAGCTCTTCCCGCCCCGCTCTCCGCCGCCCCCTCCTCTCCAGTCTCCGTCCCTCCCGCAGGCATCTCGGCGGGAGCCGCGGCTCCTCCCCCTGCAGTCCCCACCCGGGTAAGAGGCGCCGCGGGGCCGTGGGCGGGAGCCGGGCGCTCCCGCGGCCTCTGCTCCCGGCGCTCACAGTGCTCCCGCATCCACCGGGCGGCCTCGGCGACCACGAAGCCCCAGCAGCGGCGGCGCTAGACCAGCCCGCTCCGGGGCCGCCGCCTCCCCGCGCCGCCCGCCCGCCGGGTGTCGGCTCAGAACCGCAGAGTCACCCGGGGCCGCCGCCGCCGCGCACCGCCTCGGCGTCAGCCCGGGCTGGGCCCCGCAGACTCCCCCGCGGCCTCCGCTGCGCGCTCCCCCGCACAGGCCGGGGCGGGGTCGGGCGGCGTCTGCCCCGCGGGGGAGCTTTCCCGGGAGGGGCTCTGGGGGTGAGGGAGGCCACAGGGTAACAATGTCTCGCCTCCCGCCCTCCGCGCTCCCGGGCTCTGCGCCGCCCTAGGCGCCCGGCGGCCGCGGCTGGCGGGGGAGGGTCGGGCGCCCCCTCGCGGCTCCTGGGCCAGTCCCCGGGCAGGCCTCCGCCCTCTCCGCGGGCGCCCGCGCACGGCCCCTCGCTCGCTTCTCCGCCGCCCTCCCCACCTCCCAGCCCACTCCGGGCGCCTGCTCCCAGTCTGCCGGCCAAGACCATCCAGAGGTTTTAACTGTCGTTTTGTAATAAGTTTTAAAATCCAGAAAGCGTGATTCCTCAAGATTTGTTCTTTTTCAAACGGTTTTTCACTATTCGAGAGGTCCCTTTCCCTTCAATATAGATGTGAGGACGGACTTTTTCATTTCTTTAAAGAAAGCTATTGTAATTTTGATTGGATTCTACTGAATTCTTAAAAATGCTTTGGATAGAACTGGTAACAAGTCTTCCAATCCATGAACATGGAAGGTCCTTCAACTTATTTACGTCTTGTTTTAGAAACATTTGACGGTTTTTAGAAATAAAAGTACCTTACATACTTGCTTATATTTAATCCCACATATTTATTTGCTATCCTATATATTTTCTTGATTTCCTCCTCATTTATTACTAGTGCATAGAAATACCACTGATTTTTTGTGCATGTTGCTCTTGAATCCCATCACTTTGCTAAGCTTAAGAGCTCTAAAGCTTTGTTGTACATTTTCAAGGTTTTCTGTTTATAGATAATGTCTCATGAAAATAGGGCAACTTTTACCTGTTACTTTCCAATCTGGATGTCCCTCACTTTTCTTGCCTAATTGTTCTGGCTCATAATTCCAGTGCAATGTTGAAAAAGCAGTGGTTAGAGTGAACGTAATGGTCTAGTTTCTCAGCTCTCAGGGGAAGCTTTCAATCTTTCAACTAATGAGTATGATATTAGCTGTCCTTTTCATTTAGAGGATGTTTCATATAGAACTTTTGGCATTTAGAAGATGTTTCCAAGTATTTTTAGTTTTCTAAGTGTCTTATCAGAAAGTAGCTCTAGATTTTGTCAAATATCTTTTCTCTGTCAATGAGATGATTATATGTTTTTCACATCATTCTATTAACGTGGTGTACTGGATTCATTGATTTCTTTTCATGCTGAACTATCCTTGCTTACCTAAGATAAACTCCCTTAATCATGGCCTATAATACTGTTAATTGCTGTTGGGTTCATTTTGTTATTATTTTCTTGAGGATTTTTACATTTATGTTCATAGTGGATATATCTCTGTTATTTTCTTCTCTTTAGTGTCTTTTTCTGGCTTTGTTATTAGGGGAATGTTTGGCTCATAGAATGAGTTGAATATTGTTCCTGAACTTAAAGTTTATATTCACTAGTGAATCAATATGTTCCTGGATTTTTACTTTTTGGGAATTTCATTTATTTATTTATTTTTGAGAAGTTGTGAATTTACAAAACAAAAATGTACTTTGTGCAGAATTCTCATACTGATGTGGGCTATGGGTGGAAGGCTCTTTGTCTCTTCAGAGATAACTAAGTTGTTTGACTTGTGGGTGTGAAACGGTAAGAGGCTGCAGTCCTGCTCTTAGGGACCAGCAGGCTCCAGTCCCAGGAAATGTTTAACAAAGCAAGGGCTATAAACTTTAAGTATTTAGGGGAAATGCAAAAACCAAGGCTTATCTAAAATGTCTGGAGTCCTTGCTAAAAGCTTACCTAAGATGTGAAAGAGATATATGCTAATTGAAGCCTATTGAGAACTGAAACAAAGGGACCTTTGGCCTTTCCTCTCTGTATAAAAGACGTTTGAAAGTCTTGTTCGGGGCTCGGGATTCAAACAGAAAACTCCCGAGTCCGGCCGGCCGTCAATAAACCATTTTTCCTTCTCAAAATCATTCCTGAGTCCTGGCCTCTCTATTCTCAAATAATTGAACTTCTCTTAAATTCCACAACATTAATGGCAACCACGAAGGGATAATAAATGAAGGCCAGAGACGGTAGCATTTTGCTGCCCCTTCCAAATCCCCGAGGAAGCCGGGAGGACTCGGGTGAACCCCAAATCTGGGCGCCCCTGGATTAAATTTAATCCAGAAAAGATGTGGGCTCCACCAGAATCTTCCCGACAAAAATCGAGGGCAATGGAAGGTCTGAAGAGAAAGATTCTGGGAACGAAAAAGAACTCCGAACATGGAAAAAGGTAAGACTCCCCGGGTGAGCACAGTCTGGAAGGCCCTAGCTTTAATTGCTAGGAAGGGGAGGCTGATCACCTCCCGAGAGAACCCTAGTAGCCCCAGAAGGCTGGGGGGAAGCCGTTCTCTCTAGGCTTGGGAAAAGGAGGAAAACCGGGGAAAAGCCCTGGTGTTTTGGGTTTGTCTAACTGCATGTTAGAATCTGGTACTGGTCTTATATCCACTAAAGGAGTGGAGTCTCGATTTTAATAGGAAGGGTATTTATAGGTTCGAGTCCTAATATCCTGGAAATTGGTCTAGATTAAGGAAAACAAAACTTGGTTACAGGAAAATGGATCGGCTTTTCTGGTGGAGCTTGGTCTGGGTGTAAAGTTTAAACAGTGGAAAAGTCTAGCTGAAATCTTTTGTTATGGTGCTAATTTGTGAATGAATTTGCTTTATACCAAATGTTAAGTGTTCTGAGGTTTGTGATGGCTGTGGGGGCAGCCGTGGTGAAAATAAATATATAAACTTGTGAGTCAGATTAGTGACCTTTGTGCTTCTGTCTGTGTCAGCTCAATGTTAGTGTTGGAGTTGTGTCCTTGCATGAAGTAGAATTACAGCTGAGCTGGAGCCCTCCCTTGCCATTGGCAAGGGGGTGAAATGATTCTGGGGCAAAAGCTGAGGAGTCTAGATGTTTGTGCATGTTCTGGTGTCTTGTCTCTGGTCTGGCCCTTTGCCCCGGCTGGGAGGCCATCTGTGTCCGCACCAAGCACCCAAGTCTGTTGGGAATGTCCCAGTCAGGGCGGCTGGGTTCCTGGGAGAGTTGCCAAATTTGAGTAGGTTCTGTCTGCCCATTTTGGCTGAAAGCTGGAAAGGGGGGAGCGGCTTGCCCCTTTCCAGTGAGTCCACCCTTCTATTCATAAGCCGCATTCCTGTTTGTTGTGCACCCGACTGCCTGTAAGGGGGGGAAGTGAAGGAGGTGAAAAGCAGAATCAGAATAAATGCAGTAAAGTTCCCTCCTTAGGGTGTCAAAGCCAAAATACGTTTGCATTCTGCTCAGGTTCTTAGAAGGTATTGTAGTAACCTTAAGTAAGAGAATGTTCTGTGAAGGTAAAATTTGTGTTAAGGGTATAAATATAAAAGTTTTACAAAGCATTGTTTAAGGTATTTAAGTGGCTAATTGCAGAAAGTCATTATTTAACAAAACTGAATTGATAATAATAATAATAAAAGGCAATTTTTTAACAAACTTATTCGGCAGCCAATCTCCCCTGCCAACTTGCTTCCAAAAAAACTGTTTCTGGTATTACATGCTACTAAGTATTTAAAGTGAAGAAAAGTTCATTATTTTAACAAACTTGTTTAGTATTAATGGCAATTATATGTTGCAAGAAGTTTGCCTGGTAACTTAGTATGTGGGATATATGGAGTGTGTTTTTATTGTTAAGGTAACAGAAGGTGATTTTGTCCTAAGATAAAATGATTGATTATTGGAAAGAGTAGAGTGTGGGACAGAACCTGAATGAATACTGAAAGTGTAGAAGGTTTGTGGAAGGGAAATTTTTATGATTAAATTGAGTAAGATCAATATACAAAGAAAATATTTTATCAATAGCTTCTTGTGCTTTAACCTCATCATATCCTCAATGTTTGAAGAAGAGTCTTACCTCTTTTAAAAGAACATTTTATGTTCTAGAAATCAAATCCTGAAAAGTAGCCTTTTATTTCAAACTAACTGCAAGAGATTTATTCTTTCACTTTAAAGGAAAAATTAAAGTAATGGTTAAGTTCATTTAATATGTTATAAGTTGAATGAAAGGTATTTAAAGGTGTTATAAAATTAATAGTTTTTTTAAAAATTAATAAAAACTGTAACTAAGAGTTAAAATCATTTATAAATGCATTTATATTGTAAAACAGTGGAAAGACAATAACTGAGATTATAGCTGGGTGAATTTAGCCTGAAACTATTATTTAAGTGTAAATTCTACACTAACCTTTCCTTTGTTTATGGTTGCTTCAGGCCTAACCTCGCCCTTTGCCTTTGCCTGTGGTTATTTCATAATTGAGAAGAGCTGGGACATCACTGTCTCCTCTTCTGGTATTAGTAACCCTTTCTCTCATGAATTCAAGTGTAAACTAAATAAATTGCTGCCTGATAGAATAAGGTTAAATGACCACTGGAGTTTTATTATCTCCAAAACCAAAAGGGGGGTGGAGGGGGAGAAGTCTCCTGCCTTGACGGTCAGTGTTCCTAAGAGTGGCAATTCATGAGAGAAAGCAGTCTGTCTCCCTGAGGCTTCAAATAGCCTCAGTAAATATATATAAAACTAATCTTGTTGCTTATCCAAAATTCTGCTAATTTCAAGGTAAAATATAAAGTTCTAAAACAAAATGGTGCTAAGGCATTGAGAACATTTTGGTTATTACAATCCATTAAGTAAGAAAGAAAATTCTTGTGGTAAACTGCATGGTCATAGTGCAAATTAAGAAGAGTTTCAAAAGTCTTTGAAAAGTTTAAAGTAACTAAAGTCATGTTGTTGTGTCAAACTATTCATGTCTGCCTATTTGCTCAAATTGTTAAAAAATATGCAGTTATATTTATAAATATTCTTAAAGCCCAAATTGAACTAAGCAGGATGAAAAAGTCATAGAAATCTGATTATGGAAACAATTGGGAAAGGGCCTCCTCTTTGCAAGAGCTTTTAAGGCAAGACTAGGTGTGGCAGATTAAACCTATCTACTAGGCTAGGGAATTAAGAATCAGTTTGCCTGGTAATTTCCCAGTTTAAACCTTTGTCAGCCATAAATTGAAAAAAAAAAACAAAACAAAGATTAGGTTAATTTTCACAGAAGAAAATTGTTGATGTAACCCGGCGGCCTGCTGCCTCAGTCTCCCACTCCCGGGTTGGACAGCAGTGGAGGAGACCAGTTTAGGCCAGTCCTATGGGCAGTGGAAGGATGCCCAAGAAGGAGCTAACTAAGTCGGTGCCATTTCAGCACTAAATTCTATTCCTTATTTGACAAAGGGGGGGAGCAGGTAAAAACTAAAATGGTTGGAATGTGATAGAAGAAGCAGTTAAATCAAACTTTTGCGTGGGAAAGTTAAATCTCAGATAAGCTGTAACTTCTGAAGTATCCAATCTATGGAAAAACAGGAAGAGCTTGCATGCTAGGCTTAGGGGTATAAATTGTGTCATTTTTCTTTGTTCGGGGCACCAGCCATATCTGGCTCTGCGCCCCTTCTTGCAAGATTGAGAATAAAGTATTTTCTTCTCCATAATCTGGTGAGCCTTATTTTCTTCCAGAAGATTTCTTTCCAACAAAATAAGGTAATTAGTGGCTCTATTAACAAATTTCAGTAAGTAAAGGAAAGTCCATAAAAACTATGGAGAGATCTTTCCTGGGTTATGATTTTAAAAAATTAAGTAATTGTGTAATGTGTTTTGAAACCTGGAAGTCAGTATGCATGTGTTTTAAAACCTGGTAGTCAGTTATGCTTTTAAATTCATAATTTTCATAACTTAAAGAAAAGAAGTTTTTAGCTTCCTGTAAGGGAAAAAGAGAACATTCCTTGCATAAACTATTATGGTTTCAATTTTATTTAACTTGAGTGTAATCTCCCATAGTTAATTTATAAACTAAATTAACATATGTACAAATCTTTACGGTAATGAAAATTGTAAGTGAAAATTGTAAGTTCATATTGGTGAAATTAGGCTAAAGGGAAAAGATTGTAGATATGCTCTCTTAAATAGAGAGTAAATTTCTTTCATTGGTAATTGTAATTTAGTAAGTTTATTTAAACATGAGGTGTCTAGTCAATGTGGTTATAGTCAATTATAAAGAGTTTGTAAAACATCTTCCAAACTGAAAATGTTTAAATAGTTCTAGTTGTAGAAGTTATTGTTAACTAAAGAAACTTAGATTGGTATTGGTAGCAGAAATAACTTCATGATAATAAACCTGTCTGAAGGCCACTGCAAAATACACATTTAAGTAAATGGTAATAAAAAGTTGTCTTGATTCTATTGGAAAAATTGTTTTCATTCTAACAATGAAAAATAATATTTTTCCTCTATTACTAAAGTGAAGTACCTACTGTTATCTTCATAGTAAAATTGTGTAAATAGATGGTCATTTGATATATGTATTGCGTTAAGTTGTTTAAAATATATATAAAACAAGGAATAGACTTTAACATTGTCAAACTCTTGTGCATTCGAACCAGGCCTTGTATACATTACAGGTGGCCTCTCCATGTGAGTTGTTGGCTGGGCTGGTCACTGACCCCTCAATTGAAAATATGTGCTATATCAGTCTCTGGTTCTGCTCCTGAAGTTGATGGAAACTATATTGCAGTTTCAAGCTCCTGCAGCCAATAATGACTCGGTACAGCCAAGTGTACAGTGGATATCGCTTCCAGACTGGCACTGTTCCATGGTGCCAGAGAGTGCTATGCACCAGGCTAGTAGAATACTGGAAAATCTCTGGAATACTGGAAGGATGCTGCAACTTGCTCACTGCGTTGAAGAACATGCTAAGTGGAGCTATGATACCAGGAGACTGTAAGTAAAACTTAAACAATTGGCATTATGGCCTGCTCTCATGGAGAGATAACATGTAAAGTATTACAAACCTGAAACTCAAAACTAATAATGGCAACTCTGAATCCTTATGCATTAAGTAATACATTAGTTAATATTAAGTGCTGTACTTTTATCCTGTACTAAATATATGCCTAATAATTGTAATGTTATCTTTTCTATTTTGGATCAAGTGCAGAAGTATATTAGACATGTTAAATTCCTGGTAAAATCATTTTCTAAACAGTTAATAACATGTCTATAGAATAAGGTGGCAGTCTCAGCCAGTCTCAGTTAGCAAAAGTGAGGCTTGCTTGCTGATGGTGAGTCACCTATTGAACAAGTCAAAATTGCTAGAAATTGTACAATGAAAACCAAGGTGTAAAAATCTTTATTCTGTAGTTCTGATCACTCCCACAGGTGAAAACTAAGAGTATTTCCAAATTAGTGTTCTAATCCTGAGTGAAGCCAGTTGCCCAAGGAGTGCCAGTTCACCAGGAGCATCTGACAGAGCGAATGAGTGTCAATCATTGAACAGCTTGGAATGTGTCTTCAGACAAAGCTAAGTGTCTGTTGCAATTTCTCTCTAAAGATGGATAACTTAAAAAAGAATATATGCTGTTCCCACCAGCTTTTAAGGAGTGCCATCTTTATAGGCACCTAACCTTGTCTACCTCTGTAATCCAATGTGTCCTCTTTTAAAAAAACGGGTATTCCAAATTTTTAATTAAGTTTGTTTCTTTCAGAGTGAACATCTTATTAACCATATGAAAACTTCATCCAACTTCGTACAGAATGCCAGATCCATCTTCCTCCAGTTAGAATAAATTAAAGAGTTTTACACCTTATTAGGCAATGACTACAGCCCATGGCCAGCAGGAAGCAGTTACAGAAAAGAGATCGTCTCCCTTCAGCACCCCTTTTAAATTAAAGGTGTAAACTCTTTAAGAGTAAAATAAAAGTAATAGATGGATCTGGAACCTGACTGGAAATCCACGTGAGTGCCAGTGGCAGCAGAATAACTGCGGGAGGCCCCTGCCCAAGATTCTGCTGTCCAGAATGAAAAGTTCTAAACTTCTAAAAACGGTCCTTGATGCTGTACTAAAGACTGATAAATAATCAGTCAAGACAACAAACAGTCATCCACCTCATAGCTACAACAATAATTATGCCAAAGCTTAGCAAGTTAATCTTTGGCAGAAAGGGGGGAATGATGTGGGCTATGGGTGGAAGGCTCTTTGTCTCTTCAGAGATAACTAAGTTGTTTGACTTGTGGGTGTGAAACGGTAAGAGGCTGCAGTCCTGCTCTTAGGGACCAGCAGGCTCCAGTCCCAGGAAATGTTTAACAAAGCAAGGGCTATAAACTTTAAGTATTTAGGGGAAATGCAAAATCCAAGGCTTATCTAGAATGTCTGGAGTCCTTGCTAAAAGCTTACCTAAGATGTGGAAGATATATGCTAATTGAAGCCTATTGAGAACTGAAACAAAGGGACCTTTGGCCTTTCCTCTCTGTATAAAAGACGTTTGAAAGTCTTGTTCGGGGCTCGGGATTCAAACAGAAAACTCCCGAGTCCGGCCGGCCGTCAATAAACCATTTTTCCTTCTCAAAATCATTCCTGAGTCCTGGCCTCTCTATTCTCAAATAATTGAACTTCTCTTAAATTCCACAACAATACAACACCCCACTACCATCACATTACATTGTCGTGGTACATTTGTTACATATTATGAGAACATATCGAATATCTCCACTATTTATGGTCTATAGTATACATTTGGTATATTTATTTTGGGGAAATTTTTGATTGTTGATTCATTTTCTTTACTTGTTACTGCTCTGTTGTGATCTCTTCTCGAGTTACCGAAGGTAGTTTATGTGTTTCTATGACATTGTCAACCTTATCTACAGTATCTATTTTGTTGGTATATAATTTTTTATAGTATCTTCTTATAATAGTTTTTTTTTTCTTGGTTTTGGTATTTTTGTCCCCATTTTATATTTATATAAAGTTATTTGCTTCATTTCTGCTTTTTGTCAGTGTAGTATAAATGTTTTTAATTTTATTGACTTTATTGGCTTTGCTGATTGTATTACTTTTTTATACTTTATTTAATTACATTCATTGCAACCTTTGTTATTTCCCTAATTCTGCTATTAAGAGGTATATTTAGTTCTTCTCACTCTAGATCAGGGCTTCTTCAACTTTTTTGTTCCATTAATCCTTTTGCCAGTCAAGGAAAAACCATGGACCCTGTACTAAGTCCCCATTATACTATATTATTTCATAAATATATTACACCCACACTGACAACAACCCCATAAACACAATATTTCTTTGAATTTCAATTCAATCAAATGGATCCCTTGTTAAGAACTCCTGCTTTAGATACTCCATTTGTGAGATTTGGTCTCTGTTTTGAGATTTATCTTCTTTTTAAATATAAGCATTTACAGTAAAAAATTTCCTGCTTAGCACTAACTTTGTGAATCCCATAATTTTTGTTATATTTCATTCTCATTTTCATTCACCTCATGATGTTTCCTAATTTCCCTTGTACTTTCTTCTTTGGCCAATTTAGTTGTTTTAAAATATGTTGTGCAGTTTTCACATATTGGTGAAATTTATCATTCTTCCTTTTTTTTTTTTTTTTAATTTTTAAACTTATTCCATTGTGGTTGCAGAAGCAACACGGTAGGATTTTAAAATTGTTTAATTTATTAATTCTTGTTTTGTAACCTAATATATGATCCATACTTGAGGAGGATCCATGTGCATATAGAAGAGTGTGTATTTTTTGTTGTAACAGGAATTATTCTATATATGTCTCTAAGATTTGGTTGGTTTAGAGTATCATTCCAGTTTTCTAATTCCTTATTAATAATCTGATTAAATATTCTATAAGTTATCAAAATGGTGTATTGACATCTCCCATTTTTAACAAAGAACTATTTCTCCCTTCAGACATAGCAATATTTGGTCTATATATTTGTACTCTTTTATTAAAAACATGTATATCTATAATCATTGTGTTTTCTTGTTGAATTTATTCTTTTTTCTGTATATAGTGCTCTTTTGCCTTATAACTTTTTTAACTTAAAGCCTATTTAACTAATGAGTTTAGCTACACCAGCTCTTTTTACTAATTGAATGGAATATTTTTCCATACTTTAAATTTATTTGTGTCTTTTAATTTACAGTGAGTTACTTATAGACAGCATATAGTTGGGTCATGTTTGTGTGTGTGTGTGTGTGTTTTTTATTATTTAATGCATTGATTTAAAAATTTTGTTGAAATATATCATTTATACAAGAACATACATAAACAATAAGTGTATAGTAAAAGTTGTGACCTTACAAAACAAACATGCATAACATCATACAGGAAACCCATACATCATCCCACCACCACTCAGCATTGTTGTGAAACATTTGTTACAAATTATGAAAGGATGCCATCAATATATTACTACTAAGTATAGTCTATATCTTACCATCTTATTGGTGTATTTTCCCCAACCCACCCTATTATTATTTTTTAAGTATATGTATATTATTATTTTTACGTGTTGTTTTATGTTTTTGTTTTTGCAAGTACTGGGGACTGGGGATTGAACTCAGGACTTGGTAAGTGGGAAGCCAGCACTCAACCCACTGAGCCACATTGGCTCCCTTGTATATTATTATTTTTAAAGTATATGTGAACTTATAAAACAATCATGCATATGTGTAGAATTCCCATACAACACCCTTTCACCAACACAGAACACCATGGTGGAACATTTGTTACAGATTATGGGATAATATCATCAAACTTTTACCACCAACCATGGTCCATAGCATACAATTGGCTCACTTTGTCCATACCCTCCCATTATCAACACAATACATCTTTGGCACTTATGCAAGAATATTGCATTATTGCTGTTAACCACAGTCCACAGGTCATACCAGTAGTATTTTCCCCATGCTTCTCCACATTTCCACCAGCATGTGTCTTTAACCATTCTTCCAGGCTGTGTATTTTGACTGCAAAGCTTACTCACATTTTAAGTAACTGTTGTAGAATTTGCGAGAGGCTCAATTATTTGTGTATAGAGAGGCCAGGACCCAGGAATGATTTTGAGAAGGAAAAATGGTTTATTGACAGCCGGCTGGACTCGGGAGCTTTCAGTTTGAATCCGGAGCCCTGAACAAGATTTTCAAATGTCTTTTATACCGCGAGGAAAGGCCAAATGGTCGCTTTGTTTCAGTTCTCAATAGGCTTCAATTAGCATATATATCTTCCACATCTTAGGTAAGCTTTTAGCACGGACTCCAGACATTCTAGATAAGTCTTTAGCATATTTGGTTTGCATTTCCCCTGAATACTTAAAGTTTATAGACCTTGCATTGTTAAACTGTTTCCTGCTTCCCAAGGGCAGGACTGCAGCCTTTCATCATCCCACACCCACAAGTCACAGATAGTTTAGATTATCTCTGAAGAGACAAAGAGCCTGCCACCCATAGCCCACGTCATAACTACTGATTATGCAAAACTTCCTCTGACATTATACTGTTTTGTCTTTATGTTATGTATTTTTGTCCATAAATTTTTCCATTAATGTCTACTTTCCTCTTTATTTTTTTCTACCTTTTTTGTTTGATTTAATACCAAATTATCTTCAATAGCAGAAACATTGTCTCATTGTTTTCCCGTGACCTGTCTGTTATACTTTACTCAAGTTATATCAGTAAGCATTATATATCCATTACCATAGATTTAAAATTACTTTTTATGCATTTACATTTTAAGAATTTTAAGAAAGAGGTGCCACATATTATAAAATATTAATGGCATTTATAATTACCTATATTACCTTTACTTGAGGTCTTATGCTCCTTCAATCCACTGTCTGGTATCCTTTCCTTTCCATTTTTAGGATTTTAAGCAAATTGTCTGTAGGTCACGTATAGCAGTGTTGAGATTCCTCACCTTTTGTTGATCTGGAATTGTTTTAATAGCTCCTTAATTTTTAGTGACATTATCACTGTATATAAAAATATTGGTGGGCAATTGTTTTCTTTCAGCACTGTAAATAAATATCATGTCTCCTTGTTTTCTGATGAGAAATCAGCACTTGATCTTAATGGGATTCTCTCGAGTATCAGTAATTATTTATATCTTCCAAGCCTTCAGAATTCTCTCGGTGTCTTTGACATTCAGGAGTTTTACAACTATGTGTCTGGGGGTGTTCTCTTAGAGATTACCTTGTTTGAGGTTCATTGGGCTGCTTGAATACATGTGTATATTAATATCTTCCATTTAATTTGGGAAATGTTCTACCATTATTTATTTGTATATACATTCTATCCCTTTTTCTGGCACTCCCCCAATGCATTTTTTTATTTTGAAATTTTCATAGGGCTTTTAGATAATGGGTGACTTGATTTTTTCCTCCATCATACCCAAAACATGTGTCATTACCCTCTTATACCTTTAGTTTTATAAGATGCATAACCTGGTTGCTGTAGCTGTTGAAGCTCCTATAATATATGTTATTTAATTTTATTTATAGATATTTCCCCTATATCTAGTAAGTTAAATAATTATGGCTATCCCATAAGCTCTTTTTATTTTTATTCATACTTCAATTATTTAAATGCATGACATTATCTACTGAACATTGTGCCAACAATGTTCTATAATGTTCTATAATGTTCTAAAATGTTCTATAACATTTTCCATGTCTAGCCACTCCCAGTTACCCTTCCTTTTTTTCCCTTTATCTGTCCCATAAGATTAATACAAATTATGTTGTAAGGAAGAGTGTATGGATGACCAAGAGTTGGGACTAATTCAGATGGGGCCAATGTAAAAAAATTGTGCAAGTGGTGATTTCTTTGCAATAACTATTTGCCAGATTCTATTCCTCAATTGTCATGTAAATTTAGCAAACATTTAAGAATATATTTTACAGTTCACCTTCCCTTACTCTCTCCTTTAACTCCTTCTTTTAAATAGTATGCTCATTTTCTATCCTTCATGGTGGATAGTGGAAAATTACAGAATATTTGTTGAATATTGGTTTAAAGAAATGATATTAAATAATTTCAATTTATTAGAGGCAAAAAGTCCACATATTTTATTAAATATAAAAATAAATATGGATAATGATGTATTCTAGTTAAATAGGTAAGCAATTTTGAGTGATTTAAAAATGTTTATAATAAATTTTGATTTGAAATATCTCTGCTCCTGATCTTATTAAAAGTATTGTGTATTCCTCACAATAAAATCACTCATATTCTGAGTATGTGAGTGAAAAATATTAATGGTCATAGGCTGACAAACTTCTAATTTATCTATACTTGGCTATCTCTTCTAGTGTAAAGAAAATAAAATGGACAGGGAGAGTTACCTTAAAGACTGCTATCTGACTCAGGTAACTGCCAATAATATTTTAAAGGCTTAAATATTTTTGTAAAAAAAAAGCACATTATATCATTATTGTGAATTTTCTTCTGTTACTTCTTAGCTACCATTTATTATTATTTCATATGACATTAAATATACTTTCAGCTTAGTAAGCTATATATAAAAATGCATCACTAAAATTGCCATTTAATATTCATTATATACACTTCAGCACCAAGATATGCCAAGAATATTAAAAATCTTACTCCTTTTGTGTAATGCTTTAAGCTGAGAAGAAGAGAAAAGTAATATGTTTTCCCATTAAAATCCATCTTAAGAAAAACCTGGCATTGTTACATTTAATAATTTGAGGATCAGAGAATAATATGATCTTTTTCTATTTTATTATTTTTCACTATTTGTTAAATAAGGAATTTTAACTACTACTTTATTCCTCACATTACTTTTATATCTCAAAGAGAATTTTCTTATAAAGTAGTGACTTATTAGCATCTCTGCCGACTTGATGCTTGAAGGTTCCAGCAGACTTTTGAGTCTCACTACCAGTAAAAATATAGCTGATCACAAGGACAGAAACAGATTGTCAACTTTCATTTCAATAGAGATCATAGTATATGTGGATTCCTCTGAAAACTCATATCATGCCCACTGGCTTCCTCCATGTCTATGTTTGCACAAACAGAGAAACTGCAAGGCCCAACTATTTTACTGCAGCTGCTGGTCAACATTGTTTAAAAATGGCAATTTATCAAACTGCTTGATTCCAATGGAAAAATAGTGTTTACTTTTTCTCTATTGACTTGCTTAACTGGTATCAACCTTTATAAAATTACACTGAGTAATTAGTAGAAACAGTCATATTTTTATTCTGTCAGTGATTTGCTTGTCTATGGACAGAACTATAAATCATTATACGTTCCAATTATTCATTTGTCACACCTTGCATGCCTTTCATTGGCCCTGCTTCAGTGAAAGCAATGCAGCAAGTCAAAGTCCAAATGAAGGTGGGAATGACATTGCTTCTCACCACTAAATTGTGCTTTGGAAGGAGGCAGAGTTGTGTGACTCATCCTGGAGGTAAGAGTGTGATAGCTGGCCAACAGAGGGCAGTGCGGCCTTGGTAAGCAGCTACAGGAGACCCTAACTGGTCCTAAGTGAAAGCGGGACTGGAGGGCTTTGTGAATGGACACTGCAGGTCATGGAAATTCATTTTTATTAGCATGAAAACTGGAAGAAATTCTGTGGGTTGTTTTAGTAGAGGAGAGAAATGATCTGACATATTTGAACTTGACCACTCTTACCCATGGTTAGACTGTCAAGCATGCTGACTGTAAAGAAGAACAGAAAGACATTTCACTAGAAAGTCCTGCTGTGAGTTTGTGGAGTTGACATGGCTTGAGCTAAGGAAGTAGTGGCAGAGTTTGGGGTAGAATTCAATTTCTGAGTATATATTTTACTATGAAGGTAATTTTTTTTTTTTTAATTTAGCAATAATTTATTCTCTTGTTAGGCTTATCATATGCTCTTGGAATAAACTATTCAGATTAAAATATTATTTTGAGCTTTAATTTTTGAGAGAAAATAATTTTAAACCTATAATTCTATAACCTGCAAAACAATATTACAAGTCAAAGGGCCAAAGCAAACAACAAACAAAAAGGTGAGCATAAAAGTCATTACAGTACCTGCTGTCAAAATGCAAGTTTAAAGATATTAATATGATAAAATTCAGTAGAAATGGGAAAAAACTGTTAAAGGATGTCCATATTATTTAGCATAACAGTCCCTTGGTAAGATAAAAATCAGTAAATATTAAACAAAAGTTCAAATAATATTACAAAACTAAGTACTATCAATTCATTACTATCATCTGAGTTTCATACTTGAAGCAAATGTCAAATTTCTCAATTATAACTTTATATATAAATCATATTAACATATGTATGCCTAAATCTATACTCTAAGATCTAATTCACAATCACACATTACATATATCATTTTAATCTGGAAAAGACCCTCAGTCTTTCTCTGTTCTTCCTCACTCATAATGGGGAGAATAAAGGCCATTTATTTTTTACAATGCCCATTAGTTTATATTTGTTCGTGGTTTTCTCATGATTAGGATCAAAGTACATTATTTTCATAAGAATATCACAGAAATGCCCTGAATAAGAAGTATATCATGTCACTTTATTCCCCTAATGTTGCTGTTGACTTTGGAAACCCTGTCAAACTGGTATCTGTCAGGTTTCTCAACTGTAAACTAACCCTTTTTCCTTGTGTAATTTATAAGTAGTTTGTGGGGAGATACTTTGTTACTGGAACCCCATTAAGACACTTTATATGTTGACATCCTTTCTTCTGTATCCTTTAACATTTTACCAATTTTATATTTTCATAAATGCTGTGCAATATGCTTGGCCACTAATTTTTTTATTTTTATTTTTATTTTTTTATCTTTGGAATTGTATTTATTTACAAGTTTGCATGCTAAGCAGAGTTTTTAAGACCACATTAGCCTCACAAAGAGTGACATCAATATTCATATGGCAAATCTGAGTAGAAAAACTCAATTGGTTGTCAGATCAGGAATACTTTAGTCCTTACTCTTCAATTCCAGATCTGCTTCTAAACAAACTAAAAAGATATGAGAGGAAGAATAAAAGAAAACAAAGAGGACTGAACTCCTCCAGAGCTGAGATTTGCTGCTAGCGAGCTATATAAGCTTACAGCAGATACTTATTATTTTTTTTAAGTTTATCAATTGTTTTTATTTATTTATTTATTTATTTATTTATTTATTTTTAATTACATTATGAAAAATATGAGGTCCCATTCAACCCCACCGCCCCCGCCCCCCACTCCCCCCACAGCAACACTCTCTCCCATCATCATGACACATCCATTGCACCTGGTAAGTTCATCTCTGAGCATCACTGCACCCCATAGTCAATGGTCCACATCATAGCCCAGACTCTCTCACGTTCCATCCAGTGGGCCCTGGGGGGATCTATAATGTCCCGTAATTGTCCGTGAAGCACTATCCAGGACAACTCCACGTCCCAAAAACGCCTCCACATCTCATCTCTTCCTCCCGTTCCCCACACCCAGCAGCCACCATGGCTACCGTTCCCACACCCATTCCACATTTTCTCTGTGGACATTGGATTGGTTGTGTCCATTGCACATCTATGTCAAGTGAGGGCTTAGATTCCATATGGGTACTGGATGCACTCCTCCCGCTTCCAGTTGTAGACACTCTAGGCTCCATGTTGTGGTGGTTGACCTTCTTCAACTCCATGTTAGCTGAGTGGAGTAAGTCCAATAAATCAAAGTGTAGGAGCTGAAGTCTGTTGAGGCTCTGGGCCTGGGTGTCATATTATCAGTCCAGAGATTCAAATCCCCTACATATATCTTAAACCCAGCACCGACTACAATTCCAATAAAGTAGCATGCAAGTCTTGTTGGCCACTAATTTTTAAAATCATTTGTAAGGTTCACTTATTTTTTCCTCAGATTTGTATCTTTTTAATGTAAATTTCTTATTGAATTTAATTTTTGACTTAAATAGTTGAGGATATCTTCTCCTTCATATGATAAGAAGTCACCCTTGTTCTTTTGTAAGGGTAAGGCCACATTGGGAAAATAGGAATAAAACTACATTGGGAGGTGGGAATTGCAGGCGCCTTCAGATAGATAAATGACTTAAGGCAGCCTCCAAGGAGAGTGCCAATAAATAATTCAGAACTGCCCACAAGAAAAGTGCCAATAAATAACACGGGGCTTTTAGAAAAAAAAATAGATACGCTATCTTCAGCTAACCTCAGTGTTGTGCTTCTAGCCCGCTTGCTTGCTCGTAAACCCCCTCCCCCTCCTAAAAGGCTATAAAAACACCTCTTCCCTGAGAATGGGGGCTGCTCTCTCCTCTGCGTAGGATGAGACAGTCACCACGTGGCTAATAAAGCTCTCAATTGGAACTATATTCAAAGTCTGAGTCTGGTCAATATCGCTAATCTATAACACTTTTCTAAAGAGCCTAACCATTTATGACTTAAATTTTGAGTCATTAAATTACATAACTAAATTTTCACATGTACATAACTCTGCCATATTTGAATATTGGGCATGGCAATAGGTATCAGTGATTACATTTGATTTTTTGAGTTAAACATCAGTCTTCCTGAATATAAATAAGTTCTGCATACTTCAAGTCTGGCCAATTATCACCTTCATAATTATGTCTTAATAAATTTTACTTTTTAAGAACTTTTCAACATATGGTACATAGTCATTTATATTCCAAGTTCAGCAATGGACTATATGGATTTCCACATTGAGAAATCTTTTTTAACAAATGTCAAAAAATTTGGAAATCTTTAACGTCTGTCATTAACAGGAAATCACTTATCCATTAAAAAAGAGGTAACAATTTAAAATAACTTAATGACTCAAAATAAGAAAAAAGCAGACTTCAATGTAATCATATGTGATTGCTATAAAACAAATTTCAATCAAGAAAACTTTGAGATTTAATTTATTATTATCTTACTAGAATGTTTTTAATTCAATGTAGAACTAGATTTGGCAAAAATGTTAGCTTTGAATATATTCTCAATAAGTGAAGCATGGTTCAAATTAGAGTTTAATGCTTTTGTTGGTAGTTAAATTTGAACAGTGGCATTCATATTAAAATATAAGTAATTTCAAGGCCAAAAATATGAAAAGTTCCAGTCTTTTAAAATAAAAATTTATAGTATGGCAGGATGTCAACACTTTAAATGGTCAATATTTTATATTTCCAGGCATTCATGGATGTTTAACATGTTAAGATCAGTATTTGACTGAAGTCAAAATCAAAGTTGAATATTGCCATAATTGGAAGACTGTTTGAGCAAGAGTTATTATTAATATTATCCTAAATATAATTTGAATAATGTTTTATTATGAAAACCTTATCAGTAAATATTCACATATTTAACTAGAAGTCAACTCTTTTAGCCCAATTAACATCTAGATGACTCCTCTGTCAACTTGGTTAGGAAGAAAGCAATAAAGTATGAGGATATTTTTCCCAACATTTTATTCTCTCTTCATGTTCTTTACATTACTTCATTAAGGGCACCTTAAATGGCAATGATTTTTTTTTTAATAGGGATTCAATGATCATTCTCCATGCTGATGTGGGAAATTATATATTTTTCATATAATTTATATTTAAGATATTAAGTATCCATGGCAGGACACTTCAGTTAAATATCCCTGCCCTATACATAAGTACAACACTGGAAATAAATACAAAATAAAGTATAATATTATGTTATGAGTGCTATTCAATGAATATTTTTTAAAAGATAAGAATTATGATGTAGTCTGATATCCATTCTTTTGTTTTTACCATTGTTTTGTTAATTTATCTTAATTGCTCTCAAAATTTTTTCCATTCAATAGCTTTTGGTAAGTTCTTAGTAATTGTTTTGTAAATGAAATCAAGAACTTCCACAAATGATTTCACAATCATAATTGGTTACTACTTGCTTTCCTCTTGTAATAAATTTTTAAAGTGTTAGAATTTCCTTACCTCTTGCATAAGTAATGTTCTCATGGGAGCTACATCCAGAAGTCTTTCTTATAGTAAAAATCATTATGTAGATACTAACTACAAATCACAATATCATGCCTTACATTTTAGTTGTAATGCTTTACTGAAGTTCTTATTCTGAGTAAACCCTGTACAATTTCTGTGAAGCCAAAGTCATCTATCACATAAATGCCAAGGAGTATCAAGGACTTTAAAAAAGCCATTTACTGGCCTTCAAAACCTCGGTAATGTAGCTGAAACCAAATGGAGAATTTTGGTTGAATACTGAAGCTTAAATCATTTGTGTGCGTGTGTGTGTATATATATATAAATAAATATATATATATATATATTCCCCTCCCCCCCAACTGGAGAGATACTAAACAAGGACTCTACATGGAAAAAAAATTTGAGGTGTAAGTAGGGAGCCCAGTCAGGAGGTGAGAAGTGTTTGGACTCTGAGATCTCCCTAGCCCATGCTACCTGGGTCTGGTCATAGGCCTGTACTTGGAATGTCTCCCAGAGGCTCTAAATAGGGCTCTACCCAGGGCCTCCTGGCCAACTGGGTCTGGGGCTGTTCTGGACATAGGATGAGTGGATGTGTGTGGAGTCACTGCTTGTAACCTTTCCTGAAGCTTCGTTGATCCAAGGGGAGAACAGAAGCACTTTAAAGTCCAGTTAAGTGAAATGGTGGTATCATTCTTCTCATTAATAGATCTCAGGTTGATGCTGTCTGCCTTGGGGCAGCACTGTCCCTGCCTCTCAGCCTGGGCAGAAGAGAGCATGGTGGTGGTTTCTCAACCAGCTGTCCTCAAGGAATATATTGTATACCCTACTCCTCACTATTTGATGGCAACACATATATGTGTACAATACCTATATGGATATCTGTATATGATTTTGATGTAGTTATACATATAAAATACATATTATATATAATATGACATGAAAGTCTACAATCATATCCTTGCAATATACAATATCAAAAAGACAGGATACATTAGAGATATTAGAGTGTATAATCAACAGCTATATTGCATCATTAATAAATTTTAAGTTCAAAGCACACACATGAATATATGTATGTACATAATTATAAAACAATGTACAGCGAAAGATAATGCTAAAATCCAAAATATCTTAGTGGAAAAAAAATTTTTTTTAAAAGATTTATTTATTTATTTCTCTCCCCTTCCTCCCCTACCCCAGTTGTCTGTTCTCTGCATCCTGTTTCTTTTTCCGCTTCTGTTGTTGTCAGCTGTACGGGAATCTATGTTTCTTTTTGTTGCATCTGTGTTTCTTTTTGTTGCATCAGTTCTGGTGTGGCACTATTCCTGGGCAGGCTACACTTTGTTTCACACTGGGTAGCTCTCCTTATGGGGTGCACTCCTTGTGCGTGGGGCTCCCCTACGAGAGGATACCCCTGCATGGCAGGGCACTCCTTGCACGCATCAGCACTGCACATGGGCCAGCTGCACATGGGTCAAGGAGGCCTGGGGGTTTGAATCGCGGACCTCCCATGTGGTAGACGGACGCCCTAACCACTGGGCCAAGTCCGCCACCAGAATATTTTTGAGACTTTAACCCTATTATTTTTTAAGATAACTGATATTTTATTTTTAACTTTTTTCCTAAGACATTGGTATGTGTGAATGATAATAGTGGTTAAAACATAAATATACCACCCCCCAAAACTGAAGCCAATTATTTCTAAGGAGTAAATATTTTGAAAAATAATTTAACAATAACTTTTCTATATATCGATCAGTAATATCAGGTGAGAGATATTGCCAAGTTAGTTATTAACACCTTTTCCTCCCTCATTTCCTCATGCCAGATTTTGGGCAGGAAATGCCAGAAAGGAATGCTGACAAGCCACATATCCAACAATTCCATATGTCAATATCTATGTAATATTTAAGAAGAATAAAGAATTAAGAACAGTGTTTTTGAAAAATTTGAGTGAGAGATCAATGTCAAGTTTAAATTAAAAGAAAAATGAGAGGAAGCAGCTGTGGCTCAATTAGTTGGTTTCCCATCTACCATAGGGGAGGCCCTGGGTTCACCTCCTGGGGCCTCCTTGTGAAGGCAAGCTGGACCATGTGCCATGGAGAGCTGGTACGGCAAGATGACCCAGCAAAGGGAGACAAGCAGATATAGAAAAAATGTGCAGCAAATGGACACAGAGAAGAGAAAGCAAAGAATGGAACAAGCTGCAATGGGGGAGGGGAATAAATAAATAAATAAATAAATAAATCTTTAAAAAAAAGAAAAATGAGAAACTAATTCTACAAAACATTCAAATAAGTTACTTTTCTCTATGTTTTATATATTGAAATGATTTAAACACACCTGTGTAGTAATGTGAAAGTTTATGTTGGGGGAGGAAAACCACATAACTATTGGGATAAGTAAATTTCCCAAAAGAGGTAACCTTCCTGCATTTTCTTCAATGACATTTCTGAATATATTCATGAAATAGAAGTAAATAATTTATTGACTGCTGTTCTAATTATGATACTTAAGTAATAGAAAGAACTCACAAAACTATCAGCATATACCCAAGATGTTGTATGTTGTTAGAAGTTTCCTTGGAGATAGTTTCCAAAATCATTTTGGTAACTTACGTATGTAAACTATATAGAATGTGGGTTTTTTATTATTATTAAGGAAAAAGAAAGCAATTTTTCCTAAGGTTATTAAGAAAGGCAAAGATGTAGGACAAAACCTCAATGAATATAGAAATTGATGAAGGTTTTGGAAAAGGAATTTTTGTCATCACAGTTGAGTAAGATTTTATGAGTCTTTCTCAAAGTTTTAAAATACTTAGTATGAAGCAAATTTTATACTGATACAAATCTAAAATTTGTTTCTTTCTTTGTAAAAGTGACAAAGTTTCTTAAATCATTCGTCGGTTTTACTAAATTGTTTTAAAGGGATTTTCTCCTGAATAATTGGTACATAAAACAGAAAATATGTTTTTTTTCTTTAAAATAGCTTATTGTACTTTAAACTTTAAATCATGTCCTTGATCGTTTAAGAAAATTGGAAAATTGGTCTAAATTTAGAGGAAGCCCCCTTCTCACTTTTAAAGGAACATAATATTCAGGTCTAACAACTTTTAAAAGAATGTAATATTCAAACCTAACAACTTTTAACAATTTGTTTCTCAAAGTCAAAACCTAAAAAGGTATTTTTTTTTTAAGTTTTTAAAAAAATTTATTTCTCTCCCCTCCCTCCCAGTTGTCTGTTCTCTGTGTCTATTTGCTGCGTCATCTTCTTTGTCTGCTTCTGTTGTCAGCGGCACAGGAATCTGTGTCTCTTTTTGTTGAGTCATCTTGTTGTGTCAGCTCTCCGTGTGTGCGGCGCCATTCTTGGGCAGGCTGCACCTTCTTTTGTGCTGGGCAGCTCACCTTACGGGGCGCACTCCTTGCACATGGGGCTCCCGTATGCAGGGTCGCCCCTGCGTGGCACGGCACTCTTTGCACGCATCAGCACTGCACATGGGCCAGCTGCACATGGGTCAAGGGTCCGGGGTTTGAACCGCAGACCTCCCATGTGGTAGACGGACGCCCTAACCACTGGGCCAAGTCTGCTTCCCAAGGGCTTGGATTTTTGTCTAGCATTTGCTGATGGAATACAGGCTCCAGGCTGTGAGACCAGGTCCTTGCTGTAGTTGTTCTTCAAAGGCATGGCTCTGTACCCTGTCTTCAGGCCTTTGGCTGGGACGGTGCCTGAGCCAGGAAGTGAGGTCACTAAATATGTCTTCCTCATACACCACAAAGCACAGGAGGGCAACTCAGGGTGACTGATCTGGAAGTTAAAGGTCTTGGCCAGCCACACAGGATTCTTTGGGGCCTGGAGGTTTTTTGTGTACAACTGCTTTGAAACTGTCCAGGCTTTACACATGAATTACTCTGAAGCAGAAGTATAAGAACTCGTAGTGTAAGATGTTCATTTTCTGTGTAGTTTAAGAGAGCAACACACTTCTCAGTTGTAACTTGATGAAGAGGAATATTGGGAAGCCTCAATTCTAGATATCCTCAAACCCTACTAATAAGGTCAGAAGCCAGTGTTTTTCCAGATTGCCCAGTTCCAGCATCATGTGTATTAATATCCAAGAGCAGCATTTCATTCAGCATGACCTGATGAAGTTTTGGTGAGAACTCTGTTGCCATTTCAAACAAACAGCAAATGACTGTTTAGCATGGGCAAAGTCCTTGGCAGTACTGCTGTGCAAAACTTTTCTGTAAGAATGTAAACCAAGTCTCTTGTTAAATTGTCTTTAATTCCCAGGATGACACCACTATAGACAGTGGGTGCTTCTCACGTACTGGACACTGTCCAGATTTGGCATTCAGATGTCAAACTATTGCCCACCATACAGGAAGAATGCTTACTTCACCTGCATTGGCTTGTCTGGGGTCTGGACATTGAGGACCATGGGTTGGCTGCCACAGATCCACATGGACAAGGGGTCATAATTGGAGGATTCCAGCCACTGGTCCTTGGGGTTCATGCAGCCAATTGTATTGGAGGAACTTCTGCCCTTGGCCTTGTTCACATATTTCTCAGCCTTGGTTTCCAAGAGGTATGGCATGTCCCAATGGTGGACACATTCTGTGCCAGTCTTCTCTTCATTGAAGAGAATGGGTCAGCTAATTAGGAATGAATAGATAAGATATAGAACCTGGCAGAAAAACCAAGGGTGTTGTGATCCCCAATTCCATTTCTTGCCTTTTGGGAGCTTTTGTGTCTGATATCAAGTGATCAAAATTTTTCCTTGTTCCAAGCTGCTTCTTGGTATTAGCCTGGGAGGGTTGTCCCATGTCCAGGCTCATGGATTTCCTTGGGTGGGACTGATTTGACTCATGGTTGAATGGGTGGCTGCAAGGTACCCTTCAGAATCTTTGGATGAGGACCATGATGATTCTCCTTGAGTGTCTTATAGGTTGAATTACCATGGTGAGTGTAATATGTATCATAAGAATATTTTTCATTGAAATATCAGTAAGAAGCATAGACTTTTCTATGTTTTAGGCTGCAGTGACTTTGAGCCTTCTGTGGCACTAAAGCTGCTAAATAAGCCATGCTATGGTTATTCACCTCAAATTTGTCCCTGTTATTATGTTTGTTATCCAAAGTTGGCAATGTGTGCAAAATTCTGACTGTTCTTGCAACAATAGCAGGTGAATGACAACTATACCCTTTTAAGAGGTCTCCAACCAGTGCAAAATTAGAGTTGAAATTGAGTCCAAAAATGATCCATTAGCTTGCAGTGCCATTCTGGAGGGTACCATATTGCCATAAATACCTCTTCAGGACTCTTGTCATTGAATGTCAAGAGACTGTCCAAGGTGTGCATGTTTTATTCAAGGAATGCAGTCCCTGCTGAGTGCAAATGACCTCATCAGGCTGCAGCACAGCCATGCTGTGCTGGTCAGGCTTGTGTGGTACCAATTTTTGCTCTTGTGAGCATTGGTTTGAGAGACAGGCTCTGAAAGCCACATCTTGAACTCGTTGCAATGCAGGGGCACCTGCTGATAGTGTGTCATTAGGTCATAGAAGAAATCACAGATGAGGTTATTTGTTGGGAAGAACTTGGTGGTTCCAACACGTTGCTGGGGCAAATACAGCAGAGCTAGACTTTCCTGTTCTGCCAGAAAGAGAGCATATAGGTGCCCACAAAAGTCCCACTCTCATGCATAAGGAAAGAGCTGTCCAGAGGACCAGTCTCAATGCAATACTCGGTGAGCAAGCACTCAGCGATATGCTGCCCATCCTGCACCAAGCTCGATGTGGAACAACTTCTCATTGGAGTACAGCTCTATGATGTCACTGGCTTTCTTGGGCTCCCCCTCATTTTCGTTGCCCTGGGTGCTGCTGGTCTCCTCAGAACAGAGATGCTTCAACTCAATACTAAATTTGCTGGATCCAGAAATTCACTCTTGCAAGGATTCCAGGGCCCTGCTGCTGAAATTCCAGAGGCCCCCACCTATTCCTGGGAGGCCATCAAATGTCTCAAGTTCTTGTTCCAGAAAAAGTCCACTTGATGTTGGAGATTCCTGACCTCCTCCTTGCTGAATCTTTCTATTAAGTGTTTTTGTGTAGTTCTTGTGTATGTTTCTCTTTCTTGAAATGCAGTTATATTTTGCCTCTCTTGCTCCTGCCTATTGCAGGGAGTGGTTTTTGGAGCCACTCTACACCCTATTCTCCCAGTGGAAGATCTTAAATCTTAGCTTGTACTGCAACCTGCCCTGGGGAAACAGGTTTAGGTTGCCAGACCCTTTGTTCAACCCCTTGCTCCAAACCCCCTCCCTTTTAATTATGCCCTCATACAGCAGGAACCCCCAAACTCAGAAACTGTATCCTGTCTCCCTTAAGAGAAAAAGGTGAGAATGAAGGAGTTAGCACGTAACTGAGTGTGGGAGTTCTAAGAAGAGGGATCCTGAACTATCCAATTGGAAAAGGGATCCTGAGTCAATAGGGTAAAGGAGTTTTCAACCAATAGAACTCATTGCTTTAATAGCTAATCACCATCTCTTGTAGACAGCCAGTCAGCACCTCCTGTAGTCAGCCGATCAGCATCTCCCAGTTAGGTTACCCTGTTCACATAAGATGCTAATCCAGTTTTCAAACCCTAACCAATGCCCTTGCTCAGAACCAGTGGTTGACCAATCAAAACATCACAACTGGGACTCCATCCCCAAGGGTGGTCACACTGCTAGACTATATTGAGTGACTCCAAAACCCTGAGTGCTCATTCCATCTTTGCCCCAGACAGAGAAATGTCAAGCTGTGAATGCTGAGCCACGCTGCAAAGGCTGAGCCGAGCTGTGAATGCCAAGCCAAGCCAAATGCTGAGCTGCGAGCTGAGCTGTAACACCAAGTCAAGCTGCTGAGGTGAGCTGTGACAATGAATGCTGAGCTGCAAAACACAACACCAAGCTGAGCATGCTGAGTTGAGCTAAGCATGCTGAGCTGCAACAATGAATGCTGAGCTGAGAGATGCAACACTAAGCTGAGCATGATGAGCTGAGCTGCAACAACCAACATCGAGTGGTGAGTTGAGCTGCAGTGCTGAGCCATGCATTTCCACCACTGCCTCAGCCAGGCTTGTGCCTTGACCCAGTTTGAGCTGTAATACTGAAGGCACTTGCACCATTGTCTCAGGCCAGGCTGCTGCCTCAGCCAGGCTTGTGTAGCAACACCAGGGGCTTTTCCATCATCACCCTGAACAAGTTCAAGTTTAGTACTGAGCTGATTAAAGTCTGATTGTACTGAAGTCATGTTTCTTCATTCTGAAGTCCATCTGTACCAGAGAATAAAAATGGCAACTACAGATATTGTATACTAACTTTAAAATAATATTATCAATCTTTAAATGATAAGGTTTCTGGAAATTAGTCATAAATTTTAAGTTCTTACTGATTTTTATTCATTCCTTTAATCATTTCTATTCACAACTAAAATAAACTTTAACACTTTGCTTACAGTTTTCCCAACATCTTGTTATTTGTTAAAAAAAGACATATGCTATATAACTGTTTCAAAGCCTTATATATTCCTGAACAAAAATTCTACAAAATAAATTCATTGAGTTTGTGTATTAAAAAACATGTACAAAAATTGGATTTTTTACATACATCGGTATGTAACCGATATGGAAGAAACACATCTGCACAAATCTATTGTACCATAGTTTCTTGTAACCACAAACATTTGCTTCAGTAGAGCTGTACTTGCATTATGATTCTAATGGTAGCTTCTAAAATATTATTAGCATAAGCATTAAAATGAACCTCCACAACATGCTTGCAGTGAGACATTTCAAAGATAATCTAACCAAACTAAGTATAATTGAACTTTTAGTTTGGTTGAGATAAACTGATTTAACAAGTTTCCAGTATTTGTTAAATGATCATTAATAGAGGGACAATTATATGTACAAATTCTTTGAGACCAATTTCCATATAAATGCCCATGAATTTCAGTGTCTGAAAGATTCCAAATGGATATTAAGTTATGGCATAAAAATGTTAAAAGTTGAAACATATGAATTCAAACAATATGAACTTGAGTGATTATCTTTGTTTAATTAAGCCACAGTTGTTTTAAAACAACTTTGAAGACCATGAGTTGGGGCAGCTGTAACATCAAAGAACACATCAGGCAAATGGTTAGACATGAGCTTAATTGGGACTTATGAATAGGAGAGTCTCTTCAATAATGGCTGGTCAAAAATGAAGACAGTGCTCCACAAAGAGATGGGAAAATGTGGGTTACATAAAGTCTCTCAGAACAAAGACATTCCATAGGGTATGAGAACAGAGGTTCTGCAAGAGTGCACAAATGGAGTGTTTGGAGATGTTATCACA
This sequence comes from Dasypus novemcinctus, assembly GCF_030445035.2. Taxonomy (NCBI): domain Eukaryota; kingdom Metazoa; phylum Chordata; class Mammalia; order Cingulata; family Dasypodidae; genus Dasypus; species Dasypus novemcinctus. The sequence goes on along the minus strand of NC_080694.1, from coordinate 6,888,865 downwards.
GGAAGGAATTATATAGCCTTGAGAATATTAAAGTTTTCAGTAGTCCTGTTACTTGTTAACTAGTTGAGTGTCCAGGTTATGCTGATGGCTACATGCTTTGGGCTGTTTTTCATTTAAGGGGGCATCTTGGGGTCCTGGGCTCCCATCATCCACCCACACACAGCAGCCAACATTGACTGTAGGGCATGCATTGGGTCCACATTACCACAGCAAGAGTATAACAGACAACAGAGTAAGAATCCTTCACTAAAAGCTACTAGACCTATGAAGACATGTCACCAGGGCCAGGAAAAGGAATTAAACCACTGAGATGGAGATCATTAGCTAACTAATCAATGTGCTGCATGTGCGTTTGCATATGATTTAGAGCTTGTGAAAAAATCTGGGACTGATCAGGAATAAATAGACAACATTGGACATTAATACTTGAGAATGAAATCACATAATTTGGAAGTTAACCACCCCATATTACAGACTCCATCTTGTTGTTCCATACAGACCAAGGCAACATGATCTAGGGTGACAATTACAGCTGTTAACTATCCTAAACCATTATATACAGCATATCCTAATAAAGGTTTAGCCTTATTCCCCTGCCCCCTTACAAGGGAAAAATAGAGTCTCCTTGAAAGACAGCAGCTGGATTTCAGTCTTAAATGAGAATGTCTTGTTCCAAACTTCTCAATGGGTCATATCCTGCCTTGCCAGCAAGGTGTTCTGTGCTATCCAATTTTCATAAATGACACTCTAAGAAGACCTGTAGCACCCTAGGATGGCAGGTTGGTGCAAATCAAACATTGGGTCTGATTATGGGGAAGAGTTACAGCTGCAGCTCACTGCACTAAGGTATTGGTGAGGGCACTATGGGTGAAAAGAAAAATGTTTACGGGGAACAATAAAGGGAAAATCTTGCTGGTCTAACATTATACAAGCAAAATTTCCACTAGTAGGTAGCAAAGTACCAGGTAGGGAGATGTTTATTAGGAGACATCCAATATTATACATTTTACCCTTCTAAATTTTCTGGGTTTTCTCCAGTGACATCAGAAACTAGTTCAGGCATAAGAAGAGTTCACATGGATAAACAAAGAACCCCAGTGGGAATAGGAGACCCCAGATTTTTAATAAAGATTTTATTGGCATTTTTTCTGTAAACTGTGTTGAGTGACTTCTATTAAAATTCTCAACCAGAGAGTCTGCATAAGCCAGTACCATGGTTAAAGGACACCATTTCCCCCAGTTTGTATAGTTTGAGGCATAGGCAACAATAGATTATTACTTCCCCTGTATTATTACTTCAGCTGTTGAGCAGTTGTCCACTTAACTTGTATTCTCAAGGCCTACATCTGTCCTGCTGTTAACATTTCAATTGGAGCAGGAGCTGCAGCCCTCTATGCTGAATTTAAATGGTTTAAGTCTGGATACAGCCTCTTAGACCATTGTTGTAAAAATCCATTATTGCCTTTTATTTGTTCCTTTAAAAGGCCGTTCATCCTTTCTATAAGACCTGCACCAGTGGGGTTATAAGGTTATAAGGTTATAAGGTAGATAGAAACCAAACAATATCCTGGTCCATAGCCCAAGCTTGCAAGAGGTGACTGGTAAATGGAGTTCCTCAGTTACTGTCAATTTGGACTGGCACTATATAGGGCACTTACTTTTACTAGGCAGCAGATAATAGTCCTCTGGTTACAAGATCCTGTAGAAGTGTGGCAGTGAAAGCACACCTTGCCACTTCCAGGAGAGGGAGGGGATCAATTAACTGGCCATCATGCTACTGGAGTCTATGCTAGGCCAATATGTTCCATCCAGTGAGATAATTGTCTCAGTCATTGGAGTGAGCATGATGAACACTGATGGGAGATGTCCATGAGTGCTGATGAGTGACAGGCTGCTGGAACTGCTGGGCCAGGCACCACGAAGTCTTGTACCCACAGCTTCTGCTTTTCCTGTGGAGCCACTCAGCTCTTTTCAGTTTCAGTGGTATGGCCTCAGACATTTGGGAGGGCATCTGTATCATTGATGTGGAGACAGTGGCCTTGGGAGTTGCTAAGGGCAGGGAGAGGGAAAAAGAGGTGTGATATGGGGGCATTTTTCAGGACTTGATGTTGTCCTGAATGATACAGCAGTTAGAGATGTAGGACATTATATATCTTGCCATAACTCACTGAATGGACTGGGAGAGAGTGTAAACTACAATCCATGCTGTGCAGCAGGGCTCTAAAATGTATTCATCAAATGTAATGAATGTGCCACACCGATGAAAGAGGTTGTTGATGTGGGAGGAGTGTGGGTGGGTAGGGAGTGGGGGTATGTGGGAGCCTCATATTTTTTAATGTAACATTTTGCATGATCTATGTATCTTTTTAAAAAATTAAAAATTGGAAAACAAAAGAGAACTTCAATTTTCCTAAGATTTTCTGCTTTTTTAGCAGTTAAACTCATTTCATTTGTGATTCCTTTAATAAAACAAATCCAACTGCAAGATAATATTGAAATTTAAAGGGTCATTTTTAGTTAACTTTTCATCATCAACGAATTTATAATGTGATCAGGCAATTTTGCAATAGAAAATCATTTTTTATTAAGGGGTCCCCTCTTAATTTAGACTTATTTCCAATACAGAAACCAAAGGAGGTATAGCCAACACATTCTGAGAGTTTCCCATGGCTAGGCAACTCTTACCAAATGTCATGAAGCAAAAGTAATACAGGATCTTCTCAAAGTCAATAGTTTCCCCACTTTCAAAGCAAAAATGTGATTACAAAATCAACAAGTAAACCCAAACCTGAGATCCCTGATAATAGCACTCAAATCCACTCAGTCTATACTTCCAAGCTAAGATCAACTCAAAATTTAACAGTCTCACCTGTATGAGCCGATGGGCAAAGCCAGTCCAGCAGTCTCCTCAGCACAAGTAGACAAAGTGAAAGTAAGCACGGATCACAGGAGAAGAGAAAATTTCACACATAGTCATCAGTATCAAGGGACCATTATTAGTCCATCCTTTGTCACTGGTCTTTGCCCTTGCACTTGGGGGATTTTTGTTGCTACTGTATTGGGGAGTATGACAGAGTTCCCCAAAATAGGCACTCAGCACTCCCTAAATTCTGTGAAACTCTTCCCACTGTGTCAATACCCAAAGAACACCTGAACATATCTATATACCCTATATGCATGCCCTGTAGAATTTCTTCCCATCCATACATCCCCCAACAATCCCACCCCACATCAATGCTCCTCCTCTGCCACAGTGGAACCCCTCTTTGATGCAGAACTTCTTCAAAAATGAAGTCTAATATATTGCAAAATTCAATTACTAGGAAAATGAAATGGTAATATAAGTTTAAGATTAGAAATAGAACACATAATAATTTAAAAAACTAAAATAAAGTAAAAAATTGGGGTGCTAAAAATGGAAAATATAATTTTTTTATTTTTTTCATTTTCTTTTTTTATATAAAAGATTTTTAATTCATCTTTTAAAGATACATAGATCATACAAAATGTTACATTAAAAAATAAAAGAGGATCCCACATACCCTCACTCCCCACCTCTCTGGTGCCTCCCACATCACCAAACCCCTTCATCAGAGTGGCACATTTATTGCACTTGATGAATACATTGTGGAGCACTGCTACACTGTGTCAACTATAGTCTACACTGTAGGTTACATTCTCTCCCAGTCCATTCAGTAGGTTATAGCAGGATATATCCTGCATCTCTAACTGCAATATCATTCAGGACAGGGCAACACCAAGTCCTGAAAATGCCCCCATATTGTACCTCTTCTTCTCTCTCTCCCTGCCCTCAGCAACTCCCATGGCCACTGTCTCCACATCAATGATACAGATTCTTCCATTGCTAGAGTCACAATAATTCTATAGAATACCAGTAAGCCCACTCTAAATCATGTTTTATTCCTCCATCCAGATGACCCTGGGATAGCAATGTACACTCCACCCCTAAATCAAGAGGGAGCTTAGATCCCCCATGGCTGATTGATGGAATTCTCCTGCTTGCAGTTGTAGAATCTTTTGGTTCCCTGGTGTGATGGTTAACCATCCCCACCTCCCTGTTAGCTGACCTGGGTAAGTCCAATGAACCAGATTGTAGGTGGAGTAACTTTGCTGAGGCTTAGGGCCCAGCCAGCACACAGTCAGTCCAGAGATTGTGTAATATATTCCTGAATTCAATTAATAGGAAAATGAAATAGTAATGATAGGTTTAAAGATTAGAAATAGATTATATAATAATTTAGAAAAACTAAAGTAAAAAATAAGTTGGAGTACTAAAAACCTGAAAAAATCCTAAATTTTTTTGATGTTTTGTCTTTCATCACTGCAATAAGTGTTCTTCCGTATGTACAATTCTGTACAGTGGCAAGACAATCTTCCATTTCTTTTTCAGTGTCTACATTATTTTTTAATTGTTGTTATATCTTCAAGAAGTTTTAGGTCACAGTAAAGTCACATATAGAATATAGGGGACTCCTATATACCCAACATCAAACCCTTTTCTCCCTTCCCCAGCAATGATCTTTTTACATGTGGGTGTTACATGTTGCTACAACTGATGTACAGATATTGAAATACTGCTACCAACCATGGTTCCATTATGGTTTACATTATGGTTTACATTTTAGACTATACACACTTATACATTTTTTGGTTACATTATGGTTTACATTTTAGACTATACAATTTTATAAGTTTTGGTGAAATTTAACATGGCCTGTATCCATCATTGCAGGATCATGCAGAACAATTCCAATGCCTCCCAGGTACCTCCTCTTCCATCTATTCTATTCCACTTTCCTCCTCTCCCTAGGGCTTACAGTGATAATCAAGCTTCACTTCTTAAAGGACAAGATTCAAAAATACTTGCAACAAAACAAAGCTTTTGCATTTTAAATTTTTTGATACCCCAATTTATTTTTACCTTAATTTTTCTAAATTAATATGTATTCTATATCTAACCTTTAAACTCATCACTATATTCCATTTTACTATTAATGGAACCTGGCAATATATTGGGCCTCATTTTTGAAGAAGTTTTGGATCACAGAGAGTTCAACAATGACAGGGGAGGAATACTGGTGTGGGATGTTATTGACAGGGGACACATGGTTGGCAGGGAGTTCTCCAGGGCATATATCCAGGGTACATAAAAATGTTTGGATATTTTCATAGTGGTTACAATTAAAAACAGCAACTGAGGGAGTGCTGAGTTCCTCACCAAGGGAGCTCTATCACAGTCCCTAAAGGAACAGCAACAACCCCCCAAGTGCAATGGCAAAGACCAAAAAAAGAAGGAAGGCCCAACAATGAGCCCTTGATACTAATGACTATGCTTGTAAGCCTGTGCACCTGAAATAAGAACAAGGCCTAGAGCTGCAGGGTGCCTAAGAGTCACCTCCTGAGAGTCTACAAATTGCTCAAATGTGGCCAGTCTCGAAGCCAAACTCAGTATGTAAATGCACTGCCTTTCCCCCAGCGTGGGGCATGACTCTCAGGGATAAGCCTCCCTGGCACTGAGGGATTACTACCAAGTACCAGCTGATGATGTAACTAGAAAATGACCTTGAATAAAAGGGTCAACTCAGACCAGCAGAATATCTCAGTCTACATATATTACCAGGAGTTAAAAATGCTTTTTGACCTGAATAAATGGGGGAAATGGAAAGGACAAATGAGTTTATATGGCTATGAGTCTCCAAAAAGAGCTGGGAGTTTATCAGAGGGGTTGCCCTTATGCACACCTGAGCAGAGTCCCAGAGACAGATAAAGTAGATACAACCCCAGGTATTGGTTCTTCTGAGGGCTACAGAGACCCACAGGTTCTATGGTCATGGCAGATGGAGTTCAGTGCCATGTCAGTTGGCCCTACTTTGGAGTTTGTGTTTCTGTATGATGGAGCTGGACTCACTTGTGGATCTTTGTCCACAAGCCTCTCCTGTTACTTTTACCGGAACTGTAGTTGGTGCTGGGGTTTAATGTATACCCAGGGGACCTGAATCTCTGGACTGACCATGTGAAAGCCAGACCCTGAGCCTCAACAGACTTGCAACTCCTACACTCTGGTTTATTGGACTTACCCCGCTCTGCTAACATGGAGATGAAGAAGGTCAACCACCACATCAGGGAGCCAAGAGTGCCTACAACTGAAAGCAGGAGGATTGCATCCAGCATCCATGGGGAATCTAAGCCCCCTCTTGATATACATGTGGAGTGGACACAACCATTCTAAGGTCCACAGGATGGAGGAATAGAGTATGGATTAGAGTGGACTTACTGATATGCTATTCATGAACTATTGTGATTAGTAATCGAAGAAAATGTGGCATTAGTGTGGAGAAAGTGGCCATGGTGGCTGCTGGGGGTAGGGAGTGGGAGGAAGAGATGTGATGTGGGGGCATTTTTGGGGGTTGGAGTTGTCCTGGGTGGTGCTGCAGGGACAGTTACAGGACACTGTATGTCATCACATGGCCCCCTGGGTGGACTGTGGGAGAGTGTGGGCTATGGTGTGGACCATTGACCATGAGGTGCAGTGGTGCTCAGAGATGTATTCCCCAAATGCAATGAATGTCTCATGATGATGGAGATTGTTGTTATGGGAGGAGGAGTGGGGTGAGGGAGTGGGGGGTATATGGGGAACTCATATTTTTTTAATGTAACATTAGAAAAACAAAGACAAAAAATTATTGGCAAACAGTAAAAAAAAATACTTGCAACAATGCTGAGGACTTGACACAGTAGTCTGTCCTCCCCATTGTGAGCCACCCATGCTCTCAAGAGACAGCTTCCCTTCTGTTTCAGAACATGAGACTTCCCCATGATTGGGGCATAACACCTTCCAGTTCAATGTATGGGCCTCCACCTATTGCTATAACACACTATGACAAGATGAGTACTCACACACTCCCTAGGAGCTTACCCCATGTGTACCCTGTGCCAGATGCACCCTGTCAAATAACTTAAACCAGTAACCTTTCCTTATTATATTTTCTAAAGAATTTTCTTAACATTATAGTTTCAACCACATATCCGACAATCTCCCTACTTCACCTGCTCTCCCCAATCCTCCCCCAATTCCTTGAACCATCTGACCTATTCTCCCAACCCTATCCCCTCTCAAGCCTGCAAAGTCCAACCCATTAGTGTCCCTATATACCCATCTTATCCCTTCACTACACAAATACTTACCTCCACTTTATCATAGATTTTGCCCATGTGGGCATTGTTTCACAACCTTAATCTCCACCCTATTTCCTGTAAACCTATTTTCCAGTCTCTGGCTCTCTGAGACACAATGATTTGCTTAATTCATATCAGAGAAGTCATGGAGTATTTGTCCTTCAATGCCTAGCTTCCTTCACTGAATATAAGGTCCTCAAGATTCATCCCATGTTACCCATGTGTTAGTATTTTATTCCTTCTTACAGCTAAGTAGTATTCTATTGTTTGTATATACCACATTTTGTTTATCCATTCGTCTGTTGATGGGCATTCGGGTTGATTCCAAATTTTGACAATAGTGAATAATGCCACTATGAACATTGGTGTGCATAAATTGGTTCATGTCCTTGTTTTCAGTTCTACTGGGTATATACCCAGCAGTGGAATTGTTGGGTCATATGGCAAATCTATAGCTGGCTTTTTAAATTAACTGTCAAACTGTCCTCCACAATCACTTGAACCTTTTACATTCCCACCAGCAGGGGATGAAGGTTCCCACTCCTCCACATTCTCTCCAAACTTGTAGTCCTGTTTTTTCTAAAGCTGCTGGTTTAATGGGTGTAAGATGGTATCTCATAGTTTTGATTTGCATTTCCCTAGTAGCTAGTGATATTGAGCACCTTTTCATGTATTTTTAGCCATTTGTATTTCTTCTTTGGAGAAGTGTCTGTTCAAATCTCTTGTCCATTTTTCGAATGGGTTGTTTGTCTTTTTATTTTCAAGATTCAGGATTTCTGTATATAAGCTGGATTATTAGTCTCTTATCAGACATATAGTTACCAAATATTTTTTCTCATTGGGTAGGTTATCTTTTCACTATCTTGATAAACTCCTTTGAGATGCAAGAGGCTTTAATTTTGAAGAGGTCCCATTTATCTATTTTTTCTGTCACTCCTTATGCTTTCACAGTGAAGTTCATGAAGCCATTTCCTATTACAAGGTCCTGTAGATGCTTCCTTACATTGTCTTCCAAGGTCTTTATGGTCTTGGCTCTTATATTTAGATCTTTGATTCACCTTGAGTTGATTTTTGTGTAAGTTGTGAGGGGGTATTCCTTTCTCATTCTTTTGCATGTGTATATCCAGTTCTCTAAGCACCATTTGTTGAAGAGATCATGCACTCCCAGTTGAGTGGGCTTGGTGGCCTTGTTGAATATCAAATGACTGTATATGCAAGGATCTATATCTGAACTCTCAATATGGTTCCATTGTTCAGTATGTCTATCCTTCTGCCTTTCCATGCTGTTTTGAGCACTATAACTATGTAGTAAGTTTTTAAGTCTGGTAGTGTGATTCCTCCCACTTCATTTTTCTTTTCAATATGTTTTTGGCTCTTTGGGGCTGCTTTCTCTTCCATATAAATTTCGTAGTTAGTTTTTCCATTTCATTAAAAAATGCTGTTCTTATTTTTATTGGGATTGCATTAAATCTGTAGATCAGTTTGGCTAGGATAGATCTTAATGATATTTATTCTTTCTTTCCATGAACAGGGAATAGTCTTCCATTTAAGTCTTCTTTGATTTACTTTAACAGTGTTGTGTACTTTTCTGTGTATAAGTCTTTCACACATTTAGTTAAATTTATTCCTAGGTATTTGATTTTAATTTGCTATTGTAAATTGTATTTTTTTCTTGATTTCTTCTTCAGATTGCTCATTGTTAGTGTACAGAAATGCTACTGACTTTTCCACATTGATCTTCTAATCTGTGACTTTACTGAACTCATTTGTAAGTTCTAGAAGCTTTGCTGTATATTTCTCAGGGCTTTCTATGTATAAGACCATGTCGTCTGCAAAGAATAAAATGTAAACTTCTTCCTTTCCAATTTGGAAACCTTTTATGTCTGGTTCTTGCCTCAATGCTTGAGCAAGTACCTCTAACACAATGTTACATAGGAGGGGTGATAGTGTACATCCTTGTCTTGTTCCTGATTTTAGACAGAAAGACTTTAGAATTTCACCATTGTAAATGATGTTAGCTGTGGGTTTTTCATATATACCTTTATCATGTTCAGAAAGTTTCCTTCTACTCCTAACTTTTGCAGTATTTTTATCAGGAAAGGGAGCTGTATTTTGTCAAATGATTTTCCTTCATCTACAGATTAAGATCAAGTGATTTTTTTCCCAATCTGTTTATGTGGTGTATTACATTGATTGATTTTCTTATGTTGAACCATCCTTACATATCAGGGATGAAATCCACTTGGTCATGGTGTATAACATATTTTATGTGTTGTTGAATACAATTAGTAAGTATTTTGTCAAGGATTTTAGCATCTAGGTTCATTAGAGAGATTGGTTTGTAATTTTCCTTTCTTGTGATGTCTTTGTTTGGCTTTGGTGTTAGGTTAATGTTGACTTCATAGAATGAGTTAGGCAATGTTCCTTCCATTTTGATTTTTTTAGAAGAGTTTAAGCAAGATTGGTGTTAGTTCTTTCCAGAACTCACTTGAAAAGCTGTCTGGCCAAGGGCTCTTCTTTTTTGTTAGACTTTTAATGACTGATTCTATCACTTTACTTGTGATTGGTTTGTTGAGATCATCAATTTCTTCTTTCATCAATATAGTCTGCTTATGCATTTCTATGAACTTGTCCATTTCCTCTAAATTGTCCTTCTTATTGTCATATGTTTTTCAAAGTATCCTCTTATGATACTCTCTATTTCTGTGGAGTCAATGGTGATATCCCCTTTCTCATTTCTTATTTTGTGTATTTGCATCTTCTCTCTTTTTTCTTTGTTAGTCTAGCTAAGGGTTTGTCAATCTTTTTGATCTTCATGAAGAACCAGCTCTTTGTTTTATTTTTCCTAGTGCTTTCTTATTTTCCATTTCATTCAGTTCTGCTTTGACCTTTGTTACTTTTTTCTTTCTTTTTCCTTTGTTGTTTGTTTGTTCACTAATTCCTCCAAGTATTCAGTTAGGTCTTTGATTTTAGCTCTTCTTTTTTGATGTATGTATTTATGGGTATGAGTTTCCCTCTCACTACAGCTTTTGCTGCATCCCATAAGTTTTGATATGTTGCATTGTCATTTTCATTAGTTTCAAGGTAGTTACTGATTCCTTTTGAGATTTCCTCCTTCACCCATTATTTGTCTAAGAGTGTGTTGCTTAAATTACATACCTTTTTGTGTAATCTGGTTCCCTTGCCCTTGCAGATTTCCAGCTTCATTCCACTTTGTTCAGAGAAATTATTTTGTATGATTTCAATCTTTTTGAATTATTGAGTCTTTCTCTGTGGTATAGCCACATGTCTTGGAGAATTATCCATGTGCACTTGAGAAGAATGTATATCCTACTGTATTTCTGTGTAGTGTTCTTTATATTTCTTTTAGGTCCAGATCTTCTAATATATTATCCAAATTCTCTGTTTCTTTACTGATTCTCTGTTGAGGTGTTCTGTCTATTGGTGATAATGATGTCTTTAGGTCCCCCCACTATAATTGTTGTGGTATCTATTCCTCCACTTAGTTTTCTAGTGTTTGCCTCATATATTTGGAGATACCCTGGTCAGGTGCAAATGTTTATGATTGTTCTTTCTTTGTGAAATATTACTGATTTTACTAATATGTAGTGTCCATCTTTTTCTCTCACAATAGTTTTGTATTTGTGAGAGATACAAATGTACAACTTGAATGTTATGTATTTAAAGTCAATTTTGTCTGATATTAGTATAGATACTCCTGTGCTTTTTTGGTTATTGTTTCCTGGTAAGATTGATTTCCAGTCATTCACATTCAACCTCCTTGAATCCCTGTGTCTAAGGTTGGTTTCTTGTAGACAACATATAGATGGGTTATATTTCCTTATCTATTCTGCCAGTCTGTGTCTCTTGACTGGTGAGATTAATCCATTAACATTCAGTGTTATTACTCTCAAGGAATTATTTACATTAGCTATATTTTCTTTGGATTTGTGTATGTCATATGTTGTTTTATTTCTTTTTGTCTTTTTAGTTGTTCTTACACTCTTCTCCATTTTTGTCTCTCTTATTTTTTTCTTTCATCCTCAGAACTCCCTTTAGTATTTCTTGAAGGACAGGTTTCTTATTGGTATACTCTGTTAGTTTGTGTTTATCTGTGAATATTTTGAACCTCCATTATTTTTGAATGCCAGCTTTGTTGAATAGTTTTGCTGGAAATTTTTTCTTTTATTACCTTCTATGACTATGTCATACCACTGTCTTCTTGCCTCCATATTTTCAGATGGAAATTGGCACTTAATCTTATTGAGCTTCCCTTGTATGTGAAGGTTCTCTTTTCTCATGCTACCTTCAGTATTTTCTCTTTGTCTTGAGGATTGTATAATTTGATAAGTATATGTTTTAAAGTAGGCCTGTTTGGATTTATACTGTTTGGGGTGTTGTACATTTCCTAGACATGTACATACATCTCTCTCAATAGGTCTGGGAAGTTTTCAGCCATTATTTCCTCCAACACCCTTTCTGTCCCCTTTCCCTTCTCTTCTCCTTCTGGAATGCCTATAATGCATATGTTTGCATGTTTTCTGTTGTCAGTCAAATCCCAAAGTACCAGCTGGATTTTTTCTATCTTTTTGTCTATCTATCTATTCTACAATCTGTTTGATTTCAGATGTACTGTCTTCCACATCACTAATTCTTTCCTCTGCCTGTTCAAATCTGCTGTTATTTGCTGAGAGTGTATTTTTGATCTCTTTGATTGTGCCCCTCATCCCCATCACATCCATTATTTTTTAATGTATATTTACAATTTCTTCAGTATGCTCTCCAAGTGTGTTCTTAATATTCATAATCTCTTCATTCACTCCAGAAAGTTGACCCATGATATTTGTTTGGAGAGCTTTGATTAACTGTTCAATGTTCTGCTCCTCTTCCTGGTTTTTAGTTTGCTCATTGCACTGGGCCATGTCTTCCTGATTATTGGTATGGTTTGTAATTTTCTCTTGCTGTCTGGTCATCATTTTATCATGATGCATTTGTTCAGTTGATTAACTTCTCCTTCTAGTGCTCGGTTTTATTTAGGTTCTGCTTATGCTTGTGTGTTAAGTTTTGTCTTTGACACTTTGTTATTCTTTTTCTTTTAAAGCTTTATTTATTTATTTATTTCTCTCCCCTCCCCCCCCACCCTGGTTGTCTGTTCTTTGTGTCTATTTGCTGCATGTTCTTCTTTGTCCACTTCTGTTGTTGTCAGTGGCATCAGAATCTGTGTTTCTTTTTGTTGCATCATCTTGATGCATCAGCTCTCTGTGTGTACGGTGCCATTCTTGGGCAGGCTGCACTTTCTTTCACACTGGGCAGCTCTCCTTATGGGGTGCACTTCTTGCACATCAGGCTCCCCTATGTGGGGACACCCCTGTGTGGCACTGCACTCCTTGCATGCATCAGCGCTGTGTGTGGGCCAGCTCCACATGGGTCAAGGAGGCCAGGAGTTTGAACCACGGACCTCCCATGTGGTAGACTGATGCCCTAACCACTGGACCAAGCCTGCTTCCCTTGTTATTCTTATTCTCTTTCCTTGTTGCTGTCTAAGTTCCTTTGAAGGAAGAAGATTAGGGCTGGGGAAGAAAAAGAGGTAAGAAAAGAAAAAGAATAATAGAAGTATTGATAGTAAATGTTAGCAGAAGAACCACATAAGACCTAGGCAAATGAATGTTAAACTCATGTAGAGTTATAGGAATAAAAATATGGAGTACCTACAATGAGATGGGAAGCTGAAAATGGAGAAGAATATAGTCTTAATTAAAAGGCCAGCATGATGAGGAGAGAGGGAAATGTAAAAGAAAGGACAATAAGATAAAGAGTTAGTAAAGGATAGAAATCAGAAGTGTTAGAAATAAAAACACAGAAAAATTGGGGGCTAAACAATAAGAGGTGGAATGTAAGAGCTACAACAGAAAGTGAAAGATGGAAAGCTGTAGGAAGAAAAAGAGATAATGTTCATAGCCAAAATCAGTACACACAGAAAGAGGAAATCAAGGAAGAGGAAGCACTGCAAACAAGATTGAAGCTGGTAGCACCTAATTGAAAAAAAAAGGAGGGGCTGTCGGGAAATAAAGAGGAAGGAAAGACAAGAAAACAATAACAACAACAAAAAGACTAGCCCTCAGTCAACCAAACATTAAGAAAAAGCAGACTTCCCTCTTAAGCCCCTTGGGAGTTTGTCAGGCTGCTGGTGTTTATCAATCAGTTGCCCTGCAGCTTTCTCACTGCAGATTTTGAAGTTGGTTTCAGTGAGTAAACTAAATTAACTTATGTAAACAAAGGTAACCTTCCTTTTTTTAAGGAAAAATTTGAGACCCAAGGGAAGCTAATACAAGGATAATGTCTATGTTTTCCCTGTCCCAAAGTATCAGCTAGATGGTTAATATCCCAGTGGGTCACTAGTCTAACAGGAGCTGAGAACTGAACCAAAGAACCTGCACATTCAAGTCTGAAACTCCCCCACTGAGCCAAACCCTCTTTCTTGATTGACCTGCTCCTCAAAAAAAAAAAAAAAAAAAAAAAAAATCCCCTTCCCAGGGTAGGATCAACTCTTTCAAATTGAATAAACAGATTAGGAATCTGTCCTTTCCCCTTTTTCCCTTCCTCACTTCCCTCTTTCCCAGTGTGGCAGGAAGCCTGCAAGAGAGTTCCCTTTTGTAATTCAAATGGGACCCTGGTGAACCAACTCAACACAGAAAATGATGACTCTCAGTCTCTTTGAGAGAGAGCACCCACACCTTGCCAGGAACTCTAAATATGCTCTTGGAAGCCTACCAGGCACTTCCTGCTTAGGTGTGTTGCACAAGACTAATTAATTGCCTGACTCCACCTTCTCCCAGACCAATTTTCCCTATCACAGCCAGGTTAGGTAAATTGGGCTGACTCAGCAGATTTGCCTCTCTCCCTCTTCCTGATTTCTCCACAAAGCTCAAAAAAGGGGGTCCAGATAATCGAGCCCACTCATGGGACCCCTCGCCACACTTCACCAGAAACCTCCTACTTTTGGAGTTTGTTTCCTCCACCTGTGTGATAGGCTAGGTTCAGGGAATGCCATGGCTTCCTGCCCTGAGGGAGGGTTTAGCCACTCCACAGCTCCAGCCTCAAGCACCAGATACTCATGGTTTTAACTTGAGCAATCACTCTTTTTGTCACACTCTCTCCAGATGATTGATGTCCTGAAGCCTCCTGCTTTGTGGGTTCCCAAAATAGCTCACTCAGGCAAGATGTTGTCCCCACTCAGCCATTTTTTTGTAGGAGAGATGATGCGGGTGCACTTCCTTCAATGTCATCTTGCCCTGCCTCTCTCTTTCTGGTTTTTTAATGTTAATTTTAATTGAATCTGGATAGCCACATTAATAAGTGGGTGCTGTTAAAGTTGAGTAACTTTTGAACTGTACAGCTCTATAAAAGAAGAGAAAAAAAATAGAAACTGTTAGCTGCTATTTTAAGCTTGCAATCCAATCATGGCTTAGTCCTGATAGCAACCAGCTCCAGAGAGAAGTTTCAGAAGTGTGTCCTTAAAAATGTTTCATAATATAAGTCTCTAAAATACTTTTAAAATAGTAAACTAAAGATCTCTATGAGCTATCAATGTTGCATGGTACTAGATATTTTCAGTGAAGAGAAGTTATATTTGCATATATTCAAATTGAGTCATTACTCTGACAAGTTTGTTTAATCTTGATGGTAATTGTATGTTGTAAGATGTTTCTTGGAGATAGTTTCCAAAATCATTTTTTAACTTAAGTATATAAAGTATATAGAATATGGGTTTTTATTATTAAGGAAAAGAACATAATTCAGCCCTAAGATAACATGACTGGTTATTGAGAAAGACAAAAATGTGAGACAAAATCTAAATGAATACAGAAATTTCAGAAGATTCATGGAAAAGAAATTTTTGTGGTCAAAGTTGATTAAGATTTTATAGTTTTATCTATCAATTTTTAAAAAATCTTATTATCAAATAGTATGGTATCACATAGTAAAATTAAAATTTGATAATCTTCTTGTTAAAGTGACAAAGTTTAAAGTGACAAAGACTAAATCATTAGTCTTTTTTAGTAAAAGTTTATAAAGAGTTTTTTCTCTTGAATAATCAGATATATAATAAAAAGTCTGTTTCATTGAAATAGCTTCCTATTATGACTTGCTTTAGGACATGTCTTCTCAATTCAAAAAAGACACAATGTTCAAAGATAACAACATTTAACATTTTGCTTTCTCACAATCAAAACATAAGAAGTATATTTTTATTTCAAACTATTGCAAAAGATTTGTTCCTTCATCTTAGAATAATGAAGTACTAAAAATAGTTAAGTTCATTTGACACACAGGTTGAATAAAAATTGTTTAGAAGATATGTAAAAATTAAAAGTGATGAACTTCTGTGGTATCAGACTCTCTTGTGCATTTAAATCAGGCCCCCAGTATGCATGGCATCTCTCCATTTTAGTTATTGGCTGGATGGTTCACTATGGCTCATAAAATAAAAAAAATATCTGCCACATCTCCTGGTCATGCTCCTGAAGTAGATGGAAATATATTGCTGCTTCAGACTCCTGCAGCTCTGCCAGCTGGCAATGGCTCACTGTTTTTTACAGTCTGGCTCTGTTTCATAATTCTGGAGACCAATTTGCACAAGCTTGTGGAACAATGGAGCCTACCTTCTTGTTCTCCCCAATACTGATGGTGCTGCAATAATCTGCTGTATGAAGGATATCTCAAGTGGAGCAATAAATGCCAGAGTTATTGAGTAGAACCTAAATAAACACAAATGGTATCATTGCCTGCTACTATGTAGGGACATGTATGGTATTGCAAACCTGGAGCTTAGATATATTAATGGCAGCTCAAAGAGAAACTTGTGCATTGATTAGTAATAAGTATTATCCCTGCTTAATATAATTATTTCTCCTTGCTCTCATAAGTGCTGCCTTTATTTTGCTTGCCCTGTGCTTGTCTTGTTTTGCCTATATTGCCTTTGTGAGTGTATGTATAGTGCATTCTCCAAAATGAAATGAGAACTTTCTGGTCAGGAGGAAGTAAATGCAGAATATGAAAGCTTCTAGACTTTTATTTTTGGTCTTTATTTACTTGTTAATGTTACATTAAAAAAATATGAGGTCCCCATATAACCGCCATCCCCTCACCCCACTCCTCCCCCCATAACAACAATCTCCATCATCATGAGACATTCATTGCATTTGGAGAATACATCTCTGAGCACCACTGCACCTCATGGTCAATGGTCCACACCATAGCCCACACTCTCCCACAGTCCACCCAGGGGGCCATGGGAGGACATACAATGTCCTGTAACTGTCCCTGCAGCACCACCCAGGACAACTCCAACCCCTGAAAATGCCCCCACATCACATCTCTTCCTCCCACTCCCTACCCCCAGCAGCCACCATGGCCACTTTCTCCACACTAATGCCACATTTTCTTCAATTACTAATCACAATAGTTCATGAATAGAATATCAGTAAGTCCGCTCTAATCCATACTCTATTCCTCCACCCTGTGGACCTTAGAATGGTTGTGTCCACTCCACATCTATATCAAGGAGGGGGTTTAGATTCTCCATGGGTGCTGGATGCAATCCTCCTGCTTTCAGTTGTAGGCACTCTTGGCTCCCTGATGTGGTGGTTGACCTTCTTCACCTCCATGTTAGTGGAGCAGGGTAAGTCCAATAAACCAGAGTGTAGGAGTTGCAAGTCTGTTGAGGCTCAGGGTCTGGCTTTCACATGGTCAGTCCAGAGATTCAGGTTCCCTGGGTATATATTAAACCCCAGCACCAACTACAGTTCCAGTAAAAGTAACAGGAGAGGCTTGTGGACAAAGATCACAAGTGAGTCCAGCTCCATCATACAGAAACACAAACTCCAAAGTAGGGCCAACTGACATGGCACTGAACTCCATCTGCCATGACCATAGAACCTGTGGGTCTCTGTAGCCCTCAGAAGAACCAATACCCGGGGTTGTATCTACTTTATCTGTCTCTGGGACTCTGCTCAGGTGTGCATAAGGGCAACCCACCTGATAAACTCCCAGCTCTTTTTGGAGACTCATAGTCATATAAACTCATTTGTCCTTTCCATTTCCCTGTTTTATTCAGGTCAAAAAGCATTTTTAACTCCTGGTAATATATGTAGACTGAGATATTCTGCTGGTCTGAGTTGACCCTTTTATTCAAGGTCATTTTCTAGTTACCTCATCAGCTGGTACTTGGTAGTAAGACCTCAGTGCCAGGGAGGCTTATCCCCGAGAGTCATGCCCCATGCTGGGGGAAAGGCAATGCATTTACTTATTGAGTTTGGCTTCAAGACTGGCCACATTTGAGCAATTTGTAGACTCTCAGGAGGTGACTCTTAGGCACCCTGCAGCTCTAGGCCTTGTTCTTATTTCAGGTGCACAGGCTTACAAGCATAGTCATTAGTATCACGGGCTCATTATTGGGCCTTCCTTCTTTTTTGGTCTTTGCCATTGCACTTGGGGGGTTGTTGCTGTTCCTTTAGGGACTGTGATAGAGCTCCCTTGGTGAGGAACTCAGCACTCCCTCAGTTGCTGTTTTTAATTGTAACCACTATGAAAATATCCAAACATTTTTATGTACCCTGGATATATGCCCTGGAGAACTCCCTGCCAACCATGTGTCCCCTGTCAATAACATCCCACATCAGTATTCCTCCCCTGCCATTGCTGAACCTCTCTGTGATCCAAAACTTCTTCAAAAATGAGGCCCAATATATTGCCAGGTTCCATTAATAGTAAAATGGAATATAGTGATGAGTCTAAAGGTTAGATATAGAATACATATTAATTTAGAAAAATTAAGGTAAAAATAAATTGAGGTATCAAAAAATTAAAAATGCAAAAGCTTTGTTTTTGATGTTTTGCTTTCCATCACTGCAATATGTGTTGCCCTGTACGCAAATTGGCAAGGCAACTTCTTCCATCTTTTCCTCAGTGTCTATGCCCTTTCTTTTTTTTTCTTTTCTTTTCTTTCATTTCCCTAATTATTAAGCTTGTCTTCACAAAAGTTTCAGATCACAGTAATCCATAAATACAATATACAGTACTCCCACATATCCAACATAAAACCCTTTTCCCTTCCACAGCAATAATCTTTTTACATGTTCATACTATATTTACTGAAACTGATGTACAGATATTGAGACAATAGCTTTCAAAGAAGGTAACATTTGAGTTTACGTTGTGGTTTATATTTTAGACTATACAATTTTCTAAATTTTTAGTTATCTTATGTTTTACATTATGGTTTACATTTTATCCTATCAGCCCCTATATATTTTTGGTGTAATTTAACATGTCTTATATCCATCCTTGCATAATCTTGGGGAACACTTCTATTGCCCACACAGTTACACTGATTCCATGTATTCGATAACTCTTTCCCCCTCCCCTCAGGGCCCACAGTTACAGTCAATCTTTTTTTTTTTTTAAAGATTTATTTATTTATTTCTCTCCCCTCCCCCCCGTTTGACTGTTCTCTGTGTCTATTGGCTGCGTGTTCTTCTTTGTCCACTTCTGTTGTTGTCAGCGGCACAGGAATCCGTGTCTCTTTTTGTTGTGTTATCTTGCTGCATCAGCTCTCCGTGTGGGTGGCACCATTCCTGGGCAGGCTGCATTTTCTTTTGCACTGGGCGGCTATCTTACGGGGTGCACTCCTTGTGTGTGGGGCTCCCCTACACGGGGGACACCCCTGCGTGGCACAGCACTCCTTGCATGCATCAGCACTGCACGTGGGCCAGCTCCACATGGGTCAAGGAGGCCTGGGGTTTGAACTGCAGACCTCCCATGTGGTAGATGGACGCCCTAACCACTGCACCAAGTCTGCCACCAGTGACAGTCAATCTTCATTGCTTGAAGGAGCATGTTCAGAGATACTTGCAACAGTGTTGAGGGCTTGACATGCTCGACTGCCCTGGTGCATTTGGAGCCACCATTTCTCTCGAGAGATACAATGCCCTCTATTTGAGAACATCAGTCCTCCCTAGGATGTGGGTATACCTTCACTCTCATTATATAGGTCTCTATCCAATGATATAAACCACTATGGCAAAATGAGCACTCACACACTCCCTAGAAGCCTGTCCTGCATCAGATTATCCCCTTTAAGCATCTTAAACAGGTAACTCTCCTTATTATATTTTTGAAAAAGTTTTCTCAGCATTATACTCTTAACCAAATACCTGACAATCTCCTATGTTCATAGGTCCCCCACTCTCCCCCCAATTTCTTGGGCAATATTACCCATCCTCCCATCCCTAGCCCCCCTCAAGCCTGCAAAGCCCCACTCAAAGGCAACCCTATGCCCCCTTTTTATCCCCTCCTTGTACAAATACTTACCTCCAGTTTATCATAGATTTCACCCATGTAGGTGTTAGCTTGCATCCTTCCTCTACCCCCCAATTTCCTTTAAGCCTATCATCCAGTCTCTAGCTCTCTGAGGGAGCTTAGTTTACTTATTTCATATCATTGACATCAAGTAATATTTGTCCTTCAATGCTTGGGTTGCTTCACTCAACATAAGGTTCTCAAGATTCATCCATGTTATCACATGTGTTTGTAGTGTGTTTGTTCTTACAGCCGAGTAGTATTCCATTGTGTGTATATACCACATTTTATTTATCCATTCATCTGTCGATGGGCATTTGGGTTGATTCCAACTTTTGGTGATAGTGAACAATGCTGCTATGAACATTGGTGGGCATATGTCAGTTTGTGTCCTTGTTTTCAGTTCTACTGGGTATATACCCAACAGTGGAATTGCTGGGTCATATGGCAAATCTATAGCTAGTTTTTTGAGAAACCTCCAAACTGTCCTCCAGAATGGCTGGATCCTTCTGCATACCCACCAGCAGTGGATGAGTGTTCCCATTCCTCCACATCCTCTCCAGCATTTGTAGTCTTCTGTTTTTTTCATAGCTGCCAATCTTATGGCAGTAAGATGGTATCTCATTGTAGTTTTGATTTGCATTTCCCTAATAGCTAGGGATATGGATCATTTTTTTGGGTACTTTTTGGCCATTTGTATTTCTTCCTTGGAGAAGTATCTGTTTAAATCTTTTTCCCATTTTTAAAATAGGTTGTTTATCTTTTTATTTTCAAGATATAGGGGTTCTTTTTATATGCAGGTTATAAGTCTCCTATCAGATATATGGTTACCAAATATTTTCTCCCATTGTGTAGGCTCTCTTTTCACTTTCTTAACAAACTCCTTTGAGGTGGAGAAGGCTTTAGTTTTGAGGAAGTCCCATTTATCTATTTGTTCTTTTGCTGCTTGTGCTTTGGGTGTGAAGTTCATGAAGTCATTTCCTATTACAAGGTCCTGTAGATGCTTCCCTACACTGCTTTCCAAAATCTTTATGGTCTTGGCTCTTATATTTAGATCTTTGATCCATCTTGAGTTGATTTTTTTACAAGGTGTGAGTTGGTAATCCTCTTTCATTCTTTTACTTATGGATATCCAGTTCTCTAGGCACCATAATTTGAAGAGGCCATTCTCTCCCAGTTGAGAGGGTTTGGTGGCTTTATAGAATGTTATATAACTATATATATGAGGTTCTATATCAGAACTCTCAATTCAGTTCCATTGGTCTGTGTGTCTCTCCTTGTGCCAATACCATGCTCTTTTCACTACTGTAGATTTGTAGTATGTTTTGAAGTCAGGTAGTGTGATTCCTCCAATTTCATTTTTCTTTTTCAATATGTCTTTGGCTATTCAGGGCCTCTTTCCTTTCCAAATAAATTTCATAGCTAGTTTTTCTAGTTCCTTAAAGATTGCTGTGTTGATTTTTATTGGGATTGCATTGAATGTGTAGATCACAGATGGTAGGATAGACATCTTAATAATATTTAGTCTTCCTATTCATGTACAGTGAATATTCTTCCATTTATTTAGGTCTTCTTTGATTTCTCTGTGTTTAAGTATTTTACATCTTTACTTTAGTTAAATTTATTCCTCGGTATTTGATTTTTTTATTTACTATTGTAAATGGTATTTGTTTCTTGATTTCCTCCTGAGCTTGCTCATTATTGGTGTACAGAAATGCTACTGATTTTTGTGCATTGATCTTATAACCTGTGACTTTACTAAACTCATTTATGAGTTCTAGAAGCTTTGCTGTAGACCATTCAGGGTTTTCTATGTATAGGATCATGTCATCTGCAAATAATGAAATTTTGACTTCTTCCTTTCCAATTTGAATGCCTTTTATATCTGGTTCTTGCCTCAGTGCTCAAGCAAGTACTTCTAAGATGTTAAACAGAAGGGGGTGATAGTGGGCATCCTTGTCTTGTTCCTGATCTTAGAGGGAAGGATTTTAGGATTTCATCATTGTAAACAATGCTGGCTGTGGGTGTTTCATATATACTCTTTATCATGTTCAGGAAATTTCCTTGTATTCCAATCTTTTGGAGTGTTTTTATTAAGAAAGGGTGCTGTATTTTGCCAAATGCTTTTTCTGCATCTACAGATATAATTATGTGATGTTTTTCCTTCCATCTGTTTATATGGTGTATTACATTGATTCATTTTCTTATGTTGCTCCATCCTTGCATACCCAGAATGAATCCCTCTTGGTCATAGTGTATAATTCATTTAATGTGTTGTTTAATATGGTTAGCAAGTATTTTGTTGAGGATTATTGCGTCTAGGTTCATTAGAGAAATGGGTCTGTAATTTTCCTTTCTTGTGGTGTCTTGGTTTGTCGTTCGTACTAGGGTAATTTTGGCATCATAGAATGAATCAGGTAATGTTCCTTCTGTTTTGATTTTTTTGGAAGAGTTTCAGCAAGATTGGCGTTAGTTCTTTCTGGAATTTGTTTTGTCGAATTCACCTGTGAAGCTGTCTGGCCCTAGGCTCTTCTTATTTGGGTGGTTTTTAATGACTGGTTCTATCTCTTTACTTGTGATTGGTTTGTTGAGATCACCAATTTCTTCTTTCATCAATATAGGCTGCTTATCTGTTTCTAAGAATTTGTCCATTTCCTCTGAATTGTCATTTTTGTTGGAATATAGTTTTTCAAAGTATCCTCTTATGATAGACTTTATTTCTGTAGGATCAGTGGTGATATCGCCTTTCTCATTTCTTATTTTGTTTATTTGCATCTTCTGTCTTTTTTTCTTTGTTAGTCTAGCTAAGGTTTTGTCAATTTTATTGATTTTCTCAAAGAACCAGCTCTTGGTTTTGTTAATCTTTTCCAGTGCTTTCTTATTTTCTATTTCATTTAGTTCTGCTCATATCTTCTTTCTCTCTTTCTCTCTTTCTTTCTTTCTCTCTTTCTCTCTTCTCTCTCTCTCTCTCTCTCTCTCTCTCTCTCTCTCTTTCTCTCTTTCTCTCTTTCTCTCTTTCTTTCTCTCTCTCTCTTTCTTTCTTTCTTTCTTTCTTTCTTTCTTTCTTTCTTTCTTTCTTTCTTTCTTTCTTTCTTTCTTTCTTTCTTTCTTTCTTTCTTTCTTTCTTTCTTCTTCCTGGGGGTTACTTTGTTTTTTTTTTTTACTTATTCCTCCAAATGTGCAGTTAGTTCTTCAATTTTTGTTCTTTCTTCTTTTTGATGTATGAATTTATGGCTATAAATTTCACTCTCAGTACTGCTTTTGCTGCATCCCATAAGTTTTGGTATGTTGTGCTATCATTTTCATTAGTTTTAAGGTAGTTTTTAATTTCTTTTGAGATTTCCTCCTTAACCCACTTTTTTTCTAAGAGTGTGGTGTTTAATTTCCATATCTTGGTGTGAAATCTGGCCCTCTGGCCCTTGCAGATTTCCAGCTTCACTCCACTGTGGTCAGAGATATTATTTTGTATGATTTTGATCTTTCTGAATTCATTAAGCCTTTCTTTGTGGCCTAGCATATGGTTTATCTTGGAGAATGATCCATGTGCACTTGAGAAAAATGTATATCCTGCTGTATTTGGGTGTAATGATCTGTATGTCTATCAGGTCCAACTCCTCCAATATACTGTTCAGAGTTTCTTTACTGATTCTCTTTTGAGATGTTCTGTCCAAAGTTGATAGTGGTGTATTAAAGTCCCCCACTATAATTGTAGAGTCATCTATTCCTTCACTTAGTTTTTCCAATATTTGCCTCATGTATTTGGAGGCGCCCTTTTTAGAAGCATACATATTTATGATTGTTCGTTCTTCTTGAAAGATTTCAATTTCACTAATATATAGTATCCATCTTTGTCTCTCACAATTGTTTCACATTTAAAGTCTATTTTAATAGCTACTCCTGCCTTTTTTTGGTTGTTCTTTGCTTGTAAGATTGTTTTCCAGCCATTCACTTTCAACCTCTTTGAATACTTGGGTCTAAGATGTGTTTCTTGTAGACAGCATATAGATGGGTCGTATTTCCTTATCCAATCTTCCAGTCTGAATCTTTTGACAGGTGAGTTTAATCCATTGTCATTCAGTGTTATTACTTTCAAGGAATTATTTATGTTAGCCAATTTTCTTTGGAATTGTGTTTGTCATATTTTGTTTTTTTGTTTCCTTCTCTTTTTGTCTTTTTTGTTGCTCTTACATTCTCCTCCATCCCTGACTCTCCTGTTTTTTTTTTTCTTCCTTTATTGAAGGCAGGTTTCTTGATGGCATAGTCTCTTAGTTTCTGTTTATCTGTGAATATTTTGAACGCTCCATCATTTTTGAATGCTAGCTGGGTAGAATATTTTTGGTTGGAAATTTTTTTCTTTATTACCTTAACTATTTCGTACTGCTGCCTTCTTGCCTCCATGGTTTCAGATGAGGAATTAGCACTTAATCTAATGGAGCCTCCCTTTTATGTGATGGTTTTCTTTTCTTTTGCGGCTTTTAGAATTTTTTCTTTGTCTTGAGCATTGGACAATTTGACAAGTATATGTCTTGGGGTTGGCCTGTTGGGATTTATGGTGTTTGGTATACATTGTTCTTCCTGGACATGTACATCCATCTCCCTCAGTAGCTTTGGCAAGTTTTCAGCCATTATTTCCTCCAACACCCCTCTGTCCCCTTTCCCTTCTCTTCTCCTTCTGGGATGCCTATAATACATATATTTATGCATTTTACATTGTCATTCAGGTCCCTAAGTACCAGCTGGATTTTTTCTATCTTTTTATCAATCAGTTCTACTATCTGTTTGATTTCAGATGTACTGGCTTCCGCATTGCTTATTCTCTCCTCTGCCTCTTCTAATCTGCTGCTATTTGCTGAGAATGTATTTCTGATTTCTTGAACTGTGGTGGTCATCACCATCATATCTGTTATCTGTTTGTGTATGCCTGCAATTTCCTCTCCAAGTGTTTTCTTCATATTGTTTATCTCTTCCTTTACTTCATTAAGTTGGTCTCTAATGTATGTTTTGAGATCTTTAATTACTTGTCTGATGTTCTGCTTCTCTTCTTGGTTTTTAGTTTGTTCATTGGATTCGGCCATGTTTTCCTGATTATTGGTTTGGTGTGTAGTTTTTTTGTTGCTGTCTGGTCATCATTTTATCTTGATGGGTTTAATCAGTTCCTTACCTTCTTTGTCTAGTCTTGGGAATTAATTAGCTGTTGTTTGTGTGTAAGTATTATGTCTTCTATTTGTCACTTTGTTCTTCTTACTCTATTTTCTTGTTGCTGGCTAAGTTCACTTTGAAGGAAAATATTAGGGCCAGGGGAAGCAAAATGAGTAAAAAAAGAAAATGTATAAAGTAGTATTGTTATTAAATGTTAACAGAGCAACAATGTAAGATCTAGGAGAATGAATATTAGATCATGTAAGTTGGGTAGAGTTATAGCAGTAAGTAGAGTACCTATAATGAGACAGTGAACTGAATATGGGAAGGAGTATGTATGAATTAAAAGGCCAGTATTTTCATGAGAGAGGGAAAGAGAAAAGAAAGACAATAATATTAAGAGTGGATAAAAGACCAAAAACAGAACAAAGGTATTGGAAATAAAAAGTCAGACAATTTGGGGGCCAAAGAAAGCGAGGTGGAATGTAAGAGAAACAGTAGATGATGGAGGATAGAAGGATGTAGGGGAAAGGGGATAGTGCAGGTGGCCAAAATCAATACACACAGAAAAGAGGAAATGGGGGATGAGGAAACACAGCAAATGTAAAGTGCTCCCTGCAGCACCTATTATATGAAGAAAAGAAAATAAAAAAAGCATAAAAAGAGAGAAAAGAAAAAAGAAGATAAAAGAAAAAGGGGGGGCAAAGAAAAGGGAGAGAAACAAGCAAGAATAAGAAAAAGAGAAAAAAACTAAATAAACAAAAAAGGAACTTGGGGATAAAACAGGGAAAAAGATCAGGAGACAATGCAATATTAGCAAACACAATAAAAAAGAAAGAAAGAAAGAAAGAAAAGAACTTAAGTTTCAAGTTAGGAATCCTCTTTGCAGTTAAATAAAATGCTTAGGGATCTGACCTTCCACCTTTCTCCCTTCCTCACTTCTCTCTCTCCCAGGGCAGCAGGAAAGCTGCCTGAGAGGTCCGGTAGGAGATTCAAGTGCGTCCTTGTTGAACCAACTCAACACAGAAGACTACGACTCTTTATTTCCAGCTTGAGAGCACCTACACCTCACCAGAAACCCGAAATATGCTATTGGAAGCTCGGATAGCACGTCCTACAGTCTCTCCCCCTTAGGTGTGCTAGGGGAGGTCTAATTGATTTTCTGACTCCACCTTCTCCCAGACCAAGTTTCCTATCCCAGGACATTTAGGTAAATTGGGCTTCCTCAACAGATTTGCCTCTCCTTTCTTCCCAAACTTTCCCCAGGTCAGCTGGTATACTCCTCCAAGCTCAAGGAGAAAAAAACAACAACACAAAATGTGGAGGGCTAGGGTAATCAAGAATCTCAGATGGACTTCAGGGCATGGTGGATTCGGGAATGGGAAGTCTGTGATACTGCAGACTCAAAGTATGTGAGTCTCTGGAGTGTACGCTACCACGGTTTAGGGGATACAGACCTGGGAACCATGCATCCAGTAAACACGGGGTTTGGGAGCACCACAGCACAACAAACATTTCAGGGATTGCCAAGTCTGGGCCACCAGCCCAAGGGGGAGGGATCCCACCCACAACTTCTGACCTCTGTGTCAGAAACCCAAAATTCCACCTCTCGCAAGAATCTCTCCTGTCACTGTCTCATCAAATTGACATCCAGACACTTTCTGCCCTGCAAGCCCCCAAAAGAGCTTGCTCAGGGTTTGGGAACACCTCAGCACAGCAAAGATTTCAGGAATCACTGCAGCCAGCCACCAGACCTAGGGGGAAGGGTCCCACCCACAACTTCTGACCTCTGTGTAAGAGACACAAAATTCTACTTCTTGCAAGAATCTCTTCTGTCACTGTCTCACCAAATCGACTTCCAGACACCTCCTCCCTGGCAAGCACCCAAAAGAGCCTGGTCCAGCAGGACTCTGACCCTTCTCACCTGCTTCTTTGCAGGAGAGATTATGAGGTGCACTCACTCAGATGCCATATTGCCCCACCCTTTTCCACTTTCTTAAATGAGAAATTCTCTAGAAACATATCTTATTAAGTATAATAAGAGTATAAACACAAAAAGGGGGAATTTGATAGCTGGAAGATATGCTTACTAAAAATTTCTTCACTTTGGCAGCTCTGAAAATCCTAATACCATCCCCAGACCCAGAGGAGCTCATTTTCTATTAATCTAATTTTAAAAGTTTACTCTTTGTACTTAGCTCCCCGAAGAATATTAACCATACCTTCTCAACTGTGCTTACAAGAATAAGACACCATCTAAAGCAAACCAGACAGAATTGTTCCAGGAGCACTTTATGACCCAGCAAATCTGTAGCTTTCTTCAGAGAACAACAAAAAAACCCCAAACAACTTTATGTCATTGAGCAGGCAGCTGATAAAGGAGTCATGAAGACTTTGCACATAGGCAACCACACAGCAATATCTAAACTGGCTTGTTAGCTGCTTAAACCAAGGACAAGTTTGATGTGCTTGAGACTATGCAGCACTGAGAAATTGCATGCAACTACTTCACAAGAGACCCCTGTAAAATCTAACAACATCACTCTTTCTTTTTTTTTTCTCCTCCTCCTCCTCCTCCTCCTCCTCCTCCTCCTCCTCCTCCCAAACCTCCCTCCTTGACCTTTAAAAATCCTAGCCTACATTCCCACTTTTTACTGGTTTTGGGAAAATTCCCCCAGGTCCTTGTTTGTGCACTCACAATAAGTCACCTTCTCACTCAGAGATGTGTTTCTCCTTTGTGGTGCTTCATCAGGTGGGCATTTCTGTTGGGAATAGCCATGCATACAGTTACACTGGGGTTGGATGGGGAAGGCTAGGAATGTAATTTTCTGGGAGAGTGTTGTCACCTCAATATTTGGAGAGGGCATAACCTATTTCCTGGCATTTGCAAATAGTCTTGTGCTCTGAGAATGTGTAGATTCCACCTCAATATTCAGGGAGAGCGTGACTACTGTGCAAGCAACTGGAAGACATGGGACTGTTGGCACCTCATGCCTAAAGGACAAAATAATGATACATAGATTACTCTCAGGCCTTTATAACTAATGGAATTCACCTTGCTGGGTTTCTGAAGTGTTTGGGGCCTATGTCCCTGATTTAATTCCAATTTCTCTCTATTAGGAATGGAAAGTTTATCCTATGCTGGTCCCTCTGTTGTATATGTAAATCCATTAACTTGTTTTTGTGGTTTAACAGGTCCATAGACAGAAGGGAATTTTGTCCCAGGAACTACCACAACCATGAGTGATTCTGATGAGAGTTTGTATTTAACATTGTTTCTGAAATGACAACACTTTGGGGATGTTGCAATGGAAGGAATGTAATATGAATGTAGAAAGAACATATCTTTCTTGTGTCCAGAAGGTGAAGTGGAGTGGTTTGGAGCTGTATGTATCCATAAGAACATGGTTTAAAACATAACCCATTCCAGTGGGAGTGAACCCATTGTAAGTAGGACCTTTTGATGTGGTTACTTCAGTTAAGATGTGACCCATCTCCATCAGGATGGGTTTTAATGTTATTACTAAGCAGAATGAAATCCAGACATAGGGAGAGAAATTTATGGGAAACAAAAAACTTAAGGTCAGTGGAATCTAGGAAAGAAGGAAGAGGCCAGGAGAGGCTACCATGTATATTACCATGCAGCATAGAAGCCCAAGACCAAGGACCACTGGCAGACAGCCCCAGAATGCAACAATATTCAGGAAGAAAGTATCTCCTTCATGATTCCTTGATTTGGATTTTCTCCTACTCTTAAAATCATTAAGCATTAAATTCCCATTGTTTAAGCCAACCATTTGCATAATATTGCTTGATCAGTTGCAGGGAACTAAAATTCACTCCCTAAAAATGTAATATCAAAATACATGAGGCAAAAATTGTTACACATACAGGAAGTAATAAATTCAATATTGAAATTGAAGACTTCCTCTATTAAGAATTGATAAAAATAATTGGAATTTTCAGGACATATTTCAATTGTTGATATACAGTTTTACAATTGTGGACAGAGAACATGTTTTGTATTATTTTGATTTTTCAAATTTGTTAGGGTGTGTTTTATATCCTAGAATGTGGCCTATGTTAGTGTGTGTTCCTTTTGAGCTGAAGAAGGATGTGTATTTTACTATTGTTGGATGGAGTATTCTATAAATAGCAATTGGATCAAGTTGATTGATATTGCTGTTCACAACTACATCTTTAATGATCTTCTTCCTCATGGATCTGCCATTTATATAAACAGTGTGTTGAAGTTTCCAACTGTAATATTGAATTTTTCTCTCTTTCAGTTCTGTCAGTTTTTGCTTCACATATTCACATATTTTGGAGTTTTCTTACTATGGAATTGTAGCAGTTTGGCATTATTTATGAATTCTAAAAGTAGAAAATGGATTATGTTGGTAAATTGGTTTATTCCTCCAGGCATATTAGATTATATTGGTCTCAGAGGTTTCACTTTTACTTGATTAAATAATGACTAAGCCTTTGTTGGGGACATGTTAGTAAGACATTGAGTCTCCATTGTGGGTGGGGACTCAAAGGGAAACCACACTGCAGAAAAGGGAGGTTGGAGTTTTGAGCTGGAAGCCTGGGAAGTAAACACACAGGAGAAGAACACAGAGGAATAGAGACAGCTCCACAGACACAGCAGAGGCCCCAAGAAGAGAGATAAGCCATTCACTTGAGAGTTTACAGTTAACCTTGTTGAGAGAGCAAAGCAGCAGGACCCAGAGAGAAGCAAGTCCCTGGAAAGAGACAAGACATTTCCCAGCCTACAGCTGATATTGGAATATGCTGGGACCATGAATCTTTAAAGGAAAAAGGAAGCCTGAACCCTTGCAGACATCAGGAACCATCTTGCTTCAACACATGGCAACAGACTTTGGTGAAGGAAGTAATTTATGCTTTATGGCCTGGTAACTGTAAGCTTCTACTCTAAAAAAAACCCCTTTTATAAAAGACAACAGATTTCTGGTATTTTTCATCAGAACCCTTCTGGCTGACTAATACAAGCTGAGTGAGAGCTGAGCTAAGAGATTACTGAGCTGAGCTGAGCTAAGCTAACCCAGAGCTGACATGTAATGCCAGTTGATTAAGGTAGCAGATTTTAAAAGTTGTAAATTGGAAGCGGATTTGGCCCAATGGATAAGGCATCACCTACCATATGAGAGGTCCAAGGTTCAAACCCAGGGCCTCCTGACCTGTGTGATGAGCTGGCCCACACACAGTGCTGATGTGCACAGGGAGTACCATGCCACAAAGGAGTGTCCCCCACATAGGGGAGCCCCACATGCAAGGAGTGCACCCTGTAAGGAGAGCCACTCAGCATGAAAAGAGTGCAACCTGCTCAGGAGCAGTGCTGCACACATGGAGAGCTGGCACAGCAAGATGATGCAACAAAATGAGACAGAGATTCCAGGTGCCGCTGACAAGAATATAAGCAGACACAGTAGATCACACAGCAAACGGACACAGAAAGCAGACAACTGGGGAGGGGGGGAAGGGAAGAGAAATAAAAAAAATAAATCATTAAAAATAAATAAATAAATAAAAGTTGTAGTTAATGTAGGAGAATAAAAATAATAATAATGGAGAGAATTAACAAAACCAAATTTTGTTTCTTTGAAAGATCAATAAAATTGACAAATCTTTAGTGTGACTAACAAAGATAAAATTAGAGAAGATGCAAACAAATGAAATTAGAAATGAGGAGGTTATTACTAATGACCCCCACAGAAATGAAAAGGATCAAAAAAGATACTATAAGAAAATGGATGCCAAAAGATTAGACAACATAAATGAAATGAACAAATTCCTAAACACATGTGAACAAACTACATTGACCCTAAAAGAAATAGAACACCTCAAGAGACTAGTTACAGTAAAGAGATTTAATCAGTAATTTAAAAAATAAAAAACTACCTATGAAGAAAAGTCCAGGACCAAATGGCTTCACAGATGAATTCTACCAAACATTCCAAGAATTAATAACAAATTGGCTCAAAAGCTTCCATAAAACTGAAGAAGAGGGAACATTACCTAACTCTCCTATGAAGCCAACATCACACTGATAACAAAGCCAGAAAGAAAGATACTACAAGAAAAGAAAATTACAGAGCAATTTCTCTCATAAATTTAGATGCAAAAATCTTCAAATGTATACTTGCATAACAAATCCACCAGCACATAAAAATATGTATACACCATGATCAAATGGATTTTTAAAATTTATTTATTTAAAGAAACTTTAGATTACATAATGTTACATGAAAAATATAGGGGATTCTCAGATGCCCCACTCCCACCCACTCCCACAGTTTCCCACATCAACAGCATCCTTCATTAGTGTAGTACATTTGTTACAATTGATGAACACATATTGAAGCATTGCCACTAACTGTGGATTATAGTTCACATTACAACCTATCCCACGCAATGTTGTAAGTTATGACAAAACATATAATGCCCTGTATCCATAATTACAACATCATGCAGGACAATTCCATTGCCCCAAAAATGTCCCCATATTACACCTATTTTTCCCTCTCCCTCCCTTGTGACTACTGCCTCCACATCAATAATAAAAGTTCTTCCATTGCTATAATAACAATAAGTCAATAGTAAAATAATATTAATAGTAAGTCTGCTGTAGTTCTTTGTTCATTCCCAATTCATGAGGATTTTGGAATGGTGATGCCCACTCTGCCTCTAATTGAGAGGTGGCTTAGATACCATGAGGCAGATAGATGGAACTATCTTGCTTGCAGTTGCAGACTTCTTTTGTTCCTTGAGATGGTAATTGTCCATCATCTTCACCTTGCTAGCTCTCCTGGGTGAGTCCAATGAACTGGAGAGTTGCAACTCTGCTGAGATTCAGGACCCAATTGGCATGTAGACAGACTAAAATTTAAGTCTCTTGGACACACACCTATCAAGTCTACTACTCACTGTAGGTTCAAATTGAAGGGGCAGAAGAATCATTTGTAGAGAAACTACAAATGAGTCCAATTCTGTCACACTAGGGAGCATAAATTCCAAGATAAGGCCCACTGGCAAGGTGCCAAACTCCTGAGCTGTTTGCCCTGCCTATAATATCTGAATGTCTCTAGAGTCCTCAGGAGCCCTGCTATTTGAGGCAATATTTACTGTGGCAGTCAAGGAAATCCTGCTGAGATGTGCCTCAGTGTAACTTCTGAAATGATATCCTGACTCACTTTGAAATCACTTAGCCATAAGAAATCGTATTTATTTACCATTTCCCCCTCATGGTCAAGATATTTTTTCAGGTATATTGCTAGTTGGCACTTGGTAAGAATTCCTTTGTGACAAGGAGGCTCATCCCCAGGAGTCCTATACCACACTGGGAGGAAGGTAGTGTATTTATATGGCTTAGAGCAAGGCCACATTTGAGCAACATGGAGGCTCCCAGGAGGTAAATCTTAGGAAATACATAATACTAGGCTAAGTTAAAATTTCAAAAGAAAAGGCTCCTAAGTACAATCATCAATATCAAGTGCCCATTGCAATGGTCCATCCTCCTTCACTAGGCACCACCACTGTACTCAGAGGAATCTCTCTTTTTTCACTTTTTTTTAATTTTTTAAAAGATACTTCAATTATATAAATGTTACAGAGAATATATAGGGGTGTGCTCCCCACATCTCCCACATTTTCCCACATTAGCAACATCTTTCATTAGTGTGGTACATACATTGCAATTGATGAACACATTTTGGAACATTGTCAATAAGCATGAATTATAGTTTACATTGTAGTTTACACTTTCTCCCATTTGACTCTGTAGGCTATGGCCAGATATATAATGGCCTGTATCTGTCATTGTAATGTTATTTAGAATGATTCCCAAATCCCAAAAATGTCCCCCTATTACACCTATTTTCCCCTCTCCCTAACCCCAGAACATCCATGGGTAATTGCCTACACAACAATGGTATTTCTTTCATTGATAGAATCACAATATCTATAGCAGAATACTAATAAGTTTATTTTTAGTCCATAGTTCATTTCTCAATCCCGAGGACATTGGGATGGTGATGCCTACTCCACCATTAATTGAAGGGGACTTTTATCCCATACATCTAAATGATGGGACTCTCTTACTTGCAGTTGTAGGCACTCTCACTTCCTTGGCATGTTGTTTGTCCATCATCTCCTCCCTGTTAGTTGTCCTGGGTGAGTCCATTGAAACTCAGGGGATTCTTGCTGTCATATTAGAGAATGTAGCAGAACTCCCCAGGATGGGAATTTGATATTCTGTTGATTAATGTGTGGATCTCCATCCTCTGTGACAATGTCCCATGAAGACTTATATTCATATGCCTTAGAGGCAGGCTCCAGATGAAGGCTCTCCCATGCATCCCCTCATCACTGACACCCCATACCAATGTTTCTCCCTGCCACAGTTTTGACTTTTCTGTGATCCAAAACCTCTCCAAAGATGAAGTCAACAAAATAACCAAATAAAAATGAAACAAAGATAGTTTTAAAAAAACAAATAAAAATAAAAATTTTTAAATTAAATAATAAAAAACACTTTTAGGCATTATATCGTTCATCATTGTAAGATCTGCTGTCTTGTATATCCAGTGACATTTTCTTCCATATATTACCCTAGTATCTTTTTTTTAAATTTTATCTTCAAATAAGCTTTAGGTTATAGAAAATCATGTAGAGAATATAGGGGATTCCTATATACGCTACATCCTCCCCCTATTCCCTTCTCCCTATTAATAACATTTTACATACAGATAGTTCATTCATTACAATACTGGAGCATTGCTACTAACCATGATCAATGGTATACATTATGTTTTACAGTTTGGACTGTATACTTTTATAAATTTTACAAAAGGAAGGACTTGTACACAGAAAACTATGAAACATAAATCAAAGAAAACATAAATAAATGGAAGCATGTTTGAGTTCATGGCCAGACAACTAAATATCATGGATGTCAATTCTACTCCAAATGATTTACAGATTCAGTACAACCCCTATCAAAATTCCAACAGCCTACATCGCAGAAATAGAAAAGTCAGTTATCAAATTTATTTGAAGGTTGTGTGGCCCAAATAGACAAAAACATCTTGAAAAAGAAGAATGAAGTTGGAGGACTCACAAATCCTGACTGTAAAGCATATTACAAAGCAACAGTGGTCAAAACAACATGGTGCTTGGGAAGCAGATGTGGCTCAAGTGATAAGGCCTCTGCCTGCCATAGGGGAGAACCCAGGTTTGATCCCTGGGGCCTCCTGGTGAAAAAGAAGAGAAAGCATGCCTGTGTGGTGAGCCAGTGCCTGCCTGGCAGCCAAGTGCCCATGTGGTGAACCAAGTGCCCATGCAAGTGCCCAGGTGGTGAGCTGAGTGCCTGCATGAGTGCCCACGTGGTGAACCAGTGCCTATGCAGTGAGCCAGTGCCTGCCTGGCAGCCAAGTGCCCATGTGGGTGCCCACATAGCAAGCCAATGCCTGTGTGGCAAGCCAAGTGCCTGCACAGCAAGCCGAGTGCCTGCACGTGAACCAGTGCCCACACAAGTGAGTCATGCAGCAAGATGATGAAACGACAAAAGAAAGATGAAGGAGGTTCAAGATGAAGTGCAGCAGAGACCAGGAACTGAGGTGACGCAATGGACAGGAAACCTCTCTCCACATCAGGAGTCCCCAGGATCGAATCCTGGTGAATCCTAGAGGAGAAAGATGAGAAGAGAAGACAAAAAGAGGAATAGATACAATCACACAGGACTGGACAAAGCAAAAACAGTGGAGTGGGAGAGGGGAAGGGGAAGAAAAAATAAAATGAAAGTACTTAAAAAAGTATTAAAAAACCCCAGCATAGTACTAGCAAAAGGATAAATATTATCAGCCAATGGTATAGAATTGAAATTCATAAATAAGACTTTACATCTATGGCCAGATGATTTTTTTATAAGGCTGCAAAGTCACCTGAATGGGGAAAGAACACAGAATTGATGATTAATATTTTCAGAATTTCCCTTTAGGATGATGCTAAAGGCTTGGCAATGGATAGTGGTGATTGCAGCACATTATTGTGAGTGTAATTAGCAGCACTAAATAATATAAGTGAATTCACTTAAAAGGGCAAACTTTAAGTCATATATGTTATTAGAATAAAAATTATAAGATAAAACATAGGCTTGTACAACACAGTGTCCCATACTGTGTATAATGGACTATAGCTAATAGTAGAAGAATGCTCTTTCATGAATTATAAGACACATGTGACACTAATATAAAGGCATTAAGAATAGGTAGTATGAAAAGTGTGCCAAATGTATGCTATGGCCCATGATTTGAGGTAATAGTCTGATGATATTATCTCATAATCTGTAACAAATGTTCCACCAGGGTGTGGAGTTATGGGAAATCTACACATCTGTATGATTGTTTTGCAAGTTCACAATATCTGTAACAAAAATATATTTTTAAAAATAGTATGGGCTGGGGGAAAAATACATCAAATGTAAGACAAGGAATATAGTTGTAGTAATATTTTGATGATGCTCTTGCATAGTGTGTAACACGTTTCACATCAACACAAAGAGTTGGTGGAGGGGTGATGCATGAGATCCCTGTGTGATGGTATGTATGTTTATTTTGTAATTTTGCAATCTTTACTATACACTTATTGTTTATATGTGTTCATGTATGAATGATATACTTCAACAAAAGTAAAAATAATAAAAAATAAAAAAATAAAAAGTTTAAGGATAAAAAAAGAATAGGTGGTATGTGGGAAAAATAGTCTTAATGTAAAAATTGACAATAGTACATTCTCATTTTGCAACAAAGGTAACTCCTGTTAAAAACATTTCAGTTATAAAACAGTAATCAATTGTAACAAATTTTCCACTCCATTACAAGAAGTTTGTGGTGAGATGGCATATGGAAATCTTATATTTTATGCATGTTTGCTCTGTAAATCCATATTTTCTCTAAGAGTTTTTTAAAAATCAGTTTTTGCTTGCGTTAAATATTTATCACAGGATGAACTTCAATTATAAATGAAAAATAATATTTATATTATCTTATATTTACTGTTCTAATTTTATTGACTAATTTAGTAATTTATTTTTTATGTGTTTTATATTTTTTGGATTATAACACAAACTTCTCAGCACCCACCATACCTATATTGATTCTGCAATCTAGTAGAATTAGTTTAATGTGTGATATAAAATTGCTTACTTCAACTGAAATGAAAAAAAATAATTGCATATTTGTGGTTTACTGGTTTTTCTCTCACTTTTATTCTTTTCGTATGTTTTATTTTATGTCTTTAAAATTACTAATCATAAACATTTTTGTATTTTTTTCTTGGAATGTCCCTGAATTATTCTGACATGGCGAAATTAATATTGTCCTTAAAATTAATCTTCACAAAATGTTAGGGCATCCCAAACTGGACATTTTGTTTAAAGATTCAAAGACTATGCTATAATCTAATCTCAGTTATGCCTTCAATCATTATTATTAATATGTGTTATGAAAATATATTTAATATTTTCAGCAAAGTTACTAAGGTAAAAGTTTCTATTAATATTAATTCTTGTGGAAAATATATTCCCCTTTTTCATTAATATTTATAAATGCTAAAAATTGCTTTGGACACAGTACTAACTTTGCCATTTTTTTAATGATTGGTACATTTTTCTTTGACATGAAAATCATGAAGAAAATATATCCCAATGAGTAGAGTTAGCTGAGAGAAATTGCCATGTTAGTGTATAACACTTTTGTACTCTAACAGCACTGGGACCAGAGTTTTGATAGGCAGTTCCAACAGGGAATACTGGCAAGCCACTTATAAAAAATATTCCACTTACAAAAAACATTCCATATCTGTCAGTTCCCTTGTACTGGTCAGTGAAAATAGACGAAAAGAATGTTATATACTTTCAAAATATTAGCATAGAAGTAGATAACAAGGTTAGATTAAAAAAACAATAAGCAACTATACCTGAAAATAGATTTAATAATTCCAAAGATGTTACCTTTCTATAACTCATAAGTGTTAAAATGAAATAAGGACATGAGGTAGCAAATATAAACATTTATATTTAAGTCGGGATAGGAAAACCATATAACTATTGAAACCAGAAAAATCCCAAGGGGAGGCATCCGTCTTTTGTTTTCTCCAAAGACAATTATGAATATACTATTGAAATAGAAGTAAAAGTTCAATTGACTGCTTTGCCAGTTATGGTTCTTTACATAATAGAAACAGCTCACAAGGCTATAAAAGGAAAGATTCGTAGTAAGAAAACTTTATAGCACAGCATGACCAAGAAAGCTTAATGCAGTATTAGGGGGTCTTGGACTTCCAGGCACACCTTCCTGTGGTCATCCTCAGGCACAGGAGTTATGCTTCCCTTCAGGAGCACAAACCAAGATGCCTGGGAGAAATGTATTCTCAGGAAAGCCACAGGCTCATGAAGTGGATGTTTTATGACTCTCTAGTTATATAGGCAAAACAAGGAACTGTGAGCAGCTCAATAAACAGAAACCATGAGACCCTAACAAAAAGCAGATGAAAAACAATCTGTACATTTCAATAACTATTACAGATACATACATACATATATATGCGTAATATATATACATACACAGAACACTGCACGGAAGCTTAATGTTTCAGACCCAATGAAGGCTACATGAATAACTATTTAGTGTATTACAGCCCAATTTAGACAAAGATCAGCAGGTAGTTCCAGGTAATGCTGGAGATAATCACAGAGTTGTAAGAGACCAGCTTAGGTTAACACTGTACAGTGCTTAAATACATAGATAAATGCATCTATTCCCGAATAAATATAAGAATATTCACTTTCATCAAGAGCTTTTTAGTGATCAACTTCTCCAAACCTGTCTTCATGGCTTTGTTTCTAAGGCTGTATATAATGGGGTTAAGAGAAGGTGGCAACAAAATATAGAAAGCAGATAGAACGAGATCAAAAAATGATTTAGACCCTAAAATGGGTTTGAGGTAAGCAGTGAAAGTCGTTGAAAGGAAAAGTGCAACAACCGTCAGGTGTGGCAGGCAAGTGGAATAGGCTTTTGACCTTCCTTGTGTGGAGGGAATCTTTCTGATAGTGGAGCAGATGTGGATGTATGAAATTATGATGCTGACAAAGCAGCAGAAATCCAGTACTGCACTAACGAAAATAAGCACAATTTCTGTAGTTACATGCTCTGAAAAGGAAATAGCTAACAACTGGGGAATATCACAAAAGAAATGCTGTATTTCATTGGGTCCACAGTAAGATAAAGACCAGGTGTTTGCTGTGTGAATAAGCGATATCAAGCAGCCACTGAGCCAAGACACAGCTGCCATCCGCGCACAGGTGCCCCTGTTCATTATCACGTCATAGTGCAGGGGATGGCAAATGGCAGCCTAGCGGTCAAAGGACATTGCCGTGAGAAGACACAGCTCTGCAACTGCTAAACAAAGCACCAGAAAGATCTGGACAAGACATCCAAGGATTGAGATGGAATTACACTGTGTCAAGGTGTCCACAACAGTTTTGGGCACAATGGCAGAAATGAGGCAAAGATCAATGACAGACAGATTTCTTAAAAAGAAGTACATGGGTGTATGGAGGCATGAGTCTAAGGAGGTTATGGTGATGATGAGGATATTTCCCATCAAGGCAGATAGATAAATTACCATAAAAATTACAGCTTGTAATAGCTGAAGCTTCCATGGGCCAGCAAAACCCAAGAGAAGAAATTCTGTCACCATTGAGCTATTGTTCATTCTTTATGACAGGCTGGAATGAAAAAGAAAAGGAAGTTATTTTTTTAAAGGATCAAGAAAGCCGAGTGTTCCTATTTAATGCTCAGCAGAAATGAATAAATAAATGTTGTCTGTGTCTGTGAGTGTTTATGCTGCAGATGTGTCCCAAAACTAGAGCCTCAATAGTAAATTTGCTCCAACCATAAAAATTCGGTTTATTATTACTATGTTCCATAAATGCTTTGTTTTATCAAGTCTTATGTTTCTTTTTATAAACCCTAGGCATGATGATGTTATTCAGGCAGATATATACCAACTGTTTTCCATGCTGCTCACTATCACAAAATTGGCAGAAAGTACCCTGTTCATCAGAGAGGGCTTAATTTACATGTGATAAGATGGGAAAGAAAAGAAATGGACTCTTGCATATGTTCATGCCACAGCCTCTTTTCTATTTTGCTTTGTAATATATGTTTGCCAGTTGATTGATTTGACTTATAGTTACCTTTTATTTTTCAGTTATCTTATAAATATACCTTATAAAATATTTGACATGCTTCTTTCTAAGTTCCTTAAATTCCCTTTCTTCCCACTCTATTTAAACTTCTAAAGTATATTCTGAGAGTTTTAGATTATTGTTTGTAATTGACTAAACATATTACTAATGTTTCTTCCTTTGCAGTATGTTTCTCAAATATCTCCCATTATATTCTCATTTCCTTTCACTTCACTAGTGCTTACACTTATAGAATAAATTCATGCATTTATATATATGTATAATACTGCTTCACAACATAAATGTTAGAAAGTGATCCATTTTTTATCTACAAATGTATCTATTTCTTTTCTCTGTTTCACAAAATCTAACCCTGGTTTCTGACTCTGATGACCATGTGGATAATCTGAAACTTTCACAAATTTGTCTAAATATAATGCTATATTAAAAAGTTTTCAATTTTTCTCTATTTGATTTAAAATTTGCCTATTTGTGGATAGAAAGTAATGAAAAACATTAGAAAAGCTTATATGTTTATGATTATATAACTGCATTATAACTTTTAATACTATAATTGATATATCCTCTGTTAATGCCTGATATCTGTGATTTGTGTTTCTGTCTCTCCAATTGTCCATCTTTCTCCATCCATTTAATAATATGATTAACTTAATTTATGGCAAAATTTTGAGAGTGAGCAATTGTTTCAAAATGTGAGGCGGGCAAATTCTGTCTAATATGCTGAAACCAGTTGACCTGTACTTATTTAGCATATAGAAAAGCAAGCCATAGCAAGCATTTGATAAAAGCCTTCGTTACTTTCTTTATTGAAAAAATTAAGTATGCCTTCATTTAGATCTTTAAAGCTCTGTACAATGTGTTTCCCCCTAGATTTGCTCTAGCATTCTTACCTTTTGAACTATCATGTATTCTTTTCTAAATATCCTGTTTTAATCCTTTGAATATCAGTTTGGTGAATAATAAATGAACATATGAACTATTGTGACTGGGTATTTGGTAGGAAGCAATATTTTTTCTTCCATAATTTTTTGGAAGAAAGCACCTCAAATCCATTCTTTTGTAAAGTATTCCCAATTAAGAATTACCAATTTGACCAGCCTGCTGAAGATTTATTGGCGATTTTTATAGTGCGATGCCATATTTTTCTTCTATGTAAGCTCTAAACCATAAGAATTCTTTATGATGCCCAAGTTATTCTCCTTATGAAGCAAAAACTGTAATTGACAACTTAATGATTCATATGTATCCTAAAATCCATTTAGTGCTCTCTATTTTAATATTTTCACAAATTGTCCTTAAATTTTAAGTTCTTACTTCATTTTTTCCCCAACATTTTTCATTGCTTCTAGTGTGCTCAACACCAAATTATACATTAAAATTCAGTTACAAATTATAAAAATAAGTTTCAGGTCTTATTTACTGGTTTCAGTGTTTTATATAACACTCACCCTCATAAAACAAAACCTTTCTGAGCTCAAATTTCAGAAAATATGTACACGAATAATCTTTTGTTTCTATGTAATCTATATAGAAGAGACACATCTCTATGTCTTCTGATCCTAGGACAGACATATAATCATTCTAGAACCTTTTGCTATTAAAAGATTTAGATATTTCTCTCAGACCTCTTCTTTTGTATGTGGAAATTTAAACAAGCAGAATAAAAGCAAATTAATACTAAAATATCTTTCATATGCAAGTAGTCAGCAGGCTGCTGATATTGCTGCTGGTGAAATGATTATTGAACATTACTCTAAGTGAATAATGTTAATTCTGACTTTCAAACACTAAGAAATTTCCCCCATAAAGAAGCACTTTGCTTCTTGCTTGCTTGAGTTTACAAACAGAGATGTCAGTAAGAAAACAAGTAAGGTCATTGTTTTATCTCTGCTGCTTATCTCCCAAAGGCTTGACCTCCTAAATATTCCACAGGGAGATGCTGACAGTGCAGTTGTAATTAACTTGCCTCATCTGCCTTGCAAATTATAAGAGAGGAGCCTTGTACTATCTTAAATGTGGAAATGGACTACAACAATTGGTCTGTGCTTACCAAAAAGTGACTTCAAATACTTATATGTAAATGAGAGTGTTTATATTTAGTGAAATGGTATTAAGAACATACTAATCCAATCATTCTTTTAGCCATTGAGGAGAAGAGACCACGTGCCTATCACATTCCCAAGTATCTGTTACCTAAGTTACAGAACAAATTCACCATTTTTATTATATAATTCCTTCTAACCAAAAGCCATATTTTCTTCTGTAGAGCTCTATTGGTCAGTGTGATTTTTAAAAAATATTTATTTATTTATTTATTTCTCTCTTCTTCCTCCACCCTGGTTGTCTGTTCTCTGTGTCTATTTGCTGCGTCCTCTTCCTTGTCCGCTTCTGTTGTTGTCAGCGGCATGGGAATCTGTGTTTCTTTTTGTTGCATCATCTTGTTGTGTCAGCTCTCCGTGTGTGCTGCACCATCTCTGGGCAGGCTGAACTTTCTTTTGTGCTGGGCGGCTCTCCTTACAGGGTGCATTGCTTGCACGTGGGGCTCCCCTGTGCGGGGGACACCCCTGCTTGGCATGGCACTCCTTGCACACATCAGCACTGCACATGGGCCAGCTCCACACAGGTCAAGGAGGCCCGGGGTTTGAACCACGGACATCCCATGTGGTAGATGGACACCCTAAACACTGGGCCAAGTCTGCTTCCCTGGTCAGTGTGATTTTAATAAGGGAATTTAATTGCTCAAAAACAGAAAGCGCCACCAAATTACCTGCACTGAAACATTTAAAAGGCAAGTTAAACAGTGAAACATAAATAACTAAAATTTTTGTGTATATATAAACTGCTTTATATTTTTGAATCATTGGTTCATTTATTCATTAATATGTTGTCAAAAAAGGCATTTAAATGAGTCAAGTTGGACAAGACATTTTAGGTTTGTTGCTAGAAAATGAAAATAAAATGATTCTTTTTCAGATACAATTGATGTGTGCTAACATTGCAATGAATCTCAAAAAATCACACATGACAGTTTGTGCACTATTAAACACAAGATTAAGTCAGGTACTTTTAAAAGCAGGTTATCTAAGTAGCTGGACTTTCTTAAGTGCTTAATAATGCATAAACTATCATGTGTGCTAATACTTTGAGATTCATTGCAATGTTAACAACATTAATTGTGGTATCTGAAAGAATCAAAATGGAGAAAATGCTTGAGAATTTGATAAAAATATAATTCAGGGGGATATTTTTGAAATTACTGCACAATAGAAAGATA
Source organism: Dasypus novemcinctus (assembly GCF_030445035.2). Taxonomy (NCBI): domain Eukaryota; kingdom Metazoa; phylum Chordata; class Mammalia; order Cingulata; family Dasypodidae; genus Dasypus; species Dasypus novemcinctus. The sequence continues at coordinate 6,846,605 of NC_080694.1, read as the reverse complement.
AATGAATTTATATAGATCATATATTTTGAAAACAATGATAAAAACATGTGACAATAATAATGGTTGTACCAAAAAGATAATAATAGATGCAATTCCTTCTTTGAAGGACTCAAAATCTGCTGTGAAAATTTATGTGAAAACACATTAATATCATAGAATAGAATTAACTAAATTCATAAAAAGTTATGAAAATACTGTTCAAATTTATAATCCATTAGCAAGCAAATGAGTGAAATTCAATGAAACTTTATATATAAACTAAACATTCATTAAAGAAAGACTTCGGAGGTTAAAGAAGGAAAAATTCATTTTGATATTGAGAGATGAAGCTATGTCTTCAAGAAAACAGGAAAAATAGTTAACAAAAAATGAAAGACATAAGAGCATGGATTAAATAAGATCTCAAAAGCAACTGACACTAAATCTTACTTAATATTAAAATATATGCATATATAAGTGCTTTAAAACTTAAAAAATCTCAATTATATTTTCAAGTTTCTTATCATAAAATCTTCATTGACAATACTTTCTCATTTACAAATATGCATGGAATTTCATGAATATTTTGGAAATTAAGCAACATATTCTTAAATAAGCAATGAGATAACTAAGATATTACAAGGAAAATTAGGAAATATGTGAGGTGAAAAAAATGGGGGAAAAATCACCAAGTATTATAGAATGCAAAAATATACCTTCCCTGGTTTGTTGCAGCCAAATGAGGAAAACAGACATCTTCCTTCCTGTCAGCAGTTTCAAGGGAAAAGGGAGGGGTGGTCAGGGTCTTTTCTTCAGTGAATGCAGCTGACAGAGTCCACTTTAAATCTCTGTTCTGGAGATTCAACACAGGAACACAAGAGTCAAAACTCAAACAACTTGGAAAAGTGCACTATCACCATCTGCTGGCTGGTCTGGAAATTGCATGGACAAAAACTGTTCATGTTTTCTCTCTCTCACCCTGGGCAAAAATCTGTGATCCACTTGTAAGTCCCTGGCCTGATTTTGGAAACTTAAGCTGCGCAACTTTAAAGACTGAATTAGTTGAACAAAATATCAAAGTAAAGCTATGGAATAAAAACAATAAACAAGAGAGAGAAATTGGCCCCAGAGTAAATTCACCAGCATATTCAGATGCCTAGACAGCAGCAAAAAAATTGCAAGCAATACTAGAAAACAGGAAGAGATGGCCCAGCCAAAAGAAAAAAAAATATCCTGAAGACATACAGAATTTAGGAAAATCAGTGATAATCACACAACCCTCCTAAAACACTTCAAAGAATTTATAGAAAATATGACTCAAGAAGTAAAGGATATTAAGACACTGGGTGCACATAAAAAACAATTTGAAAGCCTGCAAAGAAAAGTGATAGACTTTATGAGAATGAAAGACATGGTGGATGAGATTAAAAATACACTAGAGGCACATAGAGCAGATTTGAATTGCTTGAGGAAAGAAGGCTTTGAAGGCAGAACATTTGAACTGTAAAGTACAGGAGAATAGAAAGAGAAGAGAATGTGTAAAAATGGAACAGAATCTCAGGGAATTGAATGACAACACAAAAAGCACAAACATTCACATTATTGGTGTCTCAGAAGGAGAAGAGAATGGAAAAGGGGCAATAAGAATATCTGAGGAAATAATGACCAAATCTTGCCAACCCTTATGAAGGACATAAATATCAATATCCAAGGACAACACACCCCAAATTAATAAATCCAAATAGATCTATCCTGAGATGCCTACTATACAGAATGACAAATATGAGACAGAGAGGATTCTGAAAGCAGCAAAAGAAAAGCAAAGCATCACATACAAGGAAAACTCAATAAGAGAAGTATAGATCTCTCATCAGAAACCATGGAGGAGAGAAGAAAGTGGTATAATGTATATAAGGAACTGAAAGAGAAAAACTGCCAGTCCAAAATTTTGTATCCAGCAAGCTGTCCTTCAGAAATGAGGGTGAATCCAAAGTCTTCACAGACAAACAAGAACTGATATAGTATGTTACCAAAAGACCAGAATTACAAGAGATACTAAAGGGTTGCTGAAAGGAAAAAAACAAGGATGTCAGATTTGGAAAGGAGTTTAGAACTGGTTATTAAGAGAGGTAAACTAAAAGATAACAGACAATAGAACAGTATGACAACAGAAAACTGAAGGACAAAATGGATTAACTAAGCAATGCCTTTACAGAAACAACACTGAATGTTAATGGATTTAACTCCCCAATCAAAAGACATAGACTGATAGAATGGATTAAAAAAATGAGCCATCTATATATTGCCTACAAGAGATCCAACTCAGACATAAAGACACAACCAAGTTAAAAGTAAAAGGTTGGAAAAAAGTATTCTATGCATATAGAAACCAAAAAAGAGCTGCAGTGGACCAGATAAATGTAAAATAACAATATTACAGCATACGAACAATAATTACATGATGCAAATAGTAGATTGTTCCTGTGATCAGTATTCTGTGAGTTTCTTCATACAAAATAAGCACTTGTTTTTAATTGAGGAGGACTGGTAAAGAGAGATATTTTTGGATACTTCATTCTTCTTTAACCCTTTCTAGTGCATACTCATTAATTAATCTATCTGCATCAACTATGATTTAACATGACTACTGTTGAAAAAGATTTTGAGTTTTCCTGCATCATAAAATTATGAGTTGGCATATTGTTATTTGCTGTAATTTACTCCAATAAGATGTGAAAAATTCCCAAATAAGAATTTTATTATCCAGAAAGAATTATAGCCTGAATGGAAATTAAGTAACTAAACCAATAATTTATTTCATTCTTAGAGATTATGTCCAATAGTTAGTCATAATATAAAAATTAGAATTACATTATAATTAAATTCTATTATACTAGATTTATTATTTACATTTATAAATGTTTTTTATTATACTATTTCTTATAATTGATTATATTAAATCTAACTTAGACTTGCACTCTCATTTAAAATTTGTTATTTCTTTCAGCCTATTTTTCTATTTATTTTATAATTTTACCAAAACATCTAAAAAAAAAAAGCCATTGACTTACCCTTTGAATAGATCATGTGGTATGTGAATATATCTCAGAAAAACTGTTTAATAAACAAATAAATACTTGTGCAAGAATAGCCAGAAATAGCAGCTATGTACAGCTGGGGAAACAGAGAGCTTTAGAGGGGAGGAATTTCCTTGTTTGTTTATTATTATTGAAATAATGAAAATGCTTTAACAGTGATTGAAGTGATAAATGTACAACTATGTGATTATACCAAATACCATTGATTGTATTTATCTAAATTGCATGCTTTATTGATATGAAGCATATAAATTGATTTATTTTAAAAAATAGGGTTGGTAGGGAAAACAAAAGGCATAGCTCAAATAAAAGACTGAACTTCATAACTGGAGAATCTAGAAAGAGAAGAGCAAACTACACACAAAGCAAGGAGATGGAAAGAAATATAGATTATAGTGGAGATATATAAATTAGAGAATAAAAAATAATAGAATCAACAAACCCAAAATTGATTATTTGGAAAGATAAAAAAAAATAATATTGAGAAACCTTTAGCTAGACTAAAAAAAAGAAAAAGAGAGAGGACACAAATAACTAGAAATTAAAAAAAGAAAACTGCCTACACTGACCCTAACAGAAATGGACTCTATGAATCACCAATAACTGTTTAAAAGATGGAACCAGTAAGCCAAAACCTCCCAACAAAGAAAATTCCAGGATCAGATGGCTTCCCTGGTAAATTTTACCAAACTTTCCAAGAAGAATTAACACTAATCCTGTGCTTCTGAAGAATAAAGAGAAGACCACTCTAATTAATTTTTAAATGTATTTTTTATTGAAGTATAGCATTCACTCATGAACATACATAAACAAAATAAATATATAGTAATAGATGTGAACTCACAAAATAACCATGCCTAACATCATACAGGGGTCCCATACATTATCCTACCACCACCATTTGGCTTTGTTGTGAAACATTTGTTACAAACTATGCAAGAGCATCATCAAGATATTACTAACTATAGTCCCTATCTTACATTTGGCATGTTTTTTCCCCAGCACACCCTATTATTTCATTAATATATTTTTATTAAAGAGGTGAACTTACAAAAAAAATGCTTGTGTGCAAAACTCCCATACAACACCCCTTCATCAACACACCATGCCTTTGTGAAATAGTTATTACAAATTATGAGATAATATCAGACAATTACAATCAACAATGGTCCATAGTGTACATTTGACACACTTTTTCCATATCCCCCATTATCAATACAGTACATCTTTGGCCTTGATGCAAGAATATTACAGCATTGCTGTTAACAGTCCATATGTCACACTAATTTTATTTTTCCCATGTTTCCCCATATTCCCACCACCATGCAATAGTGATGTACATCTGCTCTACCTCATGGAAGTACACTCTTGCATCTGTACCATCAACCACATCCTCATCCACCTCTGGGTTCACTGTGTTATTCAGTCCCTAGTTAATTTTATGAGGCTAACATCACCCTAAGTACAAAGTCAGATACTATAAGATTCTACAAAAAATGAAATTTACAGCCCAATTTCCCTTATAAATATAGATTCAAAAATCCTTAAAATAATAGCAAATTCAATCTAATAGTACATTAAAAGAAATATACACTATGATAAAGTGGTTTTTATACCAAAGGTATAAAAGGTGCAAAGGCGGTTCAAGATAAGAAAAACAAATAATGTAAAGCAACATATTAATAGAATGAAGGGTAGAAAACAAATGATCAGCTCAACTGATGCAGAAAAGGCATTCAACATATTGGAGCACCCTTTCTTAATAAAAATAATAGACATGTAGGAATAGAAGGAGATATCCTCATTATGATAAAGGATATACATGAAAAACCTATAATGAACATCATAAAAAATGGTTGAAGACTGAAAGAAATCTCTGTAATCAGAAACAAGAAAAGCATGCCAATTGTTACCACTGTTATTCAATTTTATTCTAGTTCTAGAAAGCAATTAGGCAAATAAAAGTCATCTAAATAGGAAAGGAGAAGTAAATTTTTGAAGATGGCATGATCATATATATGTATAAACTTGATAAATTCAGAGCAAAACTATTAGAGCAAATAAACTAGTTCAGCCAAGTGGTAAGATAGAGATCAGCATGCAAAAATCAGTATCACCTCTATACACCAGTAATGAACAATTTGAAGAAAAACCAAGGAAAAAATTGTTTACTGTTATGAAACATTTGTAAACAAAATCAAAGAAGACCTAAGTAAATGGAAGGAAATTTCATGTTCATGGATTGGGAGACTAAATATTAAGTTGTTGATTCTACCCAAAGTGATATATATATAATCAGTGAAATCCCAATTACAATTCCAACCACATTCTTTGCAGAGAAGGAGTAAGCACTCATCAAAATTATATGGAAGGATACAGTGCCCCCAATAACCAAAATAATCTTGAAAAAGAAGAAAGAAGATGGAAGACTCACATTTCCTATTTTAAAACTTGTTATAGAGGAATAGCAACCCAAACAGCATGATACTGACACAATTGCAGACATAAAGACCAATGGAACAGAACTGAGAGTTCAGAAACAGACCCTCACGTCCATAGCCAATTAATTTTTGACAAATGCTCTGAGTTAACTGAATTGGGACTAAGTAATATCTTCAACAAATTGTGCTGGGAAAACTGAATATTCATATGCATTAGAATATAGGAAGATTCCTACCTCACAACTTATGGAAAAATTAAATGAAATGGTATCAAATAATATAAGAACCAAGACAATAAAACTCCTACAAGAATACATAGGAATTCATTCTTAGTTCACTCTTTGGTTATGGTTTCTCAGACTTTCCACCAAAAGCACAAGCAATGAAAGGAAAAATAGATAAATGGGACTTCATCAAAATTAAAAACTTTTTTTTGCACAAAAGGACTCTATCATGAAAGGAAAAAGACAACTTACTAAATAAGACAAAATATTTGGAAATCACACATCTGATGTGGTTTTAACATCCAGAATATACAAAGAAAACCTACAACTTAACACAAAAGACAATGCAACGAAAAAAATAGGCAAAAGACTGGAATAGGCCTTTATCCAAACACGATATACAAATAGCCAAATGCATATTAAAAGTTGCTCAACATATTTAGCAAATGGGAAATATAAATCAAAACCACAATAAGATAACATTTCACATACACTGGAATGTTTACTATTAAAAAAAAAAAGCCACAAGTATTGGAGAAGATGCTGAGAATAGGAAAATTCACTTTTTGATGGTGGGAATATGGAATAATGTATTTTTGTGGAAAACAAATTGGCAATTACTCAGAAAGTAAAGTATAGAAATGTCATTTGATTCAGCAAATCCACTTGTAGGTATACACCCCAAATAACTGAAAGCAGGGACTCAAACAGATATTTGTCCTCCAATATTCATAATATCATCATTCACAGTAGCCAAAATTGGAGGCAGACCAAGCATCTAACAACAAAAGAATGGATGAACAATATATGGAATATTTATACAATGAAATATTATTCAGCCCTGAAAAAGAATGAAGTTCTGATACACCCAACATCATGGATCTTGAAGGCATCATGTTAAGTGAAACAGGCCATACACAAAATGATATATATTGTATGATCTCACTTAAATGACATAATTAAAATAAGCAAATTCATAGAGTCAGAAAGTTGATATGGTTTACCAGTGGTTAACTGTAGCAAAATTTCTTTTCAGGGTGATGTAAAGTTTGGTAAAGGTCATGATGATAATGTGACATTTTAAATGTAACTAACTCCATGAATTATTTATTTGAAAATGTTTAAAAGGGAAAATTCTAGGTTGTGTATATGTTACCAGAATAAAATAGAAGAAAAAAAACAAAACAAAAACAACAACAACAACAAAAAACAACGCACAAACACAGGACTGTACAACAAGGGAAACCTAATGCAAGTATGGATTATAGTTAAAAGTACAATTATAATATATTATTTCATCAATTTTAACAAAGTTGTTACACTCATTAGAAGTGTTAATAATGGAGCATTATATATGGTAATTCTGTATTTTCTGTTTCTTTTTTGTGTATTTCTATAACTTCTCTAATAAAATTATTTAAAAATAACCTTTATCAATTACTTATAACACACAGGGGAAAGGGTACATGCACACATTTTTCTTATTTTTTATAAAGTTGTCTTTTAATATTATTTTACTTTTGCTTCAAATTTTTAATTCATTTAATTCTAGATCCAATAATCCTATTCCTGTATGTCTATCAAAGGTAAGTAAATATGTCAGAATGCTCAGAATAGATATGTGAATATGATAATTATCCCTTCCTTCAAATGTAAAGGAATGCCAAGAAAGGCTCCATTGACTGGTCCCCAGAGGGGACTTAAGGGGTGGTCAGAACATGTGGGTTTTCTAGGCAATTAGAAGGAGTTTGGCTTTAAATGGTAGTACACATCATTGACTTAGGTTTAAATACTGTTAGTAATGGAAGAGTTCTTAGGATAGCAGATTCTACATATATGTTGAAATTTGAGCCAAGAAGATTTTCTGATGTGGGGTGTGAAAGAAAATGGGAACCCAAGAGGGGGCAGCTTAGTGACTCTTGTTTTGTGGCTTAGCAGTAGGCCTGAAGATCTCTTTGCTTTGAACAACATGTTTCTCCCTACCCCCAAAAAGGGAACAAAAGGGGAGAGGACTTCCAGAGAACTGTTTGCTGTGCAAATCCCACCCTCTCCCTTCCTGACTGCACTCAAAGATACTCCAGGTACACCTGCATTTAGAAGTTTTTCAGTGTCACCAGATTTTATCTAGGTTCTTGGCTATGCTGCAGAAATGAATTTCAAGAGCATGCAGGGTGAGTTAGGTCAGTAATTTATTAAGATAGGGAAGGAAGAGAAATGGGAGAAAATAACAGAAAATAACAGCAAGGGTCCCAGACAGAGAGGAAAGGGGTGAAAAGGGATAAAGAGGGCTGATTTACAAGCTACAATTCCCATTATAGATTATAAATCCTCAGGGTTACTTGTGTGGCCAAATGGCAGAGGAAAAATGGTGATGGCGGCACACAGAAGGCAAGGAACAGGTCCAGAGGCAAGAGAGCAGGGCAAGAGCATCCTCAGGCCTTGTAGTTTGCTTTTAAACTGTTAATTATTCCACCCCTTTGCTAATGGCAGGGGAGGGGTTCTATCTGTTTGCTGTTTTGATTGATTACCCCACTCATCAATCCCTTAGTGAGGACCCAATGATAAAGTCTCAAGGGAACATCCCAGGCTTTTCTGTGCATCCAGAAGAAGTTTTTGTTCTGGATAGCAGAATCCTGGGGGTGAGGGTCTTCTGGCAGCCATCATGGGGGTTACTGATGTCCATGTGGACTCTGCCAGGTTTCAGATCCATCTATTAATTCCCTATCTTATTAGCCTGTTTCATCTTATTAGTAAAGTTTTACACCTTTAATCTTAAAGGAGTGCTAAAGCAAGATGATCTTTCTTCTGTAGCCACTTCCTGCTGGTTAGGGGCTGAAGTTCCTACCTGACAAGGTGTAGAACACTGTTATTTTAATTGGAGGAAGACAGTTCTGGCATCCTGTATGAAGCTGGATGAAGTCCCCATATGGGTAACAAGATGTTGATTCTGGAAGAAATAAACTTCATTAGAATTTTGAAAATATATTCCCACTAAGAAATAATGGACAATAGAAATAGAAAAGGTTAGGCATTTGCAAAAATCTTTTGCATTTTCTCAAAGTTGATGGGAAATTATATTCTTTCTTCAGTAGGATATTAAGAAGTATTGCCCTTTTTAGTTAAGGTACAGGAGATGAATACAGACAAGGTGTTTTTAAAGGGAAGTTTGGTTTATTCTCCCTCTAGCAAGCAGGCATTTAGGCTAGAACGAGAGGAAACAGTTGACTTTGACACAGATACTACTTAGGTAGCTTTCTTGAAGAGATATTTCAGGCTATCCAATGACTGCACTCGTGTCCCTTCAGGTGCTTTTGATGAACTGGCACTTTCTTGGGCAGCTGGCTTTATTCAGGATTAGTGCACCAAATTGGAAGTTCCTTTAACTTTAATAAGGGCAAGGAGGGAGACCTGGATTAAGCATGTTTATTAATTACATAGAAAATGATGTTTAATGTTCTTCTGCACATGATTTAGAACAGAAAAGATAACACTATAATCATCGGGCATATATCTAGAACAGGATAAAGGTACAGTACTTAATACTAATTAATGTACTACTCAATGCATGTTTCTCTTTGAGCTGCAATTAATAGATTTAAGTTTCAGGTTTGCTGTAACTTACATGTTATCTCTCCATGGGAGCAGACCATAATTCCAATTTGTATTTAAGTTCTACTTACAATACTCTGGTGATCATGGCTCCACTTCTTTTGTCCTTTACACAGTGAGCAAGCCGCAGCACTGTTGATCCTAGAGAGAAGCCAAGTAGGTAGTTTCCAGTATTTTACCAGCCTGGTGCATATCGCTCTTTGGCACTATGAAACAGTGCCAGTCTGGAGGTGATATTCATTGTACATTTGACTATATTGAGCCTCTGAGCTGCTTTAGGGGTTTGAAACTGCAACATAGTTTCCATCAACTTCAGGAGAACAACCAGAGATGTTATGCTCAATAAAGAGACTCCTTCATTGTTTTAGGGGTCAGTGACCAATGTGGTCAATAACTCATATGGAGAGGCAACCTGCAATGTATTCAAGGCCTGGTTTGAATGCACAAGAGAGTTTGACTCTGCTGAAGTCTATCTCTTGAATTTTATATACCTTTTAAACATTTCCAATGCAATGTTACATATCAAATGACTTTGCTTACTTCTAGACTTTTACCATGAAGACATTAGCAGACATTTTATCTTAGCAGTAGAGGCAAATTATTTTTTCCATTTTTAAAATGAAAACTGAAGATTCCCAGTGGAATCAAGGTAACTTTTCATTACCACCACTTGAATATGTACATTGAGGTGACTTTCAGACAGGCTTCATTGCTATGAAGTTACTTTTTGCCATTAATACCAGTCTAGGTTTTTAGTTAATAATGGCTTCTTAGAACTAGAGCCATTTAAATGTTTCAATTTGGAAGATGCTTTCACAAACTCTTTATAACTGACCACAACTACAGACTGGCTAATTTACCTTAGATTACAATTAGCAATCAATGGAATTTACTTTATCCATTTAAGAGAGGGCAGCCCTACATTTCTTTAACTTAATTTCATCAGATATGAATTTAGAATTTTCATCATTTGTTAATTTGGTATTATTCTGATGTATGAATTTATACACTAAGCAAATAGGCAGACATAAATATTTTGACACAGAAACACAGTTTAGTTACCTAAAACTTCCATTTTTTTTACAAAACAAGTTCAACTGTAAAACAACATTTGAAAGATCTCCTGGAAGGTTTTTTTTTTTTTAATTTGCACCATGACCATGCAGTTTTGCATAGAATTTTGTTTCTTAACTAATGGCTTATAAACAAAATATTTCCAATGCTTTAATACAATTTTCCTTTGCTTCAGAACTTAAATATTTTACTTTGCTTTAGCAGACTTTGGATAAGTAAGACTAATTCTATGTATATTCAATGAAGCTATTGAAGCCTCAGGGAAGCTGGTTTCTCTCATGAGTTGATACTTTTAGGAATCCCAACAGTCAAGGCAGGAGGCCTCTTTCACTTTCCAGTCCTCAGAGGTAAAAAGACTCCAGCAGCTGCTGGACTGGAAGAGTGGACATTCAACCCCGAGGGTCAAGAATTCCACCAGGCAGCAATTTAGTTTACTCTTGGAGCCATGAGAGAAAGCAGGGTTACTAACACCAGTAGGACAGGAGACAGGGATGTCTCATGTTTGCTTTCCCCTGAGGTATAGGGGCAGAAGCTGTTATGAAATAATGATAAGCAAAGGCAAGGGGTGAGGCTAGGTTCAAAGTGACCATAAATGAAGGTAAGGTCAGTTTAGAATTTACACATACAGTAATAGTTTCAGGCTAAATCCACCCAGTTATAATTACAGTTATTATCCTTCTTCTCTTTTATAATATAAATGACCTTAATTCTTAGTTACAATTTCTAGTAAGTTTTTACCTTAAGGTGAATTGTGTACCTTTATTAACTAAGCCACAAGAACTTTATTATTAACAACTTTGTGAAGTTTTTCTACTTTTCTAGTAACTGAATTACTTTCACTTGTGATTTATGCATTAAATCCATTAGTGAGACAGTATTTACCCTTAAAGACTCATTCTCAGATTTCCTTTTACCTTTATCCAATTTGTAACAGGTGAACCCCAAATCTGATTTCCTAGGCACAAGCAAACTGAAATAGTTAAACACAGATTTTAAAGTTGAACAAAAGGTTATGCACAAATTAAAACAGAAGAGAGAATTTTATACTTTTAGCATTTCAAGGAATGCTTTGATCTTAATTGATGGCACATGAGGTTTTTAAAATTTTGATTACTATTTATACCTTTTATAGGCACAACTGAGTTTAAACTGAGAAGTTTGAGGTTTATTTCCTCATTTCTTTAAGGAGACACAACATGAGGTTTCTGGGCCTCATATTTATCTGTTTGTTTGTTTTTTCTTACACTGGTTTAACTGGAATTCAGAGTTCTGTACAGAGACTGCTCTTGGCTATACTGTGGCCATATGGACCAGCAGTAGCAGGATTTCCTGATTCCTAAGAGACTCTTATTGGGAGTTTGCTGGTGGGTTAGAGACTGCACCCATTACTCTAGGAAGAAAAAAAAAAACACCCTTTAGTCAGCCATTCTGGTGTCCCAGAGTCCTGGTGTGACTAAATTCCCTGCTCCATATAATTTGGAGCTGAAGCTCTGTCTCAGCATCCTGAGAATATTTGTTTTCAGAGCTTAACTGACCCACAAGCATCCTTGTGGGTAGGTCTTGTGGGTATCTGATTCTGGATATCAGATAAATGAGTCCAAGCTAACTGGGAGGCCTAAGCAATGACCCCAAATCAAAGCACCTGCAATGTCTGTCCCAGGAGATATTTGGCTGCTCTCTGAATGGATGGACCCAAGGAATGAGGGCCATTCAGTTTCCTCCTCTGGTTCTCAACACCCCTACTTTCAAGGGTCTGAGACCAACTGACCCAAACAGAAGTTCCTGAATTAAATCTCAGGAAGTGTTTGGCTGCTCTCTGATTCCCACCACCCCAGGAAATCAGAGATCCCCTGCCAGGCATTCCCAGGGCATTCCTGGACTTGGGAGACAGGCTGATTAGATTTCAACCTGAAGCTGCCAAGCCGAATTGTGCTTCTTCCTCCTATCCTTCCAGAAATTTTAAATGCAGTCTTCATAAAGGCCATTAAGTGATTAGAGGTTAATTGTTCTAGCTAATAGGCTTTGGGTCTGGAGGCAATAGCTTCCTTGCTAAACAAAGGCACCTTTTCAGTTTCACAGTTTTAAAAACAGACTAAAGCATCCTAACACAAACCTGCAAAAAGAAATTCAGTATAAAGGTAAAACATGGGTAAAGGTTAGGAATTGCAAGGGTATTCTGGTTTGTGACCACCATGGGGAGAACTCCCATGGCATCCATTTTGATTCTGCCCACTGCCTTCCCATTTCATTCCTCCAGGTAGCTGGGTGTGGTCAGATAGGAAGGCTGCTTGCAGAGGTGTGGACCAGTGGGAAGAGTAAGCCCTTGGCTCTTCAGCACTCCATCACTACTGTGCACCCTCTAGGCAAGAGGGTGGGAGAAGGCAATGGTCACCAGCTCTGAGGACAGAGCCTCCAGCTGCTAAAAGAGCTTGAAAGAGCAGTGGTGCAGTGAGGCCCAGTCCTCCCCACCAGGGTTAGATCTAACAAGGTGGGGTGTGTGGCATGAAGGCAGAGAATTTCCAAACCCCAGCCCCTTCCCTCCCAGGATTACGTCCAGTGGAGGCTCATACACAAACCTGTTTAAAATAGAGAACCAAAGGAAGTCATTAAATAGTCTGTAGGCCATTGTTTCACTCACCAATAAACTCCTGGCTGGCTCACCAAATATGTTACCAGATTTTATCTCGGTTCTTGGCTATGCTGCACAAATGAATTTCAAGAGCACATTAGGTGAGTTAGGCCAGTAATTTATTCAGGTAGGGAGGGAAGAGAAACGGAAGAAAATAACAGAGCAGGGATCCCAGGTAGAGAGGAAGGGTGTGAAAAGAGATAAAGAGGGCTGATTTACAAGCTACAATTCCCCATTATAGATTATAAATCCCCAGGCTTACTTGTGTGGCCATGTGGCTGAGGAAAAATGGTGACAGTGGCACACAGAGGGCAGGACACCTCCACAGGCAAGAGAGCAGGGCAAGAGAGCATGCTCAGGCCTTGCGGTTTGTATTATAAGCTATTAATTACTCCACCCATTTGCTAATGGCAGGGGAGGAGTTCCAGCTATTTGCTGTTTTGCTTGATTACTCCACCCATCAATCCCCTAGAGAGGACCCAATGACAAAGTCCCTAGAGAACATCTGGGGTGTTTCCTTGTTCCCAGGAAGAAGTCTTTGTTCTGGATAGCAGAATCCGGGGGGTGGGTGTCTTCCAGCAGCCATCTTGGGGGTTACTGATGTTCATGTCGACTCTGCCAGGTTCCAGATCATCTATTAATTCCCTATCTTACTAGCCTGCTTCAGTAGGCTAGAGAGTGCTCCCCTTTACCTTCAACCAGCACATGGCATAGTCAGACTCTTCTTTGGAGAAGGGTGCTTTCCCATTAACATACAGCACAAGGTCAGCACAAAGCCAACCCTCATCTGCCCCATATTTTGGCCCAAATACATCAGGTAGTAAAATACTTTGCTTGGTCTAGATACAAAAGCAGTACTTAATCATTTTCTTTTTGTCTTTTCCCCTGGTCAGATCACTATCAGTCCAATGCCTTAACATCCTCCCTAATGGACTATCTGGAGGAATACTCCTGGGGGATCCTACAGATACCCCCTTTCCCTTTTTCCCAGTTGACTGATTGCCTCTATTTCCCATTCGAATCTTTTCTGGGTCTCTTTCTCTTGAATCTTTCACTTTGTACATCCCTGGCCCTTTACCTCACGGGAGAAGGGAGACATGAATTGGGACTCCGCACTCACTTCCTGCAGTATGTCACGTGTCTCATACACTCACAATCAACCTCAGATTCATTAGAATTTCTGACCACCAAGGTAATACTTAATAGTCTTTGTTCTTACCTTGGTCCATGCATGGAATTACCTGGCCAATGAGAGGGAGAGGCAGATTATCCCTTCCTTTTTTCTCATTCACCATCAGCAAATCTAAGCATCTGTTTTCTGGTCTCTTGGTTGCCAGAGGTGAGGCACCCCTTGGTGGAGTCCAAGACTGTTTAAACAGCAGAGTGCGCCTCTCTGTCATCCACCCTGGGGATCTGCTCTCTGCAGATTCAGAATCCCAGATGAACCCCTAAAGCTGTTGGAAAGAAATCTTCTTTTGGAAGAAAATAAGGCTTGCCCAATTGTGGAGGAGAAAATAATTTATTTTCAATCTGGCAAGAAGGGGCACACAACCAGAACACATGGCCAGCACCCCAAACAAAGAAAAATACACAATTTATATCCCTAAGCCTAGCACGCAAGCCTTTCCTCTGTTTCTCCATAGACTGGATATTTCAGAGGTTATAGCCTATCCAAGAAATCTAACTTTCCCACACAAAACTTTTTAATTAACTGCTTCCCCCATCACATTCCAACTATTTTAGCTTTTACCTGCTCCTTTTGCCAAATAAGGAATGGAATTTAATGCTTAATTGATATTGACTTAACTTTTTCTTGAGCATCATTTTTTTGGCTATAGGACTGGCTTAAGTTGGTTTCCTTTGTTCCTGCTTAACCTGGGGGTGAGAGACTGAGGCAGTAGGCTGCCAGGTTACATTAATTAATATTTTCTTCCTTTATGTGAAAACTAAACTAATGTTAATTTCTAACACCCATTTATTAATTTTAATAAAGTTTAATTTGGGTTGTTTACAAAATTCTTACCATTCTAAATCACAAATTATATTTTATATCATTTTTCTGAAATCTTATTTTTAATTAATTGATCTATTTATTTTTACCTATAACTTTTATACCTTCAGTCTATTTAGAATTGATTTTGGCTTATTGTGTGAGATTGGAATCCTGAATTATTTTTCATTATGGGCAACCTCTTCACAAATTACCACTTATTAAAAAGGCCATCATTTGACCCACTGCACCAAGCTGTCTGCTTTTTTAATAAATCAGATGGTTGCATAATTATGAGTGTGCTTACAAACTCCTTAACCTGTTAACACTAATTATTTATTTTACCCTTTTGTCTCTAACATACTCTCTAATAAACAGATCCCATAAGAGTTCTTCCTATTTGGTGACTTAAGTCCTCCCACTTGGTTCTTCTAATTTAACTTGACTTTCACCTTTCTTGGCCCATTGCTTACAAACTTAGAATTTTTGAATTACTCACATTAATAAACCCTACAATTTTAAGAGGAATTATATTTAATTTTATATATGGAGGGAAATGGACTTGGCCCAGTGGTTAGGGCGTCCGTCTACCACATGGGAGGTTCGCAGTTCAAAGCCCTGGGCTTCCTTGACCCGTGTGGAGCTGGCCCATGCGCAGTAGTGCTGATGCGCGCAAGGAGTGCCCTGCCACGCAGGGGTGTCCCCCGCGTATGGGAGCCCCACGTGCAAGGAGTGCACCCATAAGGAGAGCCGCCCAGCGCGAAAGAAAATGCAGCCTGCCCAGGAATGGCACCACACACACTTCCTGTGCCACTGACGACAACAGAAGCGGACAAAGAAACAAGATGCAGCAAATAGACACAGAGAACAGACAACCGGGGGAGGGGGGAATTAAATAAATAAATAAATCTTTAAAAAAAATTTATATATGGAAAAATTTGGAATTAATGGAATTTTAACAATTATGTTCTATATGATATGTACCACCATTTATTAAGGTTTCTTTAACTTCTTTCAATAATGCTTTGTAGTTGCCAATGTAAGGATTTTAAACACATTTTATGACTGTTATTTGATAGTTTCATTGGTGTTGTAATTGGTATCTTCTGTAAATTTTATCTTTTATTTATTTTCAGAATATGGAGATACAAAAGATTTGTTATTGACCTTCCAGCCAATTTGTAATGAGTTATTAAATCTAATAGGTTATAGATTTCGAAATTTCTAGGTATACAGTTACATTATTTGGAAATAATGACAATTTTATGTCTTCCATTTTATAGGCCATTTATTACTTGTCTTAATTCCTTTTTTTTTTTAAATTAATTTTTTTATTGACTTTGTAATAATGTTACATTAAAAATATATATGTGAGGTCCCATTCATCCCCACCCCCCCACCCCCCCTCTCCCCCCCCCCAACAACACTCGTTTCCATCATCATGACACATCCATTGGATTTGGTAAGTACATCTTTGGGCACCTCTGCACCTTATAGACAATGGTCCACATCATGGCCCCCACTCTCCTCCATTCCATCCAGTGGGCCCTATGAGGATTTACAATGTCCGGTGATTACCTCTGAGGCACCATCCAGGGCAGCTCCATGTCCCAAAGACGCCTCCATCTCTCATCTCCTCCTGCCCTTCCCCATACCCATCGTCCACCATGTCCACTTTTCCCAATTCCATGCCACCTCTTCTATGTGGACATTGGATTGGTTGTGTCCATTGCACCTCTATGTCAAGAGGAGGCTCAGATTCCACATGGATGCTGGATGCAGTCCTCCCATTTTCAGTTGTAATCACTCTAGGCTCCACGGTGTGGTGATTGTCCTTCTTCAACTCCATCTTAGCTGAGTGTGGTAAGTCCAATAAATCAGATTGTAGGTGCTGGAGTCTGTTGAGGCTCAGGACCTGGCTATCACATTGTCGGTCCAGAGATTCAAATCCCCTAAATATATCTTAAACCCCAACGTTAACTGCACCTCCGGCACATTAGCATGAAAGACTTATGAAGGGAGATCCCATCTGAGTCCAGATTCATCACACATACACACCATTTCCAAAGAGGGGCCATCTGCCCTGATAGTTAACCCCATCGGCCATGACCATAACTCTCATGGGTCTCTTTAGCCTTCAAAGGAACCATTATCTGGGGGTTGTATCTGCTTTATCTGTCTCTCAGACTCTGCTCAGTTGTGCATGAGGGCAATCCTTCTGCCAGCCTCCAGACTCTTTTTTAGAAACTCATAGCCATATAAACTCATTTCTCCTTTCCATTTCCCCCTTACTTTAGGTCAAACAGCATTTTAAAGTCATGGTATTTTATGTAGACATGGATATTCTGCTGATCCGCATTGAACCTTCTGTATAAGGTCCTTTTCCAGTTGCATCATCAGTTGGTAGTTGATAGTGGTCCCTCGGTGCCAGGGAGGCTCATCCCCGGGTGTCATGTCCCACGCTGGAGGGAAGGCATTGCATTTACATGCTGAGTTTGGCTTCGAGACTGGCCACATTTGAGTAACATGAAGGCTGACAGGAGGAAATTCCCAGGCACAATGTTGCTCTAGGCCTTGTTCTTATTTTAGGTTTATCAGCTCACAAGCATAGTCATTAGCATCAGGGGCTCACCGTTGAACCCTCACTCCCTCCCGGTCCCCACCGCTGTACCTGGGAGACTGTCGCTGCTCCCCTAGGGACCACGACAGAGCACCACTGGCCAGGAACCCAGTACCCCCCCTGCTGTGGTTTCCAACTGTTGCCACCATGAGTATATCCAATCATTACCATGCACCCTGGACATATGTTCTGTATAGCTCCCTGTCAGCCATATATCACCTGTCATTGGTATCCCATACCAGTATTCCTCCTTTGCCATTGTTGAAACACTCTGTGATCCAGAACTCCCCGAAATTTGAGGCCCAATATAATGTCATGGTCCCTTACTAGGGAATGGCATATAGCGATGGGTTTAAAGGATAGATAAAGAACTTGGATAAAGTTAAATAAAGAACTTAGATAAAGAATGTTGACTTGAAAAAATTTCCACATCCTATCCTTTTTTTCCCCCCCCCCCTAATTATTCAGCATTTCTTCATAGGAGTCCTAGACCACAGCAATGCATATATACAATATACAGCACTCCCATACATCCATCACAAAACCTTTTCCCTTCCACAGCGATACTCTTACACCCTATTCACATCATATTTACTTAAAGTGATGTACAGAGTCTGAGACATTAGCTTTCTAACAAGGTAATATCTGTGCTTACATTATGGTGCATACTTTAGGATACACAGTTCTTTACATTTTTAGTTATCCTATGTTTTACATTATGGTTTACATTATCAGTCTATCATCTCCTATATGTTATGGTGTAATATTACATGTTTTATATCCATCCTTGTGTACTCTCAAGAAACTCCTCTCTTGCCCCCCATTTACTTTGGTTCCACACATTTAGCGTCCATTTTCCCTTCCACCTTGGTGCCCACAGTGACAGCCAACCTCCGTTTCCTGAGGAGCCACTTCCAGAGATAGATGGAATAGTGTTCAGGGCCTAACCTGCTCAACTGCCCCAATGCCCTGGGGGCCACCCTTTCTCTCGAGGGATAGAGTTCCCTCTATTTGGTGGCATCAGTCCTCCCCAGGATGTGGGTCCACCCCCACTCTCACTACTTGGGATTCTACCCCATGGTGTCACCCACTCTGGCAGAATAAGCGTTTAGACATTCCCCAGGAGCCCGTCCTGCTTCAGACCCTCCCCTCCGAGCATTCTAAACAGGTAACCCTCTTTATTAAATTTTGTTATGATTTTCTCGGCATTTTACTCTCCACCACCTCCTGTCCCTCTCCTGTGTTCGTATGCTACCCCTCCCTCCCCCCACTTTTGGGCACCGTTACCCAACCGTCCCTCCCCAGCCACCCTCAAACCCGTAAAGCCCCAACAAAAGGTGACCCCTTGCCCCCATTTTATCTCTTCTTTGTGTTCATACTTACCACCCTCTCGTCTTAAATTGCACCCCTGCAGACATTGGCTCATATCCTTCCTCCACCCTCCGATTTCCTGTAAGCCTATCGTTCAGTCTCTTGCTATCTAGGGCAGCTTGGTTATTTCATATCATTGAGGTCATGTAGTATTTGTCCTTCAATGTCTGGGTTGCTTCACTCAACATAAGGTTCTCAAGATTCATCCATGTTATCACATGTGTTTGTAGTGTGTTTGTTCTTACAGCCGAGTAGTATTCCATTGTGTGTATATACCACATTTTATTGATCCACTCATCTGTTGATGGGCATTTGGGTTGATTCCAACTTTTGGCAATAGTGAACAATGCTGCTATGAACATTGGTGTACATATATCGGTTTGTGTCCTTGTTTTCAGTTCTGCTGGGTATATACCCAGTAGTGGTATTGCTGGGTCATATGGCAAATCTATGGCTAGTTTTTTGAGTAACCGCCATACTGTCCTCCAGAATGGTTGGATCCTTCTACATTCCCACCAGCAGTGGATGAGTGTTCCCCTTCCTTCACATCCTCTCCAGCACTTGTATTCTTCTGTTTTTTTCATAGCTGCCAATCTTATGGGTGTAAGATGGTATCTCATTGTAGTTTTGATTTGCATTTCCCTGATAGCTAGAGATTTGGAACATTTTTTCATGTGCTTTCTTGCCATTTGTATTTCTTCTTCAGAGAAGTGTCTGTTTAAGTCTTTTTCCCATTTTTTAAATGGGTTGTTTATCTTTTTATTTTCAAGATATAGGAGTTCTTTATATATGCAAGTTATAAGTTTCTTATCAGATATATGATTGCCAAATATTTTCTCCCACTGTGTGGGCTCCCTTTTTACTTTCTTGACAAACTCCTTTGAGGTGCAGAAGGCTTTAATTTTGAGGAGGTCCCATTTATCTATTAGTTCTTTTGCTGCTCGTGCTTTTGGTGAGATATTCATAAATCCATTTCCTATTACTAGGTCCTGTAGATGTTTCCCTACACTGCTTTCTAAGGTTTTTATGGTCTTGGCTCTTATATTTAGGTCTTTGATCCATCTTGAGTTGATCTTTGTATAAGGTGTGAGATGGTAATCCTCTTTCATTCTTCTACATATGGCTATCCAGTTCTCCAGACACCATTTGTTGAATAGGCCACTCTCTCCCAATTGAGAGGGTTTGGTGTGTTTATCGAATATTATGTGGCTGTATATGTGAGGTTCTATATCAGAGGTTTCAATTCGATTCCATTGGTCTATGTGTCTCTCTTTATGCCAATACCATGCTGTTTTCAGCACCGTAGCTTTATAGTATGTTTTGAAGTCAGGTAGTGTGATTCCTCCAATTTCGTTTTTCTTTTTCAGTATGTCTTTGGCTATTCAGGGTCTCTTTCCTTTCCAAATAAATTTCATAGTTAGTTTTTCTAGTTCCTTAAAGAATGCTGCGTTGATTTTTATTGGGATTGCATTGAATGTGTAGATCAGTTTTGGTAGGATAGACATCTTAATAATGTTCAGTCTTCCTATCCATGAACAAGGAATAGTCTTCCATTTATTTAGGTCTTCTTTGATTTCCTTGAACAATCTTGTATAATTCTCGTTGTATAAGTTCTTTACCTCTTTAGTTAAATTTATTCCTAAGTATTTGATTTTTTTATTTACTATTGTGAATGGTATTTGTTTCTTGATTTCCTCCTGATCTTGCTCATTATTATTGTACAGAAATGCTACTGATTTTTGCGCATTGATCTTATAACCTGCGACTTTACTAAACTCATTTATGAGTTCTAGAATCTTCGTTGTAGATCTCTCAGGGTTTTCTATGTATAGGATCATGTCATCTGCAAATAATGAAATTTTGACTTCTTCCTTTCCAATTTGAATGCCTTTTATTTCTGGTTCTTGCCTCAGTGCTCGTGCAAGTACTTCTAAGACAATGTTAAATAGGAGCGGAGACAGTGGGCATCCTTGTCTTGTTCCTGAGTTTAGAGGGAAGGAGTCTAGGATTTCTCCATTGTAAACAATATTGGCTTTAGGTTTTTCATATATACTCTTTATCATGTTCAAAAAATTCCCTTGTATTCCAATGTTTTGGAGTGTTTTTATCAAGAAAGGGTGCTGTATTTTGTCAAATGCTTTTTCTGCATCAATAGATATAATCATGTGATTTTTTTCCTTCAATCTGTTTATATGGTGTATTACGTTGATTGATTTTCTTATGTTGAACCATCCTTGCATACCTGGGATGAATCCCACTTGGTCGTGGTGTATAATACGTTTAATGTGTTGTTGAATACAATTAGCAAGTATTTTGTTGAGTATTTTTGCGTCTAGGTTCATTAGAGAAATTGGTCTGTAATTTTCCTTTCTTGTGATGTCTTTGTTTGGCTTTGGTACTAGGGTAATGTTGGCATCATAGAAGGAGTTGGGTAATGTTCTTTCCGTTTCGATGTTTTGGAATAGTTTCAGCAGGATTGGTGTCAGTTCTTTCCGGAATGTTTTGTAGAATTCACCTGTGAAACCATCTGGCCCTGGGCTCTTCTTAGTTGGGAGATTTTTGATAACTGATTCTATCTCTCTGCTTGTGATTGGTTTGTTAAGATCATCAATTTCTTCTTTCGTCAATATGGGCTGCTTATGTGTTTCTAGGAATTTGTCCATTTCCTCTAGATTGTCATTTTTGTTGGAATATAGTTTTTCAAAATATCCTCTTATGATAGTCTTTATTTCTGTGGGGTCAGTGGTGATATCGCCTTTCTCATTTCTTATTTTGTGTATTTGCATCTTCTCTCTTTTTTTCTTTGTTAGTGTTGCTAAAGGTTTGTCAATTTTGTTAATCTTCTCAAAAAACCAGCTCTTGGTTTTGTTTATCTGTTCAAGTGCTTTCTTATTTTCTATTTCATTTAGTTCTGCTCTTATCTTTGTTATTTCCTTCCTTCTTCTTCCTGTTGGGTTACTTTGTTGTTGTTTTTCTAGTTCCTTCAAATGTGCAGTTAGTTCTTCAATTTTTGCTCTTTCTTCTTTTTTGATATATGAATTTATGGCTATAAACTTCCCTCTCAGTACTGCTTTTGCTGCATCCCATAAATTTTGGTATGTTGTGTTGTCATTATCATTTGTTTCAAGGTAGTCATTGATTTCTTTTGAGATTTCCTCTTTGACCCACTGTTTTTCTAAGAGTGTGCTGTTTAATTTCCAAATCGTGGGGTGAAATCTGGGCTTCTGTCCCTTGCAAATCTCCAGCTTGACTCCACTGTGGTCAGAGATAATGTTTTGTATGATTTCAATCTTTCTGAATTCGTTCAGCCTTTCTTTGTGGCCTAGCATATGATCTATCTTGGAGAATGATCCATGTGCGCTTGAGAAAAATGTATATCCTGCTGTGTTTGGGTGTAGTGATCTATATATGTCTATTAGATCGAGCTCCTCTAATATACTATTCAGATGTTTTGTTTCTTTGGTGATTCTCTTTTGAGATGTTCTGTCCAGATTTGATAGTGGTGTATTGAAATCCCCCACTATAATTGTAGATGTATCTATACTTTCACTTAGTTTTTCCAGCGTTTGCCTGACGTATTTAGAGGCACCCTTGTTAGGGGCATAGATATTTATGATTGTTCAATCTTCTTGACAGATTTTCCCTTTCACTAAAATGTAGTATCCTTCTTTGTCTCTCACAATTGTTTCACATTTAAAGTCTATTTTGTCTGATATTAATATAGCTACTCCTGCCTTTTTTTGGTTATTGTTAGCTTGTATGATTGTTTTCCAGCCATTCACTTTCAGTCTCCATGCGTCTCTGGGTCTAAGATGTGTCTCTTGTAGACAGCATATGGATGGGTCATATTTCCTTATCCAATGTCCCAGTCTGAATCTTTTGATAGGTGAGTTTAATCCGTTGACATTCAGTGTTATTACTATCAAGGAATTATTTGTGTTAGCCATATTTTGATTGGATTTGTGTTTGTCATATTTTGTTTGTATATATTTTTTTGTCTTTTTTGTTGTTGTTGTTGGTCTTATACTCTCCTCCAACTTTGCCTTTCCTGTTTTTTCCTTTCTTCCTGCAGAACTCCCTTTAGAATTTCTTGAAGGGGAGGTTTCTTGTTGGTATACTCTTTCAGTTTCTGTTTGTCTGTGAATATTTTGAACTCTCCATCATGTTTGAATGCTAGTTTAGCTGGATAGAGTATTCTTGGTTGGAAGATTTTTTCCTTTAGTACCTTGACTATATCATACCACTGTCTTCTTGCCTCCATGGTTTCAGAAGAGAAATCAGCACTTAATCTAATTGAGCTTCCCTTGTATGTGATGGTTTTCTTTTCTCTTGCTGCTTTTAGGATTTTCTCTTTGTCTTGAGCCTTGGATAATTTGATAAGTATATGTCTTGGGGTGGGCCTGTTGGGGTTTATGACTTGTGGAGTGCGCTGTGCTTCTTGGATATGGACATCTGTCTCTTTCAGTAGATTTGGGAAGTTTTCAGCCATTATTTCCTGCAACACTCCTTCTGACCCCTTTCCCTTCTCTTCACCTTCTGGAATGCCTATAATACGTATGTTTGAGCGTTTTGCATTGTCATTCAGGTCCCTAAATCCTAATTGGATTTTTTCTATCTTCTTATTGACCCCTTCTACTATCTGTTTGATTTCTGATGTACTGTCTTCCACATCACTAATTCTCTGCTCTGTCTCTTCTAGACTGCTGATATTTGCTGCAAGTGTATTTTTGATTTCTTGAACTGTGGTGTTCATTCCCATCATATCTGTTATGTTTTTGCGTATGTCTGCAATTTCCCCTCCAAGTGATGTCTTCATGTTGTTAACCTCTTTCATTACTGCATCAAATTTGTCGGTGATAAATGTTCTGAGTTCTTTCATTGCTTGTGCCAAGTTTTGCTCCCCTTCGTGATTATTGGTTTGTTGATTGGATTCAGTCATGTTTTCCTGATTATTGGTTTGGTTTGTAGATTTTTGTTGCTTTCTGGTCATCTCTTTATTTTGTCGAATTTAATCAGTTCCTTAGCTTCTTTGTCTACTTTTGGAGGTTAATTAGTTGTTATTTTTGCATAGGTGTTATATCTTCTCTTTGTCACTTTTTTCTTCTTATTCAAGTTACTTGTTGTTGGTTAAGTTCACTTTAGAAGAAAGTATTAGTGTTGGGGAAAGGCAATTGTGTCAGCAAGGGAAAAGTGTAAAGTAGTATTAGTAATGTATGTTAACAAAGCAAGAATATGAGATCTGGGAGGATGGAGGTTAGATTCATGTAGATTGTATAGAGTTATAGCTGTAGGTAGAGTACCTTTTATGAAGTAGATGACTGAATATAGGCAGGATATGGTATGAACTACAAAGCTATTGTTTTCATGAGAGAGGGAAAAAGAAAAGAAAGGTGATAGTTTCAAGAGTGGATAACAGACAGAAAACAGGACAAAGGTATTAGAAATTAAGAGTTAGACAGTTTGTGGGTCAAAGAATGGGAGGTGGGGGGTGGAATATAGGAGAGACAGTAGATGATAGTGGATATGAAGATGCAGGGGAAGGGGGATAGTGTAGGTAGCCTAAATCAGTTCACACAGAAATGAGGTAGTGGAGGATGGGAAAACCCAGTAAATATGAGGTGTTCCCTGTAGCACCTATTGTGTACTTGAATTAAAATAAAATAAGTGGAAAATGAGGGACAAGAGGGAAAGAGAAAACCGGAAAAAAAAACACTAATTATAATAAAGAAAAAAAAGAAAGACAAGAAGAAAGAAAGAAAGAAAAAGAGGATAGGCACACGGTGGGGAACAGATAGGACGAAGAGAGATTCAGGTATACACGTGTCACAATTACAACACTATCTAAAACAACAAGCAAAGAAACCCCTAAATAACTGTATATATATATATATATAAAAAAAGGACTTTGGGGGGCACGCTAGGAGAAAAGACTAGAGGATAATGCAATATTAGCAATCAGGGCGTCAAAAAGAGTAGAAAATAAGATAAAGTGAAAATAAAAACAAAACAATATGAACCAATAAAGATAAAACGCCAACGTTAAGGTCCAGAGCACTCAAGGACCCCAGGTAGACCCCAGGGTGTGATGGATTCGGGGGTGGAAAGTCTGAGACACTGAAGACTCAAGAGGTGTGAGTCTGGGGTGTGGACCGCCAGAGTCCAGGGGACCCAGACCTGGCAACCTCAAATCTGGTCCACAGAAAGCTTAGGAGCCCCGCAGTGCAACACAGCCCTCAGGGATCCCCGTAGCTGGGTGCCAGCCCCGTGGGGGAAGCCAGATCGGCGAATTCTATATTGAATGTCTGATCTCTGAAATTCACCTAACTCCTCAGGGTATCAGCCTTTGGACAGCTCCCTCCCTGTGCTCACACGCAACGGCCACTTGAGGGCGCCTCTACACCACGGCCAGTTCAATGACCCAGATCCCAAGCCCAGCCGGGTGGGGTGGGCTTCAGCTGGAAACGCCGAAAACAGACTCTAAGATCCTAAATCCCAAACTTCGCAAAATATTCCCCAATCTGCTTCCAGACGTGTCCTCCTCCCTCACTGCACCCTACAACAGTCTCCCAATTGTGTCCCCTTATTGTCCAAAATCCAATTCCGTTGCAGATCAGCAGCCGGACCTGTGGGGATGGGGCTCCAGGCGGAAGCCCCCCTGTCCGGAGGCTAAAACGTCCCCCGCTTCACAGGGAAACACCGTCTGTCTCCGCAAATCAATCTGCAAAGGAGTCTTGTCCCAACAATCCCTCACCAGCCAGCCCAGTATCCGCGAATTTTTCAGCACCACAAAGCCTCTAGAATAAGGAAAAAAAAAACAAAAACCCTGGCCGCCGCGGCTCCGGAGCTGCCGGAGCGCCCGCTACCGCGGCTCCGCCCACCCAAGGAGGGAACTTCCCGCGCCCAGCTGGGACCTCCGTTTATATATTATAGACGTATCCTCTCTGTTACCTTCCCACCGAATTGACGTCCAGACACCTTCCAACCAGCAAAAATCCCCGAAACAGCGCGGTCCCAAAGAGCCTTCAACGCTGCCCAGCCGCCCCCTGCAGAGACACTACCAGGCAAGCTCACGCTGCCACCATCTTCTGTCTTAATTTCTTGTACAATTGAGTCACAACAGTACAAATTAAATAGCAATGATGGTAGCAGTTATTTCTATATAGATTATCAGGTGGAAAGTTTTCAAAATCTCAACATTGCTTATAATGTTGGAAAAAGGTATTTTTTGTGAGATTAAGGATGGTCTGTTTCTAGGTTTTTAAAATGGTTTTTCATAGATTGGGCTGGATTTTGTCAAACGCTTTCCACATCTATTGAGATAACAGGCTTTTCTGTTTTATTTCTGTTAATGTAGTGAACTACATTGAGTGATTTTATAAAAGTTAAACCTCATCATATACATGGATTGAGTCTCCTTTTTATGAAATATTATCCATTTAATATTTCACTAGGTTCCATTCACATTTTGTTGTGGATTTTGCTTTCATGTCCCATGTGCATTACAAATAATGTTCTCTTAGTTTTCATTCAGGGAGTTAGATTGTATTTTACTATTCTATAGAGAATTCTGTCCAACATTGATAGTGAACACTCATGAAGCTAGAGTTCTATGACTATAATCTTGTCATAGATATCTAGCTTTATTCCATTGTAGTTGATAAATATGTTGGATTTTTTAATATTTTGAAATTTGTAGGTGATTTTATTAACCTGCAGCAAATGTATACTTTTCATAAATCTTCCACATGATTTTGAAAAAGTGACTATTATAACATTATTAGGTGCAGTGTTATATTTATGACAAATAAAATGTATTATGTATACTTTTCACATATTCCATATACTCATTTAGTTTTTATTTTTGTGTTCCAAAAAGCTATGAATAAAAGTAGGTTTACCAGGTCCTAAAGTCAGAACAGACAGCTCTGTGGTTCAATGTCTGGCCAGTGGGCCCTACTTTGGAATTTGTGCTCCTGAGTGATATGGAGCTGGGCTCAGATGTGACTTTTCTATGTATCTTGTGAACTCTGTGATCTATGCATATTGAAAAAAATAAAATAAAACAACATACTAAAAAAAGTAGGTTCAAGGTTTCTTGTTAGTATTGTGTATTTCTTTTGTCTCCTTTTAGTTTTGACTTAATTTATGCTTTGTATATTTTGAAGCTATTTTGCTGGCTATGATTGTATATACCTACATAAAGTACATGCTGAAAGGGCCTAAAAGGATTGGCCTTCCAACTGAAACTATACTCTTAAAGCCTAAATCTCGGTTTCTAAGGAACTTTACCCACAAAAATGATACGGGATTCTTTGGAGAATCAGTTGATTCAGGCCTGGAGAAGAGACAATGAAAGTTAAACTTGGAAATAAACTAGCATCGATACTTTGTTCCATGAACTTTACCTTTTCAAACTCAGTAAGGTGGATTAAACAAATTATAAATTTAATTTCAAAAAAGTTGTAATTTAATTTTTATATACAATAAACTATAGTGGTGGGCAGGTAATTGAAAATAAGAAAATACTGTTTATAATTCTGAAAATGTAAATTTTTTAAAGTTGAGGTTTTGATAAGATGGAGTAATTATAAGTGGTTTTTGAAAAATCAACACATCTAGATCCGTATCTGCTCCCGGCGGCGGCGGAGGTGCGCTCCCGCGGCCCGGCCTCACGCGGCCCTTCCGCAAGCCTCCCCGGGCTGCAGCGCCGCCGCTGGCTCTGTGCCCAGGCCCGGCAGCGCGAGCGGCCGAAGCAGGAGGGCCCCTGCACCCCTTCTCCCGCGCCGCGGCGCCTCCCCCGGAAAAAGCCGCGCAGCGGGCGAGGACGCGCGGCCGCTGCGAGCGCGGGTCTTGCTCGGCGGGCGGCCGCTCCCGCGCGGCCCAGGCTGGGGAGGGTGGGGGAGGCGGGAGAGCAGCAGCTGCGGCGCAGGCGAGGGCGCAGGGCGGGGCGCCCCCGCAGACTGGGGGAGCCCAGGAGCGAGGGGCTGGGCTGGAACCCGCCCTCTGTCCCGATCCCGCAGCGCCCGCAGCCGAGGCCGGATCGCGGCTCTGGGTTTGGGGCTCCCCCCGCCCCCACCTCCTGCCCGGCCCGCGCCTCTCCAGCCCCCAGGGCGGGGCTGCCCTCCGCCCCCCAAAGGGGCTGCTCAGCTTTGCGGGGCTGTGCTGGAACAAGCGCCTTTGACTCGCCGTTTCTGTTTTTTTCTGGGGTTTTATTTTGCGGGGACGGCGCGGAGGGAGGTGGTTTTCTTCTTCATACCCGCAGGCGCCCGCTTTCCTGCCCCAAGACGGGCTTGGGTGCCCCCTCTGGCACCGAAGTGGGGCCGGGTGCACCCGCGTGGCGTTGCGTGCAGTTGGGGTGCACCGGCTTCTGGCGCTCGTAGGAGGGGCCTGCGCCCCTGCCCCCAGTGCAAGCACTTGCAGCATCACCCTCGGGCGGGCCTGGGGTGGAGGCTACAGACACTTCAATTCCCCGTTATAGATTATAAATGCCCAGGTTTTACTTGCCTGTTGTTCCAGGCAGTGGACAAAGAAGGCCAGAACAGGGGACAAAAGACAACCAGGACTGCCTAACTCCTATAGCCAGGTCTGTGGGCTGGCTGTGCCTCTAGGGTGGCAGCCTTGAGGCAGGGCAAAGAGCCTTCCGAACAGGAGACAAGGAGCTGATTAGCTCCAATGGTCCTGAAAAAATAAAAATAGAAAACCAACAAATCAAATGACAGTAGCTGTGGAGTACTTTTTTAAAAACTGCAAAGGTACATCTTTACAGAAATATAATGCCACATATACTTAACTTGATATGAATGTGTGTCATATTTAAACGCCATCAGACAAATATAGACACAAAATAATTCCATACTGATAAATTTGATTATTTATGAATATTTATATGCACAGGAAAATAGAAAAGACTGGGGAATTTTAATTTTGAGGATTGGGTTTATATTTTCATGATGACAACAATAATATTGTCCAGATATCCACAGTGTTGATTTAATAAAACACCATAACCAATATTAATAAGCATATTAAACTATATAATTAAATTGATGAAAACTAGATTTTCCTTATGTTTAAACTGTTTTGGCATAAAGGAAATATTTTAAAGGGGGAAAATATAAAATCCAGAAATAAGATACCTGAAAAATAATTAACAATATGAAATAAAATAACATTTCTCTTGTTATCAAATATTTTAATTCAAAATTTATAGCAGTATTTAACGCTTAAATTTGATTAAAATCTATTAAAATTATAATCACTGTTGATATGATCAATAATTTAGTCCTAATTTGTTTTTTCCTCTATTTGACTTTCTATAGCTATATTTACCAACACATTTTGAAAAGCAAGAATATTTTATTAAGCAATTCTAATCTCAGGAATATATCATAACGATTGCTTCACATATCTTCACTGCATAACTAATTTGGAATACATGAGCACATGAGAATTTATCTACATGACATAAAAATATTGCAAATTAATAGGGAGGCATAATTTGGCAGTAATTAAAAGAAAACTCTGATATCAGCATATCTGTGTTCAAGTGACAGATTCAATCCACTCTTGGTGATCTAAGACAAGAGTTGTGAGAAAATTAAAGGAGATAATAAATATAAAATCATTAATCCAGTCCCAGCGTATGCAAATTTTTAGTAATACTCAGTTAATAACAATATGTAATAATTGTAAAATGTTATTGATATTATTGCTTATTGTTAATATTGTATAGTTAATAAAATAATACATTATATGGAAAAATATTAAAGAAATCCCCCAGAAAAAAATGAGTTGACTTTTCAGAAGCAGTGTTGTTTAGGATATAATGCTTATGGAAAAGGAATGTGAGAGACCATAGATGATAGTGCTGGTAGGTGCATTCAAAATAGGGGAAAGGGCAAATTCTATTTCTTCCATCATGACCTATTTTTGCTTCATGATACCACTGAGCAAGCACTGGGATGTGACTATCATACACAAAATAGTGAATCAGATTCTGAAGGATTACTGAGAGTGATACCTGGAGCTAATGCCTTTTATTGAGCATTTACATGTGACATACATATTGCCTTGAGGAAGTGGAAGTAGGTTTAATAATTTCGTAGAGAGTTCCAAAATGATACTACTAATAAGGATGATTGTTATTATAGGAAATTGAATATTTTATTGTTGAAAGTAGGAAAAGAAAATGGTAATTCTTTAAAAATTACTTTTAAAAGAAAAAAAGATCATGCAATTTAGGATATCATTAAAACTTGACCAAAAATACTCTGATCACTACCAATAATTTCTAGTCAGGTGGTTGAGTAAGTTTAATCAGTTGATTTGTTCCATTTTTCCTTTTCATGGTTCACGTTTGTTTCCTTTCTTGGTTGCAGTGAGGTTTATTGGCTGGCAGTTACATTACACTTAATACCTGTAGAGTGGGTTACACCGCTGAGTAGTTTATGGTTATGATGCTCTCTCCAAGTCAGAGCGTCCATGTTTTTTTACATAAACAATAAGTGTGTAGTAATAGTTGTGAACTTACAAAACAAACATACATAGCATCATACAGGACTCTCATAACTCACCCCACCACCAATACCCTGCATTGTTGTTAAACAACATTTTAAAGTAATGATTAAAGAGCATTGTTAAAATATTACTACTAACCAAAGTGTTTTCCTCCAACCACCCAATTATTATTATCTTTATAGCATTTGTAAATGAACATACACAAACAATAAGTATATAGTAAAAGTTGTGTACTTATAAAGCAAACATGCATAACATTATACAGGGGTCGCATACATCAACCCTCCACCAACACCTTGCATTGTCATGAGATATTTGTTACAGATTATGAAAGAATACTGTCAAAATCTTCCTACTAATTATAATCCTTATCTTATATTTGGTGTATTTCCCCCAAATCCACCCTATTATTTTTTTAAATATATTTTTTTATGACAGAAGTTTTAAACTTTTAAAACAATCATGCACATGTGCAGAATTTCCAAACAACATCTGTCTATCAACAGACCACACTGTGGTGGAACATTTGTTACAGATAAAATAATATCATCTGATTGTTACCATGTTCAAAGTGTACATTTGGCACACATTCTCCTTACTGCCCTATTATCTATCCACATGGTACATCTTTGGCATAGATTTGCAAGCATATTACATTATTACTGCTAACCACAGTCCATAGGTCATTCCAGTTGTATTTTCTCCACATTCCCATCACCCTGCAGTAGTGATGTACATTTGCTCTAGTTCACAAAGGACACTCTTGCATCTGTACCATCAACCACATTTCTCATCTACCTCTTGGTTTACTGTGCTATTCAGTTCCTAGAATATTCTGTAGCATTCTTTCAGTTGGCATTTACATCCCTAGACTACCATTTCAGCCACAGCCCCATTTATGAAGTAGTTGTTACTCACTATTTGGTACCATCCACTCTATACATTTTCACACTTTTACATTAAAAGCTAATTAAAACTTCTACATACATTAAACATCAGTAGTCCATCTCAGTCCTCCTCCTATCTCCTTTAAGAATCCACCACCTACCACTAGGTCTTTAAGATATTTTCCTACCATTTCTTCTAGAGGTTTTATGGTTCTTGATTTTATATTTAGGTTTTTGATCCATTTTGGAGTTAATTTTTGGATAAGGTGTGAGATAGGGGTCCTCTTTCCTTCTTTTGGCTATGGATATGCAGTTGTTCACCACCATTTGTTGAATGTACTGTTCTGCCTGAGCTGTGTAGTTTCAACAGGCTAGTCAAAATCACTTGACCATACATGTGAGGATCTGTTACTGAACCATCAATTTGGTTCCATTGGTCTATGTGTCTGACTTTATACCAGTACCTACTGTTTTTACCAATATAGCTAAGTAATATAATTTAAAGTCTGGAGATGAGAGTTCACTTTTCCTTTTTAAGATGTTTCTGGCTATTTTGGACCCCTTACTATTTCAAATAATTTTGATAATTGTGTTTTCAACTTAAAAAAATGCTAGTGGAATTTTTATTGGGATTGCATTTAATCTGTATATCAATTTTTTTTAAAGATTTATTTATTTCTCTCCCCTCCTCCCCCCTCCCACGCCGATTGTCTGTTCTCTGTGTCTATTTGCTGCGTCTTCTTTGTCCGCTTCTGTTGTCGTCAGCAGTATGGGAATCTGTGTTTCTTTTCATTGGGTCATCTTGTTGTGTCAGCTCTCCATGTGTGTGGTGCCATTCCTGGGCAGGCTTTCATGCTGGGCAGCTCTCCTTACGGGGCACACTCCTTGCATGTGGGGCTCCCCTATGCGTGGGACACCCCTGCGTGGCAGGGCACTCCTTGCACACATCAGCACTGTGCGTGGGCCAACTTCTCATGGGTCAAGGAGGCCCAGGGATTGAACTGCAGTCCTCCCATGTGAGATGAACACCCTATCCACTGGGCCAAGTCCTCCTCCCCAATCTGTATATCAACTTGAGTAGAATTGGCGTCTTTATGATATTTAGTCTTCCAATATATGAGCATGGAATGTTCTTCCAGTTATTTAGGGCTTTTTAAAAATTTCTGTTAACATCAAGTTGCATTTTTGAGAATACAAGTGCTTTACATCATTGGTTAAATTTATTCCTGTTTGAGTTTTATCTGTCATATTTTATTTTCCCCATTCTTTGGCACTTTTGGTTACTTTTATTGATATAATTTTGATTTCTAGATTCTCTTTCATGCCTTTCTCTCCTGTCTTTTCTTTTCAGGCTCTCGTACACCCTTTAGCATTTCCTGAAAATTTGGTCTCTTGTTTAGAAATTCTCTCAGGTTCTGTTTATCTGTGAATATTCTAATCTTACCCTCATTTTTGAAAGACAATCTTGCCAGATATAAAATTCTTGGCTGAAAGTCTTTCTCTTGTAGTATCTAAAATACTAGTCTTGTAGTATCTAAAATACAAGTACTGTCTTCTTGCCTCCATGTTTTCTGGTGAGAAATCAGCACTTACTCTTATTAGGATCCCTTATAGGGTTATGCATTACTTTTCTCTTGCAGTTCTCAGAATTCTGTCTTTGTCTTTTGCATTTGACATTCTGATTAGTATGTGTCTTAGAGTTGGTTTATTCAGATTTTTTCGGATGGGAGTATATAGTGCTTCTTTGACATGGATGCCTATGTCCTTCAATAGGGTTGGGAAGTTTTCTACCATTATTTCTTCAAATATTCCTTCTGCCTCTTTCCCCCTTTCTTCTCCTTCTGGGACACCCATGACGTGTATGTTTGGATGATTTTTGCTGTCTTTAAGTTTCCTGAGAGCTTGTTCATTGTTTCCATTGTTTTCTTCATCTGTGCTTTTGTATGTTACTTTCAGAGGCCATTTCTTCAAGCTCCCCAATCCTTTCTTCTACCTCCTCAAATCTGCTATTATATGATTCCGGTATTTTTTAAAATTTCATTTATTGTGCCTTTCATTCCCTTAAGATCTGCTATTTCTCAATGTATATTTTCAAATTCTTCTTTGTGCTCATCCAATTTTTTCTTAATATCCATAAACTCTTTAGCCATCACATTAAATTTATTAAGAAGATTTGTTTGAATATCTATGGTTAGTTGTCTCAACTCCTTTATGTCATCTGAAAGCTTATCTTGATCCTTTAATTGGGCAATATCTTCTTGTTTCTTGGTGTGGATTGTAATTTTTGGTTGCTATCTTGGCATCTGGCTTCTAGAGTATTTATTCTGGGTGCAGTTTTTCTCTTTAGTTTAGGGTTTCCTACCCTTTCTCCCTTACAAGTTATGTAGTATGAGCCAAGGATGTACTTGCTGCCATAAACTGTGGAGACTCAAGCTACCCTAATTGCTTCAGGGACCAGTGAAGCTTCTCCCAACTTTCTCCTTTGTGAGGGGTAGGAAAGAGTTACAGCTCTGTGGAATAGTCCAAGTTGTTCAGGCTTAGACTATAGTTTCCCAGAGAGACTGATGAGGCTTCACACCCTTTCTCCCCTGCCTGGGGCAGGGATGGAGCTGCAGGTGTGGGCAACAATTTATGCAGTGCAGGTCTAAGATGACAGCTGTTGCCCTGGTAGACTTCTGATTATTCAGTCTGTTCCAGCCAAAGGTACCTACAGTTTCCTGGATAGGCTGATGCAGGGCCTGCCAACCTCCTCCTTGCCAGAAGTGGGGCTGAGGCCTAGGCTAGAGCTGCAGGCCCATCAGGGTGAAATCAACAGATTCCTACTATCACTGTGATTTTCGGTTCTGGTTTCCCCTAAGGCTGGGGGTGGAGGCAAAATGGAGGCTACAGGCCTCTTTCTGACTTGGGCAGATTCACACTCCAGCTGTTCTTAGGGTTATACCTTAGCCAGCTGAGGCTACTAATCAGTAGTCAAAGTCAGTGAACAACCATCTCCTCCTCCCCCTGTTTTTGGGAAATGGAGATTCCAATTCCAGTCACAGAACATCTCCTGGGGCAGCTTGCACTGCCAAAGTAGGACAGTCACTGGCCTCTGCAGCTTCACTGAAAATTTCCTGGAGAGGCTGACACAGGTCTCCCCAGCTTCCTCCCTCCCAGAGGTGGGGATGGGGCTTAGGATAGAACTGCAATCTGATCTGGATGGAAAGAAGCCAGTCCCCACCAGCACTGTGATTTTCAGTCCACCCCACTTCCCCTTGTGACAGGCACAGAGTTAAGATGGTGACTAACAGCCTCTTTCTGACTTGAACAGGCCCAAACTTTGGCTGTTCTTAGGACTATACTTTAGCCCACTGAAGTTACTCATCAGTAGCTGAAGCTGGTGTCCAACCATCTCTTCCTCCCATGTTTTTGGAAAGTGGAGCTTTCAATTCTAGTGAGATGGCTTGTGCCTCCAGTGGAGGATGGGCTCCAGCCTCCACGGTGTGGAGCACTCTACTTATGAATCTTCTCTGCGGATGGGCATTCTCCTCCTTCCATTCCTTCAAGGATGTGGCAGGATGCTCTTCTGATCTTCTGGAGTCCCCAAAGAGATGCTTCAGCTTGCTCCAGATAGCTCTGGGCCTTTACTAACTGCCCTGTAGCAGGATCTGACTCTGGGAGTTCCTTAGTCCACCACCGTCTTGTTGGTTGGCCTTTGTGTCCATTATTTTTATTTTTTATTTTTAGTCTTGGTCCTCGACAGAGAGTCCAATTCCATCTTGTTTTCATTTTTATTAGCTATCTTAAAAGAAGACATCTGTCTTGAGGATGACAAGACAATTGAACAAAATTATGAAACAGTTTATACGATAAACTGATATACAATAATAATCACAACTAATAGCATAAAGCCAAATCAAACTAGTTGTCTTCATATTTCATTAAAGGAAGAGCCTAATTCAGGAGGATCTGGCCATTGAAATGTTTGAGCCTGACTGATATCATAAAGCACCTTTACTTGGTTCTTCAAAATATTTAGGTTATTTACATCTGTTGTCAGAAGTATTAAAATAAATGCAGCATTGTTCATGGGCAGCTAGGATATCTGGAGCCTGTCTGTTAAGCAAGCCCACTGGTGTTAGGTTGTTAACTTCAGCCTGGAAAGTCCAAAGTACATTGACAATGGTGTTAAAGCTGTTTCATAACTTTAGGTATATTTGTAACCATTCACCTTAAGTCATATGTTCTCAGGGAAGTTATGACAGTGCACATGAAAGAGTGGACTCTGTAGTAAGATAGGTCAAAGGATTGGGCTGTTACCTCTCTTTTGGCTGTTGGAGAACTGATATGCAAAAGATCCTGTTAGCTTTTGACAGGCATTTAGGGTAGAACAAGATGTATAAGATCACAGGACTCAGTCCAATTTACAGGTAGGTAACAAAAACATGCTGTTATCTGCAGTTTACAAAGGGAATATAAAATAGCTCATGCAATAAACAGGAGCAGAATCTGATAATCCATAGGAGTGTGCTATAATTTTCTATTGAAATCTGAAGTTTTTCTATATAGCCTCCTTCCTTTTGATAAAAGGTAATCACAAAAAGATTATTCTTGATCATAAAATAGGGCTGGTTTCGTTAGATTTGGCCTAAGCATTTACATGTGTGCAACAAGAATGGTGATTTACCATATAGGCCTTTTTAAGTCTGGTCTCCTGGAAATTTCATAAGGAACCTTCAATTGGATTTTGAAAAGCCTCTTGAGGCTAGGAAACCAAAACAAAAATTCAACACCAGATTTCACCTACTATTTGCCAACGCATTTGGGTGAATTCCTCTTTCTTAAAATTAGAGAAAGTAAGCAAACACTTGCCAGAGTTAATCTTCTTGACTGACCTATAAGGTTGGGAACCCAAGAGTAAGGTACCAGACTAGATTTTCCAAGAGAGTTTTGTAAGCATTGGCTCCAAAAAGTTAACCTTAGTTTCTTAAAAGTCTCTGGCCATGTGTGAGCAATCAAACCCCATTTGGATACATGAAAATCAGTCAAAGCCTTGGTAATATAACCAAGGTCTTCAATTATGTCCTGCTAATAATGAATACAGATTCTAATGAAATCTATGCAAATAATTATAGTATTATAAAAGTAAAATTATTTAATGAGAGTTTCCAAATTTTAGAGAAGTCAGACAGTGATAGAAGAGAAATGTTTTATGAATTGAAAACCTTAAGGGATTCTAGAAAATAGAACATTAAAATATCAGCAATAATCTGAACAAAACTATAATCATGCTTTATCATTTAATTTAATCCCTATTAATCCTTCTTCTACTGAATTTCATGTTAGCAATCTCATGAACACATCAATTCCTTCACTAGTGTTCTAGAATCTTGACCCAATCCAGTGTTTTGATTTAAAAGTTATTCACCAATATGATTGGTTTCCCAATGTCTGCGTCATGTCCATGGAAGGGTATACAAGGGAGAAGGAACAGGTAGGGAGAAGAGGCCATGGGCACTGAGGGCTGCTCTGAGCAGCCTGGTTTGGGGACAGGATACCTACCCATCTTGCTGCCAGGTACACTGGGGCCAGAGGACCTCACACCTTCAGGCTGGGGACATGGTGCTCAGGTCCACCTCTTCTACCACTGTCCTCTCCAACTCATCCTCTGACTTACTTCAATCCTCTGAAATGATTTGCACCAACTTGTAGTCCTCTGGGTTGTCCCTGTGCAGGTTTTGTTCTTCCATGACCTTGCATATCAAGGCTGAAGCCATTTCCTTGTTGGTCACTTGTGGTGGATCAAGAAACTGGCCCTCAGGGCATGGGTCCTGGAGCTGGCTCCCCCAGAGTTCAGCTGCCAGAAATACTATGGAGCCAACTCTGATCAAGGCTGGGTCTACAGGGCCCTTGCTGTCTTCTCTTGCTCCCCTGGGGAGACTTCCATGGAATGAGGGGGGTCTTTCCAAACATTCTTCACACCATCTCCTACAAGAACCTTCATCTTTGTCTTGAGGATGTTTCCCAGTGTGAGTCCAAACCCCAGTCCTGTAGGCTGAAACCTGTCCCCTGGGTCCTTGGCCTTCACAAATGCTATAGACTCCCAGGGCCCTAGGGACAAAGGGTGACCATGCAGTAGAGGGAGAGGGCAGAGGGTGAAATATGGGTCTCACTCTCTTTCCACCTGCCTAACAAACACAGGAGTTGGCTTGCCCTCAGGGAGTGCCCTTGCCCAGACCCTGCCCCTCCAGGACACCTCCAGGACAGCGCATACAACATCTAGTCCAAACCCTGATGTCAGAGAGGAGGAGGAACTGGATGACAACCCAGAGCACACCAGGCCTGCCCCAGGCTCCAGAATGCAGCTGTGGTCAGCAAGGTCCAGGCACAGTTACCTTGACCATGAGGGCCCAGCTACAGGAAGGGCTCAGGTCAAGGGTCGAACAAATGACAGTTTAGTTAAACCACATCTGCTCCTTGCCATAAGAGAAGTGCAACCCAGGGCGGGTGTGTAACATGGCAACTCAGCCAGCCTCTGTGCAGTGGGGGCTGGGGTGGCTCCATCAGCACATCCCATCTAGGATGTGGCTCTTGCTCACACCTTCATGGCCACCATCCTGAGGCAGATCCCATGCTCCCTTCTGGGTCATGGCATCAGCCCTTCACTGGCCTGTGTCTCCACACATTGGCTCAACCTCCATTTTGAAGCCAAAGTTCTCCTGTTGCCCCTGTTCTGCTCTGACCCTCCAGTGACTCCCATATCCCCCCATGAGAAAGTCAAACTCCATCCAGCAGCTCACATGGCCTGATGTGATCCAGCTCCCAGCACCTCTCTGACATGAAATCTTCCCCTTGAACCCTGCTCTATCACCCTGGCCTCCAACCTGTTCTTCAGGCCTGCCACACACTTGACCCTCTTGGAACCTGGTGGGCTATCTCCTCCCTCCTCCTCTTCAGGGCTGCCTCAGAGAGCCTTTTCCAGGCCTTCCTCAGCATGCCAGGCTCAGTCCCTATGTCCACCATCTGAGCCCTGACTGTCATCAAACTCACACTCTTCCTGTTTCTTGAGGTGGCTATCTGTCGATGCCCACCAACTGGGAAGTCTGGCCCAGAATGCCAAAGAGGGAACATGTCATTCCTTATGTGTCTACTGCCTGAATCAGTGATGGGCTCCAGGGGACAGCTGAAAATCTGGCTCACCATGATGTTCTTGTACTGTTGACAATTGTCCTCAGGATGACATGGGCAATGCAGTAGTCAGCCACATGCCACTTATAGAGTGGCTGTGAGTCGCAGCACCTGGTGATGAACCAGCTCACCCAGGGTTTGATGGAGGAGGAGAAAGAGGACGTTCTTCTGAGTATGCTGATGTGAAAATAGAGGAGTTCTGTGTAGATACAGAGGTAGACTACCCCAACTGTGGGTGACAGCAAGATCAGCAGAAGGCCTGGAGCCTTGGAGCACCCTAGGACTGCTCTAGAATCTCTAAGAGGATCTAGAAATTCTGTAGGAGTCAACAGTTCTTGACCTCTTTGTAGACCCAGAGAAGGCCAACTAGGTACAGGAGAGGAAGGGTGAGGGCAAGGGCTGACATGAGAAGAGGTGGGCACTCAACTTCATTTCATTGCCACCTTGGGACTCTGGGACATGGTCCAGGTGATGTTCAGCTTAAAGCTTGAGGAGCTGGCCTCGTGTGTGTGAGGTGAGTCAGCTGCATCCCCACTGCTGAAGTCAGGGCCACACTGGAGCTGGACACTGGAGTAGGGGTTGCTGCTACCACTGGACTCAGTGTCAGGGGCCTGGCAGCTGGATGGATAGGTCAGCTTACCTTGGGGTCCTCCCCCAGAATGCAACCAAACTTCTCCCCTGCTACCACTGCACCCTGCTAAGTGGTTATTCCATTAAGAGTACACAGAGATAATGATGTCCTCTTCACCTCCATATTGAGAGGGGGCTTAGAATCCACATGGATAATGGATGCAATTCTCCTGCTTGTTGTTATAGGCACTCTTGGTTCCCTGGTGTGGTGGTTGACCATCTTCACCTTGCTGTTAGCTGACCTGGGTAAGTCCAATGAACCAGAGGGTAGGAGTTGCAAATCTTCTGAGGCTCAGGGACCAGCTGGCACATGAACAGTTCAGAGATTCAAGTCTTCTGAGTATACATCAACCCTAGTGGCAGCTGCAGGTTCCATAAAAGTGACAAAAGAGACATGTGTAGAAAGGTCACATGTGAGTCCAGTTCCATCAAACTCAGGAAAACTAATGTCAAAGTAGGGCCAACTGACATGACACTGAACTCCAGAGCCATCTTCCATGACCATATACCCTGTCAATCTCTGTAGCCCTCAGGAAAACCAGTATTTGGGGTTGTATCTACTTTGGTTGTCTCTGGGGTCCTGCTGAAGTGTACATAAGTGTGACCCCTCTGATGACCACCTGACTCTTTTTTGAACACTCTTAGCCATATAAACTCATTTGTCTATGCCATTTCCCACTTTTATTAAAAGCACTTTTTAACACATGGTCCTACATGCAGGATGAGATATTCTCCTGGTCTGAGTTCACCCTTGTATTCAAGGTCTTTTTCTAGTTATATCACTAGCTGGTGCTTGGTAGTAATCCCTCAGTGCCAGGGAGGCTCATCCCCAGGAGTCATGTCCCACACTGGGGGAAAGGTAATGCATTTATATGCTGAGTTTGGCTTAGAGAGCAGCTACATTTGAGGTTCTCAGGAGGTAATTAGGCACCCTCCAGCTCTAGGCCTAGTTCATATTTCAGGCACACAGGCTCATAAGCATTGTCATCAGTATCAAGGATTCATCATTGGACCATCCTTCTTCATTGGTCTATGCTGTTGCATTTGGGAGATTGTTGCTGTTCCATGGGGAATGCGATAGAGCTCCTTTGGGTAGGAACTCAGCACTCCTTCAGTTGTCATTTGTATCTGTAACTACTATGAAAATACCCAACATATACCCGAACATTTTTATGTACATACATGCCCTGGAGAACTCCCTCTCAACCATGTGCCCCTCATCAATAACACCCCACACCAGTGTTCCTCCCTTGCCATAGTTGAACCCTTCTGTGGTCCAAAACTTCTTAAAAAATGAAGCCTAATATATTGCCAAATTCAATTAATAGTACAATAAAACCCAGTGATGGATTTAAAGATATAAATAAAATACTAATTTAGAAAAACTAAAATAAAGTAAAAATGGAGGATAAAATATGGATTAGAGTGGATTTACTGATATTCTACTATGAAACTATTGTGACTAGTAATGGAAGAAATTGTAGTATTGATGTAGAGAAAGTGGCCATGGTAATTGCTGAGGGCAGGCAGAGGGAAGAAGAGATGTGATTTGGGGGCATTTTCAGGGCCTAGAGTTGTCCTAAATGATATTGCAGGGACAGATGTTGGACATTATATATCCTGCCATAACCCACTGAATGTACTGGGGGAGAGTGTAAACTACAATGTAAACTGTTATCCAGGTGGTGCTGCAGTGTTCCAAAATGTATTCACCAAAGGCAATGAATGTGCCACAGTGATGAAAGAGGTTGTTGATGTGGGAGGAGTGGGGTGAGGGGGGAGTGGAGAGTATATGGGAACCTCTTATATTTTTTGAATGTAACTTTTTTTGTGATCTATGTACTTCAAAAAATACAATTAAAAAAAGAAAAAAAATAGGACTCTGACTCACTTAGTGACCATGAAGCACCACCCCATTTCACAGAAGAGGAAACAGGCCAAAGGATGGGACAATTTGTCCCAGTCACAGGGTTGGTTGGGAGTGGGGCTGAGACCCCAGGGCTAAACTGTCAGGTTCCCCAAGTGCATACTTAGCCTGAAGCTTTCAGGAGCCCTGAGCCACCCCACACTTGCCCTCCCTGGATGGGGAAATCATTCTTAACTCCAAGGCTTGATGCCTTCCAGGTGGTGTTTGTCTTTAAAGTTCTTACTGGCCAACTGGGATGGGGACTCCAGCTCACAAGACAGGTGATAGTTGCAAGGCAGAGTGGCAGCTGTAGGGTCCCAAGAGCCACACCCCAGGTCTACCTCCCAGTCGTCTGCAAGAAGTTGGCATTTGGGTACCCCAGGTGTCTTCAGGCAACAGGTCCTATGCTGACCCAGGATCCTCAATGGTGATCCCACAACTTCCATTGCCTGATGCTGTCCTGGATTCACCTGTCATTCTTGTTGAGCTGCTCCATGTCTCCAGCCAGGCCCTAAATTACTTATTGGGCATAAGGGAGTCATAGCAGCAGCCCGGCTGGAGCTGCTGGAGCTCAGCCATCATCTGGTATTCCTGGAGCCAGAGGGAAGGAATAGTCACTGCCGAGGCCTGGGGGGGAGGGGGGGTTTGCAGGGTAGAATGGGAGTCAGTGACTATTTTGCTCCTGTGTGTACCCCAACCCCTCCACTCCCTTCCATTCTTTACCTGCCCTCAAAGCTGAGTTCACACAGCTGATTCTCCATGAAGTTGTCCTTCATCCCAAATATATCCCCCACCCTCCAGAAGGAGGATTCAGCCCTGTCTTTTCCCCTCAAAATCTCCCCATCAAACTAAGAGGAAGGTACATGTAGCCTGGGGGTGCCCTGGCCAGGAGGGTCTCTGTTTTCCATCCCTGTTAGAGGTTTGCAATAATTAACAAACTGTAGTTCAGTTTCCCCTGATATGCACTGGGGAAAGGCTAACCTCATTCCCCATAAGCCTACGTGTCTAAGGGCATGGCATTTCCCCACAGGTTAAACAAAGAAACCACATAGAGACAGAAGTAAGGGGAAATGGAAACCTTCCCTACCTGTATATCAGAGAAAGATAAAATTCCTACAGATCAAAGAAACATCTGCTCCTGCAGCATTCCAGGAAACCATAACTCCCTAATCCACTATCTTTTAGTCACTATTAGGGAAATTTTTCACCTCTAGGGCTTCCTATGGGCCCCTGCACCATACTTGGACCCTCAACCCCCATCCACCAACTATCATTTACCCCCCTAAGAAAGTTCTTATAAATTCAAATCCCTGCCTTCCAGGAGTGAGCTGAAGTCTGTTCTTCAGACCCCCTCTGTTGGGAGAGCTTCCCAATAAATTCTTTACCTGTGGTCATATCAGTCTCCATGTCCCAGTAAGCACCATTTTCCCCCAACAATCCCACACCCTACCACAGCCCCATCCCACAGTAATGGCCACAGCTGCTTACCTTCTTCCTTTTCTCAAAATTAACCACCCTCTCCTGGAAGACAGAGCTTGTACCCATCATGAAGGGAACCCCATCCATTGCTATGCCATCACCCTTGAGCCTGTCACACTGCATTACTGTGGGTTCAACATGAACAGGACAGTTCAGACCAGGGATGGAACCAGGCTGACTCTGGACTCCAGGTGTGATGGC
Source organism: Dasypus novemcinctus (assembly GCF_030445035.2). Taxonomy (NCBI): domain Eukaryota; kingdom Metazoa; phylum Chordata; class Mammalia; order Cingulata; family Dasypodidae; genus Dasypus; species Dasypus novemcinctus. The sequence goes on along the minus strand of NC_080694.1, from coordinate 6,803,783 downwards.
CAGGAATGGAGACAGAGAAAACTTCCAGTCTCAGCCTCTAATGACAGTGGAGAGATGGCCCCTTGGACCACCCTCCTTTTACTCATCTGCAAGAAGGCCATGGCATCCCAGCGTCTAGGGAATGTGTGAGGCTTCAGGACATCCTGTTTTCCCGCTTTTGGGAGTTCAGGGAGTGGCCTCTCCTCCCAAACCTCAGGGCTCCTTCCCCACCCTGCCCCCACCCCCAGGCTCACTTACTTCTACATACTCCTGCATTGCATTGTCCTCCATCAAAAATTGAATGATAAATGTCCCCAGGCATGGAACAATGCCCTTGATGACATCCTGTGGCATTGGGTAGGGTGGGGATGACCACAGGCTCTGAGGTGCACCCCAGACCATGCCCTGAAAACTCCTCAGTCTCAGACTCCTAGGACCAAACAGCTTTTCTTAGACACTGTGAAACACTTAGCTTTCATCCCCTAAGTTCCCCTTCCAGACTCCTAGGACCCCAAACTCCACCGTGGTCACCTCCCAGCACTGGCTGTTCTTAAGTCACCAAGTTTACCCCCATTCCACAATCAATCCACCCTGAGTCAGCTCTTCCAAACTATTACTCTGACTGGTTGCAACTAGTCCCCCAGGATTCCCATAGCTCATGGCCCTAAACTTCCCAGAGGATGGGACATTGATAGGAGGCTTTCCAGGCTTAGTGGTCCAGATGGATGGGCTTGAGGAGGGCCTCCATGCTGACTTTCCACACTGCCCCACAGGAACCCTCCTACTGGAACATAAAGTCCATAAGAACAGGGAAGGGTTTTGAATAGTCTGTTCACAGTCTGGCACTGACAAACAGTAGGAGCTTCAACAATATGTGAGTGAGGAGGGGACAGGGCCTGTCCTTCTGCCCCAGGCCTTCCTTCCCCCCACCCAGTAACTTCAGGCCTGAGGAGCTGCCTCATCTTCTGCAATGTGTTATGTGTTTCATTTCCCCACTGACACTGCCCTTCCAGATGACAGGGGCACAGCTGGCCCTGCTATCCCTGCAGAAGGCAGATAGGACTGAGGTCCATGGCAGATTTGAAGCAGGCTGCTCACCATCTCCTGTCTTGGGTCTGCATGAAATGGTGTTTGGGAAACTTGGGGATGGGATGGGGTTGTCTTCAGGAAGGGCTCTCTCAGGGACCAGTTACAGGGTCCTCTGTAACCAGTGTCCCAGGACACAACCCACAGCTTCCTTTGACTCTTCTCCATCTGGAGGGGAAGCCCTCTGGACTCAATGAATGGGGCCCAGTATTCTGCCCAGCCCTTCCCTGCCACCCACCACCAAACTCCCCACACTGGTATCAGGTAAGGAAAGCCCCTCACCCTCTCCCAAAGTGCATTCACTTTTTCATTTTAAGGCATATGTCATGCCTGCCACTGTCATGGTGCTTACATCCATATCTAGGAGATATTGTGAGTTTGTCACAGCTCAGTTACTGACTGCACCCCCTGCTTAAGATGACTCGTGTTGCTGCCTGCAGCCCCAACTCAAATGGAACCCAGAAGAGCAGGGACATTTGTCTGCTTTACTACATGAAACTTCATGCTTCGGAAAGTGTCTGCACCTAGTAGACAGTTGCTGTATACTTGGTGAAGGAATGAGTCCTAAGCAGGACCTTCTCAGACCTAGGGTAAATCTGGACCTCTCTGGCAACACAGTAATCCCTGCTCTGACCACATCAAGGGTGGAGGCACTGAAAAAGATACCAAACCCCCTTAAGAAATGAGAAAACTGGGGCAGTAAGAGGTGAGACCAAGAACTTCTTCACTGGGAAGAGGGAAGACCTGCCTAGGAACAACCCTGGCCCTCAAAGCCACCCTGTCCACTGAGCCAGGCTTGGGGAAGCACTTTCCATTGATTAGTCCTTATAATCAACCTTAAAGGGTTTTTTTCTTTCACTGCTACCCTTCCCCAATTAGAAAGCGAGGTCAGTGGATGAAATGACATTTCTGAGACACAAGCAAGTTGGAGGCAGAGCAGTCAAGTGGCCAGGGATGGGGCTGGCTCTCACCAGTGGAACAAGCAGTCCAGGACCTGCTTGGTGGTGGTGAAGACCCGGTATGTTCCGAGGAAGATGTTGACGTACATGAGGTCGCCCTCCTGGAAGGTGGGCACCAGGTGCTCCACCGGCTTCTCCCAATTGCCTGCCTTGACTGTCTACATCGTGAGGCTCTTCTCCCTTGTGAGGGTCGAGTTGTTCTTCCTCTAGGGTGGGACAGAGGAGGTACACAGTGTCAGAGGCAGAACTGTGGACCCTCAGGTGAGGCTGGGGTTATGGGCGGACCTGCTCCACCCAAGCCCTCAGGTACTTGAGGCCAAGGGGAATGTGTGCGCCTCTAACAGAAAAAGGTCCTTGGCGGTAAAACTGAATTTGAGGTGAGGAAATAATTGAAAGTTGAGATCCTAGACCCAGCAAAGGGCAAATGCCTGGAGTGTCCCTGGGGGGAGAAAGACCCCTGCAGGCCTGAGGATCTGAACAGATGCCTCACAGATCAACAGATCCACCTGGTCAGTAATTGACTTTCAGGACTCCACTGCTCATAGGGTCAGTCACAAGGCTGTACCTTTTGCCACCCTGACCCCAGATCAGGAAAATGAAGGCAAATGAAAAGACCCAGTTCCAGGCAGGGTGCAGGGATGCTCCTGCCCACACAGGCATCAGGTGGTAACTGAACTGCTCCAGCCTTAGGTTTCTCACCCCCGCTGTTGCAAGTGATGTTTGTGTGTCCTCTTCAGCCATCCCTTTCCTAGGAGCCTCTACCAGGGGCAGGAGGGATCAGTGCCTTGGGGCATGTGGGAGGTGTTCAGGGAAGCAGTGATGACCGGGTCACAGGGAATGACCATTCAGTGTCCAGCAGCACCAAAGGCCAAATCACTGCTCTAAGCTGCCTCCCTTCTGCAATATTGGGCAGCCAAGTCAGGCCTCAGCTCCTTACCTGGGAAGGTCAAGGGGAAGGTTATGTGAGATGGCAAGATCCCTCCTAAGTGAGAGGAGCTGTATGGCCTGGAGCAGGTTTTGAAGGACAGTCACAAAGACTGCTGCCTGGGAACATGGGGGTGGGGAGTTGAAACAGAAATACAGCAAAATGCACATGTATCTGATATGAGCCCACCCCTCATCCTACCCTGAAGGGAAACCAATGGAAAAAACTCTTCTCTGCTATTCCTTTACCCATTTGTCATGACCTGCTCCCTGGTCTATGAAATGGCAGTGTGTTGGGTGGGTTCCTCAGGAAGCAGGATATTGGGCCACTTAAGGTTGAAAGTCCTTGGAGAGAGAGCAGGGGAGCAGCCAGGGTGGGATACAGGCTCTGGAGTGCTCCCCCACTGTTTCAGGACCCCAAATGACACCTGCTCCCACCTGGAACCAGCGCTGGTCCTGGCTGGGGCCATGATGGACCTGCACCTTCTGTAGAGAGACAGAATAGACAAGGCCATCCTCCAGCTCCTCAACAACCATCTTTGTGGAGCTCTGTGAATACAGTGCCCATTGGTTGGGCCAAGAGGCATCAGTGAGTGGCCAGCCCTACTCCACAGGGGAAGCTGTGCCTTGCTTGGGCAGAGATTCATCCCCATTGGAAAGGAGATGGCAGCTCAGGGCTCATTGTTAACACTGGTACATATGGGTGCCACCCCAAGATGTGCCTTCCCATCCTTCCAGCCATGACCTGGCAGGTGACAGGGAAGGACTTACTGGCTTCCCATTCCTGATGGCCTGCTCATTCCCAGGTGGTCCCACTGCTTATGTCTCCCATTTGGAGGTGAATGAGAAGTGGGACTGCCCATGTAGGAGCACAGTAAGGGCATGTGCTGAATTGTTTGGCTCTGGGTCACCCCATGTTACATTTGGGTACCTCCTGGCTGATGCATGAGGCCTGAGTCAACATCAAAAGCAATGGAAACAGAACTCATTCCTGGTTTGTTTGAGGCTGAAGCTCATGAACTAGGAACACAGCAGGAGAACATGGTTACCTCACTTCTGCCAAGTAAGCTGGGCAGGGGCTGCCTTTGGAGTCTGGGTGCCTTGTTACCAGAGTTCTGAGTTCTGTTGTGGCCTCTCACCAAGGAAGTTAGGTCACCTCCTTAGGTCCCCTTACCTGGGCCTCCTCGAGTGTAAAACTCCATGAAAGTCCCTCTGCACATCTGTCTATCCTCCTCACCTAGATCACCTTGTTAACAGGACACACCAGTTCTGTCAACACGTCCCTCCCTACAGCTTCCTGGGAAGGCCTGTGTACAGCTTGGACCCCAGCTGTAAGGAGACCCAGCCTGGTTCAGACTTGACTCCTCCTTCTTTTCAGTTTTGTGACCACAGACTAGTCACTGAGGCCTCCCCAGTCTCCTCACTGACAGAGTGGGAATCATTCTAGTGTCTGCTTTTTGGGGACATCATCAAGTCTGTGGGGAGAACACTGCAAACCCCATAGTCTTGTTTCACATGTAGTTAATACATGGACAGACATGGAATAAACTGGAAGGGGATGGACATGGCAAGAATTCAACTCAAAACAGGGCTGGGTAGGGTCATGTGATCTTAGGAAACTCACCTTCACTCCTGGATTTCTGTCTCCATCTGTACCACGATGTGGTTGAAGTGAGATGAAATTCAGCCATTGTTGCTGGGCCAAAAGCCTTCCAGAGGCTTCCTTTTATATTAGAGTCAGGTGCCTCCTCTCAACCTCTGTGGGGTCTGCCTGTGCCCTGGGTCCTGCCATCTCTGCTTCCAGGTACAATCAGCCTCATATAATCCTGGCTGAGTGATTTGCTGCTAAACAAAATAAAATGGCTAAATGTCAGAATGCCCCTCCTATAACTTACACAAAATGCTTTTCTGTCTTCACCGTTCTCCCTTGTGAGCGAACTCTCCTTCTCTTGGTCTAGCTCCCATTTAACATGAATTCTGCAGTTCAGTGCAACAGGTCTGGGAAGCAGCTCCTCCCCCAGCTGAGCCCTCTCTGGCCAAACTCCTTATGCCTCCCACTCTTCCCTTGCTGTACTTTCTCCCAGTGCTCTCTTTCCACATATGTGCAGTGCTTGTTCCCTCTTGGCATTCTGGTCACAGTGTGTCACCTCAATGTATCCTTCCAGGCCCTCCCACCTGGTGGTCCCATAGCTCTCCTTGAAGCACCCTGCTTAGCCTTCTCTATAGCATTTGCTCTTTTCATGCACTTGTGTTTGCTTTCATGCTTTTGTCCACCTCCTGATGGACAGGGGCCACAGAGGCTCTTTTTACTCCATAGCCTGGACCAGGCACAGAGCTTGGTGCAGGGTGAGTGCTTGGGGTACAGTTGCTGGATGAATACCTGAGATGACCTCTGAGGCCCTTTACCAGCCTCTGCCCAGCTCAGAATTTGGAGATGGATGCTAATGATAGGAGGTACATGTTGTGTCTGAGGCAGGTGGATGGCCAGAAAGTCCTCTGGATGACTCTCTCAGTCTCCAGGAGCTGCATCAGGCACAGAGGGCACAAACTGTTGATAAGGTTGCTTGTCCCCTGCTGGCCAGCATTAGCACTGCAGCTCCTGGTGGGATATCCACAAAAGTGATTACATAAGTTGTTTGACTCTCCTTAAGGCAGCGGCTCTCCTGGGCCCCTGTATGAGCAGTGGGCCATCACAGAAAGACCAGGCTGAATGAACACTTTCCTGAGTCTATGGGACCATTGTGGGTCACCCACTCTAAACACCCCAATAGGGTGAGGAGGAGACTGAGGCCTCCCTCCTGGAGCCCCATCCACTCTAGGGAGGGGTTCATTTCAGTTCCAGATGCCCAGAGCCCCTCTGACCCCAGGCTTGTCTTGCAAGGTTGCCCTGGAGCTGTCATCAGCCATGCAGGCCCTGGAATCTTGGGGGTCCCCTTGCCTACCAGTTTGACATCTTTCCCTGTGCCCATGTATGAGTCCGTGGGCAGGTGGTGAGAAGAGTGGGTGCCACTGCCCAGCAGCAGAGCTGCCTCCAGCATCTTCCTCAGTTCCACCTGCTCACCTCCCTGGTGTCCTCTCCTCCTTGGACTCCAGCCCCATAGTCCACACCTGGGATGTCATGTCTGTGCTGGACCTATGCAGGGAGGCCAAAAGAAAAATTGTCTCATACAGGAAGAGTCTGAGCAATAGATCCAGGCTTGAAGGGGCCCTCATTCTGATAGCAAATGCAGAGGGAAGGTTGGCTCCCTGGCCTCAAAGGCAGTCACCCTAAATTACCCTTGTGCTTTGCTTACCTCAGAGGCCCTGGGCCATTCCTGTGTGTCTGTGGGCCTTGGTTTCCACATGGCAATGACTGGTTGCATGGGGAGGTTCATCAGCAGGTGCTCATGCAGGACATGAAGACAGGTCCCTCAAAGGGCAAACCTGGAGGTGGGTACCAGCTGGTGAGTCTTGCAGCTCCTTCTTCTCTCTGCCTCTTCCTGTCCTCACTGAGAGGACCCAGGGCCCCTGAACTCCACCCATCTCTAGCAAAGGCCAGGGGATGTGAGAGGGGCAGGAGGGAGCCCAGGGTAGAGGCAGGCCAGACTGCCAGGGCTGAGAGCTGGGGTCACTCCCTCCTGCTGAAGAGCTGCTCCTGGGCCCTCTCTGACCTTGCTGCACATTGATGGGTGAGCAGTCAGCACCAGCATCAAGTCCTATGGCTCTAAGTGAGCAAGCACAATCTCCGATGTGGGCTCAAGTTCACTGCTTTGCCTCATTCCTCTTCCCGAGCAGGGCCTTGTCCCCTGGCCTGCTCACTGGGGGAGGGGACCTCGCTAGTCAAACTCTTTTGGAGCTTTCAGCTCCCCTTCTTTATCCCCCAACACACACTCCTGATTGGAATCACTGGCTTCTTTTTGCATTCAAGAAAACTGAGGGTCTGGGATTCTGACACAGGACTGTGATGCACTTCATTTGTGGGTTTCTACTTCAGGCACTCTGACCCCAAAGTCTGTGATTTACAGAAGAGCATGAAGAGGTGTGTGAATTACAGGGAATAGCCCTGCAGGCGGGGGGCTCCGAGGTGGGCATGGCCTTGGTCTGGTTAAGGCTGTAGTAGGCTCCCTTGAAGCTGGAACACCGGGTGGAGGAGCACACTGGTGAGGGCTCCTTGGCCACAGCACACAGAATAATGAGAACTGGCAGGAGTGAGGGGGCACAAGCCTGCTCCCACCCAGGCCTAGGTCACTGAGCAGTTGCCATGGATGAGGAGGCCTGATTCAGTGTCCTTTGAACACTGTGGGCCTACAGTGACCTCCTTGGTTTGACTGTTTAGTTGCAAGCCCCAGCAGTAAGAGTCAAGCAGCCGTTCAGGAAGGTCAGTGCCAGAGAGGGCTTATGGCCTTGAAGTTATTTAATTCTCATCAGAGGCTCAAAGGCATGCAGTGACCAGCCTGGTGGTCTACAGCTCAGAGGTGGTGCTGGGAATGCCTTCTAAATCTGATTTCTTTCCACTGCCTCTCTGTCCTGCAGTCACTCACTCAACAAACCATTATTGAGTGCCTTCTGGGTGCCCAGCACCATGTGTCAGGCACTGTCTATGACCTGTTGGAGCTGACAGCTGGGGAGGGGAGGAGTTGGGCATTACAATATGATAAATGCTGAAAGAGACCAGGAGGTATTATGGGAACACAGAAAGTCATTCACTCCAGAAGGGACACCTCAAGGCAGGCTTCCTGGAGGAGTCAACAGCACAGTGAGTCCCTGGAAATTGTGTAGGTGGTGGGACAGGGATGGTGGGAAGAGCAGCCAGACTGGTGGAAGCATGAGCATGGTTGTGCTGGGCCAGAACCCCTATGCCATGTGTCTTACTTTGCCAAAGGGCTGCTGATGCAATGTACCGGAAATGGGTTGACTTTTATTAGTGGATGTATTTGGGTTAAAAGCTTACAAGACCATGAAAAGGATGATTAGACCATTTAATTATTCCGCTCTAGCTGCCCCTACCTACCACCCCTTAAATAGCCAGCATCTTAGGGGCTCATCACCACAGGGCTGCACCCTGGACCCAAAGGCCACAGCAACAATATAAGGCACAACAAATCATAACTAAGAAAGTTGTAAAATCAGTGCTGATTAACACAGCCCATTTCCAAATGGATCTTGGATGTTCCCACCAATACCAGCTTCAACTATTGACTACAGTACAATTACAAAGAAACCAGGGAGTCCATCCTGCTATTTTCTGGGAGTAATTGGCATGTTGCAAAATGCACTGGGGTACTATTTCCTTTAATGTTACATGTTCCGCGGGAAGCCACCCCCACCCATTATAGATAGAATAACCCATTGGGGGGGGGTATTGGCTATGTCCTTGTGGAGTAGTGCTTCTACTCATTTTCTTTCTTTTTTTTTTTTTTAAGATTTATTTTTATTTATTTAATTCCCCTCCCCTCCCCCGGTTGTCTGTTTTCTGTGTCTCTTTGCTGCGTCTTGTTTCTTTGTCCGCTTCTCTTGTCAGCAGCACGGGAAGTGTGGGTGGCGCCATTCCTCGGCAGGCTGCTCCCTCCTTCGCGCTGGGCGGCTCTCCTTATGGGTGCACTCCTTGCGCGCGGGGCTCCCCTACGCGGGGGACACCCCTGTGTGGCAGGGCACTCCTTGCGCGCATCAGCACTGCGCATGGGCCAGCTCCACACGGGTCAAGGAGGCCCGGGGCTTGAACCGAGGGCCTCCCATGTGGTAGACGGACGCCCTAACCACTGGGCCAAAGTCCGTTTCCCTCTACTCATTTTCATATTATCTTCCATTATGGTGTGGACCAGTGGGTTGTTAGAAGCCATGTCCAATTGTCCTCAGTCACTGGGGAGATGGTCCATGGAAGGCCTTCTGTTCCCTCTGCTGGCAGGTCAGTGCATAACCAGCACTGGGTTATGCTGTGAACACAGGCATAGGTATAATCCCATTACAGTACAGTATTGGCTGCTGTCAACCTGGGCAGAAAGATAGTAGGACTAAGGATACCATGAGAGATAAATCACAACCCTCAGGCAATATACTTGTGATCTGTTCATCTTGGGAAAGAATGGTGACAGGCACTAATGACCGCCCTGCTCTGGAATACCATATCTTGTCTTCCTGCACTAAAGTCGACCACAAAGGGGATAGCTCCACTGGGAGAAATGGTATGGGCCACATTTGCAAGACAAAATTTCCCCCCCAGAAGGGTTCTCTCTGAGTTTTCAGGCAGTGCAACTTGTACCTCAGATGGCCATTTACAAACCCATGTTGTAATGGTCAGTCCCCTCTTCACATAATCTCCATATGGCAACAGGATGGCTCTCCAAGTGGGGACTTAAATTACAACAGTCCATGGCCATGTCCACATCATTGTTTGTCCTTACTCCAAGGAACTGGGGGCAGGCAATACCAAAGTTCCATCTAAAACTTTAGGAGATGCAAGAGAGTCTGATGCAGTCATTATTGTATTTAGGGGTAAAGCACATCCCCATACAACCAAGTCTAGGAGCAACTGCCCCATTTGCCACAGCTGCTCATTTAGAAGGGGTACTGCCTGCAACAGGCAGGTAGCTCACCACCACAACTTTGACTCCTTTGGAGAGATCATGCATAATGTGTTCTTTAACAAACCATTCAGTCATGGCTGCAGCCTGCAGTTGATATGGAATGTGTTAATGTCAATCAAGGTCTTCATTTTTGCCCAGGTTTGCACTTTGGAAACTGTGAAATGGGTACCTCTGTCACTCTGCACTTCAAGGGAATGTCCATACCAGGCAATTACAATAGTCAATGGCACAATAGTACTCTTTTGGGTGGCTATTTGGAATGGAAGGGCAAAAACTAAACCTGTATTAGTATCCACAGCTGTGAACAGGAACTTATATCCTTTATCAGAGGACAGGGGTCCACTATAATCTACCTGCCATACCTGTAGGGGTCTATCTCCTCATTTTACAACCCTTTCTTTCATGGGCATCTGATGTCTATGTGGGTATTATTTAGTACACAGCTCATAGGCTGTTATTGTGTTGCATCTGCAGTTGATAATGGGATACCATATCACCTGGTTAACTGCAGGAGAGTTCAAGCCCCACATGTTCCATGTGTCTATGTAACCAGGTGGCCTGCTTATCCACCAGATGGTATAAAGCTCTTACTTGTGCTAGACTGTCTGCAGCATCATTTCCTGGGCTTATGAGAGGTTTATGCTCTGCTAACATGATACACAGTTATGCTGCTCTCTTGTCCTTTGGACCACAAGTCCTTCCACAAATGTTGTCCCCAGAGAGTTCTTTTACAAATTGTACATTCTTGTTGCTCCCACTGGGGCAGCCATAAAGTTACTCCTTTGCACATGGCCCAATTATCTGTGCACATGGTAAGGGGCCAGGTTCATGCATTATAACTAGCCACATAGCTTAGTTCAGTCCACTGGTTACTTTGACCAAATCCAACTTCAAACCAGATATTTTCTGTATCCACTCAGATACCGACAGTGGTCCAAGACATCACCATGCCTTTACTAGACCCATCAGTATACCAGACATTAGCTGGTATAGTGCCTATTCCATCCTTGTACAGACTAGGCTGCCTGAAGCCCTCTGCCTGAAGGGTCAATTAGACGTTCTACTGGTCCTAACACTTTCTGCAACTGTGCAGGCAGGGGTTAGTACTCAACCTTGCCTGATGTTTCAAATATGCACCCCATTTGGCCAATGTGGGCATCTGAGCCACCCCACCCCAGTCTTGGGGGCAGTCAACTATGAACATACCCATCCTGCCACAGGTTGGGAGGTTTGTACTAGGACTCACTGTGTTCCTGTAAGCACTTCACATGCCTGAAGGGCAGCATACAATGCTGCTAACTGTCATTCAATGGGAGAATAGCAGGGTTCTGCCCCTTTTCATAGTTGAGAACAGAACCCTATGGGCACCCTGCATTTCCCATGTATTTGCCAGAGGCTCCAGCCCTACCTGCATCATGACAAATGACATCAAGTTGGAAAGGCAGGGAATGATTTTTTTTTTCTTTTCTTTTTTTTTTTTATTGACTTTGTAATAATATTACATTAAAAATATATATGTGAGGTCCCATTCATCCCCACCCCCCCCTCCCTCTCCCCCCCCAACAACACTCGTTCCCATCATCATGACATATCCATCGGATTTGGTAAGTACATCTTTGGGGGCAGGGAATGATTAATAACTTGCAAGGCCTGAGCCTGGCCAACTACCTGCTTGGCAGCTTGAAAACATGCTCATGGGTATCAGTCCAATCCCAAACACTTCCCTTCTACTGGAGGGCATACAATGGGTGGAGTGTCTGTGCCAAATGAGGTATAAACACCCTCCAGTATCCTAAAAGGCCAGTAAATACTTGTAACAGTTTTACAGTAGTAGGTTGGGGGTACATTTGTACCTTATCTATGGCTGCCTCAGGGATAACTTTTGTCTTACTTGACCAAACAACTCCCAAGAATTTGACAGATACTTCAGGTCCTTGGACCTTTGCTTCATTGACTACCCACCCACATGTTGTCAGTCTATCTCATAGGTCCTTGGCTGTTTCTTCTAAATCTGAAAGGGAACCAGAAGTTAGCATAACAACAGAGGATTTATGCATCCAAGTAGAAAGAGCCTGAGCAATCAAAACATGACAGATGATTGGGCTATGAATATACCCTTGAGGAAGCACCAAAAACTTTCACTGGTGTCTGTCCTACATAAAGGCAAATTGTTTCTGACTCTCTGATGCAAAATCTACAGAGAAAAAAGCATTAGCCAAATCTACCACATAATATTATTGTCCTAACAGATGTGATAGCTGATCCACGATCTCAGTCACTGATGGGGATGCTACATGTAAAGGTGGAGTCACTTATTCAGTTCATGGTAATCTACTGTCATGTGCCACATTCCATCGGGCTTCTGGATAGGTCACATGGGGGACTATGTGAGATCTCTTGCCCTCCAACCTCCCTAATCAGTTCCCTTGTCCCATTTGTCAATTTTCATAGTCATTGTCCTCTGTTTCTGCCCATAAATCATCTTGTAAATGTAGAGGACATGCCAGTAATGGGGGCTTTCCCCCCACAACTTTGCGTGCTACTGTTCTGGCATCAGCTCCTTCCAGAAAGCTAGTAGAACTTCATTAGGTTGCTGCTTTATCTTATCTGAATTCACACTGGAAGCAATGAGGTCTGACCACATTTACAGTTGAGACAATCTCAGCAGCCTCAAGGATTGCTACCCTGGGCCTGTGTTGGCCCACCCATACTGCTCCCTCCTTGTGCTGCTCCAGAAGGGGGAGGGACATTTTGGACTCCATGGTTCTGCTTTATCCATGTATGGGGCTAAGAAGGCTGCTAAGGAACCAAAAGTACCTAGTGGAGCTGTAGCCAGAATCATGTATTTCATATGGGTGGAAAAGAATTCACTGTCTTCCTGGTATAATTTGCCTGGAGCATCATTTGGTGGGTTCTCACTTCATGCACAATCTGAACCAGGTCCATATAAGTGGCACATTTACTAACAGTCTTGGGGGCTCCCCAGCACTGTGCCATATCATCTGAAGCAGGGTCCTGGGGGTGGTGTGGGGGCCCAGCCTGGGGTTCATTGCGAGTACTTACAGTACTGGCTTCCCTGAGAGTCATCTCTTCCTCCAACACACTCAGGCAGGGCTCCAGTCCCTCCAGTGCCCTGTAAGTCTCTGAACACAGGCTTACACAGACAAAATTTCCTTGTGCTGTTCCCACACATAGTCAGGAACAACCAGGGCACTTTCCCAGCCCATTTCTTCTGGGAAAGAGTTAACGCAGCTCCCAAGATTCCAATGCCTTCTCAATAAACTCCAGAGTGGGATGAACTGTATCCCAGCTCTCCAGAAGGGCCCATTACAGGAGAATCACTGCAACCAAATAACAAACCTGAAGGGGGGCACAGCCCACCCCCATCATGCACTGTCTAGTCCACTGGGGCTGAAGATCCACTCACCATGCTTGGATCATCCTGCTGACTATGCCAAATGTTGGGGTCCTAGCAGGGCCTCTTAGTCAGAGTGGGAGAGTTAGGCCCATTAGCAAATAAGAAGACAAGTGAAGCCACGGGGAGTTATGCATATTGAGTTTATTCCATGCTCTTTTCCACCTTTCTTTGCTCTGTCTCTCTGCTTCTGTTCCTTTAAGCTTCCTTTGTTCTCTCCACTCCTCTGTTTACATAGGAGCTGCTTATATGTTACTACTATGAGAATATATGATTGCTCTTACAGTGACATATCTATCATTTTATATACACTGATTAGCTGATGCATGGGTCAGTTGCAATCAAGTCCACACTGGAAACTGAGTGCAGTTTTGCTGTGTCACTCTTTCCCAAATGTGGCCAAGAAGTAACCAGGATGATTAGGCCATTTAACTATTGGGCTTTAGCTATCCCAACAGAATGTATTTACCTTCTAATTTTACTTCCAAATTTTTTCTAAAATGTTGATTTCCACAGGATCAGATATTCTAAGTTTATTAAATGATTTAATATGAAATCAACATGCATAAACATTTCAATTATTGACTCACAATTATACAATTTCAGTAAAATATCTTTTCATGTTTATTTGGACAAATTCAGTGATTATTTTTCCATTTTCTTTATTAGTGGATGTTCATCACAGACATGGTCAGTAGGACCCTCTGCATTAGCCCATTTGTTTGCACAGTCCACCACTATTCCTGGTGCTCTTTATGAACCTGCTGACTAGGAAGATGCAGATGTCTCTCCTTATTTGGATGGGTGCCTAAGAATCTCTTCCCATAACAGGTAACCAATGATTTTGAGGTTTTTCTGAGACTAATAAATCTAAAGGAGGCCAGATTATGTCTCACTATCCTTTTATTTCAGTTGTAAGATATCTGTGTCATTTCAGTTGTAATATAGGACATCTGTGTAAGCCCTTTCTTTCCTCCTTTGCCCCACAAATCCTAAAAGATTTGAGTTGACTAAGATAATAATTGATTCCACCTTTTTGTTGCAATGTGTACCAGAGTTCCCTTGTTGTCTCTCTAGTTCACCTTCTCACTTGCACATAGTATTTAAGAAAAATATCCCATGTTATATTACTCTTCCTCAAAGAACCTCCCTTCAATCAAGCATGAATATTGAAGGGTTACTGGTGTAGGGCTTCAGAGGTGAGGATAAGTGGGATAGGGCACACCTAGGACATGCTTCTGTGGAACATGAAACCCTCATATTACCATGAAGTTATCCCACTGGGTGGAGACCCACACAATAAACATGAAACTATTAAACTCTCATCCTGGGAATTCCTGCCATGTTCTCAGTTGGAGGGCCAGGAATCACTTGAGAACATAGGCAGTGCCTAATAAAAGAAAACAGACCAATATGTCAAGGCCTCAATATTATTGCATGTAACTATGAACCTTATTCTTCAAAACTTTAAACTTAGTGTTTACCATAGGTTCTGATGGGAGGGGGAGGGAAGAATAGAACCGATGGAACAAAGGGCAGTTTTAGGGCATTAGAATTATTCTGCATGATCTTGCAATGATGGATATTGACAGTTTTAACTTTTGCTAAAACCTATAAAAATGTACAGTGCATAATGTTAACCATAATGTAAACCTTTGATCATGGTTAGTAACAATGCTCCAATATTTGTACATCAATTGTAGAAAATGTATCATAAACATGCAAAATGTTATTAAAAAGGATGAAGGGGAGAAGGAGTGAGGCTAGTTACATGGGAATCCCCTATATTTACTTTTTGAATTTCTGTAACCTAAAGCTTCTTTGACGATAAAGAAAAAATAAGACATTGAAACATATGGAAGAAATTTTCACTGTACATAAATGATAACAGAACTCACAGTGATGAAAGACACAATGAAAAAATTATGTCAATTTATGCACTGCTTTGTTGGCTTTAAGGAAAGAAAATATAAGAAAATAAAACAGCTGGTTTTCACACTTGGTTATTTAATCCACTTGGTTTTCATTTTACATATGTTGTGGCATAGGAATATAATTTGATTTTTTCCCAACATGTATACCATATTCTGGTAATATGTACTGAAATATCTGTATGATATATGTATGATATATGTAGTATCATATTGTATCTATTTTAAAATTATTATTGTTCCTATAAGTTCTCTATTCTGTTGCATTTTTTTAGTTGTCTATTTTTGCTTTATGCCCTATTGTTTACTTATGAACATTTTCAATGAAAATTCACAAATATATTTCTGTTGTGTTTATTTTCATTGTCTGTATTATCTCCTCTATCTTCCTTTTCCTTCACCATTCAATCCACAAAATTCTTTCTTAAATTAAGGTTTACTTATTCCTATGTGGTCTCTATTCTTTTGCATTATTAATTGTCTATTTATGCTTTATGCCATAATGTTTACTTACTAATATTTTATAGCAAGACTTAATGTCTGTTATACAGATCCTTTTGTGGATTTTCTAAGAATTGTTTATGCTCTTTGGGTCTCACATGAATTTTAGGGCAAACTTTGTAATTTGTACAGAATTAAATCTGTTGAGATTTTATTCAGGTTTCATTTAATAAACATGTATGATTGATATAATTCAATTTTGAGTGTAATTCCATAAATATGATCTAATAATTAATAGAGTAATTTAATATATTAAATTTATTAATTATTTATTTACTGTTGGTGGAAATGTAAAATTGTATAGCCATCATGGAAAATATTGGCATTTTCAGCGAAAGTTAAGAATAATATTACCATATGATCTCATAATCACACTTATAGGTTTATTCCCATAATTATGGAATGCACAGAGTCAGTTATTTGCATGCCATTATTAATAGTGCCTGTAGCAGTTTGATATAGTTTTGAATTCCAAAAAGAAATATTGGATTATGTTTGTAAACAGATCTTTCCTCTGGGCATATTAGATTATATGAGATTCAGAGGTTTACTTGATTACATAATCTGGTAAACCTCTTGTGCCAGTCGGGCATTGAGTTCCCACCCCTTGGTGGGTGGAGACTCACAGATAAAAGGCATGGCAAAGGACAGAGTTGAGGTGTTCTTAATGTTGGGATTTTGATGTTGGAGTTTGATATTAAAGTCTTAAGCTGGAGACCTGGGAAGTAAGCACACAGAGGAAAGAGAAGCAAGGCCTGGGAAGAAAGGAATCCTGAGCCCAGAAAGAAGCAAACCCCAGAAAGAGAGAAACCCAGAAAGCCTGAACCATGGCAGATGTCAGCAGCCATCTTGCTTCAACACATGGAAATAGACTTTGGTAAGGGAAGTAATTTATGCTTTATAACCTGGTATCTGAAATCTTCTACCCCAAATAAATATCCTTTATAAAAACCAACTGATTTCTGGTATTTTGCATCAGCACCCCTTTGGCTGACTAATACAGAATTTGGTACTGAGAAGTGGGGAAGTGCTTTTCCAATTGCCAAAATGCTGGAATGGTTTTTATAAATATGTAAGGGGTATTTTGGGGGGAATTGTGAGATGCTTGATGGAAAAGGCCTAGAATACTTTGAAGAGACTGTTGATAGCAATATGGATGCTAAAGAGATTTTTTATTATGCCTTAGAAGTAAATGATGAAACTATTATTGGAAACTGGAGGAAAGGTGATCCTTGTTTTAAAGTTGTAAAGAACTTAGCAAGATTAACTCCTGATGTTTTATGGAAGGCAGAATTTGAAAATTATGAGCCTTGGCATTTAGCTGAAGAAATTTCCAAAGTAAACCAGGAGAATGCAGCTTATCTTCTGCTTGCAGCTTATAGCAAAATGCTAGAAGAGAGAGATATATTGAGGACTGAACTGTTGGTCACAAAGAAAACAGAAACTGATTCTGGGAATTCCAAGCCTCTGGAAATCAAGCTCTCAGATGAAAGTGCCCCATTAGAGGACTTAACTAAACTTGGAACTTGTAAATCAGGATTGAAGAGGGACATGGAAAGGAGAGATTGAAGGAGAGACAGCTTTAAGAGGAAAACCATGGAAGCTGAGATCTGGAATTAAGACATCACTTTGGGCCAAGAGAGGAACCACACCCATGTGCACAGGAAGGGTGAGTTTGTCACAGCAGTTGAGGAGGGTAGATGTTCCTGTAGGTGGAGCACATTCCCCAAGGATTAGGGTGGTTAAGGTTAGCACTCCATAGAGGGATGGACCTTACCCCCAGAAATTAGGGAAGGGCAGGTGGTCAACTCGTTGCTCTGAGTGGGTTGAGCCTGCATGTCAAAGTTTAGGGGGAATGTTGTCTTCACATCACTGTACTAGGGGATTAAGACTCTAACCCAAAGATTAAGTAAAGTGTGGCAATCACCCCAACACTCTCTGAGGGAGCAGTCTGGAGCTTGGTCAACACCCAGATGCTTGATGAGGGTGTAACCAAGAATATGGTCATTGGGTATATCTGTTGGAAGTATAGGTTCCTGTAAGGCCTCAAGGAGAAGAAACCATCATCTTAAGAATGACTCTCAAACTGGAGGATGCCCTGCAGGTTGACTGAGGTGTAGAGGATCCATGACTCATGTTTCCATCCCAATTTGTAATGAAAATGTTTACCCTTTGTCTGTCCATTTGTGTATTGGAAGCAGGCAAATTGTTTTGTAATTTCAGAGGTCTATATCCAGGAGGGACTTTGACCCAAGACATATGGTATTTCTTTAAATTGATTGTGATGTGATTTAGTACTTACATTGTTACTGATTTAAGGTTTGTTTTAATATTGTAATGTCTGTTTGGAATTCAGAGGGTGGAGTGTAGCAGCTTGATATAGTTATGAATTCCAAAAAGAAATATTGGATTATGTTTGTAAACTGATCTTTTCCTCTGGGCGTATTTGAATTATATTGGATTCAAAGGTTTACTTGATTAAGTAATCAGGTAAACCTCTCGTGCCAGTAAGGCATTAAAGGACAGAGTCGAGGGGCTCATAATGTTGGAGTTTTGATGTTGAAGTTTGATGCTGGAGCCCCAGGAAGTAAGCACATAGAGGAAAGAGAAGCAAGCCCTGGGAAGAGAGGAACCCAGGAAGCCTGAACGCTGGGAGCCATCTTGCTTCAACACATGGAAATAGATTGTGGTAAGGGGAGTAACTTATGCTTTATGACCTTGTATCTGGAAGTTCCTACCCAAATAAATACTCTTTATAAAAACCAACTGATTTCTCTTATTTTGTGTCAGCACCCCTTTGGCTGACTAATAGAATGCCATTCTTCACAATTTTCAAAAACTGGAAGGAGTCCACATGTTCATTGGCTGTAGAATGGATAAACAAGGTGGGCTGATACATAAAGTGGAATATAAAGGGATGAAATATTGATTCATGCTGCTGAATGAAAGTATATTGAAGGCATCATGTTTAGTGAAATAAACCAGACACAAAAGTACAAATATTGTATAAACTCCCCATTATGAAATAATGAAATAATTAGAATATGAAAACTCATAAAGTCAGAAATTAAAATATAATTTATCAGTGTCAAGGGTGGCTTATGGAATAAGGAATGAATGAATACTTGGTACAGAGTTTCTGTTTTGGGGTGATGGAAAATTCATTTCAATGCAAATTAACAAATATATTTCCATTGTGTTTATTTCATTGTCTGTATTTTCTCCTCTATCTTCCTTTTCCTTCTCTACTCAAGTCACAAAATTCTTCCCTAAATTAAGCTTTGAATATATCTTCCAAAATCTCATAATGTTCATGTGGTGCTTTGGAGCTGTATATATCCCCAAAACACATGTTCTAAAACTTAATCCACTCCTGTGGGTGGAAAACCATTGTGAGTAGGGTCTTTTGATGAGGTTAATGTGGGGCTCACTTAAATAAGGATGAGTCCTAATCCTATTGCTGGAGTCCTTTGTAATCAGAATGAAATATTTACAGAAATGGAAAGTCACAGAATGAGTAGCTAGAAGCTGAACATCAATGGAACCTGGAAGAGAAGGGAGAGATCAGGAGACACCGACATGTGCCAAGCCATGTACAAGCTAAGAACAAGGATCACAGGATCCTTCCCATGAACCTCACAGCCTTCAGGGAGAAAGCATTGTCTTGAAGATGTGTTGATCTGGGCATTTTCCTAACCTCAAAACTGTGAGCAAATAAATTCTAATTGATTACCCGGATGTATCTCATGATATTTGCTTGATCAACATAAGAATAAAAATTTCTTTAATGTATGATCATTATGGTGTTACAATATTGTGAATTTAATTAACACCACTGTATTGTATAGTTGAAAGTGTTTAAAATGGGAAATTTTAGTACATATATTAAAATATTTTTTTAAAACCATAGATCATAAAAGAATGAACCCTGAATTAAACTGTATTATATATATCATAATATAATTAAAATAATACTTTTCATCAATTATGACAAAGAGACCACAGTAATACAAAATGCTAATAATATGGAAAACTGGTTGGGGGTGTGTTTCTAGGAAATCTGTTCCTTTGGCATGATTTTTTTTTCTGTAAACCTACAGTTGCTTACTAGGTGTTCCACATTCCATAGATTTTACTTCTTTTCTCTAATCACCAAACTGGAGAATACTGTAACTGTGTTACTACATTATAGATATATGTGGAGACTTCTATTTTTGAGTCTTCATTTCCAGGATTTCCTGGGAAGCTTCTTAACCTTTCCCACATTCTGAAATTCTGGATTGGCATCTATTAATAAGAATTTTCAGAAAATGGCATATGGACTGCAATCCTCAGAACTTCCTTTGAAAGTTCTTTAAAAATAAAAAAAAGAACCACATTAATTCGTAGCTTTCTTCATTTCATTTTTAAAAATTTTAAATTGCCATATTAAAAAAGCTTTATTGATAACCTTAACCCTCATTTCAAATAGTAGGGCTGTGTAAAGAAAATAATGAGGATTCAGGACTCCTTTATCCCAATGCACATCATTCCACAGGTATACTTTGAATTTTTCAGTTTTATGAACTTGATTTACAACTCATTCGAGTGAAATAATGAGATGTATGGAGGGTGTGGATTTGGAACTAGGATACTCTTGTGAACTCAGTTGTGTACTTTGGTTGCATAGTGAGAAGGGTGAAAAATGGGTCCAAGTTAGTGGAAAAGGCCTAGCCATTTTGATGCAACCCTCTGGGTATGCCATTATCTCTTTAAAGTTTAGTGCAGTCACAAATGAAACGGGGTCTCCTGGTGTGAGATGAATGACCTAACACTATTCCAGTATTTCTTCCAGAACAGACAAGTGAATAGAAATTCTTTTGGCATTGGACCATCAGTAATACCCAACTGACTTAAGTATTCTTTCTCCCTCTCTCTGCATCCATCATGCGACCTTCATATCCTGTTTAGCATTCTTCCCCTGAACCTAAGACCTTTTTGTCAAATCTAGAGTGTGTGATTGAAGAATATTTAACCAAGATGCTCCCTGGCTGCCTCAGCCGACTTAGGTTCAGGAGTGAGAAGTGATAAAATACTTTTTATTCCTGACCTGAAGACAATTCAAACATGCAGTCTACTTATTTCTCAGATGATCTATGAATTTAAAATAAGACTTGGAATAGGTATACATTTATTAAATATTTATTCAATAAATATGACAGTTAAAAGCAATTCATTCAAAATTTCCAAAGTTGTATTGTTGGTGGAGAAGTGGGTTTGTAGCACAATAAGCAAGAGAGACCAATTCAGTGACACTGGGTTTTTCAAAAAGAGGAAGAGTTTATTGCAAGGTGCCGTGTATGGAGACAGTCTCCCTCACCAAGTCTAAAGGACTTTCATGGGATTCACACAAAAGGAGGTGGGGATAGTGTTGTTGGTCAATATTGGTGGTTGTGTTCTAGTTATGGTTAATAGGGAGTGTGTAAGCAACTGCCCCCAAAGCCCTTGAAGACTGACAAAAGCCGGCTGAGAGAGAGCATTTGGCTGAAGGATACATCAGTTGTAAATTGCTCAGTTAATATAAGCTAACAAGTAATTGAATAGAAATAAGCTAATATGACATTTACTTTCACAGGTAAAACTGCTATAGTCAGCAGCTACAATCTAATGGGAAGTAGAGGTCTTTTCCAAGGACACAGGGAGGCTTCCTAAGAGGTAATGGGCTAAGTAGGAAGAGGTTTCTTTATCTAGTGGTGTATATATTTGAGTGGAAGGGAATTGTGCCATTTTTATAGATGTAATTACCAATCATTTGTTGATGAATGAATCAATCAGTGTCTGATTAACCATTAAGTCGAATTCCAAAATATATACATATTATGGATAGGTAGATAGATAAATATAGATAGATAGGCATAAATGGAGATGGATATATTGATATTGCATGTAGAGTATACATTTTTAAAAGATATTATGTGTCTTCAATTCTAAATTACTAGCAATTGAAAGAAAATGTTTGATTTACTAAAAACTTTCTAGTAAAAATATAAGCGATATATCTATATGATTTTTTCCCTTTTAAAAACATAAAAGTGGGACAATTCAGTTAGCAGAAGATGAACATTATTTTATCATTCTCTAGACAATTGATTAGTGTGTGGGTAGAATTTTATGTCTACTACAAGCAAGCTAACCTGGGGTACATTTGTCCTATTGCTGATTTGGCCAGGGTGTGTGTGTGACCTGCTCATTGCTTTAGAGAAGTGTTACAAGTCCTGGTTGGTTGGTTGCAACACTTTGAAATCAAACCACAAAAACATGCACCTTACTGCTTATTTTATTAGATTCTTTTAAATAATAAAAAGGCAACATAAAAATTCACTTTGTTTAAAAACCAATATGTGCTAAAAAATGTGCAGCAAGTAATAGTGGATATTATAAAAACACCAGGCTACCCAGGGCCTTCTTGTATTAAATCTTAACAATTCAAATATTTTCTAAGATTCTTAATGGTTTTAATAAGTGGAAGGTCTTATTGGATACATAATGCCAAAGACTATTCCTCCTACTGAATATTAAAGGTAATTTAAAAAGTAGGATTCAGTTCATAACACACATATTCCAATATTGTCTTTGACATCCAATACAGACAACATTGACAATATTAAAACAAATATGAAATAACCCAGATCTGTAGAAATTTAGATAATATAATTTTATTTTTTATAACTAGCACTGAATTTTATCACTTATTTTCCCTTTCCTTGTAAGTTTCCTGATACACACAGTAGGAAATGAACAGTATTTTCTTCTCAGTGGAAAAAAAATGTCATTTTATGAAATTTACTTTCTGATTCCCATATTTGATTTGGTTCCAGGTTTCTGAATGAACTCCAGGAAGTTATAAAATACAAATCTTTACTAACTTATGTTTCAAGTGAACTTCCAGTAAGCACACTGTCTTTGCATCTACCCCTTTCACTTTGAAGGGGACCATTTTTCCTAGTGCTACAAAATCTTCACATAACTTCAAGAGTTTGGATAAGCAACTTCACATTTATTGTGCTATGCCAAAGATTTATTCATAGAGATTTACTGTTTTTTTTTTTTTTTTAATTGAATTTTAATTAAACCAGGCCGCGTGGGCCAGGGAGCAGCTGAGCAGCACGGCACTGCGGCGGGTTGAAGCGCAGTGCGGGCCACGGCCGCGGGCGGCGATAGTGAGCTGCGCGCCAGCCCTTTTCCCTCCAAGGTTTCCCCAGGCTCCTGCGAGTAACTGGGCTCCCCGGGCCCTGCCCGCGGCCACCGCCCGCCGCCCACACCCGCGCTTCAGCAGCCTTTGGCCAGCATAGACAGTGACCCTCCCAGCAGTGTCTAGAGCATCTGGCCATTCTATTTTACTTAATTACATCTCAGTTTGGACTTCGTTCCAAAGATCTCAATGGAAAGTTGACCAAAACACTCTCGTCACCACCACTGATTTCTTTTTTTATCAGTTGATTAGGCTTTGTCGGTTATTTTGATCCTTTTTTTTTTTCTCTTTTCTTTTTTTGGGAGAGGTGGGGGTGGGGGTTCCTTTCTTGATTGAAGGGAGATTCTGCACGTGGCTGTTGTATCTCATTTAAGACCCTTGGACTGGGGTTACAAAAGAATAAATAAAAGATAAAACTTATCTAATATTCATGTTGATTGTAGGTAACACAATAAATGTGAAAGCTTATTCCAGCTTAAACTTCCATCAAATTAAAAGTGAATGGATGAGCAGAGGTGGCTCAAGCAGTCGAGGGAGCCCCCCACATGGGAGGTCCCAGTCCCATTCCCCGTCCTTCCTAAAACAAAGATGAGCGGACACGAGGAGCAGACAGACAAGGGAGCCATCTCAGGGGGAAAAAATAAGTGGAGTATCTTTAATCTGATAGAAAGCATCTACAAAACAAGACAAAAACCACCATTCTGTTTCTGGAAGCTGAGTCTATTACTCGTCACCAACTCTCATACATATAATCACTATAAACTCTAGAAAATATGAATGCCTAACTGAAGACACTCTAGAGCAATGATCAAATAAATGTATTAATATTATTGAGGGTGTCGATGCTTGGAGGGATGGGACGTCAATGATTGATTTTCCTAATTTTAAATCTTGCATCCTGGTGTCGAGTTGAACCTACACCATGTGAAGAAACTGCACTTAGGGTATTAATACCATCCACTCATTATTATTTACTTATATAAGGCTTAAAATATATGCAAGACCTTTCTGTGGATAAGAAAGACTATTTGAAATATACTCAAACTGTATACATTGATAATACTTTTTAAACAATATGGATATAGATATATACATATACATATTTAAAAAAACACAAAAGCTGCTTTGGCTATATTTCTGCATTTTAGTTTGCTAAACTGCTCAGGCAGATACCATAAAATGGGTTGACCTTTAACAATGGAAATTTATTAGTTGCAGCTTGCAGTTTTGAGACTGAGAAAAATGTCCAAATCAAGGCATCATTAAGAGATGCTTTCTCCAGGACGCCTGGCTGCCAGCCATCCTGGACTGTCATGTGGCAAAGCACTTGCCAGTATCTGCTGGTCTCCCCCTGCTTTTCCAGGTTTAATTCCTTCCAGCTTCTTGATTCTGTGGTTTTCTCTCCTTTAACTCCATGTTCATGCTCTTTATAAAGGACTCCATTAAGAGGATTAAGAGTCACACTGGACCATGTGAGAACTGAAGCAACCTAATCAAAATGTCTTATTTACAATAGGTTTATGCACAGAGGAATGGATTAACTTAAAGAACATGATTTTCTGGGGTACAACCAATTTGAAAATATCAAAGTCTACATTCTTATCAGTGTACACCTGAAAGCAAGATGTGTGTCGCAATATTAAGCTTATTTTGCATCATGATAGACAAAATAATGCTAAATTTATATTCACCTATTATCACAGCTTCCAAATATGTAATGCCTAACACATTGTATCACGAAGGACAACTTAGAATATCCAAAATTATACCTGGATATTTAAAAACAATTCAACCAGTGTAATTATCATGAGACAAACATCAGAATAGTGTGTGCTGTCAAATTACAGTTGAATTAAATTGTAAATCAATGAGCAAAAGGTACATAGCACCTCTTAGAAACATACTGAGACTTTTTGCTTTCCTAACACAATACAAATGACCCACCTATATCATGATTGTGAAAACTGTACAATTACTGTAGTGCTTCCAAATATGTATGCAGTCTGTGCTGGGTACTCATCTAAACGGTTACACATTCCATTTAGTCCTACCCTCAAAGGCACATGAAGGTGGACACCGTTGTTAATGTGCTGACATGTTGAGCTACTGAGTTATCAGAGATAACGCAACGTGGTGATGATCATCCAGCTCACAGGCCACTGGTGCTGGGCTTTGGCATCAGGCTCATTATGTGCTTCGGACAATTTCAGAAATACTGTTTTGTTATCACTAAAAATACCATGGATTTGTTTTGACTAGTGAAAATCACTCTTTTCCTAAGAGGAAAACCCTCAGGATGAGCAGGCAACCTCAGTGTCCTGGGATTGGGCTGAGGCCAGGCTCTGGGTCTCCTCTGCTCCTTGTCCCTAAGATCCACAGACATTTCACCTTAAGAGCATTGAGAATACTAGGGAAACTGTGGTTTGCTTTCTAATTATCCATTTAATCTGGACCATTTTCTACATTCAAATACACTAAAATATCTTATAGACAAGTGCTGTTCATAGACAGATTTTAATTGGGTCATGTTCCCTAACCATCTAGAACCAATTATATCTTGGAATTACCTGTGGCCACTGGCTATTATTGGTGCCAAACCTGTGCTCCCGGAGGATTTCTATGATGCCATTGGAGACCACCATTTGGATATAAAACTTAACATGAAAGCTCTTGTTACAACAGAAAGCTTCTAGACAGGATGTCAGGCACCTCTACGAAATATGCACTCATCCTTGCCCCCAGGTAAAGCATCAATGGACCCTTATCACAAATCTTGACGCATCTATCTAGTGGAAGTAAGGAATGAAATTAACTTTTGAGACTTCGTTGTTATTAATTCTTTTTTCTCCCTTCCGTTCCCTCCAAGAATCACCTGCATTTCAATTCTTAATTGATTTTTTAAGAAAAACTGTCAAAGGGATTATGTAATATATATATATATTTATATATTTATATATATATGGTTCTCTCACAATGAGACAAATCTCTTCTTTTTCATTCAATGAAATAAATTCAGTTCAAGCAGTTATAGAAGAATTCATAGCTGTTCATGGAAGCAAAAAGTGAGCTGATTGCCGCATCAGATGGAGCAGGGGCAGGAGCAGCTCTGCACACCAACCAGAGCTTCAGTAGGCAGAAATATAATTGAAATTTACATTTAAACAGATCTAATTCCGATGGGATGTGTTTTTCCTAAAAAGGATAATATCAATGGTTTATGTATTATTGCTAATCAATCACTTTCAATGATTAATTTCATATAATTTTCTCTTTACCCAGCACCCTCCTATGCTTAGTCAGTAGTACGTAGTGAATAAGTGAATCTTTGTCATAAAAATAAATAGTGCACATGACCCTTTCAGGTGTAATTCTAGGAATTTTTCATCACATATCATGAAAACCATGTAAACATTTTTCATACTTGAGATCCACAGCTTCCAAACAAATTTCTGCTGTCTGCAGATAATTCACCCTAAAATATCTTTAAAGATAGAGATAAATAAATTAAAGATTGCAAGTATGTCTAAATCAATAAACAAATTAATGTAATAATTATCAAAATATGTCTTCTAATTCTTTAGATCTTTGCAGAAAAGGCAAAAAATCATTTGCTTTTACAATTTGATGGACATGAACACCTGTGCAATAACCTAGTTATCCCATGAGAACATTACTTTGCAAGTTATCCTCCTGCAACCTGTATACTATTTAAGAATAGTCTTAGATTTACAGTCTCTATTTACATATACTTAACATTTTATGTTAATTAATTCTTTTAAAGGAAAAATGTGTCATCGAATTCAGGATGCTGGCATTCCTTTACTTCTTTGTTTGCTTCTGAAACAAAGAGCAATATGAATTTGAGTGGAAGAAATGTAGTGCTTAACCCCCCCCTTTAAAAAATTTTATTACTTGCCGGTTTACTTTTCCATTAACATTGTTACCATTATGAGACTCTCTAATTATAAAATATTAAATTCATGAAGTAGGTGTTTTTTATAAATTTTATAGAAAAAGAAAGAGTCAAAAGTATATATGAAGCTTACATACATAGCAAAGAAATGGTAGATTCAAGATATAAATGTATCTTCTGCAATATCTTCTTAATCCTGCTCTGCTGACACATTATAAATTCAGGCTAGAACCTACAATTGATTGGTGATTGTGAAATAATAAAATATGTTTGCTGTTTTCCAACTATGAAATCCTTTGAAATTTTGTAATGCAATAGAAGTCTGATATGGAATTTAGTAAGGAAAAAAAAATTAAGCAGTTATGATCTCAACTTCTGCATAAACCTGGCTTAAATAGGCTAGACCTTCCTGTAAACATTGAAGTAAGCCATTTTTAATCAGAGTCACTATACAATGCTATCTGTAAGTTTTCAATAAACTTGTTGGGATAAAACAAGACCAACAACCCCTTATTGAAGTAGTTTTTTGAAGGATTATGAAATAAAGAGGAACAGAGACAGAAAGTTTTTATTCCTGAACTCAGGAGGTCAGTCTGAAAGTGACAGGCATTCTGCCTTCTTAGAGTGAGCAGCGCTTCTCTAGAAGTAACTACATTTGTCAGGAGAAAAAGGGACACAGAGCAGGAGGGTGAAGTACATTAGCACTGAGGATTAGAGAGGCTGGATAAGCAAGTCTGAAAAGTACATTCTGTGGGTTCAAGGCAACAAGGAAAGCCATTGCCATTTTGATGACATGAATTAAAATATGACTCAAAGCTGAAGGAACTTCAGAAGAAAACTTTCAGGACTTCAGGGTTAAGCAGGGGTTTCACTAAGGGTGATTTTGGAAAAGAACTTTATGAAGGAATCAGGTACGAGTATAACATCCACTTATGAGCCACCCATGAAGCAATGCCTTTCTATAAAATCAGGTTTTTCAAGTTCTGAAATATGTTCAGATTTTATGGGAAGCGATAACAGTATTTAACACAAAAAAGAATAAATATATTAAATTTAGTGAACCTAATATTAATATTTAAATATTTTCTCCCATAGGTAATATCTACCTATCAAGAGTTGCAAGTGATTCTTTTTGAACAGAGAAAACTAAGCACCAATATACCTGCAAGAAGTACATGGAAAAGAATGAGAGATGTATGATGGCATTTAGTGGGAAAATTTAGTGGTTATGGACTGGATTATAATTAATTACAGTATTTTGATAGGCTCTGAGTAAATAGTACCCTCTGATCACTAGTCAGATTCTACAAGGCCATTATTTTATCACAAATATTAACATTCATGGGACATTATTAATGAGACAGGAATGCTTAGAAATTGCCTATATGAAATCTTTTTAATCTTCTAGGCAAAATTTTAACTTCAAGTAGATCCATTTTATAAATAGTGAGAGAAATATATGGAAACATATGCACAAGTCCATAAATATATTTTACTGCTACCCTATTCTCAAAACAAGTGTAGGAAGCAGGGAGACCAAAGGAGCATGAGGAAACATGTTATAACCTACTGACAAAAACATTTCAATTGCATAAAATTTTTTAAACGTGAGGCAATATACGAGCTTAGATTAATTCCTTCTACCTGTGGATCCTGCATGTTTCCTAGGGATTATTTGTCTCATTCTTTATGGCCAGGGTAAATTTTCCTAAGATGCCAAACTTCACAACAGTGACTGAATTCCTGCTTATGAGATTTTCTGATGTGTGGGAGCTCAGAGTCTTACATGCCATGCTATTCCTACTGATGTACTTGGCAGCTCTGATGGGGAACCTTCTCATTGTCACAGTAACCACTCTCAACCAGAGTCTTCACACCCCCATGTATTTCTTCCTTAGGAATCTATCTTTCTTGGACATGTGCTACATTTCTGTCTCAGTCCCCAAAGCATGTGTCATCTTCCTGCTTGACAACAGGGCAATCTCCAAGGCTGGATGTGCAGCTCAGACCTTCCTTGTGCTTTTGTTTGCTTATGTAGAGTTGCTGTTTCTCACCATCATGGCCCATGACCGCTATGTGGCCATCTGCCAGCCCCTCCACTACTCTATGGTTATGAATTCTCAGATCTGTGTCCAAATGACTCTAGCTTCTGTCCTCAGTGGTTTGGCCTTCTCTGGATTCCACACTGGCAACACATTCTGGCTGTCTTTCTGTCAGTCCAATGTGGTCCATCAGTTCTTCTGTGACATGCCCTCTCTTCTGAAGCTCTCCTGCTCTGACACCTTAAACAATGAAATTTTAATTTTCATCTCTATAGTGGTGGTTGCTGGTGGCTGCTTTGCCTTCATCATTACGTCTTATATTTACATATTTTCTACTGTGCTCAAGTTTCCAACCAGAGGTGAACGAGGAAAGGCCTTTTCCACCTGTGTCCCTCACATCCTTGTGGTGACCGTCTTTCTCAGCTCAGCTGCTGCTGTGTATGTGAAGCCAACCTCCAGCTCACCCACAATTCAGGACATGGTCACTTCTGTGTTCTATTCTATAGTCCCTCCTTTCTTGAACCCTATAATCTATAGTCTTAGAAACAAGAAGATAAAGGAAGCTGTAAAGAGAGTTATGAGGAGAAAGCTTTATTCAGGAAAAAGATAACATAATTGTTTGAAGCTGAATTTTTCAATCATGAAAAAAAAATCAATTCTCAGACTAGTGTTTTAGGAATTTCTGCTCCCCCTTGATCACAAAGTAGGTCTTTCCCTCCTAGTTATTATGCCTTCCTGTTTATCTCTGACCTTTTTAAAAACACTTTTTGTAAATCAAAATAAACTCTAACCTAATCAGGTCTCTGATGAAACTGAGAGTCACTGAGCATATATTTTTGATGAATTGTACAAGGCATGGAACTGTATAACACAGTGAACCATGTGGTTTGAGACAGACTGTGGGTAACAGTACAAATAGGAGAGCACTCTTTCCTGAACTATAACAAATTTATGATACTAATACATGGTATTAATAGTACAGAAGTATATGGAAAAAATACACCAAATGTAACCTGTGGACCATAGCTAGACGTAATATTTTGATGATGCTTTTTTGCAACCTGCAACAAAGTTTCCACAACAATGTAAGGTAAAGGTGGAGGGGTGATATGTGGGAGTTCTGCACAATATGCTATGTGGGATCTAAGCCCCTCTTGAGTTAGGGGTGGATTGAACATTGCCATCCTATGGTCCTCAGGATGGAGGAATAAAATATGGATTAGAGTGGACTTACTAGTATTTTATTATAGAATTATTGGGACTCTAGCAATGAAAGAAACTGTATCACTGATGGAGACAGTGGTCTTGGGAATTGCTGAGGACAGGGAGAGGGAAGAAGAGATGTAATATGGGGGCATTTTCAGTACTTGGAGTTGTACTGAATGATATTACAGAGACAGATGCAGGACATTATATATCCTGCCAAAACCCACTGAATGGATTGGGAGAGAGTGTAAAGTACAATGTAAACTACAATCCATGTGGTGTAGCAGTGCTCCAAAATGTATTCATCAAATGTAATGAATGTGCCATACTGATATACTGATGAAAGTGGGAGGAGCGTGGGGTGGTGGTGAGTGGGGTATATGGGAATCTCTTACATTTTTTAATGTAATATTTTGCATGATCTATGTATCTTTAAAAAATAAATTTAAAAAATCAATTAACCAAAAAAAGCTCAATATACTTCACCAGTAAAAACAGCAAGTCAAAATTACAGTGTGATACCCCTTTACAATTACTCAGATGACTATTACTTTCAAAATGCAAAATGACAAGTTTTGATGATGCTGTTGAGAAACTGAAATATATTACATTGTTGGTTGTAAGGCAAAAAGGTATAACTACTGAGGAAAACAGTTCAGCATTTTCTCAACAAGCTACACAAAAATTACCATATGATCTGGCATTTCAATTCCTAGATACATATCCCAAAATTTGAAAACAGAAATCATATACTTGTGTATCAAAGTTTATTTAAGCATTATTTGCAATAGCCAAAAGTTAAAAATAACTCATGCCCATCAACAAATAAACAATAAAATATTATTCCTCAGTAAAAGGAGAGAAATTTGATAAATGGTCAATATGAATGGATCTTGAAAACATTATAGTAAGCAAAATAATCTAGACAAAAAGCACAATTATTGTGTTATTCCATTTATATTAAATATATAGAATAAGATCATTCATAGAGACAGAAAGTAGATTTGAGATTACCAGGGGATGGTGGAGGGGGGGGCGATGGGAATTAATATGAAATGCGGACAGATGTCTATTTAGAATGACAAAAACATTTGTTAATATATGCTGGTGATGGTAGCACACAATGGATATGTAATTAATGTCCTTAAATGTAACACTTAAAAATGTATAAATAGCAAATAAAAATAAATTAAACTAATGAATTTTTTTTATATTAACATTAAAAAGAATTGATAGTTCAGAAATAGTCACATAAATTTATGCACAATTATTCTCCACAAGGGGCCCAAGCAGATCAACTGGTAAAATAATAGTCTTTTCAACAAACAGTGCTGGAACAACTGGATATCTAAAGGAAGCAAAAAAAAAAAAAAAAAAGGGGGCTCTGTTATCACATCAAACACAAAAATTAACTCATAATGGATTATAGCCTTATATATAGGAGATACAACTATAAATATTAGAAATGTTGTAAGATCGATATCTCATGACCATATATTAAGCATGGGATTCTTAGGTTTAACACTATCAGCAGAAGAAATAAAAACAAAAATAGAACTTTTAATGTCAAATCAAAATAAAACTATCATGGTCAAATGACATTACCAAGAATGTGACAAAGCACCTTATCAAAAGTTAGAACATACTGCAGGTCTTATCTAGAATACAGTTCAATCTAAAATATACTGGCATTGACTTACAAATATATAAAATCTCTTACAACTAATTGACAATTTTTAACATAGCTGATATTCTGTTTCTCTCTAGTTTATCTGTATACGTATTTGTAAAAAGTCTTATATATGCAATATCACCCATATTCAAATTTTACATGAGGTTGCACTCTGTTATACA
Source organism: Dasypus novemcinctus (assembly GCF_030445035.2). Lineage (NCBI taxonomy): Eukaryota > Metazoa > Chordata > Mammalia > Cingulata > Dasypodidae > Dasypus > Dasypus novemcinctus. The sequence goes on along the minus strand of NC_080694.1, from coordinate 6,772,179 downwards.
GTCCCAAGTTACATTTTTTAGCTTTCCTTCTAGTAGTACATATATCCTTAAGATTTTCCTTTTAACCATTGTCATACCCATACAATACCTCTGCTAATCACAAACAGCATGGTATGCTGTCACCATTTCCATGCATTTCCAAAGATTTAAAAACTACCTGTTAACAAGTTCTGCACAGATTAGCCATCAGTTTCCATCTCTAATCTCATTCTATTTTCTGGTGACATGTATTCTAATTATTAACTTCATGAGTTACATAATATATTTAACTCCATGAGTTTACATAATATATTTAGTACTTAATAGTGCAAACGGACAGTATTTGTCCTTTTGTGTCTGGCTTGCTCCACTCAACACAATGTCCTCTAGGTTCATCTTTGTTGTCAAATGCTTAATGACATAATTTCTTCTGATGCTACAAAATGTTCCATCATGTGTATACACCACAATTTGTTTATCCATTCATCAGTTGATTGACACCAGGGTTGTTTCCAGCTTTTGGGTATTGTAAATAACTCTGCTATGGGCATTGCTATGCAAATGTCTATTCATGTCACTGCTCTCTGTTCTTTTGAATGTATGTCTTGTTATAATATTTTTGGGTCACATGGCAAGTCTATATTTAACTACTTAGGAACTGCCAAACAGTTCTCTGCAGTGGCTGTACCATTCTATATTCCCACCATCAGTGAATAAGCATTCCTCTCTCTCCACGTCCTCTCTAACATTTACAGTTTTCCCACTTTTTAAATAATATCCATTCTAATAGGTGTGAATTGACATCTTATTGTAGTTTTGATTTGCGTTTCCCTAATCACTAGTGATTTTTACATTTTTTCATATGTTTTTTTTTGCCAGTTGTTCTTCTTGGGGCAACCATCTTTTCAAGTATTTGGCCCATGTTTTAATCAGATAGTTTGTCTTTTTATTGTTGAGGTGTATGCTCTCCTTATATGTCATGTATACTAATCCCTTATGGGATATATGATTCCCAAATATTTTCTCTCATTGAGTCAGATGCCTTTTAATCCTTTTGACAGAGTCTTTTGAGGTACAAAGTGTTTTAATTTTTAGAAGGTCCCATTTGCCTACATTTTTATTTTATTTATGCATTCAATGTAAGGTTTTAGAAACTACTGCTTACCACAAGATTGTGAAGATGTTTTCCAACATTTTCTTCCAGGAGTTTTATGATAGTCACTTGTATATGTAGGTCCTTTATACATTTTGAATTAATTTTTGTGTAATGTGTGAGAAACTGGTGGTACTCTTTCTTGTGGATATGGCTGTGGTTATCCATTTCTCCCAGCACCATTTGCTGACTGGACTGTTCTGGCCCCCCTGGGTGGGCTTGACTTTGACGTGAAGGTTAATTTTTGAGTTCTTGACTTGGTTCCATTGGCCAATGTGTCTGTCTTTATGACAGTACATGTAGTTAAGGAATATGCTTTAGAGCCCGGAATTGAGAGTTCTCCAACTCTCCTTTTTTAAGGGCTTTTTGCTATTCAGGTCCCCTTACCCTTCAAATAAATTTGATAATTAGTTTTTCCATTTCTGCAAAAAAGTTGTTGGAATTTTCATTGGGATTGTGTTGAATCTGTAAATCAGTTTGTGTAGAATTGACATCTTAACAATATTTATTCTTCCAATCTGTGAATGCAGAATGTCCCTCCATTTATTTAAACCTCTTTTTGTTATTTTTAGCCATGACTTGTAGTTTTCTGACACAGGTTCCTTATGTCCATGTCTAAGTTTATTCCTAAATATTTGATTTTCTTAGTCAGTATTATAAATGAAGTTATTTTTTGGATCCATTTTTCAGAATTCGCATCAGTAGTGTATGAAATGCTATCAAATTTTGGGCATTGATCTTGTATCCCACCAATTTGCTGAGCTCATGTATTAGTTCCAGTAGCTTTGCTGTGGATTTTTCAGGATTTTCTAGATGTAGGATCATATATCATCAGCAAATAGTGTAAGTTTTTCTTCTTCCTTTCCTATTTGATTGACTTTTATATTTTTATCTAGCCTAATTGCTCTAGTTAGAATTTCTATCATGATATTGAGTAACAGTGGTGACAGTGTCTTGTCTTGTTCCTGATCTCAGCAGGAAAGCTTTAAAAATCTTTCACTATTAGTACAATGTTAGCTGTAGTTTTTTTTTCAAATATGTGCTTTATCATATTGAGAAAGCATTCCATACCTATCTTTTGGGTTTTTTATTCCCAAGAAAGGATGCTGTATTTTGTAAAGTGCTTTTTCTGCATCAATCAAGAGGATGTGATTTTACTTCAGTTTATCAATGTGGTTTATTACACTAATTGATTTCCTTGTGTTTACCCTCCCTTGTATACCTGGAATAAAACCCACTTGAACATGGTGTTTAATTTGAGGAAGAAAAAGTAGAGTATACAGAAAACTGGGCCTATTCCCGCAATCTGAAAGCCAGACATACATCTGGACTCACCCCCCCACCCCTAGGGGTAAACACCCTAACCCCCTATAGTTCGGCTAACTGCCAATGTTCCACTTTTGTAACTTGATTACATTTGTAACTTGCTTGATTGTAAACACCCTAACCCCGTATATCTTGGCTATTTTGGGTTTCTGACACAGAGAGCACAGCTTCCAGCTAGAGCCCTGCCCCCTAGGGCTGGTGGCAGATCTGCGGCAGTCCCTGAATTGTGTGTAGGGCAGTGGTGACCCCAGCAGGCTGTTTCAGGGGCTTGCATGGCGGGAGGTGACTGGAAGCCGATTTGGCGAGACAGAGACAGAGATTTTTGTGAGACGTGGAATTTTGGGTTTCTGAAATGGAGATCAGAGTTTGCAGAAATGACCCATCCCCATAGGGCTGGCGCCCAGCTGCAGGGATCCCTGAAGGCTGTGTTGTGCTGTGATGATCCCAGGCTCCCTGTTAACTGGATGCATGGTTCCCAAGTCTGTGTCCCCTAAACCTTGGTGGTCCACACCCCAGAGACTCAAATCTCTTGAGTCTGTAATATCACAGACTTCCCATCCCTGAATCCACCATGCCCTAAGGTCCATCTGAGGTCCTTGATTGTTCCAGCCTCGGGTGTTTGTTTTTTCTTTCCTTTTCCTCTTTTTTCTTTTTTTTTAAATTTATTGTTTTGGTTGCTAATATTGCATTATCTCCTGGTCTTTTCTCCCATTGTATCCCCCAAGGTCCTTTTACGTATATATAGGTTTTTTTTTTCTTTCTTCTTTTCTTTTTCTTGCTTGTTTCCCTCCCTTTTATTTGCCCACCTCCCTCTTTTTTCTTCTTCTTTTTTTAAAATTTTCTTTCCTCTCTTTTTCTTCTTATTTTATTTTAGTGTATTTCTACAATAGATGCTGCAGGGAGCATCTCATATTAGCTGTGTTTCCTCATCCTCCATTTCCTTGTTTCTGTGTGAACTGATTTTGGCCACCGACACTATCCCCTTTCCCCCACATCTTGCTATCCTCCATCATCTACTGTCTCTCTTACATTCCACCTCCCTTTCCTTTGTCCCCAAATTGTCCAATTTTTAATTTCTAATACCTTTGTTTTGTTTTCTGTCTTTTATCCACTCTTGATACTATTGTCTTTCTTCTCTCTTTCCCTCTCTCATGAAAACACTGGCTTTTTAATTCATACTATATTCCTCCACATATTCAGTTGAATATCTCATTATAGGTACTCTACTTACTGCTATAACTCTACACGGCTTACATGAATCTAATATCCATTTCCCCAGATCTCACATTGTTGTTCTGTTAACATCTATTACCAATACTACTTTACACAATTTCTTTTCTTACACAATTTCCTTTCCCTGGCCCTAATATTTTCCTTCAAAGTGAACTCATCCAGCAACAAGAAATTAGAATAAGAAGAACAAAGTGACAAAGAGAAGACAACATGCAAGAACAACAACTAATTAATACCCAAGACTAGACAAAGAAGCAAAGGAACTGATTAAACTCGTGAAGATAAAATGATGACCAGGCAGCAACAAAACACTAAAAACCAAACCAACAATCAGGAAAACATGGCTGAACCAATGAACAAACTAAAAACCAGAAAGGGGAGCAAAACATTAGACAAGTAATTAAAGATCTCAGAACATATATCAGAGACCAACTCAATGAAGTAAAGGAAGAGTTTAACATTATGAAGAAAACACTTGGAGAGGAAATAGCAGATATACACAAAAAGATAACAGATATGATGGGAATGAACACCACAGTCCAAGAAATAAAAAATTCACTCACAACAAATAGCAGCAGATTAGAAGAGGCAGAGGAGAGAATTAGCAATGTGGAAGACAGTACATCAGAAATCAAACAGATAGTAGAATTGATTGCTAAAAAGATAGAAAAAATCCAGCTAGGATTTAGGGACCTGAATGACAATGCAAAATGTGCAAACATACGTATTATAGGCATCTGAGAAGGAGAACAGAAGGGAAAGGGGACAGAAGGGGTGTTGCAGGAAATAATGGCTGAAAACTTCCCAAATCTACGAGAAAGATGGATGTACATATCCAATAAACACAACACACATTATAAACCCCAACAGGCACACCCCAAGACATATACTTGTCAAATTATCCAATGCTCAAGACAAAGAGAAAATTCTAAAAACAGCAAGAGAAAAGAAAGCAATCACATACAAGGGAGGCTCCATAAGATTAAGTGCTGATTTCTCATCTGAAACCATGGAGGCAAGAAGGCACTTGTATGATATAGTCAAGGTACTAAAAGAAAAAAAATCCCAACCAAGAATACTCTACCCAGCTAAACTAGCATTCAAAAATGATGGAGAGTTCAAAATATTCACAGATAAACAGAAATTGCAAGAGTATGCCAACAAGAAACCTCTCCTACAAGAAATACTAAAGGGAGTTCTGCAGGAAGAAAGGAAAAAACAGGAGAGGCAGAGTTGGAGGAGAGTGTAAGAGCAACAAAAAAGACAAAAAAAGAAGGAAAAACAAACAAACAAAATATGACAAACACAAGTCCAAACAAAATATGGCTAACATAAATAATTCCTTGAAAGTAATAACACTGAATGTCAATGGATTAAACTCACCTATCAAAAGATTCAGACTGGAATATTGGATAAGGAAATATGACCCATCTATATGCTGCCTATAAGAAACATATCTTAGACCAGGGATTCTTGGAGGCTGAAAGTGAATGGATGGAAAACAATCTTACAAGCAAACAATAACCAAAAAAGGGCAGAATTAGCTATATTAATATCAGAAAAAATGGACTTTAAATGTGAAACAATTGTGAGAGACAAAGGATACTACATACTAGTGAGAGGGACAATCTCTCAAGAAGAACAAACAATCATAAATATTTATGCTCCTAACAAGCGCATCTCCAAATATGTGAGGCAAACACTGGAAAAACTAAGTGAAAGAACAGATGCCTCTACAATTATAGTGGGAGATTTTAATACACCACTATCAAGTTTGGAAAGATTATCTCAAAAGAGAATCACTAAAGAAACAAAATATTTGAACAGTATATTAGAGAAGCTGGATCTAATAGACATATACAGATCATTACACCTGAATACAGCAGGATATACATTTTTCTCAAGTGCACATGGATCATTCTCCAAGATAGACCATATGCTAGGCCACAAAGAAAGGCTCAATGAATTCAGAAAGATCAAAATCATATAAAATAATATCTCTGACAACAGTGCAGTGAAGCCGGAAATCTGAAAGGGCCAGAGACCCAGATTTCACACCAAGATATAGAAATTAAACAGCACACTCTTAGAAAAACAGTGGGTCAAAGAGGAAATTTCAAAAGAAATTAATAATTACCTTGAAACTAATGATAACGATAACACAACATACCAAAACTTATGGGATGCAGCAAAAGCAGTACTGAGAGGAAAATTTATAGCCATAAATTAATACATCAAAAAAGAAGAAAGAGCAAAAATTGAAGAACTAACTGCACATTTGGAGGAATTAGTAAAAAAACAACAAAGTGACCCCACAGGAAGAAGAAAGAAAGAAAGAACGAAGATAAGAGCAGAACTAAATGAAATAGAAAATAAGAAAGCACTTGAAAAGATAAACAAGACCAAGAGCTGGTTCTTTTGAGAAGATCAATAAAATTGACAAACCCTTAGTGAGACTAACAGAAAAAAAGAGAGAAGATGCAAATACACAAAATAAGAAATGGGAAAGGAGATATCACCAATGACCCCACAGAAATAAGGACTATCATAAGAGGATACTTTGAAAAACTACATTCCAACAAAAATGACAATTCAGAGGAAATGGACAAGTTCCTAGAAACACATAAGCAGCCTATATTGATGAAAGAAGAAATTGATGATCTCAACAAACCAATCACAGGTAAAGAAATAGAATCAGTCATTAAAAACCTCCCAACTTAGAAGAGCCCAGGGCCAGACGGCTTTGCAGGTGAATTCTACAAAACATTCCAGAAAGAACTAACACCAATCCTGCTAAAACTCTTCCAAAAAAATTGAAACAGAAGGTACATTACTGAACTCATTCCATGATGCCAACATTACCCTAGTACCAAAGCCAAACAGACACCACAAGAAAGGAAAATTATAGGCCAATTCCTCTAATGAAACTAGATGCAGAAATACTCAACAAAATACTTGCTAACTGTATTCAATAACACATTAAATGAACTATACACCACATTAAATGAATTATAAATGGGATTTCATTCCAGGTATGTAAGATGGATCAACATAAGAAAATCAATCAATGTAATACACCATATAAAGAGATTGAAGGAAAAAAATCACATGATTATATCTGTAAATGCAGAAAAAGATTTGACAACATACAGCACCCTTTCTTTATAAAAACACTCAAAAAGATTGGAATACAATGAAATTTTTTTAAACATGACAAAGAGTATATATGAAAAACCCACAGCCAACATCGTTTATAATGGTGAAATCCTAAAATCCTCCCCTCTAAAATCAGGAACAAGACAAGGGTGCCCACTCTCACCCCTTCTATTTAACATTGTCTTAGAAGTACTTGCTCGAGCACTGAGGCAAGAACCAGATATAAAATGCATTCATACTGGAAAGGAAGAAGTCAAAATTTCATTATTTGCAGAAGACATGATCCTATACATTGAAAACCCTGAGAGGTCTACAACAAAGCTTCTAGAAAGCTTCTAGAACAAATGGCTAAATAGCAAATGAAAATATGCTCCAAATCTTTAGCTATCAGGGAAATGCAAATCAAAACTACAATGAGATACCATCTTACTCCCATAAGATTGGCAGCTATGAAAAAAACAGAAGAATACAAATGCTGGAGAGGATGTGGAGGAATGGGAACACTAATCCACTGCTGGTGGGAATGCAGAAAGATCCAACCATTCTGGAGGACAGTTTGGCGGTTTCTCCAAAGCCAACCATAGATTTGCCATATGACCCAGCAATTCCACTGCTGGATATATATACCCAGCAGAAATGAAAACAAGGACACAAACTGATATATGCACACCAATGTTCATAGCAGCATTGTTCATTATTGCCAAAAGTTGGAATCAACCCAAATGCTCATCAACAGATGAGTGGATTGTGAGCTGCTATTCTAAGTTAGCAACCCCTGCTGTGGGCTGCTATTCCAAGTTAGCAACCCCTGCTGTGGGCTGCTATTCTAAGTTAGCAACCTACGAGGACCGGGCGGGCTTCCACGGCTCGGCGGTGAGCCCCTAGGCCAGCGCGTAGGCCTAGGTTCTCCAGGCGTGGGGGACGCGCGGTAAAAACCACGGAGACAGCCTGTGAGAATGAGCTAGTCCAATTTATTGCGGAAATACACTTGATTATATAAGGTCGGGTCAAGGGAGGGGTAGGAATTGGGGCGGGTAAACTACGGGGCGGTAGTGGATAGGCGGAACTGTGCAGGCAGCTATGAAGTAGGCGGTGATTAAGAAAGGGGGCAGATTATGAGTTGGTTAAGTGGACGGGACTGGCGGGAAGGATAGCAAGGGCTGGAAAAGGGAGATAACAAAAGGGAGATAACAAAGGCAAGGAGGAGGGGTGAAGGGAGGCAGCAATAATTGCTCCTTTTGTTTTATAAAAAAAAGGTGTGAGAGAGTAGAGGGATGGGCTGTGAAGGGTGAGAGAAAAAGGGGGCAGGATTGACTGGCGATGGGCAAATGACATATCATTTGGCCAGAATGTATGCATAGCCCTTAGGGTTGGTGCGTGCTGGTGCTAGACGAAATATCTAACATGATGTTGCGCACGCTTTTTTGGGGTGGATAGCGCTGTGGCTAGCTTAACTGCGAAGAATTCTCAGACGTATAGCAATAAAGGGGGGCAGAGGGTGCACCCAAGCCCTTTACGCTGAGGGAAGCGAACCCGTACCGACGGCTAAAGTCAGAGAGCTTCACAGCAAGCAGCTTCACAGGCGGGATGTACAGTGGGAAGGGGGGTGAGGACGTGGTCGAGATTGAGGAATGGAATCAGAGGTAGCAAGACGTTGGTAATGGATTTGAACAAATGAGGAAAATACACTGTCAGCATGATCTTTGCAAGGCGGATGATTCGTCGAATGGCCCAAGGACCAACGGTGAGACCTAGGATGATGAGCAGAACTGGGGTTAGTAACGGGAGGAGATAGGGGAGGAGGGGCTGCAGGAAGCCCCAGGAACCAGCAGTTTGGGCTCGTTCAAGTCGGCGTTGGTTGAGACCTTTTTCAAGTTCTTTTAAGCTGGAGTCTACTAAACCGGTATAGTTGGCATAGACGCAGCATTCTTCTCCCAGAGCTGCACATAGGCCACCTTCTTTGAGGAGGAGGAGGTCAAGGCCTCGGCGGTTTTGCAGGACAACTTCTGAAAGGGAATTGAGGGAGTCTTTAAGATATTTGACTGCATCTCGGAGGTAGATGATATCAGAGTCTACTGCTTGTCTGAGGTTTTGGAGGGCAGAGGCTTGTGTGGCTAGGGCTGCAACACCAGTGGCAGCTCCAGCTGTAGCTAGGAGGGAAGTGACAGTGAGTACAGCAGTAATAGGTTCACGTTTGTGGAGGTAAATAGCTTCTTGAGTGTGATCAAAGGCTTCAAAGAAATGTAGAGGAGTGTGATAGATGACTCGAGGCGTGAGGAGGATGAGAGCACACGTTTCTTTGGTCTTGTTAAGTGTGGCAACAGATAAGCATGGGGTAAGTCCGGTGGAAGAGCAGAGCCATTGGGTGGTGTTTAGAGGAACTAAGTATTTGGCAGAGATGTTTGGGGAGGCATAGTTGGCACAGGCAGTAAGGCTAGGAGTGTGGGAAGAATGGGGGTGAATGCATAAACCTTGGGAAGAGATGTGCGTAAAAGTGAGTGGGACATGAGTAGACTGATTCCAATTGCAGGAAGAGGGGGAATCGTCGGTGGAGGAAGTAAAGAGTGGTGAAGGGATAGCAAGTGGATCATAGAGGGGGAGGCTGGGGGAAAGACACAACCAGCAAGAGCGAGTGAGGTTGGGGTGGGAGGTGTTGAGAGAGGAATAGGAGGCGTTTAGGAGTTTGAAGTAGGGACTAGAGGGGATGAGAGGATGTGGTTGTATACCTGAAGCGGCGTGGGAAGTGGGGCTTGTAGAAGGGACGACGGCGGCCGAGGTGGAAGAGATTTTGAGGGGAGTAGATGAGGACGGAAGAAGGTGAACAGTGGGTGAGGGAGGAGGGTTAAGGATGTGGTTGGGACCAATAGCAGAGGGTGGGGCGGAGACAACACGCTTTTGGATTTCAAACAAAGCGCCACGATCGTAGTTGCTCATATACAACCGGAGCCCATAGGGGCGAGCGGCCAGCCATGTATCGTCGTTTGGGTTTTTTACTGTCAGCGAAATGAAGTCCCAACGGGAATTGTTGGCTACTTGGAGAGAGAGATACGGGTCCCTGTTGGGGGCGCCGGACCATCCATGGGCCATGGTCACACATCCCCAAGAGGGACAGTAGAAGTGTGATGGGTCATGACAACCTCGAGCACTAGCAGGACAGATGTAAAAACCAGACACAGGGTTAAATTGAGGGCCAAGGAGACGATTGTTTCGAGAAAGCAGGCATGCTGTATTCCTGCCTCGACAGGATGAGGAATGGTGGAAGCCTACTTTTGCTTTTTTGATGTTACTCACTTGGCATTCGGGACAGAAGGAAATTCCAGCAAGAGGGCAGACGTGCGTGAAAAAGGAGGGAGCGACACTAGTAACATTATAAGCGAGAACACGTTTTTCTGGAAATGTCTGCAGGGTCCAGTTGAATGGCTGATGGGAGGAGGAGCTTTGGGCAGAGGAGGCTAGAGACAACATGAGAATGAGGAGATGGATGAGGTAGGGGAGGGTAGGGGAACAGGAAGCGGGGGTATGAACAGAGCGGGCTCGTCGGAGGAGTTGGAGAACTTGGCGTTCGATGGGGTCATCATCTTCAAGGGAAAGATGGCTTAGGCGGTGGGCAAAGAAACGTTGTCGACGTCGTTCGCGGCGAGAAAGAGCTGGTGTGGTTCCCATGGACGACGGTGTCGGAGAGGTAGACTCGGGTGAATTTACCTGGGGGCGTATAGTGGTCATGGGAGAAGGACGACGAGAGAGGTGAAAATGCCCATTAAAAGTAGAAAGGCGACAGCGAGGAGGAGGCGTTGACGGAGGTTCCAATCTGTTGGGGCTGTAGCTGCGAGGCAAACAGCTGAGAAGATTGTTAAGAAAATGAAAATTACAAGAAAGAAGCAGAGTAAGAGTGGGTGTGAGCGGAGCTTGAGGAGCATCTGCACTGAGACTTCTTTTCTGATGAACTATAAAGCACGTTTTGGTGAAGGTCAGGCACTTGTCAACGGTGGGTTGCGGAGGTAGCAAAGGCTTTTCTTGTGGAGTATGCAGAGTTGGGTCCTTTGAGAGATCTGTAATGACAAAAGAAGGAGAAGAGAGCCCTCATAGAGGAGGGGCAATCAGCAGAAAGAAACTCGGAGAGAGCACTTATTTAAATATAAGCATTTCAGGGAGGGGCTGGTTGGTGCTGAATTTGAGCGAATGGGGTGACATCTGGGCCTCCGCTGTCAATGTTGTCTCTCACAGAGGGCATAGGGTACTTATCATTAAGGGGAACCTTGGGGTCGGTGGCAGGCCTGATATAGCGCCCAGGAACCCAGAGTGGTTGTGGCTCAGAGTCTGGGAAGATACAAGCAAAACCTCTCCCCTGTGCTAGCAAGGGAGCCGGGTCCTGCCAAAGATTTGTGGCAGGGTCTTTCCAGTGAACAAGAGGGACTTGCGAGGGTTGCCACATGGGTCCCCAATGTTTGTGGGTTGGGGAAAGTCCCTTGTCATCGAAGGTCAGGAGATTGTGATGAATAAGGCAGGCAGTGATGACGTCAGCAGGGGCTTTATGGGGGGAGGAAGCTCTTTCTTTTTGAATGAGTAGCTTGAGCTGTTGGTGAGTGCGCTCAACAATTCCTTGCCCTTGTGGATTGTAGGGGATGCCAAAATGGTGTGTGATGTGGTACATTTGTACGAAGCTGGCAAAGGTGGCACTGCGATAGGCTGGTCCATTGTCGGTTTTGAGATCCCAGGGAATTCCCATGAATAGAATGGCTTGTTGGAGTGCTTTGATGCAATGTTTAGCGCTCTCTCCTGTGAGGGGCACGGCGTAGCACAGGTGCGAGAAAGTATCAACTGCAACATGAAGATACTTAAGGCGTCCAAAGGCGCTAACGTGTGTGACGTCAAGTTGCCAGCGGGAGTTAGGCCGTAGGCCGCGGGGATTAGCTCCGCGAGGCTGCAAGGGTCCAAGAGGCAGCAAAGGTGCACATGTTTGGCAGGAACGCACAAGATGTTTACATGTTTCAATGGGGAGGTCTGGGAAGAGCTTTTGAATGGATCGCGCTGAGAAGTGGAATTGAGAGTGTAGGAGCTTAGCTTGGTTGACAAAGTCTCCCAGTCTTGTTTTGTCAGTGAGGTTTTCTTGAATGGCAACTGGGCATACATGGCGGCCGGATGCTAAAGCGTCGGCGAGGGCATTTCCTTGAGCTAGCGGTCCTGGCAGGCCAGAGTGACTTCTGATATGAGCAATGAACCAGGGTTGTTGCCTTTCTTCAAGCAGTCGCTGTACAAAAGCGAGTGCTTGGTCAATAGTTAAGTCACTGGGTAGGAAAGTAGCAAGCGGGAGGCTGCGACACACTTGTAAAGTGTATAAGCTGTCCGTGAAGATGTTAAGAGGCTGGTTTGGGTAGAGATTGAGGACTGCGGCGACAACTAAAAGTTCACCTGTTTGGACAGAAAAGTCATTAGCAAACACTAACTGTCGTGGCTCAGGTTCTCTTGGCGTATATATGACAGCAGCGAATGCCTTTTTTGAAGCATCGGTGAAAGCAGTGATGGCAAAAGGAATTGGCTTTCTTGCGGGCAGCGGATGGAACGGGTTGGAAAATGCTAATTGAGATACCCCCTGTAGTAGTGGATGATGCGGATAGTGATTGTCAAAGGAGCCACGAAAGAATTCTATTAGGCTTTGCATTTGGGCATTATTCATGATGAGAGAGGTAACTTCTTTTGCATCAAAAGGCCAAACAATGGTATGTGGCGGGACGCCGTACGTCTGTATGGAGAGAAGTACTAAGTCCGTGGCTAATGTGATCCAAGCCCTTGTGAAAGGGCAGATTTTTGGGAGTTTACTTTTTGACGTGTGCAGAAAAAGAAGAGGACCATCTTGCCATAGGAGACCCGTTGGGGTGACTGGTGTTGGCAAAACTAAGGCAAGGATTGGGAGATCGGGAGAGAATCGCTCTAGGCGGCATTGCTGGAGTGCAGCATTTACTTGTTGGATGGCTTCTTTGGCAGCTGGGGTGATGGTGATGGGGCGAACGACTGCAGCGGATGGACTGCACTTAGTCTGCAGGAGCTCGAAAAGGGGTTGCATTTGCGCTGTTGTGATGGGGAGTGCTGATCGAAGCCAATTGATTTGTCCGCAAAGCCGTTGGAGCTCAGTCAGCGTCATGTGATCAGAAACATGGATTTGCGGGCTGGTGGGCCGAATATATTGATGAAAATGAAAGCCTAAGAACTGGAAAGGTGGCTGGGGGTTGACTTTGTCAGGTTGCACTATTAATCCAAGACTTGAGAGGTTTGTCGTAACTGCAGAGAGTAGATCATTGAGAAGTGTTTTAGAACTTGCTGCTAAAAGAAGGTCATCCATATAGTGGATGATGTATGTGTGCTCTGGATGGAACTTAGAGCGTAGCGGCTCAATGGCATGATTGACATAGAGCTGACATATAGTTGGACTGTTCCGCATGCCTTGTGGTAGTACTCGCCATTGGAATCGAAGTGCTGCGCCTTGATTGTTGGTGCGTGGGACTGTAAACGCAAATCGTGGACAGTCTTGCGGGTGAAGAGGGATAGAGAAAAAGCAGTCTTTGATATCGATGGTGGCTGCATGAAAATGCTGAGGGACTGCAGTGGGATGCGGGCAACCAGGCTGAGGTGATCCCATTGGCTTAATATGTTTGTTAATTTCTCGAAGGTCATGAAGGAGGCGGAACTTGCTCGTGTTCTTTTTATTGATGACAAAGACTGGCGAATTGTAGGGACTGGTAGACGGCTCAATATGCCCTGCTTGTAGCTGTTCTTTGACGAGGGCAGAGAGAGCTTGCAGTTTATGAGTTGGCAAGGGCCACTGCTCGACCCAGATGGGCTCCTCTGTGTCCCATTCCAGAGGGATAGGGTCAGGTCTTGAGATGGGAGCAGTGGCCCCTATAAGGGGGGGGGGCGGCGCAGCTATGAAGGCTTCTGTGGTGATTCGAGCTTTTAGCTGGCTGAGTACATCTCTTCCCCACAGGATGGTTTGGACTGAAGAAAGGACGAGTGGACGAATCTGGCCTTCGTGACCTTCTCGGTCGCTCCAATGCAGAGGCTGGGAGGTTTTCCAGGAGGTAGCAGCTCCCATGGCGCCGATGACTTGAGGGCTGGTTTCGAGGGGCCAATGATTGAAGGTGGCGATTTCAAAGGGAATACAAGAGATTTCAGCACCAGAGTCTAAGAGCCCTTCAAGCCATTGTCCGTTTATTTTAAGCTCTAAGGAAGGTTTTTGGTGACATTTGATAGGCATTGTCCACATTAAGGTTTTGGAGCTCTCTGGAGGGCCTCTTGGGGGAGGGGCTGAGGCCTGCCCCGCTGGAAGTTTAAAGGCTGGGAGATACGTTGCAATGAGCGGCAATCGCGGGCCCAGTGATACCCCTTGCCACAGCGCGGGCATGGTGTGGGGGGGCCTCTTGGTCTGTGCAGTGCTACGGCAGGGCGGGGAGCTGCCTGTTGAGGGCACTCGCGGACAAAATGACCGGGCTGACCACATCGAAAGCAGGCAGAAGTGGAGGCAGATGACACAGCCATGGCGGAAGCGAAGGCAGCAGTAAGTGCTTTAGTCTGTGGGTCAATATCTCGACAAGCCAATACCCATTCATGTATTGGCTTATCACGGATAGGAAGAATAACGGCCCGGAAGGGTGCAAGGCATCCATCGAGAATGAGTTCTTTTGCTAACACAAACTGAGCATCTTCGTTAGTAATTTTCCACTGGCATGCTTCTAAAACGCGTGCGACAAATGCTGGAAAGGTTTCTTGCGAGTCTTGAAGCATTTGCGTAAATTTGGTGGACTGCTTGGTAGAAACTAAAGAGAACGATTGCTGGACAAGAGCTTTTACTCGGTGCCAAAACCCTGGATCTATGTTTATATAAGAACGAGGGTCAGCATAGTTAATTCCTGTGTAGGCATCAGCTGGATCTTGGATACCCGCCTGGACATTTTCTACCACTTGCTTATCAACAGCTACTTGATAGTAAGCACGCCATTCAAGGAACTGGCCTGGCGGAAGGATGGAACGGGCTAGAGAAATCCAGTCATAAGGAAGAGCAAGTTGAACCCCTAACTCTTCTATTAATTGTTGGACATATGGGCTACCTATGCCGTCTTCTTTAACAGCTTTGCGAAGAGTTTTAACTTCTTCGGCTGTGAAGGGAAGCCAAGTCTGAGGGCGTTGCTGCGTGGGCAGCGGGTTGAGCGGGTATAGCTGGGGGGCGGGAGAATGTGCTTCGGTACGTGGGGAGCTGCTGCCATACGGTGGTGGTGAGGGATGAACGGTAGCGGGAAACAGATGAGAGAATGATGGCTTAGCAGCGTCAAGGCGGCAACAAACTGGTGGCGGGATATTTTTGGGCACTGGACAAGATGGCGGAGCGGCGACGTCACTTCTAGGCACCTGCCAAGATGGCGATGTAGTTACGTCATTTTTGGGCGCCGGCCAAGATGGCGGCGAAGTCACGTTATTTCCGGGAGCCGGCCAAGATGGCGGTGAAGTCACGTCATTTCCGGGGGCCGGCCAAGATGGCGGCGACATTATGTCCGCGGCAGGGCCGGAAGATGACGAGACAGGGAGGGGCGGGTAAAGGTGAGAGGAAGCGCCTTTGTTCCCGCCGGCGGGCTCGGACATAGGTGAAGAAGAAGCCGGAAGTGCGCCATTTTGGGCAGAGGTGGAAGAAGAAGGAGAAAGTCCGCTATTTTGAGGAGCTACTGAAGCGGCTTCTGCGGGCCGTGGGGAGCGCGGGCGGGGAGGTTCGCGCTCGAGAGCGGCGGCGAGCTGGTCAGACAGAGAATTTGGGTCGCCAGGATCATCGGGCTCATAGTCATTGGGTTGCTTAACAGATTTGTCTCGGATAGCTTCTGATGATGCACCAAGGAGACAGGCGCGTATGGCTACTAGAGCAGGCAGCAGGCCGTGCGGAAAAGACCGCTTTTCATGCTCTATGGCGGAGGTGACTCGATCTATGAGTCGAGAGTATGTGTCTGGGCTCCAGAGCTGGCAGGTGGCGAGCCACGGATTAAGAGGGAGTAGCAGGTCCCAGTATTTTTGGAGCTGTTTTAGGGAAACGCGGACTCCATTGGTACCAAGCAGGGCGGCTAAAAGCCGAACCTGAGGGGTATGGTGTGAGGAGAGAGAGGTGCCCATAGTGGGAGAAGAAAAGACGGCGATGGGGTCCCTACCTGGAGAGCTGAAATGGTCGCCAGTAGACTGCAGCAGCAGCAGCAGAGAGGGGCCGGAGGGCGGTGGAAGGAAAGGATCCCAGACGGGCCCCCAGCTGTGAGCTGCTATTCTAAGTTAGCAACCCCTGCTGTGGGCTGCTATTCCAAGTTAGCAACCCCTGCTGTGGGCTGCTATTCTAAGTTAGCAACCTACGAGGACCGGGCGGGCTTCCACGGCTCGGCGGTGAGCCCCTAGGCCAGCGCGTAGGCCTAGGTTCTCCAGGCGTGGGGGACGCGCGGTAAAAACCACGGAGACAGCCTGTGAGAATGAGCTAGTCCAATTTATTGCAGAAATACACTTGATTATATAAGGTCGGGTCAAGGGAGGGGTAGGAATTGGGGCGGGTAAACTACGGGGCGGTAGTGGATAGGCGGAACTGTGCAGGCAGCTATGAAGTAGGCGGTGATTAAGAAAGGGGGCAGATTATGAGTTGGCTAAGTGGATGGGACTGGTGGGAAGGATAGCAACGGCTGGAAAAGGGAGATAACAAAAGGGAGATAACAAAGGCAAGGAGGAGGGGTGAAGGGAGGCAGCAACAGTGGATCAATAAAATGTGGTATATACATACAATGGAATACTACTCGGCTTTAAGAACAAATACACTACAAACACACGTGATAACATGGATGAATCTTGAGACCCTTATGTTGAGTGAAGCAACCCAGGCATTGAAGGACAAATACTACATGACCTCAATGATATGAAATAAGTAAACTAAGCTGCCTCAGAGAGCTAGAGACTGGATGATAGACTTACAGGAAATCAGGAGGTAGAGGAAGGATGTAAGCTGACATCTATATGGGTGAAATCTATGATAAGCTGGAGGTAAGTATGTGTACAAGGAAGGGATAAAATGGGGCATAGGGTTACCTTTGGGTGGGGCTTTGTGGGTTTGAGGGGGGCTAGGATTCGGAGGATGGGTAATATTGCCCAAGAAATTGGGGGGAGGGTGGGGCAACATACGTACATAGGATATCGTCAGGTGTTCGTTGAGAGTATAATGCTGAGAAAGCCTTTTCAAAAGTATAGTATGGAAAGTTAACTGTTTAAGATACTTAAAGGGGATAATCTGATGCAGGACAGACTCCTAGGGAATATGTGAATGCTCATTTTGCCAGAGTGGGTTATATCATTGGGTAGAGACCCATATAATGAGAGGGAAGGTATACCCACATCCTGGAGAGGACTGATGCCATCAAATAGAGGGAACTGTATCTCTCAAGAGAAATGGTGGCTCCCAGGGCATTAGGGCAGTTGAGCATGTCAAGCCCTCAGCACTGTTGCAAGTATCTCTGAACATGGCACTCCAAGAAATGAGGATTGACTGTCACTGTGGGCCCTAAAGGGAGGGGAAATAGGTATTGAATAGATGGAACCAATGTAACTGTGAGGGCAATAGAAGTGTTTCACAAGAGTACACAAGGATTGATATAAGACATATAAAATTACACCAAAAATATATAGGGGCTGATAGGCTAAAATGTAAAATCATAATGTAAAACATAAGATAACTGAAAATTTAGAAAAGTGTATAGTCTAAAATATAAACCACAATGTAAACACAAATGTTACCTTGTTTGAAAGCTATTGTCTCAATATCTGTACATCAGTTTCAATAAATATGCTATGAATATGTTAAAAGATTATTGCTGTGGAAGGGAAAAGGTTCTATGTTGAATATGTGGGAGTACTGTATATTGTATATATGAATTACTGTGATCTAAAACTTTTGTGAAGATAAGCTTAATAATTAGAAAAAAGAAAAGAAAAAGATAGCATGTAGAATTAATATGTATCTATATCTAACCTTTAAACTCATCACTATATTCCATTTTACTATTAAGGGAGCCTGGCAATATATTGGGCTTCACTTTTCAGGAAGTTTGGATCACAGAGAAGTTCAATAATGGCAGTGGAGGAATACTAGTGTGGGATGTTATTGACAGGGGACACATGGTTGGCAGGGAGTTCTACAGGGCATATATCCAGGGTACATAAAAATGTTTGGATATTTTCATAGTGGAAACAATTAAAAACAACAACTGAAGGAGTGATGAGTTCCTAGACAGGGGAGCTCTATCACAGTCCCTAAAGGAACAGCAACAATCCCCCAAGTGCAACAGCAAAGACCAAAAAGGAATGAAGATCCAACAATGAGCCCCTGATACTAATGACTATGCTTGTGAGCCTGTGCACCTGAAATAAGAACAGGGCCTGGAGCAGCAGTGTGCCTGAGAGTTCACTCCTGAGAGCCTCTGTGCTGCTCAAATGTGGCCAGTCTCGAAGTCAAACTCAGCATGTAAATGCACTGCCTTCCCCCCAGCGTGGGACATGACTACCAGGGATGAGTCACCCTCGTGCTGAGGGATTACTACCAAGTACCAGCTGATGACGTGACTAGAAAAGGACCTTGAATAAAAGGTTCAACTCAAACCAGCAGAATATCTCTGTCTACAAATAATAACAGGAGTTAAAAATGTTTTTTGACCTAAATCAAGGGGAATTGGAAAGGACAAATGATTTTATATGGCTATGAGTCTCTGAAAAAGAGCTGGGAGGTTATCAGAGGGGTTGCCCTTATGCACACCTGAGTAGAGTCTCAGAGACAGATAAAGTAGATACAACCCCAGGTATTGGTTTTTCTGAGGGCTACAGAGACCCACAGGTTTTATGGTCATGGCAGAGGGAGTTCACTGCCATGTCAGTTGGCCCTTCTTTGGAGTTGCTGTTTCTGTATGATGGAGCTGGACTTAGATGTGATCTCTTTTCACAAGCCTTCCCTGTTACTCAACCAGAATTGTAGTTGGTGCTGGGGTTTAAGATATACCCAGGGAATCTGAATCTCTGGACTGACCATGTGATAGCCAGGCCCTAAGCCTCAACAGACTTCAGCTCCTACACTCTGGTTTGTTGGACTCACCCCACTCAGCTAACATGGAGTTGAAGAATGTCAACCACCACACCATGGAGCCAAGAGTGCCTACAACTGAAAGCAGGAGGATTGCATCCAGTATCCATGTGGAATCTAAGCCCCCTCTTGACAAAGATGTGGAATGGACACAATCAATCCAAGGGCCACAGGATGGAGGAATAGAGTATGGATTAGAGTGGACTTACTGATATTCTATTCATGAACTATTGTGATTGGTAATCAAAGAAAATGTGGCATTGGTGTGGTAAAAGTGGCCATGGTGGCTGCTGGGTGTGGGTAACAGGAGGAAGAGATGAGATGTGGAGGCATTTCAGTACTTGGAGTTGTCTTGGGTGGTGCTGCAGGGACAATTACCGGACATTGTAGATCTTCTCATGGCCCACTGGATGGAACATGGGAGAGTGTGGGCTATGATGTGGACCATTGACCATGAGGTGCAGTGATGCTCAAAGATGCATTCACCAAGTGCAATGAATGTGTCATGATGATCAAGGAAAATGTTGCTGTGCAGGGAGTAGTGGGGTGAGGGTAGTGGGGGGTTACATGGAGACCTCATATTTTCTGAATGTAATATTTAAAAAAAAGAATAAAAAAAGAATCACACACACAAAATAATTGGTTCTGGGGCATTTGAAGTTGACTGTCTATTCTGATTAGATTTAAAGGCTTTAATTACTCTGTTTCCAATAAGCAAAAGGCCACTGATAGTCAATAGTGTGAGTTGGCAATAGAGATAAGCAAAATATCAGTACTGAACTTGGCTACTTCTATGTTCATAAGGGGCAAGGCTCTAGATGAAAATACCTCTGAGAACCTAATAGAGTTTTGTGTAATTCACAGATACAGTGATGTTAGCTGTTTTTTCCTAAATATGCTGAATGCAGTTACAAAAGAAGGGAATGAGCTGACTGCTTCAAATTTCCAATATAAATGTAGCATGAATTACATGAAACTTTCTACTGTGCCCTGAAGGACTATCTTATTTTGTGCAGCAAGAGACTTGAGGTCTCTGAAAACAAGACCCAGAATCTTGTGTAACAGAGATACAACAGAAAGAAAAATCTCAGTCTTGCAGAGGGTCTGCTGCTAAACTGAGGGAATTGATTGGATAGGGAATAGAATCCTGAAAACTAAGATGGAGCCATATGGGTTGCTAATGATGACAGTGGGGACATTGAAACACTAAATTCTGTGAAGTTTTTGCCAGATAAACTTGTACTACTCTGACTTGAGGAAACTTACTTCTGACTTGCAGTCAGCCCTGAGGAAATAGTTCCTCACCCCCAGTTTGCCCTGAGGAAAAAGCCACCTTACTTCCAGTCTACCCCAAGGACTCTGCCATCCAACTTCCATTTAACGAGATTAATCCTGTTGCACCAGAGGAAACTGCTACAGAATGCCCTGAGAAAATCAGCTTGCAAGGCTTCTAATCCTTCTCATTACCAACCCAACCACTCCTTATTCTTCTACATTTATAAAAGACTAATGTCACTACAAGCTACCAAAAGGGAGGTACAAAATATGACTCATGAGGATGTACTATACACTCTTAAAAAACTGCATGACTGCATGATTTTTTCAATTTTTATGAACAGAAATTGGTTATATGTGGGAATAGATATTAAGGTGGAAGGAATATAAAGTTGGATCAGGCAGAATTTATTGATATGGGCTCACTAGGCAGAAATTCTGTATAGAATCAAGTGGTTGGAAAGGGCTTTAACATGTCCCACGCTGGGGGGGAAGGCAATGAATTTACATGCTGAGTTTAGCTTTGAGATTGGCCACATTTAAGCAAAATAGAGGCTCTCAGGAGGGAACTCTTAGTCACAGTGCTGCTCTAGGCCTTGTTCTTATTTCAGGTGCACAGACTCACAAGCATAGTCATTAGTATCAGGAGCTCATTGTTGGATCTTCATTCCTTTTTGGTCTTTGCTGTTGCACTTGGGGGATTGTTGCTGTTCCTTTAGGGACTGTGATAGAGCTCCCCTGTCTAGGAACTCATCACTCCTTCAGTTGTTGTTTTTAATTGTTTCCACTATGAAAATATCCAAACATTTTTATGTACCCTGGATATATGCCCTGTAGAACTCCCTGCCAACCACGTGTCCCCTGTCAATAACACACCAGTAATCCTCCACTGCTATTGTTGAACTTCTCTGTGATCCAAACTTCCTGAAAAGTGAAGCCCAATATATTGCCAGGCTCCCTTAATAGTAAAATGGAATATAGTGATGAGTTTAAAGGTTAGATATAGATACATATTAATTCTACATGCTATCTTTTTCTTTTCTTTTTTCTAATTATTAAGCTTATCTTCACAAAAGTTTTAGATCACAGTAATTCATATATACAATATACAGTACTCCCACATATTCAACATAGAACCTTTTCCCTTCCACAGCAATTATCTTTTAACATATTCATAGCATATTTACTGAAACTGATGTACAGATATTGAGACAATAGCTTTCAAACAAGGTAACATTTGTGTTTACATTGTGGTTTATATTTTAGACTATACACTTTTCTAAATTTTCAGTTATCTTATGTTTTACATTATGATTTTACATTTTAGCCTATCAGCCCCTATATATTTTTGGTGTAATTTTATATGTCTTATATCAATCCTTGTGTACTCTTGTGAAACACTTCTATTGCCCTCACAGTTACATTGGTTCCATCTATTCAATACCTATTTCCCCTCCCTTTAGGGCCCACAGTGACAGTCAATCTTCATTTCTTGGAGTGCCATGTTCAGAGATACTTGCAACAGTGCTGAGGGCTTGACATGCTCAACTGCCCTAATGCCCTGGGAGCCACCATTTCTCTTGAGAGATACAGTTCCCTCTATTTGATGGCATCAGTCCTCTCCAGGATGTGGGTATACCTTCCCTCTCATTATATGGGTCTCTACCCAATGATATAACCCACTCTGGCAAAATGAGCATTCACATATTCCCTAGGAGTCTGTCCTGCATCAGATTATCCCCTTTAAGTATCTTAAACAGGTAACTTTCCATACTATACTTTTGAAAAGGCTTTCTCAGCATTATACTCTCAACGAACACCTGATGATATCCTATGTACGTATGTTGCCCCAGAGTGTTTGCGTGACTGCCTAGAACATGGACTCAAACTTGGCCAACAGAGGATGTGCCTAGACATCAATCTGGAGGAATCACAGCAAAACTAGTGCTTGCTCAAGGGAACTTAGCCAACAACAAGGAAAATGAATAAGAACAAAATGATAAAGAGAAGACTTAACACACACATGAAAACATCAATAATTTAACCTCAAGATGAAAAACTAATAACTGAATAAACCCATCAAGATAAAATGATGACTAGAAAACAACAAAAAACTACAAACCATACCAATAATCAGGAAAACATGACTAATCCAATGAACAATCTAAAAACCAGGAAGAGGAGCAGAACATCGAACAACTAATCAAAGCTCTCAAAACATATATCATGGACCAATTTAATGAAGTGAAGGAAGAGATTAAGCATATTAAGAAAACATTTGGAGAGAATACAGAAGAAATTATAATCATATACAAAAAGATATGACGGGGATGAACTGCACAATCCAAGAAATAAAAAATACACTCTCAGCTAATAATAGCAGATTTTAAGAAGCAGGAGAAAGAATTAGTGATGTGGAGAACAGTGCATCTGAAATAAAACAGATAGTAGAATTGATTGATAAAAAGATAGAAATAATCCAGCTAGGACTTAGGGACCTGAATGACAATGCAAAATGCACAAACATATGCATTATAGGCATCCTAGAAGGAGAAGAGAAGGGAAAGGGGACAGAAGAGGTGTTGGAGGAAATAATGGCTGAAAACTTCCCAAACCTATTGAGAGAGATGCGTGTACATGTCCAGGAAGCACAATACATCCCAAACAGCATAAATCCCAACAGGCTTAGCCCAAGTCATATACTTGTCAAATTATCCAATACACAAGACAAAGAGAAAATCCTAAAATAGCAAGAGAAATAAGTACCATCACATACAAAGAAGGTTCCATAAGATTAAGTGATGATTTCTCATCTAAAACCATGGAGGCAAGAAGGTAATGGTATGACACAGTCAAAGTACTAAAAGAAAAGAATTTACAACTAAGAATACTCTATCCAGGAAAGTCAACATTTCAATGTGATGGAGAGTTCAAAATATTCACAGATAAACAGAAACTAAGAGAGTATGCCAACAAGAACCTTCCCTTCAAGAAATACTAAAGGGAGTTCTGCAGGAGGAAGGAAAAAACAGGAGAGACAGGGTTAGAGGAGAGTGTAAGAACAACTAAAATGTCAAAACGATTAAAAAAATCAAATGATATATAACAAACACAAATCCAAAGAAAATATGGCTAATATAAGTAATTCCTTGAAAGTAACAACACTGACTGTCAATGGATTAGACTCATCTGTTAAGAGACACAGACAGGAAGATTGGATAAGGAAATATGACCCAGCTATATGATGTCTACAAGAAACACATCTTAGACCCAGGGATTCAAGGACATTGAAAGTGAATGGCTGGAAAATGACCTTACAGGAAAACAATAACCAGAAAAGGGCAGGAGTAGCTTTCAGACAAAACAGACTTTGAATGCAAAACTATTGTGAGAGACAAAGATGGACACTGCATATTAGTGAAAGGGATAATCTTTCGAGAAGAAAGAACAATCATAAACATTTATGCCCCTAACAAGGGCACCTACAAATATGTGAGGCAAACACTGCAGAAACTAAGGGAAGGAAGAGATGCTTCAACAATTATAGTGGGGGAATTTAACACACCACTATCACCATTGGACAGAACATCTTAGAAAAGAATCAATAAATAAACAGAGACTTTGAACAGTATATTAGAGGATCTGGACATCACAGACATATACAGAACATTACAGCCAAATACAGCAGGATATACATTCTTCTCAAGTGCACATGGATCATTTTCCAAGATAGACCACATGGTAGGCCACAATGAAAGTCTCAATGAATTCAGAAAAATTGAAATCATACAAAATAATTTTTCTGACCACAGTGGAATGAAGCTGGAAATCTGCAAGGGCCAGCAACCCAGATTTAGCACCAAGATATGGAAGTTAAAGAACACATTCTTAGAAAGACAGTGGGTCAAGTAAGAAATCTCAACAGTAACCAATAATTACCTTGAAATTAATGAAAATGATAACACAACATATCAAAACTTATGGAATGCAGCAAAAACTGTAGCAAAAGGGAAATTCATAGGCATAAATTCATACATCAAAAAGAAGAAAGAGCTAATATTGAAGAACTAACTGCACAATTTTAGGAATTAGTAAAAAATCAACAACAAACTAACTCCAAAAAAGAAGAAAGAAAGAAATAACAGATGAGAGCAGAACTAAATGAAATAGAAAATAAGAAAGTACTTGAATAAATAAACCAAAGAGCTGATTCTTTGAGAAGATAAAAAAAAGGACAAACCCTTAGCTAGACTAACAAAGATAAAAAGAGAGAAGATGTAAATACAGAAAATAGGAAATGATAAAGGGGATATCACCACTGACCCCACTGAAATAAGGTCTATCATAAGAGGACACTTTGAAAAACTATAATCCAACAAGAAAGACAATTTAAAGGAAATGGACAAATTCCTAGAAACACATAAACAACCTACATTGACAAAAGAAGAAATCAATGATCTCAACAAACCAATCACAAGTAAAGAGAAAGAATTAGGCATTAGAAACCTCCCAACTAAGAAGAGCCCTGGGCCAGATTGTTTCATGGGTGAATTCTACAAACATTCCAGAAAGAACTAACACAAATTTTGCTTAAACTATTCCAAAAAATGGAAACAGAAGGAACATTGCCTTCTGTTTTATGTTTTATGATGCCAACATTACCCTAATACCAAAGCCAAACAAAGACCCACAAGAAAATTACAGACCAATCTCTCTAATGAACCTAGATGTGAAAATCCTCAAAAAAAAAAATACTTGCTAATCATATTCAACAACATATTAAATGAATTATACACCATGACCAAGTCAGTTTCTTTCCTGGTATGCAAGGATGGTTCAACATAAGAAAATAAATTAATGTAATACAGCACATAAACAGATTGAAGGAAAAAATCACATGATCGTATCCATAGAGGCAGAAAAAGCATTCAACAAAATACAGCACCCTTTCTTGAATAAAAATGCTGCAAAATACAGGAATAGAAGAAAATTTTCTGAACATAAAGAATATATATGAAGAACGCACATCCAATATCATTTACAATGGTAAAAATCCAAAAATCTTTCCACCTAAGATCAGGAACAAGACAAGGATGCCCACTATCACCCTCTATTTAACATTGTGTTAGAAGTATGTGCTCAAGCACTGAGGCAAGAACCAGATATAAAAGGGATCCAAATAGGAAAGGAAGTCAAAATTACACTTTTTGCAGATGACATGATCCTATACATAGAAAGCCCTGAGAAATCTACAGCAAAGCTTCTAGAACTTATAAATGAGTTCAGTAAAGTCAGTTTGTAAAATCTATGCACAAAAAGCAGTAGCATTTCTATATACTGCTGATAAGCAATCTGAGGAGGAAATCAAGAAACTAATACCATTTACCATAGTAAATTTAAAAAACTAGGAAGAAATTTAACTAAAGATGTAAAAGACTTATACACAGAAAACTACACAACATTGTTCAAGGAAATCAAAGAAGACCTAAATAAATGGAAGAATATTCCTTGTTCATGGATAGAAAGACTAAATATTATTAAGATGTCTACCCTACCAAAAACTGATCTACAGATTCAATGCAATCCCAATAAAATGCAGCATTTTTTTAATGAACTAGAAAAACTATTAAATTTATTTGGAAAAGAAAGAGGTTCTGAATAACCAAGGATGTATTGGAAAAGAAAAATGAAATTGGATAAATCACACTACCTGACTTTCAAAACATACTACAAAGCTACAATAGTGAAAATGACATGGTATTGGCACAAGGACAGGCACACTGACCAATGGAACTGAATTGAGAGTTCTGATATAGATCCTCATATATACAGTCTTCTGATATTTGACAAGGCCACCAAGCCCACTCAACTAGGAGAGAATGGCCTCTTCAACAAATGGTGCCTAGAGAACTGGATATCCATATGCAAAAGAAGGAAAGAGGATTACCATGGATCAAAGACTTAAATATAAGAGCCAAGACCATAAAGACCCTGGAGAACAATGTAGGGAATCACCTACAAAATCTTGTAATAGGAAATGGCTTCATGAACTTCACGCCCAAAGCATGAGCAGCAAAAGAACAAATAAACAAATGGGACTTCCTCAGAATTAAAGCCTTTTGCACCTCAAAGGAGTTTGTCAAAAAAGTGAAAAGAGATCCTACTCAATGGAGAAAATATTTGGTAACTATATATCTGACAGGAGACTTATATCCTGCATATATAAAGAACTCCTATATCTCAAATATAAAAAGACAAACAACCCATTTAAAAAATAGGCAAAAGATCTGAAAAGATGCTTCTCCACAGAAGAAATACACATGGCTAAAAAGTACATGAATAAATGCTGAAAATCACTAGCTGTTAGGGAAATGCAAACCAAAACTACAATGAGATACCATCTTACTTCCATAAGACTGGCAGCTATCAAAACTAGAAGACTACAAGTGCTGGAGTGGATGTGGAAGAATGGGAAAACTCATCCACTGCTGGTGGGAATGCAGAAGGATCCAGCCATTCTGGAGGACAGTTTGGTGGTTTCTCAAAAACAGCTATAGATTTGCATATGACCCAGCAATTCCACTGCTGGGTATACACACAGAAGAACTGAAAATAAGGACACAGACCACTATATGCACACCAATGTTTATAGCAGCATTATTCATTATTGCCAAAAGTTGGAATCAACCCAAATGCCCATCAACACATGAATGGATAAATAAAATACGGTATGTATATACAATGGAATACTATTCAGTTATGAGAAGGAATACAATGCAAACACATGTGATAACTTGGATGAATCTTGAGGACTTTATGTTAAGTCAAGCAAAGCCAAGCTGAAGGACAAATACTACATGACCTCTCTGATATGAAATAAGCAAATCAAGCTGTCTCAGAGGGCTAGAGACTGGAAGATAGGCTTAAAGGAACTTCTGGGGGGGGAGGAAGGTTGCAAGCTGACATCTACATGGGCGAAGTCTATGATAAGCTGGAGGGAGGTGAGTATTTGTACAGGGAAGGGATAAGATGGGTGCATAGGGATAACTTTGGGGTGGGGCTTTGCAGGCTTGAGGGGGGCTAGAGGTGTGAGGATAGGTCATATGGCCCAAGGAAGTAGGGGGAAGGCTGGGGGGAACAGCTGAATATAGGAGACTGTCAGATGGTTGAAACTATAAGGTTGAGAAAACACTTTAGAAAATATAGTAAGGAAGGATTGCATGTTTAAAGTGCTTAAGGGGGATATCTGGTACAGGGTCAGGCTTCTAGGGAGTGTGTGAACACTTATTTTGTCATAGTGTGTTAAATCATTTGGTGGAGACCATACAATGTGTATGAAGGTGTACCCACATCCTGGGGATACCTGATGTTCTCAAACAGAGGTAATTGCATCCCTCGAGAAAATCAGTGGCTCCCAGTTGGTTATGGCAGTCTAATGTGTCAAGCCCTCAGCATAGTTGCAAGTACTGTAAATCTGGTCCCTCAAGTAGTGAAGATTGATCGTCACTGTGGGCCCTGAGGGGAGGCAGAAAAAAATATCGAATAGATGGAAGCAGGGTAACTAGGGGGCAATGGAAGTGTTCCACAAGACCATGTAATGATGGATATAGGACATGTTAACAAACACTAAAAATGTATAAAAGTCTGTAAGCTAAAATGTAAACCATAATGTAAAACATAAGGAAACTAAAAATGTAGAAATTTGTGCAGTCTAAAATATAAACCATAATATGCCATGACCTGTCCAGATGAATGGAGAACCTGAGAGGAGGTGACAGGAGTGGAAGAAAGACATGTAGAGACAAAGACAAAATTAGAGGGGCCCAGGAGGTCCAGGGCTAGCTGATGGCAAAGCCAAGGCCCCAATCTGGCACCACAAGCTTTATTTAAAGCAGTTTACTAGGTCATTGTTCTCAGAGCAGGGGCTATCAGGCATGAAGTTCTTTGAGGAGGGTTTTCTTTGAGTTTCTTCTTATCAGGAAACCAGCTCCTTTCTGCTTACTTTCAGGTACAGACATGGCTGACCACACTCTCACCACTCTGCACACATTGATCCTCCCTAGCAATATGACTTGAGCCCCACACATTACTTCAGGGACCCCTACATAATATAAACCAAAATGGGACCCTGTTTGA
The DNA here is from genome assembly GCF_030445035.2 of Dasypus novemcinctus. Classification (NCBI taxonomy): domain Eukaryota; kingdom Metazoa; phylum Chordata; class Mammalia; order Cingulata; family Dasypodidae; genus Dasypus; species Dasypus novemcinctus. The sequence continues at coordinate 6,743,794 of NC_080694.1, read as the reverse complement.
AAGCTATGTTTCAAAATCTGTACATCAGCTGCAGCAAATATAACATGAACATGTAAAAAGGTCATTGCTGGGGAAGGAGGAAAAGGTTTGATGTTGGATATATGGGAGTCCCCTATATTGTATATGTGAATTACTGTGATCTAAAAATTTTTGAAGATAAAATAAAAAATTAGAAAACAAAAAGAGAAATTTGACCAACAGTACCTTAGGTCAAGATGCCAGAACTTCCCTGGTATACTGTAGATGAGGGATCCAAAGGCTTAGAAAGATTGGAAAGTTAGAATGCATTTATCATAAAAGACCTGCTCACCCACCTCAGGAATGTTGCAAGGACACAAATTTCACAGGTGATGTCAAGAATAAATTTGTGTGACTAACTCCATCTTCCCTGAGGAGCAATGTGTTTGCTCTTCTTTGTCAGTCAAATGTCAACTTGGAAACTGCTGTCACTGAACTGGGAAACAAACACTGTAAGTATGATAGGATACTGAATTGGCAGAAGCCTAGCGCTAGCAATTAATCACTAAAGACAAAGAGGGCATAGCTACCTGATGTACTATGAGAAAATTATTATTGAGAATTAAAAATTTATAAGGTTTCTAATCAGTATAATCAATAGTGTCTGCTGTTTCAGCCTAGAATTTTGAATGATTAACTTGTCCTTTGTCCTTTGGAAGTTGTAACACTGTTATGCAGGCAGCCCCATCATCCATTACCCAAAAAAAACAAATGTTTAAGAACTAAATACCAGACAAGGTATTTGCATGTCCAGCTTTACAGGGGATCCTGTAAAACCAAGAGCTGAAAATCTTTATGTTCTTGTTCAGAGTACCATAAATACAGTAGAACAAAGACCCCTCAAGACACCAAGTCTCTCCTGTGGAGGACTGGCCAACCCCCATTGGATGGATTCAGTTACTTTTGATGAGATTATTCACAGGTTGCAAGACCCATTGGAGTTCTGAGGTTCAGAACCCCTTAAAAAGGATGGTCCCTAATCTGCCAGTTGAAGTCACACCCAGAGAGGAATGCTCTGCCTTGGACTATTTCTCCAATTGGGACTCTGATCTGCTGTAAGGGGGTTCCCCAGCCATCTGAGAGATCAGGTCTTGAGGTTTCCCCTGATTTGGTGAGTGGTTGTATATTCATTCTTCCTTCTGTCTTTAATTGATTACTTTCTTCTGTGATTTTTTCAATTGTTATAATCATTTCATGTAACCTGAAATTCATTTGACTGAATAAAGGTGCCTTTGTATAGCACTTAGAGTTTCTGTCTCTTCCTTAGCAGAACACTACCACAATGAAGAACAGACTTAAAACAGCAATCAAAATCATCTGAACTGCAGAGATTATTGTGTTGGCTAATAGATCATAGGGTACCTAGAATTAAAACAGATTGAATAACTATAGATTGTACTAACTTCCTATTTGATATTTATAAACAAAAGTATTCTAAATCAAGTGAACAAAAGTCTAATTTGAATGACAGGAACAGAGTCACATCCCTTTAATCAATTCTCAGGTTTGAGATTGTTTAAAGACACAGAGAATCTTGAATGGGGAGAAGGTATGGTCCCCTTTGTGAAGGACCCTGTTAGGCTGCCAAATATTTAAACTGTTGAACTTCCTCAAAGAGAATTATGACCTTATATGCATTGTGGAAAAGAAAATGACCAAATACTTTGGGATTATTAGACAATGGCTCAGAAGTGACATTGATACCGGGAGGTCCAAAATATCACTGTGGTTAACCAGTCAGAGTAGGGGATTTTGGAGGTCAGGTGATTGATGGAGGTATTTTAATATATATTTTTATTAGAGAAGTTGTGACCTTAAAAATCAATCATGCATAATGTGTAGGATTCCAGTAAAACACTCCTCTTCCAACACATTACATTGTGGAACATTCATTAAACATTAAGAAAGAATATCATCAGAATATTACCACTAAATATGGTCTGTAACATACTTTTGGTATGTTTTTCCATACCCCTTTATTATTAACACCATGTATTAGTATTTTACATTTGTTATAGCTCATGAGAAACACTCCTATATCTTAAACCATATAGTTAAGTATATTACAAAGTCCCAGAGATTTTACAGTGTACATCCAAGGTGTACACTCAGTGGCTCTCATTTTGATAGAAGAGTTGTGCAGTCATTGCCTCAGTAAATTTTTGAAAAATTTCCTTAGTCCAAAAGAAAAAATCCAATAGCCCCTTTTATTGCCCCTTAGTGTTGATATAGTCCCTTCTTTGACATTGATGCAAGAATATTACAGTATTACCGCTAACTATAGTTCATAAGTTTTATTAATTATATTTCCCATGCATCACCATATTCTTACCAACTTGTCATAGTGACATATTTGTTTCTGATCATAGAAAATATTTTTTATTTGTATTATTAATCACAATCCTAAACCACCTCTGGGTTCATATATTATTCAGTACCTACATATTCGTTAGCTTTTTTCAGTTGACACATCCCTTTACAGCCACAATCACATTTATAAACCAACCATGTTAATTATACTCACTACCATCTGTTATTATCAATTCTATCCATTTCTACACTATTACTGTCCAGCTAAATAAAAATTCTATGAACATTAAGCATCAGTACACCTTCTCAGCCCTCATCATATCTCTTAGTAACCTACAGTCTAATTTTTAACTCTGTGTATTTATTTTTCACATTCAGTAAATATTAGATAAACCATACAATATTTGTCCTTTTGTGTCTGGCTTATTTCACTCAACATAATGTCCTCAAGGTTCCTCCACGATATCATATATGTTCCAATTTCAATTCTTATAACAGAGTAGTATTCCATTGTATGTATATATCACATTGTACTTATCCATCATTAATTGATGGACACTAGGGTTGTTTACATCTTTTTAGCAATTGTGTATAACATCACTATGAACATCAGTGTGCAAATGTCTGTATAAAGCACTACTTTTGATTATTCTGGATATATTCTTAATAGACAAGTTGCCAAATCATATGGAAGTTCTATATGTATCTTCCTGAGGAACTGCCAAAATGTCTTCCACAGTGGCTGCATCATTTTACAGTCCCACCAAAAGTGAAGAAGTATTCCTACTTCCCCACATTCTCTCCAATACTTGTTGCTTCCAGTTTTTTACATCATGGCCATTATATGAAATGAAAGATGATATCTCACTTTTTTAAAAAAACAAATAAATTTTATTGATACATATTAATAAAGCATAAATCCATCCAAAAGTTACAATCAGTGGTATTTTTTATAATCACATACTTGTGCATTCATAAGCTCAATTCATTTTAAAGCCTTTTCATTATTACAGTAAGAATAATAATAAAAGCAAAAAGCAAACAAATAACAAAACTCATCACTTCTCAATCTCTCCATTTTTCCCTTCTGTACAAAGTTATTATTCTGTTTCCTTGACTCTAGTATATTTGTATTTTTATTCTATAAAACAATATTACATATAAGATATCACACATATTCATATTTTACATGAGGTTTCACATTGTTATTCAGTCCCATGTTACATTTTAAAACTTTCCTTCTAGCAATGTACATGTCCTTAGACTTTCTTTTTAGTTGACTTTTATACCAATATAAAAGCTCTGCTAGTCACAAACACCGTGAGGTTCTCTCAACATTTCCATCCATTTCCAACCATTTCCAACCATTTCCAAACATTTCCAAACAACCTTTAACTAATACTCCACAGAGTAATCCTCAACTTTCCCTTCTCTATCTTCATTATATTTTCTGGTGACATATATTCTAACTATTAACCCATGAGTTTACAAGATATATTTAGTTTATAATGGTATAATCATACAATATTTGTCTTTTTGTGCCTGGCTTGCTTAATTCAACATAATGTCCTCCAGGTTTCATCCATATTGTTATATTCTTCACGACTTCATTTCTTCAAACTACTTCATAATATTCCACTTTGGGTATATACATAATTTGTTTATCCATTCATCACTTGATGGACACCTGGTTTGTTTGCATATTTAAGCATTTTTTGATAACATGACTATGAACATCAATATACAGATGTCTGTTCTTATCACTGGTCTTAGGTCATCTAGGTATATTCCTAGTAACAGTATTGCTGGGACATATGGCTAGTCTGTATTCAACTTCCTTAAGAACTACCAAACAGTCCTCAACATGGTTGTGCATTCTACATTCCCACAAACGGTGAATAAGCATTTCAACTTCTCTACATCTTCTCCAACACTTCTAGTTTTCTGACTTTTTAATAGTGGCCAGTGTAATAGATGTGAGATTACCTCATTGTAATTTTGATTTGCATTTCCCTAATCACTAGTGATGTTGAACATTTGTTCATGTGTTTCTTCACCATTTGTATTTTTTTTCTTTTGACAATTATCTTTTTAAGTCTTCTTCCCATTTTTTTAATTGGGTAGTTTGTCTTTTTACTTTTGAGTTGCTTGATCACACATTTCTTATTTATCATGGATATTAAATCCATACTGGATATGTGATTGCCAATATATTTTCTCCCATTGAGTTGGCTGCCTTCCCACCCTGTTGACAAAGTCTTTTGCATAACAAAAGTGTTGAATTTTGAGGAGGCCCCATATATCTTTTTTGGCTCAGGATTTTGATGTAAGGTTTAAGAAACTACTACCTACCACAAGATATTGAAGCTTTTTTCCTATATTTTCTTTTAGAAATTTATGAATGTCACATTCATATTTAGGTCCTCAATCAATTTTAATTTAATTTTTGTACAGTATGTGAGACAGGGAACCTTTTTCTTTCTTGTGGATATGGCTATCCAGTTTTCCCAGCATCATTTATTAAATAGGCTGTTCTGATCTCAGTTGTAGGCTGGCATAATGTTCATCACTTTCTTTGGGGATCATTTCTCTCTGGGCTCAGCTGCTCTGGTCTCTCCACAAGGTCATCTACAGACTATCAGGCTCATCTCTCTTCCCAAGATTGTGTCTATGGAGCACTCTCTCTTCCTGCATATCTGCTTCTGTCTACTCCTTCTCTGTGTGTATTTACTCCTCTGTCTTTGAACTTCTGTTTATATAGCACACAGCCGTAGACTAGCTTTAAGCATGGACTCAAACCAAGTCACTCTAATGATGTGATCAAATAAAAGTCTTAATCTTGATTTAATAGCATAAAATGAAACCTTTGAGTCTAACACACTCTAATACACCCAGAGGAACAGGCCAATTTTACAAACACAATCAGTATTTCTTTTTGGAATTCATCAATAATATTAAACTGTCACACATGTCTTGTTCCTTATCTCACAGGAAAGTCTTTTAGCATTGAGTACATTCTAACTGTATTTTTTCACATATATGCACTTTACCATATAGAGAAAATTTCCTCCCATGCCAATCTTTCAGAGTGCTTTTATTAAGACAGTTTGCTGTATCTTATAAAATGCTTTCCCTATGTCAATCGAGAGGATCATGTGAATTTTCTTCATCAATATATAAATGTGGTTTCTTACACTAATTGATTTTCTTGTGTTGAACCCCCCTTGCTTACATGCAATGAAACACACTTGAAAATGATGTATACTTCTTTTAATGGGCTTTTGGATTCTTTTGCAAGTTTTTTTTTTTTTTTTTTTTAGGATTTTTGCATCTGTATTCATTACAGATATTGGTCTGTAATTTTCTTTTATCATAGTATCTTTCTCTGTTTTTGGTGTTAGGGTATAGTTGGCTTCATAGAATGAGTTATGCAGCAGTCTTTCCTGTTTAATTTTTGGGAGAGCTTGAGCAAGATTCCTATTAGATCATCTTGAGTGATTAGTAGAATTCACCAGTGAAGCCATTTGGTTGTGGGTTTTTCATCTTTGGGAGGTTTTTGATGAATGTTTTTACCTCTTCACTTCTGACCGTTTTGTTGAGGTATTCTTTTTCTTCTAGGCTCAGGTTAGATGGTTTGGGTGTTTCTAGGAATTTCTCCATGTCATTTACATTTAGTTTTTTGTGGGGTTTTTTTGGTTTGTTTTTCATTTTTGCATATAGTTGTTCATAGTATCCTCTTATGATCTCTCTTATTTCTGTGGGGTCATTAGTAATGTCCATTTTCTCATTTCTGATAAACTTATTTACATCTTCTTTATTTCTTGTTCAGTTGACTTAATGTTTTGTCATTTTTGTTCATCTCAAAGAAACATCTTCTGGTTTAGTTGAATTCTCTGTTGTTTTTAATCTCAATTTCATTTATTTCTCCTCTGATCTACACTATTTCTTTCCTTTGGCTTGATATGGGATTAGTTTGCTGTTCTAGTTTTGTGCCTGCAGGTGTGCAGTTAGATCATCAACTTTAGCTTGCTATTCTTTTTAAATTTACACCTTGAGGGTTATAAATTTCCTTCTCAGCATTGCCTTTGCAGTTTTCATATGTTGTGTTCACATTGCAATTTCTCCTTTGACCCACTGATTATTTGAGTTTGTTTTTTAATCTCCACATACTTATGAAAATTTTCTATTCCTTCATTAATAATTTCCAGCTTCATTCTGTTATGATCAGAGAAATTATTTTGTATAACTTGAAACTTTTTAAATTTATTGAGACATTTTGAGACCCAACATATGGTCTATCTCAGAGAAGATTCCAGGAGCACTTGAAAATAATATATATCCTTCTGCTTTGGAGTGCAATGCACTAGAGTCATCAGGTAGGTCTAGTTTATCATATTATTCAAGCTACTTATTTATCCTCTGTCCAGATGGTGTATCCAGTACTGAGTATGGTGTATTGAAGTCTCCAACTATTGTAGAGAAATTTATTTCTTCCTTCAGCTTTGACAATGTGTGCCTCAAGTGTTTTGGGGGCACTCCAGTTAGGAACATAAATATTTAGTATTCTAATTTCTTTATGATAAATTGCTCCTTTTCTTAATATATAATGACCTTCTCTATTCCTTATAACAATTTTGCATTTAAAATCTATTCTGTCCAATACTAGTATCACAACTCCAGCTCTTTTTCTGTTACTTTTTACATGTAATATCTCTAATGTGCAGAAAATATGTTTATTTTAATTTAACTTCTCTTTCACAAGAGGAAGGATCATTCTTTACCAAGAATCTTTGCCATTGCCAGAACTATTTGTTTTGTTTTTAGTTTGCACGAAATTTCTTCAACATTATTTTTATGGGTTAAAATCCTTCTCAAATTCCTTCTTTCCCTCTACTTCATCCACATGTGCTCCTCTTCCTCCTACCCTTTCTCTTCCTTCTCCTTCTTTTTTGGTTCATTGTCATTATTAGTTTCATATTCTGTTTCTAGCCTCTAAATGTTTGTGCTCTCCACCACTTCAGCTTAGACTTTCTTATATTCTCTTGGTAATTGCATTCATGCTTACATCTGCATTTAACATTAATATTTATTAGTGTTTCCCAAGTTTATAGCTAAAGACCTTTCTTCATCTCAACAATCTAAATGCATGATCTTAATCTAATTGTAAGAGCCACAATTACTGAAAACATTCTTGATCCTCTTCCTAGCCTCTGTATACAAATCATTCTCAAATTTTATAGATTGAATCTGAACACCTCTCATGGCTACCACTTCTCCCATCTTTAACATCTACCTAAACATGCCTTAGCATCATACTAATAACAATTCCTTAAACCTGATCTGCTATATATATTCTTTTATTTACCTGTGTAATACTCATTTATTTTTTAATTTGATTTAACTTTTTAATCATTTTTTATTAAAGTTAATAGATTCCATATACCCCACATGCACCCCCACCCTACTCCTCCCACATCAACAACCTCTTTCATCATTGTGGCACATTCATTGCATTTGGTGAATACATTTTGGAGCACTGCTGCACCACATGGATAATAGTTTACATTGTAGCTTACACTCTTCCCCAGTACGTTCAGTGGGTTATGGCAGGATATATAATGTCCAGCACCTGTTCCTACCCTATCATTTAGGACAACTCCAAGTCCCAAAAATGTCCCACATCACATCTCTTCTTCCCTCTGCCTGCCTTCAGCAATTACTGTGGCCACTTTCTCCACATCAATGATACAATTTTTTCCATTACTAGTTACAATACTGCCATACAACAATATCAGTTGTCCATTCTAGGAATACTTTATTCCTCCTGCTGGCTATATGCCCAGAAGAACTGAAAACAAGGACACAAACCGATATATGCACACCAATGTTCATAACAGCATTATTCATTATTGCCATAAGTTGGAATCAACCCAAATGCCCATCAACAGATGAATGGATAAATAAAAGGTGGAATATACCAATGGAATACTATTCAGCTCTAAGACGGAATACAGTACAAACATATGGGATAACATGGATGAATCTTGATGACCTTATGTTGAATGAAACAAGTCAGGCATTAAAGGACAAATACTACATGACTTCTTTGATATGAAGTAAGCAAACCAAGCTGTCTCAGAGTCCTAGAGACTGGATGATAGACTTACATGTAATATCTTTTTACAATGTTTTCTTTTAACCTGGTTGTATCCTAATCTGAGGTGAATCTCTTGTAGCCAGTATCTAGATGGCCCGTATTTTTAACCATTCTATCAGTCTATGTCTTTGATTGGGGAGTTCAATTCATTAACATTCAATGTTACTACAGTAAAGCCCTTACTTACTTCATCTATTTTGTCCTTTGGGTTTCTGTTTTCATATTGTATTATTGTTTGTCTTTTTACCCTTTAATTTGCCCTTCCTACTCATCTTAATTTCTACACTCTTCCTTAAGTCTCTCTCACCCTTATTATTTCCTCTCAGGCTGCAGTACTCCCTTTAGTATATCTTGTAATTCTGGTCTTTTGGTAACATATTATATCATCTTTTGCTCTTTCTATGAAGACTTTGAAATCATCCATATATATATATACATTCATATATATTATTATTTTTTAAGGAAGCTTTAGATTAATAAGTATTACATAAGAAACATGGGGGATTCCCATATGTCCCACCTCCTCTCCACCCACATTTTCCACCTTAACGTATTTCATTAGTGTGGTATATATTTGTTAAAATTGATGAACTCATATTGAGGCACTGCTACTAAATGTACATTATAGATTATACTCTGCCCAGCACAATTTTATTGGTTATGAAAAATTGTGTAATAGGCTTTATCCATTATTGCAATGCCATGCAGGACAATTCCAATTTATTAAAATTGCCCCCATGTTATACCTATTCTTCATTCTCCTTCCCCTGAGAAGCTTTGGTGGTCACCACCTTTACATAAATGATAAAATTTTATTCCATTGCTAGAATAATAATATGTGTTAATATAAAATATAATATAATATAATATAATATAATATAATATAATATAATATAATATAAAAGTCTTCTTTACTTTTTTCATTCCCCTTCTTGAGGTTTTTGTGAAGGTAAAGAGAACACTCTTTCTAATTGAGAGGGGGCTTAGAACCCATGGGGCAGATGAATGGGACAGTCTTGCTTATAGTTGCAGACACTCTCTGTTCCTTTGGATGGTCCTTGTCAATTGCCATTTCCTTGCTAGTTGTCCTGGGTGGGCAAATGAGTTGGAGAGTAGGTCTTGCAACTCACTTGAGATTCAAGTTCAACTGGCACATGAACATACTGAAGACTTAAGTCTCTGGGACATATATTTAACAAATATAGTGCTAATTATAGCTTTGAATTAAAAAGGCAGAACAACCTCATGTAAGGAAATGATAAATGAGTCTAACTCTGTTACTGGGGAGCAGTAATAGAGTGAAAAATTCTGAGCTTCTCTGCCAGTTTATAGGGTCTAGATGTCTGCAGAGCCCTCAGGATCCCCACTGCTTGAGGCATAGCTAGTGCGGCAGTCAATGAGATCCTGCTGAGACATGCATAAGTACATCCTCTGGATGAACTCCCACTCACTTTTAAATCTCTTAGCCATAAAAACTAATATGTATTTGCTATTTCTCCCTTTTGGTCAAGGACTTCTTTCCAGAAACATTGTTAGTTAGTCCTTGGTAATAATCCCTTGGTACCTGGGAGGCTCAACCCTGGGAATCATACCCTACACTGGAAGGAAGTTAGTGCATTTCTATGCTGAGTTTGGCTTAGAGGGAGGCTACATTTAAACAAGGAAATCTTAGGCAACATATAATACTAGACTAAGTTTCAATTTCACAAGATTAAGGTAATCTATATAATCATTGATAGCAAGGGCCTGGCATAATGTTCCGTCTTCCTTCACTAGGCACCAAACATGTAGTTAGGGGATTCTTGCTGTTCTATTTGAGAGTGTAACAGGATTCCCCAGGATGGGAATTTAATCTTCTTTTTCCGCTCCCCCTCCCTACCACCCTGCTGTTTTTTTCCTCTCTGTGTCCATTCACTGTGTGGTCTTCTGTATTTATTTCTCTTTTTGTCTTTTCTTCTTGTTTTTCTCCTCTAGGATGCACTGGAACTCTATCCTTGGGACTTTTGATGTGGAGAGAAGTACCCTGTCACTTGCACCACCTCAGTTCCTGGTTTCTGCTATGCCTCACTTTGACTCTCCCCTTTTAGTCCATTATCATCTTGCTGCATAATTCACTTGCAGGCACTTGACTTGCCACACAGGCACTGGATCACCACATGGGCATTTTTTTTTTTTTTAACAAGAAGGGCCCAGGGATCGAATCCAGGTTCTTCCATATGTTAATTGGAAGCCCAATCACTTGAACCACCTTTAATATTCTTTTGGTTATTGTGTGGTTCTTTACCTACAGAGATAATGCCCCATGAACATTTGAACATATTCATATGATTGAGAGGCATTCCCTAGGTTCACCCTTTTCAACACATCCACCCATCACCTACTCTTCACACTAGTGATTCTCCCCTGCCACAGTTTTGACCCTTCTGTGATCCAAAATCTCTCAAAAATGAAGCAAAAAAATCCAAATAAAATCAATAATAAAATAAAATAATAAAAATAATTTTAAAATAACAAATAAAATACAAAATATATAAAGTATAGATGTTTGAATTAAAATAATTTTATTTTGTATCTTTCAACACTGTAAGCCTGTTATCTTTTATGTATAGTGACAGTTTCTTCTGTATGTTCCCCCAATGTCTTATTCTTTTCATTTTAACTTCAAAGAATCTTTAGGTTACAGAAAAATCAGAAAATATAGGGGATTCCTGAATACCCAATGCCCTCCCCTTTTACCATTTTCCCCTATTAATAACATTTTACATGTGGATGGTACATTTATTGTAATTGTACCAATACTAAATCATTGTTACTAACCTTAGTCAAGGGTTTACATCATGGTTTACATTTTGTACCATGATGAAATTTAAAGTGGCGTGTATCTGTTATTGCAGAACAATTCTAATGCCCTTAAAATGCCCTATGTTTCATTTATTCTATTCTTCATATGCCTCCTTTTTGAACCCATGGTAGCCAATAAGTTTCAATTTTTGATGAATAAGATTTATACTTACTTGCAATAATATTGAAGGCTTGAAATATTTGTCTGTTTTCTTTTATTAAGCACTGCCTATGTTCTCAAGAGATTCTTGTCCCTCTAATTGAGAACATAGGAGGGGAGGCGGGGCAAGATGGTGTCTGAGTGAGTGCCCCTTATAGTCTCTCCTGCAAAGAAGCAGCTGGGCAGCATTGGAAAATCTTCAGGACCAGGCTGTTTCGGGGTTTTGCAGGGCAGGAGGTGTTTGGACATTGATTTGGTGGGATGATGACAGAGAAGATTTGTGTAAAAGGTAGAATTGAGGCTCTCTTTCATGGAGATAGGGGCTGCACGCAGGACGCTCCCCCCTAGGGTGGGCAGCATGGCAGCAGTGATTCCTGGAGGCTCTGCTGTGCTGGAGAATTCATAAGCCCTGAGCGGGCTATTCGGGGGCTTGCAGGGTGGGAGGTGTCTGGAAGTTGATTAGGTGAAATAGAGACGGAGGAGTTTTTTGCCAGGCATGGAATTTTGGGTTTCTGACAAAGAGATCAGCCTTTCTGGCTAGAGCCCCGCCCCCTAGGGTGGTCCTTAAATTGGCTGCAATATAGAGGTGCCCCCAGCAGGCTCTTTCAGGGGCTTGCAGGGCGGGAGGTGTCCTGAAGTTGTCTTGGTGAGACAGTGACAGAAGAGACTCTTGTGAGAGGGAGAATTTTGGGTTTCTGACACAGAGGTCAGAGTTTGTGGATGTGACCCCCCCCATAGGGCTGGCACACAGCTGCAGGGATCCCTGAAGGTTGTGTTGCACTGCGGTGCTCCCAGGCTCCCTGTTAACCGGATTTGAGGTTGCCAGGTCCATGTATCCTAAACCCTGGTGGCCCACACCCCAGAGACTCACACCTCTTGAGTCTGCAATATCAGACTTCCCATCCCTGAATCCACCATGCCCTGAGGTCCATCTGAGGTCCTTGGTTGTCCTAGCCCTTGGCGTTTGTGATTTTTTTTTCTTTCCTTTTTCTCTTTTTTCTTTTTTTTTTTTGTCTTGGTTGCTAATATTGCATTATCTCCTAGTATTTTCTCCCATAGTATTCCTCAAGGTCTTTTTTCATTTATTTAGGGGTTGTTTTTTTTTTCTCTCTCTTTCTTCTTTTCATTTTCTTGCTTGTTTCCCTCCCTTTTCTTTGCCCACCCCCCTTTTTTCTTTCTTCTTCTCTTTTTTTTTCTTTTCCCTCTTTTTCTTACTTTATTTAATCTTAATTATACAATAGGTGCTGCAGGGAACACCTCAAATTTGCTGGGTTTCCTCATCCTCAATTTCCTCGTTTCTGTGTGACTTGCTTTTGGGCACCTACACTATCCCCTTTCCCCCACATCTTGATATCCTCCATCATCTACTGTCTCTCCTATATTCCACCTCCCTTTCTTTGGTCCCCAAATTGTATAACTTTTAATTTTTAATATCTTTGTTTTGTTTTCTGTCTTTTATCCACTCTTGATACTATTGTCTTTCTTTTCTCTTTCCCTCTCTCATGAAAACACTGACTTTTTAATTCATACTATATTCCTCCCATATTCAGTCGACTACCTCATTATAGGTACTCTACTTACTGCTATAACTCTACACAACTTACATGAATCTAATATCCATCCTCCCAGATCTCATATTGTTGCTCTGTTAACATTACCAATACTACTTTACACATTTTCCTTTTTTACACAATTGCCTTACCCTGGCCCTAATATTTTCCTTCAAAGTGAACTCAGCCAGCAACAAGAAATTAGAATAAGAAGAATAAAGTGACAAAGAGAAGATATAACATTTATGCAAGAACAACAGCTAATTAATCCCCAAGACTAGACAAAGAAGCTAAGGAACTGATAAAACCCACCAAGATAAAATGATGACCAGACAGCAACAAAAAACTAGAAACCAAACCCATAATCAGGAAAACATGGCTGAATCCAATGAACAAACTAAAAACCAGGAAGGGGAGCAGAACTTTGCACAAGTAATTAAAGATCTCAGAACATATATCAGAGACAAACTTAATGAAGTAAAGGAAGAGTTTAACAATATGAAGAAAACATTTGGAGAGAAAATTGCTGACATATGCAAAAAGATAACAGATATGATGGGAATGAACACCACAGTTCAGGAAATCAAATTACACTCTCAGCAAATAGCAGCAGATTAGAAGAGGCAGAGGAGAGAATTAGCGATGTGGGAGACAGTACATTGGAAATCAAACAGATAGTAGAAGTGATCGATAAAAAGAGAGAAAAAATCCAGCTAGGACTTAGGGACCTGAATGACAGTGCAAAATGCACAAACATATGTATTATAGGCATCCCAGAAGGAGAAGAGAAGGGAAAGGTGTCAGAGGGGTGTTGCAGGAAATAATGGCTGAAAACTTCCCAAATCTACTGAGAGAGACAGATGTACATATCCAAGAAGCACAACACACCCCAAACATCATAAACCCCAATAGGCGCACCCCAAGACATATACTTGTCAAATTATCCAACACTCAAGACAAAGAGAAAATTCTAAAAGCAGCAAAAGAAAAGAAAACCATCACATACAAGGGAGGCTCCATAAGATTAAGTGCTGCCTACAATCTGATTTATTGGACTTACCACACTCAGCTAAGATGGAGTTGAAGAAGGACAACCACCACACCATGGAGCCTAGAGTGATTACAACTGAAAATGGGAGGATTGCATCCAGCATCCAGGTGGAATCTGAGCCTCCTCTTGACATAGAGGTGCAAGGGACACAACCAATCCAATGTCCACATAGAAGAGGTGGCATTGGATTGGGAAAAGTGGACATAATGGACAAAGGGTGTGGGGGAGGGCAGGAAGAGATGAGAGGTGGAGGCGTCTTCGGGACATGGAGCTGCCCTGGATGGTGCTTCAGAGGTAATCACCGGACATTGTAAATCCTCACAGGGCCCACTTGATGGAATAGAGGAGAGTATGGGCCATGATGTGAACCAATGTATATGAGGCAGAGGTGCCCAAAGATGTACTTACCAAATCCAATGGTAATGTTGGGGGGGGGAGAGGGGGGGTGGGGGGGTGGGGTTGAATGGGACCTCACATATATATTTTTAATGTAATATTATTACAAAGTCAATAAAAAATAAAAAAATTAAAAAAAAAAAGATTAAGTGCTGATTTCTCATCTGAAACCATGGAGGCAAGAAGGAACTTGCATGATATAGTCAAGGTACTAAAAGAAAAAAATTTCCAACCAAGAATATCTAGCTAAACTAGCATTCAAAAATGATGGAGAGTTCAAAATATTCACAGATAAACAGAAATTGAAAGAGTATGCCAACAAGAAACCACCCCTTCAAGAAATTCTAAAGGGAGTTCTGCAGGAAGAAAGGAAAAAACAGGACAGGTAGATTTGGAGGAGAGTGTAAGAGCAACAAAAAAGACAAGAAGAGAAGGAAAAAAACACAAAATATGACAAACACAAGTACAATCAAAATATGGCTAACATAAATAATTCCTTGAAAGTAATAACACTGAACGTCAACGGATTACACTCGCCTATCAAAAGATTCAGACTGGGAGATTGGATAAGGAAATAGGACCCATCTATATGCTGTCTACAAGAGACACATCTTAGACCCAGAGATTCATGGAGGCTGAAAGTGAATGGTTGGAAAACAATCTTACAAGCAAACAATAACCAAAAAAATGCAGGAGTAGCTATATTAATATTAGACAAAATAGACTTTAAATGCAAAACATTTGTGAGAGACAAAGAAGGATACTACATATTAGTGAAAGGGACAATCTCTCAAGAAGAATGAACAGGGAAGCGGACTTGGCCCAGTAGTTAGGGCATCCGTCTGCCACATGGGAGGTCTGCAGTTCAAACCCCCGGCCTCCTTGACCTGTGTGGGGCTGGCCCATGCGCAGTGCTGATGCACGCAAGGAGTGCTGTGCCATGCAGGGGTGTCCCCATGTAGGGGAGCCCCATGCACAAGGAGTGCGCCCCATAAGGAGAGCACACACGGAGAGCTGACACAGCAAGATGACACAACAAAAAGAAACACAGATTGCTCTGCCGCTGACAACAACAGAAGTGGACAAAGAAGATGCAGCAAACAGACACAGAGAACAGACAACCGGGGTGGGGGGAAGGGGAGAGAAAGAAAGAAATAAATCTTAAAAAAAAAAAAAAGAAGAATGAATAATCATAAATATTTATGCTCCTAACAAGGGCACCCCCAAATACGTGAGGCAAACACAGGAAAAACTGAGTGAAAGAATAGATTCATCTACAATTATAGTGGGGGATTTTAATACACCACTATCAACTCTGGACAGAACATCTCAAAAGAGAATCACTAAAGAAACAAAATATTTGAACAGTATATTAGAGGAGCTGGATCTAATAGACATATAGAGATTATTACACCTGAATACAGCAGGATATACATTTTTCTCAAGTGCACATGGATCATTCTCCAAGATAGATCATATGCTAGGCCACAAAGAATGGCTTAATGAATTCAGAAAGATCAAAATCATACAAAATAATATCTCTCACCACAGTGGAGTGAAGTTGGAAATCTGCAAGGGACAGAGGCCCAGATTTCACACCAAGATATGGAAATTAAACAGCACACTCTTAGAAAAACAGTGGGTCAAAGAGGAAATCTCAAAAGATATCAATAACTACCTTGAAACAAATGATAATGATAATACAACATACCAAAACTTATGGGATTCAGCAAAAGCAGTACTGAGAGGGAAATTTATAGCCATAAATTAATACATCAAAAAAGAAGAAAGAGCAAAAATTGAAGAACTAACTGCACATTTGGACGAATTAGTAAAAAAACAACAAAGTAACCCCACAGGAAGAAGAAAGAAAGAAATAACAAAGATAAGAGCAGAAGTAAATGAAATAGAAAATAAGAAAGCACTTGAAAAGATAAACAAGACCAAGAGCTGGTATTTTGAGAACATCAATAAGATTGACAAACCCTTAACTAGACTAACAAAGAAAAAAAGAGAGAAGATGCAAATACACAAAATAAGAAATGAGAAAGGAGATGTCACCACTTGACCCCACAGAAATAAAGACTATCATAAGAAAGCTATATTCCAACAAAAATGAAAATATACAGGAAATGGACAAATTCCTAGAAACACATAAGCAGCCTATATTGACGAAAGAAGAAATTGAAGATCTCAACAAACCAATCACGAGTAAAGAGATAGAATCAGTCATTAAAAACCTCCCAACTAAGAAGAGCCCAGGGCCAGACAGCTTCACAGGTGAATTCTACAAAACATTCTGGAAAGAACTAACACCAATCCTGCTGAAACTCTTCCAAAAAATTGAAACAGAAGGAACATTGCCTAACTCATTCTTTGATGCCAACATTACCCTAGTCCCAAAACCAAAGACACCACAAGAAAGGAAAATTACAGACCAATTTCTCTAATGAACCTAGACGCAAAAATACTTAACAAAATACTTGCTAATCGTATTCAACAACACATTAAACGAATTATACACCACAACCAAGTGGGATTCATTCCAGGTATGCAAGGATGGTTTGACATAAGAAAATCAATCAATGTAATACACCATATAAACAGATTGAAGGGAAAAAATCACATGATTCAATAGTTATAAAAGAAATGCATAAAATTGAAGGGAACATTTGGACAGCTGGTCAAACTTGTGGCACAAATGATAGGCATGCTTTTGGGAATTGCTGCATTGAGATCCCAGACTTCTCACTTGAGATGTCTGGTCAAAGCCAGGGTTATTTCCGCCCTCCATTAACCACTTACACTTTCACTTTAAACTTACATCAAAATGCTCACCTTCCACTGTGGCTTGGAGTGAAATGGAGCATGGGGAGTCCATTGTATGAACTAGCTTGGGCTAGAAATCCAGACGTTTCCAGATACAACATGCTCAAAGAAACTGAACAGGAAACAAATGTAGTCTTGCAAGACCTGGACTGCATGGCCCAAGTCAGTGGAATGCATGGTGATGGCTAAGCCAAATCCAAAGAAAGTGTCAAATGCAGGCAGAATCCAACAGAACCTTTGGTTGTGATGAGAAGACCAACATAGTCTGTGGCAGGAACTCCCTTGGGTATTGGCTTGAGGAAACTGACTCTGGCCAATAATTTTAGTAGTTGTGACAAATTTTCTATGGGACTTTTTCTAATGGTTTCAATGTCTTCTAATGACAGTGACAGGTTATGCAAGTAGTATCAGTCTAGGATGGCGTCTGAATTTCTATGGGACTTCTAATGGTTTGAAGTAGCAATCAATTACATATCTGCTTGCTCTGGGTTAGAGACTAATTAGGACTCTGCGCTTAGCTGACAAGCATGGCCTGCTCACTGGTTATGCTCCCCTTCATAAATGTAGAGACCTTTCTCTTGAGTATCATATGAATAACTAAACTTTTTAGGAGTAAAGCCAATCATGATTCAAATGTCTTGTCCCCATGGTGGTGGTGGGGCTTGCTTTATATTCTCATCTGAGGCTAACTCACGACCTGAATAAATGTTCAGACCATTAGCATCAGCTTATGGAGGTTTGTAGGCTTCACTGGAGCAATTCTTTACAGCTCTGGATAACAAAGGTGATTGGGAATACACATGGACAATACACATATACAATAATATATACAATGATGGGAGTTATTACAATGGAGGCTTATAGGGATCTGATAGGATCTACCCATAGCCAGACTTGGGTTAGGGTCCTAGCAGTGTGGCCTGAAAACCAAATCTAGAGAGCATGATCTATTTGTTACTTATTATCTGTTTTCACATCATTCTGGGATCCCTCTCATCTGTGCATCACTATTCAAACTGCCCAAGAGCTGCAATTCTCCACCACTTTCCCACTGAACCCAGACCTTGGCAAAGGGCCTCTAAAACACATTTGGGAAAAAGCAACCTCAGACTAAGCCCTAATCTTGTTTATTTTGCAAATCATGAGCTCAAGCTCACAGTTAATGTGGTTCTCCACTTTATTCCCAGGCTTATTGGGAGGCATGAAAGGAAAGGTACTGGTGTCACTCACAGAAGCCATCATTGTGCAGACACCACCAGGATTCCCAGATGGGTCTCTCATGCCCTTGTATCTCTCCATGAGTTTTCTTGGAGATTAGGGAGACCAGAGGGTCATTTGGAGTGGTGAGCCCATGATAGACAGCTTTTTCACTGGACAGGACTTGAGGGACTGGGCTAGGTTAGGTCAGCTAGGAGATAGCAGGAGCATCCCAAAGGCAGAGGCTAGGTGGTAAAGAATTTCTCCCCTTGCTTGACACTGGGCAACAAAGAGACAAGAGTTGAAGGGGTCGACCAGTAGCAACCCTTCCCTGGATCTCTTGCTACTACTCAGTTTCAAAGTTGGGAGACACTGAATACTGCATGGGAATCAAAGGGCTATGCCATTGAGCCCAGTTGGGTTTTGTATGGTCTCATCCATCTGCCATTCAATATGGAGCTATCATTGTCCCCCATTACTGCTGGACCTCTGTTATCTTGGTGGTGGCTGTTCTCAGGGCATTCTGAAGGAGAGAGTCTGTAGTATAATGCCCCATATAACACCATTATTACTCATTTAATAAGTTTAGCTCCATTTTTTGTAGAGGCAAACTAACCAAGTTAAGTGGGCTTTTCAGTCCACCAGGCAAAGAGATCATGAAAGGCTTTACATTATTGTTTGTATGCACAAATCTGATCTTACAGCACCAGAGGCATTTTGTTGATGACAGGCATCTGCTTACAGGTATCAATTACAATTAAGTGTTAGGGTCTTCCCCCAGTTTTCAGTGTCACTGCCAAAGAACTACAAGCAGTGCCTGGGGAATTATTTTGCTATGATGTTCAGAGTCCCTTTGTTCAATTTCAAATTGAACTCACTGGGCCAACTCAGACAGGAAATCAGTGGTTAAAGAAAAGTACAGAAGTCCTCCCCTGGAACCAGAATATTACTGCAAGCCATATCTAATAGGCCCTAAGACACATTAGCATCAGTAGCAAAGAATTCCATGGTATCCACTAGTACTCAGCAAGATCCATTGATGAAGTGTACTTGGATCAGGCTTTTAGCTCTTTCAGAAAGTCATTGTGCCCATTTGACAAGCCTGTTCACTGTGCCAAGTCATCCACTGCTTTGTGTTAAAATGCTCAATGTGGTGGTTTAGAGCTGTATGTATGCCAGAAAAACATTATTTATCCATTTTTGTGGGTGTGAGTCCATTGTAACTAAGAACTTTTGATGAGGTTGCTTCAGTTAAAATGTGGCCCATCTCAATAAGGATAGGTCTTCCTCCTATTACTGGAGTCCTTTATAAGTAGAATGAAACTCAGGAGAGAGAAAGCCACAGGAAACAAGAAGCTGAAATTAAATGGAACATGGTCTAGAATAGAGAGTTCAGGAGAGGCCACCATATGCTTTGCCGGGTGACAGAGGAGGCTAGGGTCAAGGACCACTTGCAGCCAGTCCCAGAATGTCAATCTTCAGGAATTAATCATCGTTTTGATGATGCCTTGATGTAGACTTTTACTCTGTCTCATAATGCTGAGCTAATAAATTCCCATTGTTTAAGCCAGCCCATTGCCTGGTATTTGCTAATAAATGGTCAGTTAGGACAAGGAGCCAAACTAAACCTGATAGTGAAGACTACGCATGAGTACAGGCTTGAAGCTATGTACCACAGAACAACACGTCCTTAAATTTAATCTACGCATGTGGATGTTAACTTATTGTAAACAGGACCTTTTGATGAGGTTATTTCATTAAAATGTTGGCTCAGTATCAACTTCTTAATCTTGTTACTGGAGTCCTTTATAAACAGAATAATTGAGACACGCAGGGAGAAAGTCACAGGGAGCAGCCAGAAGCTGAATGCCAGCTGAAGAGAGAATCCAGGTGAGACTGCCATGTGCATTTCCATGGGGCATGAAAGACAAGCCAAAGACCACAGTCAGCCAGCCCCAGAAAGCCACAGTCTTCTGGAGAAAGCATTGTCTTGCTCATGCCTTGATTTTGGACTTCTCCTAGCCTCAAAACTGTGAGACAATAAATTCACTTTGTTTAAAATAACCCATCTCATGGTAAAACGTTTTAGCAGCCAGGAGCAAAAACAGTGAGCGATGACAGTATATATCTTGTTATAACTTATAAAATTGTGTGGGAGAGAGTGTAAACTGCAATGTAAACTATAATTTATGCTTATCAGCAATGCTCCAAGATGTGTTCATCAATTGTAAGAAATGTACTACACTAATGAAGGATGTTGTTAATGTGGGAAAGTGGGGGAGGGATAGGGAGCAGGGCATATGGGAATCCCTTATATTTTTTATGTAAAATTTATGTAATCTAAGTATTTTTCAAAAAAAAAGTATACATATTTTTGAAAAGATAATAAAACTTTCACCACAGGATACATTGTATTATTCTCATGAACTATAACATGTTTATATAATACTAATACAGCATATCAATAACCTGGTGGGTTGGGGGAAAATTACAACAAATGTAAAATATTGGCTAGAGTTAGTAGTAAAGTTTTTTTTGTTTGTTTGTTTTTTAGATTTATTTTTTATTTATTTTCTCCCCTTCCCCGCCCCCCTCCCCCCCTAGTTTTCTGCTTTCTATGTCCATTCACTGTGTGTTCTTCTGTGGCTGCTTGTATTCTTGTCAGCGGCACCGGAATCTGTGTCTCTTTTTGCTGCGTCATCTCGCTATGTCAGCTCTCCGTGTGTGCGGTGCTATTCCTAGGCAGGCTGCACTTTTTTCACACTAGATGACTCTCCTTATGGGGTGTTTTCCTTGCACATGGGGCTCCCCTATGCAGGGGACAGCCCTGCATGGCTTGGCACTCCTTGCATTCATCAGCACTGTGCATGGGCCAGCTCATCACATGAGTCAGAAGGCCCTGAGTTTGAACCTTGGACTTCCCATGTGGTAGGTGGATGTTCTATCTGTTGAGCCAAATCTGCTTCCCAGTAGTAAAGTTTTGATGGTGTTCTTTCATAGTTTGTATCAACTGTTTCACAATGCAAGATATTGGTGGTGGGGTAATATATGGGAGCCCTGTATGATGATATACATGTTTGTAAGCTCACAAATTTTACTATATACTTATTATTTATGGATGTTCATGTGTGAATGGTAAAATTTAATTTTAAAGTTTAAAAAAGATAAAGTATCTGACTCCCCAGTGTTTAATCTTTCCTCACAGTGGGCAGGGTTCAGATGACAGGCAGTGAATATAGGGAAAGTTGTCTTACTGTCAAGAAGCCCTGAAAAAAAATCACCTGCATTTTTTTCCTGAGTGGGGGTGGAATAGATAGAGGTAGAGAGGGTAGGGCTAGGAGTACAAAAGAACTGAGTCAGCATGGGGAACGTTTGTTTCAACCAAGTTCCCACAATAAGAGAGTCTTGGCAGTGGCACCAGGAAAGAATCTCAGTCCTGGGCTCAGTTAAGGACCCCACTACACGGAGGCACCTGGATTACAAATGTAGGTATATGTATATGTAGGCCTGGCCCTAGGTTCCTGGTCAAAAGTTTTGGAACTCCCTCCAGAGAACTGTATTGCACTGACTATTTACCATGCCTGATGTGGGAAGGTCAGCTTTTTCTATAAATCTGCCAGACAAAGCATTGTAACTTAACATAGTCATGGATGAAAGACTACATACAAAATTTTGGTCAAAAGCTAGACTCCTCAATTTTAGCATAGGTATAATATATGATAATTTAAATATTTCATAGAAATGTTTAATCATTTTTATGCTTGTCATTTAATCATGTATTTTGTCCCATAAATAGCTTCATACAATTGAAAATTATTTCCTTACAAATTGAAATATCATTACATGGATACATCTGTTACCTCTTTAAATGATTTTCTTTGACACTATCTCACCTGATAGAGCTAATACTTACATGATATTAATATTTTCACATATATTTGGGTTTTCTACTAGTTGTATATATTTTACAAGCTTTGTAAATTATTTTCTACTTCTTACATTTGATATATTGCTTTTTTGCTTATATTGGTCTTTTTGGCAGTAGTGCCTTGCAAGTGAATTATCTCATGACTTTCCATTAAATTTCTACCTGGTAAAACAGCATTAATCTCTTTAGACATAGGTGTTAAGGCTGTTTTCTCATGAGAAGCAGTTTCAAGATTAACAGTCAAAGCATTATAAATCTCTTAAGATGGATGTAGGGTGGCTGGTTCTTCAGGGAAGAACTTTATAGGTATATTTCACAATGAAGATTCAGAAGAATCTCAGGTTTCAATGTCCCCAAATCACCATTATAAGTCCATATGTCCCCATTCCACTATTTAATAGTCCATTCCATCCTAAACAATGTCCTAGCTTTACCAGAAGATAGATGTAGGTTTGGGAATTCAATTCATTTTGTAAATAATCCACTGGCTCAATGAGACTCTGCAACTGATTTCAGAAATCTCCTGTCTGTAGCTACAAGATAAGGGTTTCTTTCATGTCTCATACAGAAAGAGAATTTATAGACCTGTCTTTTCTGAAGTGGCTGAACAGGACTTTGAACACCTGGGCTTATCCTTTCCTTTCCCTTAACTACTTTATCCAACACATTTAGGAATCAACAGCCAACTTCATTATGCCTTTTAACTTCACAAAAAATCTGATAAGATATCAAATGCACTGGCACCTGGGCCATTCCTCTTAATAACCTTTTGAGGAGAAGTATCCAATGATAAAAATTTAAATTTCTCTACTGACACTCACTCCATGGACACTCAAGTATCTCTTGATCATTGAAATGGAGTGATTAGTACATTTTAATATAAGTAGATTAAGAACCAATTCTCAAAGTTCTTGATGGAGGGATGTGTATGGGAATTCTGCACTTTATGTATGATTTTTTTGTAACCTCATGACTTCTCTAATAAAAAAAAAGAGAAATAAGAACCAATTCCAAAATCCCTAGAACCAACTCAGAAATGTCATTCTGAAGAATCTGTTTCTGAAGAAAACAGATTTTCTTACTTGAACCCACAATAGGATGACATTACATAGCTAAGTTGAGAAATGAGACCATCACAAACTTGAAGATACTTTAATAGAAAAATAAACCTTAAAGCTAAAAAAATTGAAACAATCTAATAATAACTATTGCCTAAGGATTAACTCCTGAAAACCTCCTTGTTGCTCAAATGTGGCCTTTGTCTAAGCCAAACTCAGCAAATGAATGTACTACCTTCTCCCCAGTGTGGGACATGACTCTTGGGATGAGCCTCCCTGGCACCTTTGGATTGCTATCAAGTACCAATCAGCAAAGAATTTGTAAAAAAGACTTTGAACAAAAGGGGGAAACATCAAATACAAAAGAGTTTTTATGGTTAAGAGAATTCAAAATGAGTCATTAGTTCATCCCAGAGGTTATATTTATGCATGTTTCAGGCAGATCTCAGTAACTGCCACGGTGAACAAAGCCTCATATAGTGGGGCTCCTGAGGGCACTAGGGCCATCCAGACACTATAGACAAGGCATACAACCCTGTGAAATCAGCACCCTTTCAAAGGGTCTTACCTTGAAATATATAACAACCTATTTCCCTAATGTAACAGAACTATATTCATCTATAATTTCCTTACACGTGATTATATGAGCCTATATTTAGCACTATACCCATTAAATAATTTCTCAAAAACAAATCTTCAGTCTGTTCATATGCCAGTTGAGCCCTGAATCTAAGCAGAGTTTCAGCCAGCACCTTCTCTCCAGTTCATCAGACTCACCCAGGACAACTGATGAAATGATGATGATGGACAATGCCCATCCCCCCAAAAAGGAGTATCTACAGCTGCAAGAAAAACATTTCCTTCCATCTGCCTCATAAGATCTAAGCCTCCTCTCAATCTGAGGCAGAGCAGGCATCACCATCCCCAAATCCTTGAGATTGAAGAATGTTCAGACTTAAGGGGGGAATGCAACCACAGAAAAAGTGAACATATTAATATTGTAATAAAGAAAAAACATGTAGCATTGTTATAAAGATAGTGGTTGTCAGTGGTTCTGAGGGGAGAGAGGATATTGGTGGAATATAGGGCATTTTTAGAGCATTGAAATTAAGTGTAAATCACAATGTAAATTATAGACCTTGGTTAGTAGAAATTCTTCAATATTTATTCATCAATTGTAAGAAATGTACCACACAATTGTAAAATATTATTAATTGGGGAAGATGTGGGAGAGGGAGTATGTGGAATATACAGGAATCCCTTATACTCTCAATGTTACTTTTCTTTAATCTACAATCTCTTTAAAAATAAAACATTAAACAATAAAGGAAAGTTTAAATAAACTGTAGATAATGCATTTAAAATTTAGTTTTGATTTTATTTTTAGATTTTCTTTTGTCTTGAGAAGTATAGCTTTTTTTTCACTCTTTTTAATTTTTAAAAGATACTTTGATTACATAAATGTTACAAAGAATATATAGGAGATTCCCATATGCCTCACTCCAAACACCTCCTGCATTTTCCTACATTAGCAACATCTTTCATCAGTGTTGTACATACATTGCAATTGACAAACATATTTTGGAGCATTGCCACTAAGCATGGATTATAGTTTACATTGTAGTCTTCAGTCTCTCCCATTCAATTCTGTAGGTTATGGTATATAATTGCCTGTAACTGTCATTTTAATGTCATTCAGGTTGAGTCCCAAGTCCCAAAAATGTCCCCCATTACACCTGTTTATCCCTTTCCCTACCACCAGAACATCCATGAGTCACTGCCTCCACAACACTGGTATTTCTTCCATTGCTAGAATCACAATAAGTCTATAGTAGAATACTAGTAAGTTTATTTTAGTCCACAGTTGGTTTCCCCAATCCTGAGAACTCTGGGCTGGTGATGCCCACTCCATCATTAACTGAGGGGGCTTCAATTCCATACATCTAATGGATGGGACTCTATTGCTGGCAGTTGTCGGCATGTTCAGTTCCTTGGTAGATGGTTTGTTCATCATCTCCTCCCCATTATTTGTCCTGGGTGAGTCCAATGAACTGGAAAGTAAGTGTTAGCATTTTTGAAATGAGCTTAAAAAATTATTCTAATAGGAGTAGTGTGGGCAAGACAGTAAGATAAGTACAGTAATATCAGGAAATCAAATTAAGATGTTATAAAATATAATCTAATAATAGTGTAAAGATAATCTGAACTTTACAAATAATACTTGAAAATTTAACAGAAAAGTAAGGATATGAGTAAGAAATACTGCATAAAAAAAGCAAGAGGTTTGGTGACATTAAATACAATTTTTGAGTAAGAAAGACTCATAATTACTTCCAGATATGAATCTAAGATGCCACGGTTTATTTTACAAAGGGAGAATGAATTTTGATGAAGCATTAACCCTGGAAGATTTGGGTTGAGGAAGTGTGTATTCTAACCAGTTGATCCTAGCAAATTCATAATTGTATAAGAACTGGAAGACTTTATCAAAAAGAGATGTAATTTATTGTTCCAGAAGAAATGACAAACAAAATAGGATAAAAACCTGTTAGTATATTTCACTGCTGCTATAAGTACAAGATTGAACCAAGAGACAATGGTCTTATGTGAGTCCAGGAATTGGCAGACAGCAGTGCTAATGGTGGTAGGGAGAATTGTTCAGCAATTCAATAAAACCCAACAAGCCCATGTCAACATGGAGAGGTAGATGCTTTGGGTCAGTGTATTGAAATTGTCTTTGTGATCAGTAGGAGTCATTAATTAGAATCCTAAGATCAGTGAGTTATTTGTTATGAAACTGATGGTGATGTGAATTATTTGGCCAAGACAAGTGAGTATATTTCATTTTGGTGCTGCCAAGGAAATGAGTTAAAACTCAGAGCTTGTAAGAACTCTAAGTCTACAAAGATCTACAATCTGTGAATAGGTATGCAGACAACCCTGTTTTTTGTTCTTTTCCTCCAGTATGAAATGCATGTTTGTAAATACAGTCAAGAATAAACATGAACAGATCAGTTGTACCAGTATATACATCCAACTACATATTGCGTAAATAAGAATGATGTGACTGAGTTTTGTATTGCTAAAGCATAGACAAAACATTCAAGGTGCATAACCTTTCCCTCAGAGACAAAAAAATGAATATATGATCAGTAAAATATAAGTTCCCTGAGAACAAGAAATATTTCTGGGTTTTGTATTAGAAGGTACTGGATTTCATTTTTGGTTCTTTTTTTTGTGGGGGGGGGGAGGATATGTTTAATTATGGTAAATCTAATGAGTTCCTCTGTGCACTATAAACTTAGGACTTTAGCTGTTGTTTAGAGATTGTTTTCCATTTGTGCCATCTTTAAACACATTCTATTTCTTCTCTGAAGATAGGACATATTTTTTTTCTGTTTTTCTGAACATCTTTTGTTTTTTTTCATTTATTATTCATTCTTCAGTTACCTACAAACTTTAAGTCCTTTTATTTTTTAACACCCCATGTTTATAAAACCTGCCCATTTTACCTACTTCTCTTCCATTGTCCACAGACTTGATTTATATCCCAAGATCTTTATCCTACTAAATGTTCCACTGACACCTGTAAAACATTCTTTAAAACTGATAAAGTCATATTTTAAAATCCTTATCCTGACTCTACAGAAATTTTAATATAACATCAATAAGACAAATACAATGTACAATGTATACATGGCCTGTATCTGTCCTTGCAAAGTCATGCAAGACCATTCCAATGTCCCAAAAATGCCCCCATGTTATACCTATTCTTCCCTCTCCCTCCCCTCAGAACTTTTGGTGGCTACTACCTTTATGTCAACAATAAAAGTTCTTCCATTGCTAGAATAATAGTAAGTCTACAATAGAATAATAGTGTCAAATTTAGTCCATTATTCATTCCCCAGTCTTGAGGATTTGGGGATGGTGTTGCCCATCCTGTTCAATTTGAGAGAGGGCTTAGATCCCACAGTTCAGATGGATGGAACTATCTTACTTATTCTTGCAGACACTCTCTGTTCCTTGGAATGGGTGTTGCCCATCATTGTCTCCTTGTATCTTTAAATACAAGCAGGCAGATTGAATTACATATAGCTCCAAATTTAGAGGATATTCACTATTCCAAAATAATGCAGGGTGGCAAATGTATACTCCCACTTGAAGAGTATTGAGCCCAAAAAAGAAAAGGTGCAATTTCCCTGACAGAAAGTGAAATTTTGGTCATTAAAAATGAAACTGAATAAAGGAATATCACTGTCAGAAATAAGAAAAGCTAACGATGGCAGAAAAGTCATTCTGATAAAAGCACCGGGCTTCCAGGATTTACTTACCTTGGGGGGATTGAGCCTCACTTTGAATACATAACTAATAATATAGTGCATGACAGTGGAAATGAGTTGTAATAAAGATGTGTAGGTGATCCACACAATTCCCCAGGGCACCTTTGCACGAAATATCAAAATTGTGTGGAAACTTGATATTATTTAATTAAAGAAGGAGACAAAAGGAGAATATTTTGGATAGAGAACACAATGATGAGGAAATACTAATGAATCAGATTATTAATTAAGTATAAAATAATGTGGTTTCTAAAAGAAGAAATGTTGAAATGTGCTGCCTAATTGTGAACAAGCAAACAGAGGCAACTTTTCTTATGTACTTACAGAGTAAAAAATACAGATCTGTTTAAATGTAATCATGTTGTATCAGAGATAATGATCTGACAATATTTTGTAAACATATATTTCTACATGAAATATCTGAGAGGAAAAGATTCGAAACATGGAAAGAAATGAAGTAGAAGCAGGATATGTAACCCTGGGGTTCTTGTTGTCTACTGGAAGGTGATGATATAAAATGAACAATAACAAAGCAGCAAAGTATGTCACAATTTGGAGAACATTTAAAGAACTGCATGTCTGAGTAATGATCTGCTAAGTATCACAGAAAATAATTTGCATGGCACAGACAAAGTGGAATTTGGATTCTACAGAAAATAATGATGAGTTTTACAAGTAGTAATTACTGTACTTACTGTAAAGTAGGAAAATGAAGAAACAGTCCTGCATGACTTGAGATGTAATGGGTTGAGAGTGTGGATGAAGGTGAGGATAAATGCAAATGAGTTTTGAATGATAAAAGGTAATACAAATCATATCACAAACACAGTTTTTACATCAAAGAAGTGGCAGAAGTGATTGAAGGACTTTATTTCTTTCAGGGAATGTGTTGATCCACATTTTAGAGGGATAACCTGCACCTTTGTTGTCAAAGATTTGGGGAGGAGGACTAGCTGGAAGATGAACCTGAAGAGGATTTCAATTATTCACCCGGGATTCTGAAGTATTTAACCAAGGGCTCCCATCAGTAAATTTGGTGGTCGGCGAGGAGGAGAGACTTGTACTCAGCACTAAGACCACTTGACCACATTAATGTTCACTCTGATTGATCCTAATTAGAGGGTGGATATATTAACTATTGTTTGGATAAAAAATACTACTTTCATGAAAAATGAACCATTCTTGAAAATCACTGAAGTAAATCATCATAGTTGATTCCAGAAAAGTAGAAAAGAATCCTGCACTGAGAAAAGATTTCATGTATGAGATCACTGTTAAATTTTTGAAGAAAAAAGAAAATTTATAGGCCAAATCTATTTAGAAGAATAAAGAATGAAGCTGAAATGAAAAATGTAAAAATAGTTTAGCCTGGTAAATTGGACAATCGGTGGTACTACCTGAACAAATGAAGTAGGAACAACAAGGCAGTGTAGTGGTTGAGGGGAAGTTATGAGTACATTTTTGATGTGTGAGAAATGAAGTGCTTATTGCATATTTAAACAAACATGGAGAAGAGAAAGATGGAAATGCAAGACTGGGAGTCACTACATGAGAATGATGATAAAGATTTGGTAGTAATAATTAAAGGTAAGAAATGATATGAATTCTCCCAGATAAGCTAGGTAAAAGAAGGATTTCTTTTACAAAAGCATGATGGAATGGTAGAATATAAAGAAATATCAATATTTACATGTTGCTAAGTTACAGGAGCTGATTCTGCACTAGGGGGAAGAATTGTTTAGAAAGAGGAGAGAAGCAGCAATGCAGTGCCGTGGGGAGACATCCTGCAACGGGCCTGGTCACCAGTGTAAAGTATCAGAGGACAGAGGATGAAGAGTGATGAAGTGAGGCTCAATCCAATAATAGCAATTGAAATGCTGAAGAATCCACAAGATTTAACTCTCTAATACTTAATGTTTTTTTTCAGCAATACAGCTTCCGCAGAGCACCTTTCATGTCTTTGTTCCTCAGACAATAGATAACAGGGTTCAAGGTAGGTGTGACAATGGTGTAGAAAATGGAGGCCAGGCGACCCTGGGTGGGGGAGTATTGGGAGGCAGATCTCAAGTATGCAAAACTTCCAGTTCCATAGAACAAAATAACTGTAGTGAGGTGAGAGGAACAGGTGGAGAATGCTTTCCACCTGCCATCCACAGAGGAGATCCGAGCAATTGTGGAGATTATGCAGGCGTAGGATACAATAGTGAGGGCAAAGGAGCTCATGACAACGCAGCTGCTAACAGCAAAGCCCACTTCCTCATTGGTGTGGAAATCAGTGCAGGAAAGTCTCATGACAGGAGGCATTTCACAGAAAAAATGTTCAACAACATTCGGCCCACAGAAGGGGAGGGAGAAGGTATTGACTGTGTGGAAGGCTGAGAATATGGCCCCAGTAACCCAGGCCACGATGACCAGTTCAGAACAGAGTTTGTGGCTCATCATGGAGGCATAGAGCAGGGGCCTGTAAATGGCCAAGCACCGGTCATAGGCCATGGATGTTAGCAGGAAGCATTCAGTAGAGCCAAGTGTAATAAGCATATATAGCTGTGCTACACACCCCAGGTAGGAAATGACCCCAGAGCCCAAGAGGGAGGTCACCAGGGCCTTGGGGATGGTAACAGAGGTATAGCACATGTCCAGAAAAGACAAGTTCTTCAGGAAGAAATACATGGGGGAGTGGAGTCGGCTTTCCCTGATCACAGCTATGATAATGGAAATGTTTCCCAGAAGGCAAAACAGGTAATCAAACAAGAAAAATAAGAGGACTATAAATTTCAATTCCTGGGTATCTGAAAAGCCCCTGAGGATGAATTGTGTCACTCTTGTCTGATTAGACATTTTTCGTTCCCCTTGAAATTTTATTAGGCTTTATGCTTATAAGTGAGGAAACAAAAATAGGAAACTACATTGGACCATGACTATGCAGGCTCATTTTGTCTATAAAGGAGCAACTTCTCTCAGTGGAAAAATCAAACAAATTAAGTAACTTGTTTAATGATGATGTGTCAGTAAATCATGTGATTATTTTGATGATTCAGTTTGCATTGGTTCCAATTCTTCTGTTCTGAGTGAGAGAAAGGAAGACAAAAGAGAACAACTGTGTAAGCTTCTTCCTCTTTAATTTTAGATATTTGGTGAGAGGCAGTCCCTGTATTGCTCTTCTATTTATTGGAATATTTTATCTCTTCCTCCTGTTTAAACATTAATTCATTTGTGTTTTACAAAAAAGATATGAACTTTTAAAAATCAATTCCTTTTAAACATGCTAATTTCACATGGTTTTTATGAGGCCTCCTATTTTTTTTCCTACCAGTTATCACACTATATCCAAGTCTTCATTACTGGTGGTAGGTATTTCCTCTCTTTTTCTAAAGAATGTATTTCTTGAGGACTCTTTCTCAACTGACTATATATATATATAAATCCAAT
This sequence comes from Dasypus novemcinctus, assembly GCF_030445035.2. Lineage (NCBI taxonomy): Eukaryota > Metazoa > Chordata > Mammalia > Cingulata > Dasypodidae > Dasypus > Dasypus novemcinctus. Next base: position 6,712,530 of record NC_080694.1, on the reverse strand, counting down.
TAAAAATGTCTTCTTTAAATGAATATATTGAATCTAAAATGCTTAACTTCTAAGCTTACATTGCAGATTGCCTTTTATATAGTAAATCCATAACACATCAGAATGCACAAAACATGTATTTATTTTCAATTTCTCTTAAAATATTTTTCCTCCTATACATGATTGACCAAATTGGCTCCTAAGTTTTCTGTGTAACTCCTCACTTCTGGCCATCCCATTCAATGACTAGAGAATCAATTGGGATCTACCCATTCCACCTATCTTACGACTTCCATCTCTGCTTAATATTGATAATCCCTATCTGCACCCGTAAGATAGGTTTTTAAGAGCCTCCCAAACCTTACTACTGCTCCTTCCAGCCAATTCTATATGTAGTAGTCACACCTTTTTCTCTTAGTAGTTGAATTACTTATAGTATTGCCTGTTAAAGCTCTTTTGGGGGCTTTATTACTTAAGGAGACATTTCACATTCATTAAAATTGCACAGAAGCACTATATGATTTGATTCTTCCCCTTATTTGAGAGTCATATTGAAATATTTAGGCTTTCACTAAATGCATAGCATGACCTAATGATTCCCTGTCTTTATTTATGATGTTATTTTAATTCCCTTTCTTTTTATGAACTTATAGGTGCCTTCTCTTGTTTCTAGTCTGATTCCCAATGACCATTTTTTTCATCATTTTATAAACAGTTAAATTATAGAACCCAGAGAACTTGGGAATATTTATTTGTTTTCATATGTGAATTTTCTTATTTCTGTGAGTTCTTTATGAACAGGGATATCCTTTATTCTTTCTTTATATGGAGTGATTTGCAGGCCCAGTGCATAGTATGCACTTTAACAGTGAATAAATAAATGAATAAAATTGCAAGTATGCTCTTTAGGAAGCTTCCCGCAATATACCAGTAATTTAGTTACACTATTCCATCACAGTGAGTTTTCTGCAAGATTTCCAGCTGCAGAAGATCTTGCACATTCACAGTCATGCTGCTCTAAACATTCATTAATATCATACAATGTAATAAGGTGATAATGTTCATTAAAAGAGTTATATCCATGGGCTTTCTTATGTTGCTCTGACTCTCTTTCTCCTCTTTGCCCAGAGCTTTGGAGAAGGGACGTTAGAAGAGACTAGAAGAACTAAGGCATCACAGTGTTTAATTATTTCCCAAAACTATAATTCTTTCATACATATATATATATATATATACAAATGTATAATTATTAAAATATGGAGGAATCAAGTTTAACTGAGGCCTTCCTCTTGCTACTTCCAGGACAATAAGGTGGGAAGCAGAAGTCAATTTAGGGTTAAACAAGAGCATTGCACTTATGCTTTTTGAGTCTTCCTGAGAACAGAGAAATCTATGAACTGCCCTAAAAATGGGAAGATTTGTAGACAGCACAACCCTTTGGGAACCTATGGCCCTGTAAGTGTTACTGTGGTTCATATCCCACCTGTTAGTCTGGATGTGGCTCACCAGATCTGCCTTCTGCAAAAAGTCAGGAGAATAATAGGAGGGATGTGTGGGGGCAACTGGGCAGAGATAACATGGTGAAGTGCCCATGTATTCCACAGTTTCTGAAAACACCACAGAACAATAATCAACACAAGCGTATTCCCTAAGAATGAATAGGTATTGGTTTGAGAAAGAGTCTCCACATTCAGAAGGAACGCCACTCTAAGGAATTCAAGGATCCACCGGTGAACAACAGAATGCCCGGGGTAGCTAGAGCAGGTTAGATACAGAGGAGTCCATGGCTACTGGCCCCAAGGGTGAATAAACAGGATTGGCGATTGCGCACATTGAGTGAGGTCATTTGATGATATCCATGGGCTATATGTCCCCTCCCTCTCCTATACATTTTTGAAACAAGGCACTGTGAGAAGAACTCATTATAAAACACCTCTGTGTTTTCGACGAAGTATATGGCAAATGCGGAATGAGTTTGAAATATACTGGAATGATTGACAAACCTTGGAGTTATATACCCAGAAATAACTAGTGTACAGTTGATCTCATCAGAGGATATTAAAGTTCAAGGTATTTTTTAAAATTTGTGGAAATTTACAAGTGTATTTATAACCTGTTGCTTTTGTGACTTACGAAAACTTGTCCCTTCCAAACTATGAAAATTTATTCTTATATAACATTTTTCTTAATACAATTTCATATCTACTAAAAAGGTGCCCTTTAAAATCAGAAGCATATTAAGGATGCTCATTATTATCATTCACATTTGCCCTAACCAATGCACTAAAATAAGAAATAAAATAAAAGGTAGGATTATTTAAAAGAGATATAAGTTAATTGATTTAAGCAGATTATGTTCTTATTTCAATATTATCCAAATATATAAACTTTTTTATTAATTCAAGTCTTAACAGAAAATATCTAACCATAACTTAATTAGAAACTGCATGGCCCAAATTACTAGAGATGTTCACATATGCTGTGTCAAAATACACATAGTGAGAAGGAAAAAAGGAAGTGCTCCGGCGTAGCAGAGCTGGAGAAGCTGCCTTAGGAAGAGGGAGTCTGTGACCACGGAAATCCCCGAGGCAGCGTATGCGGAGGAGCAGAAGGAAATGGAAGATAAAGTGACCAGTCCAGAGAAACTTGAAGAAGCAAAATTAAAAGCAAGGTGTCCTCCTCTGGGGCAAAAGCTTGGAGTTTCAGATTTCTTAAAATAAAAGGGCAAAAATACTTTAATTCTGGCGAGTACTGCATGGCTCAAGCAAAAATGAAGAGCCAACAACTCCCTACTGCAGCCCCGATGGGACGGAGGTCACTGGGGACCATTCCCAGTCCCCGGCAGCTGACCCAGGACACCAGCCCCGATGGCTAGCAGGCTGCTGGCTGAGTGAAAGGGCCGAACTGCATGACTCTTCTAATTCCCAATACTTCTCCTTAATTTGTTACTTCTTCTTCGCTTTTTTTCCTTCCTTTCAGTCAGAGTCATCTGATCCTGAAGGATTTGCAGTTTGTGCTGTTATTGAAGGGAACATATATGTGTAGAGTTTTGATTAGTTTAACAACGCACTGATGAAAAGGACGTGTTAGAGCAACATAAAGTAATCTACTTGAAAGTAACTGTATGTATTGCCTAACTCCTAGTGTAGTGCCTGGTTCCAACAAATAACAAGGTTTACAATTTTAATGTTTTGGATTTTCTTTACTTAATTTAACTATGGCTCTATTATTTCATATAACCTCTATTGTATTGATTTCCTTTGAATTTTGTAAAACAGACGTTTAAGACCACAAGCTGGGAGAAAGATCAAATATTTCAGTCACAAACAGATGGGACTCTGAAAGATTTGTATCTTTGTGCTTGAACTTAAATGGCTTAAACCTGTTTCAGTTTTTATAATAGAATTTTACTTGGGCAATATTTGTATAAATTATGTGACTCTAGTGCTTAACAGCTGCCATTGAAGCTAGTGTTCTTATTCAGTTCTGTAGTGTTAGGACACTTATTGTTGTTGAAGATGTGAATGAAATGTGCATGTACATCAACTAGGGAATTCACTTTTGTGCCATTTTTGTAAAGACAGTAATTTGCACAACCTCTCACAAATGTCTGTGTAAATGTCACACTTTAAAAAGTATAATGTGCCAAATAGAAGCATAAGGGTTCCTATAAAGTTCTGTATGTCACTAGAGCCTTTGTATAGTAAGAATAGTTTACAATCTTGGGCTCACAGAACACCAAAATGAAATCTTTGCTCAGTCTGCCGCAGGTTTTATGTCTTTTTCATTGGTTACTAATATCCATGACAGTCAGTGGCCTTGTGCAAATATGATATGTTGCTTAGGCATATCTTTTGTCCTATGCAGAACATTTAATTCTGACTTTTATGAAACTTGCAACTCATGTAATTTATATAAATTTTTAAATGTATAAAATTTTACTTCCACAGTCAACTATGGGGATGCTAGAACAAAAGGCTCCAAAACTCTGTCCCTACCCCTTCACCTGTCCGTTTTTCCACTTTGACTCACTGGAGGTGGGCTGTTTGGTTTATTCAGAAGCATAGGCATCTGTGTTCTTACTCTTTAAATTTTCTCTGCTGAATGCTGTAGTTTATAGCTAATAAAGGTGTTTTCCTTAAAATTACTCAGTTAATTTACTACCCTTAATCCTGTATTATTATTAATATTTTACAGTTGTTTAAATTAAAGGAACTTTATGATAAAACAAATACTTGAGAAGACTGGCCCAGGAACCTATGCCAGGATGAGCTCAATGAAGTATTATGGTGAGCTAAGTGAATTAGGCTTGCCACAGAGTAATTTGCATGGTAGGTAGGGATATCAATATTAAAATATTTAATTAGATATTTTGTTTCTAAAGATGTCACTTTAAGAAAAATCTATTTAGTAAGAACTCTAATTGGAGCATATTTCCCACTCTTTGAAGAGCTCCTCCCATAAGTTGTTGTAATGCTGTAGCCTGATAATGAACATCAGTACACCAAGATGATACTATTTTTCTCCTCATCCTTAAATTGCACACAGCCTCCTCTGTTTTCAATCCAGGCATCCTTTCTTGGCTCCATTTGTATACCATTGGTATACTATAACCAAGTTATAGTAGATGGTGCCTTGAGCAGAACACCTGCATTTAAAGGCTGCCTAGCATTTGTGGAAAGCTCAATGATTACCTTCCTGCTCCACCACCATCCCCAAGACAGACAAACAAAACAAAATCAGTCACGTGCTCATTTATAATTTTAAGTGTCAGTAATATGTAAATATATTTATAATGGGAGCAAGTAGAATATCCCAAAATATTTATAATCCTTGTAGAAACAATTTAAGAATTATAAAATATCTCAAAGTAGAAGTTCTAGAATATCTAGTCTTTTGTTTTTTTTTAATGAATTTTTGCAATCTATCACCTTTAAAGCCACACATATGAGAAGATTAATCTGAAAGGTCAGAGAGACCATGTTATTCCTGATCATGATAGGACTCCTGCTGTCGTTTGGGACAGATGACATAATCTTTGTCTGAGTTTATATTTGTAACATATGATGCTGAGTAAGTGCACAAAATACAATATTGATTATCCATTTATTGAAGATAAAACTTCCACATTAAACCAACCTTTCTTCTGTAAAGTCACAAGGCTTCAAATCTCAGGATTTTCCATTGGGAAAGATGTGTCACTAAGGATTCCTAGGGGGAAACGGACTTTGGCCCAGTGGTTAGGGCGTCCGTCTACCACATGGGAGGTCTGCGGTTCAAGCCCCGGGCCTCCTTGACCCGTGTGGAGCTGGCCCATGTGCAGTGCTGATGCGCGCAAGGAGTGCCCTGCCACACAGGGGTGTCCCCCGCGTAGGGGAGCCCCACCCATAAGGAGAGCCGCCCAGCGCGAAGGAGGGAGCAGCCTGCCGAGGAATGGCGCCGCCCACACTTCCTGTGCTGCTGACGACAACAGAAGCGGACAAAGAAACAAGACACAGCAAAAAGACACCAAGAACAGACAACCGGGGGAGGGGAGGGGGATTAAATAAATAAAAATAAATCTTTAAAAAAAAAAAAAAAAAGGATTCCTAGGTGTATTTGCTTAGCTCCCATTAGAGAGGTTTTTAATTTTTCTATTTTTTGTTCTGCCTCAAATCTCAGTTAATTGAAGACATACTTCTAACCTGTTTTACCATTGCTTGATGAAGATTTTGACTAAAAGACCTTAATTGTCTATTTCTATGAGTTGAGAATTGCGGGAAATGTCTAATTTTAATTACTGTCCTATTTATTATAAAGGAATGTTGGAGTAAACTGAAGTTGGGCAAAAATACTTTATGAAAACTGGCTAATATCTGAAATAAATGTCCTATTCGTTTCATGTTCCAGTAGCTCCTAGTTTGATAGTACTTGAGAAATTTCATTTTTGAGTGCTGCATCTGACTAGGACAATTATAGACTTGGCAAGTTGAGATATTAAGGATCTTTAGATTGTTTTGATGGATTGGAAGGAGCATTCTTGTGGTCTGTTTACAAGTTTTTCAATGTTCTTATGCAGTGACATGAAAATAGATCTTAACTATTCTTCAAGACAGGCCAGGCAGGACTTCTGCTTGTTATTACTCCACTAGTTGGTATTATTGCTCTTTTTACAGAATGTAATAACAAAGTTATACCTCTGAATATTCCCTGATACTTTTTACTAAATCAGACATGTATTCTTTCTCAGGCAAAATAATGAAGTTTTATCAATGTTGAAATGTAATGCATGCACAAATTGTGCTCTAAACTTGGTATTTGGTAATCCAGGGGCAGGAATCTTCTGGGAAGAGCACTTTCTGAGTGGAAACTAAAGTACTTCTTAGGATGGCCTTTTCACATTCCCCAACATTAAAATGTTTTTTCATTTTTCATTTTCTTTCTTTCACTTCGTTTCACCTTACTCCATCTCTGCTTATTCCTCAAGTCCAATGATGGCACTATTAAATGGTGTTTTGGACTTATGAATTATCAATCCATAATATTCTTTACAATACCCCAAAACACTGTCTTAATCTGAGTAATGTCTAATTTGAACCACTGTCCCAGCTCTGCAACTCAGCTGCATTGCCAATTTTCTCCCATCACTCTTATTCTCCCAAGGTCCTTGTGTGATCAAAGAAATCTGAACCTGGGATTGTTAACCAAAGTTTAAAAACACTGATTTTTATACTGTTTAATTAGTTTCAGCCTTTTAAATAAGTAGACCTGTGGATTTTTATCCTGCAAATTGATTTACTGGTGGTTGTGATAGCCATTAATGTATATTTGTATTGTGCTACTTACTTATTAGCTAAAGAGCAATGGGAAGAAAACACCTTATTTCTTTAATGTCATGCCCATCTATCTGTTAACTGCACCTCAGTCATTTGTGATGCAGTATGACACTTTGCCTGTAACAAAAGGCCCAGAGTAAATGGCTTTTTTGTTGAACACATCTGTAGAATTTGGAATTTATGCTGTAATTTGTAAACTAGCCCTTCCAAAATCATACTTGTTAAATACACAAAAAAATAAATTGATATCCCCAAAAAATATATTAATAGAGAGAGAACTTTAAAATACCTTTGAAATAATCTGTTAAGAAAAGAACATGAAATTACAAGCCTTCACTGTAGGGTTTAAAGGATTGTCTTAAAGAAGATGTGGATAAAAAAGAGGCTCATATAACCTATCCCTACAAGGAGGTAATTATTTTCAAAGCATAACTTCTTCTCTAATTAATTTATAATTTTAAAACCATCAAAACAAGTATCTCAAAAATTATAAAGTGGTAAAAATTATCCTTAAGCTTGTCTGGAAGAATGCATATGTGAAACCTAGTTTCCAGAAAAGCTGAAACAACAAATGGTAACACATATATAAACAAAAAAATGAACAAAGTCACAACTAATTGTTACTTTATAAAGAAATTTTATATGCATTAAAAATATCTATAACCAATAATAAGCTATTATTAAAAACTTTTATAATTTTAATTTGTAAAAGATCAAGTTAGAACCTTGCATTATTTTCTGTATAAAAGTATATAGGCAAGTGAAATAATAAACAAAATATCAAGAATGTTAAAACATATAGGGAAATATTTAATTCATTTCAAGATGGGAAATATAATCCAAATATAAAGGACTATATATTAGAGTAAAAATTTTACTACACAATATTTTAAGTTTTGAATAATAGTGCGCATCATAAATGATTATATATCAGGTACTAATTGGAAAACTGTTTACCACAATAAAGAACTCACAAAAAATGTTAATATGTGGTAAGATATACAACTTAGAAAACATTTATTCAATAGAATAAACAACAAGAAAGGCAATTAGAATAATTTAAAATGGCTAAAGGACATATTGAGGGGAAAAAAAGGTGCAACATCACTCCCAATCACAAATTTGAAAATTAATATTAAAATGAAGAAAGGAACACTTCACTTATTTATTTATTTATTTGTTTGTTTGTTTGTTTGTTTTTTCATTCATTAAATAGGGGATTTTAAAGTACAACCAGGCAAGATTACCTGAAGTTTCTGCCAGAAAGTTGGGTGTATGTTCTTGCAGACTGAAGTCCCACAAAACCGTCCCACAAAGGCATGGAGAAAAAGAACTAGTCAGGAAACTGACCTGAAGCCCCAGGAATTGGACATTGAGACCATTTTCTTCCCTCTTTCCTTAGCCCAGGAGATCTGGGTAATTAGGTTCATTTCCTGACTGGCTGGTCATTTCAATTCCATACTTTGCAACACTTCATTTACCCTGATCTCCATTGGGTGAAGGTACTCCTTTCTCTTATTATATGAGTCTTCAGAGCATGTTTTACAAGAAGGCAGGTTTTGATTATTTTATTTATATTACATATGAGTATGAAATTTTGCCCCAGGGAGACTGAATGAGAAGACCAGCCTTAGATGTAGGAAAAAAAAGGACAGTGAAATAAAACTTTTATTTAAAAAACCCACTGCCACGTGCAAAAAGACATTTGATTTACTGTTCTTAGTGTTCTTAGGCTCTAAATTTACTTAAACCAGCTCACACTCTAAATTTTGAATCTTCTCATTTTTTACAACAGTAATTTTGATTGTCTTCTGTGAGTTCTACAAATATTTATAATGCTTCATTTATTATAGTATTTTCTTGTTACACTTTTGGTGGTGCTAAGGGAAGTGGAATTGTGGCTGCTACAGCAGTACGTGACTGGAAAGATTCTATACCCAAGGTTAACATTGGAGCGAGAGCTCTCCAGAAGGCTAATGCTGTCTGAGGCTTACTGTGCTCAAAAGCAATGAAGGCTAGATCTAGTAATATAATTAACATGAAGATCTCAAGCTACATAATTTTGACATTCTTTCACCTTTGGTCAGAAGTTTACTTCTCATTCTAAATTGTTTGGTTTGCATTACTATTGTAATAATTTATCAGCAAGCTCATATTGAGTGTCTACTCATATATCTGGCATTGTGCTAAGAATTAGGGTTGCCAAAGAATAAAGAAATGTCTGTGTCTTTTGGAGGTCACTGTGGGGTTTGATAAACCATCATTCAGGCTGAGAATATTAGTTAAGTTGGTTAGTGTGCAGAGAGAAGTAGTAGAAGACACCACCAGCACAGGGCAAGGGACCCAAACACTAATCTGAGATCAAGGAAACCTTCATCCAAAAAGAGATTCCAGATCTTGGGTTTAACAATTGAAGGGAAATTGGGTCATCTCTTACTTACTCACCCCAGTTTCCACATTTACTTTTAAATAGGATTCTAAAGAGAAATAGAAATCGCATAATATAACATGTCATAGAATTAAAGTGTACATGGACACATACATTCCAAATGGTTAACAGTTTTTCTTTTAATTTGTGCTTGCATTTGGAAGTGTATATTATTTCAAAAAGAGACTGTGTTGCTTCCATAATTATATAAAGAAATCAAAATCATGTATCAAAAATACCTTGGATTTTTAAAAGTATAGGGGAAAACCTAAAGCTCACTGGTTTGTAGCCTCCAGTACCTTTATGCACCTTCTTTTAGGGTATTTTTGTGGATTGAGGAAGACTCTGTGGGTAGCCAGGAACTCACAAGGGGGCACTACTCAGAGTGGTCCTTGGTATTCCAACAATCAGTGAACATCCTGAATTCTTCCTTGGAAAATAACATGAACCTTTGATCACCTGTTTCCTACTCTTTGGATTATTCAGGCTTTGTTCTGTCCTCCTGTTTCAATTTGGGCCAAGAGTTCAATGGCAGAACACTCAGTTTTCCTGTGTCATTTTTTCTTCTCAAGTATCCCCCACATAGATCAAACCCTGACCACAGGCTTAGTAGGGTGGCAATCTCTGCCTCTTCTTGCTGCAAGGACAATGACTATTTATTTGTCCACTCTAGTCCTTAGCTCTCTAATGTCTAACATGGGTATTATTAAGCTCCTAGTCTGAGAGAATTCTCTGGGCATTTAATGGATAATTCTTCCGAAACAGCTCACATATGACACAAGCTCAATAATGAAAGAAGTATTCTTCTCCTTCCTCTGTGCATTTCATTTTTTCTGAGGAGAGGCACACGTTTTCCTGTCACTGCCACAAACTGACTGTGCTCATAGCAGTCAGAGCTGAACATTAAGAATGTTAGATCCTCTGTTTCTGGGGCATAATTACCACATAAAATATGCTTTAACCTGAAATTCCTTGAAATTCAGAAAGTAAAAAATATCAACTGTGTATTTTGCAAGAAAGTAAATGGTGATGTTATACACTTGTCATGTATCTGTTTCTACATACTAGGGGAAATAAAATGGATCCCAGTTGAATGAGATGTTTCTATGCTGTCAATATTCTGAGTATAACCTTGAGATATATGAACATCTGCAGACCTGGAAATTCGCAGTGATACTTAATGTTCTGTAGAAATAAGATTGTTAAGCTTGAAGTAGAAATGTTGTTATTGTATATAACTGACTATATAGAGAGAGGCAGTGGTAAAATTAAGTATATAACTGTTGTGATGTAGAAATACTCAATTCATTTTATCAAGGTCTATACTTTCTAGCACTGCAATGTTCCTGAAAGAAATGGAGGTCATGGGATAATAATAATAAGTAACAGTCAGGTACAGATAATGTATTATTTTCATTGAAGAGGCCTCACCTGGTGGACAAAGGGTTACTCTGCTTCCAAACATATCCAGAAGGTCAGAGGAGAACAGAACCTCCTGAGTCACCAAGGTCAGTGTGGTGTTGGTTAGGATAGTGCTGGAGAGGTGGATGCTGCTAGCTGCCTCTGTCTGCATGTGCATTAAGTATTGCGCAGGGTAGAACCCTGCAGCCCATCTGGGACCATAAGATATGGTGCTATGAGTTCTCTGGAGACCCTGCTTTGGGAATATTTTTGCTACCTATTTTTCCTACCTCTAATTATAGAGTTTTATTTCCAGGAGCCATTATCTAAGACATTCCAGGCATCCTTTTATTGTTTTTTGGGAGAACTGATGAAGAACAGATCCTGAGGCAACAAGCAAGTACAATTTAGTGCAAGTAAATGCAAATCATATTCATAAGAAAGGAAAATACAGGGGATTTACACAATGCCAGAACAAGAATTCATGAGTGCAAAGAGATGTTACAAGGTGAATACCTATGATTCAGTTGATGGTCATTTTTTGGCTTAGTGCAATCTGTTATTTAATTTATACTTTGAGATTAAGTAAAGTTTTATGGAATTTAAAATACATAAGTCATAAGTGTGCATTTCCATGAAATTTTCCAATGTGAAGTTTCTTAAGTAGCCATAACTCTGATTGAGGACATAAACAGCCTATCAACAGATGCATGGATAAATAAAATATGATATTTACATACAATAGAATGTTTCCCATTCATAAAAAGAATAAAGTTCTGATTCAATCTACAACATGAGTGAAGCTTGAAGACATCATTTTGAGTGAAGTAAGCCAGATTCAAAATGACAAATATTTTATGATTGAGGGAGGATAGAATAGGAACCTACTGAGGAGAGACAGAAAACCTAAAAAATATTTTCCACACAAACACCAACAAGCAGAAAAATTCTGCAGCAAAATCCTGCTGGACTTACATACACAGCTTATCAGTAGGCAACTGTTACCTCCTGATATGCACAAATAAGTTAAGAGAAAGTAGCTTACAACTTGCACAAGATGCACAAGTGAAACAACACTGGCAGCGTGTGCCCACTGACTGGACAAACAACTCATAGGAGGTGCCCACCCAGAAGAAAGCAGGAGGAAAACAGGGTATTCTATGAAGCTCCTCATGGGAACAGTAGTCAGGAGCCAATCACCATTGGACAGCAACTCCTAAGCCCGTAAGAATCAAATAACCTAATAGAGTTTCCCTGCTTTTGTCTCAAATATACCAATCAGCACAGAACTTGGAGTCCTGTATCCCCCAATGAAATGGGACCCCAGGACAAAACTTTGCATTTCTCTTCCTTGAGAATGCTCACCTTACACTCTGAAGGTCTATTTCTTTTCTCTTGCTTTACCCCTTCCCCCAATAAAATCTCTGCTTCCATATTATTCAATCTCTGTTTTTTTTTTAATCTGTCCTCTGTCCAGATGTTTTAGCCAATATTGAAAGTGGTGTACTGAAGTCTCCAAATATTATTGTAGAGAAAATTATTTCTCCTTCAGCCTTGCCAGTGTGTGCCTCATGTATCTTGGGGCACTGAGGTTAGGTGCATAAATATTTAATATAGTTATTTCTACTTGCTGAATTGTCTATTTTATTAAATATAATGGCCTTCTTCATTCCTCATAAGAGTTTTGTCACTACACCAGCTCTTTCTGGTTACTATTTCATGGAATATCTTTTTCCAAGCTTTCAATTTTAACCTGGTTGTTTCCTTATGTTTGAGATGAGTATCTTGTAGACAATTGTAGATGGCTCATATTTTTTTTATACAGTCTATTAGTTGATGTCTTTTGATTGGGGAGTTTAAACCATTAACATTCAATGATATTAATGTAAAGGCATTACTTACTTCATCCTTTTTGTCTTTTGGCCTTCTGTTGTCATATCGTACTATTATCTATCTTTTTACCCTTTATATTACCCTTTCTAATGATCTTCATTTCTACACTCTTCTCAAAATCTCTCATCCTTGTTTTTTACTTTGAGGCTGCAGCACGCCTTTTAATAACTCTTGTAATTGTGGTATTTTGTAACATATTCTATCAGTTTTTGTTTGTGAAGACTTTGAACTTCTCTTCATTTTTTCTTAAGTTTCTTTTTTGTTTTTTGTTTTTATTTCGTTTTTTCCTCCTTCATCTTTGAAGGACAGCTTTGAGAGATACATAATTATTGGCTGACAGTTTTTTTCTTTCAGTACCTTAAATGCATCTTACCACTTTCTTCTCTCCTCCATGTCTTCTGATGTGAGATTGACACTTAATCTTATCGAGTTTCCCTTGTATGTGATGCTTTACTTTACCCTTGGTGCTTTCAGAATCTTCTGTTTGTCTCTGATATCTGTCATTCTGAATAGTAGGTGTCTGAGAGTAGGTATATTTGGATTTATTCTGACTGGGGTGCATTGTCCTTCTTGGATATTGATATTTATGTCTTTCTAAAGGGTAGGGAAATTTCCAGTCATTATTTCCCAAAATATTCTTTCTGCCTCTTTTCATTTTCTTCCCCTTCTGGGACACTGATAATGTGCATGTGTTAGCATTTGCTGTTTTTGTTCAATTCTTTGAGTCCCTGTTCCATTTTTTCCCATTCCCTTCTCTTTCTATCCTCCTGTCATCTCTAGTTCAGATGTTCTGTCTTCAAAATCACTAATTCTGTCTTTGAGCAATTCATATCTAAGGTATTTTTTTTGTACCTTTATTCCAATAATATCTGTTACTTTTCTTTGCTGACTTTCAAATTAATATCTATGCTTATCTAGTATCTTCTTTTTTTGTCTTAATTTTTAAATATTACATTACATCCCCAGATACTCTCCACCCCCCTCACCCCAATCCTCCCCCCATAACAACAATCTCCTCCATCATCATGAGACATTCATTGCATTGCCTGAATATGTCTTTGAGCACCGCTGCACCTCATGGTCAATGGTCCACATCATAGCCCACACTCTTCCACAGTCCACCCAGTGGGCCATGGGAGGACATACAATGTCCGGTAACTGTCCCTGCAGCACCACCCAGGACAACTCCAAGTCCTGAAAATGCCACCACATCTCATCTCTTCCTCCCACACTATACCCTCAGTGACCATCATGACCACTTTCTCCACACCAATGCCACATTTCTTCAATTACTAATCATAATAGTTCATGAATAGAATATCAGTAAGTCCACTCTAATCCATACTCTATTCCTCCATCCTGTGGAACTTAGAATGGTTGTGTCCACTCCACACCTATATCAAGAGGGAGCTTAGATTCCACATGGATGCTGGATGCAATTCTCCTGTTTTCAGTTGCAGGCAGTCTTGGCTCCCTGATGTGGTGGTTGACCTTCTTCACCTCCATGTTAGCTGAGTGGGGTAAGTCCAATAAACCAGAGTGTAGGAGTTGCAAGTCTGTTGAGGCTCAGGGTCTGACTATCACATGGTCAGTCCAGAGATTCAGGTACCCTGGGTATACATTAAACCCCAGCACCAACTACAGTTCCAGTAAAAGTAAAAGGAGAGACTTCTGGACAAAGATCACATCTAAGTCCAGCTCCATCACACAGAAACACAGACTCCAAAGTAGGGCCAACTGACATGGCACTGAACTCCATCTGCCATGACCATAGAACCTGTGGGTCTCTGTAGCCCTCAGCAGAACCAATACCTGGGGTTGCATCTACTTTATCTGTCTTGGGAACTCTGCTCAGGTGTGCATAAGGGCAACCCCTCTGATAACCTCCTGGCTTTTTTTGGAGACTCATAACCATATAATCTCATTTGTCCTTTCCATTTCCCCTTTTTCTTCAGGTCAAAAAGCATTTTTAACTCTGGGTATTATATGTAGACTGAGATATTCTGCTGGTCTGAGTTGACCCTTTTATTCAAGGTCATTTTCTAGTTACATCATCAGCTGGTACTTGGTAGTAATCCCTCGGCACCAGGGAGGCTTATCCCTGGGAGTCATGTCCCATGCTGGGGGAAGGCAACACATTTACATGCTGAGTTTGACTTCGAGACTGGCCACATTTGAGCAACTCGGAGGCTCTCAAGAGGTAACTTTAAGGCACCCTGCAGCTCTAGGCTTTGTTCTTATTTCAGGTGCACAGGCTCACAAGCATAGTCATTAGGATCAAGGGCTCATTGTTGGACCTTCCTTCTTTTTTGATTTTTGCTGTTGCACTTAGGAGGTTGTTGCTGTTCCTTTAGGGACTGTGATAGCGCTCCCCTGGCTAGGAACTCAGCACTCCCTCAGTTGTTGCTTTTAATTGTAACCACTATGAAAATATCCAAACATTTTTATATACCCTGGATATATGCCATGGAGAACTCCCTGCCAATAACATGTGTCCCCTGTCAATAACATCCCACAACAGTATTCCTCCCCTGCCATTGTTGACCCTCTCTGTGATCCAAAACTTCTTCAAAAGTGAAGCCCAATATATTGCAAGGTTCCATTAATAGTAAAATGGAATATAGTGATGAGTTTAAAGGTTAGATACAGATTACATATTAATTTAGAAAAATTAAGGTAAAATAAATTGGGACATCAAAAAATTTAAAAATGCAAAAGCTTTATTTTTGATATTTTGCCCTCCATCACTGCAATAAGTGCTGCCCTGTATGCAAATTGGCAAGGCAACTACTACTGTCTTTTCCTCAGTGTCTTTGTCCTAACTTTTTCTCTTTTTTTCCTAATTATTAATCTTATCTTCATGAAAGTTTTAGATCACAGTAATTCATATATACAATATACAGTACTCCCACTATCCAACATGAAACCCTTTTCTGTTCCACAGCAATAATCTTTTTATATTTTCATATTATATTTACTGAAACTGATGTACAGATATTGAGACAACAGCTTTCAAATGCGGTAACATTTGGGTTTACATTGTGGTTTACATTTTAGACTATACAATTTTCTAAATTTTTAGTTATCTTATGTTTTACATTATGATTTACATTTTAGCCTATCAGCCCCTATATATTTTTGGTGTAATTTAACATGTCATATCCATCCTTGCATACTCTTGTGGAACTCATCTATTGCCCACACAGTTACATTGGTTCCATCTATTCAATACCTCTTTCCCCCTGCCCTTAGGGCCCACTGTGACAGTCAATCTTCATTGCTTGAAGGGCCATATTCAGAGATACTTGCAACAGTGTTCAGGGCTTGACATGCTCAACTGCCCTAATGCGCTGGGAGCCACCACTTCTCTTGAGAGATACAATTGCCTCTATTTGAGGGCATCAGTCTTCCCCAGGATGTGGTAGACCTTCACTCTCATTATATTGGTCTCTATCCAATGATATAACCCACTATGGCAAAATGAGCATTCACATATTCCCTAGGAGCCTGTCCTGCATCAGATTATCAGGTTTAAGTATCTTAAACAGGTAACCTTCCTTAGTATATTTTTGAAAAAGTTTTCTCAGCATTATACTCTCAACCAAATATCTGACAATCTCCTAAGTTTGTATGTTGCCCCACCCTCCCCCCAATTTCTTGGGCAATATTACCCATCCTCCCATCCCTAACCCCCTTCAAGCCCACAAAGCCCCACCCAAAGGTAACCCTATGCCCCTATTTCATCTCTTCGTTGTACAAATACTTACCTCCAGCTTATCACAGACTTCACTTCACCCATGTAGGTGTCAGATTACATCCTTCCTCTACTCGCCAATTTCATTTAAGCCTATCATCCAATCTCTAGCTCTCTGAGGCAGTTTGATTTATTTATTTCATATCATTGAGGTCATATAGTACTTGTCCTTCAATGCCTGGGTTGCTTCACTCAACATGAGGTTCTCAAGATTCATCCATGTTATCATGTGTGTTTGTAGTGTATTCATTCTTAAAGCTGAGTAGTATTCCATTGTATGTATATACCACATTTTATTTATCCATTCATCTGTTGATGGGCATTTGGGTAGATTCCAACTTTTGGCAATAGTGAACAATGCTCCTATGAACATTGGTGTGCATATATCGGTTTGTGTTCTTGCTTTCAGTTCTGCTGGGTATATACCCAGCAGTGGAATTGCTGGGTCATATGGCAAATCCATGGTTAGTTTTATGAGAAACCGCCAAACTGTCCTCCAGAATGGTTGGATCGTTCTGCAATCCCACCAGCTGTGGATGAGTGTTCCCATTCTTCCACATCCTCTCCAGCATTTGTAGTCTTCTCTATTTTTCATACCTGCCAATCTTATGGGAGTAAGATGGTATCTCATTGGAGTTTTGATTTGCATTTCCCTGATAGCTAGAGATTTGGAACATTTTTTCATGTGCTTTTTAGCCATTTGTAATTCTTCTTTGGAGAAGTGTATGTTTAAATCTTTTTCCCGTTTTTAAAATGGGTTGTTTGTCTTTTTATTTTCAAGATCTAGGAGTTCTTTATATATGCAGGTTATAAGTCTCCTATCAGATATATGGTTACCAAATATTTTCTCCCATTGTGTAGGCTCTTTCTTCACTTTCTTGACAAACTCCTTGACAAACAGAAGGCTTTAATTTTGAGGAAGTCCCTTTTATCTATTTGTTCTTTTGCTGCTCATGCTTTTGGTGTGAAGTTCAGGAAGCCATTTCCTATTACAAGTTTTTGTATATGCTTCCCTACATTGCTTTCTGAAGTTTTTATGATCTTTGCTCTTATATTTAGGTCTTTGATCCATCTTGAGTTGATTTTTGCATAAGGTGTGAGATGGTAATCCTCTTTCACTCTTTTACATATGGATATCCAGTTCTCCAGGCACCATTTGTTGAATAGGGCATTCTCTCCCAGTTAAGAGGGTTTGGTAGCTTTATTGAATATTATATGACTATATATATGAGGATATATATCAGAACTCTCAATTCGGTTTCACTTGTCTGTGTGTCTCTCCTTGTGTCAAACCATGCTGTTTTCACGACTGCAGCTTTCTAGTATGTTTTGAAGTCAGGTAGTGTGATTCCTCCTATTTCATTTTTCTTTTTAAATATGTCTTTGGCTATTTTGGGCCTCTTTCCTTTCCAAATAAATTTCATAGCTAGTTTTTCTAGTTTCTTAAAGAATGCTGTGTTGATTTTTATTGGGATTCCATTGAATGTGTAGGTCAGTTTTGGTAGGATAGACATCGTAATAATATTTAGTCTTCCTATCCATGAACAGGGAATATTCTTCCATTTATTTAGGTCTTCTTTGATTTCCTTGAACAGTCTTGTGTAGTTCTCTGTGTATCAGTTTTTTACATCTTTAGTTAAATTTATTCCTAGGTAATTGATTTTTTTATAGACTATTGTAAATGGTATTTGTTTCTTTATTTCCCCTTGATCTTGATCATTATTTGTGTACAGAAATGCTACTGATTTTTGCACATTGATCTTATAACCTGCAACTTTACTAAACTCATTTATGTGTTCTAGAAGCTTTGTTGTAGACCTCTCACCGTTTTTTATGTATAGGATCATGTCATATGCAAATAATGAAATTTTGACTTATTCCTTTCCAATATGAATGCCTTTTATATCTGGTTCTTGCCTCAGTGCTCAAGCAAGTACTTCTAAGACAAGTTAAATAGAAGGGGTGAGAGTGGGCATCCTTGTCTCATTCCTGATCTTAGAGGACAGAATTTTAGGATTTCACCATTGTAAATGATGTTGGCTGTGGGTTTTTCATATAAACTCTTTATCATGTTCCGAAAATTTCCTTGTATACCAATCTTTTGCAGTGTTTTTATCAGAAAGGGTGCTGTACGTTGTTAAATGCTTTTTCTGCATCTATAGATAGAATCATGTGATTTTTTTCCTTCAATCTGTTTATATGGTGTATTATATTGTTTGATTTTCTTATGTTGAACCATTCTTGCATACCCGGAATGAATCCCACTCGGTCATGGTGCATAATTTGTTTAATGTGTTGGTTGGATATGGTTAGCAAGTATTCTGTTGAGGATTTTTGTGACTAGGTTCATTATAGAAATTGGTCTGTAATTTTCCTTTCTTGTGGTTTCTTTGTTTGGCTTTGGCACTATGGTAATGTTGGCATCATAGAATGTGTTAGGTAATTTTCCTTCTGTTTCTATTTTTTTGAAGAGTTTCAGCAGGATTGGTGTTCTTTCCGGAATGTTTTGTAGAATTCACCTGTGAGGCCATCTGGCCCTGGGCTCTTCTTAGTTGGGAGGTTTTTAATGACTGATTCTATCTCTTTACTTGTGATTGGTTTGTGGAGATAATCAATTTCTTCTTTCATCAATATAGGCTGCTTATGTGTTTCTAGGAATTTGTCCATTTCCTTGGATTATCATTTTTGTTGGACTATAGTTTTTCAAAGTATCCTCTTATGATAGTCTTTATTTCTGTGGGGTCAGTGGTGATATCCTTTCTCATTTCTTATTTTGTGTATTTGCATCTTCTCTCTTTTTTTCTTGTTAGTCTAACTAAGGGTTCGTCAATTTTATCAATCTTCTCAAAGAACCAGCTCTTGGTTTTGTTTATCTTTTCAAGTGCTTTCTTATTTTCTATTTCATTTAGTTCTGTTCTTATCTTTGTTCTTTATTTCTTTCTTCTTCCTGTGGGATTACTTTGTTGTTTTTTTACTAATTCCTCCAAATGTGCAGTTAGTTCTTCTTCAATTTTTGCTCTTTCTTTTTTTTTGATGTATGAATTTATGGCTATAAATTTCCCTCTCATTACTGCTTTTGCTGCATCCCATAAGTTTTGGTATGTTGTGTTATCATTTTCATTAGTTTCAATGTAGTTATTAATTTCTTTTGAGATTTCCTCTTTGACCCACTGTTTTTCTCAGAGTGTGCTGTTTAATTTCCATATCTTGGCATGAAGTCTGTGTCTCTGACCCTTGCAGATTTCCAGCTTCACTCCATTGTGGTCAGAGATATTATTTTGTATGATTTCGATCATTCTGAATTCATTGAGCCTTTCTTTGTGGCCTAGCATATGGTCTATCTTGGAGAATGATCCATGTGCACTTGAGGAAAATGTATATCCTGATGTATTCAGGTGTAACAATCTATATATCTCTGTTAGATCCAGCTCCTCTAATATACTGTTCAAAGTTTTTGTTTCTTTATTGATTCTCTTTTGAGACGTTCTGTCCAAAGTTGATAGTGGTGTATTAAAATCTCCCACTATAATTGTAGAGGTATGTATTCTTTCACTTAGTTTTTCCAGTGTTTGCCTCACATATTTGGAGGTGCCCTTGTTAGGAGCATATTTATGATTGCTCATTCTTCTTGAAAGATTATCCCTTTCACTAATATGTAGGATCCATCTTTGTCTCTTACAATTGTTTCAGTTTTAAAGTCTATTTTGTCTGCCTTATTTGGTTATTGCTTGCTTGTAAGATTGTTTTCCAGCCATTCACTTTCAACCTCCATGAATCCCTGGGTCTAAGCTGGGTTTCTTGTAGACAGCATATAGATAGGTCATATTTCCTTATCCAATCTCCCAGTCTCAATCTTTTGACAGGTGAGTTTAATCCACTGACGTTCAGTGTTATTACTTTCAAGGAATTATTTATGTTAGCCATATTTTGCTTGGACTTGTGTTTGTCATGTTTTGTTTGTTTTTTCCTTCTTTTTTTGTCTTTTTTGTTGGTTTTACACTCCCCTCCAACTCTGCCTCTCTTGTTTTTTTCTTTCTTCCTGCAGAACTCCCTTTAGTATTTTTGAAGTGCAGGGTTCTTGTTGGCATACTCTTTTAATTTCTGTTTATTTGTGAATATTTTGAACTCTCCATCTTTTTTGAATCCTAGTTTAGCTGGGTAGAGTATTCTTTGTTGAAAAGTTTTTTTCTTTTAGTACCTTAACTATATCATACCACTGACTTCTTGCATCCATGGTTTCAGATGAGAAATCAGCACTTAATCTAATGAAGCCTCCCTTCTTTGTGATGGTTCTTTTTTCTCTTGCTGCTTTTAGAATTTTCTTTTTGTCTTGAGCATTGGTCAATTTGACAAGTATATATCCTGGAGTTGGCCTTTGGGATTTATGGTGTTTGGGGTGCATTGGTCTTCCTGGACATGTACATCCAGCTCTCTCAGTAGATTTGAGAAGGTTTCAGCCATTATTTCCTCCAACACCCTTTCTGTCCCCTTTCCCTTCTCTTCTCCTTCTGGGGCACCAAAATACGTATGTTTGTGGGTTTTGCATTGTCATTCAGGTCCCTAAGTCCTAGCTGGATTTTTTCTATCTTTTTATCGATCAGTTTTACCATCTGTTTGATTTCAGATGTACTGTCTTCCACGTCGCTAATTCTCTCCTCTGCCTCTTCTAATCTGTTGCTATTTGCTGAGAGTATATTTTTGATTTCTTGAAATGTGGTGTTCATTCCCATTATATCTGTTATCTTTTTGCATATGTCTGCAATTTCCTCTCCAAGTGTCATCTTCATATTTTTAATCTCTTCCTTTACTTCATTAAGTTGGTCTCTAATATATGTTTTGAGATCTTTAATTACTTGTCCAATGTTCTGCTTTTCTTCTTGGTTTTTAGTTTGTTCATTGAATTTGGTCATGTTTCCCTGATTATTGGTTTGGTTTGTCATTTTTTTTTTTTTGAGTGTAGAAATATTTTATTCTTTTTAATCTTAGTACATCAATCCAATGTGTAAATATACCATGATGTTTTTTTTTTTTGTTTTTTTTTTATGGTTTGTCATTTTTGTTGCTGTCTGGTCATCATTTTATCTTGACGGGTTTAATCAGTTCCTTAGCTTCTTTGTCTAGTCTTGGGGATTAATTAGTTGTTGTTCTTGCATAAGTGTCATGTCTTCTCCTTGTCACTTTGTTCTTCTTACTCTATTTTCTTGTTGCTGGCTAAGTTCACTTTGAAGGAAAATATTAGGGTCAGGAAAAGCAAAATGAGAAAGAATAGAAAATGTATATAGTAGTATTGGTAATAAATGTTAACAGAACATCAATGTGAGATCTAGGAGAATGTATATTAGACTCATTTAAGTTGTGTAGAGTTATAGCAGTAAGTAGAGTACTGATAATGAGATAGTCAACTGAATATGGGAGGAATATAGCATGAATTAAAAGGCCAGTGTTTTCATGAGAGAGAGAAAGAGAAAATAAATACCATAATATCAAGAGTGGATAAGAGACAGAAAAGAGAACAAAGGTATTAGAAATAAAAGGTCAGACAATTTGGGGGCCAAAGACAGAGAGGTGGAATATAAGAGAAACAGCAGATGATGGAGGATAGAATGATGTTGGGGAAAGGGGATAGTGTAGGTGGCCAAAATCAATACACACAGAAAAGAGGAAATGGAGGATGGGGAAACACAGCAATTGTGAAGTGCTCTCTGCAGCACCTATTATATAAAGAAAAGAAAATAAAAATGAAGAAAAAGAGAGAAAAGAAAAAAAAAGAAGAGATAAGGGGGGCAAAGAAAAAGGAGGGGAAACAAGCAAGAAAAAGAAAAAGAGAAAAAAACTAAATAAATGATAAAGGATCTTGGGGGATACAATGGGAGAAAAGACCAGGATACAATGCAATATTAGCAACAATGCCAAAAAGAAAAAAGAAAAAAACAAAAAAAGGACCAACGTTTCAAGCTAGGAATCCCCTTTGCAGTTAAATAATACACTTAGGGATCCAACCTTCCCCCTTTCTCCTTTCCTCACTTCTCTCTCTCCCAGGGCAGCAGGAAAGCTGCCTGACAGGTCCTGTAGGAGTTTCAAGTAGGTTCTTGTTGAACCAATTCAACAGAGAAGACTATGACTCTTTATAGACTCTTTATTTCCAGTGTGAGAGCACCTACACCTCACCAGAAACCCCAAATATGTTATTGGAAGCTTGGATAGCACCTCCTACAGTCCCTCCCCTGTAGGTGTTCTTGGAGAGTTCTAACTGATTTTCTGACTTCACCTTCTCCTAGACCAAGTTTCCTATCCCAGGATGCTTAGGTAAATTTGCCTTTCTCAGCAGATTTACCTCTCCTTTCTTCCTAGACTCTCCCCAAGACAGCTGGTACACTTCTCTAAGTTCAAGGAGAGAGAGAGAGAGAGAAAATAACCCCACAAATGCCAAGGTCTAGGGTAATCAAGGACCTCAGATGGACCTCAGGATGCTGTGGATTCAGGGATGGGAAGTCTGTAATATTGCAGACTCAAGGTGTGTGAGTCTCTGGAGTGTGGGCCCCAAGGGTTTAGGGGACGCAGACCTGGGAACCACACATCTGGTTAACAGGGGGCCTGGGAGCACTGCAGCACAACACAGCCTTCAGGGATTCCTGCAGCTGGGTGCCAGCCCTAGGGGTAGGGGTCCTGCCCGCAACCTCTGACCTCCATGTCAGAAACCCAAAATTCTACCTCTCACAAGAATCTCTTCTGTCACTGTCTCACCAAATCGACATCCAGACACCTCCTGCCCTGCAAGCCCCCAAAACAGCCCATTCAGGGTTTGGGAACACCCCACACAACAAAGATCCCAGGGATCACCACAGCCCGGCTGCCAGCCCTAGGGGGAGTGGCTCCACTCAGAACCTCTGACCTCCGTGTCAGAAACCCAAAATTCCACCTCTCGCAAGAATCTCCTCCATCACTGTCTCACCAAATCGACTTCCAGACACCTCCTGCCCCCAAAACAGCCCACTCAGAGATTGGGAACTCCCCCAGCACAACAAAGCCTTCAGGAATTGCCACCGCTGGGCCCTCTAGTGTCTTCTTAATATCCTTTATCTCTTTAGTCATGTTTCCTTTCAATCCTTTAAATTAATTTAGGAGAGTTGTGTGAACATCATTGATTACTTGCCTTAAATCCTGTATCTCTTCAGGATATTTTCTTTGTTTCATTGGCTGGACCATCTCTTCTTGGTTCCTAGTATGGTGTGTAATTTGTTGCTCACATCTAGGCATCTGAATATGTTGGTGAATTTACTGTGATGATCAATTACCCTCTCTTGCCTATTTTTCACACTTCTTCTTTGATATTTTGCTTAGCTTTTCCTAATTCTTTAAAATTGCCCAGTTTATGTTATCAAAATTGTTTCAGGTACTCACTAATGGGGCATAGATTTTCTCTCAGAAGTTAGAGAACAGAGAGACCACAATGCAGTTTTTGCCCATGCAATTTCCAGACCACCAAGAAGATGGTCCTCATTGGTGCACCTTTCCACATAGGTGTGTCTCTCTCGGTTTTCCTTTGTTTTGGTCTGGACAAAGCTAAGATTCAAAGCAGGCTGCACTGGACAATTTCACTGAAGAAAACCCCCCATTTTGCCCTCCCTTTTCCTTTGTAACAGATGACAGGAAGTAAGATTTCTGCTCCTCTCTCCATCAGCTGCAATGAGCTAGAGGTTTTGTCCCAGCTTAATATCTTGAGGAAAGGAGGCCTTTCCAGCCACTGGGAGGTTTAGTAACTCACAGTTTGTTGTTTCAGGTTCTTTGTCTTTCCCAGAGGTGGGGCTCTTGTGTAACACTATCATATTCTTCCAATTTGTTTTTTATCCAAAATTATATTCTATTTTCATTTGTGGTTATTTTTGCATCTCAATTTCACTGTCTTGACTAAGTTTAATTTGCACATTAATTCAATTGTGTCTTTATTCCTTTTGGATACCTTTTGGTAAGCTTCATTCGCTGAGTTTATAATCACTGATAAATACTTCCACAATGGCTTCTAGTAGGTCTCTTTATATTTCTGATATCTTTATTTAGAATGATTGGATGACTAGAGCAGTTTTGTGACTCTCTAGAGAAGATAAATCCTGAAGTGAATTTTGAAGAAGATTGTGATTTCCAAGTTCAGGCAAAGCCAAGTCCCAGGCTGGTGATCTTATCTGCATCTGGAAACTGCAACTAATCTTTTAACAGACAATTAGAACAGAGTGACAAAAATATATGCCCTATATGCCTCCTTTCCCCAAAATGATTCCTAGTTAACAGTGTACTAGTGAATGCAGATATTAATTGCTACCTTGGGATTCTTTGTAAGTAAATATGGTAAATGCATATATCCCTAGTTGTGACTTCCTCACTCCCAGGATTTTAGAAAATGAAAAGATTCCACTCCTTTTTAGAAGCTCATACATTTCTCCATTCCTGATGCCTGCTTTTCAACTTCAGGTAAAAGATGGTAGTCATTCTGCCATTTTTTTTCTCCACCTGCAAGTGTTCCTAAAATCTTCAGGCAAAACATTTATGGGGAAAATGTCAATTACTTGTCTATGGCTCCTTTATCATAAATACATAAATAATTAAATGCTCTGCTGTTAATCAGATTAAAGAGAGGCGAATATTATTTTTTAAGTATTTTATCAGACTCACATATATATGTTTCACTTATTTGAATTGACTAAAAAAACTATTTGTATAGTGATCCTATACTATTAACTAGTCACTAAAATTCAGGGAGGAAGTTCTAATTAGGAAATGTATTATTTGAATACCATGCTAATATTGTAAACAACTCTGTACTTTTTCAACATGTGAATGTATGTTATTCTGTAGAAGAAAAAATTTTATGGATGATTTATAATAAATTAATATTTTAGGAACTATAAAGCAATTGTTTAAGATGTCATTAAGAGGGAAACTGATGTGGTTCAATCAACTGGGCTCCTGTCTAACATATAGGAGGTGCAGGGTTCAATGCCCAGGGTTTCCTGGTGAGGGCAAGCTGGCCCATGTGACAAGTTGGCCCATGCGGAGTATCAGCCCAGGTAGGAATGTATCCCCATGCAGGAATGCTGCCCTGTGTGGGAATGCTGTGCAGTGTGGAAAAGCCACCCCACACAGGAGTGCCAGCTGACATGGAGAGCTGGTGCAGCAAGATGATGTAACAAGAGACACAGAGGAGAGAAAATAAGAATAAGGAGCAGAACAGGGAGTTGAGGTGGCACAAGAGAGTAATCACCTCTTTCCCACTTCTGAAGGTCCTAGGATCAGTTCCTGGAGCTGCCTAATGAGAATACAAACAGACACAGTAGAACAGACAGTGAATGGACACAGAAAGAAGACAACAGGGGAACTAGGAAGGGAGAAAATAAATTTAAAAATCTTTTAAAAAAGATGTCATTAAGAGTAAAATTGGATGGTCCTCATTGGGAAAGAATAGGCATAAATAATGTTTTGATGTGATCAGCCCTACTTTCATTTTCTACCTTATTCTATATTATGGTCTTGGTTAAAGGGTTCCCTTGCCCAGAAGAAACTTCCAGATGGAAACTTCTGACAAATCTGCAACCATGATGTAACATCTCTCAGTACCTTAACTTGGTTCAGAAGGAAAATCTCTAGAGGTAAATGTCTTTCATGAGATCTATTTCAATCATGAAGAACTTTGTTCATTTTTACAGGACAGAATATTGAGTCTGAAGACAACAATATTTTTCTTTGTTTTTTATTTTTAGAATGAATTAAGTGTAGGGAAAATTTGAGACTGGAAGACATGCATGTAGTGTTTGTGTTTTCATGTACTTGCAAAATGTCTGATTAGAGATGATGGCTGATGTCATTATGTAAATGAGATTGACAGCAAAGAGCTTGTGGAGACAGGAAAGCAAAGAGATGGAAAATACCGTTTTCCAACCAGATCATGGTTAAAAGGTCTTTAAAACATTATTTATTGTCTTTCCTGCAAGATTCTTACAACATGCATGGTAAAGCTAGGGAAGCAGTAGATATAAAAGTCAGTGTGTCATAAATACAGAATGACTTCTAAGCACAAACAAACATCAGAGACTCACAGAGCAATATATACATTAAAACTGTATTGATTGAAATATTTTATGAACTGAGAAGCTCCTGCATGTTTTTATCTTTAAAGAAACATGATAAAAGACATAGTTTGGTGTATTTTTATGATCTGATACAAAGTGATGGTGGTAGGATTGGATTATTAGAGATATGGGAGGCAGAAGTTGGGGTCAAATATGAAGGTGCATTTTCAGTTCAGCAGCCTAGAAAATGGTATGCACTACTTTCAAGGAAGTCATCAAAAAACTTTGGTGGTGGTGGGAACTTGAATTCATGGCTAGATAATTTGAATTAAAGGTGATATTAGTATATGCATATATAAACACAGACTTATCAGTATACAGTTTCATAATCAAAACTATTAAAAAGAAATGAAGATAAATTCATGGTGTCACAGCAATGAATTGAAGTCATGTGATTGGGTGAAAATTTTGAGAAAATTGACATAAAAAGAAGAAAACAGATTTTTTTAACTTTTAAAGAAGCTTTAGATTACATAAATGTTACATAAAAAATATAAAGGATTCACATATACTCCACCCCTACCCCCTTCCACAAATTTCCCCATTAATAACATCTTTCATTAGTGTGGTACATTTGTCACAACTGAATAACCCACATGAAAGCATTGCTACTAACCGTGGATTAGAGTTTACATTATAGTTTACACTCTGCTCTGCACAATTTTATAGGTTATGAGAAAATGTATAATGGCCTGTATCCATCATTGCAATGTCATGCAGGACAAGTCTACTGTCCCAAAAATGCCCCTTGAAAACAGATATTGAAAACACTGTGAAATGACAATAAAGGGTAGGAGGAGGCAGAATAAAATTCAATATAGAAAAGAGAAATCTGTCATAATGGAGGAAGAATTAAACTGTTAAGAATTTCATAATGGTCAGAATTTAAAGAATAAAACACAGTGATTAATATATTTCATTATTAAGAGTAATGAGGCAGAATGGAAGTGAGACAAACCAATTGGATTTCCTGTTACAAGATGATTGCAAACTTTGTGAGTTCTGTTTCAATAAAGCAAAAGGACAGAAAACATACATAGGATAATGAAATGTGGCAATGTGGAAAGAAAGGCAGCTTCAGTTTATATCTCATACCACGGTGAAATCAGAAAATCAACCCTTGTGATTACATGTAGCTATTGAAGTCATAGAACTTTGCATCCTCACTTAGAACAGGGTAAGAGAAGGTGAAGAGAATAGAAAGGACAAAATGAAGTCTAACAGCACCGTTAGGTTCTAAAATTGAGGAGATGCAAGCATGTTTAGAGGCAGAGCTAAAGAAATGGAAAAGTAAAGTTTCCAGATATTTTATATTTAGAAAATATGCACAAGAGAAAAATCCTAGGGAAGGCATCAAAAGATCAGTAACGGTGACATAAAATTGAAGTAAGGGTTTAAATTTGGAATTATTATTTATATAGGAGAATTAAAAGACTAGAAGTCATGAATATGCTTTCATTGCCTTTTTTAGTGTGGCACCCAGAAAAAGTATTGAAACTAGAATTCTATTTATTCTTGGGTGCCTATATATGTAAATATACCTTCTCTCAGCAGCAATGCAATGAAAGGTAAAGGTAAGCCCCAACATCATCTCCTTCAGTGGCTTTTTCCTGCTGGATTTCTCCAACCAGCCTCTGCTAGAGATGTTCCTCTTTGTTTTCATTGTGATTTTCTACATGCTGACCCTGCTTGGCATCATTTTTTGGCTCATCTGGATCCCTGTCTCCACACCCCAATATACCTCTTCCTCAGTCACTTATCTTCCATGGATCTCTGCTACACCACCAATATTGTGTACCAGCTGGGTTCACAGGGCCCAGATAAAAGAATGACCTGTGATTGTTGCATTGTCAACTCCATGGCCTTGGCAATGGGTTCCACAGAGTGCATCTTTCTTGCAGTAATGGCTGTTGACCACTATGTTGCAGTATGACATCCTTTGCATTAAACCATGCTCATGCATCCTCATGTCTGTTGGTAACTGGTGATAGTACCTGGCTGATGGGTTTGACCAGCTCATTAGTGCAGACGGTGCTCATCATGCAGGTTCCCCTTTGCGGAAGAAATATCATAGACAAATCCTCTGTTAGGTGCTAGTTCTCCTCAGACTCACCTGTGTAGATACCACCTTCAGTCAGATGGAGTTCTTTCTGATCAGTGCATTTTTACTTCTGGTGCCCCTCTTTCTCATTCTTATTTCCTACAGCTATATTGCTAAGGCTGTGTGGAAGATTACATTACCTGAAGGATGCCAGAAGGTGTTGAGCACTTGCTCCTCCCACTTGGCAGTGGTATTCCTCTTCTATGGTACCGCTACTGCCAGGTATCTGCAACCTGTTTCAGCCAGCTTCCAAGACTAGGAGAAATTCATTGTCTTATTTTATGGAATTGTCACTCATTATGGAATAAAGATATGAAGGGGGCACTGAGGAAGATGATGGGGAAAGAGTCATGAGAAAGGAAGAGTGCAAAGAGATGATAGATATTGGCAAATGGAGAAGGGCTTAATGGAAGTGAGCCATGGGATGCTCTTAAATCTGAAAATATGGTAACATCTCCTTTATTTTTAAGTAGCCCCACCCGGTTAGAAGATATACTCACATACACATATGTGTTTGTGTTAACATTTTTATAAATCTTCAAGGGTAATATAAGTGTGCAGATTAGCTTACAATACCTATCTTGACTG
This sequence comes from Dasypus novemcinctus, assembly GCF_030445035.2. Classification (NCBI taxonomy): domain Eukaryota; kingdom Metazoa; phylum Chordata; class Mammalia; order Cingulata; family Dasypodidae; genus Dasypus; species Dasypus novemcinctus. The sequence goes on along the minus strand of NC_080694.1, from coordinate 6,683,450 downwards.
CCACTGGCCATCTCTGCGATCTTGGGCAAGCATATAATTTCTCTTTGTCATTATTATTGCCAATAAAGGCAATAAAGATACCTGCCCTCATAGTTGTGAGGCTCTTGTGAAGGTGAAGTTAGATAAGAGAGTGTTTTGTAACCTTCAAATATTAAAAAATCCACATACAATTTTGGGGGAACATTGATTTTGCTTTTATATGATCTAGAATTATAGATCTCCAAATAGATAGTTACTTTAGAGACAATCTGGCCTAATTTGTCCAGGATATGAATCTCCATAAACCATTTATTGAATAGTAGTCATTAAAATTTAAACATTCCCACAACAAAGGCATTTTGTTTTGCCAAGGTAAATGCTCTGTATTTGGTTGGGTATGCTCACTATCTATTCTTTCATAAATTAACTTGGAAATCTGCTTCTTTATACTTAACCAGTTGACTTTGATTTTTGTATTCTGAGCCAGACCACATAGGCTCTCTCAATATAATCTTTCCTTTGTTTAAAAGATTTTTAACATATGAAACAAACATTAATTCACCTCTGTGAATTAATAAATAATACTTCACTATTTCTTTTGTAACATGATACTAAATCTAAACCATTCTCTGCTTTTATTTTTTCAAAAATATTTTAACCTGTTCCTACAAATGAACTTTACCAAGTGGATTTACATGAATTAGTGAGGTGGGCTGGATTTGCCCTTTACATTCAATGGATTTTTTTTCTAAAAGCCAGCCAAATTTTAAAATAGGAGGTGACTTTTAATTATTTCCTACAGGCTTTCCACTTTGGCTGTGTAGAAAGGAAAATGACCATCCTCCTACTGATGGAGAGTAGGCTTCCAGACCACCATGGGGAATTTGCAGTGGTCATTGTGAATTACATCCCCACTCTGTTAGTATGGTCTCATCGGGACCATTCAGAGATGAGAAGATTGTGCCCATGTTAAGGAGGTGTACTCATTATTTTCACATTCAATATTTCTTCCACAGTATGGAAAAGACTACATACTAAAATTGACAAGAAAACAAGAAAAAATAATTAACTTATAAATATTGGAATTTCTACTACACTCTATGTCTTCAGCCAGAAAATGTATGATTCATCTTGGATGCTGCTTCTTTTTCATGTGAAATCAGCCTTTAAAGCCCATTTTCCTTACTGGTAAGACTCATATTAGTTCACTTTCACCATCATTCTAGTCTAACTTAGAAATGAGTGTCAAGTGCTTACTGTGGGTTTTGTAGATGCTGTTTAATAAACGAATGAATTAAAAGAGGGACCCATATTGTGTGGCAATGTTAGCCTCATTAAATCAGAAAACCTAAGAGAATTAAATTAATAATGATTACAGTTCAATAAGTTAGTTAGTTATGAATCCTGTATTACATTCAGTAGATTCATTTATTCAATTATCTCATGAATATAAATTATGCATTAACTATTTTATTTTCCTATCTCATATTGTTTACCTGACCACTAAAATTGTATGTAGGAGTAGCAGTGATGGCATGCATCCTTCTTGATTTTAGTTTTAAAGTTATCATGTTCAAGAAGCTCCCACTAAATATGATATTAGAAGTAGATTTTCATGGGTAACTCATAAGATAAAAGAAATTCTCTTCTTTTTTTGGTTTTATGAGAAAAAAAATTAAAATAGATGTTCAACACTAATAAATCAACAATATCAACAAGATCAATATTTCTCTGCATTTATTTTGAAAGTTTTGATATTTTAATTTTAGGCCATTATTAAGATGAATTGACTTCTTATATTTTCTGAATCATGCTTGTATTTCTGGGATAAGCACTGTCTGATCATGATTTTTAAAGAAAAATTTGGCTGGATTTAGTTAGTGAATGTTTTTTTTTTTTATATGTTTTGAGTCTATGGTAAGTGTTCACAATTCTTTTTCAACTAGTGCTTTCTAGGAATACAATCCTGATGACCAATGAAGAATATCATCTATGTTGTCTACTAGAGTCTACTGTTGAAAACAATTTGTGATGGTTTGAAGTTAGCTGGGCCTAAGAAAATCAAGTCCTGAGGATGATCCATTCCTGTGGGTATAAACCTATTGCACGTGCAACACTCTGATTTTATTACTTCAGTGGGGTATGACCCAGGGTGACTCTTAATCCTCTTACTGGAATCCTTTACATATAATTAGGATGAAAATGGAGACAGACCAAGAGAAAAACAGACAGAAGCTCAGAGAGGAATCCATAAGTGCAGAGAGGAAGCCAGAGGAAACCAGAAGCTGAAAGCAACAAACATAGAAGAGAAAGGAGAGACTAGCAGATGCAGCCATGTGCCTTGCCATATGAGAGAGAATTCCAGAATTACCAGCAGCTGGTCTTTCTAGTAGACAGTCACCATTGTCTGATGATGCCTTGATTTGGACATTTTCATCAGCTCCAAAACTGTAGTCTTACATGCTAATAAATACAAATTGTAAAAGCCAACCCATTCTTGGTATATTGTATTTTGGCAGCCCAGCAGAATAAAATACAGTGAAAAATAATTACAAAAGAGAATGATGGATACTGTAATAGGGGTGTAACAGGGGAAAGCAGGGACCAATAGCTGTGGGAAATGACTTATTCCTAGGAGAAATTGCATTCATTATTGTGACAGTTTGAGACTTTGTGTGGACCCCTGAAAAGATAATGATCTTGGAACTAATCCATTCCTGTTGGTGTGGGACCCTTTGATTGGATTGGATTCAGTTGGGGAACTTTGACTTATTTACTTCAGTGAGGCATGACCCAAGCTGGATTTTCACCCTCTTGCTGGGGTTATTTTTAAATGAAGAAATATACACAGACACACATAAAAAAGGAGCAGAGACAGAGAAACCCCAAGAGGCAGAGAGAGAGGACCTGGAGGCTGAGACTGGAATCAGTGGAGCACAAAGGTACAGAAAGAGACACCTCTGTGAGGCTGAGGTAGATTCCTGGAGGAGAGAGGAGAGGGGAGCCATATACCTGATTGCCCACAGCTGAGCTCAGGGAGAGTGCTTGGCTTGATGCCTTGATTTTTCAGAGCTGCCATTATGCTCTGCCATACGCCTGATTGCCCACAGCTGGAACTGGTGTGAGACAGCATCTCTGAGATGCCTTGATTTGGACACTCTCATGGACTCAGAACTGTAAGCTTTTAACCTAATAAATCCCCATTATAAACACCAACACATTTCTGGTATAATGCTCCCAGCAGTTTTTAGCAAACAAAAACAAATATAAAACCTGAAGAATGAAGGAATGGAATTTGGAGTAAGTATGAGGAAATCTGGCCACACATAACTGAGTAGTACTTCTAAGGCACCAAGGAGAATGGAGGGCTAGTGAAGTACTGGGTGCTGGCTCAGTGGCACCACTAGGTATCATTTAGGCAGCAGGTAGGATTGTGTCAGGTAAGAAAGGTCATCCCTGGTGTTTAGGGTGAGTGGAGATGTAAGAATAAAAAAGGGATGGCAAGGCAGAGAGAGTGTAGACAAATAGACAAAGAGAGTAGCTTGTGACCACCCCTTGCCTTAGAAGGACAAGGGAAGGAAAATGCTTAGAAGTCACAAGAGATTGGGAACTCTGGGGAGGGCCACCTGACACATCTTGGAGGGATGCAGCTACTCTCAGAAATGTGGTGTGTTGAAGCAAAGAGAAAGCAGGGGAAAATATTCTCCTCTTTCTCCCAAGTTTTCTCACCATCCTGATTTTCTGGTGCTTTCAGTCATGAATCCTAACTATAATTCACCAAGCAATCAAACTGAATAAGGGAGACACAGTCCATAGGGGTCAGCTTTCACTGGCACAGATCAGAACAATGAAGGGTAAAAAATGGTTTGGAATTCAATGAATAAAATAGTCCCCAGTCTTCTCTCTCCTGTGACATCTTGAGCATAAGTTTTCATTCGTATTCATTTGCCCTAGGATTACTTAATGACATTTTCACTACCAAGCATGATGGCTTTGTTCCAGGCAAGAAGCAGTCAACTATAGGGAGAAATATTTATTCTCTTCAATTTTAAAAATGTTAACTATGAAGGTTTAATCCCCAAAATTTAATATACTTTTTTGGCCAAAACTGGGCCACCTCCAGCTTCAAGTTATATAGATAAATGAACATTTAAATCTGTTCATATTGCTTTCTCAAACAAATTGTGCTTCAACAAGTTAAGGAATAAAGGGGTGATGAATCTTGGATAGAAATTATCAGGATCTGCAAAAGATGAGTGGATTAGCTTGGTAGAAAGTGGGGGAAGGGAATATCAGACACAGAGAAAGTGTGATCAAGGACTGAAGTTTAGAAAGACCCTGTTGCTGGGGCAGGAGTAGCCCAGTAGTTAAGTGCCTGCTTTCATATATGAGGTCCTAGGTTCAATCCCCTTTATGGCTTAAAAAAAAAAGTTACATGTCAGAAACTAGAATCAATTCAATATTTTCAGAAAGTAAGATGAGCAGTAGGAATCACCAAAGAGAGGCTGTAAAGGAATGAGGGAGTCAAACATTTAGTGCTCTTCAAGTCATTTTAAAGAAAATAGGTAGAAAAAAAATTGAGGTAGTGAACATAAAAACCCATAAGAAAGAATTTTTGGTCACAACTCAAATGTAAAATTATTACATAAATATAAAACACAGTTAAAAGCCTAAAAACAAACAAAAAAAGGAAAATATTTACTACAGACATTCCATTTAAATTTTATATTATCAATTTAGAAAGATAATATACAAACTGCAGAAAATAACTCAACAACACAGTAGAAAAAAGTTAAGAAGAACTATCTGAGCTATTTAGTGACCATTATGCATAGAAAATATATTAAAACTGATGGACAATCAAACATGTTAAACAATAATTGAGCATGTGTCATCTGAAATATAGGCAAAAATGAAATTATAATTCCTATGTTGGCAATGTGTGGAAGAATAAACTCTTTTTTTTATACTGTCTCTTGGTACATAACTAACTAAACAATAGAGATATTTTTGAAAAGTGTCATGCCATCATGGAAAATTGTTCATATGAGAGTTTGTTGAAGTGCTATACATAATTTTAAAAATAGAAAAATGTCAATGTCCAATAGGTGAACATTTGTTTGACAAATCATTATATACCATATTTTATAATAGAATACTTTCCAAGTATTAATAATACACACACGAACATAGTTGGACAGTTAGATAGTTAAGACAGAGATAGATTGGTAGGTAGGAGGAAGATAGAAAGACAGATAAATAAATAGATAAATAATGTGTTGGAACAGTATATTAATGGAGAAAACAAGAGTATAAAACATTATGCATTGTTGAATGCTATTTATACACTATTTTATACATGTATGTGCAATTGCATTTAATGCTGGAACCTGAAATTTTATTGCAAAAACTTCTTAAATACTTGTTCATGTAAAATGAGTTCTTGGGCAAGCACATATGGGCAAGTCTAGTGATTCAGAATTTTTTTTAATTGCTTACCTACCTCTCCTTAAAATAAATAACAAATTAAAAATAAAGATTTTAAACCAGAGAAAAAAATAAAAAATAAACAGAAATGTTGTTTTCCTAAGTCCTGTAAGGCCCAGGACAATAAGAGTTCCTGTCTGTAATTCAGGATCTTACTTTTCTTTTTCTCTCCTTCAGGTCCCACAATTTCCATCTTATTCTGATCCCTGAGTGAGGAGTAGTTAAAAGTTCCACCCAAGGAATATATCCATGGGCTATGATTTCTGTGGTTTGGGACTTTGATTTTATCCTATCTAAAATAGCCTAAGACCTCAAACTGAGAAATTAACTTAAACTGTGAATCTGAGGGGCTTCATGATGCACCGCAGCGGGCAGCGCCGGGGACCCCGTGGGCACCGCACAGGCGATGAGCCTGGTCCCCGCGGGTCCTCCCTGCGCGGCGGGCGGCGCCGAGGCCGAGGAGCGCTCGCCGCAGCACACGCAGCGCCCTGGGCAGGAGGCGGCGCCTCGGCCTGCGGCCTCGGGGAGCGCGCCCAGGCCGGGCAGCGTCGGTCGGGTGGGCGAGCGCCTCCGCGGGTCCTGTGCGTGTGTCCGCCTCTGGGTTTGTGTGTCCCTGGGTGGCCCTGCGTGACCGTGGCTGTGCGTCCATCCCTGTCCATCTCTGTGTCCACCTCTGCGTGTGTGTCCGTCTGTCCGTGTACCTGGTCTCCCCTGTGCCAGTGTCCTCCTCTCGCCGCTCCCCGCCCCCGAGCGCCCGCGTCCAGGTCTTTTCTGCGCCCCGGTGTCTCCGTCTCTGGGTTTGGTCCCTGGAGCTGCCCCGCACACTTGCGTCCTGGCGGCGTTCCGTGCCTCCCTCCCTCTGTCCGGCTGTCTATATTCTGTCGTCTTCCTCTCTTCTTCCTGCCTTCCTCTCCGTGGCCCGTTAGTCCCCGTGCTTCTCCAGGAAGCCCAGCCCGGGGCATCAGGACGTCGCAGGGAGCGTGGGCGCGGGGTGTGGGGAGACGCCCGGCCCTCGCGCTGCAGGCCCCGCTCCTGGGGGTTCTGCCCGCAAGGGGCTCCCGGAGGGCTCCTGAAGCCATTGTCTTCCAGCACCTCACCGCCCCTGCCCTCGGGTCCTTTCACACCCGCAGGGAACCTGTTGGGTGGTGGCCCCTGCACCCACCCGTGGGGAAGAGGGAGGGGGGGCCACTGCCTCTCCTGGGGACCCCAGTGGAGCTCTGCGGGCTGGGGGGCGTGGGGGGTGGAGTGCCTCGGATTGCTTGAAGAGGCTTGGCTGCAGGTGCGGGTGGGGTCTTCCGGCCCCTGGGTGTGAGGTAGTCCCTTACTGATGGATCCTGTCCAGATGGAAGCAGGGAAGAGCCCTCTCCTCTGAGGTCCTGGTTTGGCATTTTTTTTCCCTGCAAAGACCCCTCCCTTCTCCATGCGGGAATGTCTTATCCAGCATTCTCAGCAGTCAGCCCCTCCAGTATGGGCTGGGGATTTCCGAGGGGACCACCGCCAAGCTGAGTGTGGAACGCCTGCCTTCTCAGTTCCTCCAGTACCCCTTCATTCACATTTGGGGAAACTGAGTCCCAAAGAGCCAATGCACACACACGCTCCCTTGTCACAGGGCAGCCAGGGCATGGCAGGCCTAGGATGTCCAGACCCTTGAGCAGGCCATGTCCTGGAGGCCTGAGTGAGGGGAGGAAATAAATTTGATTCTTCTTTTTGCAGGAGGCAAGATCAGGAGAGGGCACATCGCCTGAGTGGGCAGCTCCCTGCAAAGCCTTCCCTGGAATGGAGCTTTCCTGAAGGTTGGGAGGCAGGCCAGTTTTCCAAGCTTGGAAGGAAGAGGACTTTCTTTGGTTTCTTAAGGTGTCAGGACACTTTTGAGCAGAAATTGGAGGCTCCTCAGTAATGCATTCAGCACACGTTCATGGAGAATGACAGCCAGGCAGGCCTACCTGGCACCTGGTTCTGAATGTCTGGAATGGGAAGAGTCTGAGGGGCCATCTGCTCCAGGCCCCTCGCCTGTTGCTCAGCATCTCCAGGCAGCCACCCCCTCTCGCCTTTCCCTCCTCCCTGTCCCCAAGGGCCTGTAGGCCTTCCCAGAAGAACAATGCTGATGGCATCTCTGTTTACTGAGCACTTACTATGTGCCAGGTGCCTTAGTGTGCTGCTTCAGCTTAATCCTGATAAGACCTTGTGAAGTGGGAAAATTATTTCCATTTCACTGAGGAGGAGCTTGAGGCTCAGAGAAGCAAGTGATTTGCCCAGAGACAGCCAGTGGGTAAGTGGCAGAGCTGGGATTGACTTCCATTTGCTCTGACCCCAGAGCCTGCCCCTGAATGTCCCAGCAAGACCTGGCTGCTTCCAGGGAGGAAAGCCACCAGAGGAGGCCAAGATCAGAACCCTATGACCACACTCTTCCTCATTGTCTCCTTACCTGGCCTCTAGTCCTCCCCTTGCAAACTAGACACCCCCACCCCACCCTGTACCTGGAAAGCCATCCCCTACTCATCTGCCCCCATGCATCCATAAGTCTTCCTTCAGGTCTCAGCTCAAGTGCTGCCTCCTTGGGCAGCCTTCCTCTGACTCCTCCAGCAGACGTTACTACTCCTTGGCCTGTACTGCTTGCTCCCCTTGTGCTCTCTCTGTTCCTTATGGCAATTGTGTCATTGTCAGTGTCAGCAAGGCTGTCTCCATCTCCCCCTGAGGGACTGTCCAAGCTGAGTTCTCTCACTGTTCACCTGGGGAAGGTACACAGAATGGGTCCAGTTAGCACTGGATAAAAAAATGAATTTATGGCTATGAAAGGTCTTGGAGGCCAAGAATATTGGAATCCTGAATTTTTAGGACTCAAAATTTGATGTTCAGAGAGGGCCCAGCTTAAAGCCCTCAAAGCCCAAGTAGATGAGAGCTGGAAGCATGGCCAAGCATTCAGGACAGGCCACCAGCCCCGGACACTTGTACCTCAAGGAGTGTTGTAGCAGCTGTGACACCTGAGACTTGAACACCTGTGGGTTTATGAAGTAATTTAACTCTCTCAGAACCATGCCACCTCCTTGCAGGTTGGTCTGGAAGTGCAGAGGAAGCCACCAGTAGACAAACTTGACTTTGGGAAGGCTCTTATCACCTCTGAGTCACAGTGTGATGCTGGGCTCTCAGGATAAGGGATGAAAGGGGGAGGTGGGGCAAGATGGTGTCTGAGTGAGCGCACCTTATAGTCTCTCCTGCAAAGAAGTGGCTGAGCAGTGTTGGAAATTTTTCTGGACCAGGCTGCTTCGGGGTTTTGCAGGGCAGGAGGTGTCTGGACATCAATTTGGTGGGATGGTGACAGAGAAGATTCATGTAAAAGGTAGAATTTAGGGTTTCTTTCATGGAGATCAGGGCTGCACGCAGGATACTTCCCCCTGGGGTGGGCGGCATGGCGGCGGTGATTACTGGAGGCTCTGCTGTGCTGGGGAATTCCTAAGCCCTGAGCGGGCTATTCGGGGGCTTGCAGGGCAGGAGGTGTTTCGAAACCGATTTGGTGAGACAGAAACAGAGGAGATATTTACGAGACGTAGAATTTTGGATTTCTGACATAGAGATCAGAGCTTCCGGCTAGAGCCCTGCCCCCTAGGGTTGGCGGCTGATCTGCGATGGTCCTTGAATTGGTTGTAATACAGAGGCATCTCCAGCAGGCTGTTTTGGGGCTTACAGGGTGGGAGGTGTCTGGAAGCTGATTTGGTGAGACAGAGACAGAGGAGTTTTTGAAAGATGTGGAATTTTGGGGTTTTGACACAGAGATCAGAGCTTCCGGCTAGAGCCCCACCCCCTAGGGCTGGCGGATGATCTGCGGCAGTCCTTAAATTGTTTGTAATACAGAGACGCCCCCAGCAGGCTGTTTCGGGGGCTTGCAGGGCAGGAGGTGTTCTGAAGTGGACTTGGTGAGACAGTGACAGAAGAGACTCTTGTGAGAGGGGGAATTTTGGGTTTCTGATACAGAGGTCAGAGTTTGCAGATGTGACACCCCCCCATAGGGCTGGCACCCAGCTGCGGGGATCCCTGAAGGCTGTGTTGCACTGCGGTGCACCCAGGCTCCCTGTTAACTGGATTTGTGGTTCCCAGGTCTGTGTCCCCTAAACCCTGGTGGCCCACACCTCAGAGACTCACACCTCTTGAGTCTGCAGTATCACAGACTTGCCATCCCTGAATCCACCACACCCTGAGGGCCATCGGAGTTCCTTGATTGTCCTAGCCCTCAGTCTTTGCATTTTTTTCTTTTCTTTCTTTTTTCTCTTTTTTCTTTATCTTTTTTATTGTCTCAGTTGCTAATATTGCATTACCTCCTAGTCTTTTCTTCCATTGTATCCCCCAAGGTCCTTTTCTGTTTATTCAGGTTTTTTTTTCTCTTCTTTTCTTTTTCTTGCTTCTTTCCCTCCTTTTCTTTGCCCACCCTCCTTGTTTTCCTTCTCTTTCTTTATTTTATTTCTTTTTCTTCTTATTTTATTTTATCTTAATTATACAATAGGTGCTGCAGGGAACTCCTCACATTTGCTGGGTTTCCTCAACCTCCATTTCCTTGTTTCGGTGTGAACTGATTTTGGCCACCTATACAATCCCTTTTGGCCCCATATCTTGCTATCCTCCATCATCTACAGTCTCTCCTACATTCCACCTCCCTTTCTTTGGTCCCCAAATTGTCTAACATTTAATTTCTAATACCTTTGTTTTGTGTTCTGTCTTTTATCCACTATTGATACTATTGTCTTTCTTTTCTCTTTCCCTCTCTCATAAAAACACTGGCTTTTTAATTCATAATACATTCCTCCCCATATTCAGTTGACTATCTCATTATAGGTACTCTACTTATTGCTATAACTCTACACAACTTATATGAATCTAATATCCATTCTCCCAGATCTCACATTGTTGCTCTGTTAACATTTATTACCAATACTACTTTACACATTTTCCTTTCTTACACAATTTCCTTTCCCTGGCCCTAATATTTTCCTACAAAGTGAACTCAGCCAGCAACAAGAAATTAGAATAAGAAGAACAAAGTGACAAAGAGAAGATATAACACTTACTTAAGAACAACAGCTAATTAATCCCCAAGACTAGACAAAGATGCTAAGGAACTGATTAAACCCGTCAAGATAAAATGATGACCAGACAGCAACAAAAAACTACAAACCAAACCAGTAATCAGGAAAACATGGCTGAATCCAATGAACAAATTAAAACCAGGAAGGGGAGCAGAACTTTGGACAAGTAATTAAAGATCTCAAAATATATTAGAGACCAACTTAATGAAGTAAAAGAAGAGTTTAACAATATGAAGAAAACACTTGGAGAGGAAATTGAAGACATATGCAAAAAGATAACAGATATGATGGGAATGAACACCACAGTTCAAAAAATGAAAAATACACTTGCAGCAAATAGCAGCAGATTAGAAGAGGCAGAGGAGAGAATTAGCGATGTGGAAGACAGTACATCAGAAATCAAATAGATAGTAGAAGTGATTGATAAAAAGATAGAAAAAATCCAGATAGGATGTAGAGACATGAATGACAATGCAAAATGCACAAACATACATATTATAGGCATCCCAGAATGAGAAAAGAAGGGAAAGGGAATAGAAGGGATGTTGCAGAAAATAATGGCTGAAAACTTCCCAAATCTACTGAGAGAGACAAATGTACATATCCAGGAAGCACAACACACACCAAACATCATAAACCCCAACAGGCCCACCCTAAGACATATACTTATCAAATTATCCAATGATCAAGACAAAGAGAAAATACTACAAGCATCAAGAGAAAAGAAAACCATCACATACAAGGGAGGCTCCGTAAGATTAAGTGCTGATTTTTCATCTGAAACCATGGAAGCAAGAAGGCAGTGGTATGATATAGTCAAGGTACTAAAATAAAAAAAATTCCAACCAAGAATACTCTACCCAGCTAAACTAGCATTCAAAAATGATGGAGAGTTCAAAATATTCACAGATAAACAGAAATAGAAAGAGTATGCCAACAAGAAACCTTCCCTTCAAGAAATACTAAAGAGACTTCTGCAAGAAGAAAGGAAAAAACAGGAGAGGCAGAGTTGGAGGAGAGTGTAAGAGCAACAAAAAAGACAAAAAGAGAAGGGAAAACACAAACAAAATATGAAAAACACAAATCCAATCAAAATATGGCTAACAAATAAATCCTTGAAAGTAATAACACTGAATGTCAACGGATTGAACTCACCTATCAAAAGATTCAGACTGGGACATTGGATACAGAAATATGACCCATCTATATGCTGTCTACAAGAAACACATCTTAGACCCAGAGATTCATGGAGGCTGAAAGTGAATGGTTGGAAAACAATCTTACAAGCAAACAATAACAAAAAAAAAAAAAAAAAAAGAGGCAGGAGTAGCTATATTAATATCAGACAAAATAGATTTTAAAATTGAAACGATTGTGAGAAACGAAGGATACTACATATTAGTGAAAGGGACAATCTCTCAAGAAGAATGAACAATCATAAATATTTATGCTCCTAACAAGGGCATGTCCAAATATGTGAGGCAAACACTGGAAAAATTAAGTGAAAGAATAGATGCCTCCACAATTATAGTGGGAGATTTTAATAAACCACTATCAACTTTGGACAGAACATCTCAAAAGAGAATCACTAAAGAAACAAAATATTTGAACAGTATATTAGAGGAGATGGATTTAATAGACATATACAGATCATTACACCTGAATACAGCAGGATATACATTTTTCTCAAGTGCACATGGGTCATTCTCCAAGATAGACTATATGCTAGGCCACAAAGAAAGGCTTAATGAATTCAGAAAGATTGAAATCATAGAAAGTAATCTCTGACCACAGTGGAGTGAAGCTGGAAATCTGCAAGGGCCAGAGGCCCAGATTTCAAACCAAGATATGGAAATTAAACAGCACACTCTTAGAAAAACAGTGGGTCAAAGAGGAAATCTCAAAAGAAATAAATAACTACCTTGAAACAAATGATAATGATAACACAACATACCAAAACATATGGGATGCAGCAAAAGCAGTACTGAGAGGGAAATTTATAGCCATAAATTCATACATCAAAAATAAAGAAAGAGCAAAAATTGAAGAACTAACTGCACATTTGGAGGAATTAGTAAAAATCAACAAAGTAATCCCACAGGAAGAAGAAAGAAAGAAAGAACAAAGATAAGAGCAGAACTAAATGAAGTAGAAAATAAGAAAGCACTTGAAAAGATAAACAAGTCCAAGAGCTGGTTTTCTGAGAAGATCAATAAAATGGACAAACCCTTAGCGAGACTAACAAAGAAAAAAAGAGAGAAGATGCAAATACACAAAATAAGAAATGAGAAAGGAGTTATCACCACTGACCCCACAGAAATAAAGACTATCATAAGAGGATACTTTGAAAAACTATATTCCAACAAAAATGACAATTCAGAGGAAATGGACAAATTCCTAGAAACACATAAGCAACCTATATTGATGAAAGAAGAAATTGATGATCTTAAAAAAAACAATCACAAGTAAAGAGATAGAATCAGTCATTTAAAACCTCCCAACTAAGAAAAGCCCAGGGCCGACAGCTTCACAGTTGAATTCTACAAATCATTCCAGAAAGAACTAACACCAATCCTGCTAAAACTTCCAAAAAATCAAAATGGAAGGAACATTACCGAACTCATTCTATGATGCCAACATTACCCTAGTGCCAAAGTCAAACAAAGACATCACAAGAAAGGAAAATTACAGACCAATTTCTCTAATGAACCTAGATGCAAAAATACTTAACAAAATACTTGCTAATCATATTCAACAACACATTAAACAAATTATACACCATGACCAGTAGGTAATATTCCAGGTATGCAAGGATGGTTCAACATAAGAAAACCAATCAATGTAATGCATCATATAAACAGATTGAAGGAAAAAAATCACATTATATCTAATGATGCAAAAAAGCATTTGGCAAAATACAGCACGCTTTCTTGAGAAAAACACTGCAAAAGAGCAGAATACAAGAAAATTTTTGAAGATGATAAAGAGTATATATGAAAAACCCACAGCCAACATCGTTTACAATGGTGAAATCCTAAAATCCTTCCCTCTAAGATCAGGAACAAGAGAAGGATGCCCACTCTCTCCTCTTCTATTTAACATTGTCTTAGAAGTACTTGCTCAAGCACTGTGGCAAGAACCAGATATAAAAGGCATTCAAATTGGAAAGGAAGAAGTCAAAATTTCATTATTTACAGATGACATGATTCTATACATTGAAAACCCTGAGAGGTCTACAACAAAGCTTCTAGACCTCATAAATGAGTTCAGTAAAGTCGCAGGTTATAAGATCAATGCACAAAACTCAGTAGCATTTCTGTACACCAATAATGAGCAAGCTCAGGAGGAAATCAAGTAACAAATACCATTTACAATAGTAAATAAAAAAATCAAATACTTAGGAATAAATTTAACTAAAGAGATAAAGAGCCTATACACAGAGAACTACACAAGACTGCTCAAGGAAATCAAAGAAGATCTAAATAAATGGAAGAATATTCCCTTTTCATGGATAGGAAGACTAAATATTATTAAGATGTCTATCCTACCAAAACTGATCTACACATTAAATGCAATCCCAATAAAAATCAACACAACATTCTTTAAGGAACTAGAAAAACTAGCTATGAAATTTATTTGGAAAGGAAAGGGGCCCTGAATAGCCAAAGACATATTGAAAAAGAAAAACAAAATTGGAGGAATCACATAACCTGACTTCAAAACATACTACAAAGGTACAGTAGTGAAAACAGCATGGTTTTGGCATAAGGACAGACACACAGACCAATGGAATCAAATTGAAATTTCTGATATAAAACCTCATATATATAGCCATATAATATTCGATAAAGCCACCAAACTCTCTCAACTGTGAGAGAATGGCCTAGTCAACAAATGGTGCCTGAAGAACTGGATATCCATATGTAGAAGAATGAGAGAGGATTACCATCTCACTCCTTATACAAAGATCAACTCAAGATGGATCAAAGACCTAAATATGAGAGCCAAGACCATAAAGACTTGGGAAAAAGCAGTGTAGGGAAACATCTACAAGACCTTGTAATAGAAAATGGCTTCATGAAATTCACAACAAAAGCATGAGCAGCAAAAGAACAAATAGATAAATGGGACTTCCTCAAAATTAAAGCCTTCTGCACCTCAAAGGATTTTGTCAAGAAAGTAAAATGGGAGCCTACACAATGGGAGAAAATATTTGGAAAACTTACATCGGATAAGAGACTTATAACTTGCATATATAAAGAACTCCTATATCTTAAAAATAAAAAGATAAAAAAAAAACATTTAAAAAAATGGGAAAATGATTTAAACAGACACTTCTCCAAAGAAGAAATACAAATGGCTAATAAGCACATGAAAAAATGCTCCAAATCTCTAGCTATCAGGGAAATGCAAATCAAAACTCCAATGAGATACCATCTTACCTCCGTAAGATTGGCAGCTATGAAAAAAACAGAAGAATACAAATGCTGGAGAGTATGTGAAGAAAGGGGAACACTCATCCACTGCTGGTGGGAATGCAGAAGGATCCAACCACTCTGGAGGACAGTTTGGCAGTTTCTGAAAAAACTAAGCATAGATTTGCCATATCTATGCTTATTCCACTGCTGGGTATTTACCCAGCAGAACTGAAAACAAGGACACAAACTGATATATGCACACCAATATTCATAGCAGCATTGTTCAGTATCACCAAAAGTTGAAATCAATCCAAATGCCCATCAACAGATGAATGGATAAATAAAATGTGGTATATACATGCAACGGCTTTAGGAACAAATACGCTACAAACACAAGTGATAACATGGATGAATCTTGAGAACCTTATGTTAAGTGAAGCAACCCAGGCATTGAAGGACAAATAGTATATGACCTTAATGATATGAAATAAGTAAACCAAGCTGCCTCAGAGAGCTAGAGACTGGATGATAGTCTTACAGGAAATCAGGGGGTAGAGGAAGGATGTAAGCTGACATCTACATGGGTGAAATCTATGATAAGCTGGAGGTAAGTATTTGTACAAGGAAGAGTTAAAATAGTGGCATAGGGTTACCTTTGGGTGGGGCTTTGTGGGCTTGAGGGGGCTAGAGATGGGCGGATTGGTAATATTGCCCAAGAAATTGGCGGGAGGGTGAGGCAACATAAGAACATAGGAGATTGTCAGGTGTTCGTTGAGAGTATAATGTTGAGAAAACCTTTTAAAAATATAATAAGGAAAGTTACCTGTTTAAGATAAAGGGGATAATCTGACACAGGATAGACTCCTAGGGAATATGTGAATGCTCATTTTGCTAAAGTGGGTTATATCATTGGGTAGAGACCCATATAATGAGAGTGAAGGTAAACCCACATCCTGGGGAGGACTAATGCCATCAAATAGAGGGAACCATATCTCTCAGGAGAAATGGTGACTCCCAGGGCATTAGGGCAGTTGAGCATGTCAAGCCCTCAACATTGTTGCAAGTATTTCTGAACATGACTCTTCAAGAAATGAAAATTGACTTTCACTGTAGGCCCTAAGGGAAGGGGGAAAGAGGTATTGAATAGATGGAACCAACATAACTGTGACGGAAATAGAAGTGTTTCACAAGAGTATGGAAGGATGGATATAAAACATGTAACATTACACCAAAAATACATGGGGACCGATAGACTAATAACATAAATCATAATGTAAAACATAGGATAACTAAAAATTTAGAAAATTGTATAGCCTAAAGTATAAACCACAATGTAAACACAAATGTTACCTTGTTTGAAAGCTATTGTCTCAATATCTGTACATCAGTTTCAGTAAATATGGTATGAATATGTTAAAAGATTACTGATGTTAAAGGGAAAAGGTTTTATATTGGATATGTGGGAGTACTGTATATTGCATATAAGAATTACTGTCATCTAAAACTCTTGTGAAGATAAACTTAATAATTAGAAAAAAGAAAAGAAAAAGGTACGATGTAGAATTTCTCCAAATTAATATGTATTCTATATCTAACCTTTGAATTCATCGCTATATTCCCTTTTACTATTAAAGGAACCTGACATTATATTGGGCTTCACTTTTCAGGAAGTTTTGGATCACAGAGTGGTTCAACAATGGCAGCGGAGGAATACTGGTGTGGGGTGTTATTGACAGGGGACATATGGTTGACAGGGAGTTATACAGGGTATGTGTCTGGGGTGCATGAAAATGTTTGGATATATTAATAGTGGAAACAATTAAAAACAACAGCTGGGGGGATGCTGGGTTCCTGGCTGGGGGGGCTCTGTCACAGTCCCTAGGGGAGCAGTGGCCGTCCTCCAGGTGCAACGGCAAGGACCAGGAAGGAATGAGGGTCCAACAGTGAGCTCCTGATACTAATGACTATGCTTGTGAGCCTGTACACCTGAAATAAGAACAAGGCCTAGAGCAGCAGTGTGCCTAAGCGTTCCCTCCTGAGAGCCTTCATGTTGCTCAAATGTGGCCAGTCTCGAAGCCAAACTCAGCATGTGAATGCACTGCCTTCCCCCAGAGTGGGACATGACTCCCTGGGATGAGCCTCCCTGGTGCCGAGGGAATCACTACCAAGTATCAGCTGATGATGTAACTAGAAAATGACCTTGAATAAAAGGTTCAACTCAGACCAGCAGAATATCCCTGTCTACATATAATAACAGGAATTAAAAATGCTTTTTGACCTAAATCAAGGGGGAAATGGAAAGGGCAAATGAGTTTATATGGCTATGAGTCTCTAAAAAAGAGTCTGGAGATTATCAGAGGGGTTGCCCTTATGCACACCTTAGCAGAGTCTCAGAGACAGATAAAGTAGATACAACCCCAGGTATTGGTTCTTCTGAGGGCTACAGAGACCCACAGGTTTTATGGTCATGGCAGATCGCGTTCACTGCCATGTCAGTTGGCTGTTCTTTGGAGTTGGTGTTTCTGCATGATGGAGCTGGACTCAGATGTGATCTCTTTTCACAAGCCTTTCCTGTCACTTTACCAGAATTGTAGTTGGTGCTGGGGTTTAAAATATATCTAGGGGATCTGAGTCTCTGGACTGACCATATGATAGCCAGGCCCTGAGCCTCAACAGACTTCAGCTCCTACAGTCTGGTTTATTGGGCTTACTCCACTCAGCTAACATGGAGTTGAAGAATGTCAACCACCACACCATGGAGCCAAGAGTGCCACAACTGAAAGCAGGAGGATTGCATCCAGCATCCATGTGGAATCTAAGCCCCCTCTTGACATAGCTTTGGAATGGACACAACCAATCCAAGGTCCACAGGATGGAGGAATAGAGTAAGGATTAGAGTGGACTTACTGATATTCTATTCATGAACTATCATAGTTAGTAATCAAAGAAAATGTGGCACTGGTGTGGAAAAAGTGGCCATGGTGGCTGCTGGGTGCGGGGAATGGGAGGAAGAGAAGAGATGTGGAGGCGTTTTTGGGACTTGGAGTTGTCCTTGGTGGTGCTGCAGGGATAAGTACCAGACATTGTAGATCTTCCCATGACCCACTGGATGGAATGTGGTAGAGTGTGGGCTATGATGTGGACCATTGACCACGAGGTGCAGTGATACTCAGAGATATGCTCACCAGATGCAATGGATGTGTCATGATGATGGGGGAGAGTGTTGCTGTGGGGGTGTGGTGGGGTGTGGGGGGGTGTGGGGTGTATGTGGACCTCATATTTTTTGAATGTAATATTTTTAAAAAATGAATAAGAAAAACAAAACTCTGCTGATTAAAAAAAAAAAAAAGATGAAAGGGGCCTTGCAGGCCCTCTGAGCTGCACCTGCTCCAGCCTCTGCAGGGAAAGCCTGTTCTGAGCACTTGGTATGTGGCAGGCATGGGTTCATCACCCTGCCTTGTTAGGGGGTGGGGAGGTAGGCACAGCTGAGCCTGGAAGAGAAGCCAGGCACACACCTGACCATTAGCCTGGTCAAAACCCTGCCTGTGGGTTGCTGGGATTATGGCCACTCTGGATGGGATTTGGGTGTTTTGCCCACAGGAAATGACTGGGATTCCAGGTGACTTAGGAACTAAGCTGAGCTTCTGTGGGCTCCAGATTCTAGTGCCCAGCTGCTCTGGGCTAGACACCTCTGGGGCAAAGATGGGTTGAGGTGTCTCTTGGGTCCTGGGCATTTGCCCATACATGTAAGTGTAAGGCAGGCCCCCTTCAGCAGAGGCAGCACACGTCTGGCATTGGGTCTGGCTGTTTGGCCATGACCTTCCCCAGAAACAGGTGTGCTTGTTCTCTGGGTCAGCCTCAGCTGATGTTGTCAAGAGCCACCCATGCCTGGGCTCCCTGCCTGTTAGGAGGCCCAGGGAAGTCCATCCTGTGGGGACAAAGAAGTGTTTTATATCCCCTAGTTCCTTTCATCCTTGAAATAACTGCCTATGGTAGGTGATGTTCTGCTCTCCTTTTGGTCTTCACTGGTCCAAAAGAACTTGCCCCAGTCACATCCTCATAAGGGGCAGGCTGTGACAGACCAAGCCTCACCTGCTTCCACAGCCTGCAGGTCATGCATGCCCACAATTGCAGGACAGGGTGGCATGGTGGGGGTGTGAATGCTCAGGAGAGTGGGTGCTTTCTAGGGTGCTACTGGCGCTGGTGGGGAGCGCTGTGGGGGAGTGATCTCTGAGCAGGGCCATGAGGCTGGGCAGGCCTGGCTGGAGGTGGATGAGAGTCGAGGCTGGAGAGAGTGTGGAGTTGTGGCCCCTAGACCCTGGGCTTCCCTGGGGCTGGCGGGGAGCACTATGGGTGCATGATCTCTGAGCAGGACCCTGAGACTGGGCAGGCCTGGCTGGAGGTGGAGGAGAGTCGAGGCTGGAGATGGTGTGCAGCCATGGCCCCAGAGACCCTGTGCTTCCCTGGCCAGGTGCACGGCAGCTCACAGGGATTGGGGCTGTCAAGGGCCTGCCTTGGAGAGGGATTGGCTGGCAGCCCCTATACATGCATAGGTCCTAATTCCACCTCCCATAAAGGTGGGTTCTACTGCTGTCCCATTTCACAGGGGAGGAAGCTGAGTTTCAGAGAGGAAGGTGACTTGGCCAGAGTCACGCAGCCAGGAGGTGGCAGAGCTGGGATTCCAGCTGAGGCCTGTGGGATGCAAATAGCCATCCCAGAAGGGCTCCTGCAATAAGCCAGCAGGAGTGGAGGGGAACTGCCCTCCTGAGAGTTTGTCTTCTGAACAGCGGTGCCCTTGACCCAGCCCTTCACCGTTAGCCCAATGCAGCTGGGGCAGAAATGAGGTGGGCTGGAGGTGGTCTCAGAGGCTGTGTTGGCTGCTGGAAAGAGGACATGGGCCCTGGGTGAGTGCTGCACCCTTCAGCACCTCTTTGTGCTCATCTGTGAAATGGAGATGACAGACTTTGTAATCATGGGAAGTGGGTGGGAGAAGGTAGCACAGATTCACAGGGCTGCCATGTGACCTGAGTAGGCTTTGGGGCTCAGTCTGGGTCCTGGCATGGGCTGGCTCTGCCCTCGTGGCCACCAAGGTCCTGACTTATTGTCACAAAAGGTATGAAATGCCTGGCTCAGGGCCCTGCATGTGGAATTATGGTTGTGTCCCTGCCCAGACCTTGAGATTGCTATGCTCACAGGAAGATGGTTTCTGGGGCTCCCTGGGGCCCTGCACGGTCCCTCCCTGGGTGTGTCAGAGCTGGTTCCAGGCCAGTGCAGTGGGGAGGAAGTGTGACTCTTGAGTGGTGGCAGTGGCTCTTTCAGTTCCTAACCCTGTTTTTAAGCTCTGGCTTCCTTCTGTTCTGGGGCCTGGAGCAGGCTGGCCCATTTGGGCTACAGGTGTGGCTCCCTCCTTTCTCAGGAACCTGAGGAATCAGAGCATCTGACTTTGAGACCCAGGGTCATCAGCTTGTTTGCACCTATTCCTGCTCCCTGACCCTCAGCCTGCAGATGAGAGGCACTTGCTGTCCTTATTTTTTTTCTTTATTTTCTTTTAAATGTTATATTCAAAAAATATGAGGTCCCCATATACCCCCCACCCCACCCACACCACCCCTCCCACATCAACAAACTCTTCCATTATTGTGGCACATCCACTGCACCCGGGGAATACAGTCTGGAGAACCACTGCAGCACATGGACAGTGGTCCACATTGTAGTCCACACTCTATCCCAGTTCACTCAGTGGGCCATGACAGGAAACACAACATCCAGCATCCACCCCTGCAGCACCACCTAGGACAACTCCAAATCCTGAAAATGCCCCCACACCATTTCTCTTCTTCCCTCTCCTGATCATCAGCAGGCACCGTGGCCACCCTCTCCACATCACTACTACAATTTCTTCCCTTACTAATCACGATTGTTCCCCAGCAGAACACCAGTAAGTCCACTCTAATCCATACACTATTCCTCCATCTTGTGGACATGGGATGTCTATGTCCAGTCCCCCTCTATATCAAGAGGGGGTTTAGATTCCACATGGATGATGGGTGCAATTCTTCTGTTTGCAGCTATAGGCACTCTTGGTTCCCTGGTGTGATAGTTGACCCTCTTCACCTCCCTGTCAGCTGGTCAGGATAAGTCCAAGAAAACAGAGGGTAGGACCTGCAAGTCTGCTGAGGCCCAGGGCCTGGCCATTACATGGACAGTTCAGAGATTCAGGTCTCCTGAGTATACACCAACCCAAATGCCAACCACAGGTCCAGTAAATGTAACAGAAGAAGCATGTGTAGAAAGGTTATATCTGAGTCCAACTCCATCACATTCAGGAACACAAATTCCATAGTAGGGCCAACTGACATGGCCCTGAACTCTAGGCATCTGCCTTGACCATAGAACCTGTGGGTCACTGCAGCCCTCAGCAGAACGAGCACCTGGGTTTACATCTACCTTGACTGTCTCTGGTACCCTGCTGAAACATGCATAAGTATCACTCCCTGATGACTTCCCATCTCTTTTTTGGAGACTCTTAGCCATATAAACTCACTTGTCCTTTCCATTTCCCCCTTTTTATCCAAAGTAAAAAAGCAGTTTTTAACACCTGATATTACATATAGGCTGAGATATTCTGCTTGTCTGAGTTGATCTCTTTGTTCATGGTCTTTTTGTAGTTACATCATCAGCTGGTGCTTGGTAGGAATCCCTTGGTGCCAGGGAGGCTCATCCCAGGGATTTATGTCCCATGCTGGGGGGAAGGCAATGCATCTACAGGCTGAGTTTGGATTAGAGAGTGGCCACATTTGAGCAACATGGAAGCTCTCAGGAGGTAATTCTTAGGCAACCCACAGCTAAAGGCTTAGTTCATAGAAGGCACACCGGCTCATAATTGGAGCCATCAGTCTCAAGGACTCATCATTGGACCATCAATATTTATTGGTCTCTGCCATTGCACTTGGGGGATTGTTATTGTTCCATTGGGGAAAGGGATAGAGCTCCCCTGGTCAGGAATTCAGCACTCTCTCATCTGTCATTTCCAACTAAAACCACTATGAAAATATCCAAACCTTTCTATGTACCCTGTATACATGCCCTGGAGAAATCCCTCCCAACTGTGTCCCCCCCACCAGTGACATCCCACACAAGTGCTCCTCCGCTGCCATAGTTGAACTCTCTGTAGTCCAAAACTTCTTCAAAAAGGAAACCCAATATACTGCCAGGTTCCATTAATAGAAAAATGGAATATACTGATGAGTTTAAAGGTTAGATATAGAATAAATAGAAATTTAGAAAAGTTAAATAAAGGAAAAATGAATTGGGGTATCAAAGAAATGAGAAAACGAAAAAGCTTTGTTTTTGGTATTTTGCCTTTCATCACTGCTACAGGTGTTGCCCTGTATGCACAGTGGCAAGGCAATTTCTTCCATTTCTTCCTCAGTGTCTACCTCCTTTCTTTCTTTCTTTTTTTTCCTGATTATTAAGTTTCTCTTGACATAAGTTTTAGGTCATAGTAATTCACATATACAATATATGGTACTCCCACATATCCAATATCAAACCCTTTGCCCCTTCCCCAACAGTGATCTTTTTACATGTTCATATTATATTTGATGCAGCTAATGTACAGATATTGAAACGAAAGCTTTCAAACATGGCTCCATTTGGGTTTACATTATGGTTTATATTTTAGAATATACAATTTTCTAAATTTTTAGCTATCTTATGTTTTACATTATGGTTTACATTTTAGCCTATAGACTTTTATATATTTTTGGTGTAATTTAACATGACCTATATCCATCATAGCATGATCTTGTGGAACACTTTCACTGCCCCACAGTTATCCTGATTCCATGTGTTCAACACCTCTTTCTCCTTCCCCTCAGGGTCAGGGCCCACCATGACAATCAATCTTCATTACTTGAGGGACCATATTCAGGGATACTTGCAAAAATGTTGAGGGCTTGACATTCTTGACTGCCCTAACCCTTTTGGAGCCACCGATTCTCTCAAGATATACAATTCCCCCTGTTTGAGAACATCAGTCCTCCCCAGGATGTGGGTATACCTTCACTCTCATTGTATGGGTCTCCACCCAATGATATAATCCACTATGACAAAATGAGCACTCACACACTCCCCAGAAGCTTGCCCTATGTCAGATGCCCCCCGCTTAAACATCCCAAACAGGCAACCTTCCATATTACATTCTCTAAATAGTTTTCTCTGCACCACAATTTCAACCACATATCTGACAATCTTCCATGATCAAATGGTCCCCTCACCCTCTCCCCAATTTCCTGGGCAATCTGACCCATCCTCCCATCCCTAGCACCCCTAAAGCCCATGGCACCCCACCTAAAGCTATCCCTATGCCTCCATTTTATCCCTTCCCTGTACTAATACTTACCTTCAGTTTATCATAGATTTCACCCAAGTAGCTGTCAGCTCAAAACCTTCCTCTACCCTCCAACTACCTTAAAGTTTATCATCCATTCTCTAGCTCTATGAGACAGCTTGGTTAACTTATTTCATATCAGAGAGGTCATGAAGTATTTGCCCTTCAATGCCTGGGTTGCCTCACTCAAAATAAGGTTCTCGAGATTCATCCATGTTGTCACATGTGTTTGTACTGTATTTGTTCTTATAGCTGAGTAGTATTCCATTGTATGTATATACGACATTTTATTTATCCATTCATGTGTTGATGGGCATTTGGGTTGATTCCAACTTTTGGCAATAGTGAATAGTGCTGCTATGAACATTGGAGTGCATATATCAGTTTGTGCCCTTGTTTTCAGATCTTCTGGATATATACCCAGCAGTGAAACTGCTGGGTCATATGGCAAATCTATAGCTAGTTTTTTGAGAAACTGCCAAACTGTCCTCCAGAATAGCTGGGTCCTTCCGCATTCTCACCAGCAGTGGATGAGTGTTCCCATTCCTCCACACCCTCTCCAACAATTGTAGTCTTCTGATTTTTTTGTATGTGCCAATCTTATGGGAGTAAGATGGTATCTCATTGTTGTTTTGATTTGCATTTCCCTAATAGCTAGGGATTTTGAGTATTTTTTTCTTGTGTTTTTTAGCCATTTGTATATCATCTTTGGAGAAGTATCTGTACAAATCTTTTCCCCATTTTTTAAATGGGCTGTTTGTCTTTATTTTCAAGATAGAGGAGTTCTTTATATATGCAAGGTATAAGGCTCCTATCAGATATATTGTTACCAAATATTTTCTCCCATTGTGTAGGCTCTCTTTTCACGTTCTTGACAAACTCCTTTGAGGTGCAGAAGGCTTTAATTTTGAGGACGTCCCATTTATCTGTTTGTTCTTTTGTTGCTCGTGCTTTTGGTGTGAAGATCATGAACCCATTTCCTATTACAAGGTCCTGTAAATGTTTCCCTACACTGCTTTCCCAAGTCTTTATGGTCTTGGCTCTTATATTTAGGTCTTTGATCCATTTTTGAGTTGATTTTTGTATAAGGTGTGAGTTGGTAATCCTTTTTCATTCTTTTACATATGGATATCCAGTTCTCCAGGCATCATTTGTTGAATAGGCCATTCTCTCCCAGTTGAGAGGGTTTGGTGGCTTTATTGAATATTATATGACTATATATATGAGGATCTATATCAGAACTCTCAATTCAGTTCCATTGGTCTGTGCATCTCTCCTTGTGCCAATATCATGCTTTGTTCACTACTGTAGCTTTGTAGTATGTTTTGAAGTCAGGTAGTGTGATTCCTCCATTTTAGTTTTTCTTTTTCAGTATGTCTTTGGCTATTTGAGGCCTCTTTTCTTTACAAATAAATTTCATAGTTAATTTCTCTAGTTCCTTAAAGAATGCTGTGTTGATTTTTATTGGCATTGCATTGAATGTGTAGATCAGTTTTGGTAGGATAGACATCTTAATAATTTTTATTCTTCCTATCCATGAACAGGGAATAATCTTCCATTTATTGAGGTTTTCTTTGATTTCCTTGAACAGTGTTGTATACTTTTCTGTGTGTAAGTCTTTTACCTCTTTAGTTAAATTTATTCCTAGGTATTTGATTTTTTAATTTACTGTTGTGAATGGTATTTGATTACTGATTTTCTCCTCAGATTGCTCATTATTGGTGTACAGAAATGCTACTGATTTTTGTGCATTTATCTTGTAACCTGCAACTTTACTGAACTCATTTATAAGTTCTAGAAGCTTTGTTGTAGACTTCTCAGGGTTTTCTATGTATAGGATCATATCATCTGCAAATAGTGAAATTCCGACTTCTTCCTTTATAATTTGGATACCTTTTATGCCTGGTTCTTGCCTCAGTGATTTAGCAAGTACTTCTAAGACTTTGTTAAGTGGGAGGGGTGATATGGGCATCCTTGTCTTGTTCCTGATCTTAGAGGGAAAGATTTTAGGATTTCACCATTGTAAATGATGTTAGCTGTGGGCTTTTTATATATACTCTTTATCATGTTCAGATAGTTTCCTTCTGTTTCAAACTTTTGCAGTGTTTTCATCAAGAAAGTGTGCTGTATGTTGTCAAATGCTTTTTCTGCATCTATAGATATGATCATGTGATTTTTTTTCCTTCAATCTGTTTATGTGGTGTATTACAATTAATTGATTTTCTTATGTTGAACCATCCTTGCATACCAGGAATGAACCCCACTTGGTCATGGTGTATAATTTTTTTAATGTGTTGAATACTATTAGCAAGTATTTTGTTGAGGATTTTCGTGTCAAGTTTCATTAGAGAGATTGGTCTGTAATTTTCCTTTCTTATGGTGTCTTTGTTTGGCTTTGGTACAAGGATAATGTTGGTATCATAGAATGAGTTAGGCAATGTTCCTTCTGTTTCAATTTTTTGGAAGAGTTTCAGCAAGATTGATGTTAGTTCTTTCCAGAATGTTTTGTAGAATTCACCTGTGAAGCCATCTGGCCCAGGGCTCTTTTTAGTTAGGAGGTTTTTAATGATTGATTCTATCTCTTTACTTGTGATTGGTTTGTTGAGATCATCAACTTCTTTTGTCAATGCAGGCTGATTATGTGTTTCTAGGAATTTGTCCATTTCCTCTAAATTGTTGTTTTTGTTGGAATATAGTTTTTCAAAGTGTCCTCTTATGACAGTCTTTATTTCTGTCAGATATGTGGTGATATCTCTTTCTCATTTCTTATTTTGTGTATTTGCATCTTCTCTATTTTTTTCTTTGTTAGTCTAGCTAAGGGATGGTCAATTTTATTGATCATCTCAAAGAACCAGCTCTTGGTTTTGTTTATCTTTTCAAGTGCTTTCTTATTTTCTATTTCATTTAGTTCTGCTCTTATCTTTGTTCTTTCTTTCTTCCTTCTTCCTTTGGGGTTACTTTCTTGCTTTTTTACTAATTCCTTCAAGTGTGAATTTAGTTCTTCAACTTTTGCTCTTTCTTCTTTTTTGATGTATGAATTTATGGCTATACATTTCCCTCTTAGTACTGCTTTTGTTGCATCCCATAAGTTTTGGTATGTTGTGTTATCATTTTCATTAGTTTCAAGTTAGTTATTAATTTCTTTTGAGATTTCCTCCTTGATCCACTGTTTTTCTAAGAGTGTGTTGTTTAACTTCCAAATCTTGGTGCCAAATCTGGGTCTCTGATCCTTGAAGATTTCCAACTTCATTCCGTTGTGGTCAGAGAAATTATTTTGTATTATTTCAGGCTTTCTGAATTCATTGAGACTTTTTCTGTGGCCTAGCATGCGGTCTATCTTGGAGAATGATCCATGTGCATTTGAGAAGAATGTATACCCAGCTGTATTTGGGTGTATTGTTCTGTACATGTCTATTAGGTCCAATTCCTCTAAAATATTGTTCAAAGTCTTTGTTTCTTTATTGATTCTTTTTTGACATGTTCTGTCCAAAGTTGATAGTGGTGTATTAAAGTCCCCCACTTAGTTTTTCCAGTGTTTATTCCTTCACTTAGTTTTTCCAGTGTTTGCCGCACATATTTGGAGGCACCCTTTTTTAGGAGCATAAACATTTATGATTGTTCTTTCTACTTGAAAAGTTGTCCCTTTCACTAATATGTAGATCCATCTTTGTCTCTCACAATTGTTTTGCATTTAAAGTCTATTTTGTCTGATATTAATATAGATACTCCTGCCCTTTATTGGTTATTATTTGCTTGTAAGATTGTTTTCCAGCCTTTCACTTTCAACCTCCTTGAACCCCTGGGTCTAAAATGTGTTTCTTGCAAACAGCATATAGATGGGTTATATTTCCTTATCTAATCTTCCAGTCTGAGTCTCTTGACAGATGAGTTTAATCCATTGACATTCAGTGTCATTACTTTCAAGGAATTACTTACATTAGCCATATTTTCTTTGGATTTGTGTTTGTCATATTCTGTTTGATTATATTTTTCTGTTTTTCTCCTTTTAGTTGCTCTTACACTCTCCTCCAACTCTGTCTTCTTGTTTTTTTTTTCTCTTGCAGAACTCCCATTAGTATTTCTTGAAGGGCAGGATTCTTGTTGGCATACTCTCTTAGTTTCTGTTTATCTGTGAATATTTTGAACTCTTTATCATTTTTGAATGCTAATTTTGGTGGATAGAATAATCTCGGTTGGAAATTTTTTTCTTTTAGTACCTTGACTATGTCATACCACTGTCTTCTTGCTTCTATGGTTTCAGATGAGAAATCAGCACTTACTCTTATGGAGCTTCCTTTGTATGTGATGGTTCTCTTTTCTCTTGCTGCTTTTAGTATTTTCTCTTTGTCTTGAGCATTGGATAATTTGACAAGTCTATGTCTTGGGGTGGGCCTATTGGGGTTTATGATGTTTGGGGTGTGTTATGCTTCCTGGACATGTACATCTATCTCCCTCAATAGGTTTTGTAAGTTCTCAGCCATTATTTCCTCCAACACCCCTTCTGTCCCTTTTCCCTTCTCCTCTCCTTCTGTGATGCCTATAATATGTATGTTTTCACATTTTGCATTGTCATTCAGGTACCTAAGCCCCTGCTGAATTTTTTCTACCTTTTTATTGACCAGTTCTACTATCTGTTTGATATAAGATGTACTGTCTTCCTCATCACTTAATCTCTCCTCTGCCTCTTTGAGTCTGCTGCTATTTTCTGAGAGTGTATATTTTATTTCTTGAATTGTGCTGTTCATCACCATCATATCCAGTATATTTTTGCATATGATTGCAATTTCTTCTGTATTCTCTCCAATTGTTTTCTTCATATTCTTAATCTCTGCCTTCACCTCATCAAATTGGTCCCTAATATATATTTTGAGATCTTGAATTACTTGTTTGATGTTCTACTCCTCTTCCTGGTTTTTAGTTTGTTTATTGGATTGGGACATGTTTTCCTGTTATTGGTTTGGTTTGTAGTTTTTTGTTGCTGTCTGGTCATCATTTTATCTTGATGGGTTTAGTCACTTTCTTAGCTTCTTTGTCTAGTTTGGAGTTTAATTAGTTGTTTTGTGCGCATGTTGTCTTCTCTTTGTCACTTTGTTCTTCTTATTCTATTTCCTTGTTGGCTAAGTTCACTTGAAGGAAAATATTTGGGTCAAAGAAAGTAAAAGGAGGAAGAAAAGAAAATGAATAGTAGTAGTATTGATAGTAAATATTAACAGAGGAACCATGTGAGATATAGGAGAATGAATATTAGACTCATGTAAAGTATGTACAGTTATAACAGTAAGAAAAGTAGAGTACATAAAAATCTGAATATGGGGAGGAATACAGTGTGAATTGAAAGACCTGTGTGTTCAGGAGAGAGGGAAAGAGAAAAGAGAGGACAATAATATAAAGAATGAATATAAGGCAGGAAACAGAACAAAGTATTAGTAATAAAAAGTAAAAAACATAGGGGGCTAACAGAGGTGTAATGTAAGAGAAACAATCCATGATGGAGGATAGAAAGATGTAGAGGAAAGGGAATAGTGTTGGTGGCCAAAATCAATACACACAGAAAAGAGTAAATGGAGGATGGGAAAATACAGTAAAATGTGAAGCTCTCTCTGCAGCAACTAAAGTAAGAAGAATAAGAAAGCAGAGAAAGAAAGAAAGAAAGAGAAAAAAAGGGACAAAAGGGAGTGGGGAAGTAAACAGGGAAAAATAGAGAAAAAAGAAAGAAAAAAGAAAGAAGGGCCTTGGGGGAATAAAGAGGAAGGAAAAACAAGGAAAAACCAACCAAATACTTGGGAAAGTTTCAAGCAAGGAATCATGTTTGTAGTTATATAAAACTCTTAGGGATCTGACATTCCCCCTTTTCTCCCTTCCTCACTTCCCTCTCTCCCAGGCAGTAGGAATGCTGCCTGAGAGGCCCAGTAGGAGATTTAAGTGGGTCCTTGTTGCATCAGCTCCACACAGAAAACAATGACTCTTAATTTCCAGAGAGAGAGCACCCACACCTCACCAGGAACCCCAAGTATGCTATTGGAGGCTTGGACAGTACCTCCTACAGTCCCTCTCCTTTAGGTGTTCTATGAGAGGGCTTGTTGATTTTCTGACTCCACCTTTTCCCAGACCAAGTTTTCTATCCCAGGGTATTTGGGTGAATTGGGCTTTCTCACCAGATTTGCCACTCCTCTCTTCCCAGACTCTCCCCAAGCCAGCCGGTATGCTCCTCTAAGTGCAAAAAAAAAAAAAAAAAAAAAAAAAGAAAGAAAAGAAATAAAAAGGGGGGGGGGGAGAACACCAGAAAGTCAAACCCACACTAGCCAGGTCCCAGTACTGCACCTCCCACCGAATCCCTCCCACCCATGGAGTCAGTCCAAAACCAGAGGGCTAAAGCAATCCCTGAACTCCGGGAGTGCTGGACTTGGGAAAGGGAAGTCCAGGACTCTGCAGACCTAGGGCATGTAGGTTCATGGAACACAGGCTATGGGGGCTCAGGGGACACTGACCTGGGGACCATGCATCCAGGGACCACAGGGCCCAGGAATGCCACTGCACAACTGACAGTTCTCAGGAAACACCATGGCTGCCAGCCCCAGGGGGAAGGGTCCTGCCAGTCCACAGCTTCCAACCTCTGTACTTGTAAGCCACAATTCTACCTTTAGTAAGCACCACCTCTGCCACTCTCTCCAAATCAATGTCCACATACCCTCCATCCTGCAAGCCCCCAAGACAGCCTGCTCCAGCAAGACTCCAACCCTACTCAGCTGCCTCTTCTCAGGAGAGACCATAAGATGCACTCACTCAGATGCCATCTTGCCCCACCTCCCTGTCCTTATTTTTGTCTGCCTCCTTCCTGAGTGGGACAGGGCTTGCAAATCTGAGCTAAGTAATGAGGCTGCTGAAGAGAACAAATAGTCACAAAATGGCCAAACATTTTTTTTCAATTAAAAATTGTTACATGCAGATGACAGAAAATTAGAAAATACAGGAGGGAAGCAGATGTGGCTCAAGCAGTTGGGCACCTGCCTACCACTTGGGAGGCCTTGGGTTCAGTTCTGAGTGCCTCCTTTAAAACAAAAAGGATGAATAGACACAGAGAGCAGACAGCAAGTGCAAGCAACAAGGGGTGGGGGAGAAATTAATAAATAAAAATAAATCTTAAGAAAATACAAGAGAGGAAGAAAATTTATAAAAGTGAATCTGAACTGTTGGTTCTCTTAGAGAAAATGGTACTGCAGTTATAGATTTAAATGATTCCTATAGATCAAGCTATGATTAAATTGAGCTCACGATATGAAATTAAGAAATGAATGGGCAAAAAACTCTAGTAAGAATTAGAAGACAAAACAAGTAACAGGTTTAGGTCCCTAAGAAACTCTCAGAATAGAGCTAGCCTAGAGAGGCTATGAACTATTCTTTAAGGTGATTAGATGTGTAAAATAAGGAATGGAAAATGCAAGGAAATATATGATAGTATCAAATTAGTTCAAATCAAAGTCTAATGGAAACAGTCATAGAAGTTAATACCTTTATGTATTAAATAGTAGATTAGACACCACTAGAGAGAGAATTCATGAAATGGAAGCTAGATATGAACTCAGCACAAAGAGGGAAAAGGAGAGAAAAAATGGAGAGGTTGAGAGACGTAGAGGATGAGAAGAAAATGATCATGATTGATCACTAATTCATAGATTTTAACTAAAATGTGTGCATAAATAACTTTTTTCTATTGAGGTGAGTGTGACACTTTGGAGCTTTTTGTGGATCCCAGGAAGGATCATGTTCTTGGAGCTAATCCATTCCTGTGGTGTGGGCACTTTGGTCAGATTGCTCTAGTGAGGTGTGTCCCAGGGTGGGTCCTGACCTTTTAGCTGGCGTTCTTTATAAATGGAGGACCGACAGAGGAGATACACAGGGAAAAGCAGCAGAAACAGAGACCCCAAGAGGCTGGAGTCAGTGGAGCACAGAGGCATGAAAAGAGGCCCCTGAGGGGCTGAGAGAGATGAGGCCCAGAGGAGAGGGGAGAGAGAAGCTATATGCCTGATCACTCACAGCAGAGCTCAGGGAAAAGTGAACTTAGAGGGGAAGGCAGAGTCTTCAGCAGAGACTGACCACCATTGACCACATGGCAGGAGTCCAGGATCACCAGCAGCCAACCCTGAGTGAGACAGCATCTCTGAAGATGCCTTGATTGGGACCTTTTCCCAGCTTGAGAACTGTAGTCTTTTAACCTAATAAGTTCGCATTATACAAGCCAACATTTTTCTGGTATTTTGTTCCTAGCAGCATTTAGCAAATTAAGACATGTATCTATACATATTCCAACAAATTATACTTCTTGGAGGGGGATTACTGGATTGTAAGAAATGTGTTTGCTCAACTTGCTTGCTATTGCCAAATGATTTTCAAAGGAAATCAATTTATACTGCCATTAGCAGTGGAAATTAAGTCCCATTATTCCCCTTTTAAATTTTCATTAATCAGATACTTGGGAAATGGCACCTCATTACTGCTTTAATTTGCATTTCCCTTTGCATATAGCTATTAGCAGTTCAGTTTTCCTGTTCTGTCAATTGCCAATGTTGTTGCATATATTTATATTGGTTGTTTTCATTTTCTTATTGATTTGAGTGTGATCTTCATGTACCCTGAATACAAATGAGTTTAAAGCATTTCAGATATGAGCTGAAAATATAAGTAACAGGTCATAGCTTGCATTTTAATTATGGTGCCTTGCATTTTAATTATTGGCCTTTTGGGGCCAATGTTTTACTTTAGTAAATTTACTATTGTCATTATGATTTGCTCTTTCTGTTTTTTTGTCTGAGATTTATTTCCTTACTCATAAGTTATAAAGATAGTATTAGTCGGGTTCTTTAGAGAAAAAGAACCAATAGGATATGTACACATATATAATTATTAAAGGATTTGGCTCATGTGACCAGGGATTAGCAAGTCCAAATTCCATGTGGCAGGCCAGAAGATAGACATTCCAATGAAGGTGAAGTTGTATTCTGCAGGAGAAACTAGCTGACTGATGAAGAGGTAGGCATGCTTTTTGACTGATGAAATCCTCAGTTCTGTATTAATAATCAGAAAACTGATTGGATGGAGAAATGCCTCTCATTGCTGCAGGCAATCTCTTTTGTTGTTTGTATAAGCAAACAGCCATAGATGCAATCAAATGATATAGATACTAATTCATCTATGAAATACCAATAACCTAACAATCAGGTCAGTGCCTACCTGACCAAAAAACTGTACACCAGAAAGTAACCAAGGTGACATATGTAATTAACCATCATAAAAAGATTTTATCCAAATTCACTGACTATTTGGAATAGTAATTAAAAATAGAGAAGGGGAGAGGTATAGAAGTACAGAGAGAGAGAGTAAATAATTACAAATACTTATTTCCCTATATACTTTTTTATTAGAGAAATTGTGGGTTTACAGAAAAATCATTAATAAAATAGTATTTCACACACTGCCCTATTATTAACACCTTGTATTTGCATTACATATTTGTTACAATTGGTAAAACCACATTTTTATAATTAGACAATTAAGTATAGTCCATGTTTTACCTTATGGATCACTGTTAACATTTTAAGATATGACTAAGCTTTGTTGTGACATAAAGTTAACTAATCTTTATACTTTTAAGTTTATTTTTCTATTTGATTAATTGAGCCATTCTTTTACAATCTTTATTCTGTTGTCTGAGTAAGAGTTGCACTGCAGGCAAAAATGGAAATAAGTAGACCAAATATCAGACTATTGTTCCATAAAATAAATTATGGTGTTTTAAATTATGTTAGTAATGATGGGATGGGACAAATGGGCAGGTTCAGGATATATTGAAGAACTTGAGATAATAGAATTTAATAGATGCTCAAATTATGGCTTTACAAGTAAAGGCTATGACCCCTAAGTTTTTAGTTTTGCTTGCTTTTATTCCTTTTAGCATTTTGGCCATTTCCTCCAAGTGAGTCAGAAAGGATTAAATTAGCAGTGTTATTTAGGGTGCCCTGGTAATGGCTATAGTAGAAAACATTGTGGTGTTTTCAACTCCCTCCTTACTACCAGGATCCATGAAACTGAATTACTAATGAGACTGAGATGAAAGAGCTAGTAAGAAAAGAGCAGAAGCTTACTAGGGCATCTAAAGAAATGCTTATTTGGTCTGCTTACAACAAGGAATAGAGATGTGCAAGAGTGCAATAAAAATCTGTTTACCTTTTTCCTGAACATATATTTCCCAGCCTCCTTAATAGGTCAGTGATTAAGTGATAGCCAATTGAATGTAAGTGGAATGAGGAGTGATGCTTCCAAGTCTGTCCCATAGAAAATTTCCAGGGTTTCCCTTAATATTCTGATCTCTTTTAGAATGACTTATAATATTACATATGCAGAGATTCCATCAACCTAAGAACTGAATTAATGCATCAGTTGATGTCTGTCCCAACTCTCGCTGATCTGTAGACAAACTAAACTTTTATTTGAATATGACATTAACTTTTATTGCATTCAATTCTGTATAATTTTGGCTCAATTTGTTGCTGAAGCCTAGTTCACCATAACTAAAAGAGAAATTGGAACTGGAAGGGGCTTGTGACACAATATAAACCAAAAATTTATCACATTTTGGAACTCATATTAATAGAGTTTTTGCCATTTGAACTGATTTCTTTCTAGTTTTCATATCTCTTCCACTTTTATGAATTTTGTTTTATTTTGAATCATGCTTTCATTTATCTTCAGACACATTGAAATTTTTTCCAGCTCTCATTGTTTACATTTTAGTAACTATTTTTCCTTCTGAGATTGTTTCTTTTTTAAAGCATCTTGGTCTTGTTTTATGAATGCAAAATCCTTTTTTCTACCACTGATGGTATTACATCTTTATTTTAGGAGGACTGTCTTCTACTTTTCCTGAATTGTCTCTGTTTCCTGCGAGCTCTTATTTTAATTCCTGTGTATTTGTTTTGTCTCTCTATCTTTCATTTTATAGAATCACCTCAAATATCTGATGGTCCACTCATCTTTAACAATTGTTGAGAAATTTTGAAGCTTCATTCTTATCTGATCAAAAGGTGAACTGGCCATTTGTCATAGAACACTCAATTTGGGGAGCTATTTTGCTGTAGATGTTTTTTCTCCAGAAGAGAATCCTCCAGTATGCACTAAAGGGTGGTTATTGGGCAATTAGAATTCTGGGTATAGTATGAGGGAGAAGGATTAAGGACGTCTAACTTCATTAAATAGACTTTTTCTTAATATTCCTATGCCTAGCATTTTTTAAATCTTTGCCTTCCTCTGTGACATGTATCTCAGGTCTTGAAATTCTCTCACTCAAGTTCTTCATTCCTTTATTCCACAAATACATATTGGGACTTATGATGTGTCAAATTTAATTAGAAAGATAAATCCCTTCATATGTGGAGTTTTTATTCCAGCAGGCAAAGGCATTTAATAAGCAACAAAAATTATAATTTATGCTATAGTGTTTTTCAGGATGGTATTATAATATATTTATTAAATAAATATTACATATTATGAATGTACTATCAGTGTCATGAAAAATGAGCAGAATAACAGGAACTAGGAAAGTAGGATGTTAGGAAAAGGTTGAAATTTTATGTGAAATTTCCAGGGAGGACCTTATTAGGAAAGGGATTGTGGCAGTTTGATATTATTTTATGCATCCAAAAAAAAGATTGTGTTTTTAAACTAATATCTTCCTCTGGGTGCGATGCCCTTTGATTGCATTAAGTTCAGCTGAGGAGGCTTTGATTAGATTATTTTATAAGATTTGCTTTAGGGAACAGGTTCTTAACCTTTTTTATTCCATGGAACCCTTTGCCCATAAGGCGAAAGCCACAGACCTCTTACTAAGTTCACACTATACTCTGTATTATTTAATAAATATATCACACCCTCACCAACACATCCCCACAAGAATGTTTTTTATTTTATTTAAATTCAAGCTCATGGACCCCTTGTTAAGAACCACTGCTTTAGGCTTCTGATTAGACTACAAGAGGGGTGTGACTCAGGTTGAGTCCCTCTCCCCCTGCTGGGTCTGATGTAAATGGACATTTGCTAAGACACAGGAAGAGAGAGCTCTCAATTTTTATCCTGTCATGTGACAGGAAGGAGACACTAACACAGCTGAGGCCCTGGAAAGAGAAGAGATCTTTGCCTGATAGCTTACAGCTGAACTTGTTCAGAGGGCAGAGCAGCTGAACCTGAGACTGGGATTCCCAAAGGGAAGGAGAGACCAGACAGAGACCACCTGCTATCTTGCTAAAACATGGGACAGCTGACTTCGGTGGGAACGCACCTCTTCTGGTGCCTTGAGTTGGGCTTTTCATGCTCAAAAAAGTAAGCTTTTAGCCCAAGTAAATGCCCATTATAAAAGTCAGCAGATTTTTTTTCTTAATATTTTTCATCTGTATCCCTTTGCCAAACCCAGACAGGGATGTTAGAGAATATGCATGAAGGAGGTGAAGAAATTAATCCTGCAAATATATGAGAAAAAGTATTCCAGTCACATAGAACTAAGGAGGGGAACATTCCTGGCATGTACATGGAAAAGAAAAAAATATTGTGGAGGGACCCCAATTAGCAATTGAGTACTTAGGGTGATATGGAGTACAGAGGAGAAGTGGAGTCAGGTTGGGTAGAATCCTGCTGGCCATTTTTTCTTAGAGAAGTTTTGGGATTATAGAAAATAATGCATAAAATACAGGATTTCCATATACCACACCACTATCAACACCCTGCACTGGTGTGGTACATTTGTCATGATTGATGAAAATACATTTAAAAAATTGTACTATTACCTATAGTCCATGATTTAACTTAGGATTAACTGTATAGTAAAGGTCTACAAATTTAAAATAATATTTTTTCTACTGCCATGTATACAATCTAACATTTCCCCTCTAACCACATTCAGATATATATTTAAGAGCTATTAATTATATTCACAGTGTTGTGCTACCATCATTACCATTTGTTACCAAAACATTTCCATTGCTCCAAATATTAATTATGTACATTTTTAAAAAAAGATTTATTTATTTATTTAATCTCCCCCTCCCCCAGTTGTCTGTTCTCTGTGTCTTTTTGCTGCGTCTTGTTTCTTTGTCCGCTTCTGTTGTCGTCAGCCACACGGGAAATGTGGGCGGCACCATTCCTGGGCAGGCTGCACCTTCTTTCGCGCTGGGCGGCTCTCCTTATGGGTGCACTCCTTGTGCGCAGGTCTCCCCTACGCGGGGGACACCCCCATGTGGCACAGCACTCCTTGCGCGCATCAGCACTGCGCATGGCCAGCTCCATGCGGGTCAAGGAGGCCCGGGGTTTGAACCGCGGACCTCCCATGTGGTAGACGGACGCCCTAACCACTGGGCCAAAGTCCGTTTCCCTAATTATGTACATTTTAAGTTTTAACTTTCCATTTAGACTTTAACAAGCCCAAAATACCTATTGACTATTTTAAATATTTTGGATTTATTCTGAATGAGATGTAAAGTCAATGGAGAGTTTTGAAGTTATTGTATAACTTATTTATAAGTGTGTATTTGGCTGCTGTGTTGTGAATAGAATATATGGAATGACATTGGACTTAGGGGAACAGACTATGAATCTCATGAAGGAATCTAGTAGAGATGATGTTCAGGAAAATTATGGTACCATGGTGATTTTCAGAGACTTAGACTTGCTTCATATAATACCACAATATCTCTTGAAAATTTATATCACTTTCAGACAAGTCCTTTTTGATACGACTTTCTTTTATCTATACTGAAATATGTTAAATATCTATAATAAGTATAACTTAACAAAAGCATTTTAGGCAAAGATACATTCATTATTTGCATGGAATAATAGTTTCTTCTCAGAAAATATGATATATGATGCAAACACATAGAAATTTCTCTCTATGTTTGAAAGAGCTCAAAATATTTTATGCACAAATGAGAGGATAAGGCAGCCTCTATATGGCTCTTTAGTCTGGTTTTCCTGGGATATTTCTCCATATTTTGAAGAGGTCTCTTAAAAACCCAAGGGGGTTGGAAACTTGGTGTAGGAAATAGGCAAAAAAAGGAAAAAAGAATGAATACAATAAAAACTGTAGCTGTGCAATTCAGAAGTATTAAAATTAATCAAATTCACAATGTTATATTACCATCATTACCAACTATTATCAAAATTTTTCATCACATCAAACACAAACTCCATATCCATTAAGTAAAATCTCTCTATTTCCCTCCCCCCATACACATGCCCTGATAACTCTAATCAACTTTCTGCTTGTATGTATTAGTTTGTTCATGTAAGCAGAATCAGAATATTTTTCCTTTGTGTCTGGTTATTTCATTCAGCGTAATAGTTTCTTTAATTCATGTTGTGGTATGAATTAGAGTTTCATTCCTTTTTTTTTTTTTTTGACTGAATATTATTCCATTGTGCACGCGTGCACACACACACCATGTTTCATTTATCCTTTCATCTTTTGATGGACATGGTTTCTTTCCACCTTTGGTATATTTTAAATAATGCCAATATGAACATAAATATGTAAGAATCTGTTAGGATCTTTGTTTTCATTTTTTTGAGTACATACCTAGAAGTATGGTTGCTGGTCATATGGTAATTCTATATTTAAACATTTAAGAAATCAGCAATTTTTTCCCACAGAGGCTGCACAGTTTTACTCTTCCAGTCACATTATTTTGAACCATTTTTTATTTTGTAAACATAACATACATACAGAAAAGTGCATAGAACAAAAACAGTCCATTGAAACAGTAATTCAGCAAACACCCATATAATTTAAAATACTGCTAATATCTTAAATCTATCCCAATGGACAATGCTTTACTTTTCCCAGAAATTTCCACACAACTGGCATTACAGGAATTGCATTCTTTTTAATTTTTTAACCACCTTTTAAAGCACCTGTTTAATATTGCATTGTTTTTCCTGTTTTTGAACTTTGTATAAGTGTCATATGTTTGTCTTGCATTTTTGCTCTTTTGTTCTATTACCATATATATAACCTAACATTTCTACTTTTCACCATATTCAAATATATAATTCAGTGATGTTACTTATGTTCACAATGTTATGCTAAAATCATCAGCATCCATTACCAAAACTTATTCACCATCCCAAATAGAAACTGTATATTTTAATCATTGACTCCCTATTCCCTACTTCCACCCTGGTAACCTACATTCTAAACTCTGATTCTATCAGTTTGCTTATTTTGCTTATTTCATATCGATGAGATAATACAATATTTGCCCTT
Source organism: Dasypus novemcinctus (assembly GCF_030445035.2). Classification (NCBI taxonomy): domain Eukaryota; kingdom Metazoa; phylum Chordata; class Mammalia; order Cingulata; family Dasypodidae; genus Dasypus; species Dasypus novemcinctus. The sequence goes on along the minus strand of NC_080694.1, from coordinate 6,644,795 downwards.
TTGCATCTGGTTTATTTCACTCAATATGATGTCTTCAAGTTCCATCCATGTTGTTGTATGTATCAGAACTTCTTTCCCATTTATGGCTGAATAATATTCTATTTTGTGTTTATACCACATATTGTTTATTCATTCATCAGTTAATGCACACTTGGGGTCCTTCCATCATTTGGAAATTGTGAATAATGTCACTAAGAACATGGGTGTACAAATATCTGTTTGAGTCCTTGCTTTCAATAATTTTGGCTATATACCTATGAGTGTGATTGCCAGGTCAAATGTAATTCTATAGTTAAATTTCTGATGAATTGCCAAATGTCTTCCACAGTGGAACCATTTTACATTCCCACCAATAATGAATAAGTGTTCCTATTTCTCCACATTCTCTCCAGCACTGGTTTGAAGCTATATGTTTCCAAGAAAAACATCTTAAACTTAATCCTTGTAAATACCAGTAAGTTGCTCTCTCTCCACACTGGTTACTTTTGCTCATCCCTCACTTTCACAATAGGCAGCAGTAGGATCCAGGCCCTGCCATAATTTTCTGGTGCTGAGAGAGAGACATAGAAACCTGGTTTCTCCAAGATTGAAGGGGGTACAGCACAGGGCCAAAGCTTCCCACTGCATTTGATTAGCTACTTTGGATTACTGGAGCCATGGCCCTGAGGGCAATTATTGTTCCAATGCCTCCACTTCCCCAACAAAGGTGGCAGAGGAGACTTAAAGAAATACTGTTTCCTCAGAGCTGCAGAAAACAGTTGAATTGCATTTGCTAGAAAGGTGCCAAGTTAAGAAAGTATAGCTTTGAGGAGCCATGGAATTAAAGTGCTGAGGGAAAATAACCACCAGGAAAGAATTTTATATCTCAAAAGACTTTCTTTAAAAAATGAGGGACAGATTATGGCATTCTCTGAAAAACAAAAGCTGAGGAAGTTTATCACTATTAGAATGCCATACAACCAAAGCTAAAGGGATTTATACAGACTGAAAGGAAACTAGACTGTAATTCAAAATGACATAAAGAAATAAAGTCATCAGATAAAGTGAACCATATGGATAATTATAAATGAAAATATTATTACATTGTATTTTTTAGTATATAACTCCTCTTTTCACACATTAAAGGTGTTAAAATGCAAATGTAAAGACAGCAATGATAAATCTATGGCTTTTTAAAGAAAATGTACAGTGATGTAAGTTGTAACAAGTACAAAAAAAGGTAGTGGAATGGTGGGGTATAGGAACACTGTACCAGTATGCTATGGAAGTCAAATTGGTTTCAAATCAAATATGACTTTTACATATTTATGGTGCTAAAATTTAAGCCATGGTAACCACAGGAAAATATATGAAAAATAAAACCCATAAAAAAATGAGAAGGTACTTATCATGGTATAATATGAAAAATCAAATGAATATGAAAGTGGACATTAATGGAATAATTGAGGGACTAAATAAGTATGAGATTAAGACTAAATAGATCTCATCATAACTTACAAAATTGTGTGGGAGAGAATGTAAACTATAATCCATGCTTAGTGGCAATGCTCCAAAATGTGTCCATCAATTGTAAAAATGTACCATGCTAAAGAAGGATGTTGTTAATGTGGGAAAATATGGGAGGGATCTGGTGTGGAGCATATGGGAATCCTGTATATTTTTTATGTAGCATTTATGTAATCTAAGTATCTTTTTAAAATATAATGAAAATATATTTAAAAAAAGAAAAACCAAAAAGAAAATGGTTGAAGAAAATCCTGCATTATCAATAGTTACTTTAAATGTAAATGGGTTAAACTGGCAAGTCAAAAGGCAGAGATCGGCAGAATGGATAAAATAGCATGCCCCACATATATACTGTTTACAAAAGACTCACCTTATAATTGAAAGATATAAGTAGGATGGAAGTGAAAGGATGGAAAAAACATACCATGCAAATATAAATGAAGAGAGAACTGGAGTAGCTGTAATAATATGATAAAATCGATTTTAAGCTTAAAACTGTTACAAGAGACAAAGATGGCTATTATATACAGATAAAGAAGTCAACACAGCAAGAAGACACAACAATAATAAATATATATGCACCTAAGAGTAAGGCACCAAAATATATGAAAGAAATATAGATTTGAAGGGAGAAATGATTCTACATTAAGAGTTGGAGACTTTAACACAGCACTTTCAACAATGGATAGAATATTTTGACAAAAGATCAATCAGGAAATAGAAAACTTGAATAATACTCCTAATTAACAAGATCTACTGAGCATATATAGAATACTTCACCCAACAGAATATACATTAATCTCAAGTGCAAATGGATCATTTTCAAGGATAGACCATGTATTGACCATGTATTACATCACAAAACAAGTCTCAATGGATCCAAAATATCAAAAGTATAGAATGCACATTCTCTCACAATTAAATGAAGCTAGAAATCAGTAACAGAGGTAGAAATGGAAAATTCACAAATGTATGTAAATTAAACCATATATTATTCAACAACCAGCAGGTGAAAGAGGAAATCACAAGGGAAATTAGGAAATATCTTGCAGCAAAAGAAAATGAAAATACAGTGTACCAAAGTGTACAGGTTTCAGCAGAGGTACTGCTGAGAGAGAAATTTATAGCTCTGAATATTAACATTAAAAAAGAAGAAAGAGGTATTGTGGCTGAAAGGGGGTAATCTAGGGATGTAAGTGTCATTTGAAAGAAAGTAGAGAATAATCTAGGGACTGAATAGAAGAGTGAACTTGGAAGAGAATGAAGATTGTGGTTAGTAATACAAATACAAGAATGTTTTTCTATGAACAAGAGCAAATGTACATTACTATTATATGGTGGTAAGAATATAATGATGCAAGGTAAAAATACAATTAATGTAACTTATGGACTATAGCTAACAGCAGTACTGTAATTTTTTTTGCACCAATGTCAAAGACAGTACTATATCAATGCTAATGGTCAATAATAGGGAAATATGGGATTTTTTTTTCTTTGGACTAAGGAAAAAGTTCAAAGGTTTACTGGGGCAAAGATAGCACAGCTCTGTGATGAAAATGAGATCCACTAGGTGTAGTCTTTAGATGAAAGGTAAAAGCATGGGACTGTAAAACAGAATGAACCATGTGCTGGATGATGGATTGTGGTACACAGTACAATATGAGAATGTTTTCTCTCATGAACTATAGCAAATGTACAATAGTAATGCATAATACTAATAATAGCAGGTGCACCAAAAAATATACCAAAGGTGCATTATGGACCATAGTGATAATAGCCTGATTTTGATCTTTCAAAATCTGTTACAAATATTTCACAACAATGTAAGTTGTTGGTGGATGGCTGATGTATGGGAATTCTGCACATTATGCATGATTGTTTTGTAAGCTCAAAACTTCTCTAATAAAAGATTAAAAAGATACGAAAAAGAGGAAAAATTTCAAAACAGAGAGCTGTCCTTAAAACTGGAAGAGCTAGTAAAAGAAGAGCAAATTAAACACAAAGGGAACAGAAGAAAGGAAATAACAAAGCTAGGAATGGAAATCAATGAAATGAAGAATGAAAAAACAAAATATGTTATCAACCAAAAAGTCGATAAATTTGACAAAACCTTTAGCTAGACTGACAAACAAAAATGAGATAGGACAAAACAAATTAAAATTTGAAGTGAAAAAAGAGACATTATTAATGTTTTTTAAATTATACCACTGAAATAAACAGGACTATAAGAGGATACTGTGAAAAACTGCACACTAACAGGCTAGATGAAATGGACAAATTCCTTGCAACACACAAACTACTTAGATTGACTTAAGAAGATATAGAAGATGTTAATTAATCAATAACAAGTAAAGAGATGAATCATCAACATTTCTGAACAAAGAAAAGCCAAGGAAATATTACATCACAGGGGAATTTTACCAAACTTTCCAAGAAATTTAAGACCAATCCTGTTCAAATGCTTCCAAAAAATTGAAAGAAGAATCTAATGACTTGAAGAAGCTTTATGTACCCTAGAAAAGTATATTCTGCATGCTAATCTATTCCTGTGGGTGTGGACCGATTGTAATATGGATCTTGGTGAGTATGATCTTAAGTTAAGATGTGACTCACCTCATTCAGGGTGGGTCCTAGTCCTCTTACTGGAGTCCTTTAGAAGAGAATGAAATTTAGACAAAGAGAAAATGATGGAAGCAAGAAGCTGGAAACAAGCCCACCTGAAAGAGAAGGGAAATACCAGCAGACGTATCTTCCTCCAACCCTTCCCTGGTAGCTGCACAGTGTTCCACCAGACTCCAGAATTTTGAACTAGTTGATTCAGACAGTTCCTTCTTCCCACAATTCCCCTGTATGCATGTATACTTGTGTCATTGTGCACACATGCCCAGGTTTTTCTAGGGAAGTTGTTGGCAGAATCATTGAGCCATATTCTTTGCAGATATCCAACTCTGTTACAAAATGACAAAATGACTCCTAAACAGTTACACATTATGTTTTCCCATTGTCAACGTATGATAGTATCTATTGTTTCACACATCATTTTTGTACATCATGTTGTCTGCTGGCAAAATTTTGGTAAATCTTATATGTAGGTATGTAATTTTATCACCTTTTAGTTTTAATTTAGATTTAACTTTGAGTACTTTTCTTTTACTAACTGACATCTTTTATGAAGTATTTGTTCAATTATCTTGCCCAATTTTCCTATAGAATTTTATGTTTGTACTGATTTCTAGAAGGTGATAATGTATGCTGGACATAAGTCTTTCGTCTCTTATATATATGTTGTTAAAGTCTTTGAACAGTTGGTGTCTCTTTAACATTTTTCATATTATCTTTCATTAACCAAATCTTCTTAATTTTTATGTCATAAATTTCTTTTAACATTATTCATAGTTGCTATTAATTTCTGTGTCTTGTTCTTAAAGAAACAAACATATGATGATAAATACAAATATTACTTTGTAATATCTTTATATTCTTTTCCTCAACTTTTTGCATGTAATTGGCTTGACATTTTATTGTGTAATATTGAGACAGATGTGCAATTAAATTTTATATGCATACCTATTTGGATTTATTCTAATTGGAGTATTCTGTGCTTCCCGGTCACATATATTCATGTCTTTCATGAGAGTTGGGAAATTTTCAGTCATTATTTCCTCTAATACTCTTTCTGCCCCTTTTGCCTTCTCTTCTCCCTCTGAAATTCCCATAACATGTGTGTTGGTGCACTATGTGTTATCATTTAACTCCTTCAGCTCCCATTCAATTTTTTACAGACCTTTCTCTCTGTTTTTCTCTATTTTCAATGTATGCTGGTCTGTCCTCTATGTAGTTGAATCATTTTTCCATGATTTGAAATCTTCTGGTTTATGCCTCTATTGTATATTTAGTCTCACTTATTGGGTCTTACATTCCCATAAGCTCTGCTATTTTTCTATCCAAGGTATCAATTTTTTTTGTGTGTGCTCATCCAGTGTCTTCATAATGTCTTTTATTTCTTTGACCATGCTGTCTTTCAAATCTATGATTTGATTTAGGATATTTGTATGAACTTCATTGATTAGTTGTTTTAAGTCCTGTGTCTCATCTGGAGCTTTGAGTTGTTCCTTTGCCTGAGTCATATCTTCCTTTTTCTTACATGGCTTGTAAGTTTCTGCTGATGTCTAGGCATCTGATTATGATGCTGAGTTTACTCTGAAGTGTACTTTCTCTTGCCAAGGGATTTACTGTTAAGTAGCTGTCTGCTACCACTGTTCCTTTTTCATTCAACTTCTTCTAGATATTTAGGACTGCCCCTGTTTAACTATTCAACCTAGGGCTAAGGACCCAGTTTTGAGGTGCAGGTCAGTTCCCAAGGGCCTTGGTGAGGTGGGAGTAAAGGTGACTGATGGCCTCTTATTTTTTTTACTATTATTTTTACCTCCTTTTCATGCACTTTTCTGTTGTGTCAGCAGGTGGTGGACTTTGGCAGACCTCCTATCCTAGACCCCAGGTTTTAGGCAGTAATGCATTCACTAAACCCTACCAGAGCTGGCAGGGCAGGCCAAGCCTTACAAGTTTCTCAGAATTGTTCTCCTTTCTTGGCTGGCCTCACTCTCACCACCTCTGTCTCCTCAGTAACCAGGGAAGGGCAGTAGAGTGGGTGTTTGAGAAGGCAAATTATCTTTAGTTCCCTGCCAGGTGTAGGGACTAAAAATTTCATGGCTCTACCCTGCCTAGAAGTGTGCAACTCCTGGGACAAAGCAGACAAAGTTCACTGGCCAAAATCTGAATTTGCTTAGACTGTGTCCCTCCATCTCCTCTTACTTGGTGAAGAGAAGCCCTGTAACTCCCTCAGTCTCTGAAGTACAGCTGCTGCAGTCTACACACTGATGCTTGTTCCAAGGTCAGGATAGATTTTTCCAGCCAGCTAAGACTCCTCTCCTTTGCCCCTCTCTCTTCTGTGTCTCACCTTCCCCTGGTGTCCTGAGCCCCAAAGCAGCACTGCAGAGAGTTTTCCTGTCCTCCAGCTATTTTTCTGGGAGAGACGTGATCCTGATGCCTCTCTACTCCTCTATCTCTTCCTGGGTGTTTTAAGCACTTTCAAAATGAATACATCAAAACTAACATCACAAGCTCTCTAAGTTTCTGTTTGCTCTTCACAGTTCCTGATATCAGAATATGGAACACATTCCACCTGTCACTTGTGACAGCATGTTTAACCTCTTCCTCCCTCTTGTTGTATGTAACCTGTCCACAATACTGTAAATTTTACCTTTTAATTATGCCTCTAGCATATCCACTTCTTTCCAGTTTGTTTCAACCACCTATCATGTGGATTACCAGACAGGGGTAATTAAATAATTAATCAAGCATAGCCTTTATCTTTTCACACATTACCAGGTGCACATAATTTTAACGCACCATGGAACATTCCTTTGTCTTATTTCCTTCTTTGATAAAAATGGGTTTGTTTATTATTAAGGCACTATTGACACATATGGGAACAAATGTAGCCATGCCTTAATAGAGTTACACACTGTAGCAGTTGGATGTTATTTATGAATTCCAAAAAAAAAGATTTGGTTATGTTTGTAAACTGGTCTGTTCCTCTTGGTTTGATAGCCTTTGGTTATTTTAGATTCAGCTGAGATGCCTTTGATTAAATTATTTTAAGATTAAGGCTTAAAGTCATTAGGGTGACACAGTTTGAATTCCCACCCACTTTGTGGGTTGTATAAATGGACATTCAATCAAGAAGACACACCAAAGCTGATACATGAGAAAAGAGGAAGGAAACTCCATAGACACAAAAGAGGATCCATAGCCCCGGAATAGAGATGAGCTATTTGCCTGATACTTTATAGCTGACCTTGTGAAGAGAGCAGAGCAGCTGAGCCTGGAAAGTTATGAACCCTGGGAAGAGAGATGAGCCTTCCAGACTACAGCTGAGATCAGAAGAAGCTGGCACCATGGAACCTTCAGAGGAAAGAGGAACACTGAAGCCTCACAGATATTGTCTGCCATCTTGCTTCTATACATGGCAATAGAGTTTGGTGAGGAAGTAACCTTGAGCTGGATTCTTTAAGGTCTTGTAACTGTAAGGTTTTACCTCAAATAAATATCCTTTATAAAAGCCAACATATTTCCGGTACTTTGCCTCAATACCATTTGGCTGACTAATATACATATTAATGATCCCGCTAAATTTACTGGTAGAAGTTCACTATAAGATTATATCTATTATGAAAAATACAGAAGTCAACTATAAGGGAAAATTCTTTCCTTTCAACAAATTGCTGCATATCTAACTCAGTCTAACAAAAGACTAAAACATTTTTTTTGAATTTTTGGTACTGAATTGATTTTATTGTAAAGTAATAATATCTAAACAGTGAAGCCTCTTCTTGAAAAAGGAGGAAAAATTATGTTAATATTTGCTAATGACAAATATATTAATTATGTATAATAAAGGGAAAAATGTACAGGTGAGTTTAAAGAGGTTGCCAGCTTGTATAGAAACCAAATAATCTTCAGGTGGTATGATCCATTTTAAGGCCAGAGGGTAAATTTCCTTAAAAGTTATTTAGAAGGGTCAGAGGATATATTTGCACCATAAAGCAGGTCAAGTTAGAAATGGCATGCTATCCCTTATATTAAGAAAGTCACAAAAGTGAATTCCCAATAAGCTGAGAAATGGGGAAGCAAAAAAGATTTTTTATCCTTACAAGGTAGATTTTGGAGATAGTTAAGTATGAATGGATAATTAGGGAACATTTGAGAATGGAGGTTCTCCTATTTCAAATAACTCAATTTTTATAAGTACTATTAAAAAAGGAATAAAAGTATTCATTTAAAGTCTGCTCAGAAATGTAAAATGGACATTTTAAGGTAGCAAGACCTGCACACAGTACAAGAAAGACTGACATTTGCTGTTCACTTAAAATTCAGTGTTATCATCTGAGTAAACCATCAGTCTGTGCTTAAGCAGCATGTGGCCATGGCTCAGAGCTTCATCGTGGAGAAATGGGAAGGTGATGTTTGGTGAGCCTGTTGCTTGGAAAACTGCCCAAATTTGTTATTCTTTTAGAATGAAACTGTTGTTCAGGTCGCCTCATGTAGCTAAGGGATCAAGAAAAATCTGACATTGGCCCCCAGATGTATTGAAGAATGCTTTTAAATAATTAAGGTTATATCAGTGGAGAAATGGGGACCTTTGTTTTTTCTTCAATTTTTCATTAGGAAGAGTTTTATGTTGTTTAAAAGATATTTTGAAAAACTTAACCAGATTTATGGACTCACCTAATGTTTTTTCTTCCATTCTTTGTCCCTATTTTTAAAGAATTGTTTGCCTTTTCTGTTTATTTTTAGGGTGATTTTTTAAAAGACTCTACAATACATTCTGAGGTGAAACTTAAAGGAATTTTTTCTGATAAGTTAGAGCATTTAATTGATTATTTTATCCAGATTGATCTGTTGAATATTTTCTAACATCTAATTCTTTAAGCTATATCTGGTAACTTCAAATGGTTATTTTGTTTACCTTATTGTTTACTTAGCTTTTGTACTTATATTTTTCAGAAGAAAAACTACTAATGTAAACTATAAATAGCCAATACAAAACAGTATTGTATGCAGACCTGTGACAGCATCATCATCAAGGAAGAACAGGTAAATAAAATTTATTTATTATATGAAAAAAAATCCAGTCAATAGCTCACTAGATATTTCAAACTAGTTACTCTAGGGATTTATGCATCAGGATATATCTCTATGAACCACTCAATGATACTCTTTTTCTGCTGCCTCATGCGGGCATTATCATGGGGTAATCAGAATGAATTTAATTTTCAAGTGATTGCAAATGTGCCAGGTTAGTTACTGATATCTTGCTGCAAGACAGCAGGTTTCTTTTTTTTTTTTTTTCCATGACTAGTCCCGGGATCCTCTATTATGGGCATTTTAATGACCTATATATTTCCCATTAAGAAAAGATAGTAATTCTCTTATCCATCTATGGAGTGATATTCCACATCAACAAAACCTTTTATTTCTTTTTTCTTTATTCCCTTGCATAAGCCCCATGCCCATTGAGGAGGTAAGTCACTGGGGTACTGGGGTTTCCCACTTTCAAGATCTTTTTTATGAGTTAGGGAACTGAGCTCACTTTTTCCAAATACATTTCCCAGCAAGCCCCAAAATCTAGTTAAAAAATCATTAGTTAAAAAGGCTTAATAATGCAAGGTATTGGTGGTAGGGTGAGTTATGAGAGTCCTGTATGATATTATATATATTTGTTTTGCAAGTTCACAGCTATTACTATACACTTATTGCTTATGTATGTTTATGTATGAGTGTTATACTTCAATAAATTTTTTAAAAGGCAAAAAATGTAATTCGATTCATTCTGTTACTTGGAATAGGCATATCCATGTTGTATTGCTGGCTGCATGTACCAAGAGCAATATTTCTTGGAGCTGTTGCAGAGAGATTCCAGGTCCAGAGAGAGAGCTTCCAGCCAGGAATCCACATTGTGATGCTTCTGCCTCATAACTGAGGTCAAAGAAGTTCAAGTTAAATGGATGTACGTATAGAATTCATTACTTTCAGTGTATTCTTCCATGCACCTGTGGAAAATGCCTGGACAATCCTATTGCTCTCTTTGAGTTTGCTAATGAATATTTACTTTGAAGAACTTAATGATTCATAATGAATGGGATATGCCCATCACAGAAATGCATGTGCATGGAATATAAAGCCAGATTTTTGGGAATTCAACAACAGGAGAGGACATTGGGTATAGTCTGACTTACAGTGACAAAAGGTAGACTAGTAATAATTAATTTTGCATAAAATTTACCAGAAGAAAATCAATTTTTGAAGGACACATTTATTTTTGGACTATAAATGCAATGCTTGAAGCTTCCTATGTGGAGACAGTGGAGAAAAATGAACAAGTTAATAATGACGATATTGCAGAGTGTTTCTGTTTTTGGAATTATAATATTGAGGAGGAATTGATGACAAGTTGCCACATTTATAAATTCCCCTTAATTACATTAGTACTATCAATAAGGATAGTACCACATGTGCTTATGACAGTTTAATTTATTGGGGAATAGTAATTTGAGAGAGATTTATACAGAGGGTGAGGATGAGATCACAAGTAGATGGATTACGGTTATAAATTCAGGACATTTTACTAATTTACTTCATTGAACATTTAACAGGGTTGAGCAGAAACATTTTATGTCTTGTGGGCCTATCACAGGAATTTCTCTATCATTGTTGCTAGTTCTATTTAAGACATCACTATGGACCTTTGAAGAGTACATGGTGATATGCCTTTTCCTGATGAGTCTATGAATAAGTATGAGGTGCTGGCAGTTACTATTCCTGCATCATTTCCAGTATTCATAAGGCCATGCCCACCCAGAAGTAATAAGACAGATAGAGTTGGAAGTTAGCAAAGTTAACTTTCATTTAATATTAGGAGATCCAATCATATCTCTTGGGGTTGAAAGAACTGGCTTTCCTTAGTTAATTACCATAATGCCTAAGTGATTTTGTTAATAAAATGGAGATATTATGGGGATCTACAAAGGTCAGAGGGAAGAAAATCAGATTGATCAAGAAAATGTCATACTTAGGACTGAAGATATCACAGAAGATCTATTTAAACAAAGAAGGTCTCTAATATTATAGATAGTTTTGTTCAATGCTATCAAAATAATTAAAATATTGTTTTAAAAATAATTCAATTGAAGATATACTGCTGAAACTCAAAAATATATATATTCTGAAATTTCATTCCAATATGATGTAATTGGAATTGCTTTGAAATAAGTTAAATATTAATTATCATTACCAGAAATTACATTCAGGATAATGAGAAAGTTTTTTTCCTACCATATATTTAGGCAACTCTTCATTTGACAATGATATCAACTATCTACTAGTTGACTTGAGCTGTTTCAGACTCTCTTGGGAAAATCAAAGAGGTGTAAAATAATGGATAGAACTTGTATAGACTGCTAAATTGATTTTTGAGAGAGTACTATGGACTTGGATGCTCTGAAATCACCAGGTATTGTGAATAAACAGACATACAACTTAGTCAAATCAAAGACTTAAAAGCAAGGTTTTTTGAATGTGTAATATTAAAGGACTATTTTATTTTTCAGCAGAATTGAGAGAACGCTCCTTAGTAACATTAGATTGGAAGAAAGTTCTGGCCTTTTTATAGTACCTCCAATATTTAACAGCTAACTGAGTAGTTTCACATCATAAATCAGATATGGTTTCTTCATTTGGAACTAAAGATCCTTTTACTTGCTTACTTCCTTTACCAGGAAGCATATTTTGCATTCACACTTTGAATCATGGTTAGAATGCAAATGATTCCATGAAAATAAATTTAAATACTTAGGGATATATAAATAACAGATACCATTTCATTTCCTAAAAATCAAAAGGTTCCTTGGTCCTTGAAAAAGAGAGCAGACAAAACCCAAGAAAAACATTAAAAAAACAACACTGGGAGAAGGAAGAGGAAATGTAGATAGTGACTACAATCAAAATCAACTTTGCCATAGATTCAGAAGAAATGCATCTGAGGTTTGTCTTTCTCAGTAAACTGATGCCTTTGAGCAGGTCATATAAGCTCTCAGGAGCTGTTTTTCAGTTAATGATAATCACATCTAATTTATTTCAACAATATAACCTTTCCACAATTCTTGATGATGAGAGAGAATTTTCTATAATAGAAAATTTCTTAAAAATTCAGTTTTCTTTTGCTGAAATTATCTGAATTTCCTCCTTTCTGTAACTAGAAAGATATATTGATATAAAGAGGCAAATTTGATGGCTTTGGAAAGAAGCAACTGTCTAAAGTGTTTCCTATAATAGATGATAGTGCTTGTTAATATGCCAATTGCTCTCTACTTTGAAGAACATTAGAAGACAACTAAGAAGTGAAATGAGTAGAACGCACACATTAGGATAATGGATTGATGTAAGTTACTAGCTCTGATGACATAAACTTATACTAATTTACCTAGGACACTTTAATGAGAGGTGCATTGTCTCTCACTTGACCTTGTATAATATGCCATCTTTCTCAGTTATGCCTCAGCATTTGGAAACTACTTTGCAAATGAAGATGACAAAGAGTACCAATGAGAGCAGCCTGACAGGTTTCACCCTATTAGGGTTTTCTGATCCTCAGTTACAGAAGGCTCTATTTATAATCATCTTGATCTTCTATTTACTAACCATTTAGGGTAATACCACCATCATACTGATATCATCTGGAACCCAAACTTCACACACCAAAGCATTACTGCCTTTCTCATCTCTCCTTCCTGGACCTATGCTTCACCAGCAGTGTGATTCCCCAGCTCCTGATAAACTTGAGGGATTCCATGACAGCCATTACCTATGGTGGCTGTGTTGTTCAACTCTGTCTCCTGTGCATTGGGTTCCACGGAGTGTGTTTTGCTCATGGTGATGTTCTACACTCGCTATGTTTCTGTCTGCTGTCCCCTCCATTATCCTGTCTTTATGCATCCCTGTCTCTGTAAGATCCTGGCCTCTATGGCATGGCTCAGTGGGATGGCCACCATCTGGTGCAGTCCACTCTCACTCTTCAGCTGCCCTTCTGTGGTCATCACTAAGTGGACCATTTCATCTGTGAGGTCCCTGGGCTCATCAAGTTGGCTTGCATGGGCACCAATTTCCGTGAGGTTGAGCTTTTTGTGGCTAGTGTCCTTTTCCTTGCAGTGTCTGTCTCCTTCAACCTGGTCTCTTATGGCTACATTTCCTAGGCTGTTTCGAACATCAGGTCAACCTTTGGGAGACAGAAAGCTTTTGGCACCTGCTCTTCCCACCTATTGGTGGTCATCATCTTCTATGGAACCATCATCTTCATATATCTGCAGCCAGCCAAGAGTAAATACAAAGATCAGGGAAAGTTTGCTTCCCTCTTCTACACTGTGATGAACCCTGTGCTGAACCTTCTTATTTATACTCTGAGGTACAAAGTGTTTAAAGGTGCCCTTAAGAAAGTTCTAGGGAATATTCTGTGTATAAAATTTAACATGAATCTCAAAGAATTCCTAAAAGTAATATGAAAAACTTCCAGAAGGACCACACTTTGGCCAATTTATTCCATTTTCTTTTAATTAGTTCATTACTCAATTTTTAAAATTAGAAAAATACTATGGAATATATGCACCTAGTCTTGACTTTGCTATGACCCAACACAGTACGTAGTTTAGTATTTAGTCAATCTATGCTTCAGTGTCTTTTCTTCAGAATGTATTATTTAAGTAGCAAATATGAGATAATTTTTAAGTGCTAAATTCTTTACAAGATTAAGGTGAACATGCAAACATTCAAGGCATTCATAAGGCCATTTGTCCTGTCCATCATTCATTTATAACAATGCTGTTTTTCAGTCTTATAGACTCCCCATAGCTATAGATGTGCAAGTAGTTTAATTCTTTCCAAAGTTTCAGAGCTGGTTGTAGTTTGGATGTCTGAATTTTGAATAAACTGTCATGAATCAAAAGACTTATTTTACCCTATTAGAAACTGGAAGGGGTGTGTAGAGGGGCAAAAACACCATGAGAACTAAAGCCATACATTAAAAATGGTGAACAAAGCACCTGGGGGGAGCCCAGTTCTCTAATTGTATAGTTGAATATATAGTTGAATGAATAAACCATTTCTAACTGCTTAACTATGAATTCTATTTCCTTTTTTAAAAAAAATATTTATTTTTATTTATTTAAATCTCTCTTCTGCCCGCCGCCCCCCCCCCCCGCCCCCGGTTGTCTGTTCTGTGTGTCTATTTGCTGCATCTTCTTTGTCCACTTCTGTTGTTGTCAGCAGCACGGGAATCTGTGTTTCTTTTTGTTGCGTCATCTTGTTCTGTCAGCTCTCCGTGTGTGCGGCACCATTCCTGGGCAGGCTGCACTTTCTTTTGCGCTGGGCGGCTCTCCTTATGGGGCACACTCCTTGTGCGTGGGGCTCCCCTATGCAGGGTTACACCCCTGTGTTGGCAGGGCACTCCTTGCGCACATCAGCACTGCGCATGGGCCAGCTGCACATGGGTCAAGGAGGCCCGGGATTTGAACCGCGGACCTCCCATGTAATAGACAGACGCCCTAACTACTGGGCCAAGTTCACTGCCCTGAATTCTATTTCCTGAGATGAACCACATCTCTAGAATATGTGTCTTGAAATCACAGGCAATTAATAATGTTTTTAGTGTTATTATAACCTATAATTTATATATAAAGCATTTTATCTTCATTTTGAGTTTTATTTTCTGAATAAAATCTGAATCAAAGATCTTTCATTATTTACCATTAAATACTGATAATAATTTTTCATGATTTTACTCTAGTCTTTTCATGTGCATTATTTCTCTGAAAATGAAGAGCTTTTGCATATTGATTTTGTGAGATTCTGTGTTAATATGAGCCTGCATTCTACTTTCTTGCATGATGGCAAGAACTGGGTTGTATACATTATTGTAGGCAACAATGGTGGCTTAAACATACATCAAAATATTGAAAAATTTTAGTGAGGTGAGAAAGAATATTGTCATCTCACTAGAGTGATTAGGTCTTGTAGGTCCAAGTGTGTTAATTATTTCATTTAAAGAGTAACCAAGTCAAGGAATGAGTGACACATCACTTATGACTTCTAAGAAGCTGAGAAAAAAGTTGTTTTAGAGAGACCAGAAGGATGTGGAAGTTTAAGTCAACTAAAGAATTTTTAAGAGTCATATATGTAGAGAGATTAGCATGTTTTTATAACTGAAGTAAATTAAAATGTTTGAAAACATTAAAAAAACAAAATAAAATGCAACACGGCTGGACCAAAGACTTATATTTGAGATGAGAAGACAGAAAATTGTCTGAATTCTTCAAGGAATGAAGGGTCCTGAATGCCAGATGGAACAGTACAAAATAGGCAAAAATCTTATAGTTAAGTAGATTTGTATTGTGGAAGTATGACCTAGGTTAAAGTTTTTATTTATCAAACCTGCCCCTCTTGTCACTGTCTGGGCAGGGAACTGCAGCTGACTAACTTCCCTTCCCTGGGATCAATAGATTACCCAAATCTGGTGTCAGGCCCAAACTTTGAGAATTAACTTGACTTGAGAGTTGCTGATAATTGATTTCCCAACTTCTCTCAGATGCATGTTGTGAAGAATGCAAAGGTAATTTGAGAATAATCCATGAATTATGATAATACATGTTTGTTAAAAATTTCAAGTGCCAAATTCATTGACGGAATTTTTAAAAAATTGTTTTATGATAATTTTTATTCCCAATTAATAGTATCACATGCTACTCTGTTGTATCTTGTATGAGACAACATAAAAATAAAATTCAGGCTATGTCTTCAGAGTTGAGAAAGTTCAAGAAAGTCTTAACCAATATAGGGATAGTGTAATGACCTGAATATTGAAAGAGGTACAGAAAATAGACTTATAAATAGTCTACATTATTTCAGCATGTCAACTAATGTTGATGTAGTGAAAAGAACACCAGACATAGAAGAGATGTCTTCGGTTTTAGTCCTAATATTTCTTATAAAAACTACAAATCCCTACACTTATTTTTGACTCATTTTACCCTTTATTTAATGAGGTAACTGCATTAGAATATAAGGTATCTTCTTTCTGCTCAAAGTTTGCAACTACCATTGGAAACTGAAGAGTTAATAAGATGTGAGCATATTTGAGAAATATTTAGGTGTTATTTGTAATTTTGAAAACTTGATATGAAGGATAAAAAAGATAACCTTAATGATGGTCATATCAATGATGAGTCTAAGTTTCTACCTTGCATAAATAGGGCTGATGATGATGCCATTTACGTTTAGAAGAAACATGATGTTGAAAGCAAGGGCTTAGATTTGAACAAAGGTCATTTGGGGTGCTTCTCAAGTAGAGATGTTCATTTGAAAGTAGAATATGAGGATCTGGTCCTCATTAGGGGAATGTACTCATAATTAATGTAGTGATTAGCAGATGGGTTCACTTACAGAAGATTAAGTCATGATAAGAGTTGAGGATGCTGGATTGATGATTGAGTAATCCAATACTTAAAGGTTTGGGGGAGAAGAATAAGATTACAAAAGAGACAGGAAATCTAAACTTACCTCCAGATGATTTTACTATGAAATTTCTTTGCACTAATAAATAAAGATGTTGCTAGTTATAAGGAGTTATATGATGCAGATAATCCAAGTTAAAGGTGGAAGGATTAACTTTAAAGTGAATGACAGAGATGTTCTTTCTTGTAACTGGAGAGAAGGAGCAAGGAGGCAACACAGACAAGTTATTTATTTTTTATGTTAGGAAGTCTGATGGCTTCCTTTACAAAGTAGGAAGCTGCAGAATGATGCTGTATCAAAAGCAGAATACTTCTCATTAAGGAAATATGCATATCCATTCTCTCTGGTTGATTCCTTGGAGTTAGTGACTTTCTCTGCTAATTGCCTGCTGGGGACACAGGTTATCCCAGAAGATTTAGTAAATGTGAATAAACATGAACTTGCCATAAAGGGACCCTGCCCACTTCAGATGCCCCTTTCTCCCAAATGTCATTATGACTAAAAGAGTTTCTTCAGGCTTTGTTCCTGTGAGAAATATGAGTCTTCAACAGACATTGTTCTGAAGCTAAGTTGCCTGGTGGGTCAGGACCAGGTTTGACACAGAAACACAAAACTAAGGAAATGCTATAAAATGTGCTTTCTGCAGATGTGGAAAATGCCAACACATTTATAGAGCCTTGGTAGTAAGACTTCAGTTGAATTTAGCATTACTTGAGTGCACTTGTGTCTTAAATGGATTTATAAAAGTTATTGAAGTAGCAGCCTTAGAGGTTTCTATGCCTGCTGGACATGTTTTGTCATTATTGTAACATGAAATGTTGAGTGAGAAAATTAAAGTATTTGGAGTTCAGGTTATTTTTTTTTCTACAATTATGGGGATGTGACAATTTTCTGTTGCTATACATAAGTACAAGATAGTGTCTTGCAACTAATAGTATAATTGATATTTTCAATTTAAGTAATCTCTTACAGGAAAAACATAGAGATGCTAGATGATAGATAGATAGATATAGCTAAATAGATATAGAAACCTAGATACACAGAGGACAGATGATAGATAAATAGCTACTTAGATACATATATAGTTGCATAAATATTACATAAAGAGATGCATAGGTAGATACAAACAACATCTTGGAGCACTCAATTCAAAGTGATATCAATCTTCTGTAAAAAACTACTTAGGAGAATTGCCATACAGTTATACAACTCAAGCTGTATGTCACTGCAAGCCTTTGAGATCCGGACTCTCTGCAATCTCAAATGGAGGAATAGTGTAAGTACAGTGCCACTAAAATGAATTATTAGGTTTGATGTTATTGAGGAAGAATAAAATGTTTTCCAGAGGATCGTTCATTATTTGCTTTATTAACATTGTGGTCTCATTTGTCAATTTCATCAGAGAAATGTGATTGTGTTTTATTGATGCTGACAGGAGTCAGCAAGTTGAGGGATGGGACAGCATAAATCAGAATCTACCAGGAAAGGACAGTTGCTTATACATCAAATCTGGCCTTTGTCTGCTCAGGTGGGTAATTTTAAAACACATGAGCAGATACTTAGAACTCTAAAACCATCCATCTTGTACTTGCACCAAAAGGCAGGACAGACATGGAGGAACAAACTTCTGGAGTAGATTGGAAAAAACATCAGTCTTGTATTGGGTCTCTTCAAATTGAGATAGGGCATGATTACGGGTTTCCAGCCTGTTCCAAGTCTTGGGACAGGCAAGTGGTTTGAGTACTGAGCAAAGTTTGAGTGTCACAAATGTAAAGGTAGCATATCCTCTATACAGAAAGACCAAAGAGAGGGTATGGCTGTGGGAAATAAAGCAACTAAAATGCATTAGTCTACTCAACAAACATTTATCATTTACTAGGCTTTAGACTCCATACAAATTACACATAATAAAATCAGAAAAACATGACCCTTCACTTTAAGAAGAAGCTTACAGTTTATTAGAAACATACAAATGTCAAGATTTAGGTCAGTAGTATCTAATAGTTTCTATGATAGAAGTAGGTTCAGGATGAAGGATGGATTTATTAGATAAGAATTGGTAAATGTACCTGGGTGGGGCTTGGGTATGTTATCACTGATCAGAGTCAAGAAGGCTTTGTACATAAGTGACCAGCATGGAGCCTCGGAATGGGAGGAGATGCTTTTCATGTGATGAGAGCTGTGGGAGAATATCCTTTCATAGGGAGAAGTCTAAGAAAATGTATGACTGAATGAAAGCAAAATAGGGAGAGGGCAAACCACTCAGAATGGCAGCTTGATAAGGAATGTGGGGGAGATGGTAGTGGATGTAGGGAGGGCATAAACTATCAGAAGGAGGGGTTGAAAGGCTTGTGGATAGTGCATGTTTTTCTTGTAAATACAAGGAACCATTAAAAGGGAAATGTCATATTTGAGAGACAAAGATAAATCTGGCTGCTGTGTGAGGCTTAATTAGAATGAGCTTTAGGGACAAAGAGCATGTACTTCATGATATCAAACCTTGATCCTTACTTTAGCCTTTTTTTGCCTTTCCTCCCTCCCTCACTTCTACTTTCCTCCTTCCCTTCCTCTCTCATTCCTTCCCTACCTCCCTTTTATCCTTTCTTTCTTTCCTTCTCTTTCTAAACCATTCTCCACAGTCATATAAGGCATTGTGAAGTATGAATTGCATATGCCCCATGTATAATCAAAGACCATAACCATTTCTTGAGTCTTAGACTGATTTTCAAAGTACTTCAATACCTAAACTCTAGAATTCTTGACTTTTGAATACTTACTATCTCTCCCATTCACAAACATACAAACTTACGGTTATTCTAAGAAAACATAAAGAGAATCCCCATTTTTAGTATTTCTCATGTAGTTTTCCTCTATTTAAAATCTCTTTCTCATCTGCTATTGATTTAGATCTTTGTTGGAAAACTGATATTTCTTGGATTTGCTTATATGAGTGTGGTTTTGATCATTCACTTCTATGAACTTATATCAATACCTATAATTTTTGCATTTATTCATGTTTATTGCACATATTTCCAACAAACTGGCATTGCACGTGTGAAAGGTAGAGGAAAGGTTTGAGGCCAGCAGGAAGATAGCATAAACATTCCATGTAAACTCCTTTGAGAGGAATTCCACCTCATCTTGTTCTGCAGGGAATATAAATAAGCACACTAAACATCCAGTCTAATGTCTTTTCTAAAAAAATCATGAATAATTTCAATTCCAGGGTTTTCTGGAAACTCATTATTAAAGCCTGTTAAACTGGACTTTTTTTTTTTAATTTTTTTTTAATTTTTATTTTTTTTAATTGACTTTGTAATAATATTACATTAAAAATATATATGTGAGGTCCCATTCAACCCCACCCCCCACCCCTCTCTCCTCCCCCCAACAACACTCGTTCCCATCATCATGACACATCCATTGGATTTGGTAAGTACATCTTTGGGCACCTCTGCACCTCATAGACAATGGTCCACATCATGGCCCATACTCTCCTCCATTCCATCCTAAACTGGACATTTGTATCTAGAAATGCACCATCATTTAGTGCTGAAAATAAGTGCCTTTCAAAATAAAAAAGAAAACACCATATTCATGGTTTTTAACTGTGGACCAAAATCTGCATACAAAATCTAATACATTCAAGTTTCATCCTAGGCACAAAAGAGGATAGGAAATCATCCTCATCTTGCCGTCACTGCACACACACATTTATACTCTTTTTGTGCACTGATACAACAAGGATAACATAGTCATTGATCTAGTAGTCCATCTGGAGATACAAAACAAAATTTAACAGGTACATAATGATTCATCTAAATTTTAAAGAAGAAAAATTAAAAATGATGTTCTAAGGCTGAACCAAAGTAAATAATTTTCAAATCAGTTTTGCAAAATAACTGATAAATAAATCATTTTGAAATGTGGTGACTGCAGAAGGTTTCCTGGATGAAACTAATATAAACCTTTAAAAATGGATAATACTGAGATGCAATAGAATGGAAGATCATTTTTATCTGTGGGTCATATTATAATGATGAAAAGGAAACATGTTTGATGAAGGAAGATATAAAATATAAAATTCAACATATATCATACATTTCATTCAATGATTCAATTGTCAAAACTGAGATTATTTTAAAAGTATATTTTGAATCAATATTACTTAAGCCAACTGGTTTCAAGTCACTAATATCACAAAACAAAAATATATTAACAGACTACACATTAACAAAAATTATAGATTTATTAAATTCTCCTTAGAAATATATAATTTGTTTTAAAAAGATCATTGACAAATCCTTTTAACCTCCTTAAAGTTCAACATGACAAAAATTCTAAGCTGCAATGACAAATGCATATCAGAAAGGTGAAGAACATTTGAAGTCATTTGGTTCATTAGGAGAACTGACCATTGCTTAGATTATGTGGATAGTTCACTTGTCTTTATAAAAAGATTCAGACAGTTCAGTGTAGAAGTCATGCCCAGAAAAAGGGATTTGGAGCAAAACTTTAGAGATATTTGAGTGAAATAAAGTATTTGTCTTTGAAGTGGAAGCATTGAAATGCAGATACAGGCTTTTGAGCAGAAAAAGAAAAGAGTGATATTTTCTAATTCTATTTTGGAAATATTGATCTGGCAGTGTTGTACAGTGAGTTGGGGATGACCCTGATGTCAAGGGTTCAAATATTGGATATTTGTAAAGTTCTTCTCAGAAGTGGAATGCATAATAAGATAGGGTTGTGTAGTGTGGATAGACTAATAATGACTAAAATAGCATAATTAATTGAATAATGACTTTTATATGGAAAAGGGAATGTGATTCCATTCTTCTAGATGAGGATTTAGGAAAATGTAACATGACAATATATTTCTCATTTTGAAACATTTTTGTCTGACTTACCAATTCTTTTAATTCAAAATTTGTTTCACCCTTCCCTATAGAAATGTTAGCCAAATGACATTCTCTTCTGTTGATTTTGAAATAAAAACTTGGGCTTTAATAATGAGTTCCCAGAAAACACTGGGATTGAAATTATTTGTGATTGTCTTAGAAGGGGCATTAGACTGGATGGTATATGGACCACATTAAGGGCAAAAATGAGTAGGTTAGAGAAGTAGGTCTCCATGATCTTTCAGTTCTTACATTTTTTTGATTATCAAATAAACTGTTTCAAACTTCTCATTTTTCTCTTAGCAGGTGATGTTCCCCCTAGAGGTATGGGAAGGGCCAATGACAGCTCTCTGGTGGGTTTCATCCTTCTGGGCTTCTCAGACCACCCTCACCTAGAGCCTGTGCTCTTTGTAGTTGTCCTTCTCTTCTATCTCCTGACGCTTGTGGGAAACTTCATCATCATCATCATCTCATACCTGGATCCTCTTCTCCACACCCCCATGTACTTTTTCCTAAGAAATCTCTCCTTTCTGGACCTCTGTTTCACCACTAGCCTTGCTCCTCAGACCCTAGTTAACCTGCGAGGACCTGAGAAGACCATCAGTTATGGAGGTTGTGTGGTCCAACTCTACACCTCTCTAGCCCTGGGTTCTACAGAATGCATCCTTTTGGCTGTAATGGCCTTTGATCGCTATGTTGCTGTCTGCAAACCCTTACACTATGTAGTCATCATGAACACGCGGCTATGTCAGCAGCTGGCATCCATCTCCTGGATGAGTGGTTTGTTCAATTCTTTGATCCATGCTACCTTCACCTTGCAGTTACCTCTCTGTGGCAACCACAGGTTGAATCATTTTATTTGTGAAGTACCAGCTCTCCTCAAACTGGCTTGTGTGGACACCACCATTAATGAATTGGTGCTTTTTGTCATTAGTGCCCTCTTCCTCCTAATCCTTCCCACACTCATCCTTATCTCCTATGGCTTCATAACCCAAGCTGTTCTGAGGATCAAATCAGTGGAGGCAAGGTATAAAGCCTATAGCACCTGCTCCTCCCACCTCATTGTGGTCATCATTTTTTATGGCACCATCATCTATATGTATCTCCAGCCAAGTGGCAGTTATAGCCAGGACCAAGGCAAATTTATCTCCCTTTTCTACACCATGGTGACTCCTACCTTAAATCCTATTATCTACACTCTAAGGAACAGGGATGTGAAGAAAGCTGTGAAGAAACTTCTCTCAGGAAAACTGTGTTCCCTCTAGATGTGATATGTGAGGAAATGGTTACAAGTCATGTGCTTTCATCCAACTTTTATTTAGGAAAAACCCATAGTTCTTAATTTTATACCAGTTGAATTCATACTCCCTTATTTTTATCTCATAAGGCCTTTCTTCCTTTTATGTGTAAATAAGTAAATTGTAGATATGTTTATTTAAGTCAGTGCTTGAGACATAGAAAAGAGGCTTTTGCATGGATATAAGCTATGATACTTGCAAGCAAACTTTCATTTCTGCCACTTACTTTCTAATGGTTAAAAAAGTCAAATAGTTGCCAACTGTTTGCTTAGGTAACATTTCTGTTTTATCTTTAATTTCTTTGAATTCTTTAATCTATATTTTTCAGTTTTCTGCCAAATAAACATCTTATATTTACTTATAAAATCTTCCATTAAAACATCATGCTGCAGAACAAGAAATTTCTATGTTACCTAAACTACAATGGAATAATATCTGCTCATAGTTCAGATTTATTGACCAGTAGGATATCATATTAACTATTATTTCCCTTAACCTATTTATCATTAAATATTCCTTCCAAGAAGGAGTAAGAGAAACAAAATATACTAAACACATTATTTTACATAACTTAGTGAATGTATCTGATTGTGTGGTCTGTAAGTCACTGCCAGTGCAAGGAAGATACAAGCATTTTAAGAGAGAAAATAATGAAACAATTTTATTCTAAGTCATTTAATATGTTAGGTGTATAAAAGTATTTGCAATTAAAAAACAGCACTATGTTCTTGGTAATGAATAATTTTAAGAATAATAAAGAAATATTGTTTGTTTCAGCCAAATAGTATATAAATCATCTCAGCAAATCAAGAATATACTACAGATGAGATGAGCTGGCTTCTGATTTTTTATTTCAGTATTTCAAGTGAACACACAGACCCCGTTTCATAGACACAGTGTCAATGTGTTGTTACAACAAGAATTCTGTAAGTGTGCATCTGGGTCATACTGCAGTTGGAAAAGATCATGGTGAACTCAGAAATATAAACAGCTAAAGCCAAATATTATTGGACTGAGGATTAATTTAGTCTTTGTTCCTAGGATGTTCTCTTTTACAAAAGAGTGTGATGAGCTATTGAAATTTTTTTCTGTGTTTTTGTCCAGTTTACAACAAAGCAGTGACTTTTCTCATAAATTAAGGCCTTTCTGTTATCAATATAGTCATGAACTAATGTGTATAACATGTTTTAGCTTGAAATGTATTGATTTTATGTTGATGGGGAGAATAAAACCCTGATATAGCAAAAATGAGAACATTGTCACACTATTAAAAAAGCCCATAACATCAGCTTTGAAAGAAAAAAGTACAAGCAATTCATAACTTGATTTATCAAAAGATAGGGTTGAACTTTCCACATTATCAATAGTTTATAATACAGAAGAACATTAATTATATAACTGGTTGATAGTAGATAATTCATTTTTACATTATTCAAAAGCAATGATATACAGAGTAAAAAGTCAACACCAGGCTTACCTATGTTGTAACTTGAGAGACATACTCAACTAACTTGGGTTTTCCTTCCATGGAAAAGACATGTCACATATTTCTTATTATTCATTGTTGATGTTAAAGATGATGCTGTATGTAACATAGTAAAGATAAGAACAGTTGCCTTGAGGTCAGAAGTAAAAGATTACAAATTATACAACTTTTGTGTTGCAAGGAAGTTAGATTAGATATAAATAGAAAGGATTTGACCCTTAACACTTTTTTTTCTCATTCTAACTAATGAAGAGAAATTGGGCTGTCACAGTGAAAATTCACTAATCTATTGAAGAAATAATGAATATATTGAACCTCAGAGATTATATTAAATGAGAATCACAAAATATTTATTTTTAGAGGACTCATGTAAAGCACAAGCAAAGTATTCAAGGACTGTATTTCTATCCATGTTTATGAACTCAGGTGTCTCAATTCAGTGATATTTCATTAGATATTTAATTTAATATTGGGCAGATATTATATATTACCCCAGAGTTGAAACTTCACAAGATTAGGTGAGGATATAAGTTATTAAGAAGACCAAAGGTGCTCTAGATTGCTTACTAAGAATAAAATAATTCTGCTATATAATTGATATTTTTCACTAATTGGGATAAAATTGTGAAATATTTGATCATTCTATAACTAACATCTAAACAGATATATCAGATATATTCTTGGCACACTACAGAACATGAATGACCACAATCAAATTAGTTTTCCAGGATCTTCTAATAGAACATTTCAAACTTTAAACATATGAATTTGAAATTTTATTGCATTGGACTGCAAACAAAAAACTTCACTGGTATATCTCTCTATATTTCTAGGTTTTTAACCA
This sequence comes from Dasypus novemcinctus, assembly GCF_030445035.2. NCBI lineage: Eukaryota > Metazoa > Chordata > Mammalia > Cingulata > Dasypodidae > Dasypus > Dasypus novemcinctus. Next base: position 6,619,643 of record NC_080694.1, on the reverse strand, counting down.
ATTTGAGTAATCAGGACTCTCTAGAAGAAAAATGGTTAATAATTATACCCATGTCCAAAAATCTATAAATGTAGAGATAATTTTCTAATTTAATAATAAAACATAATACAGTATAATTAGCTTAAACTGTTCTCCACTAAGCAAATCAATAGAAATCATGATGAGGAAATGATGTCACACTTCTATTATTATAAAACTATTACTTCAGTTTCACTATTGCATTTTTCTCTATTTTTTTAAATGTTACATTCAAAAAATATAAGAGGTCCCCATATACCCCCCATCCCCCTCATCCCACTCCTCCCAACTCAACATCTTTCATTATCATGGGAAATTCATTGCATTTGGTGAAAACATTATGGAGCACTGCTGCACCACATGGGTAATTGTTTACATTGTAGTTTACACTCTTCCCCTGTCCACCCAATGGGCCATGACAGGACATACAGTGTCCAGCATCTGTCCCTGCAGCAGTACCACCCAGGACAACTCCAAGTCTTGAAAATGTCCCCACATCATATCTCTTCTTCCCTCTCCCTACCCTCAGCAGCTACTGTGGCCACATTCTCCACATCAATGCTACAATTTCTTCCATTACTAATCACAATAGTTCCATAGTAGAATATCTGTAAGTCCACTCTAATCCATACTCTATTCCTCTATCCTGTGGACCCTGGAATGGTTATGACCACTTCCCCTCTATATCAAGTGGGGGCTTAGATTCCACAAGGATGATGGATGCAATTCTCCTACTTGCAGTTGTAGGCACTCTTGGCTCCCTGGTGAGTTGGCTTCACCTCCCTGTTAGCTGGCCGGGGTAAGTCCAATAAACTAGAGGGTAGGAGTTGCAAGTCTGCTCAGGTTCAGGGCCTGGTTGTCACATGGACAGTCCAGAGATTGAGGTCTCCTGAGTATACAACAAACCCAGTGCCAAACAGAAGTCCAATAAAAGTGACAGCAGAGGCATATATAGAAAGGTAACATCTGAGTCCAACTCCATCACACTCAGGAACACAAACTCCAAAGTAGGACCAACTGACATGGCACTGAATTCCAGAGCCATCTGCCATGACCATAAAACCTGTGGGTCTCTGTAGCCCTCAGGAGAACCAGTACCTGGGCTTGTATCTACTTTGGTTTTCTCTGGGACCCTGCAGAGGCACGTGTAAATGCAACCCCTCTGATGACCTCCTGACTCTTTTGTGGAGACTCACAGCCATATAAACTCACTTGTCCTTTCCATTTCCCCCTTTTATTCAAGGTCAAGAAGCAGTTTTTAACACCTGGTATTACATGTAGGCTGAGATATTCTGCTGGTCTGAGTTGACCCTTTTATTTAAGACTTTTTATTCAAGGTCTTTTTCTAGTTACATCATCAGCTGGTGCTTGGTATTAATCCCTCAGTGTCAGGGGGGCTCATCCCCAGGAGTCATGTCCCATGCTGAGGGGAAAGTAATGCATTTACATGCTGAGTTTGGCTTAGAGAGTGGCCACATATGAGCAACATGGAGGCTCTCAGGAGGTAACTCTTAGGCACTCTGTAGCTCTAGGCCTAGTTCATATTTCAGATGCACAGGCTCATAAGCATAGTCATCAGTATTCACTTTTGGACCATCCTTCTTTATTGGTCTTTGCCAGTGCACTTGGGGAATTGTTGCTATTCCCTTGGAGAATGTGATAGAGTTCCTCTGGCTAGGAACTCAGCACTCCCTCAGTTGTCATTTTTAACTGTAACTACTTTGAAAATATCCAAACATTTTTATGTACCCTGTATACATGCTCTGGAGAACTCCCTCCCAACCATGTGCCCCCCATCAATAACACCCCACACCAAAGTTCCTCCCCTGCTGTAATTGAACCTCTCTGTGTTTTAAAACTTCTTCAAAAATGAAGCCTAATATATTGCCAAGTTCCATTAGTAGTAAAATTGAATATAGTGATGGGTTTAAGGCTAGATATAGAATACATACTAATTTTGAAAAAATAAAGAAAAAATAAATTGGGGTATCAAAAAATGAAAAAATGAAAAAGTTTTGTTTTGGACATTTTGCCTTTCATCACTGCAATAAATGTTGCCCTGTATGTACAGCGGTAAGGTAATTTCTTTCATTTCTACCTCAGTGTCTACATTCTTTGTTGTTTTTTTCCTAATTATTGTTTCTCTTTACAAAAGTTTTAGATCACAGTAATTCACATATACAATATAGGGTAATTCCACATATCCAACATCAAACACTTTGTCCCTTCCCCAGCAATGATCTTTTTATATGTTCATATTATATTTGCTGCAGCTGATGTACAGATATTGAAACATAGCTTTCAAATATGGTTCCATTTGGGTTTACATTATGGTTTATATTTTAGACTATACAATTTTTAAATATTTTTTGTTGTCTTATGTTTTACATTATGGTTTACATTTTAGCCTATAGACTTTTATACATTTTTGGTGTAATTTAACATGTCCTATATCCATCATTGCAAGATCTTGTGGAACACTTCCATTGCCCCACAGTTACACTGATTCCATCTATTCAATACCTCTCTCCCCTTCCCCCCAGGGCCCACAGTGACAATCAATCCTCATTACTTGAAGGACCATATTCACAGACACTTGCAACAATATTGAGGGCTTGACATATTCAACTGCCCTAACCCATTGGAGCCACCAATTCTCTTGAGAGACACAATTCCCTTTGTTTGAGAACATCAGTCCTCCCCAGGATGTGGGTATACCTTCACTCTCATTGTATGGGTCTCCACCCAATGATATAACCCACTATGACAAAATGAGTTCTTATACACTTCCTAGAAGCCTTTTCAGAATCCTGGACACCACCCAGAAGAGAGAGGAGAAAAGAAAGAGAAAAAGAATCTCAAGGGGAGCCCATATGAGTGAAAGCTGCAGCTGCAGGCACTCTTTTCCCAAGCTACAAGCAGATAATTTAGAACCCTCTGGCCTCCAGCCCTTGGCTACAAACAAAGGGGGATGCAGGGATCCACATTCCCAGAAAAGAGAGGGACAAATCCTTAGTCTGATTCTGCTTTTGGACAACAAATTGGAACTGCTGTGTCCCACAGTCCATTCCAGGTCAGCTGGGGCCACATTATTGTTTGCCCTGGGAGCCAGCAAGGGACTAAAGAGATCTGACCCTCAAAATCACCCCCCCTACTGATGGGGGCTGGTTGTTGAGGACACAGAGAGGAGCGAAATTAATTCCTATGCAGTAAAAGGGAGGGGGCTGCTGGCAAATATTAGAGAAAAAACTCTGAGTAAGTTTGATTTGCAAGGCTCTGAACAGCCTTGAAGCAGAAAGCTCTGTCACAATGCTGTGGTCAATGTTGCAGTGAAAACATTCCAACCAAGGTTAGAACTGACAGGGCTGCTAAAGGATGCCATCTACTGGTACACTAAGGAAATACATGCAAGGAAATAAGACTTAAATATAAAGGCAAGGACCATAAAAGTACTAGAAGAAAATGTAGAGAAACTTTTTCAAGAACTTGTGGTAGGTGGTGGTTTCTTGGATCCTACATCCAAAACACAAGCAGTAAAAGAAAAAATGGAGAACTGGACTTCCTCAAAATTAAATGCTTTTGTAACTCAAAGGACTTTGTCAAAAGGGTGAAAAGGTAAATGACTTAATGGGAGAAAATATTTGGCAAACACATATCTGATAAAGGTTTAATATCCATGACATATAAAGAGATGCTACAACTCTGCAATTAAAGACAAACAACCTGATTAAAAAGATTTGAATAGACATCTGTCCAACGAAGAAATACATATGGTAAAAAAAAAAGCTCAATACCACTAGTGATTAGGGAAATGCAAATCAAAATAATAATGAGATATCGTATCACACCTATTAGATGGCCACTATTAAAAAGTGAGAAAACTAGAAATGTTGGAAAGAATATGGAAAGAAAGGAGTGCTAATTAGCTGTTGGTGGGAATGTAGAATGGTACAGCCACTGTGGGAGACTGTTTAAATTTTCCTAAGAGAGTTGAATATAGATTTGCCACATGACCCAGAAATACTAGATATATAACCAGAAAAACTGAAAGCAGTGGCATGAGCAGACACCTGCATACCAATGTTCATAGCAGTGTTATTCACAGTTGTCAAAAGATGGAAACAATACAGGTATCCATCAACCGATGAATGGATCAAAAATTGCAGTGTATACACATGGTGAAATATTATGCTACTGTAATAAGAAATAAAAACATGAAGCATAAGACAACATGGATGGAACTGGAAGACATTATGTTGCATGAAGCAAGCCAGACACGAAAGGACAAACACTGTATGATCACTCTATTATGAACTAAATATATTGTATAAATCTATGGATTTAATAACTAGAATAGAGGCACCAGAAAATAGGTTGAGATTAGAGAATAGAAGGTTGGGGGTTAACCTGCACAGAATTAGTAAAATGGTTGTTAATCTTTGGAAATGAATAGAAATGGTTAAAGCACATCATAGTGTTTGTACCTAGCAGTGCTATTATATGAGTATGAGAGTGGTTGAAAGGGAAAGTCTATGGTCATGTATATTACTAGAAGGAGAGCTAAAAAATTAAACATGGGACTGTATAGCATAGGGAAACCTCATGTGAAATATGAATGTGTAATACTGCACATATAAGACAGCTTTATTTGAAACTGAAGAAATGTAAGTTAATGTTACAAGATGTTAATATCTGGTAAAAATACAACCAAAGCATACTATGAACAGTAATATATATTAATAACACAAAGAAACTAGATGCAAGGTACTACATATTCCCTGATTCCATCTATACAAAATATAAATACAATAAACTAGAGAGGCATAAATAGAATAGTAGCTATGTTGACAGAGGACGTACAGAGAAATTGAGAGGTGATGAGTTTTTGTCTTTGTTTTATATTTAATTACTATTATGGGATAATGAAAATGCCCTAATATTGATTGAATTGATGAGTGCATAACTATACCATTATACAAAATACCACTGATTGTACACTTCGGATCAATGGTATGCTTTTTTTATTAATATGTTTCAATAAAATTGATTTGTCTAAAACATTAAGGTTTTAATAAGATATCACTAGCCATACCAAGAGCTAGGGAAATCTTGATTTGAATGAGAAAATGCTATCACTAGACACCAGCTTAAGGGTATATTAGTTAGCCAAAGGGGTGCTGAAGCAAAGTACAAGAAATCTATTGGCTTTTATAAAGGGCATTTATTTCAGGTAAAAGCTTACAGTTACAAGGCCCTAAGGAGCCCAACTTGTTCTCACCAAAAGTCATTTGTCACATGTTGAAGAAAGATGGTGGACAATGTCTGTGAGGGCTGGGCCTTCTTCTTTTCTCTTAAGGCTCTGTGGTCCCAGCTCCTTCTGATCTCAGCCGTTGGAGGGCTCATCTCTCTTCCTGGAGCTTTCTCAGCACTGTAAACTATGAGGCGAATGGTTCATCTCTCTGCTGTGTCTATGGAGCCATCTCTTTTCTTCTGTATATCTGCTTCTTTCTCCTTGATTAAGTGCCTATTTATATAGCCCACCCAGGGGGAGGGTACTCAACCCTGAGTTGCCCTAATGATGTGGTCAAATTAAAGCTCCAATCTTGATTTAATCATGTAAATGAAAAACCTTTGGATTTAAGACAATCAAAGGGTATCATGCCTGGAGGAAGAGACCAATTTACAAACATAACCAGTATCTTCTTTTTGGAAATCATAATCTCAATCTGCCACACTCCACCCTCTGACCAAAAAAGACATTATAAGATTGAAAATACTTTAAATCCTGTCAGTTAGCAATGCTAAGTACAAAATCACATCACTATCAATTTATGGAAATACAATTTGTCTTGGGGCTAATTCCCCTCTGGCTGAAACTTGCAAAACAATTTATCTGCTTTCAATATACAATGGGACAGAGATAGGACAAACATTTACATTACCATGAGGAGAATTTAGAGGGAAACATGAATCACTGGTCCCCAACAATTCCAAAAATCTGCAGGACATACTCCATTAGATTTTAAAGTCTGAGAGTCATTCTTAAGATGATGGTTTCTTCTCCCTGGGACCTTATGGAGCCCTCCCTGTCCACAGGCTTTCCTAATGGCTGTTTTCTTGGTTCCAACCCCATCAAGTATCTGGTTGATGACTGAGCTCCAGACTTCACCCTCCAAGAATATTGGGTAATGGCTACACTGTCCCTAAAATCTAGGGTACAGTCTCAACCCCTTAGTTCAGTGAGGTGGTACCAACAGTCTCCCTAATCTCTGGCATGCAGACCCAACCCTCTCAAAGCAATGAGGTGGTGACCTGGCCTTCTCTAATCTATAGGGGTCTCTCCCTGACTTATGGGGAACAGGTCTACCTCCCTCAGAGTACTGGGGTGGTGATCTCATTCTACCCAAACTTGGGGAATGTGCTTGGCCCTCTTTGTAGCCTGGAGTGGCAAAAATCTCCCTGAACAGTGGGCTAGAACATCCATCCTTTCCAAATGCCAGGGCAAACTCACCCTCTCTATACACATGGGTGGGGGGGGGGTGTCTTCTCTTGGCTGAAGGAGATGTCTTAATTACAGACCTCAGCTTCCATGGCTTACCTCTTGTAGCAGTGTGATATAGTTATGAATTCCAAAAATAGACATTGGATTATGTTTGTAATCTGATCTGTACCTGGGCATGATTAATTTATGATTAGGGCTTTGATTAGGCCACATCATTAGGGTATTGGCAAAGGACATGGCAAAAGCCAGAGTTGAGGGTTTTTAATGTTGGAATTTAGATATTGGAGTTTGATGTTGAAGACTTGAGTTGGAACCCCAGGAAGTAAGCTCACAGAAGAAAGAGAAGCAAGCCCCAAGAAGAAAGGAACTCTGAACACAGAGAGAAGCAAGACCTTGGAAAGGAGGAATCCAGGAAGCCTGAACCCTTGCAAATGTTAGCAGCCATCTTGCTCCAATACATGAAAATAGACTTTGGTGAGGGAAGTGAGGCTTTATGGCCTGGTATCTGTAAGCTCCTACCTCAAATAAATACCCTTTATAAAAACCAAATTTCTGGTATTTGCATCAGCACCTCTTTGGCTTACTAATACAGTTGGTACCAAGGAGTGGGGAGTTGCTTTTGCAATTACCAAAATACTGGAAAGGTTTTATAAATGGGTAAAGAGTATTTTTTTTGAGTAATTGTGAGATGCTTGATGGAAAAGGCCTGGATCACTTTAAAGAATCTGTTGATAGCAATATGGATACTAAAGGGGCTTTTTATGATGTCTTAGAAGTAAGTGAAGAAACTATTATTGGAAACTGGAGAAAAGGTGATCTGTGTTTTTAAAGTTGCAGAGAACTTAGCAAGATTAACTCCTGGTGTTTTATGGAAGGTGGAATTTGAAAATAGTGAGCCTGGGCATTTAGCTGAAGAAATTTCCAAAGTAAACCAGGAGAATGCAGCTTGGCTTCTGCTTGCAGCTTACAGCAAAATGCTAGATGAGGGAGATATGCTTAGGACTGAAATGCCAGGCACAAAGAAAACAGAAACTGATTCTGGAAATTCCAAGTCTCTGGAAATCAGCTCCCAGATGAAAGTGCCCCATTGGAGGACTTAACTTGGAACATGTAAATCAGGATTGAAGATACAGTTATGTTGGAAAGACTTGTGGAAAGTCTTACTGTGTGATGGCCTGGACCCCTGCTTCCTGCATGCCAAATGAACAAGGTTTTTGAGAGAGCTGTATGAACAAAACCACTTGGAATAAAAAGTATATGGAAAGGAGAGATGGAAGGAGAAACATCTTTAAGAGGAAAACCAAGGAAGGTGAGATCTGAATTAAGACATCACTTTGGGCCAAGAGAGGAATTCCACTCATGTACAGACAGGGTGAGTTTGCCCTAGCAGTTGAAGAGAGTGGATGTTCCTGCTTGATGTTCTGGGAGAGTTTGACCAGTCCAGGGTACAAAGAAAGTGGAGGACATTCCTCAATGATTGGTGTGGTTAAAGTCAGAACCCCAAAGGTCTGAGAGGGGTGGAAACTGTCCCCCATGAATTAAGGAAGGCGAGGTGGTAAACTTGTTTCTCTGAGAGGGTTGAGTCTACATGCCAAAGGTTAGGGAAGGCCAGGTGGTCAACTCATTGCTCCGAATGGGTTGAGCCTGTTTGCAAAAGGTTATGGGGAATGTTGTCTTCATTTCACTGTACTAGGGTGCTTAAGACTCTAACCCAAACATTGGGTAAGGTGTGGCAATCACCCCAATGCTCTTGGAGGAAGAAGTCTGCAGATGCTTGATGAGGGTTGAACCAAGAAAATGGCCATTGGGCAAGCATGTGGAAAGGGTAGGTTCCCAAAGGGCACCAAGGCAAAGAAACCGTCATCTTAAGAATGACTCTCAGACCGAAATCGAATGGAGGATGCCTGCCAGGTTTACTGAACTGTAGAGGACTGTGACTCATGTTTCCTTCCCAATTTTGCCTTACTAAAATGAAAATGTTTATCCTTTGTCTGTCCATTTGTGCACTGGAAACAGATAAATTGTTTTGTAAGTTTGAGAAGTCTAGAGCATATAGGACTTTGCCCTAAGACAAACTGTATTTCTTTAAATTGATTCTGTAACTTGCATTGTCACTGATTTAGGGTTTTCTTAAAAAAATATTTAATGTGTTTTTGGAATTCAGAGGGTGGAGTGTAGCAGTTTGATATTGTTATGTATTCCAAAAATAGATATTGGATTATGTTTGTAATCTGGTCTTTATCTGGGCATAATTAAGTTATAATTAGGCCTTTGTTTGGGCCACATCATTAGGGTATTGAGTTTCCACCCCTTGATGGGTGGGGACTCACAGATAAAAGGCATGGAAAGAGACAGAGTTGAGGGTTTTTGATGTTGGGGTTTTGATCCTGGAGTTTGATGCTGAAGCCTTAAGCTGGAACCCTGGAAAGTAAGCTCAAAGAGGAAACAGAAGCAAGCCCCAGGAAGAGAGGAACCGTGAGCCCAGGAAGAAGCAAACCCTGGGAAGGGAGGAACTCTGAACCCAGAGAAAAGCAAGACCCTGAAAGAGAGGAACCCATGAGGCCTGAACCCTCACAGATGTTGGCAGCCATCTTGCTCTAACACATGGAAATAGACTTTGGTGAGGGAAGTAGCTTATGCTTTATGACCTGGTATCTATAAGCTCCTACTCCAAATAAATAACCTTTATAGAAAACTACTAATTTCTGCATCAGCACCCCTTTGGCTGAATAATACACCTCTTAATGCTGTTTTACTGTCCATCTCTCCCCTTCATGTCTTTTTTAGTACAGGCTAATGGTACTTTTGTTCATACAGCTCTTGCATAAAGCTTGTTGGTTTAGCATGCATGAAGTAGGGATCCAAGCCATCAGAGAGTAAAATTTTCAACAAGTCTTTCTTAGATAACTGCATTTTCAATTGTGACTTATAAGTTCCAAGTTCAGTTAATTCCTCAAATGGGGTTCTATTGTATGGGGGCTTGATTTCCAGAGGCTTGAAATTTCCAGAATCTGTTTCTGTTTGCTTTGTGCTCAACCATTCTGTTATTGCCTTATCTCTTTCCTCTAACATTTTGCTAAAACCTGCAAGGAGAAGCCAGGCTGCATTTTCCACATTTAGTTTGGAAATCTCCTTGGTTAAATATTCATGTTTGTAATTTTCAAATTCTGCCTTCCATATAACATAAGGAGTCAATCTTGCTAAGTTCTCTACAACTTTAAAACATGGAACACCTTTCCTCCAGTTTTCAATAATAGTTTCATCATTTCATTCTAAAGCCACATCAAAAGTCTTTTTAGCATCCATATTCCTATCGACAATCTCTTCAAAGCAATCTATGCTTTTTCCATCAAGTTTCTCACATTTGCTTCAAAATATGCCCCTTGCCATTTATAAAACCATTCCAGCATTCTTTGGTGATTGCATCAGAATGTACCCTACTCTTTGTACCAAATTCTGTATCAGTCAGACAAAGTACCAAAAATCTGTTGGCTTTTATAAAGGGCATTTATTTTGGGTAAAAACTTACAGTTACAAGTCCCTAAAGAACCAACTCAAGGCTGATGTCTCACCAAAAATCATTTGCCACGTGTTGAAGCAAGATGATAGGTGATTCTGTGTGGGTTCAGCCTTCTTCTTTCCTCTTAATGCTCCATGGTCGCAGCTACTTCCAATCTTGAACTGTAGGCTAGAGGGTTCATCTGTCTTTCTGTGGCTTTTACAGCAATGCAAACAATAAGGTGACTTATCCCTCTGCTGTGTCTATGGAGCTGTCTCTCTTCTTCTGTGTATCTGCTTCTGTCTTCCTGATTGAGTGTCCATTTATATAGCCCACCAAGTGGGTGGGTACTTAACCCTGAGTTGCCCTAATGTTGTGGTTGAATCAATGCTCTAATCTTGATTTAATCAAGTAGATGTAAAATTTTTGGATTTAATACAATCAAAGGTTGTCATGCCGAGAGGAACAGAGCAGTTTACAAACATGTTAAATTAAATTTGAATTAATTTATATCTATTGAATCCTTCCAAAATTCCTGAAAAAGAAACCTCCAGTTTCACTGATTTTGCTGAAGAAATCTACCAAAACCAGACAAGACAGTAAAAAATTAAAAATTACATACCAATATCCATCAAGAATATAGCCATGCAAATCTTTAAAAATATGATGAAATATAATTTGTCAGAACAGACAAAGAATTATACATCACTACCAAGTGAGGTTTATTTCCAGGATGCAAGGCTGGTTCAACATTTAGAAGTAGGATGGGGCAAGATGGTGTCTGAGTGAGTGCACCTTATAGTCTCTCCTGCAAAGGAGCGGCTGGGCAGTGTTGGAAATTCTTCAAGACCAGGCTGTTTTGGGATTTTGCAGGGCAGGAGGTGTCTGGACATCGATTTGGTGGGATGGTGACAGAGAAGATTCGTGGAAAAGGTAGAAATAAGGCTCTCTTTCATGGAGATAGGGGCTGTGCACAGGATGCTCCACCCTGGGGTGGGTGGCACTGCAGCAGTGATTCCTGGAGGCTCTGCAGAGCTGGGGGATTCATAAGCCCTGAGCAGGCTATTCAGGGGTGTGTAGGGCAGGAGGTCTTTGGAAACCGATTGGGTGAGACAGAGACAGAGGAGTCTTTTGCGGGGCATGGAATTTTGGGTTTCTGACACGGAGATCAGAGCTTTCAGCTAGAGCCCCGCCCCCTAGGCCTGGCTGCTGATCTGCAGTGGCCCCTAAATTGGTCACAATAAAGAGGCATCACCAGCAGGCTGTTTCGGGGGCTTGCAGGGTGGGAGGTGTTTGGAAGCCAATTAGGTGAAACAGAGATGGAGGAGTCTTTTGTGAAGCATGGAATTTTGGGTTTCTGACATGGATATCAGCACTTCCGGCTACAGTCCTCCCCCCTAAGCCTGGCTGCCAATCTGCAGTGGCCCCTAAATTGGTCACAATAAAGAGGCATCACCAGCAGGCTGTTTCAGGGGTTGCAGGGCGGGAGGTGTCCTGAAGTCGAATTGGTGACACAGTGACAGAAGAGACTCTTGTGAGAGGGAGAATTTTGGGTTTCTGATACAGAGGTCAGAGTTTGCGGATATGACCCACCCATAGGGCTGGCACCCAGCTGCAGAGATCCCTGAGGGTTGTGTTGCACTGCAGTGCTCCCAGGCTCCCTGTTAACTGGATTTGAGGTTGCCAGGTCTGTGTCCCCTAACCCTGGTGGCCCACACCCCAGAGACTCACACCTCTTGAGTCTGCAATATCACAGACTTCCCATCCCTGAATCCACCACCCTGAGGTCCATCTGAGGTCCTTGATTGCCCTAGCCCTAGAAGTTTGTGTTTTTTCTTTTTTCTCTTTCCTTTTTCTTTTTACATTTTTTTTTCTATTTTTTATTGTCCTGGTTGCTAATATTGCATTGTCTCCTAGTCTTTTCACCCATTGTATCCCCCAAGGTCTATTGTGATTTATTTAGGGTTTCTTTTTCTTTTTTTCTCTCTTTCTTCTTTCTTTTTCTTGCTTGTTTCCTCCCTTTTCTTTCCCACCCACTTTTTTTCCTTCTCTTTTTTTTCTTTTCCCTCTGTTTCTTCTTATTTTATTTTATCTTAATTATACAACAGGTGCTGCAGGGAACACCTCACATTTGCTGGGTTTCCTCATCCTCCATTTCCTCATTTATGTGTGAATTGATTTTGACCACCTACACTATCCCTTTCCCCCCACATCTTGATATCCTCCATCATCTACTCTCTCTCCTATATTTTACCTCCCTTTCTTTGGTCCCCAAAGTGTCTTTTAATTTCTAATATCTTTGTTTTGTTTTCTGTCTTTTATCCACTCTTGATACTATTGTCTTTCTTTTCTCTTTCCCTCTCTCAGGAAAACACTGGCTTTTTAATTCATACTATATTCCTCCCATATTCAGTCGACTACCTCATTATAGGTACTCTACTTCCTGCTATAACTTTACACAACTTACATGAATCTAATATCCATCCTCCCAGAACTCATATTGTTGCTCTGTTAACATTTATTACCAATAATACTCTACACATTTTCCTTTTTCCACAATTGCCTTTCCCTGGCCTTAATATTTTCCTTCAAAGTGAACTCAGCCAGCAACAAGAAATTAGAATAAGAAGAACAAAGTGACAAAGAGAAGATATAACACTTACACAAGAACAACAGCTAATTAATCCCCAAGACTAGACAAAGAAGCTAAGGAACTGATTAAACCCATCAAGAAAAATGATGACCAGACAGCAACAAAAAACTACAAACCAAACCAATAATCAGGAAAACATGGCTGAATCCAATGAACAAACTAAAAATCAGGAAGGGGAGCAGAACTTCGCACAAGTAATTAAAGATCTCAGAACATATATCAGGGACAAACTTAATGAAGTAAAGGAAGAGTTTAACAATACGAAGAAAACACTTGGAGAGGAAATTGCAGACATACGCAAAAAGATAACACATATGATGGGAATGAACACCACAGTTCAAAAAATCAAAAATACACTCGCAGCAAATAGCAGCAGATTAGAAGAGGCAGAGGAGAAAATTAGCGATGTGGAAGATAGTACATCGGAAATAAAACAGATAGTAGAACTGATCGATAAAAAGAAAAAACCCAGCTAGGAAATAGGGACCTGAATGACAATGTAAAACACACAAACATAAATATTATAGGCATCCCAGAAGGAGAAGAGAAAGGAAAGGGGTCAGAAGGGGTGTTGCAGGAAATAATGGCTGAAAACTTCCAAAATCTACTGAGAGAGACAAATGTACATATCCAAGAAGCACAACGCACCCCAAACATCATAAACACCAAAAGGCCCACCCCAAGACATATACTTGTCAAATTATCCACCACTCAAGACAAGAGAAAATTCTAAAAGCAACAAGAGAAAAGAAAACCATCACATACAAGGGAAGCTCCATAAGATTAAGTGCTGATTTCTCATCTGAAACCATGGAGGAAAGAAGGCAGTGGTATGATATAGTCGAGGTACTAAAAGAAAAAAATTTCCAACCAAGAATACTCTACCCAGCTAAACTAGCATTCAAACATGATGGAGAGTTCAAAATATTCACAGATAAACAGAAATAGAAAGAGTATGCCAACAAGAAACCTCCCCTTCAAGAAATTCTAAAGGGAGTTCTGCAGGAAGAAAGGAAAAAACAGGAGAGGCAGAGATGGAGGAGAGTGTAAGAGCAACAAAAAAGACAAAAAGAGAAGGAAAAAACAAACGAACAAAATATGACAAACACAAGTCCAATCAAATTATGGCTAACATAAATAATTCCTTGAAAGTAATAACACTGAATGTCAATGGATTAAACTCACCTATCAAAATATTCAGACTGGGACACTGGATAAGGAAATATGACCCATCTATATGCTGTCTAAAAGAGACACATCTTAGACCCAGAGATTCGTGGAGGCTGAAAGTGAATGGTTGGAAAACAATAACCAAAAAAAAAAAAAAAAAAAAAGGCAGGAGTAGCTATATTAATATCAGACAAAATAGACTTTAAATGTGAAACAATTGTGAGAGATAAAGAAGGATACTACATATTAGTGAAAGGGACAATCTCTCAAGAAGAATGAACAATCATAAATATTTATGCTCCGAACTAGGGTGCCTCTAAATACGTGAGGCAAACACTGGAAAAACTAAGTGAAAGAATAGATTCATCTACAATTATAGTGGGGGATTTTAATACACCACTATCAACTCTGGACAGAACATCTCAAAAGAGAATCACTAAAGAAACAAAATATTTGAACAATATATCAGAGGAGCTGGGTCTAATAGACATGTACAGATCATTACACCCAAATACAGCAGGATGTACATTTTTCTTAAGTGCACATGGATCATTATCCAAGATAGACCATATCCTAGGCCACAAAAAAAGGCTTAATGAATTCAGAAAGATTGAAATCATACAAAATAATATCTCTGACCACGTGGAGCGAAGCTGGAAATCTGCAAGTGTCAGAGGCCCAGATTTCACACCAAGATATGGAAATTAAACAGTACACTCTCAGAAAAACAGTGGATGAAAGAGGAAATCTCAAAAGAAATTAATAAATACCTTGAAAGTAATGATAATAATAACACATCATACCAAAACTTATGGGATGCAGCAAAAGCAGTACTGAGAGGGAAATTTATAGCCATAAATTCATACATCAAAAAAGAAAAAAGAGCAAAAATTGAAGAACTAACTGCATATTTGGAGGAATTAGTAAAAAAACAACAAAGAAATCACACAGGAAGAAGAAAGAAAAAACAAAGAGCAGAACTAAATGAAATAGAAAATAAGAAAGCACTTGAAAAGATAAACAAGACCAAGAGCTGGTTCTTTGAGAAGATCAATAAAATTGGCAAACCCTTAGTGAGACTAACAAAGGAAAAAAGAGAGAAGATGCAAATACACAAAATAAGAAATGAGAAAGGACATATCACCACTGATCCTACAGAAATAAAGACTATCATAAGAGGATACTTTGAAAAACTATATTCCAACAAAAATGATAATTCAGAGGAAATGGACAAATTCCTAGAAATACATAAGCAGCCTATATTGACGAAAGAAGAAATTGATGATCTCAACAAACCAATCACAAGTAAAGAGATAGAATCAGTCATTAAAAACCTCCCAACTAAGAAGAGCCCAGGGCCAGACGGCTTCACAGGTGAATTCTACAAAACATTCTGGAAAGAACTAACACCAATCCTGCTGAAACTCTTCCAAAATATCAAAACAGAAGGAACATTGCCTAACTCCTTCTATGATGCCAACATTACCCTAGTACCAAACCCAAACAAAGACACCACAAGTAAGGAAAATTACAGACCAATTTATCTAATGAACCTAGATGCAAAAGTACTTAACAAAATACTTGCTAATCATATTCAACAACACATTAAATGAATTATACACCACGACCAAGTGGGATTCATTCCAGGTATGCAAGGATGGTTCAACATAAGAAAATCAATCAATGTAATACACCATATAAACAGATTGAAGGAAGAAAATCACATGATTATATCTTTAGATGCACAAAAAGCATTTGACAAAATACAGCACCCTTTCTTGATAAAAACACTCCAAAAGATCGGAATACAAGGAAATTTTTTGTACATGATAAAGAGTATATATGAAAAACCCACAGCCAACATCATTTACAATGGTGAAATCCTAAAATCCTTCCTTCTAAATTCAGGAACAAGACAAGGATGCCCAGTCTCTCCCCTTCTATTTAACATTGTCTTAGAAGTACTTGCTCGAGCACTGAAGCAAGAACCAGATATAAAAGGCATTCAAATTGGAAAGGAAGAAGTCAAAATTTCATTATTTGCAGATGACACGATCCTATACATAGAAAACCTTGAGGTCTACAACAAAGCCTCTAGAACTCATAAATGAGTTTAGTAAAGTTGCAGGTTTTAATCAGTAGCATTTCTGTACACCAATAATGAGCAAGATCAGGAGGAAATCAAGAAACAAATACCATTCACAATAGTAAATAAGAAAAATCAAATATTTAGGAATAAACTTAACTAAAGATGTTAAAAAAACTTATACGCCGAGAACTACACAAGACTGTTCAAGGAAATCAAAGATGACCTAAATAAATGAAAGAATATTCCCTGTTCATGGATAGGAAGACTAAATATTATTAAGATGTCTATCCTACCAAAAGTGATCTACATATTCAATGCAATCCCAATAAAAATCAACACAGCATTCTTTAAAGAACTAGATAAACTAAATATGAAATTTATTTGGAAAGGAAAGAGGCCCTGAATAGCCAAAGATATATTGAAAAAGAAAAATGAAATTGGAGGAATCACACCACCTGACTTCAAAATATACTACAAAGTTACTGTAGTGAAAACAGCATGGTATTGTCATAAGGAGAGACACACAGATCAATGGAATTGAATTGAAAGTTTTGATATAAAACCTCATATATATAGCCATATAATATTCAATAAAGCCGCCAAACACTCTCAACTGGGAGAGAATGGCCTATTCAACAAATGGTGCCTGGAGAACTGGATATCCATATGTAAAAGAGTGAAAGAGGATTACCAACTCACACCTTATAAAAAAATCAACTCAAGATGGATCAAAGACCTAAATATAAGAGCCAAGGCCATAAAGACTTCAGACAGCAGTGTAGGGAAGAATCTACAAGACCTTTTAATAGGAAATGGCTTCATGAACTTCACACCAAAAGCACGAGCAGCAAAAGAACAAAGAGACAAATGGAACTTCCTCAAAATTAAAGCCTTCTTTACCTCAAAGGAGTTTGTAAAGAAAGTGAAAAGAGAGCCTAAACAATGGGAGAAAATATTTGGTAACAATATATCTGATAGGAGACATATACCTCGCATATATAAAGAACTCCTCTATCTTGAAAATAAAAAGATAAACAACCCATTTAAAAAATGGGAAAAAGATTTAAACAGACACTTCTCCAAAGAAGAAATACAAAAGACTAAAAAGCACATGAAAAAATGCTCCAAATCTTTAGCTATTAGGGAAATGCAAATCAAAACTACAATGAGATACCATCTTACTCCCATAAGATTGGCAGCTATGAAAAAAAACAGAAGAATACAAATGCTGGAAAGGATGTGAAGAAAGGGGAACACTCATCCACTGCTGGTGGGAATGCAGAAGGATCCAACCATTCTGGAGGACAATTTGGTGTTTTCTCAAAAAACTAACCATAAATTTGCCATATGACCCAGCAATACCACTGCTGGGTATATACCCAGCAGAACTGAAAACAAGGACACAAACCGATATATGCACACCAATGTTCACAGCAGCATTGTTCACTATCGCCAAAAGTTGGAATCAACCCAAATGCCCATCAACAGATGAGTGGATCAATAAAATGTGGTATATACATACAATGGAATACTACTCAGCTTTAAGAACAAACACACTACAAACACATGTGATAACATGGATGAATCTTGAGAATCTTATGTTGAGTGAAGCAACCCAGGCATTGAAGGACAAATACTACATGACCTCAATGATATGAAATAAGTAAACCAAGCTGCTTCAGAGAGCTAGAGACTGGATGATGGGCTTACAGGAAAATGGGGGGTAGATGAGGGATGTAAGCTGACATCTACATGGGTGAAATCTATGATAAGCTGGAGGTAAGTATGTGTACAAGGAAGGGATAAAATGTGGGCATAGGGTTACCTTTGCATGGGGCTTTGTGGGCTTAAGGCGGGCTAGGGATGGGAGGATGGGTAATATTGCCCACGAAATTGGGGGGAGGGTGGGGCAACATACGAACATAGGAGATTGTCAGGTGTTGGTTGAGAGTATAATGCTGAGAAAACCCTTTCAAAATATAATTAGGAAAGTTACCTGTTTAAGATACTTAAAGGGGATAATCTGATGTAGGGCAGACTCCTAGGGAATGTGTAAATGCTCATTTTGCCAGAGTGGGTTTACCATTGCATAGAGACCCATATAATGAGAGTGAAGGTAGACCAACATCCTGGGGAGGACTAATGCCATCAAATAGAGGGAACTGTATCTCTCAAGAGAAATGGTGGCTCCCAGGGCATTAGGGTAGTTGAGCAAGTCAAGCCCTCAACACTGTTGCAATTATCACTGAACATGGCTCCTCAAGAAATGAAGATTGTCTGTCACTGTGGGCCCCAAGGGGAGGGGGAAATAGATATTGAATAGATGGAACCAACATAACTGTGAGGGCAATAGAAGTGTTTCACAAGAGTACGCAAGAATGGATATAAAACATGATATTACACCAAAAACATATAGGGACCGACAGACTAATAATGTAAATCATAATGTAAAACATATGATAACTAAAAATTTAGAAAATTGTATAGCCTAAAGTATAAACCACAATGTAAACACAAATGTTATCTTGTTTGAAAGCTATTGTCTCAATATCTGTACATCAGTTTCAGTAAATATGGTATGAATATGTTAAAAGATTATTGCTGTGGAAGGGAAAAGGTTTTATATTGTATATGTGGGAGTACTGTATATTGTATATATGAATTACTGTGATCTATAACTCTTGTGAGGAGAAGCTTAATAAGTAGGAAAAAAGAAAAGAAAATAATAGGATGTAGAATTTTTCCAAATCAATATGTATTCTATATCTAACCTATAAACTCATTGCTATATTCCATTTTACTATTAAGGGAACCTGGCATTATATTGGGCTTCACTTTTCAGGAAGTTTTAGATCACAGAGTGCTTCAACAATGGCAGCAGAAGAATACTGGTATGGGATGTTATTGACAGGGGACATGTGGTTGACAGGGAGTTATACAGGGTATGTGTCTGGGATGCATGGAAATGTTTGGATATATTCATAATGGAAACAATTAAAAACAACAGCTGAGGGGGTGCTGGGTTCCTGGTTGGGGGGGCTTTGTTGTGGTCGCTAGGGGAGCAGCAGCAGTCTCCTGGGTGCAACAGCAAGGAACAGGAAGGAATGAGGGTCCAACTGTGAGCCACTGATACTAATGACTATGCTTGTGAACCTATACACCTGAAATAAGAACAAGGCCTAGAACAACACTGTGCCTAAGAGTTCCCTCCTGACAGCCTCCGTGTTATTCAAATGTGGCCAGTCTCAAAGCCAAACTCAGCATGTAAATGCAATGCCTTCCCTCCAGCGTGGGACATAACACCCAGGGATGAGCCTCCCTGGCACCAAGGGATCACTACCAAGTACCAGCTGATGACATAACTAGAAAATGGCCTTGAATAAAAGGTTCAAATCGGACCAGCAGAATATCCCTGTCTACATATAATAACAGGAGTTAAAAATGCTTTTTGACCTAAATTAAGGGGGAAATGGAAAGGACAAATGAATTTATATGGCTATGAGTCTCTCAAAAAGAGTCTGGAGGTTGTCAGAAGGATTGCCCTTATGCACACCTGAGCAGAGTCTCAGAGACAGATAAAGTAGATACAACCCCAGGTACTGGTTCTTCTGAGGGCTAAAGAGACCCACAGGTTTTATGGTCATGGCAGATGGAGTTCACTGCCATGTCAGTTGGCCCTTCTTTGGAGTTGGTGTTTCTGAGTGATGGAGCTGGACTCAGATGTGATCTCTTTTCACAGGCCTTTCCTGTTACTTTACTGGAATTGTAATTGGTGCTGGGGCTTAAGATATATCTAGGGGATTTGAATCTCTGGACTGACAATATGATAGCTAGGCCCTGAGCCTCAACAGACTTCAGCTCCTACACTCTGGTTTATTGGACTTACCCGACTCAGCTAACATGGAGTTGAAGAATGTCAACCACCACACCATGGAGCCAAGAGTGCCTATAACTGAAAGGAGGATTTCATCCAGTATCCATGTGGAATCTAAGCCCCCTCTTGACATAGATGTGGAATGGACACAACCAATCCAAGGTCCACAGGAAGGAGGAATTCAGTAAGGATTAGAGTGGACTTACTGATATTCTATTCATGAACTATTGTGGTTAGTAATCAAGAAAAGGTGGCATTGGTGTGGAAAAGTGGCCATGGCAGCTGCTGGGTGTGGGGAATGGGAGGAAGAGATGAGATGTGGAGGCATTTTCGGGACTTGGAGTTGTCCTGGATGGTGCTGCAGGGACAATTATCAGACATTGTAGATCCTCCCTTGGCCCACTGGGTGGAATGTGGGAGAGTATGGGCTATAATGTGGACCATTGACCATGAGGTGCAGTGATGCCCAGAGATGTACTCACCAAATGCAATGGATGTGTCATGATGATGGGGAAGAGTGTTGCTTTTGGGGGAGTGGTGGGGTGGGGGTGGTGGGGGTGAATGGGGACCTCATATTTTTTTAATGTAATATTTTAAAAAAATGAATTAAAAAAATAAATTTAAAAAATATTGTAGCTTGAATTTAGTTGGATTCATTTATTTTTTTTTCTTTTTTTCTTTTTTTTTTTCCTTTTTTTTTTAAATTTTTTTATTTTTTATTGACTTTGTAATAATATTACATTAAAAATATATATGTGAGGTCCCATTCAACCCCACCCCCCCACCCCCCCTCTCCCCCCCCCCAACAACACTCATTCCCATCATCATGACACATCCACTGGACTCGGTAAGTACATCTTTGGGCACCTCTGCACCTCATATACATTGGTTCACATCATGGCCCATACTCTCCTCTATTCCATCATGTAGGCCCTGTGAGGATTTACAATGTCCGGTGATTACCTCTGAAGCAGCATCCAGGGCAGCTCCATGTCCCGAAGACGCCTCCACCTCTCATCTCTTCCTGCCTTTCCCCATACCCTTTGTCCATTATGTCCACTTTTCCCAATCCAATGCCACCTCTTCTATGTGGACACTGGATTGGTTGTGTCCATTGCACCTT
The DNA here is from genome assembly GCF_030445035.2 of Dasypus novemcinctus. Taxonomy (NCBI): domain Eukaryota; kingdom Metazoa; phylum Chordata; class Mammalia; order Cingulata; family Dasypodidae; genus Dasypus; species Dasypus novemcinctus. Next base: position 6,598,715 of record NC_080694.1, on the reverse strand, counting down.
TATGTCAAGAGGAGGCTCAGATTCCACCTGGATGCTGGATGCAATCCTCCCATTTTCAGTTGTAATCACTCTAGGCTCCATGGTGTGGTGGTTGTCCTTCTTCACCTCCATCTTAGCTGAGTGTGGTAAGTCCAATAAATCAGATTGTAGGTGCTGGAGTCTGTTGAGGCTCAGGATCTGGCTATCACATTGTCAGTCCAGAGATTCAAATCCCCTAAATATATCTTAAACCCCAACATTAACTGCACCTCCAGCACATTAGCATGAAAGTCTTATGAAGGGAGATCCCATCTGAGTCCAGATTCATCACACATAAACACCATTTCCAAAGAGGGGCCATCTGCCCTGGTAGTTAACCCCATCGGCCATGACCATAACTCCCATGGGTCCCTTTAGCCCTCAAAGGAACCAATATCTGGGGGTTGTATCTGCTTTATCTGTCTCTCTGACTCTGCTCAGTTGTGCATGAGGGCAAACCTTCTGCCAGCCTCCAGACTCTTTTTTAGAAACTCGTAGCCATATAAACTCATTTCTCCTTTCCATTTCCCCCTTACTTTAGGTCAAACAGCATTTTAAAGTCATGGTATTTTATGTAGACATGGATATTCTGCTGATCCGCATTGAACCTTCCGTATAAGGTCATTTTCCAGTTGCATCATCAGTTGGTAGTTGATAGTGGTCCCTCGTTGCCAGGGAGGCTCATCCCCGGGTGTCATGTCCCACGCTGGGGGGAAGGCATTGCATTTACATGCTGAGTTTGGCTTCGAGACTGGCCACATTTGAGTAACATGAAGGCTGACAGAAGGAAATTCCCAGGCACAAAGTTGCTCTAGGCCTTGTTATTATTTTGGGTTTATCAGCTCACAAGCATAGTCATTAGTATCAGGGGCTCACTGTTGAACCCTCACTCCCTCCCGGTCCCCACCACTGTACCTGGGAGACTGTCGCTGCTCCCCTAGGGACCACGACAGAGCACCACTGGCCAGGAACCCAGTACCCCCCCTACTGTGGTTTTTAATTGTTGCCACTATGAGTATATCCAAACATTACCATGCACCCTGGACATATGTTCTGTACAGCTCCCTGTCAGTCATATATCACCTGTCATTGGTATCCCATACCAGTATCCCTCCATTGCCATTGCTGAAACACTCTGTGATCCTGAACTCCCCGAAATTTGAAGCCCAATATAATGTCATGGTCCCTTACTAGGGAATGGCATATAGCGATGAGTTTAAAGGATAGATAAAGAACTTGGATAAAGTTAGATAAAGAACTTAGATAAAGAATGTTGACTTGAAAAAATTCCACATCCTATTTTTTTCTTTTTTTCCCCCCCCCCCCCTAATTATTCAGCTTTTCTTCACAGGAGTCCTAGACCACAGCAATGTATATATATAATATACAGCACTCCCACACATCCACCAGAAAACCTTTTCCCTTCCACAGTGATACTCTTACGCCCTATTCATATCATATTTACTTAAAGTGATGTACAGAGTCTGAGACATTAGCTTTCTAACAAGGTGACATCTGTGTTTACATTATGGTGCATACTTTAGGATACACAGTTCTTTACATTTTTAGTTATCCTATGTTTTACATTATGGTTTACATTATCAGTCTGTCATCTCCTATATGTTATGGTGTAATATTACATGTTTTATATCCATCCTTGTGTACTCTCAAGAAACTCCTCTCTTACCCCCCATTTACTTTGGTTCCACACATTTAACGTCCATTTTCCCTTCCACCTTGGTGCCCTCAGTGATAGCCAACCTCCGTTTCCTGAGGAGCCACTTCCAGAGATAGATGGAATAGTGTTCAGGGCCTAACTTGCTCAACTGCCCCAATGCCCTGGGAGCCACCCTTTCTCTCGAGGGATACAGTTCCCTCTATTGGATGGCATTAGTCCTCCCCAGGATGTGGGTCCACCCCCACTCTCACTACTTGGGTTTCTACCCCATGGTGTCACCCACTCTGGCAGAATGAGCATTTAGACATTCCCCAGGAGCCCGTCCTGCATCAGACCCTCCCCTCCGAGCATTCTAAACAGGTAACCCTCTTTATTATATTTTGATATGATTTTCTCGGCATTTTACTCTCCACCAACACCTGACCCTCTCCTGGTTCGTATGCTACCCCTCCCTCCCCCCACTTTTGGGCAACGTTACCCACCCGTCCCTCCCCAGCCACCCTCAAACCCGCAAAGCCCCAAGCAAAGGCAACCCCTTGCCCCCCTTTTATCTCTTCTTTGTGTTCATACTTACCACCATCTCGTCTTAAATTCCACCCCTGCAGACATCGGCTCATATCCTTCCTCCACCCTCCGATTTCCTGCAAGCCTATCGTTCAGTCTCTTGCTATCTAGGGCAGCTTGTTTATTTCATATCATTGAGGTCATGTAGTATTTGTCCTTCAATGTCTGGGTTGCTTCACTCAACATAAGGTTCTCAAGATTCATCCATGTTATCACATGTGTTTGTAGTGTGTTTGTTCTTACAGCCGAGTAGTATTCCATTGTGTGTATATACCACATTTTAATGATCCACTCGTCTGTTGATGGGCATTTGGGTTGATTCCAACTTTTGGCAATAGTGAACAATGCTGCTATGAACATTGGTGTACATATATTGGTTTGTGTTCTTGTTTTCAGTTCTGCTGGGTATATTCCCAGCAGTGGTATTGCTGGGTCATATGGCAAATCTATGGCTAGTTTTTTGAGAAACCGCCATACTGTTCTCCAGAATGGTTGGATCCTTCTGCATTCCCACCAGCAGTGGATGAGTGTTCCCCTTCCTTCACATCCTCTCCAGCACTTGTATTCTTCTGTTTTTTTCATAGCTGCCAATCTTATGGGTGTAAGATGGTATCTCATTGTGGTTTTGATTTGCATTTCCCTGATAGCTAGAGATTTGGAACATTTTTTCATGTGCTTTCTTGCCATTTGTATTTCTTCTTCGGAGAAGTGTCTGTTTAAGTCTTTTTCCCATTTTTTTAAATGGATTGTTTATCTTTTTATTTTCAAGATGTAGGAGTTCTTTATATATGCAAGTTATAAGTTTCTTATCAGATATATGATTGCCAAATATTTTCTCCCACTGTGTGGGCTCCCTTTTTACTTTCTTGACAAACTCCTTTGAGGTGCAGAAGGCTTTAATTTTGAGGAAGTCCCATTTATCTATTAGTTCTTTTGCTGCTCGTGCTTTTGGTGAGATATTCATAAATCCATTACCTATTACAAGGTCCTGTAGATGTTTCCCTACACTGCTTTCTAAGGTTTTTATGGTCTTGGCTCTTATATTTAGGTCTTTGATCCATCTTGAGTTGATCTTTGTATAAGGTGTGAGATGGTAATCCTCTTTCATTCTTCTACATATGGCTATCCAGTTCTCCAGACACCATTTGTTGAATAGGCCACTCTCTCCCAGTTGAGAGGGTTTGGTGGCTTTATCGAATATTATGTGGTTGTATATGTGAGGTTCTATATCAGAGCTTTCAATTCGATTCCATTGGTCTATATGTCTCTCCTTATGCGAATACCATGCTGTTTTCACCACCGTAGCTTTATAGTATGTTTTGAAGTCAGGTAGTGTGATTCCTCCAATTTCGTTTTTCTTTTTCAGTATGTCTTTGGCTATTCGGGGTCTCTTTCCTTTCCAAATAAATTTCATAGTTAGTTTTTCTAGTTCCTTAAAGAAGGCTGCATTGATTTTTATTGGGATTGCATTGAATGTGTAGATCAATTTTGGTAGGATAGACATCTTAATAATGTTCAGTCTTCCTATCCATGAACAAGGAATAGTCTTCCATTTATTTAGGTCTTCTTTGATTTCCTTGAACAATCTTGTATAGTTCTCAGTGTATAAGTTCTTTACCTCTTTAGTTAAATTTATTCCTAAGTATTTGATTTTTTTATTTACTATTGTGAATGGTATTTGTTTCTTGATTTCCTCCTGATCTTGCTCATTATTGGTGTACAGAAATGCTACTGATTTTTGCGCATTGATCTTATAACCTGCGACTTTACTAAACTAATTTATGAGTTCTAGAATCTTCGTTGTAGATCTCTCAGGGTTTTCTATGTATAAGATCATGTCATCTGCAAATAATGAAATTTTGACTTCTTCCTTTCCAATTTGAATGCCTTTTATTTCTGGTTCTTGCCTCAGTGCTCGAGCAAGTACTTCTAAGACAATGTTAAATAGGAGCGGCGACAGTGGGCATCCTTGTCTTGTTCCTGAGTTTAGAGGGAAGGAGTCTAGGATTTCTCCATTGTAAACAATATTGGCTTTAGGTTTTTCATATATACTCTTTATCATGTTCAAAAAATTTCCTTGTATTCCAATCATTTGGAGTGTTTTTATCAAGAAAGGGTGCTGTATTTTGTCAAATGCTTTTTCTGCATCAATAGATATAATCATGTGATTTTTTTCCTTCAATCTGTTTATATGGTGTATTACGTTGATTGATTTTCTTATGTTGAACCATCCTTGCATACCTGGGATGAATCCCACTTGGTCGTGGTGTATAATTCGTTTAATGTGTTGTTGAATACGATTAGCAAGTATTTTGTTAAGTATTTTTGCGTCTAGGTTCATTAGAGAAATTGGTCTGTAATTTTCCTTTCTTGTGATGTCTTTGTTTGGCTTTGGTACTAGGGTAATGTTGGCATCATAGAAGGAGTTGGGTAATGTTCTTTCTGTTTCGATGGTTTGGAATAGTTTCAGCAGGATTGGTGTCAGTTCTTTCCAGAATGTTTTATAGAATTCACCTGTGAAGCCATCTGGCCCTGGGCTCTTCTTAGTTGGGAGATTTTTAATAACTGATTCTATCTCTCTGCTTGTGATTGGTTTGTTAAGATCATCAATTTCTTCTTTTGTCAATATGGGCTGTTTATGTGTTTCTAGGAATTTGTCCATTTCCTCTAGATTGTCATTTTTGTTGGAATATAGTTTTTCAAAATATCCTCTTATGATAGTCTTTATTTCTGTGGGGTCAGTGGTGATATCGCCTTTCTCATTTCTTATTTTGTGTATTTGCATCTTCTCTCTTTTTTTCTTTGTTAGTGTTGCTAAAGGTTTGTCAATTTTGTTAATCTTCTCAAAAAAACCAGCTCTTGGTCTTGTTTATCTGTTCAAGTGCTTTCTTATTTTCTATTTCATTTAGTTCTGCTCTTATCTTTGTTATTTCCTTCCTTCTTCTTCCTGTTGGGTTACTTTGTTGTTGTTTTTCTAATTCCTTCAAATGTGCAGTTAGTTCTTCAATTTTTGCTCTTTCTTCTTTTTTGATATATGAATTTATGGCTATAAACTTCCCTCTCAGTACTGCTTTTGCTGCATCCCATAAATTTTGGTATGTTGTGTTATCATTATCATTTGTTTCAAGGTAGTCATTGATTTCTTTTGAGATTTCCTCTTTGACCCACTGTTTTTCTAAGAGTGTGTTGTTTAATTTCCAAATCGTGGTGTGAAATCTGGGCTTCTTTCCCTTGCAAATCTCCAGCTTGACTCCACTGTGGTCAGAGATAATGTTTTGTATGATTTCAATCTTTCTGAATTCGTTCAGCCTTTCTTTGTGGCCTAGCATATGATCTATCTTGGAGAATGATCCATGTGCAGTTGAGAAAAATGTATATCCTGCTGTGTTTGGGTGTAGCGATCTATATATGTCTATTAGATCGAGCTCCTCTAATATACTATTCAGATGTTTTGTTTCTTTGGTGATTCTCTTTTGAGATGTTCTGTCCAGAGTTGATAGTGGTGTATTAAAATCCCCCACTATAATTGTAGATGTATCTATTCTTTCACTTAGTTTTTCCAGCGTTTGCCTGACGTATTTAGAGGCACCCTTGTTAGGGGCATAGATATTTATGATTGTTCAATCTTCTTGACAGATTTTCCCTTTGACTAAAATGTAGTGTCCTTCTTTGTCTCTCACAATTGTTTCACATTTAAAGTCTATTTTGTCTGATATTAATATAGCTACTCCTGCCTTTTTTTGGTTATTGTTAGCTTGTATGATTGTTTTCCAGCCTTTCACTTTCAATCTCCATGTGTCTCTGGGTCTAAGATGTGTCTCTTGTAGACAGCATATGGATGGGTCATATTTCCTTATCCAGTGTCCCAGTCTGAATCTTTTGATAGGTGAGTTTAATCCATTGACATTCAGTGTTATTACTATCAAGGAATTATTTGTGTTAGCCATATTTTGATTGGATTTGTGTTTGTCATATTTTGTTTGTATATTTTTTTTTGTCTTTTTTGTTGTTGTTGTTGGTCTTATACTCTCCTCCAACTTTGCCTTTCCTGTTTTTTCCTTTCTTCCTGCAGAACTCCCTTTAGAATTTCTTGAAGGGGAGGTTTCTTGTTGGTATACTCTTTCAGTTTCTGCTTGTCTGCGAATATTTTGAACTCTCCATCATGTTTGAATGCCAGTTTAGCTGGATAGAGTATTCTTGGTTGGAAATTTTTTTCCTTTAGTACCTTGACTATATCATACCACTGTCTTCTTGCCTCCATGGTTTCAGAAGAGAAATCAGCACTTAATCTAATTGAGCTTCCCTTGTATGTGATGGTTTTCTTTTCTCTTGCTGCTTTTAGGATTTTCTCTTTGTCTTGAGCATTGGATAATTTGACAAGTATATGTCTTGGGGTGGGCCTGTTGGGGTTTATGACTTGTGGAGTGCGCTGTGCTTCTTGGATATGTACATCTGTCTCTTTCAGTAGATTTGGGAAGTTTTCAGCCATTATTTCCTGCAACACTCTTTCTGACCCCTTTCCCTTCTCTTCACCTTCTGGAATGCCTATAATACGTATGTTTGAGCGTTTTGCATTGTCATTCAGGTCCCTAAATCCTAATTGGATTTTTTCTATCTTCTTATTGACCCCTTCTACTATCTGTTTGATTTCTGATGTACTGTCTTCCACATCACTAATTCTCTGCTCTGTCTCTTCTAGTCTGCTGATATTTGCTGCAAGTGTATTTTTGATTTCTTGAACTGTGGTGTTCATTCCCATCATATCTGTTATGTTTTTGCGTATGTCTGCAATTTCCCCTCCAAGTGATGTCTTCATGTTGTTAACCTCTTTCATTACTGCACCAAATTTGTCGGTGATAAATGTTCTGAGATCTTTCATTGCTTGTGCCAAGTTTTGCTCCCCTTCGTGATTATTGGTTTGTTGATTGGATTCAGCCATGTTTTCCTGATTATTGGTTTGGTTCGTAGATTTTTGTTGCTTTCTGGTCATCTCTTTATTTTGACGAATTTAATCAGTTCCTTAGCTTCTTTGTCTGCTCTTGGAGGTTAATTAGTTGTTATTTTTGCACAGGTGTTATATCTTCTCTTTGTCACTTTTTTCTTCTTATTCTAGTTACTTGTTGTTGGTTAAGTTCACTTTAGAGGAAAGTATTAGTGTTGGGGAAAGGCAATTGTGTAAGCAAGGGAAAAGTGTAAAGTTGTATTGGTGATGTATGTTAATAAAGCAGGAATATGAGATCTGGAAGGATGGAGGTTAGATTCATGTAGATTGTATAGAGTTATAGCTGTAGGTAGAGTACCTTTTATGAAGTTGATGACTGATTTTGGGAGGAATATGGTATGAACTACACAGCTATTGTTTTCATGAGAGAGGGAAAAAGAAAAGAAAGGTAATAGTTTCAAGAGTGGATAATAGACAGAAAACAGAACAAAGGTATTAGAAATTAAGAGTTAGACACTTTGTGGATCAAAGAACGGGAGGTGGGGGGTGGAATATAGGAGAGACAGTAGATGATAGTGGATATCAAGATGCAGGGGAAGGGGGATAGTGTAGGTAGCCTAAATCAGTTCACACAGAAATGAGGCAGTGGAGGATGGGAAAACCCAGCAAATGTGAGGTGTTCCCTGTAGCACCTATTGTATACTTGAATTAAAGTAAAAATAAGTGGAAGATGAGGGACAAGAGGGAAAGAGAAAACCGGAAAAAAAAAAAAAACAAACTAATTATAATAAAGAAAAAAGAAAGGCAAGAAGAAAGAAAGAAAGAAAAAGAGGATGGGCAAACGGTGGGGAACGGATAGGGAGAAGAGAGATACAGGTACACACGTGTCACAATTGCAACACTATCTAAAACAACAACTTCCCCCCGCTTTGCCCTAAAACCCCCCCGTCTGTCTGCCCAAATGGGTCTGCAAGCACCTCCCTTCCCACAAACCCCCAATAGGCCGCCCAGGGCCCATGAACTCCCCAGTACTGCAGATGCTCAAAAAAAAAAAAACAAAAACAAAAACAAAAAAATTAAGTAAAATTAAAAAAAAAAACAAAAAACAAAAAACAAACAAACAAACAAACAAACAAACAAAAAAACCCAGAAACCCCTCCGCAGGCCCGGCTCCGCCCGCCGCGGAGGCTTGGACCGGCTCTGCCCGGCTCCTCACACCGCCTTGGCCTGGCCTGGCTCCGCCCAGCTCCGCTCGCTACAGCGGCCCAGCCGGCTCCGGCGTCCACCTCCTGCCACCGCGGCCTGGACCGGCCCTGCCCGGCTCCGTACCCGCCGCGGCCTGACCCGGCCCCGCCCGGCTCCAAGCGCTACCGCGGCCCGCAGCCGGGGCCTGCACCGGCCCCGCCCGGCTCCAAGCGCTACCGCGGCCGGCAGCCGGGGCCTGCACCGGCCCCGCCCGGCTCCAAGCGCTACCGCGGCCCGCAGCCGGGGCCTGCACCGGCCCCGCCCGGCTCCAAGCGCTACCGCGGCCCGCAGCCGGGGCCTGCACTGGCCCCGCCCGGCTCCAAACGCTACCGCGGCCCGCAGCCGGGGCCTGAACCGGCCCCGCCCGGCTCCAAACGCTACCGCGGCCCGGCTCGGCCTGGCTCGGCCCCGCCCGGCCCCGCTCACCGCCGGCGCAGCGCGGCCCGGCTCCGGCGTCCGCCGCTGCGGCCCGGCCTGGCTCAGCCCCACCGAGCGGGGCTAGATGCCTCGTCTCCGCCTACCCAAGAAGGGAATCCTCTACAGGTAGCTGGGATCTCCGTGTATATTTCACAGACGAATCCTCTCTGTTACCTTCCCTCCAAATCGATGTCCAGACACCTCCGGACCAGCAAAAATCCCGAAACAATCCGGTTCCAAAGAGTCTCCAACGCCGCCCAGCCGATTCCCTGCAGAAGACTCTAACAGGGATGTTCACTCAGCCGCCATCTTGCCCCCTCTCTCCTGGATTCATTTATGAACTCTAGAGTTTTCTTGTGTAAACTTTGGCATGTTCTAATAAATCATGATATCACTGAAAAAAAAACATTTAGAAGTAAATCAATGTAATCCACCATATTGTTAGGGCTAAAAAAGAACAATCACATGATAATGTCCACTGAATCAGCATCTAACACAAGTTTTTCAGACAGAGTTTGGGTTTGAGTTTTAGAATTAATTTGGAAATACCTTTCAGCAGCTGTCCCTTCCAAGGTTGTTCCACAGTTAAGAAAATTAAGAGTGAATAATGCTTTGTGTAACTGCACCTGAAGTGTCTCCCTGTCTTCCCCTTTTTGTTTTTCTAACATGAGCTTGAGGGTTTGATTTGCTCACTCGACAAGAGCTTGCCCCTGGGGGTTATAGGGAAGTCGTGTAGTGTGTGAAATACTCCAATAATCTAAAAATCTTTAAAGGTAGACACTTGTATAAGCAGGAGCATTATCTGATTTTTAGAGACTGGGGAAGTCCTACTACAGCAAAGCAAGCTAACAAATGCTGTCTTACGTGTCGAGCAGTTTCTCCCATCTGAGCTGTAGCCCAAATAACTCCTGAACAGGTGTCTACAGAGACATGACCATAACATAATTTTCCAGAGAAGAAGATATGAGTTACATCCATTTGCCACAGAGAGTTAACAGTTAAACCATGGGGATTTACTCCAGGTTCCAATTGTTTTGGATTATTAAGAATTTGACAGGGTGAACAAGTTTGAACAATGTCCCTAGCCTGTGTCCATGTTAAAGGAATATGAGCTTTGAGGCTGGCTGCATTTATATGGGTTAGGTTGTGAAATTGAATAGCTTCTTGTAAAACTGGAGTGACTAATTTATCAATGGCATTATTACTTTTTACTAATGGTCTGAGTAAGTTTGAATCAGATCAAATATGAGTGATGAAAAATAGACTTCTTCTATTTCTAATTATTTGCTGAAGTTTGTGAAAAAGCTTATAAAGAAACTGATTTATATTAGATTTGGTAAGAGCTGTTTCAATCAATTGAGTGACCTGGATGACATATGCCAAGTCTGAAAGGATGCTTATGGACCCTAGTATGTCTTGCAAAGCAGTAAGTACTGCTATTAATCCAGTTTGCTGAGCTGAAAATCCAGGACTAGAAATTTTCTTAGTTTTGTATCTGGTACACCCAGCAGTGCCATTTCCAGACCCATCAGTAAAGACTGTAGGGGCATCAAGTACTGGTTGAAACTTAGTTATGCTAGGTAAAATCCATTGAGTGCTTTTAATGAATTATAATACAGGATTTTTAGGGTAATGATTATTTACCTGTCCAATATAATCAGGAAAGGCTATTTGCCATTGTAAGTGGTTTTGGAGGCAAGCCTCAAACGCCTTGTGCAAAAGTGAAAGACTGCTATTAGAAGGGTCCTGTCTGTGAAGGGCACGAGTGCACTCATGGCCTTTAAGTATAATTTGGGCCACAGAGTCTACATAAGGAGATAAAGTTTTAACAATACTGTTAAGTAAAAATATCCATTCTACAATATGATCTTGCTGCATAAGAATTCCCTTGGGGGAGTGTAAGGAAGGCAAGATAACCAACTGCAGTGGCCGTTCTGGATTGATGCACTCAGTTTGGGCACTTTGAAATTTTTTCCTCAATGCGTTTTAGTTCTTTTTCTGCCTCTCTTGTTAGAACCCGGGGGTTGTTTAATTGAGGGTCTCCTCATAATACTGAAAAGAGATTAGACAGTTCATATGTGGAAATGCCTACTTTTGGCCTTAGCCAATTAATATCTCCTAATAATTTCTGAAGATCATTCAAAGTTTTAATAGAGTCTCTATGAATCTGAACCTTCTGAGGCTTAATTGTAATTTTATCAACAATAGTCCCAAGATAAGAAATGAGTAACATTTTGAATTTTCTCAGGGGCAAGTTTTAACCCTGCTGCACTTAAACTCTTTTTTAAGTCCTGATATGCTAAAACTAGAGTCTGGGAAGAGGGAGTAACACATAATATATCATCCATATATTGTATAATGCAACAGGAAAGAATAGCCATTCTGATTGGATCTAAAGCTTTAGCCACAAAATTTTGACATATAGTAGGGCGATTAAGCATTCCTTGAGGAAGATATTTCCTTTGAAACCGTCTCATGGATTCTTTGTTATTGAAAGAAGGCACTGAGAATACAAGGGAGAATTTATTTTCAAATCACACATTCAACAAAAGACCTGCATTTAGAATATATAATGAATTCTCAAAACTCAACTGTGAAATAAACAAAATAATACAAACAACAAAAAATACAATTAGAAACTGGGAAATACATGAAGAGATACTTCACCAAAGGAAATATACAGATGGCAAATATACACATGAAAAGATAGTTAACATCACTATCTATTAAGGAAAAGAAAATTTAGATTAAAATGTGATATCCTTGAAAGACAGCAGCTGAATCACAGTCCTAAATGAGAGGCTCTTGTACCAAATTTGTTCATGGTTGTATTCTGCCATGCCAGTAAGGTGTCCCATGCTGTTAAATTTGCAGGAGTTATGGTTCAAGGAAGGCCAGTAGCGCCTGAGGATGGTAAGTCTGTGCAGACCCAACAATGGTTCAAATATGGGCATTGGTTATTGCCAAAGACACTATAGAAAGGTATTGGATAGGGCACTAAAGGTGAAAAGGAAGATGTTTATGGGGAACAGTAAGGGGCAGATTGTGCTGGTCTAACAGTATATGAGCAACATTTCCATTAGCAGATAAAAAAATCATCTGGAACATTCAAACTGAACCTGGTCTTTGGTGGGCTTTATTCTGACCTGCTGCTTTCCCTATTTAATTTACTAAACTGCTTCAGTTCCCTCCCAGAAAATTCATACCATTATTCTTAAAAGGGGGCTGAAGGGTGGTGGTTATTCTTCTGTAGCTACTTCCTGCTGGTTAGGGGCAGAAGACCCTGCCTAATGAGGTCTGAAACCCTCTGTCTATTCTATAGAGGTTGAGGGAAGGCAAGTCTGGCACCTTGGCTGGAGCCAGAGGAAGTCCCCACATGACTAATGTCCTTTTCTGGAAGGCATTGATTCTGAAAGAAATAAACTTATGTTACAATTTTGAAGATACTTGTTGCTAAAAGGATAAAGAAAATGGTAGTAATTGTACATAAATATGCCAGCCATGACATATTCAATTATGGGAATGAGAAATGCTAGCTGCCTCCAGAGACTACATCCTCCCAAAGCTGATGAATTTGATCTTGTAAGTTTCAAATGTTCTCTAGGAAAGTGCCACCTCCAGTCCCCACAGTGGTGTTTATGCCTAGGACAGCTAGGGAAGATATGAGAGGCACTGCCCTAGATATAAACTCACAAAGACAATACAATGGTACCTTGGCACTCATCATTAATTTGTTCTGGGAGGCATGATGAGTACCAAAAATGATTTTTTCCCCATAAGGAATAATGTAAATAAGTTTAATGCAATCCCAAACCAAAGGCAATGCATATTTTTAAGGCAATATGTAAGAGGATAGGGTTGTATATTATTACTTTACATGAGAAATAAACCTAAAACTTAATACTTAGATTAAATAAAATAAAACATCACTTTACCTGTACTGAGAAGAGTCCATGGACTAATGGGATGGTGAGAGGAGAGTGATGAGGAGGAGCAGTTACATGGAGTGTTGCTTGGAAGGAGAGTGCTCCTCCAATAGGACACTGGGCACTTGCACTTCAGGTGTTCTTTCTCTTTTCAGCCTTTATTCAACTTGCACCACAAGCTCTGACTCACTCTGTCACCTTCACTAAAAATGCATCCAATGAAAACTGCTTCTCTCTTCTTTTCAGAATTCCTCAGAAGCATGAAAATGTTTGGTCATTCAATAAATTCACATTTCTGCTTGTCAGAGCTTTGTCAAGATGGTACTTCTCCAAGAAGTTTTGGACTTCTGCCTATTTTGTACACATTTCTTTTATCAAGGAAATAGGGATGTCCTCCCTTATCTCCTCACCTGAAGAAATCTCTTCCGTCACCTCTTGCTGCTGATTCTTCTGTAGTTCCTGCAGCTCCTCAGTGCTGAGCTCTTCACAGTGTTCCTCCACTAATTCCTCAATATCACCAGCATCAACCTCCAAACCCATGGGTAGGCCCAATATCCTGCATAATTTTACCCTCTGTGGCTAAAGCCTTGGGGTCATCCTCAAACCCTTTGAAGTCTCTCTGAGTCACAGCTTCTGGCCACAAATTCTTCCATTTTGGGTTAGTTGTCCTATAAGAGACTTCATTCCAGTTATTATAAATAAGGTTAAGGCAGTGCAGGATATTGAAATGCTCCTTCAAGAATTCTGTGAGGATCAACTGGGTGTCAAAGATGATCTCAAAGCACCTCTGGAAAACACCGTGCTGTACAATTTTTTGATGTTTGAAATGACCTGCTGGTACATGGACTGGATGAGAATAGTTTTGGGGGATAGGAACCTTACAGTGATGAAGCTGAACTTCTACAGTAAGTCATCTTCCAAGTCTGGAAGGTGGGTAGGCACATTGTTCAAAAATAGGAGGGCTTTCAGAAGCAAATCTTTCTCCAGCCAATATTTTTTCACTAAGGGACCAAACACTACATTTATCCACTCAGGGAATAACTGCCTCATGATCTAAGCTTTGCTGTTTGCCTTCCACATCACATGGAGTTTGCTTTATAAAATAAAGTGTACAAACCATCTGACATGTTCAATATCCTTCTGCATATGATCTAGAATAGAGGAGGTATTATATTCATCAGGTATATAGGTACAACACAATACTAATCAATGCACATGTTACTCTTTGAACTTCACTTTGAGCAAAACCATACATCTTGTCTCTCCTTAACAACATGCCTTAATGACTATTGTGTCTTAGATTTTGCTCACATTACTCTGGTATTATTGCTTCACTTGGTATAACCTTCACACGGTTGGCATGCTGCAGTACTACTGGCCTTTGGAGGGAAGCTCCATTGTTTCACCAGCCTGGTGCATAGTGCCCTTCAGCACTATGAAACGGAGCCAGTTTGGAGACAATGTAAATCTGGCCATATCAAGTCATCAGTGGCTGCTGCTGGAGTCTGAAATGGCAAAATGCTTTCTATCAACTTTAGGAGTCATGTCCAGAGATGTGGTAGATAACTTTAGGGGCTGTAGAGACCAATCTAGCCAATACCTCAAATGGGGAGGCATCATACAGGGTACTGAAGGTCTGGTTTGAATGGACAAGAGAGTTTGATTGAAATCTATCTCTTAGTTTTTATATACTTTCTAAATAATTCCAATGCAGTTTATAACATATTAAATGGACTTAACTATTTTTATTGCCTTACTTATTTTTATTGCCTTACTCCTACACCTTTACCATGATTACCTTTAATAGGTATTTTACTTTAGCAGTATGGAAAAAATTACTTTCTGCATTATTTTATGAAAACCTAAGATTCCCAATGAAATCAAGACTATCTTCTCCCTACCACCACTTTAATATGCAGATTGACATGGCCTATGACAGGTTTTCCTGTTAGGAACTTACTTTTTGTTATCAATATTAACTCCTAGATTTCTATTTAATAATGATTTCCCAGATTTGGTCACATGATAATCTTTCAGTTTAGAAAATGCTTTTATGAACTTATGATTAACTATAAGTTATTGTTTGTTATCAATATGAGTTTAAATTTCTATTTAATAATGGATTTCTGGAATTAGCCATTTAAAGACTTTAGTTTAAAAAAAAAGACTTTAGTTTAAAAGATGCTTTTGCAAACTTTCTATAACCAACCATAACTACATAAACTAGTAACTTAATCTCAAGACAAATTTCACCTCTACAAAACACATTTCATTACTTAATGCTACCTTCTACCTCCTACAACTTTTTATATTCATTCAAGCCTTATCTTACATATTTGATCCTGGTTTTATGAAAACCAATCATCTTATCTTAGGACAAACACATTCCCTTAAACAAACTTATCAAGCTTTAGTCAGCATTGGCTATGAATTCACTTCCAGAAACCTTTTACTTCTTTCTATAGCTATTTGAATTTATATCCCTCATTCTGTTCTGTGAAGAACAAAAAACTTCATTTCAATTTAGGCAAAAACAATTTTTTAAAAGGACATTTGTAATGATTTCATCAGCCAAAATCTTACAATTTTCATCTAAAAATGTAATACATATAATGCTAATTTATTTTAATAGTATCCTATAAACCTAGGGAGATTACACTCAATCTAAGCAAAATTTAAACCATTATAGTTTATGAAAGAAATGGACTTTTTCTTCCTTCCTCCATAAAAGGCTAAAATCTCATTTTTACTTTAATAAATTCTATAAATAAAATTGTGAATAACCTTAAAAACATACTGACTTCCAGGATCTGTAATAATTATAATTGTTTAATTTGTTTTATTCATAATTTAGGAAAGATCTTTCTATAGCTTTAAAGGACTAATCCTTTACTTACTGAAATTTGGTCATTGGGATTATTACTGTCATCTCAAAAGTTGTTAAAATTTAATTGAGGAATTATAGAGCAGACTATACAAAACCAGATTTATTCTGTTATTTTAAATTCCAGACCTCATAGACTGAATACTAGACTAAATTCACATCTCCCCTATCTTTCCACACCTAGCCCATCCCCTTAGTTTCCTAAATGAGTTTTATTAGAATTCAGCAAGTTATGAGAAGATTCTGAGGACACTAGATGCTATAGAAAGAATTCTGGATAAAATTTCCAGTTCCTTTATTCAGATTTTATGTAACATTTTATTCTGTTGGCTTCTCCAATTTTGTCTTCAGGACTACTCATTTACCTATATAAGCACACGTTTAATTTTTAGCCATTTGAATAGAGCTCTTTTAATAATTTCCATTTGTTAATTTAATATTACCATCTGGAGTTATGAAAATATACACTGAACAGACAAACACAAAAAGAGTAGACAGATCAATAGAAACAAAACTCACTAATTTGAGTCACAATTCTCACTCCTTTGGTATGGCTGTGTCGTGTCCAAGCTTGCCATCATTTCAGATTTCTGATTTTTACTATTTTTAAGATCTCCTCTGGAATCAGTGTTGCCTGTAATATGCAAGCAAATTCTTGGACACACTTTTATTAGTAATCAGCAACCATTTCAGAACACTTGAGCAGTATAAATGCAGTTAAGCACTAATTTAGCAGTTTCGACAGACATTTAACACATGTATTTGGGATTACTCTTCAGGAGTACAATTAGACTTAAAGTTCAGGAATAAGCTATTGATTCAAAACTGAAAGGTCTTTTTAACATGATAAAAATTCTGATCAAAATAAAATGTGAATAAAACTTATAATATTGTCAAAATAACATCCCATTAAACTATAAACTATTCCAGTTTACACAGTTTTGCAATAGAACTGATCTTTGACTGGGCTTAGGTGAAATTCCAGAGGTTTGGAATTTCTGGATTCAGTTTCTGGTTTCTTTTGTCCAATAATTTAGTTCTTAGCTTATCTCTCTCATTTAGCATTTTGCTATAAGCTGCAAAGAGAAGCCAGGCAATTTTCTCTGAGTTTACTTTGGAAAGTTCTTCATCTAAATGCCCAGGCTACCCATTTTCAAATTCTGCCTTCCATATAACATCAGGAATCAATCTTGCTAAGTTCTCCACAACTTTGAAATATGGATCACCTTTTCTCCAGCTTCCAACAATAGTTTCTTCATTTTCTTATAAGGCCTAACAAAAAGTCTCTTTAGTGTCCATATTCCTATCAAAAGTCTCTTCAAAGCACTCTAGGCTTTTCCATCAAGCTTTTCACAATTCTTCCAAAAAATACCCCTTACCCATTTATAAAACTGTTCCAGCATTGTGGCAATTGCAAAAACATGACCCCACTCTCTGGTACCAAATCTTGTATTAGTCCGCCAAAGGGGTGATGATTCAAAATACCAGAACTCTGTCAGATTTTACAAAGGGTATTTATTTGGGGCAGAAGCTTACAGTCACAAGGCTATAAAGTGTAAGTTACTTCCCTCACCAAATCTGTTGCCACATGTTGGGGAAAGAGGGCTGCCAGTGTCTGTGAACATTCAGTCTTTCTCTTCCTCCTGAGGCTCCATGGTCCCAACTCCTTCCATTCTCAGCTGTAGTTGAGCATAAGGCTTTTCTCTCTCCCCATGGCTCATTTCTTTCTGGTCTTCTTTAGCTGTTCAGGACTCTGGTCTCTTCAGGTGAACAGATTCGTTCTCTCCCCAGGGCTTAAGCATCCAAAACTCAAACTCTCTTCTGCCATATAATTTTCTGAGTCCCCACCTAACAAGCGAGTGGGGACTCAATATCATACTAATGTGGCCAGAACAAAGGCTTAATCATAATTTAATCAAATAAAAATGAAACCTCTGAATTCAATACATTCTAATACACCCCCAAAAAACCCAAAACAGACCAGTTTACAAACACAATCCAATACCTATTTTTAGAATTCATGAACAATAACAAACTTCTACAGAAAAGTAATTTTTAAATTCAGTAAAAGTTTTGTATTTGTAGAATCCTTAATCCTTTTGTATTTGTAAAGAATGGCAATAGGAAGAATGAGAGGACAGAATGGATAAAGAAAAAGATTAGGCGTTTGAAAAAAGAAACATTTTATTTGCTGATGATACATTGAGTAGAGAACAAAGAATAATTAATAATTCTTCAATTAGAAGGATTTGATGGATTCAAATTCATTATTTAAATTAAATTGAATTTCTTTATTTCAATAAACATTTAACAACATGATTTCCAAATTATTTACCTCATCATCAAAATATAAAGTACCTCACTATTGGTCATATCTATTTCCAATAATCTGATCATGTTATTTCATAATCTGTAACAGATGTTCCACAACAATATAAGGTATTGGTGGAGGGATGATGTATGGGAATTCTGCACATTATGCATGATTATTTTATAAGTTAACAATTTCTCTAATAAAAAATTTTAAAAACTGAATATAAATATATAAAGTACATGCATATAGATCAAATACGGATCTGTCTAATAACTAGGCAGAAAATTACAATATTTTAATTAAAATATTTTAAATTAGATCCATATGAATTAAAAGCTATATCCCATGTATTGCAAGGCTCAGTATAATTCATATGTTTGCCTAAATGGATCATTTTGATGTGGTGTCGCTCAAAATGCAAAAAAAAAAAAAGGCACTTTGTAGAAGCTGATTCTGAAATATGAATAAAATTGAAAAAGGACAAAAAATACACAAAGCACTCTTGAGAGGATAAAAAGTCATAGGTTTTGTCCAACCAGGCAGCAAGGCCTTAAAATTTTTTGCATGACATTATTAATCTATGCCTAGGAGTAATGAGGAGAGTGTGCTAATGGCCCACCGGAATAGCTGAAAGAGCAAAGGACCTGAAAAGAGTGCCAGGAAACAGGATAAACACCATGAACACTATATTAGTCAGCCAAAAGAGTGCTGATACAAAGTACCTGAAATCTGTTGGCCTTTATAAAGGGTTTTTATTTGGGGTAGAAACTTACAGCCACAAGGCCATAAAGCATAAGTTACTTCCCTCACCAAAATCTGTTGTTACATGTTGGAGCAAGATGGCTGCTGGTCTCTGCAAGGATTCAGCCATCCTCTTCTTCCTAAAGCTCTTCTTAAAGCTCTGTGGTTCCAGCCCCTTCTGTTCTCAGCTGTGGGCTAGCATAACACTTTTCTCTCTCAACAGGGCTCATTTCTTTCTGGGCTTTCTCAGTTTTTCAGGGCTCTGACATCTTCAGGTGCAAACTAACAGGCAAATGGCTTAGCTCTCTCTCTGGGGCTCCAGTGTCCAAAACTAAACTTTCCGTGTTCTCCTTCTCTGGGTCATTTTTTCTGTGAGTCTTCACCCACCAAGGGGGCAGGGACCCAATATCTTAATGACGTGGTTAAATCAAAGCCCTAATCATAATTTAATCAAGTAAAAGTGAAACCTCTGAGTTTAATATAATCTAATATGCCTAGAGGAATACACTAGATTACAAACACAATCCAATATCTACTTTTTGAAATCAAACAATGCCAAAGTGTCACAGATACAATGAAGTATAAAGGTATATAGAGAACAGCAAAGAAGATGGACTCAAGTAATTGTGCAGGATAATTGGTCATCCATCTGGACAAAAAACCCAACATATTTCAAACCCTAGATTTCAAACCCTACCTCAAGCCATTCAAAAAATCAATTCCATCACCATAAGGTTGTGATTACTGTGCCTTGGTAGTATTTTTGGAAATTGGGAAGTATATGATCTTGAACTTTGTTCTTCTTTTGTAATAATTATTTGGCTCTTCAGGTCCCCTTGAAATTACACATGAATTTGAGGATTGAGGATTGACTTCCCTTTTTTTTTTTTTTTGCAAAAAAGGCTGCTGAGATTTTGATGGGTATTGTATTGAATATGTATATAGCTTTGGATAGTATTGGCATCTTAATAATATTAAGATGGATGAACTTTGAGGATTATCATGCTGAGTGAAATAAGCCAGACACAAAAAGACAGACTGTATGATCTTCCATATATGAAAAAGCTTGAAGAAGTAAATTTCTAGAAGCAGAAATTAGTTTACAAATACCAGTGGGTAGGGGTGGGGGGAGTGGGGAGAGTGAGTTGTTGCTTAGTGGGTACAGTTTCTTTTTGAGGTCATAAAAAATTTGAGTAATAGATATGGAAAATGGAAATTTAGTCATTTACTATCTAAGGGATTTATGCCTGTTGTCTGATTATAATTATCATTTCATCTTTCACTCCTAGTGCAATTGATCTACGTATTGAGCCTCTGGAAATGGGGAAAATAATATTATTCAATAAATTTTGTCTCTCTTATCCTGCATCAAACAAAAAAAGGAACTTTCCCTTTGCTGCTATCCACTGGGATTAATTAAACTATGTTTTAGTTGTTTTCCTCAAAGGACATATTTAAAATATCAGTTATTTTGTCTCCAGAGGCCTCAGAAATATGAAAGTTTCTCCAAATTGATCTTAGCAATTAACTATCATTTTGTTACACAGGCTACTAGCCAAATCATAACTAAGTGGAAAGCCATGCCATGCAGTAATTTTAATTCCGCTTTACACCATAACTTTGGCAATAAAATAATGAATGTTATTTTTATCATTCTTTCAAGAGAGCACTCTTATGTATTCCCATATCATGTTCTTACTCAGTTTAAAGGGATAAAACCATGAATTTTATAACATGCTTCCATTTCTTTCATTTCAGGGATTGTAGATTTAGGAACTGAGCATGAACAAGTTCATGTGGATGGAAGGGAGAGTAGTCTAAGAGTCTCAAAGTATTGTGGGATAGAAAAGTTCATGTTTCTTTTTAGTGGTAGAAAGTTTGTCGTATGTATGTGTTGGATGAGGGAGATGTTCTGGGAACTTTTAAAAGTTAGTTTTGGTTTTAATTTTTAAAATTTATAACCAATTATTTTATTCTGGTTCTCTCCCCCTCAATCCATATGACAGTCCTCACAGTAGGCACTTTGATACCTGTTCTCTACTCAGTGTTGCCAAATGATCTCTGGAAGAAATGATACTTTTTCAGTGATTCCTTGGTGAACTATACTAAAAAGAAAAACTTCTTAAATGGAGTTAATTCATTTGTTTGTTGACACCTAGTATTTTCCTGTCCATTTGGTTTCATCTGTCCCTATATTGACATCAGGCTACCTAGGTAATCAGTGTGAACAAACCACAAGTAGTGGAATCACATGATTTTTCAATTGAGAACCACTCAGTTGGCTCCTACCTGGTCCTTTTTATCTGTTTAATTGTTCACCTGACAAAAGAAAACAAGGCACATTCCTCAGTTCTCTTTGAGAAACACATTTGAGGTGGGTTTTAATGGTATAATGTAGATAGATGATAAAACTTTTTAAAAAGACAAATAATTCATCAATACTGCTACAATTGTTCATGCAAGGAATATCATTATTATGTCAATTTTAGAGATAATTCTTGAAAATAAGCTTACAGTGAGAGAAATCTTATCAGTGGTTTTCTGGAGTGGAGAGTGGCACAAGAAGAGATATTGTACAAAATTATATGAAAAATATGTTGAGTGTGATGGAAATGTTTTGTATTCTGATTGGAGTGGCATGTATAACTATCAAATCTCTGTGACTTGCACACTTCAATTTTTTTTCCAAATTCTACTCAATTTATTCATTTTTTAAAAAGATATTACATTAAAAAATAATATGAGGTCCCCATTCCCCCCCACCACCCCCACCCCACCACTCCCCCCACAGTAACACTCTCCCCCATCATCATGTCATATCCATTGCATCTGGTGAGTACATCTCCGGGCATTGCTGCACCCCATGTCCCGTGTTCCACGCCATAGCCCACACTTTCCCACGTTCCATCCAGTAGGCCATGGGAGGACATACAACATCTGGCAATTGTCCCTGGGGCACCACCCAGGACAACTCCAAGTCCCGAGAATGCCTCCACATCGCTTCTCTTCCTCCCATTCCCCGCACCCAGCAGCCACCATGGCCACTTTTTCCACATCAATGTCACATTTTCTCGATTATTAATCACAATAGTTCATGAATAGAATGTCATTAAGTCCACTCTGATCCTTACTGTATTCCTCCTTCCTGTGGACCTTGGCTTGGTTGTGTCCATTCCACATGTATGTCAAGAGGGGGTTTAGATTCCACATGGATATTGGATGCAATCCTCCTGCTTTCAGTTGTAGGCACTCTAGGCTCCATGGTGTGGTGGTTGACATTCTTCAACTCAATGTTAGCTGAGTGGAGTAAGTCCAATAAATCAGAGTTTAGGAGCTGAAGTCTGTTGAGGCTCAGGGTCTGGCTATCATATTGTCAGTCCAGAGATTCAAATCCCCTAGATATATCTTAAGCCCCAGCACCAACTACAATTCCAGTAAAGTAGCATGAAAGTCTTGTGAAAAGAGATCCCATCTGAGTCCAGCTCCATCACACAGAAACACCAGCACCAAAGAAGGGCCAACTGGCATAGCAGTGAACCCCATCTGTCATGACCATAGAACCTGAAGGTCTCTTTATCCCTCAAAAGGACCAATATTTGGGGTTGTATCTACTTTATCTGTCTCTGAGACTCTGCTCAGGTGTGCATAAGGGCAATCCTTCTGACAACCTCCAGACTGTTTTGTTAGAAACTCATAGCCATATGAACTCTTTTGTCTTTTCCATTTCCCCCTTATTTTAGGTCAAACAGCATTTTTAACTCCTGTTATTATATGTAGACAGGGATATTCTGCTGGTCTGCGTTGAACCTTTAATTTAAGGTCATTTTCTAGTTACGTCATCAGCTGGTACTTGGTAGTGATCCCTCGGTGCCAGGGAGGCTCATCCCCGGGTGTCATGTCCCATACTGGGGGGAAGGCATTGCATTTCCATGCTGAGTTTGGCTTCAAGACTGGCCACATTTGAGTAACACTGAGGCTGTCAGGAGGGAACTCTTAGGCACAGTGCTGCTCTAGGCCTTGTTCTTATTTCAGGTGTATAGGTTCACAAGCATAGCCATTAGTATCAGGGGCTCACTGTTGGACCCTCATTCCTTCTTGGTCCTTACTGTTGCACCTGGGGGACTGCTGCTGCTCCCCTAGGGACCACAACAAAGCCCCCACCTGGCCAGTAACCCAGTACCCCACCAGCTGTTGTTTTTAATTGTTTCCACTATGAGTATATCCAAAAACATTTCCATGCACCCTGGACACATGCCCTGTATAACTCCCTGTCAACCATATATCACCTGTCCATAACATCCCACACCAGTATTCCTCCACTGCCATTGTTGAACCACTCTGTTATCCAAAACTTCCTGAAAAGTGAAGCCCGATGTAATGTCAGGTTCCCTTACTAGTAAAATGGAATATAGCGATGAGTTTAAAGGTTAGATATAGAATACATATTGATTTGGAAAAATTCTACATCCTATCTTTTTCTTTTCTTTTTTCCTCATTATTGAGCTTCTCTTCACAAGAGCCCTAGATCACAGTAATTCATATATACAATATAGAGTACTCCCACACATCTACCATAAAACCTTTTCCCTTCCACAACGATAATCTTTTAACTTATTCATATCATATTTACTGAAACTGATGTACAGACTCTGAGACAATAGCTTTCAAAGAAGGTGACATCTGTGCTTACATTGTGGTCCATACTTTAGGATATACAGTTTTCTAAATTTTTTAGTTATGCTATGTTTTACATTATGGTTTACATTATTAGTCTATCATCCCCTGTATGTTTTTGGTGTAATATTACATGTTTTATATCCATCCTTGTGTACTCTCGCGAAACTCCTCTCTTGCCCCCACATTTACCTTGGTTCCATCCATTCAACATCCATTTTCCCCTTTACTTGGGGCCCACAGCGACAGTCAATCTCCATTTCCCGAGGAGCCACATCCAGAGATACTTGCAACAGTGTTCAGGACCTGACTTGCTCAACTGCCCTAATGCCCTGGGAGCCACCCTTTCTCTCGAGAGATACAGTTCCCTCTATTTGATGGCATTAGTCCTCCCCAGGATGTAGGTCCACCCCCACTCTCACTACTTGGGTCTCTACCCAATGGTACAACCCACCCTGGCAAAATGAGTACTCAGATACTCCCCAGGAGTCCCTCCTGCTTCAGACCATCCACTCCGAGCATCCTAAACAGGTAACCCTCCTAATTATATTTTGATACGGTTTTCTCAGTATTTTACTCTCAACCAACACCTAACAATCTCCTATGTTTGTATGTTGCCCCTCACTGCCCCCAATTTTTGGGCAATATTACCCATCCGCCCATCCCCAGCCCCCCTCAATCCCGCAAAGCCCCACCCAAAGGCAGACCCTTGCCCCCATTTTATCTCTTCTTTGTGCTTATACTTACCGCCAGCTCATCATAGATTCCACCTCTGCAGACGTCAGCTCACATCCTTCCTCCACATCCCGATTTCCTGTAAACCTATCTTCCAGTCTCTAGCTCTCTGAGGCAGCTTGCTTATTTCATATCATTGAGGTCATGTAGTATTTGTCCTTCAATGCCTGGGTTGCTTCACTCAGCATAAGGTTCTCAAGATTCATCCATGTTTTCACGTGTGTTTGTAGTGTATTTGTTCTTAAAGCTGAGTAGTATTCCATTGTATGTATATACGACATTTTATTGATCCACTCATCTGTTGATGGGCATTTGGGTTGATTCCAACTTTTGGTGATAGTGAACAATGCTGCTATGAACATTGGTGTGCATATATCGGTTTGTGTCCTCAATTTCAGTTCTGCTGGGTATATACCCAGCAGTGGAATTGCTGGGTCATATGGCAAATCTATGCTTAGTTTTTTGAGAAACCATCAAACTGTCCTCCAGAATGATTAGATCCTTCTGCATTCCCACCAGCAGTGGATGAGTGTTCCCATTTCTTCACATCCTCTCCAGCATTTGTATTTTCTGTTTTTTTCATAGCTGCTAATCTTATGGGAGTAAGATGGTATCTCATTGTAGTTTTGATTTGCATTTCCCTGATAGCTAGAGATTTGGAGCATTTTTTCATGTGCTTTTTAGCCATTTGTATTTCTTCTTTGGAGAAGTGTATGTTTAAATCTTTTCCCCATGTTTTAAATGGGTTGTTTATCTTTTTATTTTCAAGATATAGGTGTTCTTTATATATGCAAGTTATAAGTCTCTTATCAGATATTTGGTTGCCAAATATTTTCTCCCATTGTGTAGATTCCCTTTTTACTTTCTTGACAAACTCCTTTGAGGTACAGAAGGCTTTAATTTTGAGGAAGTCCCATTTATCTATTTGTTCTTTTGCTGCTCATGCTTTTGGTGTGATGTTCATGAAGCCATTTCCTATTACAAGGTCTTATAGATGTTTCCCTACACTGCTTTCCAAGGTCTTTATGGTCTTGGCTCCTATACTTAGGTCTTTGATCCATCTTGAATTGATCTTTGTATAAGGTGTGAGATAGTAATCCTCTTTCATTCTTTTATATATGGATATCCAGTTCTCCAGGCACCATTTGTTGATTAGGCCATTCTCTCCCAGTTGAGAGGGCTTGGTGGCTTTATCGAATATTATATGGCTATATATATGAGGTTCTATATCAAAATTTTCAATTCGATTCCATTGGTGTGTGTGTCTCTCCTTATGCCAATACCATGCTGTTTTCACTACTGTAGCTTTGTAGTATGTTTTGAAGTCAGGTAGTGTGATTCCTCCAATTTCGCTTTTCTTTTTCAATATGTCCTTGACTATTTGGGGCCCCTTTCCTTTCCAAGTAAATTTCATAGTTAGTTTTTCTAGTTCTTAAAGAAGGCTGTGTTGACTTTTATTGGGATTCCATTGAATGTGTAGATCAGTTTTGGTAGGATAGACATCTTAATAATATTCAGTCTTCCTATCCATGAACAGGGAATATTCCATTTATTTAGGTCTTCTTTGATTTCCCTGAACAGTCTTGTATAGTTCTCAGTGTATAAGTTTTTTACATCTTTAGGTAAATTTATTCCTAAATACTTGATTTTTTAATTTACTATTGTGAATGTTATTTGTTTCTTGATTTTTCTCCTGATCTTGTTCATTATTGTTGTACAGATATGCTACTGATTTTTGCGCAGTGACGTTATAACCTGCAACTTTTCTAAACTCATTTATGAGTTCTAGAAGCTTTGTTATAGACCTCTCAGGGTTTTCTATGTATAGGATCATGTCATCTGCAAATAATGAAATTTTGACTTCTTCCTTTCCGATTTGAATGCCTTTTATATCTGGTTCTTGCCTCAGTGCTCAAGTGAGTACTTCTAAGACAATGTTAAATAGAAGGGGAGACAGTGGGCATCCTTCTCTTGTTCCTGAATTTAGAGGGAAGGATTTTAGGATTTCTCCATTGTAAACAATGTTGGCTGTAGGTTTTTCATGTATACTCTTTATCATGTTCAAAAAATTTCCTTGTTTCTGATCTTTTGGAGTGCTTTTATCAAGAAAGTGTGCTACATTTTGTCAAATGGTTTTTCTGCATCTATAGATATAATCATGTGACTTTTTTCCTTCAATCTGTTTATATGGTGTATTACATTGATTGATTTTCTTATGTTGAACCATCCTTGCATACCTGGAATGAATCCCACTTGGTCGTGGTGTATAATTCATGTAATGTGTTGTTGAATATGATTAGCAAGTATTTTGTTAAGTACTTTTGCATCTAGGTTCATTAGAGAAATTGGTCTGTAATTTTCCTTTCTTGTGGTGTTTTTGTGTTTGCTACTAGGGTAATGTTGGCATCATATAAGGAGTTAGGCAATGTTCCTTCTGTTTCGATTTTTTGGAAGAGTTTCAGCAGGATTTGTGTTAGTTCTTTCCAGAATGTTTTGTAGAATTCCCCTGTGAAGATGTCTGGCCCTGGGCTCTTCTTAGTTGGGAGGTTTTAATGACTGATTCTATCTCTTTACTTGTGATTGGTTTGTTGAGATCATCCATTTCTTCTTTCATCTTTATAGGCTGCTTATGTGTTTCTAGGAATTTGTCCATTTCCTCTGCATTGTCATTTTTGTTGGAATATAGTTTTTCAAAGTATCCTCTTATGATAATGTTTATTTCTGTGGGGTCAGTAGTGCTATGTCCTTTCTCATTTCTTATTTTGTGTATTTGCATCTTCTCTCTTTTTTTCTTTATCAGTCTTGCTAAATGTTTGTGAATTTTATTGATCTTCTCAAAAAACCAGTACTTGGTCTTGTTTTTTTTCAAGTGCTTTCTTATTTTCTATTTCATTTAGTTCTGCTCTTATCTTTGTTATTTCCTTCCTTCTTCTTTCTGTTGGATTACTTTGTACTTTTTTTCCTAATTCCTCCAAATGTGCAGTTAGTTCTTCAATTTTTGTTCTTTCTTCTTTTTTGATATATGAATTTATGGCTATAAATTTCCCTCTCAGTACTGCTTTTGCTGCATCCCGTAAGTTTTGGTATGTTGTGTTATCATTATCATTTGTTTCAAGGTAGTCATTGCTTTCTTTTGAGATTTCCTCTTTGACCCAGTGGTTTTCTAAGAGTGTGCTGTTTAATTTCCAAATCATTGTGTGAAATCTGGGCCTCTGGCCCTTGCAAATTTCCAGCTTCACTCCACTGTGGTCAGAGATATTATTTTGTATGATTTTGATCTTTCTGAATTCATTAAGCCTTTCTTTGTGGCCTAGAATATGATCTATCTTGGAGAATGATCCCTGTGCGCTTGAGAAAAAATGTATATCCTGCTGTGTTTGGGAGTAATGATCTGTATATGTCTGTTAGATCCAGCTCCTCTAATATACTGTTCAAATATTTTGTTTCTTTAGTGATTCTCTTTTGAGATGTTCTGTCCAGAGTTGATAGTGGTGTATTAAAATCCTCCACTATAATTGTAGATGCCTCTCTTCTTTCACTTAGTTTTTCCAGTGTTTGCCTCATGTATTTAGAGGTGCCCTTGTTAGGAGCATAAATATTTATGATTGTTCAATCTTCTTGCAGTTTGTCCCTTTCACTAATATGTAGTATCCTTCTTTGTCTCTCACAATTGTTTCGCATTTAAAGTCTATTTAGTCTGATATTAATATAGCTACTCCTGCCTTTTTTCGGTTATTGTTTGTTTGTAAAATTGTTTTTCATCCATTCACTTCCAGCCTCCATGAGTCTCTGGGTCTAAGATGAGTCTCTTGTAGACAGCATATAGATGGATCATATTTCCTTATCCAATGTCCCAGTCTGAATCTTTTGATAGGTGAGTTTAATCCGTTGACATTCAGTGTTATTACTTTCAAGGAATTATTTATGTTAGCCATATTTTGATTGGACTTGTGTTTGTCATATTTTGTTCATTTGTTTGTTTTTCCCTTCTCTTTTTGTCTTTTTTGTTGCTCTTACACTCTCCTCCAACTCTGCCTCTCCTGCTTTTTCCTTTCTTCCTGCAGAGCTCCCTTTAGAATTTCTTGAAGGGGAGGTTTCTTGTTGGCATACTCTTTCAGTTTCTATTTATCTGTGAATATTTAGAACTCTCCATCATTTTTGAATGCTAGTTTAGCTGGATAGAGTATTCCTGGTTGGAAATTTTTTTCTTTTAGTACCTTGACTATATCATACCACTGCCTTCTTGCCTCCATGGTTTCAGATGAGAAATCAGCACTTAATCTTATGGAGCTTCCCTTGTATGTGATGGTTTTCTTTTCTCTTTTTGCTTTTAGAATTTTCTCTTTTTCTTGAGCGTTGGATAATTTGACAAGTATATGTCTTGGGGTGGGCCTGTTGGGGTTTATGACAATTGGGGTGCACTGTGCTTTTTGGATATGTACATCTGTCTCTTTCAGTAGATTTGGGAATTTTGCAGCCATTATTTCCTGCAACACTCCTTCTGACCCCTTTCCCTTCTCTTCTCCTTCTGGGATGCCAATAATACGTATGTTTGAGTGTTTTGCATTGTCATTCAGGTCCCTAATTCCTAGCTGGGTTTTTTCTATCTTTTTATCGATCAATTCTACTATGTTTGATTTCTGATGGACTGTCTTCCACATCACTAATTCTCTGCTCTGTCTCTTCTAGTCTGCTGATATTTGCTGCAAGTGTGTTTTTGATTTCTTGAACTGTGGTGTTCATTCCCATCATATCTGTTATCTTTTTGCGTATGTCTGCAATTTCCCCTCAAAATGTTGTTTTCATGTTGTTAACCTCTTCCTTTACTTCATTA
Source organism: Dasypus novemcinctus (assembly GCF_030445035.2). Taxonomy (NCBI): domain Eukaryota; kingdom Metazoa; phylum Chordata; class Mammalia; order Cingulata; family Dasypodidae; genus Dasypus; species Dasypus novemcinctus. The sequence goes on along the minus strand of NC_080694.1, from coordinate 6,569,743 downwards.
AATTTGTTGGTGATAAATGTTCTGAGATCTTTAATTGCTTGTGTGAAGTTCTGCTCCCCTTCCTGGTTTTCAGTTTGTTCATTGGATTCAGCCATGTTTTCCTGATTACTGGTTGGGTTTGTAGGTTTTTGTTGCTGTCTGGTCATCATTTTATCTTGACAGGTTTAATCAGTTCCTTAGCTTCTTATCTAGTCTTGGGGATTAATTCGCTTTTGTCTTTGTGTAAGTGTTATATCTTCTCTTTGTCACTTTGTTTTTCTTATTCTAATTTCTTATTGCTGGTTGAGTTCACTTTAAAGGAAAGTATTAGGTCCAGGGAAAGGCAATTGTGTAAGCAAGGAAAAAGTGTATAGTAGTATTGGTGATAAATTTTAACACAGCAACAGTATGAGATCTGGGAGGATGGATATTAGATTTATGTAAGTTGTAGAGCTATAGTAGTAAGTAGAGTACCTATAATGAGGTAGTCGATTGAATATGGGAGGAATATGGTATGAATTAAAAAGCTAGTGCTTTTGTGAGAGAGGGAAACAGAAAAGAAAGGCAATAGTTTCAAGAGTGGATAAAAGGCAGAAAACAAAACAAAGGTATTAGAAATTAAGAGTTAGACACTTTGGGGATCAAAGAAAGGGAGGTGGAATATAGGAAAGACAGTAGATGATGGAGGATATCAAGATGTAGGGGAAAGGAGATAGTGTAGGTAGCCAAAATCAATTCACAGGGAAATGAGGCGGTGTAGGATGAGGAAACCCAGCAAATGTGAGGTGTTCCCTGCAGCACCTATTGTATAATTAAGATAAAATAAAATAAGAAGAAAATGAGGGAGAAGAGAGAGAAAAAAAAAAGAGAAGAAAGGAAGAATGAAAAAGGGGGTGGGTAAGGGAGGGGAACAAGTATGGAAAGGAAAAAGAAGATATAGAGCAACCACAACAGCAACAACAAAAGAACCCCCCTAAATAACTGAAAAAAAAAAGACTTTGTGGGATACGCTGGGAGAAAAGACTAGGAGATAATGCAATGTTAGCAATCAGGACATTAAAAAATAAAAAAATAAAATAAAAATAACACAACACAACAAAACAAAACTAAAAAGAAAAAAATGCAAACGTTGAGGGCTAGGACATTCAAGGACCTCAAGTGGACCTCAGGGCGTGATGGATTCAGGGATGGAAAGTCTGAGATATTGAAGACTCAAGAGGTGTGAGTCTCTGGGGTGTGGGCCACCAGGGTTTAGGGGACTCAGACCTGGCACCCTCAAATCTGGTTAACAGGGAGCCTGGGAGCACTGCAGTGCAACACAGCCTTCAGGGATCCCCGCAGCTGGGTGCCAGCCCTATGGGAGAGGTCACTTCTGCAAACTCTAACCAATGTGTCTGAACCCCTCAATTCACTCACTCACTGGGTCTATTCTGTGGCTGTATCACCATTCGACTTCAGGACACCTCCCACCCTGTAAGCCACCAGAACAGCCACCTGAGGGTGCCTCTACACTGCAGCCAATTTAATGATGCAGATCAGTAGCCAGGCCCGGGGGTGGGGCTCCAGCCGGAAATGCCGATAACATAGTCCAAAACCAAAATTCCCACGCTTCGCAAAATATTTCCCTAATCGGCTTCCAGATGTCTCCTACCCTGCAGGCCCTGAAACAGTCTCCTGGTGATGTCTCTTTATTGTGAAAAATTTAAGGCTTCTTCAGATCGGCAGTCGACCTTCAGGGGGCAGGGCTCTAGGCAGAAGCGCTATTATTTGTGTCCACAATAAAAAATTCCCCATCTCACAAAAAATCTCACGTTTGTCTCCCCAAATTGGTCTGCGAAGGCCTCCTGTTCCATTAACCCCCCAATAGCCCGCTCAAGGCTTATGAATTCCCCAGTACCACAGGGCCTCCTGAAATCGCTGCCGCAGCACTGGTGCAGCGGCTCCGCCCACCCCAGGAGGGAGCGTCCCACATGCAGCTCCCACCTCCGTGTAATAGAGTCTCAATTACATATTATACACGGATTTTCTCTGTTAATTTCCCACCAAATCTATGTTCAGACACCTCCTGCCCTGCAAAATCCTGAAACAGCCTGGTCCTGAAGAATTTCCAATGCTGCCCAGCTGCTTCTTTGCAGGAGAGAATCTCAGGTGTGCTCACTCAGCCACCATCTTGCCCTGCCCCTCACACTTTAATTTGATACCATTTATGGTTATAGATTATTGCTCCATAAACTGATAAAGGGGAAATCTACTTGAGAGTTTTGCTGAACCAACTATAGAAGTCTGGAGCTAAACTCCAATGCTATTTTATTTGATTAAAACCAAAACAAAACCAAATGAAACTAAAAACTAAACTAAAAATTGAACTAAGTAAAACACTTGAAGAAATGAGAGGTAGGCATTAAGAAAGATTTATGATAGAAATTTCTCAACATATGTAGATGTCTTGGATATGTGCTTAATATTCCAATTTATCTTAACATGGAAGATTAATTTTGAAGACCAAGGAAGGCATAAAGCAAAAAGATTAGACTGGTTTAAATGAGCAAGTCTAATTTTCTACCTAATCCACACTCATATTCTAAACATACCATAAATACTTTTGCTCCTCTTTCTTTTCCTATGTGGTTCTCTTTTGAAAATGCTATTCTAAACAATATCTGGCAAAATATTTCTCATAACCAAGCTCCAATATGCCTTATACACAAGCTTTTTGTAAAAACACAAATCAGGACAAATCTCTCTCTCCCTGATATAATTCACATCACTAAGCATCATCCCTTCTGATATCACATCAGATTCCAGGGAGTATTTTACTTCAATGTGTTCTCCATTTGTTCGGAAAAGTTTTGAATTCAAGAACTATGTCTTATAAAATATTTTATCCTAAGAGCCTATTATTATGCCAATTACATCAGTTATTTAATAAATGCTTCCTTTTTTTCTAGAAAGACTGTGTTTGCAATCTTAATAGTTGTGGAATAAGGCATCTTTTTACAGATTGCTAACACCAGTTTACCTTCATTTTACCAAAACTGAACAGAAGGCAAATTATTTGCAATGCTATATTTTAGTGCAGAATGAACAAATAATATGCTTCATATTCATTTTATCTCCTAGTTTGTGTGTGTTCCTCTATTCTTTTACTACTTTCTCCCCTGATTACTTCATTGTTGTAATCATCCTCACTTTTCCTTTTGCATTTTGATTTCTTATTTTTCATACATCTTATTTATGAGAAAGGTTGTGAGCTTACAAAACAATCATGCATACAATTTGGGATTCTCATACATCACTCCACCACTAACACTTTGCATTTAGATGGAACATTTGTTACACATGAGGAAAGAACATCATTAATACATTACTGCTAACTGTAGTCCATATCTTAATACCATGTATTAGTACTGTACATTTGTTATAATTCATGAGAAAACATTTTCATATTTGTACTGTCAACCACAGTACATCATCCACCACAGGGTTCACTATATTTCACAGTCCTCTGCCCTGTACAATCCATTTAAAATGTGTACTCAGTGGTTCCCTTTATCATAGGGTTTTTTCTTCATCACAACAATTAAAGAATGTTTTCATTACTCCAAAAGGAAAAAAAAGCCATATTCCTTTATAACCCCTTGTTGGCCCTAAGCATTTTTATTTTGTAATATTCTTGCGTCCATGACAGAGAAGGTAATATCTTCCACACATCTTTGAAGACAGGATGCATTTATTCAGAGTATGCCATGTATATAAAAGTCTATACTATGTCATTAAGACTCAGGTTTAGGAAGATGGTATACACATAGGTATACGAGCGATTTTTATTTATTTATTTATTTATTAAGATTTATTTTATTTATTTCTCTCCCTTTCCTCCCCACTGTCTGCTCTCTGTGTCCATTTGCTATGTGTTCTTCTGAATCTGCTTGCATTATCTGGCAGCACTGGGAAACTGTATCTTTTTTGTTGCATCATCTTCCTGCATCAGCTGTTTGTATGGGAGATGCCACTCCTGGATGAGCTGTGTTTCTTTCATGTGGGGCAGCTCTCCTTTTGGGGTGCACTCCTTTTGAGGGGGCATCCCTACATGGTGGTGCCCCTGCCTAGCATGGCATTCCTTGCGTGTGGCAGCTCTGCACATAGACCAGCTTACCACACAGGTCAGGAGGCCCTGGGGATCAAACCCTGGACCTCCTATATGGTAGGCAGATGCTCTATCAGTTGAACCACATCTGCTTCCCTGATTTTCACTTAATTATCACAAGTTCAGTTGCTTTAGACATAATATTTTGAGTAGTCACATTCAACATATTTATATCTATTCTTTTCCACTCTGCTTTCTCCATAGGAAGAAAGGGAACAATCACAAATGATCTAAAGAGAACCACAGTTAATGAATTTCTCATAATGGGATTTTCAGACTCCTGGGAAGTTTAAACCTTACATGCTGCTCTATTTTGCTGGTTTACCTGGCAGCTCTCACCAGGACTCTCCTAATTAACATGCTAGCCACTCTAGATGGCAACCTTCAAACCCCAATATAATGCTTTTTGAAAAATTTATCATTTTTAGATGCTTACTACATCTGCCACAGTTCCCAGATTCATTGTTAAGTCCTTAACCATCATACCTCCATTTCTTTGGATATGCTCTGCAAGTCATCTTTTTTATTGCATTTGCCTCTACTGAGATAGCCATCCTTACTGTGATGCCCTATGATTGCTATGTGGCCATCTGCCACCCTTGCACTATGAGGTTAACATGAACCAAGGTGCCTGTGTGAGGATGATGGTCATTTCATGGCCTAGAGGGATGATCTGTAGGTTCACGCATGTGGCCACAACATTCTCGTTACCCTTTGTGGGTACAATATAGAACATTAATATTTCTGTGATATCCCACAGCTTCTAGACCTATTAGATCCCAAAGTAATTATTACTGATATTGGAGTCATGGTTCTTATTTCAAGTCTTGTAATAGTCTATTTTGTTTCAATTACTCTTTCCTATGTGTACATTATTTCTACCATCATGAGGACTCCATCCAAGCAGAGTAGACTGAAAAACATTTTCAACTTGCATCCCACATCTTGTGGTTCTAACACTCTTTATGATATCTGGAATCATTGCCCATATGAAGCCAGTATCAGATTCTCCCTCAATGCTGGATCTTCTTCTATCTGTGCTCTACACAGTGGTATTCCCAACTCTGAATCGTATTATCTATGGTCTAAGAAAAAAGGACATGAAGGCAGCCCTGAGAAGGCAGTGTGGTGTGCTTGACAGAGAATGTGATTAGGGGCCAGAACTTCTGAAATCTGTTTCTAAACAGGCATCTTGTTAGATTCATAGCCTTAGATTTTGAATTGACTCCTAAATTCTGTCTTGATTCTTTCATGAAATGAAGCTGTTCTTTTGTTATGGTCTCCATAGATAGGTGACTATACTCTGGGATGCACTAGAAGGTCCTTTGGGGTGTGGAAAATATTAGAACTTGTGTTCTTAATTAATTAATGCTCAGTTCTTTAACCAACAGGAATGTGTGATCAAATAGTCTGGAGATGAATAGTGATACACAAAAGGGATAAAATATATGTAATGATTTTATAAATAATAAAAATGTACTTGGATTTATGCTGCTGGATGTAAGTAAGTTCATAAGGAGAAAAACAAATGGCCTGTTGATTTTTTTAACAAATAAATCATTATATGTTCAGCTAAAATCTTCACAATCCCTTCCCATTATCCCTTGCTGGAGGGAAACACTATCTTAAAGTTGTTACGTATTATCCCTATGGGTGCTTCATACATTTCTTTAGATGTTTTTATGTACATAATGCATTGTGTTGTTTTAGGACTTAATTTAAATATTAATATAAATAGCATCGTATAATAGCTATAACTTTAAAATTTTTAAATTCAATATTGTCTTAGATTTAACAAAGCCAGTACAGGAGTAATAACTTATATTACTTTATAGTATTTGATTCTATGGTTAAACAGCTTAATTTCCTTTCTGATGTCAGGTATATTGTTTCCATTGTTTTGGTACTTCAGACACTGTGGCCATTAATTTCTTTGAATACGTCACTGTTTAGACAAGTGGAGATCTTCTCTAGAGTAGACAGGTAATTGGGAGTAGAACTTCCATGGCTATTCAAATTAGTGTGGCCCTTAAATCTCATACCATACATGTAAAGAAATACCCCTTACTTAAATATTTACCAACACTTACATTTATCAGCTTTCCTAAAGATTTTAAATAAATGGGTGTGGAAGGCTATCAATTTATTTTTATTTTCTCCCTCTAATTACTGATGAGAGGGAAAACTTTTGGATTACAGAAATGACACTGATATTTAACTCTTCTGCAAAATTGGGTACATTCTCTACTTAGAGGCACACCTTAATGAGTGTATAACACCAGCAAATTCTTTGAAAATTAATTCATGTAAAACATGTAGAATTACAAGTAGAATTACAAGTAGTAAAACAAGTAGAATTACAATTGAAAGGCAGTCAATAGTTACTGTGGGGAAATCTCTTAACTTTCTTAGGTCTTGAGATCTTCTATTAATTAATAAAAAGTTGAACAATTCTCTTTCCTTTCAACCGTAAATTATTATGATTGGCAAAATGAAGAGATTGTCAGGATCATTGAATTCAGATACATCGCATCTGTCTTCATTTCCTTTTGACAGATATTTAGCTATGGGCTATGCAAACTTATATTCATGGACTTCCAAATTATGTGATATCTGAGGACAAAATAGCCAGGCACTCTAGGTGCATGTCTGCCTTGGAAATGATTGTGGTTAGAACTGGTGCTGACATTTCTAAATTCATATGTATGTAATGGAATGGATAAGGATTTTATCCCTTTGCCCTGAGTTTAGGACATATTCCATTTCAATTCCTCCCATGTATGCCCCACACCAATGATCCTCCCCTGACACAGGTCTAACACTTCTATGATCCAAAACTTCTTCAAAAATGAAGCCAATAAAATAGCCAAATATAATAAGAAAATGAAATGACAATGATATATTTAAAAATAAGAAATAAAATACAAAAAAATTTTAGTAAAAATAAAAAAATAAAAATTTGGGATAATAAAAAATGAAAAAATATTAAAAAAAATTTTTTTTGCATTTTGTCCTTCATCACTGTAAGATCTGTTGTCCTATATGTATAATGCCATTTTCTTCCATTTATCCCCCCAGTGTCTTACTTTTTTCTTTTTATCATTAAAGTTTTAGTTTACAGAAAAGTCATGTACTGAATACAGGGAACTCCCATATACCCAGCATTGCCCCACTTTCCCCCTTCCCCTATTAATAGTATTTTATATGTTGATGGTACATTTGTTACAACTGATGTATAAATATGTAAATGAAGCTACCAACCAGGGTCAATGGTTTACATTATGGTTTACATTTTACCTTGATGAAATTCAACATGGCCTGTATCCATCACAGCAAGTTCATGTAGAACACTTCCATCACTCTCAAATTGCCACTTGTTCCATTTATTCTATTCCTCCCTTCCCCTTACCTTTTGACCCATGGCAACTACAAGGCATCACTTCTTGCAGGGCAAGATTCGTAATTACTTGCAACAACACTGAAGGCTTGACACACTGGTATGTCCTCCCCTATTAGGCATCACCCATACTTGAGAGACTCCCATCCTCTATTTGAGTACATAGTGGGCCTCCTCAGGATAGGAGTACAAAACCTTGCTGCTCATTATGTGGGTCTCCACGCACTGATATAACACACTATGGCAAGATGAATACTCACAGACTCCCTAGAAGCCTGATCCAGGTATACCTTTCCCTGAATTTCCCCACACCCAGCACCCCAAATCAGTAACCCTAAATTGCTTTATTGTCAAAAGGTCAGTATGCTTTGTAGTTTGAACCATGTATCCACCAATTCAAAGTGTTCACCTGCTCCCTCCCCCAAGGCTGCCCCCATTTCCATGGACAGTCCAACCCATCATTCCCATACTACCTCCCTGACAAACCAGCACCACCTAACCCAACAGCACCATTATACCACTGTCATGCCCCTCCACTGTATAACTACACATTTCCACCTTATCATAGATTTTTGCCTATATGGGCATTGGCTCACAGCCTCCTTCTTCCTATTTCCTATAAACCTGTCTTCCAGACTTTAGTCTTGTGAATCTACTCAATTTGCTTAATTCATATCTGTGAGGTCATTTAATATTTGTCTTTCAGTGCCTGGCTTGCTAAACTCAACATGAGGTACCTAAGAATCATCCATGTTATCCCATGTGTTAATACTGTATTCTTTCTTACAGCTAAATAATATTCTATTATGTGTGTGTGTGTGTGTGTGTGTATATATATATACCACAATTTGTTTATCCATTCATCTGTTGAAAGGCATTTGAATCATATCCAACTTTTGGCAATAGTGAATAATGCTGCTATGAAGTAGGCCGTCTGTGTATCTGATAATGTCCTTGCTTCCAGATCTTCTGGGTTTATACTCAGCAATGGAATTTCTGGATCACATGGCAGTTCTGTTAGCTTCCTGAGGAACCACCAAAGTGTCCTCCACAATGGCTGCATCAGTCTCCATTCCCACCAGCAGTGGATGAGGGTTCCCATTCTTCCACATCCTCTCCAACACTTGCAGTCCTGTTTTTTTAATACATGCCAGCCTAATGGGTGTAAGATGATATGTCATTGTAGTTTTGATTTGCATTTCTCTGATAGCTAGTGATGTTGAGCATCTTTTCATTCATGTGCTTTTTAGCCATTTGTATTTTTCTTTGGAGAAGTATCTATTGAAATCACTTGCCCATTTTTGAAATGGGTTGTTTGTCTTTTAGTTTTTGAGGTATAGGACTTCTTTTCATATCCTGGATATTAGGACTCTGTTGGCTATATTGCTAGCAAATATTTTCTCCCATTGAGTGGACTGCCTTTTCACTTTCTTGACAAACTCCTTTGAGGTGTGAAAGTTTTAATTTTGAGGAAGTCCCACTTATCTATTTTTTCATTCATTGCTTGTGCTTTGGGTGTAAAAGTTTATGAAACCATATCATAATACAAGATGCTGTAGATGCTTCCCTACATTATCTTTCAAGGTCTTTATGGTATGGGCTCTAACATTTAGATCTTTGATCCATCTTGAGTTAATTTTTGTATAAAGTGTGAGATGGTGCTTCTCTCTCATTCTTTTGGATATGGATACCCAGTTCTCCAAGCACCATTTTTTGAAGAGGCCATTCTCTCCTAGATGAATGGGTTTGGTGTCCTTGTTGAATATCAGTTGACTGTATATGTGAGGATTTATAACAGAGCTCTTAATTCAGTTCATTGGTCAATATGTCCATCCTTGTGTGAATGCCATGCAGTTTTGACCACTGTAGGTTTGTAGTATGTTTCAAAGTCAGGTAGTGTGTTTCCTCAATTTAATTTTTCTTTTTCAGTATGTCTTTGGCTATTTGGGGCCTTTTGTCCTTCCAAATAAATTCCAGTTAGTTTTTCTGATTCAATTAAAAAATTCTGTGGTGATTTTTTTGGGATTGCATTACATCTGTATATTGGTTTGGGTAGGAGAGACATCTTAATCATATTTAGTCTTTCTATCCATGAACAGGGAATATTCTTCCATTTATTTAGGCCTTCTTTGATTTCCTTTAACAGTTCTGTGCAGTTTTCTACATATAAGTCTTTTACATCTTTAGTTAAATTTATTCCTAGGCATTTCATTCTTTTTGTTGGAATTGGAATTGGAATTTTTTCTTGATTTCCTTCTCATTGTTCATTATTGGTACACAGAAATACTACTGGTTTTTGCACATTTATCTAATAACCTGTCATGTTAGTGAATTCATTTATAAGCAGTAGAAACTTTGTTGTAGATTTCTCAGGGCTTTCTATGTATAGGATCATGTCATCTGCAAATAGTGAAAATTTTACTTCTTACTTTCCAATTTGGATGCCTTTATATATTTTTTCTTGTCTGAGTGCTCAAGCCAGTACTTCTAATAAAATGTTAAAAAAAAGAGTGGCGGGAGTGGGCAGAGGAAAGAATCAGTGATGTGGAAGACAGTATAGCTGAAATCAAACAGTAGAACAGATAGATTAAAAAAGATAGAAAAAATTGAGCAGGGACTTAGGGATTTAAATGACAGCATTAAATGCACAAACATACATATGATAGTCATCCCAGAGGGAGCAGAGAAGGGAAAGGGGACTGAAGGTGTGTTGGAGGATATAATGGCTGAAAACTTCTAAACCTTTTTGAGGAAGATGAATATGTACATGCAGGAAGTGGAGCACACCTTAAACATTATAAATCCTACCAGATCTACTCCAAGACATATACTTGTCAAATTGTCCAAAGCTCAAGACAAAAAGAGAATACTGAAAGCAGAAAGGAAAAGAGAACCATCACATGCAAGGGAAGCTCAATAAGATTAAATGCTTATATCTCATATGGAACTATCAAGGCAAGAAGGCAGTGGTATGATATAATTAAGGTGCTAAAAAAAAACAAACCCTGCAACCAAGAATATTTTATGCAGTAAAGCTGGCATTCAAAAATGAGGGTGAGTTGAAAATATTCACAGATAAAGAGAAATTAGTAAAGTATGTCAACATGAAATCTGTACTTCAAGAAATACTAAAGGGAATTCTGTAGGTTGAAAGGAAAAAAATAGGAAAGAGAGTTGGAGGAGAGTGTAAGAACAACTGAAAATATAAAATGAGAAATAAAAACAACACATGCCATATATAAACCTAAAGAAAATATGGCTAATATAATCCATTAATAGTAATAACATAGAATGTCAATGAATTAAACTCACCAGTCAAGAGATACATTTTGGCAGAATAGATAAGGAGATATGATCCATCTATATGCTGTCTACAAGAAATCCACCTTAAACCTAGGGATGCAAGGAGGCCAAAAGTTAATGACTGGAAAACAATTTTACAAGCAAACAATAACCAAAAAAGGATGGGAGAAGCAATACTAACATGGAACAAAATAGATTTTAAATGCAAAATTACTATAAGAGACAAATAAGGACACTATATATTGATAAAAGTGGTAATCTATCAAGAAGAAAGAACAATCATAAACACTTAAGTAACTAACCAGGGTACCCAAAGCACATGAGTCAAACACTGGAAAAACTGATAAACAGATGACTCTACAATTATCGTGGGGGACTTATTACACTGTTATCATCATTAGAAAGAACACCTCAGAGAATCAATAAGGAAACAAACACTTTGAATAATACATTAAAAGACCTGCACCTAATAGACATATACAGAACATTACACCCAAATACATTGGGATACACATTCATGAGAGAACATGGATCATTCTCCAGAATAGACCACATGCTAGGTCACAGAACAATTCTCAATGAATTCAGAAAGATTGAAATTATACAAAGTAACTTCTCTGACCACAATGGAATGAAGCTGGAAATCAATATGGGGCAGAGAACCACATTAGGCACAAAGATATGGAAGCTAAACAACACTCTTAGACAAACAGTGGGTCAAGGAGAAAATCTCAAAAAGAAATCAGTAGCTACCTTGAAATGACATGAAAATGACAATACAATGTATCAAATCTATGGGAGGCAGCAAAAGCTGTTCTGAGACAGAAACTCATAGCCATAAATGCCTATGTTAAAAAAGAAGAAAGAGCTAAAGTCAAAGACCTAACTGCACATTTGGAGGATTTAGAAAAAAGAACTATAAACTAACCTCAAAGGAAGTAGAATGAAAGAAATAACAAAGACCAGAGCAGATACTAAATGAAATAGCACATTAGAAAACAATAGAAAATATCAACAAAACCAAAATCTACTTCTTTGAGAAGACTAATAAAATTGACAGATTCTTAGCTAGACTAACAAAGGAAGAAACTGAGAAGATGCAATTACATAAAGAAATGTCAGAGGATATCACAACTAACCCTACAGAAATAAAGAGTATCATAAGAGGATACTTTGATAAACTATATGCCAACAAGATGGATAATTTAGAGCAAATGGACAAATTCCTAGAAACACACAAGCAGCCTAAAGAGATTTTACATTACAGAAAAAGTACACAAAAAATATAAGGGATTCCCATATAATTTTACCCTCTTCCCCTTCCCACATCTTTCCCTACAACATCTTACAATAATGTGGTAGATTTGTTACAACTGATGAATAAATATTTTAGCATTGCTACTAACCAAGATCTATAGTTTCATTGTGGTTTATCCTTAATTCCAAAACCCTAAATATGTCCTATGATTTGAGTGAAAAATACAGGTAATTATATTATCTCCTCCCCACCCTTAGAATCTCTGGTAACCACTATCTTTACATCAATGTTACATGTTCTTCCATTACTACCATAACAATAATTTTACTTTGTCCATGGTTGCTTCGCCCTTTTATGATTCCACAATCCACAAACTTGGGGATTTGGGGGTGATACTGCTGATTTTGCCTCAGATTGAGATAGGGCTCAGATATTATGGAGCACATGGAAAGAACTGCTTGATGCTAGAGATACTCTCTATTTTGGGGGTTGAAATTGTCCTTCAACATCATTTTGTCAGTTGTCCTGGTGAGTCAGATGAACTGGAGAGGAGGTGTTGGCTGCAGCTCTTCTGAGACAAGGGCTCAACCAGCATATGAACACATCAGAGATTTAAGTCTGTGAGACATATATTTAACAGGTGTAGTGATAATTATAAGCTCAAATAAAAGGAGTAGAAAAATCATTTGTAGGGAAATTATAAATGAGTCTAGCTGTTACATTGGGTAAATAGGTTGTCATATATTCTAAAGTAAGGCCCACCAACAGGGTGCTGATTTCAAGGACTTGTATGCCTTGCCTAAACAGTCTGAATGGTTTCAGAACCCTTAGGAGCACCCCTATTTGAGGATTTGTTCACAGTAGCAGTTTAGTGAGATTGCCTGAGACTTGCATAATTGTAACCTCTGGAATGAACTCCTGAATCATTCTGACATCTCTTAGCCTTAAAAACTGTTATATTTGATGCTTCACCCTTTTGGTCAAAAATTTTTTTTCTTTCTTAATGCATAGCCACGGAGGCTCATCCCCAGTTGTCATGTCCCACACTGTGGGGAAAGCAGTGTCTTTATTTGCTGAATTTGGATTAGAGAGGGGCCACATTTGAGTTAACAAGCAGGTTTTCAGGAGGTAAGTCTTAGGCAAATGCAATTATTAGATTAAATTTCAATTTTACAAGAATAAGGTTCATAGTCACATGCATTAATATTGAGGGCTTGGCATATTCTTCAATTTCCTTTTATTAGTCACTGCCTATGTAGTAGAGATATTCTTGACCTTCTATTTGAGAACATAGCAGGATACCTCCAAGCTGGGAGTTTAATATTTTGTTTACTTTATGTGTCTCCATACAGTAAGATAACACCCTATAACAAGATGAATACATTCATATTCCATAGAAGCATGCCCAGGTGCATCCTTTCCCATATATACCCCCACAACTGACACCCTGCACCAGTGAGCCTCACTGCCATATTTTCCAAAAGAACATTATCATACCTGTACTTTAAACTATTCCTGAAAATCCCAATTTCACCTGATCTTCACCCAGCACTTCTCCACACTCCATGGAGAGCCCAAACCACCACATCAACCCTGATAACACTCACACTCCAGCACCCATCAACCCCACTCACATCCCTGCACCACTATCACTCCATGCACTGCCAAACCTTGAACTTCCACCTTATCATAGGTTCTGCCCAGACTGAGCATCAGCTTATCACTATCTACTCTCTTTCTATCTCCTGGTGCTTTGTCTTTCAGACTATCTCTGTAAGTCTGCTGAATATACTTAGATCATATCAGTAACATCATGTTTTCCCTTTAGTGACTGGCTTATTTCACTCAACATAAGGTCTTTGAGTTTCATATATGTTATATATGTGCCAATACTTCATACCTTCTTACATCTAAGTAATATTCCACTGTATGTATATACCACATTGTGCTTATCCATTCTTCTGCTGATGGACAATTATGTTCCTTCCAATTTGTGGCAATAATGAATAATACCCCTAGGAAAAATGATGTGTATGTAACTGTTCATATCTCTGCTTTCAATTCTTCAGGGTATATACCTAGTAATGGGGTTGCCAGATCATATGGCAATTCTATAGTTAGCTTACTGAGGAACCATCAAAATTTCCTCCAAAATGGCTGCACCATTCCCACCAGCAATGGATGAGTATTCCCATTCCTACACATCCTCTCCAACATATGATATTTTCTGTTGTTGGTTTTCTTTTTTTTAATAGTGGCAAGCCTAATGGGTGTAAGATGATAACTCATTGTATTTTTGATTTGCATTTCCCTAATAGTTAGTGAGGTTAAGCATCTTTTCATGTGATTTTTAGACATTTGCATTTCCTCTTTGTAAAAGTGTGTATTAAAACCCCTTGCCCATTTTTTAAATGGGTTGTGTTGGAGAAAAATGGCACCCACTGGGACATGGAGACTGATATGACCACAGGCAGAGAAAGAATTTATTAAGAAACTCTCCCAATGGAGGGGGTCTGAAGAACAGATTTCAGCTCACTCTTGGAAGGGGGGAATTTGAATTTATACAGTACATTCTTAGGTGGGAAAATGATTTCCATCTCCCTCTGATATGCAGATAGTTAAAATCTCTATCTCCCTCTACTACTGTCTCTGTGGAGTTTCTTTGTTTAACCTGTGGGAAAGTGCCATGCCCTTAGACACTGGGGAGGGTATTTAACTTTTTCCCAGTGCACATCAGGGGAAACTGAGCTACAGCTTGTCAATTATTGCCAACTCTAACAGGTGCTTATTTTTGAGATGTAGAATTTCTTTTTATAAGCTGGATATTAGGCCCTTATTGGATAAGTCGTTCCCAAATATTTTTTTTTTTCCCATTGAGTATGCTGCCTTTTCACTTTCTTGGCAAACTCTTTTTCTTTTTCAATATATTTTTGGCTACTCTGGGCCATTTAAATTTCCAAATAAATTCCATAATTCATTTTTCCAGTTCAATAAAAGATGATGTTGTTATTTTTATTGGGAGTGTGTTTAATCTGTAAATCAATTTGGGTAGGACAGACATCTTAATACTATTTAGTCTTCCAATTCATGAACATGGAATATTCTTCCATTTGTTTAGGTCTTTTTAAATTTCCTTTAGAAATGTTTTGTAGTTCTCTGTGTACAGGTCCTTTAAGGCCTTAGTTTAGTTTAAGGCTTTAGTTGCTATTGCAAATGGAAGTTTTTCTTGATTTTCCCCTCAGATTATTAGTGTAGAAATGCAACTGTTTTTCACATGTTGAACTTACATCTTGCCATGTTACTGAACTCATTTATCAGCTATAGAAGCTTTGTTGTAGATTTTTCAGGTCTTTCAACATATATGATCATGTCATCTGCAAATAGTGAACGTTTTATCTTTTCCTTTCCAATTTGGATTCCTTTTAATTTTTTTTGGTCTAAGTTCTGAGCAAGTACATATAATACAATATTGAATAAAAGTGGAGGAAATGAGCATTCTTGTCTTTTTCCAGATATTACCAAGAAAGCCCTCAGCATTTACCATAGAGTATGATGCTAGCTCAAGACACAATGCTGTATCTTGTCTAATGCTTTTTCTGCATCAGTTGAGATCAAGTGATTTTCTTTCTTTTGATCTGCTAATGTGATGTATAACATTGATTTTCTTATGTTGAACTATCCTTGCATGCCTGAGATAAAGCCCACTTGATCATGATGTATAATCCTTGACTTTTTGTTGAATATGATTAGCAAGTATTTGTGGAGAATTTTAGCATCTAGGTTCATTAGAGAGATTGGTCTCTAGATTTATTTTCTTGTGTGTGGCATCTTTATGTGACTTTGGTATTAAGGTGATGTTAGCATCAGAGAATGAGTTAGGCAATGCTCCCTCTACTTCTATTTTTTTGGAATGGTTTAAGCAGGATTAGTGATAGTTCTTTCCAGAATGATTGGTAGAATTCTCCTCTGGAGGCATCTGGCCCTGGGCTTTTATTGGTTGGGAGAGTTTTTTGATGACTAATTCAATCTCACTACTTGTGATTGGTTTGCTGAGTTCTTATAATTCTTCTTTTCTCAACATAGGTTGCGTGTGTATTTCTAGAAATTTGTCCATTTTATATAAGTAATCCATTTTGTTGGCATACAGTTTTTCAAAGTATCATTTTATGACACTCTATTTCTGTGGCATTTGTGGTGATACCCCTTCTCTCATTTTTATTTTATTTATTTGCATCATCTTTTTTTTTCTTTGTTAGTCTAGCTAAGGGTTTTTCAATTTTATTAATCTTCTCAAAGAATCAGCTTTCGGTTTTATTAATTTTTCTACTTTTTTTCTCAATTTCACTTAGCTCTGCACTCATCTTTCTTATTTCCTTCTTTCTACTTCCTTTGTGATTAGTTTGTTTTTATTTTTCAAGGTCCCCCAGTGCCCTCACAGTAACAAAGAAGGAAGAGCCAAAAAACTGTCATAGGGACCTGCTTTGGGGGTCATCAGATCAGAACAGTGCTATACAACTCCCAGGACAGTGAGGGACAGAGACATGAGGAAGCTTCAAAGAAAGACATGAGTTACCAAGCCCCCATGGCAGCTGGGAGGACTTTCCTTCTCCACCCCTAAAAATATTAAGCTGGGGTAAAACACCTGGCACAATGCTGACTGAGAAGGGAACAGACATCTTCCTCCCTGCCAGCTGTTTCAGGGGAAAAGGGAGGGGAGGTTGGGGTGCTTTTCTTCAGTGAATTCAGCCAGCAGAATCCTCTTTGGATCTCTGATCTAGAGACTCAATACAGGAACACAGGAATCCCCAGACTAAAACACCTCTGTGGAAAGGTGTGCTCACTAGCAGCATCTGCTGGCCATTCTGGAAACTGAATGGACAAAATCTCATCATCCTTTCTGTATCCAACCCTTGGGAGAAAACCTGTGCCCCTTAGTGAGTCCCTGGCCTGATTCTGAAAACTTAAGCTGGGCAATTTTACAGATTGAGAATAAGTTTAAGCAAATATCAAAGAAGAGCTGTGAAAAAATAATAAGCAAGAGAGAGGAATTAGCTATCAGAGCAAATTCAACAACATATTCAATGCCTAGACATCAGCAAAAAATTATTAGCCATACTAGGAAACAGGAAGAGATGGCCCAGCCAAAAGAACAAACCAAATATCCTGAAGATTTACAGGATTTAATACAATTAATCAGTGATAATCACACAGCTCTCCTAAATTGTTTCAAAGAATTTAAGAACATATGATTAAAGAAATAAAGGATATAAAGAAGACACTGGGTGAGCATAAAGAACAATTTGAAAGCCTGAAAAGAAAAATAACTGGCCTTATGGGGATGAAAGACATAGGGATTAAAAATATATTAGAGTCACATAAGATCAGATTTGAATTGCTTGAAGACAGAATTAGTGATTTTGAAGATGGAATATCTGAACTGGAAAAGAAAGAAGAACAGAAAGAAAAGAGAATATAAAAACTGGAACAGAGTTTCAAGGAATTGAATGACAATGTGAAATGTACAAACATTTGCATTATCAGTGTCCCAAAAGGAGAAGAGAATGGAGAGAGGCAGTAAAAATATTGGAGGAAATAATGAATGAAAACTTCCCAACCCTTATGAAGGACATAAATATTAATATCCAAGAAGGACAGCACACCCTAAACAGAATAAATCCAAATAGACCTACACCAAGACAGCTATAATATTATTCAGAATGACAAATATCAGAGATAAAGAGAGGATTCTGAAAGCAGCAAGAGAAAAGCAAAGCAACACATACAAGGGAAACTCAATAAGATTAAGTCCCAACCTTTCATCAGAAACCATGAAGGAGACAAGAAAGTGATATGATACATTTAAGGTACTGAAAGTGAAAAACTGCCAGCCAAGAATTCTGTATCTGGCAAAGCAGAACTTCAAAATGTCAGCTCAAAGTCTTCACAAAAACTAATAGTATATCTTATCAAAAGACCAGATTTGCAACACATACTAAATGTGTAACTGCAGCCTGGAAAGTAAAAACAAGGGTAAAAGATTTGGAGATGAGTTTAGAAATGAAGATTATTAGAAAGGATAAACTAAAGGATAAGAAGACAGACAATAGAATGATATGACAACAGAGAGCTGAAGGACAAAATAGATGAAGTTGGTAATGCTTTTACAGTAATAACACTGAATGTTAAAGAATTGAACTCCCCAATCCAAAGACATAGACTGGCAGAATGGATAAAAAATATGAGTCATCTATATATTGTCTATGAGAGACCTACTTCAAATGTAAGGACACAATAAGGTTAAAAGTGAAAGGCTGAAAAATGTACTCCAAGAAAGAGCTGGAGTAGAACAGATAAATTTTAAATAACAGCATTACAGTATATGAACAATAATTACTCAATGCAACTGGAAAATTGTTCTTGTGACCAGTATTCTGTATTTTTTTTTCATATAATACAACCACTTACTTTTAATTTTGGAGAACGGTAGAAGAGATATATTTATGGAAGCTTCATTTTTCTTTAACACTTTCCTATTCATACTCTTTTATTAAAATAATCTATCTGGATCAATAATGATTTTGCATAACTACCATTGAAAATATTTTGAGTTTTTCTGCCTCATAAAATGAGTTGGCAAAATGTTACCTGCTGTAATTCATTCCAGTAAGATGTGCAGAATTCCCAAATAGAAATTTGATTATATAGAAAGAATTATGGCCTAATTGGAAATTAAATATCTAACTGATAATTTATTTTATTCTTATAGATTATTATGTCCAATAGTTAGAGATGCAATATAAATATTAGAATAATGTTACATTTTTATTATATTGAACTATTATTTACATTTATGTTTGTTGCTATGCTAACTTTTATAATTAATTACATTAAATCTAACATGACCTGGAACTTTCTTTTAAAATTTGTTAGTTTCTTTCAATCTATTTTTAAATTTTATTTTACAATTTTACAATAAAGAACTTTTTAACAGCTAAAAAAGCCATTGATTATACACTTTGTGTAGATCATATGGTATGTGAATATATCTCAGCAAAACTGCTTAATAAACAAATAAATAATTGTTCAAGAATAGACAGAAATAGAAGCTATGTATAGCAGAGGAAAGGCAGATTGAGAGGTGAGGAATTTTCTTGCTTTTCTATTTGTTGTTTGTTATTGAAATAATGAAAATGCTTTAATAATTATTGAAGTGATGAAACACAACTATATGATTGTACCAAATACCTTTGATTGTATACATTGGATTAATTGTATGTTTTATTAATACATATCGATAAATTGATTTGTTTTTTAAAAGAAGCCCACAAATCCAAAATTATCAAGGCACTATAAAAAATGTGAATTTGTATCATTAATGACAGAGTATGGTTAATATGGTGTATAGAATACTTTGAGAGATGAGGTAATTTTTTTCCCGTTTGCCAAAAAACTGAATGTGGAAATAAACTGAGCTCAGAACCACACCTTTGAATTACCTTATTATAAGGTGTTAAAAAAAAAAAAAGACAAATGACCCAATTACTTGTACTCTACTATAGACTTACTGTGATTCTAGCAA
Organism: Dasypus novemcinctus; assembly: GCF_030445035.2. Lineage (NCBI taxonomy): Eukaryota > Metazoa > Chordata > Mammalia > Cingulata > Dasypodidae > Dasypus > Dasypus novemcinctus. The sequence continues at coordinate 6,550,080 of NC_080694.1, read as the reverse complement.
TGGAAGAAATTATATCGTTGATGTGGAGACAGTGGCCACTGGAGGTGCCAAAGGTAGAGAGAGGGAAAAAGAGGTGTAATATGGGGGCATATTCAGGACTTGGAATGGCCCTGAATTACATTGCAAAGACAAATACAGGACATTACATATCCTGCCATAACCTACAGAAAGGAGTGGGAGAGAGTGAAACCACAACATAAGCTATAATCCATGCTGTGTGGCAATGCTCCAAAATGTGTTCATCAATTGCAATGAGTGTAACAAGCTAATGAAAGAAGTTGTTAATGTGAGAAAAGTGGGAGGGGGGGAATGGGGCATATAAGACCCCCCTATATTTTTTATTGTAACATTTTATGTAATCTATGTAGCTTTCAAAAATAAATAAAAAATATATTAAAAATTAGCTAAGTGAAAAAAATGGGCAAAAGGCTTGAATAGACATTTGTCAAAGAAGAAATACAAATGGTGAAAAAATACATGAAAAAATATTCAACATCATTAGTATTTAGGGAAATATAAATGAAGCTACAATGAGATATCATTTCACAACTATTAGAATGGCCAATATTAATAATTTGGAAAATTACAGGTGTTGGAGAGGATGTAGAAAGATAGTGGTGCTTATTCACTGTAGGTGGGAATGTAGAATGGTACAGCCCTTGTGGAGGGCTGTTTGATAGTTCCTAAGGAAATTGAATAAAGACTTGCCATGTGACCTGGCAATACCACTACTAAGTATATACCTAGAAAAACTGAAAGATAAGACACAAAAAGACATCTGCACACTGGTGCTCATAGAGGCATCATTCCATATTCATATGAAAACAACCCACATACTCATCAACCAATGAATGGATAAAAAAATTGTAATGTATGCACATGCTGGAATATTATGCAGTGGTAGGAAGATATGAAGTTGTGAAGGATAAGACAACATGGATGAACCTGTAGGACACTATGTTGAGTGAAGCAAACAGACACAAAAGGACAAATACTGTATGAATGTGCATTATGATCTAAATATATTGTGGAATTTTTAATTAGAATATAGATCACCAGAGACTAGAAGGATGGTAGCTGAGGGCTAATCTCTGCAAAACTGGTAAAAAGATTGTAAATCTTTGGAAATGAATAGAAATGGTGACAATATATCATAATGTTTGTAACTAGCAGAACTTTTATATGGGTTTGCAGTGGTTGAAAGAGAAAGACTAAGGAAATGTATATTAGTAGAAGAAAAGCTTAAATATGTAACAGGGACTCTATAACATAGTGAAACCTTATGTGAAATATGAATATGGGTGATATTGCATATATAATCTTTTTACAAAATATAAACACAAATAAGCTAGAGAGATAGAAACAGAATAGCAGCTATGTATTGCAGGGGAAGAATGGAGAGATTGAGAGGTGATGAGCTTTTTTATTTACCTGTTTTTTATTTTTACTATTGGAATAATGAAAATGCTCTAATAATTAAATGATTAATGTGCAAGAATGTGATTCTACCAAATACCACTGATTCTACACTTTGGATGGATTTATGCTTTATTAATATGTATCTATAAATCTGAAAAAACTACAATGAGATATCATTTCACAACTTATTGAGTGGCCATTGTCAAAAGAGAAAAAACAACAACAGAAAACTACCAGTGATGAAGACGATGTGGAGATATAGGAACACTCCTTCACTGTTGGTGGAAATGTAGAATGGTGCAGCCTCTGTGGAAGACATTTTTGCAGCACCTCAAGAAGTTGAATTTAGAACTGCTCTATGATCCACCAATCCTATTCCTAAGAATATATTCAGAAGAACTGAAATCAAGGATGTGGACTAACATTTGCACACTGATGTTCATAGCAGCATTATTCACAATGGAATTCTAGTCAGCTATAATAAGAAATGAAATCAGAATGCATATGACAACATGGATGAATCTTGAAGCATTACATTTCATGAAATAAGAGAGACACAAAAGGACAAATATGATATGGTCTCACTAATATAAACTAAATAGTGTAAGAAAATTCATGGAAATAAACTCTGGAGTAGAGGTACTAGGAGAGAGAATGTTGGTTGAGAATGGGACCTACTACTCAATGCACGTATAATTTTTAATAGGGTTTACTGTACAAGCATGGAAATGAATTGAATTGATGGTAATACATTATAGTGTGCAAAATTAACACTGCTGATATATAAATGAGATTGTGGCTCAAAAGGATAGCCACAAATCTGGAAATTTCAGTTGAAGGGAAACTACAGAAAAATCTAGGGTATGTATAATTTAGTGATTTGGGTGGTGAATAAAGAATGTGGTTTATAGTATAGATATAAGAATGTTCTTTTACAAAGTGTTAAAAATTTGTGATAAATGGGAAAATTACAACTAATGTAACATACGGATAAGAGTCAACAGTAATATTGTAATAATCTTGTAGCAATGGCAAAGAAGGTATTATATCACTTCTAAAACAATTATGGCGGGGGAGAGGGGATGGGATTTTTCCTTTTGGAGTAATGACAACATTCTAAAATTAACTGAGATGAAAACAGCATAACTCTGTGATGAAAATGAAAGCCACTGAGAGTGCACATTGAACGGCTTGTAAAATACATGGGATGTATAACATAAGGAACCCAGGATTGGAAGATGGGCTGTGGTTAACAGGACAAATATGAGAATATTCTCTCATAAACTATAACAAATACATAATGCTAAAATAGAGCATTAATAATTGAGTGGGTTTGGAGGAAGGTACATCAAATGTAAGATATGGGCTATAGTTAGTAGCAATATTTTGACATTACTCTTTCATAGTTTGCAACTAAAGTTTCACAACAATGCAAAGTGTTGGTGGTGGGGTGATGTATGGGAGCTGTGTGTGATGATATGCATGTTTTTTTTGTAAGTCCATGACTTTTACTATACACTTATTGTTTATGTATGTTCATGTATGACTATTTCAATAAAATTTTGTTTAAAAATAAGAATGTGTTGTTTAGTTTCCTTATATTTCTACCTATTCTAGTTCTCTGCCCCTTATTAATTTCCAGCTTCATTTCATTGTAGTGAGGAAAATTTTTTTTGTATAATTTCAATATTCTAAATTCATTGGCACTTAGCATGTGGTCTGTCCTGGAGAAAGACCAGTGTGCACTTAAGAAGTATGTATATCTTGATGTATTTGGGTGTAATTTCTGTATATGTCTTTTAGGTCTAGTAACTCTAAAGAATTATTTCAGGTCTCTGTTTCTTTATTAACCCTCTGTTGAGATGTTCAGTCTAATGGTGATAATGCTGTGTTAAAGTTCCGTATTATGAATGCAGAGGCATCTGTTTCTTTTTAGTTTTGCCCATGTTTGCCTTGTATATTTTGGGGCACCCTGATTAGGTGATCAAATATTTGAATATTTTATCATGATATATTACCCCTTTTATTAATATGCAGTGCTTTGTCTCTTACAATAGTTTTGTACTTAGAGTCTATTTTGTCTGATATTAATATAGCTACTCCTGCCCTTTTCTAGCTATTGTTTGTGTGTAAAATCATTTTCTAACCTTTCATTTGCAACCTCCTTGCATCCCTGGGTCTAACATGAGATTTTTGTGGACAAAGTACAGATGGGTTATATTTCCTTATCCACTCTTTCAATCTGAGTCTTTTGAATGGAGGTTTTACTCCATTAACATTCAATGTTGTTACTGTAAATGCAGTAATTAATTTATCCTCATCTTTAGGTTTATATATGTCATATTTTGTCTTTATCATTTTAGCTACTGTTACCAATAATCCTCCTTTCTACACTCTCTCCCAACCCTCTCTCTTGTTTTTTGTTTTTTTTTTCAACCTGCAGCACTCACTTTATTATTTCTTGCAGGGCAAGACTCTTGTAGACAAAATCTTTCAATTTCTGTTTATCTATGAATAGTTTGAACTCTTCCTCACTTGTGAATGCTGGCTTTGCTGGATACAGAATTTTTGGCTGGAAGTTTTCTTCTTTTAGAAATTTATGTTATACCACTGTCTTCCCTCCTCCATGGTTTCAAATGAGAGATCAGCACTTAATCTTATTGTGCTTCCCTTATAGGTGACGGGTCTGTTTTCTCTTGCTGCTATCAGAATTCTCTTTTTGTCTTAAGAATTTTACAATCTGATAAGTATGAGTCTCAGGGTAAGCCTGTTAGGATTTATTGTTTGGAGTGTGCTGTGCTTCAAGGACATGTACAACCATGTCCCTCATAAGATTTGGGAAATTTTTAGCCACTATTTCCTCCAATACTTCTTCTGCCCCCTTATCTTTCTTTTCTCCCTCTGGGATGCCTTAAAGTATATGTTTGTGCATTTTGTATTGTTATTCAATTCCCTGAGTCCCTGCTGATTTTTTTTTCTATTTTTAACCTATCTATTCTACTATCTGTGAGTTCAGATATTCTATCTTCAATATCATTAATTCTTTCCTCTGCCTATTCAAATTGGCTGTTATGTGCTTCCAGTGTCTTTTTAGTTTCTTCCATTGTGTTTTTCATCACCATCAGATCTGTTATCTTTTTACATATGTTTATGATTTCTTCTCTTTTTTCCACCAATCTCTTCTTAATATCCTTCATCAATTCCTTGACTTCATTATGTTGATTCATGATATTTGTTTGGTCATCCTTGATTAGTTGTTTTTTGTTTGTTCATTCTACTGGACTATGTCTTCCTGTTTCTTAGTATGGCTTGGAATTTATTGCTGGTGTCTAGCCATCTACTTATTTTAATGAGTTTATTCATTTGGTTACATTCTCTTTCTAGTCCACAGTTTCGTTTCATTTTGTTTTGGTTTATGGGTCCTCTTTGACACTTGGTTCTACTTATCCTATATTTCCCACAGTTTTTTGGGGGAGGAGTGCAGTCTGCCATTCTTTACTCTGCCATCTTGGATCTTCTCATTATGGTTTTACTACTTTACTATTCATTCCAAAATAGCTAATATTTTGGCCCTATATTTTATATCTGTATTGCAGTATATGTGTTTTAATGTACCTAGGATCCTTTACTTTAATGATGTCTTTAAGATGTATCTATATGCACTTTATACCTTTTCATTTTTTTTTTTTTTGCCCAATGGTGTTCCTCAACATGAATAATCTGCAGTTTGTTTATTCATTGTACTCTTGATAAATATTTAACTTGTTTCGATATTTTAGATATTAAGAGCAGAGTCTCCTCTGAAAATTCTAATATCGTGGATGTTTTTAAACAACACTTTCTGTGTTCTATAATTCCAGAAGTGGAAGTACTGAGTCATAGGATACCTTTATCTTAAACATTTCTAAATAATGCCTATATATTTGTGGTGTGACTGTATGAATTTATTCTCCCATAAACCCTACATAAAAATTCTTGTTCCACAATCACTTAATTATCAATGGATTTATGAGTGTTTCTGAATTTTCTATCATATTCTACTAGCTGTGTCTATCTTTTCATAAGAATCATGCTAAATACTGTACTTTATAATATATTTAACTCTCCATAGGAAAAAATCCTACTTTATTCTGTTTCAGGAGGGAACCACATTATTATTATTATTATTATTATTGCAATTTGAACTTAAATAGAATTATCACATTCTAGGAAATAACTTGGTTGGCATTTCATTCTGAATATTTTTGTGTCTATAAAATCTTTACAGTAGTGGGTCTTCCAATATTTGAACATGATATATTTCTCCGTATATTTAGAGTTTATTTAATATCTCACTAAAAATACTCTGTGCTTATCTTGTACTGTCCATGTCTAAGCTGTAGATTTAGTTATTTCCCCAAAGATTGTTGGTTCTTTTAGTGGAGACTCATACTTAGAAACAAAGTTCTTGACTCTTGCAATTTGGATGTCACCACTCCTATGCCCTTTTTGTAGACAAAGCTATGGAATATGTCTGTGAATATTTACACAAATGTATATATCTAAATCTCCATACCTATCTAACTATAGAAAATTAGGGGTTCACAATGATACCTCCAATTCCAATCCAAAATCACATATATAATTCATTCTGCTTTTAATTTTTTAAAAGATACTTAGATTACATAAGTGTTACATAAAAAATATAGGGTATTCCCACATGCCTCACACCCCACATCTCCCACACTTTTCCACATTAACATCCCTCATTAGTGTGGTGCATTCATTGCAATTGAACAGATTTTTGAATCATTGCCACTAAGTGTGGTTAAAGTTTATATTGTAGTTTATACTCTCTCCCACCCAATTCTGTAGGTCATGGCAAGATATATAATGATCTGCATCTGTCATTGCAATGTCCTTCAGGACAATTTCCAAGTCCTGAAAATGTCCCCATATTACACCTGCTTCTCCCTCTCCCTACCCTCAGAACTTCCAGGGGCCACTGCCTGCACTTCAATGATATAATTTCTTCCATTGCCAGAATCAAAATAAATCTATAGTAGAATACCAGTAGATCTACTTTAGTCCATAGTTCATTCCCCAATTCTGAGGATTCTGGGATGGTAGTGTCCACTCCACCTCATTCTTGTTTTCTCATGTACAATATTCGTAATTCCCTTCCCAAATAGGGATAGATTTATTTGTTTGATAAATCACCCTGAGCTATTCATTTTCACTACACATTTGCCCTCTTCCCTGCAGCAAGATTCTGACATCCTGCATCAGGTTTCCCCCCTGAAACAGAAACTATACTCAGCCTGCTCATACTCTATTCCCTTACACTGAGTTGGTCCTGTCACTGCTCCTTACATTCAGACATCCTCCTCTCTCCACCCTTATGTCTCCCCACGCGAATGAAACATGAACGATTTTCCCAACTTACTTGGTTTGAAAACCTGCTTTGGGCCTCTGTGCTCTCATATCCACCAATTCCCACATTGCTTCACCACAACTAATGGTTTCTAGGCCAAATTGTTCAGGAAGGCAAATAAAGAAAAGAGAAGGAAAAAGAAAGGGAAGGGGGAGGGGAAGAGCAAGATCAAGGCATCACAAACAAATGGAGTTTTTAAAGAATGTGTTGACAAATTATAAAAGACATATAAGAACTTTCTAAAAACACAGCTTCCCAAACCAAGTGAATTTCTGATAGCACAGAAGCCAGAACTGATTTAGGAGGGGAAAAATGGTATTAAAACCCCAGATATTTGAAGAAGAAATGTCCCCCAAAAGGTTGTGAAAGACTACGTCTTGGTTCTATACATAGTTCAGAAGCTTAGCCAAAAAATTTACCCCCAAAGCTATGAAAATCTAAGGGTCTATGTTCTTTCTTAAATGGGGAAGGTGGAAAAATCTAACTGCTGCTGAGGGAACTGAAAAGAAAAAATATCAATTTTTTTTTCTAAGACTTCGAGATAGCAATGATAATTTAAAAGAGACGATAGATTTAAGTACTATCTCACAGGTATACTTCATTTTAATGAGTCTCACTTTATTGTGCTTTGCAGATATTGTAGTTTTTGCAAACTGAATAAGTGTGTCAACCCTGTGTCAAGCAAGTCTATTTGTACCATTTTTTCAACAGGGAAACCAAATATGGAGTCAATCACTTTATTGCAATATTCACTTTATTGTGGTGGTCTAGAACTGAAACCACAATGCCTCTGAAGTATGCTTGTATGCCCAAAGACAGAGAATCTGCCAGACATGAATTTAAATTACAAATTGTTTCAAATTTCTAACATAACTGGTATACAGAGAAAGAAATAGAATTCCTCTCTAAAGAAAAAGAAAAAATCATTCCATGTAAATCAGCACTCTTTTAACTTAAATTCAATTAAAATGAATATAGAATTATAAAAGTCAACAACAGACACATCAGAAAACATGAACCATATATAGGAGATAAATTGGAAGTGGCAGGAAAAATAAACCACAGATAGTTATGACAAACTTGTCAGATGACAGAATTATCAATCAGAAAATACAAAGTATCTAACTATGACCAGAAAAAGAGACTAGGGAAATTTGAATAAGGAACCAATGAGAATGTCAAGAAATTATACTCACATTCACACCCACATACATAACTGGAAAATATTAAAAAGTCCATTAGTTGCACAGATTAAGAGAGAAGTAGTGGACTGAATGAGAGGTTCAAGGAATCTAACTGGAATAAAACACAGATGGAAAAGAATCTGTCAAATATCAAATAGAAAATAAGAGATTCTGGATTATCTACACATACACTCACATATATCCATAGTAGGAATGTTGAGAAAAAATATTCAAAGAACATTGATTTTTTACTTGATGTAATTGTAGATACATTCACATGCTGTTTTAAGAAACAATGCACACTATTCCATTTCTGAAATATTTGAGAACTCCCTGGATCCATTCTCTAGAGAAATAACCATAGTTGGAGGAACATATTTAAAATAAAACAATGATTTAAGTCCTTAGAAACTGTCCTAAGGATATATAGAAAATGAAGAAACATTCATTCAAGAAATTTATTAATCTGTCTAAGAAAGTGTGCCTATGGCTCTTGAGCCAGGGCCCAGATCCTCAGCTCAGCTTGACAGAAGCTTTACTCTGGGTGGGTGAGGTCAAGAGGATGGTGACTCTTCCCCACAAAGCTCATGGTGAGGACACTGGTATTTCCCTGAGAAGGGCAGGAAGCCTGGCTGTTCTTTCTCCTGCCCAAGCACAAAGGCTAGATTCCAAACAAGTAGAGTCCAGAGGTCAGGCAGTTCCCTCCCTGATGGAGACCAATCCTTTACGGTGGAAGCTCTAGCCCAGGTGTAAACTACCAAGAATATTGACAATTTAATACCTTCCTTATAAGGTCATGTCTAGTTACTTTACCCAGTATAAACATCCAAGTAGGATGCAACCATTTATTCCCATATTTAATGACTTTCACAGTGATCCCATCACCTGGCTGCATGCAGAACCCATGAAGAAAGAATGCTTCTGTTGGTGCAGAAAGAAAGTGATGACTCAGGAGTTCCTAAAAATCCAACAAACAGGAAAGCACAGTATAGTTATAATAGGCACTTGACTCTATTAACGGAATAGTAATAGCAAAAATTATTAGGTACCACTGTTCCAAAACTGCCACATAGGATTGATTCTATAAAATCACAGAGCCTGAATACAAGGTAGCAAAGAGCATCCAGGAAAAAGTCTAATACCCATGACTCTGATTAATTAAGAGTGCTTTACTTAATTAAAAAAAAACTCACTTCCTTTCTCTTTCTCACTCTCTCACTTCATATGTGTGTGTATATATACACACACACACATATATATATAATTTCCTCTTTAGCCTCTTTAAATGACATAAAATTATATAGTGATAATTATAAAAATTTGCTGTTTGTAACATATTGATATAATATATATGACAATAAAATATAGAAAGAAGGAAAAGAGAACTGAGTACATACAGCAATGTTTCTGTACCTCACTAGAATTGTCAGTATAAATCTGAAGCACATTTTGGTTAGTGTTTAAGGTAAGCCCTAGAGCAAGCACTAAGAAAAATACCTGAAAAAATATAGTGAAAATACCATTAAAGGAATTAAAATGTTATGCCAGAAAATATTTACCTAATGCAAAAGAAAGCAGTAAAGTAGGATAGGGGAAAAAGACATGTGACATCTACACAAATATATCAGTAATAACATTAAATGTGAATAGAAGTAAAACAATCCAAACAAGGTCAGAGATTATCAGGGTGGAGGAAAAACAAGATCTAAATAAATGCTGCCTACAGGTGCTGCTGCAAACTGAGGGGGTGGAAGTGTTTACCCCAAGATGAGCTGCTTAGTTTCTCAGTGGGGAAAGTGAATTTCTGGCCCACAGAGATGAAGAAACTTCCATGCCAGGCACTTGTTTGAATGGGATCCCCCTTGCCTGTGAGTGACTTAGAAAACTTTCTGAACTGGGCAGTTTTGGTGTTCTGTCCTTCCTACTAACTCCTGGCCACCATGGTATCTCTGGGTGGGAAGGAATTCTCAGTTCCCTGGGGTCATAAATTTTTAGACCAAGCTACGAGGTCTAGAAGTGCAGTGAGGCAAGAAAAATAAATAAAAGGCATCCAAATTGGAGAAGTAATTATTTCATTCTTTATAGATGACATGAACCTATATGTAGAAAGTCCCAAAGTATCAATAACAAAGCTACTCCAAGTAATAAACAAATACAACAAAATTTTGGGGTATAAGATAAACACTCAAAAATCAGTAGTGTGTCCATATACTAGCAATAAGCAAGCTGAGGAGGAATTTTTTTTAAAAAATTCATTTGTAATAGCAACTAGAAAATCAAATATCTTGGAAGAAATTTAACCAAGGATATAAAGGACCTTTACATAGAAAACTACAAAACATTGCTAAAAGTAATCAAAGAAGAACTAAATAAATGAAAAATCATTCCATGCTCATGGATTGGAGAACTAAATATCATTAAGATGCCAATTCTAGCCAAAATGATTTACAGATTCAATGTAATCCCAATCAAAATTCCAGTAGTCTATTTTGCAGAAAGGGAAAGAGCAATTATTCCAAATTTTGTTTGGAAGGGTAAAGCCCCCAAATGGCAAAAGTCATCTTGAAAAATAAGAGCAAAGTTGGACAACTCAAACTTCCTGACTTTGAAACTTACTACAATGCTGCAGTGGTTAAAAGAGTAGGGTACTGACACAAGGACAGATTTATAAACCAAAGGATTCCAAGAGTTCAGAAATAGATTCTTATCTCTCTGGTTAATTGATTTTGTATGAGGCTGCCAATTATAGTCAATTAGGAAAGAATAGTCTTTTTAGTAGTTGGTGTTAGGAAAACTGGCTATCCATAGACAAAAGAATGAAAGAGGACCCCTATCTCACACCATATACAAAAAATAATTCAATAGAGATAAAAGACCTAAACATAAGAACTAGAAATACAAAACTCCTGGAAGAAAATGTAGGGAAGAATCTTCAGGATCTTGTGTTAGGCAATAGTTTTTAGACTTTATACCCAGAGTACAAGTACCAAAATAAAATAAAAAAAATAGATAAATGAGAACACATCAAAATTAAAAACTTTTGTGCATCAAAGCACTTTATAATGAAAGTGAAAAGGCAATCTACTGAATGGGAGAAAATATTTTGAAACCACATATCCTGTAAGGCTTTATTTCTTTATTTTTAGGAGGTTCTGGAGATTGAACTTGGGACCTTGTGCATGGTGAGCAGGCACTCAAACACTGAGCTACATCCACTTCTCTAGAAGGGTTTAACTCCCAGAAAATATAAAGAAATCCTACAACTCAACCACTAAAAGACAAACTAAACAATCAAAAAATGGTTTGAATATACATTTCTTCAATGAGACACAAATGACCAAAAAGCACATGGAAAGATGCTCAACATAATTAGCTATTAGAAAAATACAAATCAAAACCTCAAGGTACTGTTTCACACCTACTAAAAAGGTTACTACTACTAAAAAAAACACACAACTGAAAATTACAAATGTTGGAGAGGATGTGGAGAAATAGGAAGTTTTATTCATTGCTGGTGAGCATGTACAATGGTGCAAGCACCATGGAAGACAGTTTGGCAGTTCTTCAGAAAGCTAAGTATATAATTAACATATGATCTGGCAATCCCACACAAGGTATATACTCAAAAAATGGAAAGCAAGGACTCAAACAGATATTTGCACACTGATATCCAAAGCGGCATTATTCACAATTGCCAAAAGATGAGAGCAACCCAAGTTCCCATCAACCAATGAATGGATAAACAAAATGTGGTATATACATTCAATGGATATACATTCAATGGAATATTATTCAGCATTAAAAAGGAATGAAGAGGGAAGTATGGTTCAAGCAACTGAGCACCCACCTGGGTTCAGTTCCTGGTGCCTCCTAAAGAAGATGAGCGAGACAGGAATCTGATTCAATAGGCTGGCCTGGTGAGCTGATGCAACAAGATCATGCAACAAGAGACACAGGGAGGAAACTATAATGAGAGATGCAAAAAGGCAGGGTTGAGGTGACTCAAGCAATTAGGCACTTACCTCCCACATGGGAGGTCCTGGGTATGGTTTCCAGTGCCTCCAAAAAGGAAGATAAGCACACAATGAACAGATATAGAGAGCAGACAGTGAGTGCAAACAAAGAGGGAGGAGGGCAGAAATAAATAAAAAAATAAATCTTTAAAAGAAATAAAGGAATGAAGTTCTGATTCACGCAACAGTATGGGTGAAGCTTGAACACATCATATCATCGTACTGAGTGAAATAAACCAGATACAAAAGGAAAAATATTATATGACTTCACTGATATGAAATAACTGGAAAAAGCAAATTCATAGAGTCAGAATCTAGAATAAAGTTTATCAGGGGCTGGGTTAGGGATAGGGAATGGGAGTTAATGCTTAAATTGTACAGAAATTATTTCGGTTAATTGTAAAGTTTTGATAATGGATGGTGTTGACTGTAGTGCAGCATTGTAAGTGTAATTAATAGAACTAAATTATACATGTGAATGTGATTAATAGGGGAATTTCTAGTTCATATATTTATACTGCTAGAATAATAATTAAAACATAAAACATAGGACTGTACAACACAGTAAACCATATTTGTAACTGGTGGGATATAGTTAATAGTGTTCTTATAAAAATGTTCTTTCAGGAATTATAAGAACATACTTCACTAATACAAGATGTCAATATAGGGTGATATAAGGAAACTGTATTTTATATATTTTACACATGATTTACATTAAATTTACTAATTTATATATGAGATTTAGAGAAGCAACAAGGGTTGAGTCTTATAATGGAGTTTGTGTCTTAAACAAGCTTGAGGCCACATACTTATGTTTACAAAATTATTTATGGTTTAACACTTATAAAAGAAGATCCTTCACTTTATGAGGCATGATAGTGTTTTGATTCTAATTTTCCCAAGAATGTTCATATTTTGAGTTGAAAAACTCTGTTTATAAACAACCTTCCAAGAACCCACAAATTGCATAAAGCAAGGCTTACCTATGTTACGAAGTCTTGTGGCTGTCCAACAATCCAGTAAGAATCCTTATTTAGACAACTTCCTGCATAATAGGGAAACAGATGTGGCTCATCCAACTGGGCTCCTGTCTACCATATAGGAGGTCATGTAGGTCATGCAACCACTTTGAAGCATGAAAACCTGTGACATGGACTTTTTTTCATAACATAGTAGTTTCTTGTCCCCTTTAACTGTTTTACCCTGTGTGGGGGTATTTATTACTATTAATGTCTTTATTGTTTTTCAAAGGTTTATTTATTTCTTCAAAGTGGTCCCATGACATACATCATCCATAATGGACTGAACTTAAAGTTTCCAACTTTTCCATGAGGTAGTTTCAGAGACATTTCCCTGCCCGAAGCCCAACAGAGTTGATGATTTTTTTGTTTTTTTTTTAAACAAGAACCATTTGATGATTTGTAAAAGAATATCTAAAATGTGTTCCATCCACTTGCCCAAACTCCCATTCCCCATGATTGGGCAAACAAGACAATGAGACTGTTTTACATGAAAACGTTATTGGGATTTCCTTCCCTAAATCCTTGTACGGAACATCTCTCCCTATGAAGACCCCATCCAGTGCCACACCTGAACTGTGGTCTTTTCTCTGAGTGTCTGATGACGTCACTGAGTTCTGTGGGAAAGTGGGGTGAACCGCCAGAGACAACTCCTGGACCACAGAACCAGACGGCCACACCCAGGAGCTCACCCTTCTTCAGGATACCTTATGCTATGGGCTTGGGGAGTAGAATCCCTACAAGATTCTGGAACTGAGCATATGACAAGGGTAGAATTGCTGAAAAATATATTTTTTCACAGCAGTGGTTCAAAAGTAAAATTGGCAAGGTGAGGTTTTCTGTAGGAAATCATGCAGCATTACCCACTGTTCCCCCCACAGATGTAAGATTGTGTCCTGGCATCTCCGAGGACTACCAAGCAGAACATAACTATGATATAGAACTTTCTACTCTCCTGATTTAGAATTCATTCTAGTTAGTGAGTGCCAAAGAAAACAATCATGATTGAACAAAATAAATTATAACTATTTGGTGAGAAAAGAATAATAATACATGACCACTTTTTGGATAAAATCAGACACAGGAGAAATAATCAGAAATATAACCTGCTTTCTTTTTATATTAGGTAACCCCAAATTTCCAAATAAAGAAATGCACAATTATGGATATGAATAACAAGGAATAACACCCTGAACTGACGATTTTTTAAAGTATTACTAAAAAATGACATGACAGTCAATTAAATAAGCAAGTGAAGATCCTGCCTGGGCTGCTTTAAGGATTGGTTCATAATTGAATTAATATGGTCTGTTAAACTATATTTTAAAAGTTATTTATCAAATGCCTGAAACCAGATATCCCTCCTTTAGGAATTAGAACAATTATAGCACCTCCTACCCAGGATTGCCTGGAAGATGAAATGACTTAACACATTAATCATGTAGAATAGGATGTGGCACATACTAGACATTTATGGTCATGTATGTATAAACCCAAATAAACATTTTAGTAAAAGCAATGTTATGTCTAGACTACTGTTGTGTGTGAGCATAAAAATCTTACAGACAGAAAATCTATGGGTTCATCCCACCTTAAATCAAGCAACAATTAATCTACAAATACTAAAAGCATTTCTCTGAGTTCTATGTACTTGCCAACTGACAATTATTTGATATCTTTTCTTTTAGTACAATTACTTTCTTTTCTTTTAGTCCAATAATTCCCAGCTATAAGCAAACTTTTCTGCTCTAATCTTTCATTAATCTCTCATAAAAGATTTAAATCCACATGGAAAAGATTGAGTGTTGGAGGAGGTAGAGCTCATTTCCTGCAGAGATGAAGATCTCAAAACGTTACTTTTTCATGAAGAAGTCTATTCTATATCAGATGCAGAAAAACAGCTTTTCAAAACTTTAAGTTTTAGCTCTGGTGACAAAACATACTTTGCTCCATAAACATCTAGATATTATTTTCTGTTAACGATTTTTTTAAAAACCACGAAATTTTAGTCATATAAAAAAATAAATGAATTAGTAAATTTAGCTCAACTCCTAATGCAGTGAAAGGTCCCCTAACAAGTCAGCTATTTCAAGACACCAATGTGCATTTCAAAAACAATATGCAAGCTGCAGCAATACCGCTGCCAAAAAAATCTATCAAAAATAGACGCAACTCTGTAGCTCTAGTAGATTAGATGTGGAAAGCAGAATTTTCATTCTCTACCCACCGGTAGACGGGTAAACTATCAGGAAAGGGAAGCCTAATCGTAAGATTATCTTTTAAATTGTTTTTCTTCGAGAAGAGATTTTAAACTTCATTTTGTTGGTATGCGCTGAGATCATCTCAGGTATAAAATCAGGTAATTAAACACAAGCCCGTGAAACACTGAAATTTGCGGGAGCTCAGGTTTGCAGAGCAGAGCACGCGCATCAGCACAGGAGAAGCCAGGCTGCGCTGCTGCTCAGAGCTGACCCGCCCCTGAGGTCCCCGCCGCAGCGGAGGCCACGCTGAGCACCCACAACCAGCGCCTCCCGGGCCCCGGATCCTCACCATGCCCGGCGGCAGAAGGACCCACACGGCTGCGGGGGACCGCCCAGCTCCCGCCCACCCCCGCGCCCTGGGGCTGCCTCCCCGGGGAAGTGCCCCAGCTGCGCCCTAATCTGCCTTGTAGGCCCCCAACTTTCCCTGGTTGTTTAAAAGAGAATAAAGGACAGACGCCCTCCTTGGGAGCCGGAGCCGGGATCTGGGAGGTGGCTTGGGAAAGGCTGTGTCTGCGTCTCCCCGGGTCGCTGCGGGTGGTGGGAAAGGGGGGTGACCTCTGCGAGTCTCCTCCGAAGGCAGGACCTGCCCCGCGCCCCCACCAGCGGCCTAAAGGAAGGCTGGCTGGAGGGAGAGGTGGGGGCGGGAAACCCGCCCGGAGCCGAGAGAGGCAGCTGCGCGCCAGCCAGGCCTGGGGGCGCAGAGCCTGGAGGAGCCACCTGTGAGCCTGCGCCAGGAGGGGTGTACGCAAAGGGGCCGGGGGACAGAGACCACCAGGCCACCTGGCCTGGCCCGGGAGGGAGCCGTGGCTGTGCGCACCAAGCACAGGCGGCCGCACTTACCCGCTCCTCCCGGGGACGCGCCCACGGCGCTGCCCAGCCAGTCCCCGCCCCGCGCCGCCGCCTTCGCCCCCCTGGCCCCTCTGCTCCGAGGCCCGGGCTCGGGCTCCACTCGCCGCCGCTCTGGCCCGCCGGGGCGGGGTTTAGAGGAGCCTGACCGCGGCGGTCCCAGCGCGCAGCGTCCGGCGCTGCCCGGCCCCTGCCCCTCCCTCTCCCTGGACCCCGGGAGCGGGGCCTCAGCGCCCACCTCCTGCGCCCCCAGCTCCACGTCTCAGGGCGCCAAGGCCGATGACTTGGCTGTCGTCACAGTGGGGACGGGGGTCAGAACGGGCATCAGGATTTACTGGAGAGCAGGGCAGAGAGAAGTCGCCGAAGTGCTGCCAACTTTGGGGTCCTCCATGACGGGCACTTCCTCCTCCTCCTCAGTTATCTGCAAATAGTCAATCAGTCACTTTCTTTAGGAGGCAGGCAAGGCTCAGAAGGAAAGGCATAGACATCTAGAGAAAAGGCCCTGAGGCGGGCAAGGCAGGCTGTGGGCCCAGGGTTTCCCGAGTCTCTGGTTTGGTGGTTGGGATACTAAAGGGTCCTCAGCAGTCTTGCAGGCTGACCTTTAATTTCATGGGGGATGAAACTGGGAGTCAAGACACGCTGCCCTTTGGAGTCACAGAGAAGGTTCCAATTCTGGCCTCAGGACTCTCTTTCCTACACTATCTGGAGAGCAGTGAACTGAGTCAGGCTTGTGGAGGATTATTGGCAGGAATCCAGACAAAGAATGTGTGAAAAGAGACAAACCCATCACTGAAGGAAGCCACTCTTACCCAGACCCTGTGATTCCCGGGAACTGCCAAGAGCTGCGCACACGTGGAGCTTGAGGCTGCTCAGCTGGGGTTCTCCACTCTCCTCACCCTCCACCCTTTTCCTGGCCTTCATCTCGTCCTTCTTGAGTTGGTGGAACGTCCCTTGTATATTGAAAGCTTATTACCTCTGAATTAGAGCTAAAGCTGTTATCTTCAGAAGTGTAGGCTCATTCTTGGTAGCCAAGGAAGCACTGGGAATTTAGAGTTCTTTTCTCCCATCAATGCCAGGCATTCCAGACTAAGGATTTCAAGGTCCTGTTTTGGAAAACATATGATGGATTTTTAATTTTTTTAATTTTTTATTTTTTAAAGATTTATTTATTTATTTACACCCCTCCACACCCCTGTTGTCTGTTCTCTGTCTATTTGCTGCTCTTGTTTCTTTGTCCGCTTCTGTTGTCGTCAGCGGCAGGGGAAGTGTGGGCGGCGCCATTCTTGGGCAGGCTGCACTTTCTTTTGCTCTGGGGGGCTCTCCTCACGGGGTGCGCTCCTTGTGCGTGGGGCTATCCTATGCGGGGGACACCCCTGCGTGGCAGGGCACTCCTTGCGCGCATCAGCACTACGCATGGGCCAGCTCCACACTGGTCGAGGAGGCCCGGGGTTTGAACCGCGGACCTCCCGTGTGGTAGAGGACACCCTAGCCACTGGGCCAAGTCTGTTTCCCTGATGGATTTTTTTAATCTTTACTTTTCATTTGGGAAGATTTCAAATATAGACAAATATGAGACAATAGAATAATGAACCTCCATGTGACATTTGCCCAGCTTGAGCAATTCATGGCCAATCATATTTCATCTATACCTACTTTTCTTCTGCCATTATTTCAAAGTGAATCTCAGACATTCTATCATTTCATTTGTGAATACATTCAGAAAGCAAGAAAAGTATCAACCACTACTGGGTACTGTCCAAATGACTCAGGAGCTAATTTAAACAGGCTCCACTAGCCAAAGATGGGTCAACCTTTTGCAACCTGTATAATCCTCTCCCAGCTTTTGGCCAGGGCTGTTGGTCTGTTTGACAAACAGCATATGGCAGAAGGGATGATATGTAACTTCCAAAATTACGTTAAAAGGCCTTCAGCTCATGTTTTAGGTGCTTGCACACTCTTCCCTGGATAACCTTCTGTGTGGGAGGTTGTGGTGTCATGAGGACTCTCAGGCAGCCTGTGGAGAGGCCCACTTGACAAGGATGTGAGCCCAGCCAACAACCAAATGAGGGCATTTGGAAGGGAATTCATGATCCCCACTGATCCTTGAGATGACTGTAGCCCTTGACAACAGGTTAACTGAAACCTCAGGAAAACTCCTGTCCTGAGCCATCAGCTAAGCTACTCTTGGATTCAGCAAACTTTGAGATACAAACTTTGAGACAGTAAACCTTTGTTTTATGCTGCTGTGTTTTGGAGTAATTTGTTATGCAGTTTTGCTTTCTGTCTTTTATCTACTCTTGAAACTATTGCCTTTCTTTTCTCTTTCCCTCTCTCACAAAAACACTAGCTTTTTAATTCATACCATATTCCTCCCATATTCAGTCGACTACCTCATTATAGGTACTCTACCTACTGCTATAACTCTACACAACTTATATGAATCTAATATCCATCCTCCCAGATCTCATATTGTTGCTCTGTTAACATTTATCACCAATACTACTTTACACTTTTTCCTTGCTTACACAATTGCCTTTCCCTGGCCCTAATACTTTCCTTTAAAGTGAACTCAACCAGCAATAAGAAATTAGAAGAAGAAGAAGAAAGTGACAAAGAGAAGATATAACACTTACGCAAAAACAACAGCTAATTAATTCCCAAGACTAGACAAAGAAGCTAAGGAACTGATTAAACCAGTCAAGATAAAATGATGACCAGACAGCAACAAAAATCTACAAACCAAACCAGTAATCAGGAAAACATGGCTGAATCCAGTGAACAAACTAAAAACCAGGAAGGGGAGCAGAACTTCACACAAGTAATTAAAAGATTTCAGAACATTTATCACCGACAAATTTAATGAAGTAAAGGAAGAGGTTAACAACATGAAGACAACACTTGGAGGGGAAATTGCAGACATACACAAAAAGATAACAGATATGATGGGAATGAACACCACAGTTCAAGAAATCAAAAATACACTTGCAGCAAATATCAGCAGACTAGAAGAGGCAGAGCAGAGAATTAGTGATGTGGAAGACAGTACCTCGGAAATCAAATAGATAGTAGAAGTGGTTGATAAAAAGATAGGAAAAATCCAGCTAGGACTTAGGGACCTGAATGACAATGCAAAATGCTCAAACATACATATTATAGGCATCCCAGAAGGAGAAGAGAAGGGAAAGCGGTCAGAAGGAGTGTTGCAGGAAATAATGGCTGAAAACTTCCCAAATCTACTGAAAGAGACAGATGTACATATCCAAGAAGCAGAGTGCACCCCAATCATCATAAACCCCAACAGACCCACCCCAAGACATATACTTGTCAAATTATCCAATGCTCAAGACAAAGAGAAAATTCTAAAAGCAGCAAGAGAAAAGAAAACCATCACATACAAGGGAAGTTCCATTAGATTAAGTGCTGATTTCTCATTTGAAACCATGGAGGCAAGAAGGCAGTGGTATGATATAGTCAAGGTACTAAAAGAAAAAAATTTCCAACCAAGAATACTCTATCCAGCTAAACTAGCATTCAAAAATGATTGAGAGTTCAAAATATTCATAGATAAACAGAAACTGAAAGCGAATACCAACAAGAAACCTCCCCTTCAAGAAATTCTAAAGGGAGCTCTGCAGGAAGAAAGGAAAAAACAGGACAGGCAGAATTGGAGGAGAGTGTAAGAGCAACAAAAGAGACAAAAAGAGAAGGGAAAAAAACAAAAAACAAACAAAATATGACAAACACAATTCCAATCAAAATATGGCTAACACAAATAATTCCTTGAAAGAAATAACACTGAATGTCAATGGATTAAACTCACCTATCAAAAGATTCAGACTGGGACATTGGATAAGGAAATATGACCCATCTATATGCTGTCTACAAGAGACACATCTTAGACCCAGAGACTCATGGAGGCTGAAAGTGAATGGTTGGAAAACAATCATACAAGCAAACAATAACCGAAAAAAGGCAGGAGTAGCTATATTAATATCAGACAAAATAGACTTTAAATGCGAAACAATTGTAAGAGACAAAGAAGGGAACTACATTTTAGTGAAAGGGACAAAGTGTCAAGAAGATCGAACAATCATAAATATTTATGCTCCTAACAAGGGTGCCTCTAAGTACATGAGGCAAATGCTATAAAAACTAAGTGAAAGAATAGATGCATCTACAATAATAGTGGGGGATTTTAATACACCACTATCAACCCTGGACAGAAGATCTCAAAAGAGAATCACTAAAGAAACAAAATGTTTGAACAGTATATTAGAGGAGCTGGATCTAATAGACATATACAGATCATTACACCTGAATACAGCAGGATATACATTTTTCTCAAGGGCACATGGATCATTCTCCAAGATAGACCTTATGCTAGGCCACAAAGAAAGGCTTAATGAATTCAGAAAGATTGAAATCATACAAAACAATATCTCTGACCACAGTGGAGTGAAGCTGGAAATTTGCAAGGGCCAGAGGCCTAGATTTCACACCATGATTTGGAAATTAAACAGCACACTCTTAGAAAAACAGTGGGTCAAAGAGGAAATCTGAAAAGAAATCAATGACTACCTTGAAACAAATGATAATGATAACACAACATACCAAAATTTATGGGATGCAGCAAAAGCAGTACTGAGAGGGAAATTTATAGCCATAAATTCACATATCAAAAGAGAAGAAAGAGCAAAAATTGAAGAACTAACTGCACATTTGGAGTAATTAGAAAACAAACAACAAAGTTATCCAACGGGAAGAAGAAGGAAGGAAATAACAAAGATAAGAGCAGAACTAAATGAAATAGAAAATAAGAAAGCACTTGAAAAGATAAACAAGACCAAGAGCTGGTTTTTTGAGAAGATCAATAAAATTCACAAACCTTTAGCGAGACTAACAAAGAAAAAAGAGAGAAGATGCAAATACACAAAATAAGAAATGAGAAAGGAGATATCACCACTGACCCCACAGAAAAAAGACTATCATAAGATGATACTTTGAAAAACTATATTCCAACAAAAATGACCATTCAGAGGAAATGGACAAATTCCTAGAAACACATAAGCAGCCCATATTGATGAAAGAAGAAATTGATGATCTCAACAAACCAATCACATTAAAGAGATAGAATCAGTCATTAAAAACCTTCCAACTAAGAAGAGCCCAGGGCCAGACAGCTTCACAGGTGAATTCTACAAAACATTCCGGAAAGAACTAACACCAACCCTGCTGAAACTATTCCAAAAAATCGTAACAGAAGGAACATTGCCTAACTCCTTCTATGATGCCAACATTATCCTAGTACCAAAGCCAAACAAAGACACCATAAGAAAGGAAAATTACAGACCAATTTCTCTAATGAACCTAGATGCAAAAATACTTAACAAAATACTTGCTAATCATATTCAACAACACATTAAATGAATTATACTCCAGGACCAAGTGGGATTCATTCCAGGTATGCAAGGATGGTTCAACATAAGAAAATCAATCAATGTAATACACCATATAAACAGATGGAAGGAAAAAATCACATGATTATATCTATAGATGCAGAAAAAGCATTTGACAAAATACAGCACCTTTCTTGATAAAAACTCTCCAAAAGATCAGAATACAAGGAAATTTTTTGAACATGATAAAGGTTATATATGAAAAACCTACAGCCAACATTGTTTATGACAGAGAAATCCTAAAATCCTTTCCTCTAAAATCAGGAACAAGACACGGATGCCAACTGTCTCCCCTTCTATTTAACATTGTCTTAGAAGTACTTGCTCAAGCACTGAGGCAAGAACCAGATAAAAAAGGCATTCAAATTGGAAAGGAAGAAGTCAAAATTTCATTATTTGCAGATGACATGATCCTATACATAGAAAACCCTGAGAGATCTGCAACAAAGCTTCTAGAACTCATAAATGAGTTTAGTAAAGTCATAGGTTATAAGATCAATGCGCAAAAATCAGTAGCATTTCTGTACACCAATAATGAGCAAGATCAGGAGGAAATCAAGAAACAAATAAAATTCACAATAGTAAATAAAAAAATCAAGTGTTTAGGAATAAATTTAACTAAAGATGTAAAAAACTTATACACTGAGAACTATACAAGACTGTTCAACGAAATCAAAGTAGAGCTAAATAAATGGAAGAATATTCCCTGTTCATGGATAGGAAGACTAAATATTATTAAGATGTCTATCCTACCAAAACTGATCTACACATTCAATGCAATCCCAATAAAAACCAACACAGCCTTCTTTAAGGAACTAGAAAAACTAACCATGAAATATATTTGGAAAGGAAAGAGGCCCCGAGTAGCCAAAGACATATTGAAAAAAAAAAATGAAATTGGAGGAATCACGCTACCTGACTTCAAAACATACTACAAAGCTACGGTAGTGAAAACAGCATGGTATTGGCATAAGGAGAGACACACAGACCAATGGAATAGAATTGAAAGTTCTGATATAGAACCTCATATATATAGCCATATATTATTCAATAAAGCCACCAAACCTGCTCAACTGGGAGAGAATGGCCTATTCAACAAATGGTGCCTGGAGAACTGGATATCCATATGTAGAAGAATGAAAGAGGATTACCATCTCACACCTTATACAAAGATCAATTCAAGATGGATCAAGGACCTAAGTATAGGAGCCAAGACCATAAAGACCTTGGAAAGCAGTGTAGGGAAACATCTATAAGACCTTGTAATAGGAAATGGCTTCATGAATATCACACCAAAAGCACGAGCAGCAAAAGAACAAATAGATAAATGGGACCTCCTCAAAATTAAAGCCTTCTGTACTTCACAGGAGTTTGTCAAGAAAGTGAAAGGAGAGCCTACACAATGGGAGAAAATATTTGGTAACAATATATCTGATATGAGACTTATAATCTGCATATATAAAGAACTCCTATACCTTGAAAATAAAAAGACAAACAACCCATTTAAAAAATGGAGAAAAGTTTTAAACAGACACTTCTCCAAAGAAGAAATACAAATGGCTAAAAAGCACATGAAAAAATGCTCCAAATCTCTAGCTATCAGGGAAATGCAAATCAAAACTACAATGAGATACTATCTTACTCCCATAAGATTGGCAGCTATGTAAAAAACAGAAGAATACAAATGCTGGAGAGGATGTGAAGAAATGGAACATTCATCCACTGCTGGTGGGAATGCAGAAGGATCCAACCATTCTGGAGGACAGTTTGGCGGTTTCTCAAAAAACTAACCATAGATTTGCCATATGACCCAGCAAATACCTCTGCTGAGTATATACCCAGTAGAACTTAAAACAAGGACACAAACCGATATATGCACACCAATGTTCATAGCAGCATTGTTCACTATCGCCAAAAGTTGGTTGACCCAAATGCCCATCAACAGATGAGTGGATCAATAAAATGTGGTATATACATACAATGGAATACTACTCGGCTTTAAGAACAAATACACTACAAACACATGTGATAACATGGATGAATCTTGAGAACCTCATGTTGAGTGAAGCAACCCAGGCGTTGAAGGACAAATACTACATGATCTCAATGATATGAAATAAGCAATCTGCCTCAGAGAGCTAAAGACTGGAAGATAGGCTTACAGGAAATCGGGGGGTGGAGGAAGGATGTGATCTGACGTCTGCAGGGGTAGAATCTATGATGAGCTGGCCGTAAGTCACAGCACAAAGAGGAGATAAAATGGGGGCAAGGGGCTTTGTGTGTTTGAGGGGGGCTGGAGATGGGTGGAGGGGTAATATTGCCCAAAAAACTGGGGGGGTGGGAGGGGCAATATACGGACATAGGAGAGTGTCAGGTGTTGGTTGAGAGTAAAATGGTGAGAAAACCATATCAAAATACAATTAGGAGGGTTACCTGTATAGGATGCTCGAAGGGGATGGTCTGATGCGGGACGGACTCCTGGGTAATGTCTGAATGCTCATTTTGCCAGGGTGGGTTGTACCATCGGGTAGAGACCCAAGTAGTGAGAGTGGGGATGGACCCAGATCCTGGGGAGGACTAATGCCATCAAATAGAGGGAACTGTATCTCTCGAGAGAAAGGGTGGCTCCCAGGGCATTAGGGCAGTTGAGCAAGTCAGGCCCTGAACACTGTTGTAAGTATCTCTGGACGTGGCTCCTTGGGAAATGGAGATTGGCTGTTGCTGTGGGCCCCAAGGAGAGGGGAAAATGGATGTTGAACGGATGGAACCAAGGTAAATGTGGGGCATGAGAGGAGTTTCACGAGAGTACACAAGGATGAATATAAAATATGTAATATTACACCAAAAACATATATGGGGATGACAGACTAATAATGTAAACCATAATGTAAAACATAGGATAACTAAAAAATTTAGAAAACTGTATAGCCTAAAGTATGGACCACAATGTAAGCACAGATGTCACCTTGTTTGTAAGCTATTGTCTCGGAGTCTGTACATCAGTTTCAGTAAATATGATATGAATAAGTTAAAAGATTATCGCTGTGGAAGGGAAAAGGTTTTATGGTAGATGTGTGGGAGTACTGTATATTGTATATATGAATTACTGTGATCTAGGGTTCTTGTGAAGAGAAGCTCAATAATGAGGAAAAAAGAAAAGAAAAAGATAGGATGTAGAATTTTTCCAAATCAATATGTATTCTATATCTAACCTTTAAACTCATTGCTATATTCCATTTTACTAGTAAGGGAACCTGACATTATATTGGGCTTCACTTTTCAGGAAGTTTTGGATCACAGAGTGGTTCAACAATGGCAGCGGAGGAATACTGGTATGGGATGTTATTGACAGGAGACATATGGTTGACAGGGAGTTATACAGGGCATATGTCCAGGGGGCATGGAAATGTTTGGATATACTCATAGTGGAAACAATTAAAAACAACAGCTGGGGGGTACTGGGTTCCTGGCTGGGGGGGCTCTGTTGTGGTCCCTAGGGGAGCAGCGGCAGTCCCCCAGGTGCAACGGTAAGGATCAGGAAGGAATGAGGGTCCAACAGTGAGCCCCTGATGCTAATGACTATGCTTGTGAGACTATACGCCTGAAATAAGAACAAGACCTAGGAGTTCCCTCTTGACAGCCTCCATGTTACTCAAATGTGGCCAGTCTCGAAGCCAAACTCAGCATGTAAATGCAATGCCTTCCCCCCAGCATGGGACATGACACCTGGGGATGAGCCTCACTGGCACTGAGAGATCACTACCAAGTACCAGCTGATGATGCAACTAGAAAATGACCTTGATTTAAGGTTCAACGCGGACCAGCAGAATATCCCTGTCTACATATAATAACGGGAGTTAAAAATGCTGTTTGACCTAAATTAAGGGGGAAATGGAAAGGACAAATGAGTTTATATGGCTATGAGTCTCTAAAAAAGAGTCTGGAGGTTGTCAGAAGGATTGCCCTTATGCACACCTGAGCAGAGTCTCAGAGACAGATAAAGTAGATACAACCCCAGGTATTGGTCCTTTTGAGGGCTAAAGAGACCCACAGGTTCTATGGTCATGGCAGATGGGGTTCACTGCCATGCCAGTTGGCCCTTCTTTGGAACTGGTGTTTCTGCATGATGGAGCTGGACACAGATGGGATCTCTTTTCACAAGCCTTTCATGCTACTTTACTGGAATTGTAGTTGGTGCTGGGGCTTAAGATATATCTAGGGGATTTGAATCTCTGGACTGACAATATGATAGCCAGGCCCTGAGCCTCAACAGACTTCAGCTCCTACACTCTGATTTATTGGACTTACCCCACTCAGCTAACATGGAGTTGAAGAATGTCAACCACCACACCATGGAGCCTAGAGTGCCTACAACTGGAAGCAGGAGGATCGCATCCAATATCCATGTGGAATCTAAACCCCCTCTTGACATAGATGTGTAATGGACACAACCAAGCCAAAGTCCACAGGAAGGAGGAATACAGTAAGGATCAGAGTGGACATAATGATATTCTATTCATGAACTATTGCAGTTAATAATTGAGAAAATGTGGCATTGATGTGGAAAAAGTGGTCATGATGGCTGCTGGTGCGGGGAAGGGGAGGAAGAGAAGAGGTGTGGAGGCATTCTCGGGATTTGGAATTGTCCTGGGTGGTGCCCCAGGGACAATTGCCAGATGTTATGTCCTCCCATGGCCCACTTGATGGAACGTGGGAAAGTGTGGGCTATGGTGTGGAATACGGGACATGGGGTGCAGCGATGCCCAGAGATGTACTCACCGGACGCAATGGATGTGTCATGATGATGGGGGAGAGTGTTAATGGGGGGGAGTGGTAGGATGGGGGCGGTGGGGGTGAATGGGGACCTCATTTTTTTTAATGTAATATCTTTTAAAAAATGAATAAATTGAGTAGAATTTGAAAAAAAATTGTTATGCAGCAATATATAACTAATAGAAACATAAAAAATTGCAAATTGCAATAAGTGCACACAAATCTAGTAGTAGCACAGCTGCCCATTGAGGGAGGTGGTGTGGTTAAGTGGTTAACAACATGGACTTCGAGCCTAAATGCCTGGGTTCAGACACTGGCTGTGCCACACACTATCTGTACAGCCTTGGCAAGTAATTTTTCTTGGCTTCTATTTCCCAACTTGCTCGCTTGTAAAATAAAGATAATAATACTATTTGTAGTGAGGTTGTTGGGTAGCGTAAATAAGTTAGAAAATGAAAGTGCTTAGCACAGGGTCTGACAAATTTTAAGTGTTCAATAATATATATTTTCCTCCTTCCTTTCTTTTTTGATTATATACTTTTTATTAGAGAAGTTGTGGGTTTACCAAACAGTCATGCATAACAAGCAGAATTCACATACATCACCCCTTCACTATCACCTTGCATTGTAACATTCTTGGCATTTTAAAACAGTTTTATTTGTAGTAATCCCCCGGGATAAGTATTGTGATCTCCATTTTACAATGACATAACCAAAGCTCTGAGATGTTAGGTAACTTACAGAAGGTCACACAGCTATAAAGGCAAAGCTGAGATTAAAACCCAAGTCTTTAAGACACAAAAGCCCATGTTTTCCATTATTCTAGGCTACTTTGAACAAAATGGTGAACTTAAAATTTAATTTTTTCTTTAAAGATTTATTTTTTTAAATTTATTTCTCCCCTTCCTCCACCCCCCCTCCCTCCCCAGTTGTCTGCTCTCTGTGTCCATTCACTCTGTGTTCTTCTGTGACTGCTTCTAGCCTTATCAGGGGTACCGGGAATCTGTGTTTCTATTTATTTATTTATTTATTTATTTATTTATTTATTTATTTATTTATTTATTTTTAATATTACTTTCAAAAAATATGAAGGTCCCCATATACCTCCCACCCCCCTCACCCCATTCCTCCCCCCATAACAACAATCTCTTCCATCATCATGAGACATTCATTGCATTTGGTGAATATATCTCAGAGCGCTGCTGCACCTCATGGTCAATGGTCTGTGTTTCTTCTTGTTGCATCATCTTTGCTGTTTCAGCTCTCCATGTGTGCGGCACCATTCTTGGGCAGGCTGCACTTTCTTTCACACTGGGCGGCTCTCCTTACGTGGCACAGCACTCCTTGCATGCATCAGCACTGCTCATAGGCCAGCTCCACACGGGTCAAGAGGGCCAGGGTTTGAACCGCAGACCTCCCATGTGGTAGGCAGACACCCTTTCCATACATGTTATTTCCCATCCAAGTTTTTATTTTACCAACTCTATCAATAACAGTTCATTCAGGGAAAGAGAACTACATATTTTGGAAATAATGTGGTTAGTGTAGAAAAAAATAGAGCTTACTTGACTGTGGGGAGTTGAGAAGGGAAGGCTTGGGGGAGAAAATCAGAGGGTCAGAGAATAATCTCTAGCTATTGTACCTGGAGCACTAGTGAAGGGGATCAGTCAGAGCTTGGAGAAGACTCTAAGAAGCCTGGTGTTGCCTGCTGCCACTGTGGGATTGCAAAGAAACTTGTAGCGAGCTCTGTCCAAGACACTCCCTGCTGGAAGTGGCTGCCTCTGCAGGTCTGCAGTCAGGAACAAGCCATACATTTCACATAGAACCAGGGGCATACCTATCACACTGGGAAATACTGGCTTGTAGGAGAAAGCCCAAACCCAGCAGCTGAACAAATGGCACTCTTCATGATAGCTCCTCTCTCGATCTTGCTAGCCTCATCCCTACCACAGCTTTATCACATTTTTCTTCAGTAGTGAAAATTGTACTTACATTGTATGTTTGTGTGTGTGTGTGTGAGAATCTGATGAGATAAAGAATGAGAATGGGTCTATGATAATGCCTGGCACAAAATAGATGATCAATTATCATTCTAGACCTAAGTTGTAAACAGCAGAACTTACCTCACTACTTGAAGCAGAATATATGTTTATTACATGTTATCTGGTAGCTCAGATAATTTCCTGCATGACCAGATAAGCTTGGGGGCATAAGGACAAAAGTAGTATCCAAACTCCCTCTTGGGTCTGTCCCAGCAGCAACCCTGCTGCAGCCACCACTCAGCACAGGCATCACAGCAGGCACTGGGAAACTTGCCCCCTTGAAAACTTGGCTCAGACAGACCCCCCTGTAGGCTCCTCCTAGAAAATCAGTTGGTTTCCTGCAAAACCATATGAATCTGGTAACAGCCAGTGCTCAAGGCAATTGACTTTGGTCGGTCATGAGCCTTGGAACCCACACCTTGATCATCATAAAAGGGCTGGTACATCCTCAGTCATGACGGATGATTGGGATGCTGAGGTCAAGTCAGCAGATTGTCACATCATACTTCTGCAACTGCAGCTTTGCTCCGCAGCTCATCATACCAGGGGAAGTCATGATGTTTCCTCCAAACCATGAAAGTTTAGGCCAATATGCTGCTATATCATTTTACATGGAACCCTGACCCCTGATGATCCCATGGAAAGGGCAGTGCTCCCTTAATCATGTTGCCCATAAGCTTCATGGCCCAAGGTCAAGGTCCCTCTCTAGGAATCTGCTGTTTGGTCCTGTTAGGTCTCTGTGCACAGTCCTAGAAAGCAATGGAAAATAGGAGCCTGACTGCCTGCTACTGCTGCTGCCTCTGTGAGGGCTCCTCACTGAGCACTGCCCAACAGCCCTGCTGAATGGTTTGAGGGGCATTTTCCCTTTTTTGCACAATGGCAAGTGTCTGGCTTCCTCTTTTTAGAAAATTATCCAAAGATGGGAAAGATGTTCAAAGATGCTGGTTAACCACAACACTCGACAGATACCTACTACATCCAATAAAGCTTAATTCCTAATTAATTTTCCCTCCCTCTTCCCTTGGGGTCTAATCTTGATGGATTCCATTGCCTTAAGAAAGTGGATTTTGATATCAAGCAGGCCTAGGCAGGTTTGAGTTCCAGTTCTGCTACTACTAAACAGGTAATCCAGGGAAATGTGCATTATCTCTTATGACTTCCAGTTCCTCATTTGTGAAACAAGCACACTAGCAGTATTTATCTCAAAAGATAGTTTTGATGATAAAATGAAACAAATTATACAAAAAAAAACAAAACAAAACAAAACCTGCCTCCATGTCAAGCACATAAAATACCTAAAAAATGCAAACAGAACTTACAGTAAACTTCAAAAATAGAGTTCTGCCCTGCTCTTGGTTTTGGGGGGCTCAGTTTTGTTACAGTTCTCTTACTAACACTTACCCTAAAACCCAGTCCAGGCTCAGTTGCTCTGCTCTCTCCACAAGTCCTCTGCTATGTCTCCTGGAGCCTTCTCTTTTTTCCTATGTATCGCCTTCTCTTTGTATTTACTTCCTGGGACTCCAGCATAAAAAAACTCCAAGTCTCTACTCTACCTTGCCATTTTCACTGTGAGTCCTCACCAATCAAGGGGGCAGGGACTTAATGTCCAATGACATTCAAAGCCTTACTCATAATTTAATCAAGTAAATGTGAAACCTCTGAAGATAATATAATCTAATATGCTCAGAGGAACAGACCATTTTACAAACACAATCCAATACCTGTTTTTGTAATTCATAAATAATGCCAAACTGCTACACGACTTTTGGCTCTACAATTTACTTCTTTTAATGACATTTATTTATTCATTAAACTACTTGGTCAACAAATATTTATTAATCATCTACTATGTGCCAGACTGTGGAATACTGTGAATGATACAGAGAACTCTGGGGAGCCAGACATGGAGACAAATACTCAGGATTCACTGTGAAAGACACAACAGTAGAGGTGTTTAGAAGATACAGCAATGGCACAGAAACAAAAGAGCTCAATTCTTCCTGGGTAGAGAGAAAGAGGCAGGGATTTTTGTATACAGTAGGCAGTGTTGCAGTTGAAAGATACAGTAGGGCCTTTCAAGGTAGAAAAGTGAAGAAAGGGCATTCTAGATGGGAAGAAAAATTTTATACCTAACAACAGATTAAACCTGACCTTCAATTAATCAGAGGCTCTAGATAATCAAGAATCAGAAGTTTTTTAGTGGGGAAACTTTCAAAAACAAAAGCACCACCACCACCACCACCATCACCATCAGTGAAGCACAAATAGAGCTATTAAGTTCAGGGTCACAGGCCTGGCCTGGGGATAGGGGGTTTTCTATATTTAGTGAAATCACTCCAGAAGAGGCTATTGAGACACTTGCCTAAGTGTCTGTAACTATCACACCCTACTGTTAATGCCATCTTAAAGAACATTACAATTCCTCAGTCTCTAGAAAGGGCAAGATTTCTAGAGCAGAAAGGCAGGAATGTGTGGTAAGGTAATAACTATATTGCAATTAAATCAGAAGGGAAGAAATGGGTGACATGAACTGACGATATGAGATAGAGTGTTAGCATGGTCCTACATATAATGTGCTTTGTTTTCTTTTACTTAAAAATACTGTACCAAAGTTTAGTTCCTGCTTTAGATAATTGCACTGTAGTTGTATAAGATGCTAACTTTAGGGGAAACTGAGTGTGGTTATGCAGGAACTTCTGTAAATATATTTTTTAGGGTAAGATATTTTATGATTTTATTTGATAGCTGTTAGTTTTCATCTGCACTGTAGGATTTTTAAAATTTTTATTACAGAACTTGTGAACTTACAAAACAATCATGCTCTTGTGTGAATTCGCATACCACACTCTTCCACCAACATACTACATTGTTGTTGTTTGTTATACATTATGAGATAATATCAGAATTCTGCCAAGAACTATAGTCTATAGTGTACATTTGGTATATTTTTTCCATAAGCCCCTATTATTATCACAGTACATCTTTGGCATTGATGCAAGAATATTACAGTACTGCTGGTAAATATACTCCAGAGGTTACATGAAATACACTTTTCCCATGCTTCTCCACATTCTTACCACCTTACAATTGTGACGTACATTTTTCCTAGTTCTTAGAAGGATATTCTTGTATTTGTATGATGTGGATGTGGTTACAATTCTTTTTCACCTCTATGTCCACTGTTTTTCAATCCCTAGATTATTCTCTAACTTCCTTCCAATTGACATTTACATCCCTAGACTACCCGTTTCAGCCACAATCCCAGACAGTAGAACTGCATTAGTTCTACTCACTATAATGTGTTACCGTCAACTCTATCTAATTCCACACTTTACATTCAAGTTGATTAAAACTTCTACATGCATTTAGCATCAGTACCCTTTCTCAGCCCTCATCTCCTAATAACCTATACTCTATGTTTTAACTCCATGCATTTTTCTTCATATTTAGTTCATATTAGTGAGACCATGCAATATTTATCCTTTAGCATCTGGCTTATTTCACTTAGCATATTGTCTTCAAGGTTCATCCATGTTATCATAGGCATCCCAATTTCATTTCTTCTTACTATAGCATAGGTGTTTCATTGTATGTATATGCCATTTTTGTTTATCCATTCATCAGTTGATGGACACTTGGGTTGTTTCCATATTTTGGCAATTGTAAATAATGCCTCAATGAACATCAGTGCACAAATGTCTATTCATGTCACAGTTTTCAGTTCCTCTGGATATATTCCTAGTGGAGGAATTGCTGAATCATATGGAAGTTCTATATTTAGCTTTCTGAGGAAATAACAAACTGTCTTTCACAGAAGCTGCACCATTTTACATTCCCACTAACAGAGCAGGAGTGCTCCTATTCCTTCACATCCTCTCCAGCACTTATTGATTACTATTTTGTTTTTTAAAATTAATGGCCATTCTCTGTAGTGTGATATATCTCATTGTCATTTTTATGTGCATTTCCCTAATAACTATTGATATTGAACATTTTTGTGTAATTTTTGGCCATTTGTATTTCCTCTTTGGAGAAATGTTGGCATACACCAACCCCAGCACCAAATACAGGTTCAGTAAAAGTGACAGAACAGGCATGTATAGAGAAATCACATCTGAGTCCATTTCCTTCACACTCAGGAGCACAAATTCTGAAGTAGTGCCCATCTGCAAGGCACTGAACCCAGAGCCATCTGCCATTAGAAAAGGACCTGGGTATCTCCGTAGCCCTCAGAAGCAACATTACCTGGGGTTGTATCTACTTTGGTTGTCTCTGAGGTCTTGCTGAGACATGCATAAGCGTGACCCCTCTGATGGTCCCGACTCATTTTGAAGTCTCTCAGCCATATAAGCTCATTTGTCTTTACCATTTCCCCCTTTTATTCAAGGTCTTTTTCTAGTTGCATCACCAGCCAGTGCTAGGCATTAATCCCTTGGTGCCAGGGAGACTCATCCCCAAGAGTCCTGTCCCATGCTAGGGGGAAGGTAATGCATTTACATGCTGAGTTTGGCTTAGAGAGTGGCCACATTTGAGCAACATGGAGGCTCTCAGGAGGCAATTCTTAGGCACCCTGCAGCTCTAGGCCTAGTTGAAATTTTAAGCACACAGTCTTGTAAACATAATCATCAGAATCAAGTGGCTATTATTGGACCATCATTCTTCACTGATCTTTGCCCTTGCACTTGGGGGAATGATGTTCCACTGGGGGATGTGACAGAGCTCCCCAGGATAGGAACTCAGCACTCCCTCAGTTGTTATGCAATGTCACCTATGTCAGCACCCAACAAACATCCAAACATATCTATATATCCTATATGCATGCCCTGATGAACTCCCTCCCACCCATGCACCCCCCATCAATGACACCCCACATCAATGCTCCTCCCCTGCCATAGTTGAACCCCTCTGTGACCCAAAACTTCTTAAGAAATGAAAGCTAATATATTGCCAAATTCAATTAATAGGAAAATGAAATAGTAATGATAGGTTTAAAGGTTAGAAAAAAGTACATAATAATTTAGAAAAACTAAAGTAAAGTAAAAAATAAATTGGGATATTAAAAAAATGAAAAATGTTATTAAATTTTTTTTGACATTTTGCCTTTCATCACTGTAATAGGTGTTGTCCTGGATGTACAGTGGCAAGGCAATTTCTTCCATTTCTTCCTCAGTGTCTTACATCATTTTATGTTTTTTATTATGTCTTCAAAATTTTTTAGGTCACAGTGAAGTCACATACAGAATATAGAGAACTCCCATATACCTTACATCCTCTCCCTTTTTCCCCTTCCCCAGCAATGATCTTTTTAATGTGGATCATTTGCTACAACTGATGTATAAATATTGAAACATAACTACTAATCATGATTACATTATGGCTTACATTATGGTTTACATTTTACGCTGTATACGTTTATAAATTTTTGTTTACATTATGGCTTACATTTTAGACTATACACTTTTATAAATTTATTTATTTATTTATTACATTCAGAAAATATGAGGTCCCCATATACCCCCCATGCCCCTCACCTCACTCCTCCCCCCATAGCCACAGTCTCCTCCATCATCATGAGACAATCATTGCATTTGGTGAATACATCTCTGAGCACCGCTGCACCTCATGGTCAATGGTCCACATCATAGCCCACACTCTCCCACGTTCCATCCAGTGGGCCATGGGAGGACATACAATGTCCGATAATTGTCCCTGCAGCACCACCCAGGACAACTCCAAGTCCCGAAAATCCGTCCACATCCCATCTCTTCCTCCCATTCCCCACACCCAGCAGCCACCATGGAGCCACTTTCTCCACACCAAAGCCACATTTTCTTCAATTACTAATCACAATAGTTCATGAATAGAATATTAGTAAGTCCACTCTAATCCATATTCTATTCCTCCATCCTGTGGACCTTGGAATGGTTGTGTCCACTCAACATCTTTATCAAGAGGGGGCTTAGATTCCACCTGGATGGTGGATGCAATCTTCCTGTTTTCAGTTGTAGGCACTCTTGGCTCCATGGTGTTGTGGTTGACTTTCTTCAACTTCATGTTGGCTGAGTGG
This sequence comes from Dasypus novemcinctus, assembly GCF_030445035.2. Lineage (NCBI taxonomy): Eukaryota > Metazoa > Chordata > Mammalia > Cingulata > Dasypodidae > Dasypus > Dasypus novemcinctus. The sequence continues at coordinate 6,515,584 of NC_080694.1, read as the reverse complement.
GGTAAATCCAATTAAACCAGAGTGTAGGAGCTGAAGTCTGTTGAGATTCAGGGCCTGGCTATCATATGGTCAGTCTAGAGATTCAGATCCCCTGGGTATATATTAAACCCCAGCACCAACTACAGTTCTGGTAAATGTAACAGGAGAGGCTTCTGAAAAAAGATCACATCTGAGTCCAGCTACATCACACAGAAACACAAACTCCAAAGAAGGGCCAACCGACATGGACTCAATCTGCCATGACCATAGAAACTGTGGATCTCTGTAGCCCTCAGAAGAACCAAAACCCGGGGTTGTATCTACTTTATCTGTCTCTGGGACTCTGCTGAGGTGTGCATAAGGGCAACCCCTCTGATAACTTCCTGACTCTTTTTTGGAGACTCATAGCCATATAAACTCATTTGTCCTTTCCATTTCCCCCTTGATTCATGTCAAAAAGCATTTTTAACTCCTGGTATTATATGTAGACTGAGATATTCTGCTGGTCTGAGTTGACCCTTGTATTCAAGGTCATTTTCTAGTTACATCATCAGGTGGTACTTGGTAGTAATCCCTCGGTGCCAGGGAGGCTCATTCCTGGGAGTCATGTCCCATGCTAGGAGGAAGACAATGCATATTTACATGTTGAGTTTGGCTTTGAGACTGACCACATTTGAGCAACACAGAGGGTCTCATGAGGTAACTCTTAGGCACTCTGAAGTTCTAGACCTTGTTCTTATTTCAGGTGCACAGGCTTACAAGCATAGTCATTAGTATCAAGGGCTCATTGTTGGACCTTCATTCTTTTTTGGTCTTTGCCTTTGCATTTGGGGGATTGTTGCTGTTCCTTTAGGGACTGTGATAGAGCTCCCCTGGCTAGGAACTCAGCACTCCCTCAGTTATTTTTAATGGTATCCGCTGTGAAAATATCCAAACATTTTTATGTACCCTGGATATATGCCCTGTAGAACTCCCTGCCAACCACGTGTCCCTGGTCATTAACATTCCACATCAGTATTCCTCCACTGCCATTGTTGAAACTCTCTGTGATCCAAAACATCCTGAAAAGTGAAGCCCAATATATTGCCAGGTTCCCTTAATAGTAAAATGGAATATAGTGATGAGTTTAAAGGTTAGATATAGAATACATACTGATTTGAAAAAATTACAGAAAAAATAAATTGGGGTATCAAAAAATTGTTTACATCCTATCTTTTTCTTTCTTTTTTCTAATAATTAAGCTTATCTTCACAAGAATTTTAGATCACAGTAATTCATATATACAATATACAGTACTTCTACATATCCAACATAAAACCTTTTCCCTTCCACTGCAATAATCATTTTACATATTCATACTATATTAACTGAAACTGATGTACAGATATTGAGACAATAGCTTTCAAACAAGGTAACATTTGTGTTTACATTGTGGTTTATATTTTAGACTATACAATTTTCTAAATTTTTAGTTATCTTATGATTTACATTATGATTTATATTTTAGCCTACCAGACCCTATATATTTTTGGTGTAATTTTACATGTCTTATATCCATCCTTGTGTACTCTTGTGAAACACTTCTAGTGCCCACACAGTTACATTGGTTCCATCTATTCAATACCTCTTTCCCCCTCCCCTTAGCACCCACAGTGACTGTCAATCTTCATTGCTTGAAGGGCCGTGTTCAGAGATACTTGCATCCCACAGTGTTGAGGGTTTGATATGCTCAACTGCCCTAATGCCCTGGGAGCCACCATTTCTCTTGAGAGATACAGTTCCCTCTATTTGATGGCATTAGTCCTTCCCAGGATGTGTGTATACCTTCACTCCCATTATATGGGACTCTATCCAATGATATAACCCACTATGGCAAAATGAGCATTCCCATATTCCCTAGGATAATGTCCCGTGTCAGATTATTCCCTTTAAGCATCTTAAACAGGTAACTTTCCTTATTATATTTTTGAAAAAGTTTTCTCAGCATTATACTCTCAAACAAATACCTGACACTCTCCTATGTTCATATGTTGCCCCACCCTCCCCCCAATTTCTTAGCAATATTACCCATCCTCCCATCCCCAGCCCCCCTCGAGTCTGCAAAGCCCCACTCAAAGGTAAACTTATGCCCCCATTTTATCCCTTCCTTGTACAAATTCTTACCTCCAGCTTATCATAGATTTCACCCATGTAGGTGTCAGCTTACATCCGTCCTCTAGCCCCCAATTTCCTCTAAGCTTATAATCCAGTCTCTAGCTCTCTGAGACAGCTTGGTTTACTTATTTCATATCAGAGAGGTCATGTAGTATTTGTCCTTCAATGCCTGGGTTGCTTCACTCAACATAAGGTTCTCAAGATTCATCCATATTATCACGTGTGTTTGTAGTGTATTTGTTCTTAAAGCTGAGTAGTATTCCATTTTATGTATATACGACATTTTATTGATCCACTCATCTGTTGATGAGCATTTTGGTTGATTCCAACTTTTGGTGATAGTGAACAATGCTGCTATGAACATTGGTGTGCATATATTGGTTTGTGTCCTTGTTTTCAGTTCTACTGGGTATATACCCAGCAGTGGAATTGAGAAACCGCCAAACTGTCCTCCCAAATGGCTGGATCGTTCTGCATTCCCACCAGCAGTGGATGAGTGTTCCCATTCCTCCACATCCTCTTCAGCATTTGTAGTCTTCTGTTTTTTTCATAGCTGCCAATTTTATGGGAGTAAGATGGTATCTCATTGTAATTTTGATTTGCATTTCCCTGATAGGTAGAGATTTGGAGCATTTTTTCATGTGCTTTTTAGCCATTTGTATTTCTTCTTTGGAGAAGTGTCTGTTTAAAACTTTCCCCCATTTTTAAAATGGGTTGTTGGTCTTTTTATTTTCAAGGTATAGGAGTTCTTTATATATGCAGGTTATAAGTCTCATATCAGATATATGGTTACCAAATATTTTCTCCCATTGTGCAGGCTCTCCTTTCACTTTCTTGACAAACTCCTGTGAGGTGCAGAAGGCTTTAATTTTGAGGAGGTCCCATTTATCTATTTGTTCTTTTGCTGCTCGTGCTTTTGGTGTGATGTTCATGAAGCCATTTCCTATTCCAAGGTCTTGTAGATTCTTCCCTATACTGCTGTCCGAAGTCTTTATGGCCTTGGCTCTTATATTTAGATCTTTGATCCATCTTGAGTTGATTTTTGTATAAGGTGTGAGATGGTAATCCTCTTTCATTCTTTTACATATGGATAACCAGTTCTCCAGGCACCATTTGTTGAATAGGCCATTCTCTCCCAGTGGAGAGGGTTTGGTGGCTTTATCAAATATTTTATGACTATATATATGAGGATATATATCAGAACACTCAATTCGGTTCCATTGGTCTGTGTGTCTCTTCTTATGCCAATACCATGCTCTTTTCACTACTGTAGCTTTGTAGTATGTTTTGAAGTCAAGTAGAGTGATTCCTCCAATTTCCTTTTTCTTTTTCAGTATGTCTTTCACACTTTGGAGCCTCTTTCCTTTCCAAATAAATTTCATAGTTAATTTTTCTAGTTCCTTAATTTTTATTGGGATTGCATTGAATGTGTAGATCAGTTTTGGTAGGATAGACATCTTAAAAATATTTAGTCTTCCTATCCATGAACAGGGAATAACCTTCCTTTTTTTTAGGTCTTCTTTGATTTCCTTGAACAGTCTTGTGTAGTTCTCTGTGTATAAGTGTTACCTCTTTAGTTAAATTTATTCCTAGGTATTTGATTTTTTAATTTACTATTGTAAATGGTATTTTTTTTTCTTTTTTTCCCAAATGAAAAACAGGTTTAGTCCAGAATCCAAAAAGTCTAACTAGGTGTTGTGCTTCCTTTATATTTATTGGAGAGGTCAGTTACAACAAGTTATTCTACATCTTCAAAGGAATATCTTTTTTTTTTTCATATTCCATAATTCTTTTATTTTTTTATTTTTTATTTTTGCATTCTTTTTTCCCCCAATTCTACTCAATTTATTCATTTTTAAAAAAATATTACATTAAAAAAATATGAGGTCCCCATTCAACCCCACCACTCCCCCCACAGTAACACTCTCCCCCATCATCATGACATATCCATTGCATCTGGTGAGTACATCTCTGGGCATCGCTGCACCCCATGTCCTGTGGTCCACACCATAACCCACACTTTCCCACAGTCCATCCAGTGGGCCATGGGAGGACATACAATGTCTGGCAATTGTCCCTGGAGCACCACCCAGAACAAATCCAAGTCCTGAAAATGCCTCCACATGTCATCTCTTCCTCCCATTCCCCACACCCAGCAGCCACCATGGCCACTTTTTCCACACCAATGCCACATTTTCTCGATTATTAACCACAATAGTTCATGAATAGGATATCATTAAGTCCACTCTAATCCTTACTGTCTTCCTCCTTCCTGTGGACTTTGGCTTGGTTGTGTCCATTACACATCTATGTCAAGAGGGGGTTTAGATTCCACATGGATATTGGATGCGATCCTCCTGCTTCCAGTTGTAGGCACTCTAGGCTCCATGGTGTGGTGGTTGACATTCTTCAACTCCATGTTAGCTGAGTGGGGTAAGTCCACTAAATCAGAGTGTAGGAGCTGAAGTCTGTTGAGGCTCAGGGTCTGGCTATCATATTGTCAGTCCAGAGATTCAACCCCTAGATATATCTTAAACCCCAGCACCAACTACAATTCCAGTAAAGTAGCATGAAAGGCCTGTGAAAAGAGATCCCATTTGAGTCCAGCTCCATCACACAGAAACACCAGCTCCAAAGAAGGGCCAACTGGCATGGCAGTGAATTCCATCTGCCATGACCATAGAACCTGTGGGTCTCTTTAGCCCCAGGACCAATACCTGGGGTTGTATCTACTTTATCTGTCTCTGAGACTCTGCTCAGGTGTGCATAAGGGCAATCCTTCTGACAATCTCCAGACTCTTTTTTAGAGACTCATAGCCATATAAACTCATTTGTCCTTTCCATTTCCCCCTTAATTTAGGTCAAACAGCATTTTTAACTCCTGTTATTATATGTAGACAGGGATATTCTGCTGGTCTGTGTTGAACCTTTAATCAAGGTCATTTTCTAGTTGCATCATCAGCTGGTACTTGGTAGTGATCCCTCAGTGCCAGGGAGGCTCATCCCCAGGTGTCATGTCCCATGCTGGGGGGAAGGCATTGCATTTACATGCTGAGTTTGGCTTCGAGACTGGCCACATTTGAGTAACACAGAGGCTGTCAAGAGGGAACTCCTAGGCACAGTGCTGCTCTAGGCCTTGTTCTTATTTCAGGTGTATAGTCTCACAAGCATAGTCATTAGTATCAGGTGCTCACTGTTGGACCCTCATTCCTTCCTGGGCCTTACCATTGCACCTGGGGGACTTTAATCTTGAGAGATACAGTTCCCTCTATTTGATGGCATCAGTCCTCCCCAGGATGTGGGTATACCTTCACTCTCATTATATGGGTCTCTACCCAATGGTATAACCCACTCTGGCAAAATGAGCATTCAGATATTCCCTAAAAGTCTGTCCTGCATCAGATTATCCCCTTTAAGCGTCTTAAACAGGTAACCCTCCTTATTATATTTTTGAAAAAGTTTTTGGTATCCTGCCTCATGGCTCACTGATAGTTCTAACCCATCTCCTGAGGGATATGAGTTTGTGCAAACACAAGACCAAAGAACACACTGGGCACAGAGTCAGACATAAGCTTTATTGGGACTTACAAACAGGAGAGTGTCTCCAATGGCAGTGGTCAGGGAATGAAGCTAGTGCTCTACAAAGAGATGGGAAAATTAGAGGTGGTATAAGGGGTTTCAGAACAAGGACATTCCATAGTCTTTGGACAGATCCCATGACGGCACACATGAGGTCTGGTAATGTTATCATAGGAATAAAATTTTACCCTTCTGAAGAGATTTGGTTTATGATATCATCCATATATTCACTCCCCTCTAGGGAGGGTTGTTAATCTAGGTCACTCAGGCAGCTACATGCTGAGGACTTTGAGGGAGCCTGGGCCCTGGATCCCCACATAAACTAACACCATTTTGTTCCTTACCAACCTCATACATATATCCTGTTACCTACTGAAAAAAGAATAACAGAGTGTAATGTCTATGTGTATATTTATGCATACATAGAATACTCTTAATTATATGTACACCTAGTACTCAATTTCTTAAGTCCCATTACCTCAATGAATAAGTTACTGAAAAATAAATGGAATTGCTATAAAATATCACTAGAGAATATAAAGTTGAATACAATTAAAATTTAAAATTGGGCAGTTTATCAGATATTATATGGTGACATCACTCCCAGACACAGAGTTTTCCTTAAGAAGTTATCTCTAATTTCATATAATTCCCTTGGTCCTGAAGATCAATTTCATAAAAAACAGTGTTGACTATTATAACACAGTTGAAATGTGAGAGTATCACATTTAAATAATAGTTTATGCCAGTCACAATTACATAAATTCTAATTCTTAATTTTAGTACAGAAATCTAGAGTCTAGCCTCCAGTTGAGTATACCATGCCCCAAATTCCAAAATTTTCACTTTTGGAGACCCATCATTATACTTTTTTAAAAATTTAAAGTAAAATAATATACATTCCAACTTCATTATACTATCTTCTTTGTAATACTATGCTTATTAAATTTAAACAATATTTAATATATATTGGAATGGCTATTTTAGAAAAATGGAAAGGAATGAGGTTCAACGCTGGCACTTTATCAAAGATGTGGCATGTTTCTTCTACTACATCTCTCTTACTAAAACCTGGGATTTTGTGATGAGGCAAGACATGTTAAAATTACGTGAATTATATTTGGTAGAAATTACTTTCAGACTTGTTTATACTATTATATGAACTGTGTTTTTTCTAATCACAAGGGGTTGAATTTCTTTTTTTTAACCTTAAAATCCCACTAAGAAAAAATAATAGTGTAAAAATGTTTATTTCATATAGACTTTTTTCATGTAGTCTTAAATTTATAACTAGGTATTCAAAATAATTCAGTTATCCTTTTTAAAATGAATTTATTTCAAATTTTTAAAAAATAGACAAAAGGAAGCTTAAGTTATAGAAGCATCACCCCAAAAACTCTGTCCAGGGACCTCTATCTCATCTAATCCCAAAAACAAACCTTATAGTTCCTCCAGTGTTCAGAAAGATAAATATTTGATCACAGATTTCTAAATGACATGATGAATGTCTCCTTGTTAATGAATGAAATGAAGAAAAAATTGCTTAGTCATATTACTATATCATAAAACTAAACTTCATAGTCTTTTTTGACCTTCATCATTGATATAGAACATACTTTGATTCACTTACAAAGATATTACAATCTTATGGGCCCTATCTGGGAATTTGTGTTCCTGAGTGTGACGGAGTTGGACTCAGATGTGAAGTTTCTACCCATGCCTCTTGTATCACATTTACTGAACCTGTGGTTGATGCTGGGGTTGGTGTATACCCAGGAAACTTCAATCTCTGAGCTAGTCATATGCCAGCTGGGCAATGAGCCTCAGCAGAGTTATAGCTCCTACTCTTTGGTTTGTTGGACTTGCACAGTTAGGCTAACAGGGAGGTGAAGATAATCAACTACACACCAGGGAACTGAGAGTATCTACAACTCCAAGCAGGAGAATCACATTCATCAACCATGGATCTAAGTCCCCTTTTAATATAGAGGTGGAGTAGACATCACCAACCCAGGGCCCACAGGTTGGAGAAATTAAATATGCATTAAACTGAAATTACTGATATTCTACTATAGAACTATTATGACTAATAATAGAAGAAACTGTAGCAATGATCTGGAGAAAGTGCCCAAAGTAGTTGCCTAGGGCAGGGAGAGGGAAGTAGAGATGAGATATGGGGGCATTTTTGGGATTTGGAGTTGTTCTAAATGATACTGAAGGAACAGCTGCTGTATATCCTGCCATTAAATACTGAATGAATTGGGGGAGAATTTAAACTGCAATGTAAACTCTAATCCATGTGGTTCAGCAGTTCTCCAAAATGTATTCACCAAATGCAATGCATGTGCCATAATGATGAGGGAGGTTGATGTGGGAGGAGTGGGGGGTGGGCTGTGGGGTATGTGGAACCTCTTATATTTTTTAATGTAATATTTTTTGTGCTTTATGTATTTTTTAAAAAGACAATTTAATAAAAGTATATAAATTATATTACTGTATTATTATAAACTTTATAATTGCCATGTATCACCACATTTGTAACAACTTGGAGTAGAATTTTCTTGCATTTATATTATTGATCAGAATCCTCTTTTATCACCAGAATCACTACATTATACAGTCCCCACATATTCCTCTAACTTCCTTTCAATTAATATTAATAATTAATATTATCCTCCCTAGACTGCACCTTACAACCTCAATTATATTTATAAATTAGCACTGTTTGTTATACTCATCATGATGTGCTATCATCAACTCCATCCTTTACTATGTATTTAAAATTGACCTCCTATATACATTCAGCATTAGCTCCACCTTACTAATCAAGATTCTGTCTCTTGCTAACCTATAATTTCTTGTCTAGTTCCATAAGTTTACTCATCATTATTAGTTCATATCAGTGAAACCATACACTATTTGTCCTTTTGGGTCTGGCTTATTTCACTCAACATATTGTCCCTAAGGCTACACAAGCTGTCATGTGCTACTCTGGTTCATTTCTTTTTACAACTGCATTGTATTTCATCATATGTATATACCACATTTTGTTTATCCATTCATGCATTGATGGACACTTGGGTTGTTTACACATCTTAGCAATTGTGAATAATGTTACTATGAACACCACTGTGAAAATGTCTGTTCACATCCTTGCTTTCAGTTCTTCTGAATATATTCCTAGTAGCAGGATGGCTAGATCATATGGCAGTTCTCTATTTAGCTTCCTGAGGAAACATCAAAACATCTTCCACTGAGGCTGCACAATTTTATACTCCCACCAACAGTAAAGGATCATTCTATTTCCCCACATCCTCTTAAGCATTTGTGGCATCATGTGGGCTTTTTTTTTTTAATTCATGGCTATTTTATAAGACATGAAATAATATCTCATTGTAGATTTGATCTGCATTTCCCTAATAGTTACTGAGATTGAGCATCTTTACACATGTTTTCCTTTTATAATAAGGATGAAATATACCAACTATTTAGGAACAAACTTAACTAAGGACATAAAAGACTTGTATTCTGGAAACTAAAAATACTGCTAAAAGAAAACCAAAGATGGTCTAAATAAATGGAAGGACATACTGTGTTCATGGGATGGAAGACTAAATGTCATGAAGACATCAGTTCTACCCAAGCTGATCTACAGATATAATGTGATACTGATGAAAATTACAACAGCATTCTTTGGAGAAATGGAAAAGCAAATTATTCAAAATATCTTTAAGGGTAAGGGCCCTGAATAGCTAAAAATATCTTTTTTATAAAGAAGAAAGTTGGAAGACTCTCAATTCCTGAATTTAAAGCCTACTATTGGGATTTCATGGAAGATGGCATTGGGGTAGCTTGCAGGGATCAACTCTCTCACAAAATTAAGGAAGTGTTAAAAGTTGTCCAAGGGACCTGATTTGGGAGTCAACAGACCAAGACAGTGCTATAGAAGTCCCAGGAGGGTAAGGGACAGACAGATGAAGAACCTGAAATAACAAATGTGAGTTACCAAAACCCTGCAGTGGCAGGAAAGGGCACCTCCTTCCCACACCCAACATATTAAACTGGGATAAAACCTGGGGCTCACTGCAGCCAACAAGGAGGTAAAAAGACATCTTCTATACTATAAGCTGTTACAAAGGTAAAGGGAGAGATCTCAGCGTTTTTCTTCAGTGAATTCAGCAAGCAGAATCCATTTTGAATCTCTTGTCTGACCAGACCAAAATACAGTAAAGCAGAGATTGAAAGAAACAGTTCAGTGGAAAGGTGCACCCATGAGTACCACATGCTGGCTTGTTTGGAAATTGCATGGAGTAAAACCATTTTAAGCATTCTCTGATCTCCTGGAAGAAAATCTGTGCCCCATTAATGAGTCTCTGGCCTGATTTTGATCACAGACGGTGGGCAATTTTAAAGACAAAGAACAAATTGAACAAAATAACAAAGAGAAACTATGAAAAAGAACCATAAGGAAGAGAGAGAAATCAACCATTGATCAACATATTCAGATGCCTTGACATCAGCAAAATACTACAAGCCATACTAGGAAACAGTAAGAGATGTCCTAGCCAAAGGAACAAACCAAGTATCATGAAGAGATACAGGACTTAAGACAGCTAATCAATGATAATCACACAACTCTCCTAAATCCATTCAGAGATTTTACAGAAAATATGTCTAAAGAGATAAAGGACATTAAGAACATACTGGGTGAGAACAAAGAACATTTTGAAAATCTGAAAAGAAATCTAACAGCTTATTGGAATGAAAGATATGATGAATGAGATTAAAAATATATTAGAGGCAAAGTCAGAAATAGTGATTTTGCAGACAGAACATCCAATTAGAAAAAACAGTAGACCAGCAAGAGAAGAGAATGGAAAAAAATGGAACAGAGTCTCAGTGAATTGAAGGACAATGTGAAATGCACAAACATGTATTGGTATCCCAGAAAGAAAATGGAAAAGGGTCAGGAAGAGCATTTGAAGAAATAATGTCTGAAAACTTTTCAACCATTAAAAAAGACATAAATATCAATATCCAAGAAAGACAGCACACCCAATACAGAACAAATCTGAATAGACCTACCCAAGACACCTACTATTCAGAATGAAAAATATCAGAGATAAAGAGAGGGCTCTGAAAGCAGCAGAAGAAAAGAAAAGCATCTCATAGTAGGAAACCTCAATGAAATTACATGTCAACCTCTCATCAGATACAATGGAGAAGAGAAAAAAATGGTATGATGTGTTAAGGTAATGAAAAAGGAAAAACTGCCAGACAAAAATTCTGGATCCAGCAAAATTTTCCTTCAAAAGTGAGAGTGAGTTTACAGACAAACCGAAACTGATAGAGTATGTTACCCAAGGCTAAGAGTTACAAGAGATACTAAAGGAAGTGCTGCAGTCTAAAAGGAAATAAAAGACAAGTGTGAAAGACTTGAAGATGATTGTAGAAATGAAGGTCATTAAGAAATGCAAATTAAAGTATAAAAAGAAAGACAACACTAAAATATGACAACCGAAACCCAAAGGGAAAAATCAATGAAGTAATCCCTTTACAATAATAACATCAGTTATGCTAATGCATTTCACTCTTCAAGTAAAGATATAGACTGAGAGAATGGATAAAGAAATATAAGCCATCTATATGTTGTCTATAACAGACACCTCAGATGTAAGGATACAATCAGGTTAAAAGCGAAAGGTTGGAAAAAGATATTCCATACAAGTAGTAACCAGAAAAGAACTGGAGTTCCAATACTAATATCAGACAAAATATATTTAAAATGCAAAATTGTAATAAGGGATGAAGATGGTCATTATATATTAATAGAAGTGTCAATTTACTAAGAAGAAATAACTATGCTAAATATTTATGCACCTAACGATTGCTCAAAGACACATGAGTCACACAGTGGCAAAACTGAAGGGAGGGGATTGAGGGGATATGGCATCAAATTAACAGGCAGGGCTCAATGTTCTCACAAAGAGAATGGAGAAAGCCAAAAGCTGTCCAAGGGACCTGTTTTGGGGGGCAGCAGACAAGGACACTACTACACAAGTCTGAGGAATATGAGGGACAGAGAGATGAAGAACCTGAAAAAATAACATTACTTACCAAGCCCCATCAGTGACTGGAAGTGCTCCCTTGTCCACCCTCGATATATTAAGCTAGGGCAAAACCCCTGGCTCACTGCAGCTGACAGAGAAGGGAATAGACATCATCATCCATGTCACTGTTTCAGTGAAAAGTAGGGAAGTTGGGGGGATTTTCTTCAGTGGATTTGACCAGCAGAGGCTGCTTTGAATCTTCAACCTGAAGCTTCAACATAGGAACACAGGAAAGCCAGAACTGAAACACCAAAGTGGAAAGGTGGGCTGACAAACACCATTTGCAGGCTGGTCAGGAAATTGCATGGACAAAAACAGTTTTTGGTTCTATTTGCACCCTAATCCTTGGGACAAAAACTGGCACCCAATAGTCTGCCTCTGGCCTGATTTTGATAACTTAAGCTGGGCAATTTTAAAGACTTAGGAAAAGCTCAACCACATATCAAAGAAGAGCTGTGAACAAAAACAGTCCAGAGAGAGAAATTGGGCATCAGGGTAAATTCATGAACATACTCAGATGCCTAGATATCAGAAAAAAATTTTACAAGGCATACTAGAAAACAGGAAGATAAGGCACAACCAAAGAAATGAACCAAATATCCTGGAAAGATGCAGGATTAAAGATAATTAATCAGTAATAATCACACAACTCTCCTAAATCAATTTAAATTATTTAAAGAATATATGACAAAAGAAATAAAGGATATTAAGGAGACATTGTGTTGTCATAAAGAACAACATGTTAGTCTGTGAAGAAAGTATAGATATTATGGGAATGAAAAACATAATTAGAGGCAGATAAGAGCATAGTTTGAATTGTTCCATAACAGAATTAGTGGTTTTGAAGATAGAATGCCTGAAATGGAAAAGACAGGACAAAATACAAAGAAAAGAATGGAAAAATGGAACAGAGTCTCAGAGTAAAGAATGACAGCACAAAATGAACAAACATTTGCATTATCACTCTCTCAGAAGGAGAAGAGAATGTAAAAGGGGCAGAAAGAATGTATGAGGGAATTATAACTGAAAACTTCCCAAACCTTATGAAATACACAAATATTAATATGCAAAAATGACAATGTGGCTAAACAATAAATCCAATAGACCTTCCCTGAGATACCTACTATTCAGAATGACAAATCTCAGAGATAAAGAGGATTCTGAAAGCATAAAGAGATAGGTAAAGCATCTCATACAAGGGAACCTTTATTAGATTAAGTGTCAACCTCTCACCAGAAACCATGGAGGAGAGGAGGAAGTGGTATGGTGTGTTTACAGTACTGAAAGAGAAAACCTGCCAGTCATGCATTCAGTATCTGGTAAAACTGTCCTTCAAAAATGAGAGTGGTTCAAAGTCTTCAAAGAAAAGAAGAAAACTGCTAGAATATGTTCCAAAAAGACCAGAACTACAAGAGATACTAAAAAGAGTATTGCAGCCTGAAAGAAAAACAAAAAAAAAAACAAGGATGAGAGATTTGGAAAAGAGTGTAGAAATAAAAATTATGCAGAACGGTAAACTAAAGGGGAAGAAGACAGACAATAGAACAATATGACAACAGAGAAAATGGATGAAGCAATAATGTCTTTACTGTATTAACATAGAATGTTAAATCCTGGAGCTCCCCAATCAAAAGACATAGACTGATAGAATGGATAAAAAAATTAGTTATTCCAAACAAATAGTAACCAAATGGAGTTGGAGTAGCAATACTAACACAAGACATAAGAGATTTCAAATGAAAAACTGTAATAAAGGATGAAGAAGTTCATTGTATACTAATAAAGGGGGTAATTACCCAAGAAGAAATAACTATACTAAATATTTAGGCACCTAACCCGAGTGCCCCAAGATACATGAGGCACACGCTGGCAAAACCGGTCATCAGAGTAAACAGAAACATAAATAGATGAAAACAGAATAGCAGCTGTGTATAGCAGGGGAAGCATAGAGAGATGGAGAGGTGATGAGTTTTTTGTTTGTTCATTTGTTTTTGTTTATTGTTGTTATTGGAATAAAGAAAATGCTCTAAAAATGATCTTCATCGGACTCACCCAGGACAACTAACAAAAGGATGATGATGGACAATGATCATCCCATAAAACAGAGTATTTACAACTGCAAGCTAGACAGATTTAACCATCTGCCCCATGGTATCTAAGCCTCCTCTCAATTGGAAGCAGAGTGGAAATCACTAACCCCCCCATCCTCAAGATTGAGGAATGAACAAATGTAAGGGGGAATGCAAGTATGGACCAAAGTGGACTTGTTATTATTCTAATAATGGAAGAATGTGTACCATTGATATAAAGGCAGTAATTATCAAAGGTTCTGAGGGGAAGGAGAGGAAGAACAGGTGTAACATGTTATGTTACATAACATAAAATATGTGTGTGTGTATGTGCCTGTGTCTGTGTGTATGTATGTATATACTATGAAATTTTAAAAGTAGGATTAGACTCATATGACTATGAGAATGGGCAACTCCAAATTCTGGAGGAGAGACCCAAACTTGGAAGTCTGATGAAAGTTTTCATTCAACCTTCAAGTAAAATCTGCCTGGCCAAATTGATGAAATCATCACTTCTCCTTTTAAGGGTTTCAACTGATTGCATGAGACATCTCTCATTGTGAAAGCAATCTCGTCAGTTGAATGTAGATGTAATTAGCCATAGATAAAGTCAACTTACTGATAATTTAAGTCCATAAAATGTCCTCACAGTAACAATCAGGCCATTGCTTGTTTGACCAAACAACTGGACACCAACCCATAGTTCAGGTGACACACAAATTTATCCATCACACCACTGGATTGAAAATCTGGGCTCCATGGGCTTCAAATCCCCAGCTGTCTATAGTCTCACATGAAAACAAGCCACTGGACTCAATTTTTGACAAGTCAGATCCCAGTTTAATTAGCCATTTGGGAACTCCAGGAAATGCATACATCTTATGCATACATCTTAGATATTTTAGATCTAAACACTTAAAAGAGAAAATGAGTTGGATACCGAATTGGTATCTAGAAAAAACACAAGTAATACGATACAATCCTATTCATCCAGACCCAGTTTCCTAACAGGTGCTGCTTTGTGAGTATGAAAATGGATAGTATTATTCTAATCTCTGCGACCAGATCTACACTGAATTAAGAATACCCTTAAGGGAGATATGGAATTGAGAGACTGCTGATTTCTACCCGGTGAGCCAATTTCAGTCCATCATGAGTGATAGCTTCCTTACACCCTGGGCTTCTCACATGCTGTTAGCCCAAATGAGGTAGAAGACTAGGAAAGGACACATTACAATTTTAAATTATACTGGGTAGTTTGGTTTATTCCATCTCCTCCTTTCTCCTAAAAATAAGGATGATTAGAATAGTTAGGACTATTTTCAGATCAATTCAGTTTAGTACGTTTTGCCAAGTCAGTATCTGACAAGTCATCTATCCTAATTTCTTTTTAATTCCATTAACTAGAAAAATCATATTTTCCCTGTAAAAGCCATAAAAATTTTTGATTAGGTTCTGATATTCTCTTTCTGATATTTTCACTTAGTAATTGAAATATTACAGTAGCTCCTAGAGAACAAGGCCCATTATTCTTTTTGGGTAAGTGAAGAGAGGGATTAGATAGGATATATGGAAAGTTTTCCAATATCATTCTCAAATATAAGCCCACACATGCACATATAATTCAATTATAATTACCTATACTGTATAGATTTATGCAAATACCTACATGTACATATGCATTTACACAACTCCACACACTTATAGAGAATTTAAGAGTGGATTTACACAATGGTATATAAATACCATTATTTTGGTATTTTGTCTTCTTGTTTCATTATTTTGTCTTCTTGTTTCCCTGCAACATTTTACACAGCTCTGGAAAGAACAGGACATTTCCCTATTTTTAGGAAATTGAACTATTTTCAACTGGGGGCCAAGAAGAATCCATAAATATCTAGGGAATTTTTTTAAGAAAGAAAGAAAATAAAACTTTGCACAAAAAGAACATATTTTGTTGATCAATTTTGTAAAGAAATTTATTTCTTGGGTATTTAGAATATGCTCCAAAAACATTATCTTTGCTTTCTAGGGTCCAAAGGCACAAGTGACATAGCACATCATGCCCAGTTCAGAAAAATAATGTTCATATTATTATTACTCACTCTATATTTTTTAGAAGAAAATCAATTTCACAGTTTGAATTACTCCATAGTAGGCTGGTAAATCTAAGCATTCCATTCATAATAGGAAAGGATTAAAGCACGAGCAGATAAGAACAAGTGGAGACCTCTGAGTACAAATATTCTGTTTTGTTTTCCTTTTTTTACTCTGAAGAATCAACATGCCTGAGAAATTTATCAACATGACCATCAGCATGGAATTCTTGCTCATGGGAGTCCCTGATGACTGGATGCTGCAGAGACTGTGTGCCACACTCTTCTTCCTCATTTACCTGGCAGCAGTGATGGGGAACCTCCTCATTATCACCATCACCACCATTGACCAGCATCTCCAACTTCCAATGTATTTCTTCCTGAAGAATTTGTCCTTGCTTGATATCTGCTATATCTCTGTCACTCTTCCTAAATCCATCGTGAACTCTCTGACCAACAGTCATTCCATCTCCTACCTAGGTTGTGCCATGCAAATTTTTCTTGTTGTATTTTCCTGTGGCACAGAGTTCGCTCTGCTTATGGTGATGTCCTATGACCGCTATGCTGCCATCTGCCATCCTCTGCACTATGAGGGCATCATGCACAGAGGTGCCTGTGTGCAGATGGCGACGGCAGCATGGCTCAGTGGATGTGTTTATGGCTCCATTCATGTAGCAGGTACTTTCAGTGTCAATTTCTGTGAGTCCAACATAGTCCATCAGTTCTTCTGTGATATTCCTTCACTGCTTAAACTTTCCTGTTATGGAAAGCATATTTTAGAGAATGGATTTATTATTCTTAGCTGTTGTTTTGTTTTTGTCTGTTTCATTTTAATGGTTGTTTCTTATGTTCACATTTTTGCCACTGTTCTAAGAATCCCATCTGTAAAGGGAAGACAAAAAACTGTTTCAACCTGTATGCCCCACCTCACTGTGGTGATGCTCTTCCTGTTTTCAGGGAGTACTACATATTTTGCAAAAAATTTCAAATCTTCTTCACTGAAATTGTTTATATCTGTGCTTTACACAGCATTACCCCCAACCCTGAATCCTCTCATCTACAGTCTGAGAAACAAGGATATGCAGACAGCACTAGGAAAAGTGATATTGATAAAATTTTCCAAATGATTTCTTAATTTTGATAGTTTGAATTAATATGAATAACTTTTCAAAATTAAGGGAGACCTCTATTTTCCTATTTCCAATCAAAAGTATTTAGCAATGTGTACCAGGTCAAAATTTTATTAACTTATTTTTGGTGTAGTAAATGAGTGACTTGCAAATACTGGGTTTAATGCTTCTTTTTCCAGTGTCAATTTCATATTATGGTATTCTATTTGAGAGCAAATTCTGAATGTTTTACAATCACTGTCATTGTTCCCAAATACATTGCCATCTCCCAATATTTTTAGGGGTATCATGAAAATAGCATTTAAAAATTTTTTAAATTCCCGAAGTACATTTTATTTTTAGGGCATCTGTATTTAAAATAGGGATGCATATATATCCATACCTTGCCTTTAAGAGTTCTATTAAGTATTCACCTGTGGACTTCAGAGCAGAACCGTTATAGGTTTTGGCAAATTGTCATGATTTCTGGTCACTTAAGAATTAAGAATGTTATAAAGTTGGTGATGGCATCATTTTTACTGACATCCAAACTCAGGATAGAAAATCATCAGGAATGGTTTGTTTTGTTATATGTCCTCACAGTCTATCACAGTTCTGAAATAATTCTGAACATGTCTCATCTCCACAAATTTTTGACTCTAGTTGTCCTTTTCCAAATACAATATCCTACCACAAATTTCTGTGCCACACTTTTTCCTTTCTTTCTTTTATCCCCCTTTATTCTGTAATTCTTTCCTTCATCCCTACTTTCTATCCTTGACTCTGTGGTTTCCCTTTCCTCTTTCTCTTGTTTATTCTTCTCATCCTCAGTATTTATTTTCTCTTCTACACTTTAAGAATAGACTCATCATGTCTTCACTTAATTATAAGCTCATTTCACTGTTACTTGTTATTCTATTCATATTCCAACTCAAATTATCCTGTAACCTACAGAAAACTCATATTACTTCTATATTCTCTTTGGTGACCTTGATGTATTCAATTGATTTATTATTACATGCAATTTTGTTTACATTTATACTTGATTTTAAATTATACTTGAAAGTACAATCTCCAGGACAATAAATGTGATTCTTTAAATTGATTGTTACAGTAAAATGTGTAACTCCTAGAATATAAGATCACTTCCCACTACTATCAGCAGAGTATCAGAGTAACTGTCTTTCAACCAGCATTAAAATGACTATTTTTGAAATTATTTTTTTCAGTTCATATGGGAAAATTAGAAATGAATTATTACATTATTTTACTAAATTTAATTTTTTTATTTATCTATTTCATGTGTAAGACTTAATTTTGAAATTTTCAGTCCAATTACTTTGCCCACTTTTCTCTTTGGAAATTATTTTTCCTCCTTAAATTTCTGTATGAGATATTTATGTATTAAGAAGCAAAATTCACATTCTATTTTGTGAAATACTATTGCTTTATAGTTTGTTGATTTTTGCATATAATGCACACTAGTACCTAAAAAGCTACACCTATTTCAAATACCCAAAAATATTTTTCTAAAATGTATTCTTTGTATAAATTAAATATCTGCCTCCTGCTAAGTTTAACTCTAACATTCTCTTTGGATTCTATAAACATATGGCTTATTTATACCAGTCACAAATTACTCAAAATTCAGATATAGCCCCAAAATGAAGTTTAGTAACTATTTTAAGATATGTAGTCTACAGTAATTACCAGCTTTTCTGTATTGTTTGGTATTTATTTGAATTATAAAAATACAAAACAATTTTTGATCATAACAATGAGAGCAGTCACAGAACGTGAGGGCAAATAACTGTATAATTTCCCTTTCACTGTGAACCTGACTACTATTAAGCAGCTAGGACTATAGGCAGTGTTACATGAGGTACTGAGGTATTTATAAATTTTTCTCCTTATTTCAATTTTCTGGGCTCCTCCATCAATTCTGCTAATTATTATTTTTTGGCTGAGTACAGTGTATTTATTGATAGTACATGACAAGTTAGGGCCCTCTGAGCCCCTCGCCACTTTCAGGGGTCTGGCATGGAAGCTGTGGAGGATGGGTGATTCTCAGTTGTGAGGGAACAGGTTGGGCTAGGGCTCCCCAGCAGTGACTGCTTCTCTCCTCCTCTCATGCTGTTGCTGGGGCTGGAGATCCCAGGGGCTCTTACTCCTTGGAGGTCGTGTGGACCATAAGGTCCACCACCCTGTTGCCAGAGCCAAATCCATTGTTATATCAGATGAGCTTGACAAAGTGTTTGCTGAGGGCAAAGTCAGCCTCAGCCTCGAAATTGGAAGATTATGTGCCACTGTTAAAATCTCAGGAGACAATCTGGTCCTCGGTGTAGCTATTCAGGGCGCCATCTGATGCCTGCTCCACCACCTTTTGATGTCATCATATTTGTCCACATTCTCCAAAGCAAAGGTCAGATACGCGTGGCAGCAGGGTTAATAAATGAATACAGAAACACTTTCCCCAGTTATTGCATTATTTGAGAATATGTCAGTCCCTACCATGAGCCACAGTTTATCCTTGAAAAAGGTTTGCAGAATAATAAAATTACTTATAGGACTTAGAAATGGCATTCTCTAGCTTTGTGGTCCATATGGCAGGAGCTAGTAACAGCAATTTAAATTAATTAAAATTAAATAAAATTAATAATTCATTTATTCAATCAGACAAGCTGTATTTCAAGTATTCAATTATGAAACTTGCCTAATACTATCATATTGGATAGTGCACATAGAATATTTTCATCAACACTGAAACATTTAATGGATAACTATGTGTTTTCTTTTATTTCTTTTATTTCCTTATCTTTTTAGTAACATTGAAAGGCTCAGATAAGTCTGCAGAGATTTAATTACATTACTCCCATTAAACAACACTTATTTCCCCTTCAGAGGCCCCTATTTTATCTAAGACTGCTCTATTCTGAATTACTTTAAAAATTTCATAAACCTCTTTGGCAAGAGTTCAAAGAATCCATCAATCGATCTCAAATATTCATTAATCAGTAATATTGAAATGAATGCACAAATGTGGCAAAACCATCCTTTTCCAGAGTAGGGGAAGAAAATCAATGGTATCTCCACTTAATAGAAATTGCAGGCTTAGAGCCAATTTTTGTTTTTGCCTTCCTAGCATTTACCTACAATTTACAGAGTTCAAAAGTATTGAAAGGCTAGAATTAGACAGTGACGACAGATGTGATATAAACAATTACACAGTTTTCCAATGAGGCACAAAATATTCCCTTTAGTTTTTTTTTCTTTTTCTCTTATTCATGTATATCATTCATACATAAACACACATACATAATAAGTGTATAGTAAAAATTGCAAACTTACAAAATAAATATACATAACATCACACATGCATCACACCATGCAACTCTTTGCATGGTTGTGAAATATTTGTTACAAACTATGGAAGAGCATCATCAAAATATTACTACCTGCTGTGACCCATGCAGCTGAACATTGCTGAGGAGGGATGGGTGTGAGGCTGAAGAAATGAAAGACACAAAATAGTGGGGGCCAGGTGGACTGTGAAGAGCTTGCAGGTACCTCCGGTCCCTGGCTTACTCATGCACTTTATTGTATATCCTAAGTGAAAACAGCACATTTGGGAGGTTTGCATTTCTAGGTCACTACAAATATAAAAGTTATTCTTCTAGTCATAAGCCCATAGATAACACAGTTTCTTTATAATTCTTTTCCACACTCAGCATATTTTGTTCAGCACATGACCTTGCCCAGTGGGCACCTCCTGTTTTATCTCAAGTCTCTCCAGGTGCACTTTTTTCTTAATCTACATTCTCACTGTGAACCTTGGAGCCTGCTTTGCAGGCTTCTGAGGACCCTGCTTTTCAGGGCTCCCCACAACTACCAACTATATTCCTTATCTTACATTTGGTGTACTTTTCCCCCAACCCATATTATTTTTTAAAATATATTTTTGTTACAGATATTGTGAACTTGCAAAACAATCATACAGATGTGTAGATTTCCCATAACTCCACACCCTGGTGGAATATTTGTTACAGATTATGAAATAATATCATCAGATTATTACCACCAATCATGGTCCATAGCATACATTTGGCACACTTTTTCCATACACCTCCATTATCAACACAGTACAGCTTGGTATTGATGCAGGAATATTATAGTATTGCTGTTAGCTACAGTCTATAGGTCACACCAGTTGTAGTTTTCCTATGTTTCTCCATACCCATCACCCTGCAATAGTGAGTTTTGATGATTCTAATCTTACATTTTTATTATTCTAGGTCTGGGTCTTGCTAGTTGCTCCCTGAAGTTGGTATTTCTTCAAACTGTTTAGTCCTCCAAAATTTGTTTAACCATATCCCTGCATAATCTTCTTGCTGTTGAAATCATTACCCTCTTTCATATTTTCCTGAGTAATCACTGTTTTATTCTGGGTTCTAAATTACATAATACTCTTGAACTGAAAGTTAAATCCCTGAGTTTGGCATTCTCTTTCTGTCAGTCAGAATCAGGTATAACAACTCACAATCTCATTACTCACCAATATTTACTTATCAGCCAAGTGAGGCAGGCACATTGTTCTAAGTGCACTTTCCTCAAGCAGGTAATTCAAAATCAACAATGCATCACTATCTTCCCTTTTCTCTTTAGCCAACCTCAACATTGTATTCCAGGACAAGGCAAATTAAATCAGTCTTAGAGTCCTACCTTTGAAGAATGATTTCCAGGGGACACACATGATATCAAGTACTATGTAGAAAAATGTTGATAAAATGGATTATACTGAAATGAAAATTTTGTGATCATGAAAAGAACACAATATGATAGTCAAAAGATAAGCTTTATAATAGGTGACAGTTTTTAAACTGTATGCATGGATATATATTTCACAAATGACTTATTTCTAGAATATTGAAATAAATTCCATAAATCAAAAAGAAAATGAAGATAAGTTGTATAGAGATGTATAGATTTGGAAATACATATATATTATATATAGAAATATAGTTATATTGAAGTTCATAGATATAGATAAAGATATAGATAGGTATATATTTACTTGGACATATTTCTATGTGGAGAGAATCATGAATATGATATTTTTATTATTTTATTTTTTAAATATACTTAAAATTTTTAAAAAGATGTTTAGATTTCATATATGCTACATTAAAAATGTAGGGGATTCCATATGCTCCACTCCCTAGCCTTCCACGCTTTCCGATATTAACAGCATCCTTCCTTAGTTTCGTATATTTGTTACAATTGATGAACACATATTGGAGCATTGCCTCTAAGTGTGGACCCAAGTTTAGACTGTAGTTTAAACTCTCTCCCTCACATTTTTGGAAATTATGACAAATATGTTATGGCCTGTCATAAGTTCACTGCAACATCATTCAGGTCAAATTCACTGACCTGAAAATGCCCCCATATTATACCTATTTTTCCCTCTCCCTCTACTCAGAACCTCCTGTGGTCACTGCCTTCAGATCAATGATAAAAGTTCTTCCATTGCTAGAATCACAAGTCTATAGAAGACTAATCATAAGTCCCCACTAGACCATTGTTCATTAATCCTGAGGATTCTCAAATGGTGATGCCTACTTCACCACTAATAGAAAGGAGCTTAAACCCCATGGCTCAGATGAATGGGACTACATTGACTGCACTTCTAGATGCTCTCTGTTCCTTGAGATGATTGATGCTCATCATCATCTCCTTGTTAGTTGTCCTGGGTGAGTCCAATGAACTAGAGAGGAGGTGTTGCAACTCTGTGGAGATTCTGGGTCCAAATGGCATATGGAGAACCCAAAGATTTAAGTCTCTTGTACATAAACCTATCAATTCTAGTATTAAAAATATGTTCAAGTAGAAGGGGCAGAAGGGCTCTGTGTAGGGAAACCACAACTGAGTCCAACTCTGTCACACTGAGAAGCATAAATTCCAAAGTAGGGCCCACTGACAGGGTGCCAAACTTCTGAGCTGTCTGTCCTACCTGTAGTGTCTGATATCTCCAGAGCCCTCAGGAACCCAGCTATTTGAGGCAATATTTACTGTGGAGGTCAATGAGATCCTGCTGAGATGTGTATAAGGGTAACCTCTGGAATGACCTCTCAATTCACTTTGAAGTCTCTTAGCCAGATAAACTCATTTGCCTTTACTCTTTCACCCTTTTGTCCAAGGTCTTATTTCAGTTGCATTGCTAGTTGGAGCTTGGTAGTAACCCCTCACTGCCAGGGCAGCTCATCCCTGGGAAACATCCCACACTGGGGGGAAGGCAATACATTTATATGCTGAGTTTGGCTTAGAGAAAGGCCACATTTTAGCAACAAGGAGGCACTCAGGAAGTAATTCTTTGGCAAATTATAATTCTAGCTGTTTCAATTTCAAAGGAAAGGTTCATAAGTACAGTCATCAATATCAAGTGCCCATCAATGGTCCATCCTCCTTCACTATCACTGCCCCTGTACTCATGGGATTCTTGCTGTCCCACTAGAGAATGTGGCAGACATCCCCAGGATGGGAACTGAATATTTCTCTTAATTATTGTGTGGATCTTCACTCTCTGTCACAATGCCCTGGGAACACTTCAACTCATTCATATGCCTTGTAGGAATGCCCCAGTTGACCCTCTTCCCTAGATGGTACTTTCACAAACGCATTTATTTTGTATGTGTTTTGTTTTCTCCCTGACATGATTCTAATGTCATATATATGTGTGTGTGTTTGTGTATTGTGTATGTGTGTGCATATATATATACACATACATTACTACACTTTAGGGGGAAGAGGCCTGATTTTAAACTATCACATCAGTTTTCTTTTGGTCCATTTTTGTCTGCAATGGCATTTTCCCTACTTTTACTCTCAACATACCTATTTCCTCTTGTTTTAGTTGTATCTCTTATAAGCAGCATAAAACTAGCCTTGATATTTAAATTACATTTGAAAATACATGTGTGAGAAACATGTAGATATCTTTTTTACATTTAATCATTATTTCAATTTGTTCCATATTTAATGTTTGTTTTTTAAATATTTCTCATTTTTGAGATCTATATTTCCTCCTAATAAAGACAATACTTTAGCAACCTCATACAATATGGTCTTTACTTACAACAGTCATCATATTGTTACTGTCATGATTATGATTTCTTGGCTAATTGGCATTTCTCCTCAGAAATAATTTTCATTTATTTGGTCTCAACTATTTTTAAAGACACATCAATAACCTTCACCAAGTTATTAATTCCTCCATTTCTGGACACATCATGTGATTCTTTTTCTTCTTATTTAAATATTTTCCCAAAATATTTGAGTTCTACATCTTAATGTGGCAATTCTTAAGAAAGCTTATATTTGAGAATACATTTTGAGCCTTTAATTTTGTAAGTGACTATGTTAAGATATAATTCAGACTCCATAAAATTCATTATTTGAAATGTATAGTTCAATGTTTTTGTGTGTTTTTAAATTCTGTTCAGAGAGTTGCACAATCATCAATACAATCTAATTTTAGATTATTCAGAGATACTTCTCACCTCTGGAAATTTGCAGGTCTAAGCTTACAGATCACCTACATATTTTATTAAGATGGAGATTTGCTTGTGTAGGTCTGGAGTGCGGACTCTGATTCTGCATTTATAACAAGCTTCCTGGTGATGTTCATGATGCCCCTCTGCAGGTTAATCTGTGAGCAACAAGGATATCGTGACCAAGTAGATTTGTTCTGCACCGTTTAACTCAGTATTTGAGACCAGAGAAGCTCTAACAACTGCAAAAACATGACTTAGTCTTTTGAGCCATTGCTAAAATTTCAAAGGTAATGAAGAAGAAAGATTGTAAACCCCATGGAATCTATTTTAAACCCTCTCCTGCCTAACTGACTTCCCTCTCCTCCAAGCTCCAGCCAACTGCACACACAGGCAATTGACAATCACAAATATGTCACACAGCCTTGTCTTTCCCCATGGCATTTTCAGAGTTTTCATAGTTTCCTCCATTATTTCTTAGATTATTATTTTTTTCCAAATTCTACTCAATTTATTCATTTTTAAAAAAATATTATATTAAAAAAATATGAGGTCCCCATTCACCCCCACCGCCCCCACCCCACCACTCTTAGATTATTTTTACATTAAAAAAGTTTTAAAGAAGATTTAGATTACATCAGTGTTACATAAAAAATACAGGAGATTCTCATATGCCCCAACCCCTCCCAGAATTTCCGCCGTTAACATCATCATTCTTTGATAATTTTGTTACAACTGATGAACACCTATTACAGCATTGCTACTAAGAATGTAAGAATAGCTTATATTATAGTTTACACTTTGCTGAACAGAATTTTATAGATTTTGATAAAATGTAAAATGGCCTGTAACTGTCATTGCAATGTCATGCAGGGCAATTCCAATGTCCCCAAAATGTCCCATGTTACAATTATTCTTCCCTCTCCCTCCCCTCAGAAACTCTTGTGGCCACTGCCTTTATATCAGTGATACCTTTCTTTCACTTCTAGAATGGTAAGTTTACTTTAGTCTATAGATGCATTTGCCCCATGTATGTTCATTCCTCAATGAGGATTTTGGAATGATATTGCCCACTCTGTTACTGATTGAGAGGATGGATTTTCCATGTTCTTGAAAATCTGCATTCAGAAGATGAAAACTATCACATCTCATTAATTAGCACAATATTTTTTATGTTTATGTGAAAATAATCATACAACAAAGACCCACCAATATGCATAGGATAGCATACTCACATATATTTCAAAGAATTAATTTGGGATTGAGTTGAGAGAGGGTTTTGCACTAAACGTAAACAAACATTAATGCTGAACATGCACATATAATGTAATTTAATTGCCAATTTGAAGAGGAGTACCTGAAAACACTGTAATGAGTCTACAAACAAAAGGACAAGACATTAAAAAAGAAAGGGAATCACTATATTTCTTTAAAAGAAAAAGGGGAAAAAGATACTGATTATGGGAAATATCAGTTACATTTTTCACTTTTGTTTCTGGTCTATTGCCATTCTATCATCTCTTGGTTCTGAGTTCTTAGAAAGGCTTTCAGCTTGGGAGATTTTCTTGGAGACTGTAAGACTTCCAAAGAAAGAATGAGCTCTACAATGAGATGAAGGAAAATAAACCTCCCATGACCCAGTCCCCCATTTTCTGTACTGTGATTTAATTTCACCACCACTTGGTCCATAAATAGTGACTTTTTACTTCATGATAAACACTAGAGTCCATCTCTTATTATTTAAATGCATTTCTCGCACATGCTGTATTTAACTCTGATGTATTTTAAAGCCTATCCTGATGTTAACATTTTTAAATTTGTCTTGTTTTCTCTTCTAAGGTCTTCCCACCCAACTCCTGAAGGGCACAAGTTGGTGTGGCTGCAAGACCAAAGAATGCACCTGGCACAGTCAGATTTAAGTTTATTGGGACTTACAAATAGGAGAGAGACTCCACTGGCAGCCATTGGAGAATGAAGATAGCACTCTGCAAAGAGATGGGAAAATGAGGGGGTAATATAAGGGTTTCAAAACAAGGGCATTCCATAGGGTATGAGAACAGTTTCTGCTAGAATCCCATGACAGTGCACATGGGGTCTGGTGGTGTTATCAAGGGAATGATGTTTTACCACTCTGAGATTCATTTTCAATACCACCTGTATGTTATTTCCCCTCCAGGGAGGGTGGTTAACCTTTAACTTAGGTCTAAGTCATGCAGTTGGCTACATGCTGAGGAATTTGAGGGAGTGCCAGCCATGGATTTCCATAATCCACCCCCATGTAGTCATGTCCTACATTGACTATAGGACAAGTATTGCATCTACATTCCACAGTAACAGTATAAAAGGCAACAGAATAATAGGAGTTCTCCACTAAAAATTAGTAGACCTTTAAAACGATATAATCAGGGCCAAGAAAGGAAATTAAACCAATCTGATAGGGGGTCAATAGCTAATTTATCAATGTATTTTATGTGATCCTGCATATGATTTAGAGCTTGTGAAATGCTATGGGAGTAAACAGAAATATATGCACATTTAATGTTAATGAGGGCACAGGTTCCACTTGCAGGAAACCATTTTTTGTAAAACCATGTTTTGTAAAACCATTTCTTGTAGTGGGGTAGTTTCTTAGTTTAGTAAGATGACTGGTACTTTGGAATAATTAAGAGCTTGAGTAGTGTGATTGGCTAAAACTGGTGTGTGTTTTTCAATACAATTGCAGCATCATCTGACACAAAAATGACTAATGGGTAGAACCACCAGCATGTACCTTTATTCTATATCTAACTTTAATCATTTCACAACTACTAGGAGTATGGGACAATGAGTCATATAAGGTAGTGGAGACAAAAGTCTGTCCCCACATGCATCATCCAGTCCAGTTATAGGGAATATTTGACCACAATTTGTCCACAAGTCCATAGCCATTATTTAGGGGATGGTTAAGCCCCAGTTAATAAGTGGTAAATCTACCAGTGGAAAAGACTATAGTTTTCTAGTTTGACAGTAAAATTACACAACTCAAGGGGTCACCACCCCATATCCTGGATTCCCTCATGTCCTTCCATGCAGTCAGGGGAATTGCAGTCTAGGGTGACAGACTCAGCACTTAATTATCCTAAATAGACCATCATATTTAGCATATCCTTATAAAGGCCTGGGCTTATTCATCTGTTCCCTTATAAGGTCTAACAGTATAAAAGCAAACTTTCCATCAGAAGATAAATTAACAGGCAGGAGAATCTTAATGAGGAGGCTTCCAAAACCACATATTTTCCCCTTCCTAATTCTCTAAGTTTTCTGTGGTGACATTAAAAACTAGTTTAGGCATAAGGAGAGTTCACATAGACACACATAGGGCCCCAGCGGAGTAAAAAAATCCCTGATTACTAATAAAGATTTTTAATAGCATTTTTTTTTGTATGAACTGTGGTCTTGTAACAATCCTTTGGGTAATTCTTATTATCCATGGGCTTAAGGTTCCCAACCAACGATGCTGCATAGGCCAGTACCATGGCTCAAAGACCTCAGTTTGTAGAACTTGAACCATAGGCAACAACAGATTATTATTACTTCCCCTTTTGGGCTGTAGGGCTGCTGACACTTTAACTTCTATTCTTAACCCGTGCATTGGTCCTGCTGTTAGCCCTTCAACTGGAGCAGGGGCAGCAGCCCTCGGCACTGAATTTAAATGGATCAAGACTGCAGTCTTTTAGTCCATTGTTGTAAAGATCCCAAATGACCTTTTATTTGTTTCTTTAAAAGGTCATTCATCCTTTCTATAAGGCCTGCTCCAGTGAGGTTATAGGTTATATGGAATGTCCAAGCAATGTCTTGGTCCATCACCCAAGACTGTGTGAGATGACTGGATAATGGAGTTCTCGGTCACTGTCAATTTGGGCTGGCACCCCTTATATGGCACATATATTTTTTAAGCAGCAAATAATGGCCCACTGGTGGACCTTTCCTATTGGGAAAGCCATCAAGACTACTGTGGCAGTGTCTGCTGCAGTCAAAGAATATCTTGTCCCTTCCAAATGTGGCAGGGGACTAATGTAATCTACTTGCCATCATGTTACTGGGGTCTGAGCTTGTACCATTATGTCACATCCAATGAGGTAATTGTTCTTGTCATTAGTATGAGCATGATGGACATTCATATGTGATGTCCATGAGTTGTTGGTGAATGACAGGCAGCTGAAACTGCTGGGCTAAGCACCTCAGGGTGTGGTAGCCCACAATGTCTGCTTTTTCTGTGGAGCCATTGTGCTACTTCTCAGGTCTCAGTGCTATGGCTTTGTCTCAACATTCCCAAGGGGAGGTTTTAGAGGAGTGGGCAGGGACATTGTATGGCATTTGCCTCAAATCTCCATAGATCTTCCCCACAGAGGACAGCCCATGACAGTCCATTTCTCTTGTTTCCAATTTTCCATCCAGGTGGTAAGGCCTTTGTAGACTGCCTAGATATCAGTACAGATTGTTAATGTGTCCCTCGGTTTGTGTACAATGGTCATCCACAGAGTTCTTTTTTTTTGAAATTTATTTCTCTCCCCTTCCCCCTGACCCCGGTTGTCTGTTCTCTGTGTCTGTTTGCTGAATTGTCGTCTTCGTCCACTTCTGTTGTTGTCAGCGGCATGGGAATCTATGTCTCTTTTTGTTGTGTCATCTTGTTGTGTCAGCTCTCCGTGTGGGAGGCGCTATTCTTAGGAAGGCTGCACTTTCTTTTGGGCTGGGCAGCTTTCCTTATGGGGCACACTCCTTGCACGTGGGGCTTCCCTATGCAGGGGACACCCCTGCGTGGCACGGCACTCCTTGCGCGCATCAGCACTGTGCATGGGCCAGCTCCACATGGGTCAAGGAGGCCCGGGGTTTGAACCACAGACCTCCCATGTGGTAGACGGACACCCTAACCACTGGGCCAATTCCGCTTCCCCACACAGTTCTTTTTTTTTTTTAATTGTATGCTTTATTAATATGTATCAATAAAATTGATTTGTTTAACAACTATTTGCAGGTGCTGTGATGGTCTATGATATAATACTATATATGCTATGGAAATAGAATATGGGAAATGATAGTATAGTATATATAGTATATTATAGAATACAGTATATATCCTATAGTCTATTATATGATAATTTCAACTAAATAAAAGAATTCATAAGGCAGCAAGATATAAGATTAACATACAGAAATCACTAGCTTTTACAAATGATAACAATAACCAGGAAGAGAATATAATGGTAGACAAAACCCACTTAATAATAGCAACAAAGAAGATAAAATACTTGACAATAAATTTAATAAGAAATGTTCAAAATCTATGAGGAAAACTCCAAAACACTCCTGAAAGACACAACAATAAATATGAACAAAAGTTGACACATCTTTTGTTCTTGGAAAGGATGTCAACATTATAAAATTGTCGGTTCTCCCGAAGTTAATGTATAAATTTAATTTGCAATCCCAATAAAAATACCAACACTAACCACACAGTTCTTAATTCAGCCCAAAGACTGCTTTGTGTGGTGCCATTTTCCCACCAAATAGCGTAGTGCTGGGCTGCACAGCCACAGCTATCTACACAGGAGGCAGTCAACTAGTCGATTGTCCATGTACCACGAATTCTCTGGAACTGTTCCTGTGCTTTATTACTGGGCTCAACAACAGCACCTTGGGGGTGGTAATTTGTACTGAAGACTCTTCCACATAAGGCAATGGGCCTAGGAATTCATGCAATTTGGTACTAATGGGCTAATATTGAAGACACTGTGCTGCAGCAGGTAAGCTTTCCACTTTGTTAAGGTACTTAATTGTGCAGTGCATGAGCAAGGACTGTTCCCAGCATATGTGACCCACCCCTGGATAGGGATGCAATCTTCAGAATGATCAGGACTTTTGGGTTAAACTTTCTACTTGCAAAAAGACATTGTATGTTGCACATAGCTGCTTCTCTAAGATGCTTTATTGTAATGCATTCCCTTTCAATAATTGTGACCAATTTCCGAGGGATACTCAAAATATTGCCTTTGTCACAAAGCCCACCCAAAGCCAGTATCAGTGTTAGCTACATCCAATTCACAGAGTACAGGATTCACCCCACCCCACAGTGACTGAGGGAGACTTTGCTATTGCCATCTTTGCTTCTTCTAAAATAGCCTGCTGAGGATCTTCCCACTCCTATATACAACCTTTCCTGATTAACACATACAATGGTTTCAATATTTGATCTAAGTGAGGGACGAAGAGTCTCCAGTATCCCCAAGAAAAGCCATTAACTCTTTTGGTGTTTGTAGCATGAGAAAACATTGTACTTTATTGATTACTGCAGAGAGTATAATGTTTGTCTTACCTAACCAAAACACCCAAGAACTTGACAGAGCAGCCTGAGGTTTGCAGTTTGACCTGACTGATTGCTCATCCCTGATTCTCACGATGAGATTTTATTGTCTCTAATGTCTCTGATGATTCTTTTAATTCTGAAAGAGAATCACTGGTTGACATAATATCATCAACATAATGAAATAGGGTTACAGCTAGAGGTTTCTTCAACATCACCAGATCCTTTACCATGAGGCCAGGTGAGATGGTTGTGGTATGCAAATAGCCTTGGGGAAGCACTGTGCAAGCCCATTTTTGGCCTTCTGACATGAAGATAAATACAGGGTGATGTGACTTATCTAAGAAAATACTAATGAAAGCATTAACAAGATCTAAAACAAAGTTATAGTGATAAAACTGGGCACTAATAGTCTTACAATAAATCACCAATATTTGGAACTACTGCATACAGTGGTTATGTTACCTTGTTTAGTCCATGATTATCTACTGTCAAGCACCACTCAGTGGCAGTCCCCTGATGATCACTGTTTTTATGTAGCCATAGGCTGCTTCTTCAGCAGAGGTGGTGTAAGTTAGACAAATACATGCCAAAACATTGCCATTTGGTTCCCAGGGGGAGAGGTTGTTTCTGTGACATACAAACCTTTAAAATAATTAAAACCATGATTGACAAAATTATACTGTTATATAACCTAATGAAGGAAACAATGTTAAACATCTAGGGACTTTATAAACTCTTTAGGTATTTATATGGATATTTTACCCATACAACTTTTAAAATTTTTATACAATTTCTAAACACTGTCTATTCAATTTATGACATTAAGTGAATCCAGTTATTTTTCTTGAATATATATTTATTTTTTAAAAGAAACAGATTACATAAATGTTACATTAAAAATATAGGGGATTCCCATATGCATTACTCTCTACCCCTCCCATGTTTCCCGACAGCAACAACATCCTTCATTAGTGTGGTACATTTGTCATAACTTCTGAATACATCTTGAAGCATTGTCACTAAGTGTGCATTATAATTTACATTGTAGTTTACACTCTCTTCTGCACATTTTTGTAAATTATTACCTGATATACAATGGTCTGTATCTGTCATTGTATTGTTATTCAGGGAAGTTTCCACATTCCAAACATACCCCAAATTACACATCTTTTTCCCTCTTCCTTCATTGAGAACCTGCAGTGTCCACTGCATCCACATCAATGATAAAAATTCTTCCATTGATAGAATAACATTAAGTCTATAGTAAAATAACAGTAAGTCTACTCTAACCTATTGTTCATTTAACAATCATGAGGATTCTGAGGTGGTGAAGCCCACTCTACCTCTAATTGAGAGGGTGTTAGATTCCATGGGTCAGGTGGATGGGACTATCTTACTTGCAGTGGCAGACTCTCTCTGATCCTTGAGATAGTAGTTGTCAATCATCATCATCCTGTTAGTTGTCCTGGGTGAGTTCAATGAACTGGAGAGTAGGTGTTGCAAATCTGTTGAGATTCAGGGCCCAAATTGTACATATGCAGCCCAAAGGTTTAAATCTCTTGGACATACACCTATAAACTCTAGTACTAACTATAGGTTCAAATATAAGGGGCAGAAGAGAATGCATAGGAAAAACAAAGCTGGATCTCACTCTGTCCCAGTGGAGAGCATAAATTCCAAAGCAGGACCCACTAGCAGGGTAAGCAAACACCTGAGGTGTCTGCACTGTCTATACTGTCTGGAGGTCTCCAGAGCCCTCAGGAGCCCTGTTATTTTATGGGAATATTTTCTTTGGCAGTCAATGACTTCATGCTGAGTTGTGCATAAGTGTAACCTCTGGAATGATTTTCCAACTCACTTTGAAGTCTCTTAGCCATATAAACTCATTTGTCTTTACTCTTTCTCCCTTTAGGTCAAGGTCTTTTTCCAGTTGCATTGCTAGTTGGTGATTAGTAGTAATCCTTCAGTGCCAGAGAGGCTCATCCATGGGGGTCATGCCCCATGTCAGAGGGAAGGTAATGCATTTATATGCTGAGTTTGGCTTAAAGAAAGGCCACATATGAGCAACAAATGTTACTTAGGATGTACATCTCAGGATGTAATGCTTAGACATCCTATAAAACTTAGCTATATTTTAGTTTCGATAGTAAATGCTCATAATATAGTCATCAGTTCAAGGGCCCATCAATGGTTCATTCTAATTCACAAATCACTGTCCCTGTACTCAGGGGCTTCTTGCTGTTCCATTAAAGAATGTGGCAGTGTGCCCTAGGATGGGAATTTGATATTCCTTTCGTTATTGTGCGAATCTTCACCCACTGGGACCATGCCCCATGAACACTTGAACACATTCTTTTCCCTTAAAGGTATGCCCCAGATGAACCACCTCCCATGCATCCCCCATCACTGACAGCCCACACTGATGATTCTCCCTTGCCACAGTTGTAATCCTTCTGTGATGCAAAACTTCTTCAAAATCAAAGCCAACAAAATAATAATATACAGTTATATAATTGTATATATAAATGATAAATTTAAAAATAATGAATACAATACAAAAGAAAATTTTAAAAGCTTGAAATAATAAAATTAAAAATTGACATTAGGTCTTTCCTCACTGTAAGATCTGTTGTATTGTATGTAAAATGACATTTTCTTCCATGTATTTGCCCAGTGTCTTATTTTTCCATTTTGGCTTAAAAGAAAAATCACATAGAGAATATAGGTGATTCCCATATACCCACCATCTTCCCCTTTTCGCCCATTCCCCTATTAATATTTGACATGTGGATGGTACATTTGCTACAATTGATGTATAAATATTTAAACATTACTACTAACAATGGTCAAAGATTTACATTATGGTTTACATTTTGGACAATACAATTTTACAGATTTTGATGAAGTTAGACAAGGTTTGTATCCATCATTGCAAGATCATGTAGAACAATTCCATCACTCCCAAAATGCTCTATGTTCCATGTATTATATTGCTCCCTCTCTCTCCCCTCAAGAACCATGGTAGCCACCAAGATTAACTCATTGAAATACAAAATGAATAGTTACTTGCAATGGCACTGAGGGCTTGGCATACTGGCCTGTCTTCCCCTATTAGGCACTTCCTATCCTCTCAATAGTCTCCTGCCCCTCTATTTAAGATCACAGCAGGACTCCACAGGATGGGGCTCAAAAACCTTCCTGCTAATTATGTGGATTTTTGTCCTCTGATATAACACACTATGACAAGATGAATGCTACCACTCCCTAGGTGCCTGCCCCAGGTGTTCCCTGTCCTGCATGCCCCCAACATCCACCACATTAAACCAGTAAACCTCCCCTGACATTTTTGCCAAAGGAACATTTTCAACATTTTAGTTCCAAGCACATACCAACAAATACCCATAGTTCAACTTATCCTTCCCCCAACCCTCCTCCAAGTTCCATGGACAGTCCATACAATGCTCCCCCCCCTACCACCCTTCAGACCAGCATCACCCATCCCAACAACATCACTGCACCACTGTTATGTGCATCCACAGCATAACTACAACCTTCCACCTTATACAGATTTTGCCATATGAGCACATAAACCTCTTCTCCCTTTCTGTTTCCTGTAAACCTATCTTCAAGACTCTAGCTCTGTGAGCCTCCTCACTTTGCTTATTCATACCAGTGAAGTCATGTAATATTTGTCCTTTGGTGCCTGGCTTGCTTCACTCAACATAAAGTCTTGAAGATTCATCCATATTTTCCCATGCATTAATACTGCCTTCCTTCTTACAGCTGAGTAATATTCCATGTCTATATACCACGATTTGTTTATCCATTCATCTCCTGATGGACATTTGGGTTCTTTCCAACTTTTGGCAATTGTGAATAGTGCCACTATGAACATTGGTGTGCATGTATCTGTTCATGTCCCTTCTCTCAACTCTTCTGGGTATAAAACCAGCAGTGGGATTGCTGGAACATATGGCAGTTCTATAGTTAGATTTCTGAGGAACTCTCCAACTGTCCTCCACAATGGCTGCACCATTCAACATTCACACCAGCAGTGGATAAGTGTTCCCATTCCTCCACATTCTCTCTAAAAGTTGTGGTTCTCTGTTGTTGTTTTTTTAAATAGCTTCCAGTCTCATGGGTGTAATATGATATGTCATTGTGGTTCTGTTTTGCATTTCCCTAATAGCTAGTGATGTTGAGCATCTTTACATGTACTTTTAGCCATTTGTATTTCTCCTCTGGAGAAGTGTCTATTCAAACACTTTCCCAATTTTCAAATAAATTGTCTTTTTATTTTCAAAGTGTAGGATTTCTTTATATATGCAGAATATTAAACCCCTGTCAGATATATGGTGACCAAAAATTTTCTCCCATTAAGACAGCTGCCTTTACAATTTCTCGACAAACTTTGTTGAGGTGCAAAACTTTTGAATTCTGAGGAGGTTCTATTTATCAACTTTTTCTTTCACTGTTCTTGCTTTGGTGTAAAGTTTGGAAAACATTTCCATTTATAAGATCCTGTCATGCTTCCTTACATTATCTTCCAAGATCTTTATGCTCTTGGCTCTTATATTTATATCTTTGATTCATCTTGAGTTAATTTTAGTATAATGTGTGAGGTGGTATTCCCGTCTCATTTTTTTAATATGAATATCTAGTTCTCTAAGCACCATTTGTGAAAGAGGCCATTCTTTCTAAGTTGAATGGGCTTGGTGGCCTTGTCAACTATCAATTCACTGAATATGTGAGGACCTAGATCAGAACCCCCAATTCAGTACCATTGGTCAGTGTGCCTATCTTTGTGCCAATAGTATGCAGTTTTTAAAAATCCTTTAAATAGTTCTTATTTTATTTATTTATTTTTGTCTATTTATTTTTTCAATGTTACATTCAAAAAATATGAGGTACCCATATACACCCCAACCCCCTCACCCCACTCCTCCCCCCATTAAAAAAACCTCCTTCATCATCATGAGACATTCAATGCACTTGGTGAATACATCTTTGCGCACCGCTGCACCTCATGGTCAGTGGTCCATACCATAGCCCACAATCTCCCACAGTCCATCCAGTGGGCCATGGGAAGACCTACAATGTCTGGTAACTGTCCCTGCAGCATCACC
Source organism: Dasypus novemcinctus (assembly GCF_030445035.2). Lineage (NCBI taxonomy): Eukaryota > Metazoa > Chordata > Mammalia > Cingulata > Dasypodidae > Dasypus > Dasypus novemcinctus. The sequence continues at coordinate 6,479,472 of NC_080694.1, read as the reverse complement.
CAGGACAACTCCAACCCCCCAAAATGCCCGCACATCACACCTCTTCCTCCCACTCCCTACTCCCAGCAGCCATCATGACCACTTTCTCCACACCAATGCCACATTTTCTTCAATTACTAATCACAATAGTTCATGAATAGAATATCAGTAAGTCCACTCTAATCCATACTCTATTCCTCCATCCTGTGGACCTTAGAATGGTTGTATCCACTCCACATCTATATCAAGAAGGGTCTTATTTACACATGGATGCTGGGTGCAATTCTCCTGCTTTCAGTTGTAGGCACTCTTGGCTCCCTGGTGTGGGGGTTGACCTCTTCACCTCCGTGTTAGACGAGTGGGGTAATTCCAATAAACCAGAGTGTAGGAGTTTCAAGTCTGTTGAGACTCAGGGCCTGGCTATCACATGGCCAGTCCAGAGATTCAGGTCCCCTGAGTATACACTAAAACCCAGCACCAACTACAGTAACAAGAGAGGCTTGTGGACAAAGATCACATCTGAGTCCAGCTCCATCACACAGAAACACAAACTCCAAAATAGGGCCAACTGAGATAAAACTGAACTCCATCTGCCATGACTATAGAACCTGTGGGTCTCTGTAGTCCTCAGAAGAACCAATACCTGGGGTTATAGCTACTTTATCTGTCTCTGAGACTCTGCTGAGGTGTGCATAAGGGCAACCCCTCTGATAACCTCCTGGCTCTTTTTGGAGACACATAGCCATATAAACACATTTGCCCTTTCCATTTCCCCCTTTTATTAAGGTCAAAAAGCATTTTTAACTCCTGGTATTATATGTAGACTGAGATATTCTGCTGGTCCGAGTTGACCCTTTTATTCAAGGTCATTTTCTAGTTACATCATCAGCTGGTACTTGGTACCCCGGCACCAGGGAGGCTCATCCCTGGGAGTCATGCCCCATGCTGGGGGGAAGGCAACACATTTACATGCTGAGTTTGGCTTTGAGACTGGCCACATTTGAGCAACATGGAGGCTCTCAGGAGGTAACTCTTAGGCACACTGCTGCTCTAGGCCTTGTTCTTATTTCAGGTGCACAGGCTTACAAGCATAGTCATTAATATCAAGGGCTCATTGTTGGACCTTCCTTCTCTTTTGGTCTTTGCCATTGTACTTGGGGGATTGTTCCTGTTCCTTTAGGGACTGTGATAGAGCTCCCCTGGCTAGGAACTCAGCACTCCCGCAGTTGTTGTTTTTAATTGTAACCACTATGAATGTATCCAAACATTTTTATGTACCCTGGATATATGCCCTGTAGGACTCCCTGCCAACCATGTGTCCCCTGTCAATAACATCCACACTAGTATTCCTCTCCTGCCATTGTTGAACCTCTCTGTGATCCAAAGCTTCTTCAAAAATGAAGCCCAATATATTGCCAGCCTCCATTAATAGTAAAATGGAATATAGTTATTAGTTTAAAGGTTAGATATAGAATACATATTAATTTAGAAAAATTAATTGGGGTAAATAAATTGTGGTATCAAAAATTTAAAAATGCAAAAGCTTTGTTTTGATGTTTTGCCTTCCATCACTGCAATGAGTGTTGCCCTGTATGCAAATTGGCAAGGCTACTTCTTCTGTCTTTTTCTTTGTCTACATCCTTTCTTTTTCTTTTTTTTCCTAGATATTAAGCTTATACTTACAAAAGTTTTATATCACAGTAACTCATATATACAATATACAGTACTCCCACATATCCAACATGAAACCCTTTTCTGTTCCACAGCAATAATCTTTTTACATGTTAATACTTTATTTCCTGAAACTGATATACAGATATTGAGACAATAGCTTTCAAACAAGGTAACATTTGGGTTTACATTGTGGTTTATATTTTAGACTATACAATTTTTAAAATTTTTAGTTATCTTATGTTTTACATTATGATTTACATTGTAGCCTATCAGCCCCTAAAAAAACAAATAAAGACAAAGAAAAATTTTAAAAAAAGAAGAATGTATATGCCATTTTATTTGGGTGTAGTGTTCTGTGTATATTTATTGTGTTCAGATCCTCTAATGTATTATTTAAGATCTCTGTTTACTGATGCTCTATTTAGATGTTCTTTCTTTTTTTTTTTTTACCAATAAAAATTTATTTCCATTTTTCCATGTAACATGGGAGGTTACAAGTAAAGTGATAAGGGTGAAGCAATTTTAATCATCTTTTTTTTTTTTTAAATTAATTTTTTTAATTGACTTTGTAATAATGTTACATTAAAAATATATATGTGAGGTCCCATTCATCCCCACCCCCCCCCACCCCCCCTCTCCCCCCCCAACAACACTCGTTTCCATCATCATGACACATCCATTGGATTTGGCAAGTACATCTTTGGGCACCTCTGCACCCCATAGACAATGGTCCACATCATGGCCCCCACTCTCCTCCATTCCATCCAGTGGGCCCTATGAGGATTTACAATGTCCGGTGATTACCTCTGAGGCACCATCCAGGGCAGCTCCATGTCCCAAAGACGCCTCCATCTCTCATCTCCTCCTGCCCTTCCCCATACCCATCGTCCACCATGTCCACTTTTCCCAATTCCATGCCACCTCTTCTATGTGGACATTGGATTGGTTGTGTCCATTGCACCTCTATGTCAAGAGGAGGCTCAGATTCCACATGGATGCTGGATGCAGTCCTCCCATTTTCAGTTGTAATCACTCTAGGCTCCACGGTGTGGTGATTGTCCTTCTTCAACTCCATCTTAGCTGAGTGTGGTCAGTCCAATAAATCAGATTGTAGGTGCTGGAGTCTGTTGAGGCTCAGGACCTGGCTATCACATTGTCGGTCCAGAGATTAAAATCCCCTAAATATATCTTAAACCCCAACGTTAACTGCACCTCCGGCACATTAGCATGAAAGACTTATGAAGGGAGATCCCATCTGAGTCCAGATTCATCACACATACACACCATTTCCAAAGAGGGGCCATCTGCCCTGATAGTTAACCCCATCGGCCATGACCATAACTCTCATGGGTCTCTTTAGCCTTCAAAGAAACCATTATCTGGGGGTTGTATCTGCTTTATCTGTCTCTCTGACTCTGCTCAGTTGTGCATGAGGGCAATCCTTCTGCCAGCCTCCAGACTCTTTTTTAGAAACTCGTAGCCATATAAACTCATTTCTCCTTTCCATTTCCCCCTTACTTTAGGTCAAACAGCATTTTAAAGTCATGGTATTTTTTTTTTTTTTTTTTGTCTTTTTTTTTTTTTTATTAATTTTTTTATTTTTTATTGACTTTGTAATAATATTACATTAAAAATATATATGTGAGGTCCCATTCAACCCCACCCCCCCACCCCCCCTCTCCCCCCCCCCAACAACACTCGTTCCCATCATCATGACACATCCATTGGATTTGGTAAGTACATCTTTGGGCACCTCTGCACCTCATATACATTGGTTCACATCATGGCCCATACTCTCCTCTATTCCATCATGTAGGCCCTGTGAGGATTTACAATGTCCGGTGATTACCTCTGAAGCACCATCCAGGGCAGCTCCATGTCCCGAAGACGCCTCCACCTCTCATCTCTTCCTGCCTTTCCCCATACCCTTTGTCCATTATGTCCACTTTTCCCAATCCAATGCCACCTCTTCTATGTGGACACTGGATTGGTTGTGTCCATTGCACCTTTATGTCAAGAGGAGGCTCAGATTCCACCTGGATGCTGGATGCAATCCTCCCATTTTCAGTTGTAATCACTCTAGGCTCCATGGTGTGGTGGTTGTCCTTCTTCACCTCCATCTTAGCTGAGTGTGGTAAGTCCAATAAATCAGATTGTAGGTGCTGGAGTCTGTTGAGGCTCAGGATCTGGCTATCACATTGTCAGTCCAGAGATTCAAATCCCCTAAATATATCTTAAACCCCAACATTAACTGCACCTCCAGCACATTAGCATGAAAGTCTTATGAAGGGAGATCCCATCTGAGTCCAGATTCATCACACATAAACACCATTTCCAAAGAGGGGCCATCTGCCCTGGTAGTTAACCCCATCGGCCATGACCATAACTCCCATGGGTCTCTTTAGCCCTCAAAGGAACCAATATCTGGGGGTTGTATCTGCTTTATCTGTCTCTCTGACTCTGCTCAGTTGTGCATGAGGGCAAACCTTCTGCCAGCCTCCAGACTCTTTTTTAGAAACTCGTAGCCATATAAACTCATTTCTCCTTTCCATTTCCCCCTTACTTTAGGTCAAACAGCATTTTAAAGTCATGGTATTTTATGTAGACATGGATATTCTGCTGATCCGCATTGAACCTTCCGTATAAGGTCATTTTCCAGTTGCATCATCAGTTGGTAGTTGATAGTGGTCCCTCGTTGCCAGGGAGGCTCATCCCCGGGTGTCATGTCCCACGCTGGGGGGAAGGCATTGCATTTACAAAAGTCATGGTATTTTATGTAGACATGGATATTCTGCTGATCCGCATTGAACCTTCCGTATAAGGTCCTTTTCCAGTTGCATCATCAGTTGGTATTTGATAGTGGTCCCTCGTTGCCAGGGAGGCTCATCCCCGGGTGTCATGTCCCACGCTGGAGGGAAGGCATTGCATTTACATGCTGAGTTTGGCTTCGAGACTGGCCACATTTGAGTAACATGAAGGCTGACAGGAGGAAATTCCCAGGCACAATGTTGCTCTAGGCCTTGTTCTTATTTTAGGTTTATCAGCTCACAAGCATAGTCATTAGCATCAGGGGCTCACCGTTGAACCCTCACTCCCTCCCGGTCCCCGCCGCTGTACCTGGGAGACTGTCGCTGCTCCCCTAGGGACCACGACAGAGCACCACTGGCCAGGAACCCAGTACCCCCCCTGCTGTGGTTTCCAATTGTTGCCACCATGAGTATATCCAATCATTACCATGCACCCTGGACATATGTTCTGTATAGCTCCCTGTCAGCCATATATCACCTGTCATTGGTATCCCATACCAGTATTCCTCCTTTGCCATTGTTGAAACACTCTGTGATCCAGAACTCCCCGAAATTTGAGGCCCAATATAATGTCATGGTCCCTTACTAGGGAATGGCATATAGCGATGGGTTTAAAGGATAGATAAAGAACTTGGATAAAGTTAAATAAAGAACTTAGATAAAGAATGTTGACTTGAAAAAATTTCCACATCCTATCCTTTTTTTCCCCCCCCCCCCCCTAATTATTCAGCATTTCTTCATAGGAGTCCTAGACCACAGCAATGCATATATACAATATACAGCACTCCCATACATCCATCACAAAACCTTTTCCCTTCCACAGCGATACTCTTACACCCTATTCACATCATATTTACTTAAAGTGATGTACAGAGTCTGAGACATTAGCTTTCTAACAAGGTAATATCTGTGCTTACATTATGGTGCATACTTTAGGATACACAGTTCTTTACATTTTTAGTTATCCCATGTTTTACATTATGGTTTACATTATCAGTCTATCATCTCCTATATGTTATGGTGTAATATTACATGTTTTATATCCATCCTTGTGTACTCTCAAGAAACTCCTCTCTTGCCCCCCATTTACTTTGGTTCCACACATTTAGCATCCATTTTCCCTTCCACCTTGGTGCCCACAGTGACAGCCAACCTCCGTTTCCTGAGGAGCCACTTCCAGAGATAGATGGAATAGTGTTCAGGGCCTAACCTGCTCAACTGCCCCAATGCCCTGGGGGCCACCCTTTCTCTCGAGGGATAGAGTTCCCTCTATTTGGTGGCATCAGTCCTCCCCAGGATGTGGGTCCACCCCCACTCTCACTACTTGGGATTCTACCCCATGGTGTCACCCACTCTGGCAGAATGAGCATTTAGACATTCCCCAGGAGCCCGTCCTGCTTCAGACCCTCCCCTCCGAGCATTCTAAACAGGTAACCCTCTTTATTATATTTTGTTATGATTTTCTCGGCATTTTACTCTCCACCACCTCCTGTCCCTCTCCTGTGTTCATATGCTATCCCTCCCTCCCCCCACTTTTGGGCACCGTTACCCAACCGTCCCTCCCCAGCCACCCTCAAACCCGTAAAGCCCCAACAAAAGGTAACCCCTTGCCCCCATTTTATCTCTTCTTTGTGTTCATACTTACCACCCTCTCGTCTTAAATTGCACCCCTGCAGACATCGGCTCATATCCTTCCTCCACCCTCCGATTTCCTGTAAGCCTATCGTTCAGTCTCTTGCTATCTAGGGCAGCTTGGTTATTTCATATCATTGAGGTCATGTAGTATTTGTCCTTCAATGTCTGGGTTGCTTCACTCAACATAAGGTTCTCAAGATTCATCCATGTTATCACATGTGTTTGTAGTGTGTTTGTTCTTACAGCCGAGTAGTATTCCATTGTGTGTATATACCACATTTTATTGATCCACTCATCTGTTGATGGGCATTTGGGTTGATTCCAACTTTTGGCAATAGTGAACAATGCTGCTATGAACATTGGTGTACATATATCGGTTTGTGTCCTTGTTTTCAGTTCTGCTGGGTATATACCCAGTAGTGGTATTGCTGGGTCATCTGGCAAATCTATGGCTAGTTTTTTGAGAAACCGCCATTCTGTCCTCCAGAATGGTTGGATCCTTCTGCATTCCCACCAGCAGTGGATGAGTGTTCCCCTTCCTTCACATCCTCTCCAGCACTTGTATTCTTCTGTTTTTTTCATAGCTGCCAATCTTATGGGTGTAGATTGGTATCTCATTGTAGTTTTGATTTGCATTTCCCTGATAGCTAAAGATTTGGAACATTTTTTCATGTGCTTTCTTGCCATTTGTATTTCTTCTTCGGAGAAGTGTCTGTTTAAGTCTTTTTCCCATTTTTTAAATGGGTTGTTTATCTTTTTATTTTCAAGATATAGGAGTTCTTTATATATGCAAGTTATAAGTTTCTTATCAGATATATGATTGCCAAATATTTTCTCCCACTGTGTGGGCTCCCTTTTTACTTTCTTGACAAACTCCTTTGAGGTGCAGAAGGCTTTAATTTTGAGGAAGTCCCATTTATCTATTAGTTCTTTTGCTGCTCGTGCTTTTGGTGAGATATTCATAAATCCATTTCCTATTACTAGGTCCTGTAGATGTTTCCCTACACTGCTTTCTAAGGTTTTTATGGTCTTGGCTCTTATATTTAGGTCTTTGATCCATCTTGAGTTGATCTTTGTATAAGGTGTGAGATGGTAATCCTCTTTCATTCTTCTACATATGGCTATCCAGTTCTCCAGACACCATTTGTTGAATAGGCCACTCTCTCCCAATTGAGAGGGTTTGGTGGCTTTATCGAATATTATGTGGCTGTATATGTGAGGTTCTATATCAGAGGTTTCAATTCGATTCCATTGGTCTATATGTCTCTCTTTATGCCAATACCATGCTGTTTTCACCACCGTAGCTTTATAGTATGTTTTGAAGTCAGGTAGTGTGATTCCTCCAATTTCGTTTTTCTTTTTCAGTATGTCTTTGGCTATTCGGGGTCTCTTTCCTTTCCAAATAAATTTCATAGTTAGTTTTTCTAGTTCCTTAAAGAATGCTGCGTTGATTTTTATTGGGATTGCATTCAATGTGTAGATCAGTTTTGGTAGGATAGACATCTTAATAATGTTCAGTCTTCCTATCCATGAACAAGGAATAGTCTTCCATTTATTTAGGTCTTCTTTGATTTCCTTGAACAATCTTGTATAATTCTCATTGTATAAGTTCTTTACCTCTTTAGTTAAATTTATTCCTAAGTATTTGATTTTTTTATTTACTATTGTGAATGGTATTTGTTTCTTGATTTCCTCCTGATCTTGCTCATTATTGGTGTACAGAAATGCTACTGATTTTTGCGCATTGATCTTATAACCTGCGACTTTACTAAACTCATTTATGAGTTCTAGAATCTTCGTTGTAGATCTCTCAGGGTTTTCTATGTATAGGATCATGTCATCTGCAAATAATGAAATTTTGACTTCTTCCCTTCCAATTTGAATGCCTTTTATTTCTGGTTCTTGCCTCAGTGCTCGTGCAAGTACTTCTAAGACAATGTTAAATAGGAGCGGAGACAGTGGGCATCCTTGTCTTGTTCCTGAGTTTAGAGGGAAGGAGTCTAGGATTTCTCCATTGTAAACAATATTGGCTTTAGGTTTTTCATATATACTCTTTATCATGTTCAAAAAATTCCCTTGTATTCCAATCTTTTGGAGTGTTTTTATCAAGAAAGGGTGCTGTATTTTGTCAAATGCTTTTTCTGCATCAATAGATATAATCATGTGATTTTTTTCCTTCAATCTGTTTATATGGTGTATTACGTTGATTGATTTTCTTATGTTGAACCATCCTTGCATACCTGGGATGAATCCCACTTGGTCGTGGTGTATAATACGTTTAATGTGTTGTTGAATACGATTAGCAAGTATTTTGTTGAGTATTTTTGCGTCTAGGTTCATTAGAGAAATTGGTCTGTAATTTTCCTTTCTTGTGATGTCTTTGTTTGGCTTTGGTACTAGGGTAATGTTGGCATCATAGAAGGAGTTGGGTAATGTTCTTTCCGTTTCGATGTTTTGGAATAGTTTCAGCAGGATTGGTGTCAGTTCTTTCCGGAATGTTTTGTAGAATTCACCTGTGAAACCATCTGGCCCTGGGCTCTTCTTAGTTGGGAGATTTTTGATAACTGATTCTATCTCTCTGCTTGTGATTGGTTTGTTAAGATCATCAATTTCTTCTTTCGTCAATATGGGCTGCTTATGTGTTTCTAGGAATTTGTCCATTTCCTCTAGATTGTCATTTTTGTTGGAATATAGTTTTTCAAAATATCCTCTTATGATAGTCTTTATTTCTGTGGGGTCAGTGGTGATATCGCCTTTCTCATTTCTTATTTTGTGTATTTGCATCTTCTCTCTTTTTTTCTTTGTTAGTGTTGCTAAAGGTTTGTCAATTTTGTTAATCTTCTCAAAAAACCAGCTCTTGGTTTTGTTTATCTGTTCAAGTGCTTTCTTATTTTCTATTTCATTTAGTTCTGCTCTTATCTTTGTTATTTCCTTCCTTCTTCTTCCTGTTGGGTTACTTTGTTGTTGTTTTTCTAGTTCCTTCAAATGTGCAGTTAGTTCTTCAATTTTTGCTCTTTCTTCTTTTTTGATATATGAATTTATGGCTATAAACTTCGCTCTCAGTACTGCTTTTGCTGCATCCCATAAATTTTGGTATGTTGTGTTGTCATTATCATTTGTTTCAAGGTAGTCATTGATTTCTTTTGAGATTTCCTCTTTGACCCACTGTTTTTCTAAGAGTGTGCTGTTTAATTTCCAAATCGTGGGGTGAAATCTGGGCTTCTGTCCCTTGCAAATCTCCAGCTTGACTCCACTGTGGTCAGAGATAATGTTTTGTATGATTTCAATCTTTCTGAATTCGTTCAGCCTTTCTTTGTGGCCTAGCATATGATCTATCTTGGAGAATGATCCATGTGCACTTGAGAAAAATGTATATCCTGCTGTGTTTGGGTGTAGCGATCTATATATGTCTATTAGATCGAGCTCCTCTAATATACTATTCAGATGTTTTGTTTCTTTGGTGATTCTCTTTTGAGATGTTCTGTCCAGATTTGATAGTGGTGTATTGAAATCCCCCACTATAATTGTAGATGTATGTATACTTTCACTTAGTTTTTCCAGCGTTTGCCTGACGTATTTAGAGGCACCCTTGTTAGGGGCATAGATATTTATGATTGTTCGATCTTCTTGACAGATTTTCCCTTTCACTAAAATGTAGTATCCTTCTTTGTCTCTCACAATTGTTTCACATTTAAAGTCTATTTTGTCTGATATTAATATAGCTACTCCTGCCTTTTTTTGGTTATTGTTAGCTTGTATGATTGTTTTCCAGCCATTCACTTTCAGTCTCCATGCGTCTCTGGGTCTAAGATGTGTCTCTTGTAGACAGCATATGGATGGGTCATATTTCCTTATCCAATGTCCCAGTCTGAATCTTTTGATAGGTGAGTTTAATCCGTTGACATTCAGTGTTATTACTATCAAGGAATTATTTGTGTTAGCCATATTTTGATTGGATTTGTGTTTGTCATATTTTGTTTGTATATATTTTTTTGTCTTTTTTGTTGTTGTTGTTGGTCTTATACTCTCCTCCAACTTTGCCTTTCCTGTTTTTTCCTTTCTTCCTGCAGAACTCCCTTTAGAATTTCTTGAAGGGGAGGTTTCTTGTTGGTATACTCTTTCAGTTTCTGTTTGTCTGTGAATATTTTGAACTCTCCATCATGTTTGAATGCTAGTTTAGCTGGATAGAGTATTCTTGGTTGGAAGTTCTTTTCCTTTAGTACCTTGACTATATCATACCACTGTCTTCTTGCCTCCATGGTTTCAGAAGAGAAATCAGCACTTAATCTAATTGAGCTTCCCTTGTATGTGATGGTTTTCTTTTCTCTTGCTGCTTTTAGGATTTTCTCTTTGTCTTGAGCCTTGGATAATTTGATAAGTATATGTCTTGGGGTGGGCCTGTTGGGGTTTATGACTTGTGGAGTGCGCTGTGCTTCTTGGATATGGACATCTGTCTCTTTCAGTAGATTTGGGAAGTTTTCAGCCATTATTTCCTGCAACACTCCTTCTGACCCCTTTCCCTTCTCTTCACCTTCTGGAATGCCTATAATACGTATGTTTGAGCGTTTTGCATTGTCATTCAGGTCCCTAAATCCTAATTGGATTTTTTCTATCTTCTTATTGACCCCTTCTACTATCTGTTTGATTTCTGATGTACTGTCTTCCACATCACTAATTCTCTGCTCTGTCTCTTCTAGACTGCTGATATTTGCTGCAAGTGTATTTTTGATTTCTTGAACTGTGGTGTTCATTCCCATCATATCTGTTATGTTTTTGCGTATGTCTGCAATTTCCCCTCCAAGTGATGTCTTCATGTTGTTAACCTCTTTCATTACTGCATCAAATTTGTCGGTGATAAATGTTCTGAGTTCTTTCATTGCTTGTGCCAAGTTTTGCTCCCCTTCGTGATTATTGGTTTGTTGATTGGATTCAGTCATGTTTTCCTGATTATTGGTTTGGTTTGTAGATTTTTGTTGCTTTCTGGTCATCTCTTTATTTTGTCGTATTTAATCAGTTCCTTAGCTTCTTTGTCTACTTTTGGAGGTTAATTAGTTGTTATTTTTGCATAGGTGTTATATCTTCTCTTTGTCACTTTTTTCTTCTTATTCAAGTTACTTGTTGTTGGTTAAGTTCACTTTAGAAGAAAGTATTAGTGTTGGGGAAAGGCAATTGTGTCAGCAAGGGAAAAGTGTAAAGTAGTATTAGTAATGTATGTTAACAAAGCAAGAATATGAGATCTGGGAGGATGGAGGTTAGATTCATGTAGATTGTATAGAGTTATAGCTGTAGGTAGAGTACCTTTTATGAAGTAGATGACTGAATATAGGCAGAATATGGTATGAACTACAAAGCTATTGTTTTCATGAGAGAGGGAAAAAGAAAAGAAAGGTAATAGTTTCAAGAGTGGATAACAGACAGAAAACAGGACAAAGGTATTAGAAATTAAGAGTTAGACAGTTTGTGGGTCAAAGAATGGGAGGTGGGGGGTGGAATATAGGAGAGACAGTAGATGATAGTGGATATGAAGATGCAGGGGAAGGGGGATAGTGTAGGTAGCCTAAATCAGTTCACACAGAAATGAGGTAGTGGAGGATGAGAAAACCCAGTAAATATGAGGTGTTCCCTGTAGCACCTATTGTGTACTTGAATTAAAATAAAATAAGTGGAAAATGAGGGACAAGAGGGAAAGAGAAAACCGGAAAAAAAAAACACTAATTATAATAAAGAAAAAAAAGAAAGACAAGAAGAAAGAAAGAAAGAAAAAGAGGATAGGCACACGGTGGGGAACAGATAGGGCGAAGAGAGATTCAGGTATACACGTGTCACAATTACAACACTATCTAAAACAACAAGCAAAGAAACCCCTAAATAACTGTATATATATATTAAAAAAAAAAGGACTTTGGGGGGCACGCTAGGAGAAAAGACTAGAGGATAATGCAATATTAGCAATCAGGGTGTCAAAAAGAGTAGAAAATAAGATAAAGTGAAAATAAAAACAAAATAATATGAACCAATAAAGATAAAATGCCAACGTTAAGGTCCAGAGCACTCAAGGACCCCAGGTAGACCCCAGGGCGTGATGGATTCGGGGGTGGAAAGTCTGAGACACTGAAGACTCAAGAGGTGTGAGTCTGGGGTGTGGACCGCCAGAGTCCAGGGGACCCAGACCTGGCAACCTCAAATCTGGTCCACAGAAAGCTTAGGAGCCCCGCAGTGCAACACAGCCCTCAGGGATCCCCGTAGCTGGGTGCCAGCCCCGTGGGGGAAGCCAGATCGGCGAATTCTATATTGAATGTCTGATCTCTGAAATTCACCTAACTCCTCAGGGTATCAGCCTTTGGACAGCTCCCTCCCTGTGCTCACACGCAACGGCCACTTGAGGGCGCCTCTACACCACGGCCAGTTCAATGACCCAGATCCCAAGCCCCGCCGGGTGGGGTGGGCTTCAGCTGGAAACGCCGAAAACAGACTCTAAGATCCTAAATCCCAAACTTCGCAAAATATTCCCCAATCTGAGGATTGCATCCAGCATCCAGGTGGAATCTGAGCCTCCTCTTGACATAAAGGTGCAATGGACACAACCAATCCAGTGTCCACATAGAAGAGGTGGCATTGGATTGGGAAAAGTGGACATAATGGACAAAGGGTATGGGGAAAGGCAGGAAGAGATGAGAGGTGGAGGCGTCTTCGGGACATGGAGCTGCCCTGGATGGTGCTTCAGAGGTAATCACCGGACATTGTAAATCCTCACAGGGCCTACATGATGGAATAGAGGAGAGTATGGGCCATGATGTGAACCAATGTATATGAGGTGCAGAGGTGCCCAAAGATGTACTTACCAAATCCAATGGATGTGTCATGATGATGGGAACGAGTGTTGTTGGGGGGGGGGGAGAGGGGGGGTGGGGGGGTGGGGTTGAATGGGACCTCACATATATATTTTTAATGTAATATTATTACAAAGTCAATAAAAAATTAAAAAATTAAAAAAAAAAAAAATATTCCCCAATCTGCTTCCAGACGTGTCCTCCTCCCTCACTGCACCCTACAACAGTCTCCCAATTGTGTCCCCTTATTGTCCAAAATCCAATTCCGTTGCAGATCGGCAGCCGGACCTGTGGGGATGGGGCTCCAGGCGGAAGCCCCCCTGTCCTGAGGCTAAAACGTCCCCCGCTTCACAGGGAAACACCGTCTGTCTCCGCAAATCAATCTGCAAAGGAGTCTTGTCCCAACAATCCCTCACCAGCCAGCCCAGTATCCGCGAATTTTTCAGCACCACAAAGCCTCTAGAATAAGGAAAAAAAAAACAAAAACCCTGGCCGCCGCGGCTCCGGAGCTGCCGGAGCGCCCGCTACCGCGGCTCCGCCCACCCAAGGAGGGAACTTCCCGCGCCCAGCTGGGACCTCCGTTTATATATTATAGACGTATCCTCTCTGTTACCTTCCCACCGAATTGACGTCCAGACACCTTCCAACCAGCAAAAATCCCCGAAACAGCGCGGTCCCAAAGAGCCTTCAACGCTGCCCAGCCGCCCCCTGCAGAGACACTACCAGGCAAGCTCACGCTGCCACCATCTTGCCGGAAACCAGATGTTCTTTCTAATGGTGATAATGGTGTATTAATGTCCCCACTAAAATTGGAGAGACATTTATTTTACCTCTTAGTTTTTCCAATGTCTGTCTCATGTATTTTGAGGTGACCTGTTTAGATGCATAAATGTTTATGTTTGTATTACTTTTTGAGAGATTACCTCTTTTATTAATTTACAATGGCCTTTTTTTCTTACAATAGTTTGCATGTAAATTCTATTTTTTTTGATATTAATATAGCTCCTGTCCTTTTTTGGTTATTTGCATGTAAAATTGTTCTCCATCTATTCACTTTCTGCCTCCTTGCATCCCTGGGTCTAGAGTGGATTTCTTGTAGACACCTTATGGATGGGTCACATTTCCTTATCCATTCTGCGAATCTTTGTCTCTTCACTGGAGAGTTTAAGCTTTTACCATTCAATGCTATTACTGTCATGGAATTGCTTACATTAGCCATATTTTCTTTAGGTTTATGTATGCCTTATGTTGTTATTTCTCTTTCTATCATTTTAATTGTACTTAAATTGTCCTCCAATTTCTCTCTCTGTGTTTTTTCCTTTTGTCCTGAAGAACTCTCTTTAGTATTTCTTGAAGTGTGCATTTCTTGTTGACAAACTCTTTTAATTTCTGTTTATCTCTGAATAGTTTGAACTCTCCCTCATTTTCAAATGTCCCCTTTGCTAGGTAGAGAATTCTTGGCTGGAAGTTTTTTTCTTTTCACTCCTTAAGCATGTCATACCATTGACTTCTTGTCACCATGGTTTCAGATAAGAAAATAACACTTAATTTTATTGAGTTTCCCTTGTATGTGATGGGTCTATTTTCTCTTGTGGCTTTCAGTATTGTCTCTTTGTCTTGAGCATTGGACAATTAGACAAGTATATGCCTTGGAGTAGGCATGGTAGGATATATACTATTTGGGTTGCACTGTACTTCCTGGACATGTACATCAATGTACATCAATGTCTTTCAGTAGGTTTGGGAAATTTCCAGACATTAATTCTTCCAATACACCTTCTGTCCCCTTTCCTTCTTCTCTTGTCTGGGATGTCTGTTTTGTGTATTTTTGTGCATTTCATGTTGTCATTCAATCTCTATATCCCTGCTGGATTTTTTCTGTCTTTATATCTATCTGCACAATTTCTGTGTGATTTCCTTTGTATTGTCCTCTGCATCAATTATTCTTTCCTCCGCCTGTTAAAGTCTGCAGTTACATGGTTCCAGTGTATTTTTTTACTTCTTGCATTTTATCATTCATTACCATCATATCCATTATCTTTTTATGTATATTTACAATTTTTTGGTATGTTCTCTGAATGTCTTGTTAAAATCCTTAGTTTCTTCTTTAACTTCAATATGTTGATTTATGATATTTGGATAGCTCTGATTAGTTACATGTTCTGAATCTCTGCCTTGTTTTAGGTTGTTTACTTGACTGAGCTATGTCTTCCTGTTTCATAGAATGGCTTGTAATTTTTTTGTTGGTGACTAGGTACCTGTTTATCTTGATGGATTCAATCAGTTGATTGACTTTTTTTTCTACTTCAGCATTTTATTTTAGCTTTATTTGCATGTGTGTGTGGGGAAAGTTTCACTTTCACACTTCATTCCTCTCATTTTACATGCTTGTTTTCTGTTTTCACTTGAAAGAAAATATGATGAGAGCAAAGGAAAGAGATAAGAAAATAAAAGAATAATTGTAATAATAATAGTACAAGGTAAGGGTGGAAGCATGCAAGACCTAGGGAAGTGAGCAATTAACATGAGTAAGAAGTACAGGGTAAGAAAAATTATTTAAAGTGGAATAGAAATAATGAAATCAGAAGCAGAATAAAGTAAAATATTTAGAATGATTTAAAGGGCAGGAATGCGGATAAGAAAGGAAAAGAAAAAAGAAAAGAGATAAAAGAAAACAAAAAAGAAAGGAAAAAGAGAAAACAGGAGAGAGAATTAAACAAGAAAAACTGAAGACCAAACAAAAAGAGGTGTTATAAAAAAACAATGATACAAAACAAAAGATGGAAATAAATGAAGGAAAGAAATAGTATAGATCGAAAAATCAGTAAAAGAAAAAGGGAAGCGAAGGGGAAACAGAACAAACAAGAAATAAGACAGCAGAAACTAATTAAAAACAGGAGAAAGAAAGAGAAAAAATTTAAAAAGTTTAAACAGCCTTCCTTCTAATGCCCCTGCTGCAGTTTGATATGGTTATGAATTCAAAAAATAGATTTTGGATTATATTTTTAATCTGGTTTGTTCACGGTCATGATTGCATTATGATTTTTCTTTGATTGGGCCACATCATTAGGGCATTTAGTCTCCAATCCTTGGTTGGTGGGAACTCACAGATAAAAGGCATGGCAAAAGACAGAGTTGGTGGGTTTTTGATGTTGGAGTTTGATGCTGAAGCCTTAAGTTGGAACCCCAGGAAACAGAGGAAACAGAGTTCACAGAGGAAACAGAAGCAAGCCCCTGGGAAGAGAGGAACACTGAACCCAGAGAGAAGCAAGACCCTGGAAGGGAGGAACCCAGGAAGCCTGAAACCTCACAGACATAGGCAGCCATCTTGCTCCATCATGTGAAAATAGACTTCGGTAAGGTAAGTAACTTATGCTTTATGGCCTGGTATCTGTGAGTTCCTACCCCAAGTAAATACCCTGTATAAAAACTAACCAATTTTGGATTGCTTCAGCAATCCTTTGGCTGACTAATACAGTCCTTAAATAGTATTTCAGGATGCTGTTGTACATCAATCAATCACCCTGCAGCCTACCCTCTGCAGGTTTTTAACAGGGTTTTAGCAGTAAAATAAGGAAAATTTTAAAAATGAATTTTTAGAAAAAATATACGAGATCCAAGAAAAGCTAATACAAGAGTCTATATGTTCCCTATCATAAGATATTAACTGGATACCTGATAATATGGAGGATCACTTCTCTAAGAAGGGCTGGGAAAGGAATGAGGGACTCATATATGCAAGGCAGGAATTCCTCCATTGAGCTAAAATGTCTCCTTAGGTTAGTTAGCCTTTCAGAAAGCTATCCACTGCCTTTCCCTAGGGCAGGTTAGTTTCCTAGCAGTTTGCCAGAGTCCTGCTTATTAGGCACCTGTCTGTTCCCACCCACTCTCTAATCTAATTCCTCTCTTTACCCAGGTGGCTGTGTATGACAGCCTGTCTGAGGATAACCCCCTTCCCTTTCCAGTCAGGTCGGTGTCCCTGCTGAGAGGAAAGGGGTCTCAGCTAGACAAACTCACCACAAAGGAAACATTCTCCACCCTCCCAGACCCTCTTCCTCCCAGGGATGGCTTCCTCACACTTTGTTTGGAGCAGGGAGCAAGCAGCTCCCCCTAAGCTATTTGCCTTAAGGAAGGGGTATATTTGTCACTTTTTTCTAGGTGAAAGAACATTGTTTTGCAATATCTTGGAATAAAAAAAAAATACATTTGAGGGTTTTCCTTTGAGACACCAAAGTGTTAAAAGTGGTTAGGTTTGAACATCATATTCTGTTAAATGTGAAAACACTTGTTATTCTTAATCAAGGACATAATAAATTTAATATAAAATACAAAAAGCTATTTTGAATAAACGGACTTTCTCCTTTATATAATGATTAGTCAGGAGGAGATGCATTATAACCTCCTATTAAAGCAGACTAATGAGTTAATAAACTTTTTGATTTTAACAGAGAAAGAAACAAATTGTAGTTTACATCAGTATACTATTTGATACTAATTAATTTTAAAACTTTTTAGATTCATCCAATCTTACCCAAATATCATCACAAAAATTCCTTCTCCATGAGCCTTATGCATTTTATGTATTCATTCAGCTTTTGTCCCACATTTGCCTCTTTCTTAAAAACAAATCAGTTTTTCCTAGTACAAAATCACTTTCATTTTTCTTAATAAAAAGAAAAAACACATTCTATATAGCTTACATACCTCTTACCAAAATTAATTTGGAAATTTTCTCCAAGCAAACCTCTTTAATATATAATTACCATCAAAATTCAACAAATTTAGCAGCACCAATTTTATCAATGTGGCAATCCAGGTCCAAAGAGAACATGGAAACAGAACAGAGAACAATAATATTGCTAAGTTTTCTACTTCTCCAGCAGTTAAACTAATCCCATCAGTCCCACTGTCCCACAATCACACCATCCAGGTGGCAGGGTGTTCATGGAGTTGTTGCTGGAATGTTTTCCCATCCCAGTTAACTCTCCAGCAGAATATTTCCTTACAAGCCTGGTTTCACTGGCAGGTGTCCTGTTTAGCACTCCTACTTGTATGGGATGTTGTACCTGTGATTTGGGCTTTCTTTGTGCAAGTGTTTTAACATTAAGATTTAGAGATTCTTCTATAGTCTCTACATCTGAACTGTTGTCATCTTCTTTCCAGGGTTCCAGGTTTTAGGTTCCCAATCCTTCTTAGTTAAGATAGCCCATACCATAGGGCCCCACCCAGGGGTGCTTAGTAGCCTCTGGACCTGGACTTGAGGCAGCCTGTGGCCTCTAGCCTGAGCACACCTCAGAGCCAGTGTTTCTAAAGGCTCATCAACTCAGCACAGGGGCTTGGTTAAAGACTCTTTCATTTCTGCCTGTGCCAGGTGTATGTTCCTTTCTAGCTTTAACTCTTATTCTAAATGGTGGATTTCTTTGACTTTCTCTAGAAAATCTGCTGTAGCTAACTGCACTGCCCAGAGCAATGGCCAGCCGATTGCTGCAGCAGCATGCTGACTCTCTTTACTAAACTTCATAAACTTCTGTTTTTGCAGCATGTGCCCTACTCTCAGTGGCATTTTTGTGGTGTCTCCATACTCACACAGATTTCCACAACAGAAAAACAAGTGGAGACTCCACAGTCCCTTGGTGGTTACCACTCATTCAGGAGGGCAGCCTTCCCTGCTGACATGGACATTATAGGCCAACCCAGAATTTCTACCATGGGTTCTTCCTTCCTGGAGCTCATGCCCACAGTAGTCAGTGGTCTATCAGTGTCCTGGATGGCTTGCCAATTGTTCCAGTCCAACTCCTGAAGTACAAAATTAAGGGCAGCTGTGAGGCCAACCAAAGCATGCACCAGGCACTAAATCAGACATGAGCTTACAGGTCTTATGAACAGGAGAGAGTTTCCAGAGTCAGAGGTTCAGGGAATGAAGTCAGCACTCCACAAAGCTGTGGTAAAGGAAGGGCCGTATAAAGAGTCTCAGAACAAAGACATTCCATAGGGAATGAGAACAGGCTTCTGGATTCACATGTGGCAAACAAGAACGGTGTCTGGCTCTGTTATCACAGGAAGGGATTATATAGCCTTGAGAAGATTAGACTTTGTACTACCAACTGTACATTCTTTTTCCTCTAGGGAGACTTTGGAATTTTTAATTTCTGTTGAGGTTATTCAGGATGTTACATGCCATAAATTGTGTTTCATTTAAGGTGGGGAAACCCAGCTTTGGGGTCTCATAGTTTGTATGACAGAACATAAGATACATTTGCAAGTATCAATTAAGAAATAAAGTAAATAGGTTAGAGCTTACCATGTTTTGGGGCCTAAAGCAAAGAGGGAGTACACATTTGTTGGATATGGATGGTGGAAAAATAACATTAAACAAAGTAAACGAAAAATTGCACCTCTCAAAAATAAATATAATTACATGAATTAAGATGAAGTTTGTCAATATTATACTGTTTTATGATTCTTGGGGTGTTATATTTTTAGGAATTTGGAAAATTATATTTATATGAATGATTTTTATTTGCTAAAAATAAAATAGATTTTCTTAAATGCATTAACTAAGAACTGCCTTTTAAAGTTAGGGCCCATTCAGCATGTAGATGCAGTGCATTCCCCCCAACATGGGACATGACACCCGGGGATGAGCCTCCCTGGCACCGAGGGATCACTACCACATACCAGCTGAAGATGCAACTAGAAAATGACCTTGAATTAAAGGTTCAATACGGATCAGCAGAATATCCCTGTCTACATATAATAACATGACTTCAAAATGCTGTTTGACCTAATATAAGGGGGAAATGGAAAGGAGAAATGAGATTATAAGGCTATGAGTCTCTAAAAAAGAGTCTGGAGGTTGTCAGAAGGAATGCCCTTATGCACAACTGAGCAGAGTCTAAGAGACAGATAAAGTAGATACAACCCCAGGTATTGGTTCTTCTGAGGGATAAAGAGACCCACGGGTTCTATGGTCATGGCAGATGGGGTTCACTGCCATGGCAGATGGCCCTTCTTTGGAGCTGGTGTTTCTACATGATGGAATTGAACTCGGAGGGGATCTCTTCCCACAAGACTTGCATGCTACTTTATTGGAATTGTAGTTGGTGCGGGGGTTTAAGATATATTTAGGGGATTTGAATCTCTGGACTGATAATAAGACACCCAGGCCCAGAGCCTACACTTCAGCTCCTACACTTTGATTTATTGGACTGACCCCACTCAGCTAATATGGAGTTGAAGAAGGTCAACCACCACACCATGGAGCCTAGAGTGTCTACAACTGAAAGCAGGAGGAGTGCATCCAGTATCCATGTGGAATCTAAGCCCCCACTTGACATAGATGTGCAATGGACACAACCAATCCAATGTCCACAGAGAAAATGTGGAATGGGTGTGGGAAGGGTAGCCATGGTGGCTGCTGGGTTTGGGGAATGGGAGGAAGAGATGAGATGTGGAGGTGTTTTCGGGACGTGGAGTTGTCCTGGGTGGTGCTTCACGGACAATTACAGGACATTGTTGACTCCCCCAGGGCCCACTGGATGGAACGGGGGTGAGTGTGGGCTATGATGTGGACCATTGACTACGGGGTGCAGTGATGTTCAGAGATGTACTTACTGGGTGCAATGGATGTCTCACGATGATGGGAGAGAGTTTTGCTGTGGGGGGAGTGGAGAGTGGGGGCGGTGGGGTTGATTGGGACCTCGTATTTTTTGAATGTAATTCATAAAAATAAATAATTTTAATTAAAAAAAAATAACATTGAAAACTGTGTATACAGAGTAGGGTATTTAGGAACCCTGTACTTTCTGCTTGATTTTCCTAAAAACCTAAAACTTCTCTAATAAAAACATGTTTAAATGTTTAAAAAAAATAATAAAACACATTTCAATTGAAAAAAAAAATAAAGTTAGGGCCCATTGAATTATCACAAATTTGTATTGGATCAAAATGAAGGCAAGAAATAGATTAATAAAATGCTTAAATTAAATAAGAATTCTGGTTTAAGTAATACACAGATTAAATATGAAAACAATTTCTGTGAAATAATAAGTGGTATAAGATTAGAGTATCCTTTTTGTTTACAATACCTGTCTCTTTTTGCATATTGTACACTTTTTCCTTAGATTCCTAAGTGTACTGATAATAACTATTTAAATTCTTGATCTGATAATGCCAACATATCTGTCAAGTTGATCCCAGTTTTGATCCTCACTCCATATCTGCAAATTTTATCTTTGCCATATTGAATGCCTTTTAATGTTTTTTGATAACTAAACATAACAAACATAAAAGGAATTAAGGTAAATATGACAATAGTATTTTTTCAGTTTCCTGGCCTACATGACAAATACCAGTCTCTTGCCTTAAAGACAGTAATTTATTGGATCATGGTGTCAGAGGATAGAAGTCTTGCACAATCTTAGGGTCAGTAGCAGTTTGGCTAACTAGAAATCCCAGATTCCCTTAGTTTCCCATCCCATGGCAAAATCCTTTCTCTCCTTTTCTGGTACTGGTTGATTTCCACCATCATTGCCCAAAGTGCTTTTCTCTACATGAAGCCTCATTCAAATGAGCCAAAACTTAAATAAAAATACCATTTTAAAAAAGATCCTATTTTTATACCAAAGTAATGGGTTGACATTAAGAATATGTACATTTTAAATATAATAAACTTAATTTAAAATATATTTTTTATTTTGTAAAAAGATACTTAGATTACACAAAATATTACACAAAATTTATAAGGAATCCCCATATACTCCACTGCCCACAACTCCCACTCTTCCCCATATTAACCACTTCTTTCATTAGTGTGGTACATTCATTACAATTGATGAACACATTTGGAGCATTGCCACAAAGCATGGATTATAGTTTACATTGTAGTTTACATTCTCTCCCACTCAATTCTGTAGGTTATAGCAGGATATATAATGGCCTGTATCTGTCATTGCAATGATATTAAGTGAACTCCAAGTCCCAAAATGCCCCATATTACACATCTTTTTCCATCTCCCTGCCTTTGGCACCTCCAGTGACCACTATCTCCACATCAATAATATGATTTCTTCCATTGCTAGTATCACAATGTCTATAGCAGAATACCAGTATGTCCACTCTAGTCCATATTTTATTCCCCAGTCCTGAGGATTCTGTGATGGTGATGCTCACTCCATCTCTAATTGGTAGGGGGCTAGAATCCCATAGGGCTGGTGGATGAGACTGTCTTGCTTGCCATTTTAGACAATCTTGGTTCCTTTTTGTGGTGGTTGTCCAACCTCACCACCTTGTTAGTTGTCATGGGTGAGTCTAATGAACTGGAGAGTCGGAGTTGTATCTCTGCTAAAGCTCAGGGACCAGATGGCACATGCATAGCCCTAAGATTCAAGTGTCTTGGACATATACATACCAACTCCAGCACCAACTCTAGGTTCAAATAAAAGGGACAGAAGAAACATGTGAAGAGAAACTACAATTGATCTCAATTCTGTCACACTGGGTAACACCAATTCCAAAGTAAGGTGCACTGGCAAGGCACCTTGGCTATCTGCCAAGACTGTATGACCTTGGTGTCTGCAGAGCCCTCAGGAGCTCCTATTTGGGGTACGGTCCACTTTCACAGTCTATGAGATCCTGCTGAGACATGCATGAACGTTACTTCTTGGATGACCTCTCAACTCACTTTAAAGTTTCTTAGCCTTATAAACTCATTTGTCTTTACATTTCCACCCTTTTATTTGAGATCTTTTTCCAGTTGCACTGATGGTGGTGCTTGGTAGTAATCCCTCAGTGCCAGGGAGGCTCATCCCCAGGAGGTCACTCCAGAGGTTATACTTATGTATGTCTCAGCAGGATCTCATGGACAGCTAAATATATACTACCTTAAATATTGTGGCTCTTGAGGGCTCTGGAGACATCTAGACACTAGAATCAGGTCAGATAGTTCAGGAGTTTGCTGCCTTGCTGGTGTGTCCTACTTTGGAATTTTGTTCCCTAGAGTGACAGATTTGGGCTCAGTTGTAGTTTCCCTAAACATGGCTCTTCTGACCCTTTTGTTTGAACCTATAATTAGTACTATGGTTGAATGGTATACATCCAAGAGTCTAAAATCTTTGTACTATCCACATGCCAGCTGGGCCCTGAATGTCACACCACAGTTGCAACACCTACGCTCCAGTTCATTGGACTCACCCAGGACAAATAATAATGAGATGATGATGTACAATGACCAAGGAACAAAGAGAGACTACAACTACAAGCAAGAAAGTCCAATCCATCTGCCCCATGAGATCAAAGCCCCCTGTCAATTAGAGATGGAATGGGCATCACCATACCAGAATCGTGAGTATTGGGAAATGAAATATGGAATAAAGTAGACTTAACG
Source organism: Dasypus novemcinctus (assembly GCF_030445035.2). Classification (NCBI taxonomy): domain Eukaryota; kingdom Metazoa; phylum Chordata; class Mammalia; order Cingulata; family Dasypodidae; genus Dasypus; species Dasypus novemcinctus. Next base: position 6,456,163 of record NC_080694.1, on the reverse strand, counting down.
GTCTTCCACTATAGATGTATTGTGATTTTCGCAGTGGAAGAAATTATATCATGGATGTGGAGGCAGAAGCCAGTGGAGATGTTGAGGGCAAAGAGAGGAAGAAAAACTAATATGGGAGCATTTTCAGGATTTGTGAATTGTCCTGAATAATATTACAATGACAGATATAGGCCATTATGTATCCTGTCATAAACTAAAATTGTGTGGGAGAGACTGTAAACTCCAACATAAATGATAATCCATGCTTAGTGGCAATGCTCCAAATGTTTTCATCAGTTGTAACAAATGTACAACACTAATGAATGATGTTGTTAATGTGGGAAAATGTTGAAGATCTCAGGAACCCTATAGTTCTATGTAACATTTGTGAAATCCAAGTAACTTTTAAAATAAAATAAAAAATATTTTTTAAAAAGAAAAATGTTATATACCACAGAAACAAAGAAATTTCCTTGTCAGCTATAATTTGTTACTCTGAGTTCTCAAAGTACATGTAGCCTGCATCATGCATCATCAAAGCATCATCTTCAGAAGAAAAAAACAGAGAGAAGAATAAGAAATTTGCATGAGAAGCACAGCAAGTGTATAATTTATCCACTACCTGCCAATTAATATAATCCTGGTAAGAAAGTAAAAATGGGATATGGTCAGGTCTCCTGACAGGCAGAGTATTTTCAACATCTTAAGAAAGTTAGATAGATAGATATTTCAGTGGAATATAAATGTATCCTTGTTGCCATAGCTATGTTTTCCAGATAGATAGAGGCCCATACACAAACAAAATATTAAATTTTCCTTTAATGATTTCCTGTTACTTTCTCAAGTAAGATAGCAAAAAGCTCTGGAATATATATGTGTTGCCTAATAAAAGAAAAGAAACCAATAAGCCAAGCCTTGATCTTAAGGTTTACACTTATGAACTTTACTCATGTAATAATGAAACTAAGCCTAAGTATAATTAATGCCTAACAGTTACCTCATGAAAGCTTCCTTGTTACTCAAAAGTGGCCTCTCTCTAATGCACACTCTGAAAACCAACACTCACTGCACACCACCCAGTATGCCAGGGATGAGCCTCCCTGGCACTGAGGGATTATTAACAACCATTATTCAGGAATGCATGTGGAGAAAGACCTTCACCAAAAGGAGAAAATATTAAATAAAATAGACTTTCTATATCTAAGAGATTCCAAATGAATCAGGAAGTCATTCAGAAACTAAACTTATGTTAGTCTCAGCCAGACTTCACAAAATGCTACAGTTAACAAGGCCTCAGCAAAAGTGCTACTGAAGCCTAGGGATATCTGGACAATTGAGGCAAGCCATAGGGCCTCAGAAAATCAACACTCCCTCAGGGGGCCCTATCTGGGAATACATGAAGCCCTATTTTCCCACTATAACATCGTTATACTCATTCACAATTGCCGTAGTCATGATTCTTCTTCTCCTTTTATCTGAACATACAATTTTCAATTTACTTGCTAAGTATAATTCTCAGGGACATAAAGTCTTTTATCCATCTCTGTATTTTCCTTCAACTCCTTGGGTATTTTTAGATCATGTATTTTAAAGGCTTTGTTATGTCCACATTCTTGTCTTCTTCATTAGTGTTTTCTGTGTTGTTTTCCTCTTCCTTTTGATGAGACATCATTTCCTGTTTCTTTGTTTGCCTTGAACTCTTGTTGAACACTCTATATTTTAAAATGTCATGATGTTAACTCTAGAATTTAGTCCAGTCTATTTCTTGGTTTTATAAGCAGTTGGTGATAAGACAGAGATTTTCTTGAGCTTCAATCCTACTATCAGGATGGCTGCCCAAGGTCAATGCAGATTGCAGTAATTTCCCTGTCTTTTAGGATCACTGTGTTGTCCTAGGCTTTTGCTTTTTAGTTGCTTTTGAGTTCTCTTTACAGGAGTTTGGTGGCCTCTTCTGTTTCCTTGGATTCATTTCTCTCTCTCAGGATATTTGGCACTGACAGGCCTTTTTAACAAAGGCTACCTTCATAGTTTTTAATAATTTATTATCTCATGCTGCCTTTGCCTGAAAGGCAAATTCTGGGAGGAAAGCAGATCAGAGAAAACTTTCCCAAGACAGTCTTCTCCAGTAAAAACAGGGCCAGGGACACATGAGAGAGTACAGACATGCTCAATATGCTTCTCTTTTGTATATCAGGAGGGGCTCCAAAATTTCTCTGATGGCTTCCTGTGGCTAAGCTTTCCTGACCTTTCCAGCAAATGCGGCCCTGAGGAAGCACTGAGTCTTTAGATCTCTCTTCCCTCAGCAGATATCTGTGAAGGATTGAAACAATGGCTGCTGCTGCCTCTGTCCAGGGCAGGATCAAAACAATAGCATCCTCAGAGATGGGACCCAGCGAAACAACTTCACTAATCAAAAGCTCTGATCAGTGACTGGTCATGCCCACTCTTATTCTTGGGGAAGAGGATTTTTTAAACCCCTTTCTGTCACCAGCAGGAGTCAGGGAATGGATCCCACAGTAGTCAGCCCATGAAAGTAAGCATATGGATGCATGCAACCACTGCACAGAGACCACTTTATGGTTCTTGACTAATTTATCTGCCTCTTTGGCCTGCTCTTCCCTCAATGTTGTACAGTGTTCTTCTGTCTTCTGCAGTTTCAAAATAATTGTTTCAGACAGTTCCTGGTGGCTCAACAGTTATTCTGTGGTAGGACTGTGTCCTGAAGCTCACTACCTGCCATGCCATTTTCCCAAGAAGAGTGTCTCAATATTTTAACTCATATACTTTGACAATTAAATTTGCTTTTAATATAATATCACTAATTACAGAACATAGTAAATTAACTCAATATTGCTACATTTCTTATTTCCAGGGAATCATATACTTTAAGAAGCAGAATTAGTTCAGATAAATCTCAACATTCATTGATAATATTTAATTTGTTATTCTGCTACTGTGGAATCACAGAAGAATGTCAGGTCCCTTTGTCAAAGACATGGAAGTATATCATTGGAATTTCTCATAACATGGGAAGATAAGATTTTGGATGAAGATAATATCATAGTTTACCCAAGTACTTCTAAGTTCTCCCTATTGTAAAATAATACAAATTCTGAATAAAGTCAAAGAACTAAAATTACTGTCAAGAATTGCTATTCTCTCTCAACCTTTACTCAATATGATATGTAAATCTGAAGACAATATTGGAACTTCTTCAACCTAGACTCTGGAGGTCAGTGCTAGGAAAATGGAGTAAAATAAGTCTCATGGAGCTATCAGAGTTTATTCTGTTCTTGTTTATATCATGGAATTGCTCTTGCTCATAATTATTAAATATTTCCAAGTATCGGGTTGCCTAACAATTTGTGTCCATTGGGAATTAAAAAGTCTTTTTCACTACACAGATTTTGACTAAAATATTGTGTGGGTCTGTTTCAGCCAATTACTATGTAGAAGTGTATCTAGTCAGACACAGGGGCACTGAGGCAAAATATCAGAAATTGGTTGGTTTTTATAAGAGGTACTTATTTGGGGTAGAAGCTTACATTTACCAGGCCATAAAGCATGAGTTACTTCACTCACCATTCTTTTGCCACGTGTTGGAGCAAGATTATTGCTGACATCTGCCAGGTTCATGCTTCCTGAATTCCTGTCTTCCTAGGGTTCATTTCTTTCTGGGCTCAACTCCTTTGTTTTCTCCACAAGGTCAGCTCTAGACTATGAGGCTTTTTAGGCTTTGCTTCTCTCCATAAGGCCATCTGTAGACTATTAGATGAACATCTTATTTCTCTTCCCAGTACCCTCTCTCTTTCCTTATGACTAAGCTTATCTGTGTGCTTACTTCCTGGGGCTCCAGATCAAGACTTAAGCATAAAAACTCCAACTCTGTCCTTTGCCATGTCTTTTATCTGTGAATCCCCACCCACCAAGGGGTGAGCACTCAACACCCTGCTGACATGGCCCAATCAAAGCCCATATCATAATTTAATCATGCCCAGCTACAAATCAGTTTATATACGCAATCCAATATCCATTCTTGGAATTCATGAACCATATCAAACTGCTACTAGAAGGTAAACAGCTTCCCAAAATGGGCTTTGTGATAAATTAACTATTCTTGGATCTTAAGCATTCGGAATTTTTTGGATAAGGAACTATGTGTCAGGCATCATATTGGACACCTTATAAGTGATACTAACTATAAAAAAGAGAGAAAGATTCTTGCAGAATAGATCCAATTGAAAAATGAAAAATAAATAAATGAACAATTAATATCGTGATAAGGTTTATAAGGGAACACAATTCTATGCAATGATAGGAGGAGATCATCTGCATTTTTAATGATTTGATTTCAGTAATAAGGAAGATCCACCCAAAGGAAATAGCCACCAGTAGGAAATATCCACCAGCAGGCACTATAGTATGCATTATGGAACAATTCAAACTGAGTTGTATCAATTCATAAAAATACAAAAGTAAAACCTTATCCTGATATTATGAATCCTTTGGCATCTCCTAATACCTCATACAGTTCAATTAGATTGGTATTCATCAATATATTCATACTCACAAAACCATATAATATGCACACTCTTATTATCACTATTTTGTAGATAAAGAATCAGAGCGAAGAAAATTTTAAGTAGTATATCAGAAGTCACTAATAAATGGTGAAGCCAGAAAGGAAAATCATTCACTCTGGATCCAAGCAACAGTTCTTGAATTCTGCTTTGGAATTTCACCACTGCAACGTCTCCATTCTCAGCTATTGTTAGAGTTGGCTGGTTCATGAGACTGATTTATGTTTTTGTTTGTTTGTTTCCAAGAGAACAGACGTCCTTAATTTCACCATTTGAATTACAATGGAATAAATTTGCTTGACCTACCTAAGGGAACAGAGGGGCAGATAAGGAAAATTTTCTCTGAGGACAGTGCAGATAGAATTTCAAATTGCCTTAATATCTACAGTAGAGAATTTTTTGCTTTATTTAAGATCCATAATTCATTGGCAATATATGGTACTGATAAACCAGATTTATCTTTAAGAGGACAAATTGGGATACATAATGGCGTAAAGAAACAGGATACCTGGAAAAAATGTAGATGTGATTATGATGCTGGTTCTTTAATTAGAAAAATATGAAAAATAATTGATGTCTCTAAAAATCAAACCTGACTTTTGAAAATGAAGAAAGTAATCCCTTGAACATATTATAAAGGTAAGATGGCATATGTAAAACAATGGGTATATTTCATATAGGTGTACAGAATATGATTTATGACTGCTATCTCATTAATGCAGTCTCTAGCTCTTGTAAATCAGGATAAAGCAAAACCAGATAATGTCATTAAATTTCTAAGTTGGGTATAAACATACACAGAAATAGAAATATGAAAGTAATTATATGTGAAGATTTATATATAGACATAGCCATATATATATATGTGTGTGTGTGTCTATATATATATATATAATAGGTAAATTAATATAGAGAAGGAAATAGAGACAAAGAGGTAGGTCAAGAGATTTTATGTATGAATATTTTAATTTTTCAGCAAACTCTACTTATTAATATTATCCAAATTTCAAGGGTCTAAACATATGTCCTTAAAATGCATAAAGTATAGTATCTAGGTAATTTCTACTATGGTAGAAATAGAGCTGAAAATAATTGAAATACGTTATGTACATCATTATAAAACTAGGAAAGAGAATGAATTTGGCATATTATAAAATGAGGATGGGACCAAATTGTGGTGAGTTTAAATATTTTTGTCTGATCTCTTCAGGAAAATGAATCGGAGAGAAGAGAAAGAGAGATGGATGAATCAGCCCCCTGGAACTGACTTTGTTCTCCTAGAGCTTCTTCAACACATTCAGCCCCAATCTCCCCTTCTCTCTCTTCTTCCTGGCATTTCTTGTTGTCCTTTTTGGTGATATTATGGTGATCATCATCATTGGGTTGGCCTCTCATCTCGATGCTCCTATGTACTTCCTTCTCAGTTAATTTTGTGTGATGGACTTTTGTATACTGCCTCTGCTGTCCCCAAAACAGCCAGTGATTTCTTGGCTGATAAAAACAGCATTTCATTTATTAACTGTGGAATTCAAGTTTTCCTCTGCACAACCCTTTTTTCAACAAAGGGTATTCTCCTGATATGGGTGGCTTATGACCTCTATGATGCTACATGCCACCCATTCCATTCCTCAGTTTTCATGCCCCAAAAGTCTGTGCCTTCATGGTGTCTGGATCTGACTGGTTGCTCTGCTAAATGCCCTAGTCCTTGCCATATATACACTCGATCTTCCATATTGTGCCTCCAGAAAAATCCAACATTTCTTTTGTGAGATCCCAGCTATATTAAAACTTGTTTGTGCTGATACATCTCCTTATGAAAATGGGATTTTTATTAGTGGTGTTGCATTCCTCCTCTTTCCAATATCTGTCGTTATGGCCTCATATGATCAGATACTCTCTACAGTTTTGACATTAGGATCAAATTTAGGGAAGGGAAAGCCTTTGGCAAACCATTCCTCCCATATGATTGTGCTGTCTCTCTAAAAATGGAAAGCCATTATCATTTACTTTCCCCCCAAAGACTATTATTATACCACTGAGCAGGAGGAAGTAGTGCCTGTCTTTTACACTATCCTCACTCTATCCTCACTCAATGCTCAATCCTCTCATCTATAGTCTTTATTTTTATTTATTTGTTTGTTTGTTTATATATTTTAATGTTACACTTAAAAAGTATTAAGTCCCCATATAGCCCTCACACCCCTCACCCCATTCCTCCCACATCAACAACCTCTTTCATCATCGTGGCACGTTCATTGCATTTGTTGAATACATTTTGGAGCACTGCTGACCACATGGAGAGTGGTTTACATTGTAGTTTACACTCTCCCCCAGTCCACCCAGTGGGCCATGGCACGACCTACAATGTCCAGAAACTGTCCCTGCAGTATGACCCAGGGCAACTCCAAGTCCTGAAAATGCCCCCACATCATAACTCTTCTTGCCTCTCCTTACCCTCTGCAACTACCATGTCCAATTTCTTCACATTAATGCTACATTTTCTTCCATTACTAATCACAGTAGTTCCAGAATAGAATATCAGTCAGTCCACTCTAATCCATACTCTATTCCTCCATTCTGTGGACCTGGGGTGGTTATATCCACTCCACCTCTATATTGAGAGGGAGCTTAGATTCCACATGGATGATGGATGCAATCCTCCTGCTTGCGGTTGGCAAGCAGACACTCTTGGTTCCCTGGTGTGGTGGTTGACCTTCTTCACTGCCCTGTTAGCTGGCTGGAGTAAGTTCATAAAACCAGAGGGTAGGAGTTGCAGGTCTGTTGAGGTTCAGGGCCTGGCTATCACATGGACAGTTCAGAGATTCAGGTCACCTGAGCATATACCAAGCCCCAGTGCCAACCACAGGTCCAGTAAAAGTAACAGGAGAGGCTTGTGAACAAAGATCACATCTGAGTTCAACTCCGTCACACTCAGGAACACAAACTCCAAAGTAGGACCAACTGCCTTGGCATTGAACACCATCTGTTATGACCATAGAACCTGTGGGTCTCTGTAGTCCTCAGAAAAACCAATAGCGGGGCTTGTATCTACTTTGGCTGTCTCTGGGACCCTGCTGAGGTGTGCATAAGAGCAACCCCTCTGATGACCTCCCAACTCTTTTTTGGAGACTCATAGCCATATAAACTCATTTGTCCTTTCCATTTCCCCCTTTTATTCAAGAACAAAAAGCATTTTTGACACCTGATATTACATGTAGGCTGAGATATTCTGCTGGTCTGACTTGACCCTTTCATTCAAGGTCATTTTCTAGTTACAGTCTTTAAAATAAAAAAGTGTTTGGAGCACTCAGAAAAATTCTGGGAAGGGAAACCTTCTTAATATATTGATATCTATTTAGAACAAGGCATGGAAAAATGGACTTCATATATAGAATGGTGTTATTTTAATGATAGACAAAATGCAATAACCAAACTACTACTTTTCTGGAAGCAATTCATGAACAAATTCTTTCAATGTACTCTTGGTAAAATGATAGTGGGTCAGAACATCCCTTCCTGCTGAGCCTTAGTTGTGCTTAAGGGAACTATTAAGCAAAGCTCTATGTCAGAAAACACAAAAAACAGGTGCTAAAATTCAATAGGGAGCACAAACACCTTTTTATCATTTTTAAATTTTGTTACATTAAAATACATAAGGGGTTCCCATATGCCCCACTTCCCACCTCCTGACAAATCCCTTTTAATATTAGACAAGTGGAAAAATGGACAACCTCAAATACATAGACTGAATTTTACTTTTATTCTCCCTAAATTATATTAGTATAACATAGTAATGTAAGTTAAAACATAAACATTCATAATTAATTGTTTATAATAAACTTTGAAATTATTAGGCAATATTTAATTTTTGAAAATATTTTAGTGTGGCCCACATATGTTTTACTCTCATTCTTACCACTTGATTTTGGAAAAGATATCATACTTTTTAATTAATTGTTACAATCACACATTTTTATGTTATGTAATAATGTTCACCTAATAAATTTCAGCAATTTAATCTATATTAAATACAGAAATCTATTAAAATAGAATTCATTTTAGGGATTTTCCTATATATGTATAAATATAATATATATTAAAACATACATATATAAAATCATTCTGATGTATATGCATAAATGTATATATGTATATATGATTATTAATCACACTTCCTTTGGAATTTTCCCCTGATAAATATTCAGAAATGAAGGTAAAGTGTCCCTGTGTATCATTAATTTAAAATTTTTTATTTAATTACCTTTTCTTAAAGATACGTATATTACAAAAATATTATATTAAAAAATAAAAGAGGTCCCCATAGACCCCACACCTCACCTAACCGACTCTTCCCACACCATCAACCTCTTTCATCATTGTGGCACATTCATTGCATTTGGTGAATACATTTTGGAGCACTGCTGCACCACATGGATTATAGGTTACATTGTAGTTTACACTCTCCCCCAGTCCATTCAGTTGGTTATGGCAGGATATATAATGTCCAGCATCCATCCCTGCAAGATCATTTAGAACAACTTCAAGCCCCCAAAATGCCCCTAATCACATCTCTTCTTCCCTTTCCCTGCCCTCTTCAACTACTGTGACCACTGTTTCCACATTAATGCTATAATTTTTCCATTAATAATCACAATTGTTCTACAGTAGAATACCAGTAAGTCCACTCAAATCCAGGCTTTATTCTTCTATCCTGTGAACCTGGGATGGTGATGTCCATTCCACCTCCAAATCAAGAAGGGGCTTAGATCGCACATAATGGGTGCGATTCTCCTGCTTGCAGTTGTAGGAACTCTTGGTTCCCTGGTGTGGTGGTTGAACATCTTTACCTTCCTATTAGCTGACCTGGGTAAGACCAATGAACTGGAGAGTAGGAGTTATAACGCTGTTGAAGCTCAGGGCCCAGCTGGCCCATAGCCAGTACAGACATTCAAGTCTCCTGAGTATACACAAACCCCAGTGTCAATCACAGATTCAGTAAAAGCAACAGAAGAGGCATGTGTAGAAAGCTCACATCTGAGTCCAACTCCATCACACTCAGGAACACAAATTACAAAGTAGGGCCCACTGACAAGGTACTGAACTCCAGAGCTATCTGCTATGACCACAGGACCTGTGTATCCATAACCCTCAGGTCTGCCACACCTGGGGTTGTATCTACTTTGGCTGTCTCTTGGATCCATAGTTCTGAATGCCGAGAGAATAATACATATCCCTTGTAAACTAGAGAATCCACACAGTATTTTCTGTGGGTCAAGCTGAAGTCTTGGATGGTGTGATTTGAGGTCCACCTTCTAGGGAATCTCTAGTTTACACTCTCAGTTGTGTTGCTACTGATTGTCCTCAAGAGGAGTTTGGCTCTGAGCCCTTACGTTTGAAGCCCCTTGGGATGACTGCACCCATTGTCCAAAATTTGTGCCTTGTTTTCATCATTGGGATGTGGACAATTTCTATGGGGAAGGGTTGAAACGCCCGGAGTTGGAAGGGAATGCCACCAGGACTGAGAACCACAGTCCTGCACAGACACACCTCCCCACAAATTAAATTACTGAAGGGCTTCCTCTCTGGGTGGTGATAGGCCCTATCCTGAGCCCTTCCCTGGTTTCCCCAATGTTCAGGAGCTAAAGGTTTAACCCCTGGCTCATCATAGAGTCCCAGACCCTGCTCCAGCCATCTGCCTGCCATACCTGTGGGTTGTGGGGTATATCAGGGAAGTAAAATACAATAATCTTACATTTTAATTAGCACATATATTCTGAAATAATCATTTTTTCTAAATAACAGAGTTTCCAGCTCTCTTTATTGAGCAGGCATATAAGGAAAATCTGATAGCAACATCCACCACTGATGCCCAGATTGTGGTCCCAAAACATTATTTACCACGAAAAGAGAAGAGGGCACCTAGGAGGTATGTGTGAGTCCAGGTCTTGGCCAGGAAATGTGTGAGAGGAACCTAGTGATCATGGCATACTGGAGAGCAGGGAAGGCACCAAAGCCCTCAGGGGTGGAGTCAACATATGACAGGAACCAACTCGAAGCCCTTCTGGTCAAATCTGGGAGAAATTTGGTATCATAATAGCCAAAAAGAACAAGCAACTCAACTCAAATTCCCATCAAATGATGAAGGGATAAAGAAAATGAGATATTTTCAGCCATAAGATATAATGACGTACAGATATATGCTGGAAGGTGAGGGACCTGAAGAACATTATGCTAAGTGAAAGAAGCTGGACATGAGAGGCCACTTACAGGTTTCCATTCATATGAAGGATCTGCACTAGGCAAATCCAGCCAGACAGAAGATAGATTAGTGGTTGCTATGGTCTGGGTTAAAGGTGCTTGGGGGACAGTGACTGCTAGTGGGTCCAGGATTTCATTTGGAATTGATGAAAATATTCTGGGATTAGATAGTGGTTATTGTTTTACAGCCTTAGGGATATACTAAAAAGCACTGAGTATGGCACTTTCACAGGCTGAAGTTATGCCATGTTAATTATAGGCCAATTTAAAAAAGGTCAAGTCGATACTGGAAGTCCATAATATTGTTTGCCTTGAGTGGGGCCTGGAGAGCTTGTGAAATAGACACACACCTGTACATTCACTGATGGTCTTAAGAAAGCTCAGGGGCTTTCAGAGATTAGAGGAATTGTGTGTGTGTGTGTGGGGGGAGGTGAGTTGCTGCATTCCTGGCTCTGGCCTTTCCTCTTGAACAAATCTGACCATATCCCTCACCCCACCCTGGCTGGCCCCCTGGGAATGGCATCTTCCCTCATGTATTTTTGGAGGAGCTTAGGGAGAGTCTTCTCATTACCCTGAGCTTCTATCCAAGCTGTTTGATGTCCTGAGTCTGCCACAGGTTAAGAAAAAGTCTTTGAGGGAACTTGTAAAACAGCAGGTGCTGGTGCTGACACTGCTCAAGGCCTGCTGTACGGGCTGGTAACCTGCCATGGCCTTGAGTCTCCGAGGCACTACCCTAGGCTCCCTGGTCCTTTTTTGGCACCTCAGGATTTCCCCTTGATCTGTCACTTAAAGGTTCATGCTTCATGGCAGGGGGCCTCAGGACCCCAATCAAGACTGGTTTTCTTTTTCTTGACCAAACTGCCAGCCTCATTCCTCAAGTACCCCTCACACTCCCTCACACTCCCTCTCCCTCCTTACTACCTCAAAACTAATCTTGTAGCTGTGGGACTGCAGAAAAAAGCCACTCAGAATGCAGGAAAGCAATGGAAAAAACCTCTTAGACCCTAACAATTCTAAATATCAAACTCACTCTTGTCCCCAATCTTCCCCTCTCAGCTCACTATCACTCAAGCCTTTGGGCTGCCCTGTGGCTGAAAGGCCCCTAACCAGGCACATTTTTTTTTTTTTTGCCTCTTCCACTTCTCCAGCCTTCCAGAACTCCAGGTAGCCTTGGCTGAGATGATGACTTGGTGCAATGGATAGGGTGTCCACCTACCACATGGGATGTCCATGGTGCATACCCCTGATCTCCTGACCCAAGTGGAGCTGACCCATGCACTGTGCTGATGTGTGCATGAAGTGCTGTGCCACACAGGGGTGTCCCCCCATAGGGAAGCCCCACATGCAGGAAGTGCACCCCATAAGAGAGCTACCCTGCATGAAAGAAATTTCAGCCAGGCCAGGCATGGTTGCCACACACACGGAGAGCTGATACAGCAAGATGATGCAACAAAAAGAGACACAGCTTCCCTGTGCTGCTGACCACAGTAGAAGCAGACATAGAAGAATACATCGAATTGACACAGAGAAGAGACAACTGGGGCAGAGGTGGGGGGGATGGGAAGAGAAATAAATAAAAAATAAATCTTTAAAACAAAACAAAACAACAAATCATTGGCTGTCAGGGAGAAAGTATGACAACGTGGCCCTAAGCTCCCTCTGCTGGCCAAAGCAGATCAGTCTTTACCTGCTTATTGTGTGGGAGCCACCAAGGCCTCCTGGGGTTTATGGGTGGTCTTTTGCTGAATGGCCTCAGGAAATGGGCCCTGTGTCCAAGAAAGGGAGGGAAGGTAACTTAGCAGAGAAGTTTTCCACGAGCAGGTGGAAGAAAAAGCAGCTGTATGTGTGTTGGAGGTGGATTTAGTGGTGTATGGGGTGGGGTCAGTGACATGCCCTGAGACTTTTCAAGGGGTGTAGAAAGAAACAATGATCACTTTCACTGTGAAAATATTTAAATGTAACATATTTAAGCACATAAAGGAAAGGCATGTCAAATGAACATGGCCTGCTAGCTGAAGAGATGGGGAAGCAGAACCTAGGAGTAAGCTGAGAAAGTCAGACAACACAGAGAGAGCAGGGCTGAGGCCCAGAGAGAAAAGGCCCAGGGAGAGAGATAGGAAGGAGACGGTTGGGACTGGGAGTGGGGAGAGAGGTGTGAGCTGGGGTCCATGGGAAAGAGAGAAAGAGAGAGCAACCAGGCACCATTCCCCTCATCCCACTGTCCTCTGCTCTATACTTACCCCATGGCCGTGGGAACTAGTCTTCCTGGGTCCCTGCTTCTTACAACCCAGTAACTGAACAATATAGACATCACCAGAGCAGGTGAGCAGGGATTGGTAGAACCCATGCTCATAGGTGCATAGGCTTTCCAGGTGATCTTATGTGTGTGTGTTTAGAAAGCCTTTGCTGGCAATAAGACCACAGTCACTGTGGGCACTAAGGTGGAAGGGAAAATGGACGTTAAATGTGTGGAACCAAGGTAAATGGGGGGTAAGAGAGGAGTTTCGTGAGAGTACACAAGGATGGATATAAAAAATGTAATATTACACCATAACATATAGGAGATGACAGACTGATAATGTAAACCATAATGTAAACCATAGGATAACTAAGAATGTAAAAAACTGTGTATCCTAAAGTATGCACCACAATGTAAGCACAAATGTCACCTTGTTTGAAAGCTATTGTCTCAGACTCTGTACATTACGTTAAGTAAATATGATGTGAATAGGGTGTAAGAGTATTGCTGTGGAAGGGAAAGGTTTTGTGGTGGATGTATGGGAGTGCTGTATACTATATATATGCATTGCTGTGGTCTAGGGCTCCTGTGAAGAGAAGCTCAATAATTTGGGGGGGGGGGGAAGATAGGATGTAGAATTTTTTCCAAGTCAACACGTATTCTTTATATAACCTTTAAACCCATAGCTATATGCCATTTCCTAGTAAGGGACCCTGACATTATATTGGGCTTCAAATTTCAGGGAGTTCTGGATCACAGAGTGTTTCAACAAAGGCAATGGAGGAATACTGGTATGGGATACCATTGACAGGGGATATATGGCTGACAGGGAGCTGTACAGAACATATGTCCAGGGTGCATGGCAATGTTTGGATATACTCATAGTGGCAACAATTAAAAACCACAGCAGGGGGGGTACTGGGTTCCTGGCCAGTGGTGCTCTGTCGTGGTCCCTAGAGGAGCAGTGACAGTCTCCCAGGTGCAGCGGTGGGGACCAGGAGGGAGTGAGGGTTCAACAGTGAGCCCATAACGCTAATGACTATGCTTGGGAGCTGATAAGCCTAAAATAAGAACAAGGCCTAGAGCAGCATTGTGCCTGGGAATTTCCTCCTGTCAGCCTTCATGTTACTCAAATGTGGCCAGTCTCGAAGCCAAACTCAGCATGTAAATGCAATGCCTTCCCCCCAGCGTGGGACATGACACCCAGGGATGAGCCTCCCTGGCACTGAGGGACCACTATCAACTACCAACTGATGATGCAACTGGAAAATGACCTCATACGGAAGGTTCAACGCGGATCAGCGGAATATCCCTGTCTACATTAAATAACATGACTTTCAAATGCTGTCTGACCTAATGTAAGGGGGAAATGGAAAGGAGAAATGAGTTTATATGGCTACAAGTCTCTAAAAAAGAGTCTGGAGGCTGTCAGAAGGATTGCCCTCATGCACAACTGAGCAGAGTCAGAGAGACAGATAAAGCAGATACAACCCCCAGATATCGGTTCCTTCGAGGGCTAAAGAGACCCATGGGAGTTATGGTCATGGCCAATGGGGTTAACTACCAGGTCAGATGGCCCCTCTTTGGAACTGGTGTTTATGTGTGACGAATCTGGACTCAGATGGGATCTCTCTTCATAAGACTTTCATGCTAATGTGCTGGAGGTGCAGTTAGTGTCGGGGTTTAAGATATATTTAGGGGATTTGAATCTCTGGACTGACAATGTGATAGCCAGGTCCTGAGCCTCAGCAGACTCCAGCACCTACAATCTGACTTATTGGGCTCACCACACTCAGCTAAGATGGAGTTGAAGAAGGACAACCACCACACCATGGAGCCTAGAGTGATTACAACTGAAAGTGGGAGGATTGCATCCAGCATCCAGGTGGAATCTGAGCCTCCTCTTGACATAGAGGTACAATGGACACAACCAATCCAATGTCCACATAGAAAAGGTGGCATTGGATTGAGAAAAGTGGACATGATGGCTGATGGGTATGGGGAAAGGCAGGAAGAGATGAGAGGTGGAGGCGTCTTTGGGACATGGAGCTGCCCTGGATGGTGCTTCAGGGGCAATCACCGGACATTGTAAATCCTCACAGGGCCCACTGGATGGAATGGGGGAGAGTGTGGGCCATGGTGTGAACCATTGACCATGGGGTGCGGGGGTGCCCAAAGATATACTTGCCAAATGCAATGGCTGTGTCATGATAATGGGAGGGAGTGTTGCTGAGGGGGGGGAGAGGTGGGGTGGGGGAAGTAGGGTTGAATGGGACCTCATATATATATATTTTTAATGTAATATTATTACAAAGTAAATAAAATAAAATTAAAAAAAAAAAGACCACAGTAGCTTCTGCATTTCAGGAATAGTGATCTAAGGGATATCTGCATCCTGGAGATACTCAGGGTCTCTACAACAGGCCAAGTGCAATGTCTGAACCTGGATGCATGAGGCATGAGTTTGGGGCACAAAAGAACAGGTACTCCTGGCTCTCCACTTCCTGGGATTTAGAAAGTTCTTTTAAATGTCATCATGCTTGTCCTCATCCACTACATATCTACCCTTGTCTGGATGCCTGGAAAAGAGTGAGGCTGTTGGCACTGAGATGAGCTTCCTCCTTGGTAAGTGTGACCTAATATGATCCTCAAATAACCAGAATCACTGAATGCCAGCATTGGAAGGATTGCCTTTTCCTTTGTCCCTAATATGATCCTCACACTCCCAAAATCACTGATTGCCAGCACTGGAATTTTGCAGGGTCCTTTATGCATCAGCGGTAAGGAATGTCCCCCAGAACATTCTACTGAGTACAGTTCACTTATCACCTCTTCTAGGAAGTCTACGCTGGTGTTCCCCAGGCAGAATAAAGTGTTTTCTCCTCCAAGTTCCCATTTTCTACACTCATGAACTTGAGTCAAAGATAATTGTTTTCCTATTGTCCTCCTTTCTGTGGTATATTATATCCATCCAAACCCCTCCTAGCCCTTCTGTGCACCAGACACCAGCTGGGCTCTGGGATTCAGAGCTGAATAGGACTGGATCCTGTCCTTGCAGAGCTTAAGATCCATTTGGGGGGAGAGGTTGATGGACGATTTGCAGCAAGAGCTCTGAGTGCAGTCTCTGCCACATGCAAGAGGTAGAACCAGGCCTTAAACACCATCCTGCATTGGTGCAGAAGAGCCAGCAAGGAGCAGGAGCTCAGTCATCCCTTGCTGAGTACTATTGAAGAGGCTTGGTGGCTGTGGTAGCCCTAGCTCTTGTTTAGGGAAACTGAGATTAAAATTAGTGGCAGGGATCAGACTAGAACTCAGTGCTCCTGAGCTGCTGTCTATCAGTTGCTTAACCAGGATTGATATCAATATGTGAAGTCATGGCTAACCAACTCATTCATCATTCCTTCATTCCTTTATTCCTACCAGGTACCTATCATGTTACAGCCTGGACATGGGGAGCAAAACCTGAGAGGACACTTTCTTCATGCTGCTGACAACTTAGAGAGTGGGGGGGCTTTGATTACATTATGGGAACTTTGGGTTAGGTTATTTGATTAGATCACTTTAGGGCCTTTGCTTCAACTACCTCAGTGAGGTGTCACCCAACTTGGGTCTCTACCCTCATCCTGGGGTCTTACATAAATAGAGATCTGGAAACAGAAACACAGAAAAATGTGAATGCCATTTTTGTACTGTCATATGAAAGAGGACTCCAGGACCAGCTACAAGTGAAAGAAAGGCCAGAGAAACTCCTGGAGGCTGACAGAAATGTCAGTGGAGCAGGCCTGACCTGAGGAGAAGCTTCAATCTTGCTTTTTTGTGTGGTGGAAGCCCGGGATCTGACCAGCAGATGACTCTCAATGAGGAACCATCTCTGATGATGCCATGATTTTTACATTTTAGCAGCTTTGGAACTGTAAGCTTTTACCCCATTATAAATGCCAACAGACTTCTGGTGTTTTTGTATTAGCAGCCCACCATACTAAAATAAAAAGATTCCTAACAAATGGTAAATGAGAAATTAAAAGCTCATGAGACTTCTATGTTTTATATGTTTCTGTGTTTTTATTTCTGACCACGGCTGGAAAATTTTAAACGGAACTTCTAAACTCTCTATTTGCATCTGTCTGTATATTTGAGATATGAGATATTCCATCCTCTGGGTTGTAACACCAAATCAATTTATAAAACCCCTTAAAAATCTATATTCTAATTTGCTAGAAGACAAAATATGCTTATATATAAATTAATCTTATACTTTTGGAAATTAAAGAAACTAAACTTCTAACATGTCCAAGGAAAAAAAGAATGTGTGCAAAACTATACCAAAATTTAAAAACAAATCAAATCAACATAATTCAGATAAACCTTTCACAAATGGGATTAATTAGCTCAGTAAATAAAATTAGCTATCTTCTGTAATTGTATATATAATATAAACAGAATTTTTTTTCTACTTGGGTATGTTCTTTTATATAGGTTTAGTGAGCAAAGAAGTTAACATTATATCTATGAGCTCTTTAAGATGATGAAAAATGTAAATCTATGTTTACACAAATTGTTATTATTCTGACAAATTTTTTTTTGAATAATTGTGTTCTGTAAGCTGTTAGTCTTAAGACAGTTTCCAAGATATTTTTGGTAATTTAAATAAGTAAGAAAAGCAGGATGTGTTTTTTAAGGGTAAAGAGAAGTTTAGTCCTAAAGTAAAATGACTGGCTGTTGCAGGGCAAGAAACAGGAATGTGTAGGGCAAAATCTGTATAGATATAGAAACTTGTAGAAGGCTTGTGGAAAAGGAATTTTATTTGTCATGGTCAAGGTTGATTAAGATTTGATAGGTTTATAATTTTTTTTTAAGATTTATTTTTATTTATTTCTCTCCCCTCCACCCTCCAGTTGTCTGCTCTCTGTGTCCATTTGCTGTGTTCTTCTGTGACACTTCTATCATTCTCAGCAGAACCGAGAATCTGTGTTTCTTTTTGTTGCATCATCTTGTTGTGTCAGCTCTCTGTGTGTGAGGTGCCATTCTTGGGCAGGCTGCACTTTCTTTTGCGTTGGTTGGCTCTCCTTAAAGAGTGCACTCCTTGCATGTGGGGCTCCCCTACCTAGGGGACACCCCTGCATGGCACGGCACTCCTTATGCACATCAGCACTGCACATGGGCCAGCTCCACAGAGGTCAAGGAAGCCCCGTGTTTGACTCCCATGTGGTAGGTGGATGCTTTATCCATTGGGTCAAGTTCACTTCCCTATGAGATTTTTAAGAGTTCTTATAAGACAATATCCTAATACAGAATTGGAATTTGTTTTCCCTTTGTTAAAATAAGTTTCCTTGGTTTGTTAGTCTGCTAAGAGGTTTAAAATGGTTACCTTAATCTTCTGAGTAATCTGCCTAGAAGGCAAATATTCTGAATTGAAATGGAATAATGCTCTGTGCTTTATATTGACCATATAACAGTTAATTGTTTTAGAAAACATACCTTCTTGCTTTAAAAAATGTCTTCAAATCTTTTTTTACTGTGTCAGCTAGTGAGTTTTGCCTGACACCTACATGAGCATAATCTCTGCAATGACCTTTGAAATGCACTTTGAAATCTCTCAGCAATAAAACTCATTTGTATTTAATGTTTTCCATTTTTCATCAAGGTCTTGTTCCACATACATCACTGTAGGCTCCTGGTAATCTCTTGGTGCCAGGGAGGCTCATCCCTGGGAGTCATGTCTCATATTGTGGGAATGGAAGTTAGTCCAGGCACTTTAAGCAAGACATATAGCCTCATGAAATCAACAACACTTGGCAGGCCTTATTATGGGATATATGATCATCTAATTCCACAATATAACAAAGTTAGAATCATTTATAATTTCCTTACTCATGATTCCTCTACCTTTTACCTGAACCTTTATTTATCACTATCCCCATTAAAGATCTGTCCCAGAGACATAAATCCTCAGTCTGTTCATGAGTGTTTAAGCAGAGTTGTGGTCAAAATCTACTCTCCAGTTCCCTGGACTAGCCCAGAGCAACTAAGAAAATGATGATGGACAAGTCCCATTTCCAAAAACAAAGGGCATCTACAAGTGCAAGCAAAACAATTCCTTCCACTTGCCCCATAATAACTAAACCCCTCTCAATCTGAAGCAGTCAGAATCCCAAATTCTTCAAGATTGAGGAATGAAAAAATATAAGGGGGGGCATAACCACAGAACAAAGATTAATTATTATTGTTTTATAATCATGTGGTAATGGAAAAATTTTTAACCTTGATATACACAGTTATTATCAGCTGTTCTGAGGGGAGGGGAATGGATGAATAGTTGGAACACAGGACTTTTGTAGGACATTTGAATTTTTCTGTAATGCTGTCACAATGACAAATACATGACACAATACAAAGCTTATAAAACTGTACAGCATAAAGTGTAAACCATTGTGTAATCTACAGCCCTTGGTTAGTAGCAATGCTTCAATATTGGTTCATCAATTTTAACAAATGTCTCACACTAATGCAAGATGCTAATACCAGGGGAAAATATGTGTGTGGGTGAGGGGTGTTCTATGTGAATCCCTATTGATTTGATATAATTTTTCTGTAATCTAAAACTCCTCTAAAAATAGTTTATTACAATATTTTTTAAATTTATGAAAAATATTTTTAAAAGAATCAAGTATTTTTCTTATAATAAGTTATAACTTTTCTTTTTAATTCTGAAATCTTTTACTGTAACTTTGTTTATATAGAGAACTCTATTCTTCAGCCAAAGGGATGCTGATGCAAAGTACCAGAAATCTGGTGGCTTTTATAAAAAGTATTTGTTTGGGGGTGAAAACTCACAGTCACAAGGCTCTAAAGAGTCCAACTGAAGGTTACTTCCTTAACAAACTCTGTTGCCACATGTTGAAACAAGATGGCAGGCTTGCCATCTTGTGAGGGTTTAGCCTTTCTCTTCCCTCTTAAGGCTCTATTGGTCCACCTTCTTCTTATCACAGATGTAGGCTGGCATAGGGCTCATCTCTCTTCCCATTGCTAATTTCTTTCCAGGCTAAGCTGCTCTGTTCTCTTCACAAGGTCAATTGTGAACTATCAGGTGAATGGTATGTTTGTCTTCCTGGTGTCTCTGCAGTGTCTATGGAGTTGTCTCTCTTTCTTTACGTATTTTCTCCTGTGTATCTTTTTCTGTGTGAGAGTCTGTTCTATCAGCCACTAAGGAGCCAGTACTCAACCCTAAGAACTCAATCTGTAAAAAGAAGACACAAAACTGTTTCAACCTGTCTCCCCCACCTCACCATGGTGAGGCTGTTACTGTTTTCTGGGAGTACTACATATTTTGCAAAAAATTTCAAATCTTCTTCACTGAAATTGTTTATATCTGTGGTGTACACAGTGTTCCCTCCCATCCTGAATCCTCTCATCTGCAGTCTAAGAAACAAGGACCTACAGTCAGCATTAGGAAAAGCGAGAATGGTAAAACTTGTAAAATGATTTCTTGATTTAGTTTTAATTAAAATGAATAACTTCAAAACAAAGAGATACCTCTATTTTCCTATTTCTAATCAAGAGAATTTAACAATGTGGTATGTTAAGAGTGTACCAGGTCACAATTTTATTAACATATTTTCTGTGTAGTAAATGAGTAGCTTGGAAATACTTGACTCAATGATTCTTTTTCCAGTATCAATTTCATATTATCATATTCTATTTGGGAGCAATTCTGGATGTTTTGCAATGACTTTCATTGTGTCCACATACATTGCAATCTTGCAGCATTTTTAGGAGTTTCACAAAAATATCATTTTAAATTTTTTATTTCCTGAAGTACATTTTATTTTAGGGCATCTGTAGTTAAAATGGGGATGCATAAATATCCATAACTTGTCTGTAAGGGTTCTAATTCAGTATTTACTTGTGGAATTCAGAACAGAATCATTATAGTATTTGTCAAATTGTGGTGACTTCTGGTCACTTAAGAATGAAAAATATATAAAGTTGGTGATGACACCTTGTCATTAACATTGAGATTCAGAATAGAAAAATCATCAGGAATGGTTTATTATACGTAATCATAGTCTTCACTGTCCTGAAATAATTCTGAACATGTTTCATCTCCATACATTTATGACTCTATTTCTCCTTTTTAAAATACAATATCTTACCACAAATTTCTGTGCTACTCTTTTTTCTTTCTTTCCTTTTCCTCATCTTTTATTCTTCCTTCATCCCTACTTTCTGTTCTAAACTTCATGGTTTCCCTTTCCTCTTTCTCTTACTTATTCTTCTCATCTTCTATTTTATTTTTATCTTCTGCACTTTAAGAATAGATTCTTCATATCTCCACTTAAGTATAAGCTCATTTCACTGTTACTTGTTATTCTATCTATATTCTAATTCAAATTTTCCTATGACCTACAGAATATTCCCATTCTTTCTATCTTATTTTTGGTGACCTTGGTGTATTCAATTGATTTATTATTACATGCACTTTTGTTTGTATTTATGATGACTTTTAAAATCATATTTTAAAATAAACCTCCAGGCCAATAAATGTGATTCATTAATTGACTATTATAGTAAAATGCCGAACTCCTAGAATATAATGTTATTTCCCATGACTATCAA
This sequence comes from Dasypus novemcinctus, assembly GCF_030445035.2. Classification (NCBI taxonomy): domain Eukaryota; kingdom Metazoa; phylum Chordata; class Mammalia; order Cingulata; family Dasypodidae; genus Dasypus; species Dasypus novemcinctus. The sequence continues at coordinate 6,434,491 of NC_080694.1, read as the reverse complement.
CATAGTGTCAGAGTATGTCTCACTACACTTCAGCCAGCTTTAAAATAACTATTTTTGAAATTATTTTTTCCATACATATGGGAAAATTAGTTATGGAATTATCAAATTATTTTACTAAATTTAATTTTCCATTTTTTATTCCATATGTGACATTTAATTTTTAAAATTTCAGTCCAATCTCTGCCCATTTTTCTCTTTGGAAATTAGGTTTTTTTTTCCTCCTTAAAATTCTGTATGAGATATTTATGTATTATCATGTAAAATCCACATTCCATTTTGTGAAATATTTTTGCTTTGTAGCTTGTTAATTTTTATATATGATGAACACTAATACCTAAAAAGCTACACCTATTTCAAATATCCAAAAATATCTTTCTAAAATATCTTCTTCATTTAAAGAATTTATCTGCCTCCAGGTAGGTTTTACTCTCACACTGTCTTTGGATTCTATAAACATATGTCTTATTTATACCAATCACAAATTCATTGAAATTTAGAAATAGCCACAAAATGAAGATTTTTTTAATCTTGCTGGCTTACAGCTTTTTAGATATGTAATCTAGAGTAAGTACCAGCTTTCCTCTATTGTTTTATTATATTATTTTAATTATTAAAATAAAAAAATTAAATGAGCACAACAATAATAGTAACAGAATATAAGGGCAAATAACTGGGTATAATCTCCCTTTCATTGTGTACTTAACTACTTTTAAGCACCTAAGGCTATAGGCAGTATTAGATGAGATACTGAAGTATCTATAAATTTTTCTCTTTATTTCAATTTTCTGGATTCCTTCATCAATTTTTCTAATTATTATTATTTGGCTGGGTATACTGTACATATTTTATGATACATGAAAAGGCAGGGCCCTCTGAGCCCCTCCCCTCATTCAGGGGTCTGGTATGGAAGCTATGGAAGATGGGTGATTCTCAGTTGTGAGGGATCAAATTGGGCTAGGACTCCCCAACAGTGACTGCTTCGCTCTTCCTCTCATGCTGTTGCTGGGGCTGGTGGTCCTAGGGGCTCTCACTCCTTGGAGGTCATATGGACCATAGGCCCATCACCCTGTTACTAGAGCCTAATTCATTTTTGTACCAGGAAATGAGCTTGGCAAAGTGTTTTCTGAGGACAATGCCTGCCCCAGCATCAAAATTGTTAGAGTGTCACTTTTAAAATCTCAGGAAACAACCTGGTCCTTACTGTATCCCAGGATGCCATTCAAGGAGCCATATCATGCCTGCTACCACCTTTTTGATGCCATCATATTTGACCACTTCCCTCAAATCAAAGGTCAGATTCACATGGCAGCAGGGTTGATACTGAAAATAGAAACTGTTTTACCAGTTATTGTATTATTTGACATTATGTTATCATTACCATGAGTCACAGTTTATCCTTGAGAAAGATTTGCAGAATTTTAATATTATTTATAGTATTTAAAAAATGTACTCTTTTGCTTTGCTGTTCAATATGGCAGGAGCCAGTGATAGCAATTTAAATTATTTAAAATTAAATAAAATTAATAATTCATTTAGTCAATCAAACTTGCTATATTTCAGGTACTTACTAATGAAATTTGCCTAAGAGTTTTCATATTGGATAGTGCATATAGAACATTTTCATCAACCCTGAAAGTTTTAATGGATGACTATTTCTTCACTTTCTATTACTTTGCCTACTTTCCTGATCTTTTTAGTAATATTGAAAGACTCAGAGAAGTCTACAGGGATTTAAGTACATTAATCCCATTGAAAAAAACACTTATTTCCCCTTCAGAGTTCTCTATTTTATCTAAGCCTGCTCTATTCTGAATGACTTTAACAATTTCATAAACCTCTTTGGCAAGAGCTCAAAGGAGAATCCAATGATCTGAAATGTTCATTAGTCAGTAATATTGAAATGAATGTGCAAATGTGGCAAAATTGTCCTCTTCCAGAGTAGGAGAAGAAAGTCACTGGTAGCTCCACTTAATAGAATTTGCAGGGTTATGGCCAATTATTTTTGGTTTTTGCCTTGCTATCACTTACCTCCAATTTACAGAGTTCAAATGCATTGAAACACTAGAGTTAAGACAGTGAGGAAAGATGTGATATAAAATATTACGTAGTTTTCCATTGAAGCACAAAATATTCCCTTTACTTTTGATGATTTTAATTTTATATTTTTGTTCTTCCAGGCCTGGGCTTGCTAGTTGCTCCCTGATATTGGTATTTCTTTGAATTTTAAAAAATTAATTTATTGAAGTATATCAATCATACATAAACATGCAAAAGCAATAAGTGTATATTAATAGTTGTGAACTTTCAAAACTAACATATATAACATCATACAGGACTCTCATAACTCACCCTACCACCAATAACTTGCATTTTTGTTAAACCATTTTAACTAATGACTAAAGAGCATTGTGAAAATATTACTACCAACCAAAATATTTTTCCCCCTACCAACCCTATCATTCTTATCTTTATATCATTTATATATGAACATACATAAACAATTAAGTGTATAGTAAAAGTTGTGAACTTACAAAGCAAGCACACATAACATCATATAGGGGTCCCATACATCAACCCTCCAACACCTTGCATTGTCATGAGACATTTGTTACAAATTATGAAAGAATATTGTCAAAATCTTACTACTAATTATAGTGCTTATCTTGCATTTGGTGTGTTTTTCTCCCAACCCACACTATTATTATTTTTTAAATATTTTTTTATGACAGAAGTTGTAAACTTATAAAGCAATCATGCTCATGTGCAGAATTTCTAAACAACACCCCTCCATTACACATCAAATTGGTGGAACTTTTGCTACAGTTAATATAATATAATCTGATTGTTGTCATGGCCATAGTGTATATTTGGCTCACATTTTCCATACTGCCTCATTATCAACACAGTACATCTTTCGAGTAGATACATTATCAACACAGTTACATCTTTTGAATAGATAATATAAGAATATTATTACTACTAACCACAGTCCATAGGTCACTCCAGCTGTATTCCTCCCATGCTTTTCCACATTCCACATTCCACATTCCCTGCAGTAGTGATATATGTTTGCTCTAGCTCAGAAAGGACACTTGCATCTGCACCATCAACCACAATTCTCATCCACCTCTTGGATTACTGTGCTATTCAGGTCTTAGATTATTCTCTAGCATTCTGTCAATTGGCATTTACATGCCTAGACTAACGTTTTCAGTCACATTCCCATATATAAACTAGCTGTTACTCACTGTGTGTTACCATCCACTCTATATATTTCCACACTTTTACAGTAAAGCTAATTAAAACTCCTACATACATTAAATATTAGTAGTTCACTCAGTCCTCCTCTTATCTCCTTTAAGAATCCATCACCTACCACCAGGTCTTGAAGGTATTTTCCTATAATTTCTTCTAGAAGTTTTATGATTCTTGCTTTTATTTTTAGGTTTTTGATACATTTTGAGTTAATTTTGGAAGGTGTGAAATAGGAGCCCTTTTTCCTTCTTTTGGCTATAGATATCCAATTCTTTCACCACCAATTGTTGAATGGATTGCTTTGTCTGAGCAGGGTGAGTTTGACAGGATAGTCAAAAATCACTTGATCATAAATGTGAGCATTTGGTTCTATACCATAAATTTGGTTCCATTGATCTATTGTGTCTGTCTTTAGGCCAGTACCGTGCTGTTTTTACACTATAGCTAGGTAACATAATTTAAAGTCTGGAGATGAGACCTTGCTTTTTTGTTATGATGTTTCTGGCTATTCAGGACACTTACACTTCCAAATAAATCTGATGATCACATTTTCAATTTTTTCTTTAATGCTGGTGGATTTTTTATCAGGATTGTATTAAATCTGTATATCAATTTGAGTAGAATTGACATCTTAATGACATTTAGACTCCCAATTCATGAGCATGGAATGTTCTTCCTGTTATTTATGCCTTTTTAAAAAATTTAACATTGAGCTTCAGTTTTCTGAATATAAGTTCTTTGCATTGTTGGTTCAGTTTATTCCTGACTATTCGAGTTCTATCTGTCTTATTTTATTCTCACCACTCTTTTGACAATTTTAGTTACTTTCATTGATGAAATCTTCATTTCTAGACTCTCTTCTAGGCCTCTCGCCCCTGTCTTTTCTTTTCAGGCTCTAGCACATCCTTTAGTATTTCCCGAAAATCTCATCTCTTGCTTAGAAATTTTCTCGGTTTCTGTTTATCTATAAATATGCTAATCTTGCTCTCATTTTTGAAAGGTAGTCTTGCTGGATATAAGATTCTGGGCTGGAAGTTTTACTCTTGTATTATCTTAAATACATCAGACCACTGTCTTCTTGCCTCCATCGTTTCTGCTGAGAAATCAGCACTTAATCTTATTGGGTATCCCTTATATGTTATGCATTGCTTTTCTCTTGCTGTTCTCAGAATTCTCTCTTTGTCTTTAGCATTTGACATTCTGATGAGTATGTGTCTTGGGGTTGGTCTATTTGGATTTTTTTCAGGAGGGAGTATGTTGTGCTTCTTGGACATGAATATCTATGTTCTTCAATAGGATTGGGAAATTTTCTATGATTATTTCTTCAAATATTCCTTCTGCCTCTTTTCCCTTGTCTTCTCCTTCAGGGACACCCAAGCACATATGTTTGCACACCATTTGTTGTCATTTATTTCCCTGAGAACTTTTTCAATTTTTTCCATTCTTCTCCTCATCTTTTCTTTTGTACACTTTCAGAGGCCATTTCTTCAAGCTTACCAATCCTTTCTTCTGCCTCCTCAAATCTGCTATTATATGATTCCAATGTTTTTTTTAAATTTCATTGATTGTACCTTTCATTCCCATAAGATCTGCTATTTTTCTATGTATGCTTTCAAATTCTTGTTTGTGCTCATCCAGTGTCTTCTTAATACCCTTTATCACTTTAGCCATCTCATTGAATTTATTAAGGAGATTTGTTTGGACATCTATGATTAGTTTTCTCAACTCCTTTGTGTCATCTGGAGGCTTATCTTGTTCCTTTAACTGGGCCATAGCTTCCTGTTGACCCGTGTAGATTGTAATTTTTGGTTGATGTCTTGGCATCTGCCTTACTAGAGTATTTATTCTAGGTGCAATTTTTCTCTTTAGTTTGGGGCTTCCTGCCCTTTCTCCCTTGCTGGTTATGCAGTAGGGACCAAGGATGTAGTTCGTGCTATAAGCTGTGAAACCTCAATCTGCCCTCACTGTTCCAGAGACCAATAAGCCTCTTCCAACTTTCTCCTTTGTCAGGGGTAAGGACAGAGTCACAGCTGTGTGAATCCAAGTTTTGCAGGCTTAGACTGTAGTTACCGAGAGAGACTGATGAAGCTCCTTTTCTTCCCTTCCTGGGACAGGGATGGAGCTGCAGGTATGGGCAGCAATCTATGCAGTGAGGGTCCAAGATGACCACAGTTGCCACAGTAAACTTCTGATTTTCAGTCTGTGCCAGCCAAAATTACCTATACACAGTTACCTGGATAGGCTGGTGCAGTGCCCTCCAGCCTCCTACCTGCCAGAAGTAGTGCTGAAGCCTAAGCTAGGACTGCACACCAGAAATTGGTTCCTACCATCACTGTGATTTTCAGTCCTGGCTTCCCCTCAGGCTTGGGGCAGAGTCAAAATGGCAGCCACTGGCCTCTTTCCAACTTGGGCTGATTCACATCCCAGCTCTTCCAAGGGTTATATCTTAGCCAGCTGAGTCTACCAATTTGTAGCCAAAATCAGCAGCCAACCATCTCCTTCTCCCCTGTTTTGGGGAAATGGAGTTTCCAATTCTAGCAATAGAATAGTTCCTGGGGTGGCTCATGCCACCAGAGTAGGACAATCACTGACCTCTGTGGCTTGGGCAGTAATTTCCCAAAGAGGCTGGTGCAGGTCCCTGTAGCTTCCTCCTGTTGGAGGTGGCACTGGGGCCAGGACTGGAGCTGCAATCTGACCTGGATCGAAAGAAGCTGGTCCACACCAGCACTGGGATTTTCAGTCCACCCCACTTCCCCTCGTGCCAGGTGTGGAGTTAAGATAGCAGCTCCTGGCCTCTTTCTGGCTTGGACAGGCTCAAACTTTAGCTGTTCTCAGGATTTAGTCATCAGTAGCTGAAATTGGTGCCCAATTCTCTCTTCCTCCCCCATTTTTGGGAAGTGGAGCTTTCAGTTCCAGCTGCAGAACAGCTCTGAGACTGCTTATGCCTCCAGAGGAGGATGGGCACTGGCCTCAGGGGCATGGAACACTCTACTCACAAGTCTTTTCTGCAGATGTCTAGCTTCCTCCCTCCATTCCTTCGAGGATGTTGCAGGATGCCCTACTGGCCTCCTGGAGCCCCCAAACAGGTGCTTCAGCCAGCTCCAAAGAGCTCTGGGTGTTTACTAACTGCCCTGTAGCTGGAGCCAACTCTAGGAGCTCCTTACTCCACTGCCATCTTGCTGGTTCCTCCCTCTTTGATTTTTTAGTCCTCCAAAACTTGTTTAACCAAATCCTTGCATTATCTTTTTGCTGTTGAAATGATTAGCCTGTTTATATTTTCCTGAGTAATTCCTGTCTTATTCTGGGCTCTGAATTACATAGTACTCTTGGACTGAAAATTAAATCCCTGAGTTAGGTATTCTCCTTCTGTCAGTCACAATCTGCTGTAACAACTCACAATCTAACTATTCATCAATATTAATTTATTAGACAAGTGAGACAGCCACTTAGTCCTCTGCACTTTCCTCAGGCAGGTAATTAAAAAACAAAGGCTCACTAGCTTTTATTTTATATCTCTTTCTTTTTAAAAATTTGTTTTTCCCCCTCTTTTTCCTCCCCCTCCTGCCCTGCTGTTTTTGCTATGTCCAATCACTGTGTGATCTTCTGTATCTATTTCTCTCATTTTTATTTGTCTTCTCATTTTTTTTTTCCTCTAGGATTCATTGGGATTTGATCCTGGGGACCTCTGGTGTTGAGAGTAGTTCCCTGTCAACTGTTCCACTTCAGTTCCTGGTTTCTGTTGCATTTCACCTTGACTCTCCCCTTTGTCTCTCTTTGTTGCATCATCATCTTGCTGTGTGACTCACATGCACAGGCTCTGGCTCATTGTGTGAACACTCATGCAGGCACTGGCTCACCATGTGGGCACTGGCTCAGCAAGCAGGGACTCATGCAGGAACTTGGCTCACCACATGGGCATTTGGCTTGCCACATGGGCATTCACATGGGCACTCAGCTCAATGAGTGGGCACTTGGCTTGCCATGTGGGCACTCACATGAGCACTTGGCTCACTGTGTGGACACTCAGCTTGTCATGTGGGCACTTGGCTCACCACACGGGCACTGGCTCACTATGCAGGTAAGCTTTCTCTTCTTTTTCACCAGCAGGCCCCAGGGATTGAACCAGGGCCCTCCCATATGGTAGGTGGAAGCCCTATCAGTTGAGCCACATCCACTTCACTCCATTTTCTCTTTAGCAAGAACTCAACATTGTATTCCAAGCCAAAGTAGCAAATAAATCAGTCTGAGAGTCCTACCTTTGAAGAACCATTTCCAGGAAACATGCAAGATATCAAGTACGATGTAGGAAAATGTTGATAAATTGGACTATACTAAAATTAAAAATTTTAATCATCAAAAGAACACAATGTAATAGTCAAAAAGCCATATGGTGACAGTTTTTGAAATATATATATGACAAAGAACTCATATTCAGAATATTTAAATAACTCCCACAAATCAAAAAGAAAAATGCACATAAATTATATAGAGAGATGTGTAGATTTGGAAACAAATGTAATTTGTAGAAATATAGTTATATTGAGGTTCAGATATATATATATGGAGATACTTCTATGTGGAAAGAAACATGTATATGATAGTTTTTGAAAGTACATATGTTTTTATACATGTCCTGTTTTCTCTTTGACTTGATTCTTATATTGTTAGAGGTCATGGTCTTTTGTGTTTTTTTTTTTGCTACATTTTTTTGGGGAAGATGGACTGATTTAAAAGCACATCATATTTCATTTGGTGAATTTTTTCCTGGAATGACATTTTCCATACTTTTACCCTCAGTATACTCTTCCTCTTGCTCTAGTCATATCTCTTATAAACAATATAAAAGTGGCCTTGATTACATCTGAAAATGTATGACTGAGAATCGTGTCACTATCTTTCTTCCATTTTAATCATTATTTTAGTTTGTTCCATATTTAATGCTCATTTTTAAACTTCTCATTTCTGAGACCTATATTTCCTCCTAATGAAAACAAGAACTTTAACATGCTCATATAACATTGTCTTTACTTCCAACACTGATCATATTATTACTGTCAAGATTTTGATTTCTTGGTTAATTGGCATAGTTCCTTAGAAATGGTTTTTATTTATTTGGTCTCAACTATTTTTAAAGACAGCAATAAGCCTCACCATGTTATTCATCATTCATAATTCATCTATTTTTGGAATCCTCATGTGATTCTTTATCTTCTTATTTAAATGTTTTCCCCAAATATTTGAGGTCTACATCTTAGTGTGGCAATTCTTCATTTATCTCATTGTAGAGCTCATTCTTTCTCTTAGTGATGGACAGACTCAAAGAAAAGCCCCACAGCTGAAGCCTTTCTAAGAACTCAGGACAAAGAGAAGGTGGAATATCAATAGTCCAGAAATCAAAGTGAAAAATAAAACTGGTATTTCCCATAGTCACTGTCATTTTCCATTTGTTATTTTGAAGAAATATAGTGATTCCCTTTCTTATCTAACATCCAATTGTTCATTCTTTTATTTGTAGACTCATTACAGTATTCACTGTTGCTTCTCTTTTTTTTTATTGATTTTGTAAAAATATTACATTAAAAAAAAATATGAGGTCCCATTCAACCCCACCACCCCCACCCCACCACTCCCCCCACAGCAACATTCACTCCCATCATCATGACACATCCATTGCATTTGGTAAGTACATCTCTGGGCATCTCTGCACCTCATGGTCAATGGTCCACATCATGGCCCATACTCTCCCCCATTCCATCCAGTGGGCCCTGGGTGGATTTAAAATGTCTGGTGATTGCCCCTGAAGCACCGTCCAGGGCAACTCCAAGTCCCAAAGGCACCTCCACATCTCATCTCTTCCTGCCATTCCCCATACCCATCAGCCACCATGTCCACTTTTCCCACTCCAATGCCACCTTTTCTCTGTGGACCTTGGATTGGTTGTGTCCGTTGCACCTCTATGTCAAGAGAAGGCTCAGATTCCACATGGATACTGGATGCAATCCTCCTGCTTTCAGTTGTAGGCTCTCTAGGCTCCATGGTGTGGTGGTTGTCCTTCTTCAACTCCATCTTAGCTGAGTGAGGTGAGTCCAATAAATCTGATTGTAGGAGCTGGAGTCTGTTGAGGCTCAGGGCCTTGCTATCATATTGTCAGTCCAGAGATTCAAATCCCCTAATTATATCTTAAACCCCAACACCAACTACAATTCCAGTAAAGTAGCATGAAAGTCTTATGAAAAGAGATCCCATCTGAGTCCAGTTTCATCACGCAGAAACACCAGCTCCAAGAAGAGCCATCTGACATGGCAGTGAACCCCTTCTGCTATGACCATAGGACCCGTGGGTCTCTTTAGCCCTCCAAGGAACCAATACCCGGGGATTGTATCTACTTTATCTGTCTCTTAGACTCTGCTCAGTTGTGCATAAGGACAGTCCTTCTGACAGCCTCCAGACTCTTTTTTAGAGACTTGTAGCCATATAAACTCATTTCTCCTTTCCTTTTCCCCCTTACATTAGGTCAAACAGCATTTTAAAGTCATGTTATTTTATGTAGACAGGGATATTCTGCTGATCCACATCGAACCTTCAATTCAAGGTCATTTTCCAGTTGCATCATCAGTTGGTACTTGGTAGTGATCCCTCGGTGCCAGGGAGGCTCATCCCCGGGTGTCATGTCCCACGCTGGGGGAAGGCATTGCATTTACATGCTGAGTTTGGCTTCAAGACTGGCCACATTTGAGTAACATGAAGGCTGTCAGGAGGAAATTCCCAGGCATAGTGCTGCTCTAGGCCTTGTTCTTATTTCAGGCATATAGGCTCACAAGCATAGTCATTAGTATCAGGGGCTCACTGTTGGACCCTCATTCCTTCACGGTCCTTGCCGCTGCACCTGGGGGACTGCTGCTGCTCTCCTAGGAACCACAACAGAGCACCCCCGGCCAGGAATCCAGTACACCCCCAGCTGTAGTTTTTAATTGTTGCCACTATGAGTATATCCAAACATTACCATGCACCCTGGACATATGCCCTGTATAGCTCCCTGTCAGCCATATATCACCTGTCAATAGTATCCTATACCCACTGCTCCTTCTCTTAAAACTGAAATTAAACTGCATTCTATGCATGTTCTCAACATTAATGTTCATTTAATTTGAGTTTAGAAAAGACAACAAGACAAATTAAAAAATCAACATCAGGGTAGGATTTAAAATACATCAGAGTTAAATATAGAATGTGTGGGAAATGAACTTAAATAATAAGAGGAGGACTCCTGTGTTTACCATGAAGCAAAAAGTCACTATTTATGGACTAGGTGGTAGTGAAATTAACTCACTGTACAGAAAATGTGAGACTGGGTCATAGAATGTTTATTTTCCTTCATCTCATGGTAGAGCTCATTATTTCTTTTAGTGTCTTAGAGTTTCCAAGAAAATCCCCCAAGCTGATAGCCTTTCTAAGAATTCAGGGCCAAGAGATGATAGAATGTCAATAGACCAGAAACGAAAGTGAAAAATAAAATTGTTATTTCCCATAGTCAGTATCATTTTCCCTTTTTTAAAAAAGAAATATAGTGATTCCCTTTCTTTTCTAATGTCTTGTCCTTTTATTTATAGACTCATTGTAGTGTTTTCAGATACTCCTCTTCAAACTGTCAATTAAATTACATTCTATGTGTATGCTTAACATTAATGCTTGTTTAAGTTTAGCGCAAAAGCTCTGGCTCATCTCAATCCCAAAGTAATTCTTTGAAATACATATGAGTATGCTGTGGTATGCATGGTGGTGGGTTTTTTTTTGTGTAATTATGTTCAAATAAACCTGTGAAATGTTGTGCTAAGAAATGGGAAGTGATAATTCCCTGTTGCGGTGCCGTCCAGTGGCTCTGCTCCCAAAGAGGTAAGGACAAACAGAGTAAGACAACACACAGTAAGGGCTCTGGAGACGCAGGCTGGTGGTGCAGGTCTGATTTACTGAGAAAGTGTAGTAGCTTTTATAGACCATGAGGCAACGTGCAAGCAGCTTACTGGCTATGCTAATTTAGTGAGGCTGATTGGTTCATGAGCTCTAGTTGCTGGGGGGAAGGCAGATTTCCGAGGGACATGCCCAGGCATGCCCACTGCATGCCTCAGCGCCATCTTTTGGGTGGAGCCCCAAAGGCCTTATAGTTACAGAGGTTTTCCTATGTCTAACAAGGCATTGGTGGCTTGCCCACAATTCCCAGCTTCTGAATGCAGATTTTCAAGAAAATGGAAAATCCATCCTCAAAAGACTAAGTGTAATTTAAAAGCATGACATCAGTTATAATGCCAATAGTGTATAAAATAGATAGGATTAAATCTAACAATTTGTACATAAATTTCTCAGTACCTTCATCAAAGTAAATCTTGAAGTGAAATTTTAAAAATGTGTAAGCCCTCCTCAGTCAGAAACAGAGTGGGTATTACATCTCCAAATCCTAAAAATTAAGGAATGAACAAACAGGAGGATTTAAACTAGGGACTAAAGTAGACTTATTTTTATTCTAGCAAAGGGGAAAGTTTGTATTACTGATATAAAGGCAGTGGACAGCAGAGTTCCTGATGAGAGGAAGAGGTAAGAATATGTATAACAACACTAGTATTGTCTTACATTACATTGCTATGATGGATACAACCCATGATACTTTTTATCAAAATTTATAAACTTGTATGGAGCAAAGTATAAACTATATTGTAAACTTTAGTCCACGCTTAATAGCTGTGCTTCCATATGTGCTTATCAGTTGCAACAAAAGAACTACACTAATGAAAGATGATATTAATGGGGGAAAGTAGGGGAGGGGAAGGGGGTAGAGCATTTGAGAATCCCCCATATTTCCCATTTATGTAATCTAAAGCTTCTTTAAAAAATAAATTTTTAAAAATGTAAAAAAAATTGTAAGAAAAAATGGAGGAAACTAGTAGATATATATAAACATGTCACCCGGGCCAAGAAAGGAAATTAAACCAATCAGATAGGGAGTCAATAGCTAATTTATCAATGTGTTGTGTGGCACCGTGTATAGGGTACATACCTTTTCTAAGCAATGAATAGTGACCCACTGGTTGGTCTTTCTTACGGGAAAGGCCCACAAGAGTCCTGTGGTGATGTCTGCAGCAGTGAAAACATACCTTGCCCCTTCCAAGAGTGGGATGGGACTAACGTAATCCACTTGCCATTGTGTTACTCGTATCTGCAGTCAGCCCCAAATGCCCCATCCAATGAGATAATTTTAGTCATTGGAGCAAGCACAATGGGCACTCAGGTGTGATGTCCACGAGCTCCTAGTGAATGACACGCAGCTGGAACTGGTTGGCTATGCACCACAAGGCCTTGTAACCATGATGTCTGCTTTAATGTTTAGTCACCCTGCTGCTTCTCAGGTCTAAGTGCTATGGCTTTGCCTCATCATTCCTAAAGGAGGTGTTAGAGGAGGGGCAACGACATTATAGACAGTTACCTGTTGCCCCTGGCAGGCATCCCAGGTGTTCTTCCATAGATGTCTCCCATAGAAAGGGCAGCTGACAACAGTCCATTGTTCTTGTTTTTAAGTTGTCATCCAAGTGGTAAGGCCTTTGTGCACTGACCAACTATCAGAACAGATTGCTATTGCATTCTTGGGCTCATGTGCGGCGGCTTGCTCGGTCGGTAGAGGTGGGGTCTGGCTGCGGACGAGGGGTCAGTCCAGCTCTGGAGGAGGGGTCGGTCCCGCTTGGGACGAGGGGTCGGTCCCACTTGGGACGAGGGGTCGGTCCGGCAGCAGACAAGGGATCGGTCTCACAAGGGGTTGCGCGGTTCAGCTGACGGGGTCGCCCGGCGAAGCCGGCGACGAAGGGGTCGCCCGGAGAAGCAGGCAACGAACTGGGGACAAGGGAGGCCAGGCCCTTGTCGGGGGCTCTCAGGACTGGAGGGCGCACGGCAGAAGAACTACCGCGGAGACAAGGTAAACACGCAAGTCCACTTTACTGAGGGAGAGGCAACAGTTTTATAGGGGCTGGGGAAGGCTGATTGGTCGAAGCCACGCCCTGTTCTGATTGGTTGCCGGCGAAAGGTCAGTGGGCGGTACTGGACGGGGGAGGGGTGGTGGTTAGGGATTGGCTGTTGCTGTTGCTGGGGGAAGGGGCAGGGTTTAGGGATTGGTGGCTGCTGTTGCTGGGGTGGAGGGAAGACTGGATTTTTCCGCCCACGCCTGGCTGTTGCTGCTGTCGGGGGAGGGCAAAAGGGCAGACTGGATTTTTCCGCCCACGCCTGGCTGTTGCTGCTGTTGGGGGAGGGGAAAAGGGCAGACTGGAATTTTCCGCCCTGCGCCTGCGCAGGGAGAAAGAAGAAGAAGGGTGCCGCCCCACAGGCATCGGGTGGCGCCATCCGGGAGGAGGGGCGGCCGCGGAAGCATGGCTGCCGAGAAGGGGAGACCCGAGGGCACTCTGCGCCCATGCCGAGCTCCCTTCAGGGGTGGCGGTGAGTCCGACCAGCCACCCTATTATGGGGGCAGCGGCTTGGCCTGCCGCGGCTGCTCCCCCGCCAGGCCACACTTCAGCCCGAGGGGTGACCGCACTCATGTACTATAACCATCCATATGGTCCTTAGTTTAGCCCATTGACTGCTTTGCATGATGCCTGTTTTTCACCAAAATATGTCAGTGCTGGACTACACAGCCACAGCAATCCCCTTGGGAGGTGTTCCACTAGCTAAACCATCCACGTATCATGCATTTTCTGGAATTGTTGCTATGCCTTCTTTAGTGGGCACTTCAATGTCCACCTGTGGTTGTAATTTGGTCTGAAGAATCTTCCACGTAAGGCACTGAGCCTAAGATCTCATGCATTTCAGCATTTAAAGGGCTGGTATCAAAGACACTTCACTGCAGCAAATAAGATTTCCTCCTTTTTAAGGTACTTAATTGTGCACTGCCAGAGTGAGGTTTGTTCCCTGTATTTGTGATCCACTCTGGATAGGGATGGCCATCTGTAGAATGACTGACCGCTTTTGGGTTAAACCTTTTACAGGTAACAAGGCATTGTGTGCTGCACATAGCTGGTTCTCTAAAGGGCTATATTATAATTCATCCTCTTTCAATAATTGTGACCAAATTCCAAAGGGTACGCACTTAGATTGTTACCTTTACCACAAACCCCACCCAAAGCCAATATTGGTGCTGACCAATCCTTTCTCAGGATAAGTCAAGGTCCACCTCACTCAGTGCTTGAGCCTGTGCCCTTTTTGCTCCTTCCAAATTAGACTGCTGGTTGTCCTCCCCTTCCTAGGTATGACCTTTGCTGATTAGCATATACAATGGTTTTAAAATTTGAGATTAATGAGGGATGAACCAACAACCACATAAAGGTCATTAATTATTTCTGAGAGTGTGGTGTGAGAAAATACTGTATTTATCAGTTACAGCAGAGGGTATAGCTTTTATCTTACCTAACCAAACAATGCCCAAGATTTAGGCAGAGCCGCCAGGGCCTTGCAACTTCTTCTGACTGATTGCCCATCCCTGGCTTTCAAGGTGAGGTACTAGTCTCTGATGCTTCTTTTAATTCTGAAAGAGAATTACTGGTTAACATAATATCAATATAACGAAATGGTTTTACAGCCACAGGTTTCTTCCACAGGACCAGATCCCTTGCCAGGAGGCCAAGATGCGTGGTTGGGCTATGCATAAAGTCTTTGAAAAGCTCCATTAGAATCCATTTTTAACCTTCTCATATGCAGGCTGGCTTGACTTGTCTAAGGAGGTATTAAAGAAAGCATTAACAGGTTCTAAAACTAAGCAATAGTGACATAAGTGTGTACTAAGTTCTTGAAATAAACCAGCAATTTTTAGAACTGCTGCATAAAGTGTTGGTGTTGCTTTATTCAATTCATGACAATCTACTGTCATGCACCATATTCTATTAGATATTCATACCGGCCATACAGGACCATTGAAGGGGCTATGAGTAGTAATTATTATCCCTATCCTTTCTAATTCCTTAATTGTAGCAATAATTTCCTGGTGCCCTTCTCCCCCAGGAGTTTGTACTGTTTGGTCAACACAATTATTCAGGGTAAGGGCACTTTCTGAGGATAATTTATCTTGTCCTCTTAGTACCATCTTTACTACTCAGCATTGGAGGCAGAATTCTGTGGTAGTCTGTAAGTGTCATTCTGGAGAATGCCAATTCCTAAAATAATTTAGGTATAGGAGAAATACACACTGTGTGTCTTTGGAACAGTAATTGTTCAGTTTGTAAAACTAAATTTTTTTGCTTAGCATAAATGATTTTACTCCCATAGCCATCTATCGCCAGCACTGACCCATGGACCATGCTACATTGCCGTGAATTAAAGTACACTCAGCTCCTGTGTCTACTAAGTCTAAAACTCTTAGTTGATGAGTAAGATACAATAAATAATTAACTCTACATGTGGCCTATGATTCCTGGGATCCCCAGTTACTGCTCTCACCCAGGGATCTTGACCTGTGGTAGGAGGAAGGGTGCTTACCGGTTCTCCTCTGGAAGAGTAGAAGACAGTTGTGATAACAGCATTTCCCCTTATTTTTCCTATTTTTCCTTCTCCCTCAGCATTCTCAGGGAATATTTTCATAAATCTCTTGTCCTTAGGGAGCTTGCTCCAAAGTTTCACTAAAACTGAGTTAGGCTATTATTTCTAGGTTGGTGCCTGAGGTAATCAGGATGCCCACAATTTCTTGCATAACACATGATTAGGACCATCCTGTCCTCCAGATACCTGCCTAGCCACCTGAACCCTTAATCCCCTTCTTCCACAGCCTTTATGATTACTCTTAGTGTGCTATAACCTGCAAATATAGCTTGCAACACAAGTTGCCCCACTGGGGCTCCAGATTGACACCAGAGTCCCATAATAATGGTTGGGAGCAGTATGTAGTACAGTATCTTTCTTTTCTAAGCAGCACACTGAGTTTTTTGCTATTTGTTTTACCTCAGGAGCCATCAGCAAGGCTCCTAACAGAGCCCATGCTACAGCCACCACTATCTGGTAGTCTCCCTTTTCTTTATTTAAGTGCAGCTCCTCTGCTGCCTGCTGTAGCAGTCAGTATATCTGCTGGAGATTTTAGGGTGTCCCCATATTCTCTTGGCTGTCCATGATCTTCCAAGAGGGCAACCACCCCTCTCCTTATTGACGTTATAGGCCAATCTGGGATTTCCCCTGGGGATTTTCCTTTCCCTAATTTCATGCCTGCTACTGTCAGCAGCCTTTGGTATCATGCCTCTTGGCTCACTGATCATTCCAACCCATCTCCTGAGGGGTATGAGTTTGTGTGACCACTAGACCAAAGAGCACACTGACTGGAGGTGAAGATAATCAACTACACACCAGGGAATTGAGAGTACCTACAACTCCAAGGAGGAGAATTGCATTCATCAACCATGGATCTAAGTCCCCTTTTTATATAGAGGTGGAGCAGACATCACCAACCCAGGGTCCACAGGTTGGAGAAATAAAATATGCATTAAACTGAAATTACTGGTATTCTACTATAGAACTATTATGACTAATAATAGAAGAAACTGTAGCAATGATCTGGAGAAAGTGCCCAAGGTAGTTGCCTAGGGCAGGGAGAGTGAAGTAGAGATGAGATATAGGGGCATTTTTGGGACTTGGAATTGTTCTAAATGATATTGAAGGAACAGATGCTGGATGTTATATATCCTGCCATTAAATACGGAATGAATTAGGGGAGAATGTAAACCACAATGTAAACTAATCCATGTGGTTCAGCAGTCCTCCAAAATGTATTCACCAAATGCAATGAGCAACCACAATTATATTTATAAATTAGGACTGTTCGTTATACTCATCATGATGTGCTATCATCAACTCCATCCTTTACTATATGTTTAAAATTGACCTCCTACGTACATTCAGCATTAGCTACCCCTTATTAATCAAGATTCTGTCTCTTGCTAACCTATAATCTCTCATCTAATTCTATAAGTTTACTCATCATTTTAGTTCATATCAGTGAAGCCATACACTGTCTTTTTGGGTCTGGCTTATTTCACTTAACCTATTGTCCTTAAGGCTACACATGCTGTCATGTACTACCCTGGCTCATTTCTTTTTACAACTGAATAGTATTTCATCATATGTATATACCACATTATGTTTATCCATTCATGCATTGATGGACACTTGGGTTGTTTACACCTCTTAGCAATTGTGAATAATGTTACTATGAACACCACTGTGAAAATGTCTGTTCACATCCTTGCTTTCAGTTTTTCTGAATATATTCCTACTAGCAGGATGGCTAGATCATATGGCAGTTTTCTATTTAGCTTCCTGAGGAAACATCAAAAGATCTTCCACTGAGGTTGCACAATTTTATACTCCCACCAACAGTAAAGGAGTGTTCTATTTCTCTGCATCCTCTCAAGCCTTTGTGGCATCATGTGGGCTTTTATTTTAAATTAATGGCTATTCTATAAGACATGAAATAATGTCTCATTGTAGGTTTAATCTGCATTTCTCTAATAGTTACTGAGGATGAGCATCTTTACACATGTTTTCCTTTTATAACATGGATGAAAAGTACCAACTATTTAGGAACAAACTTAACTAAAGACATAAAAGACTTGTATTCTGGAAACTAAAAAATACTGCTAAAAGAAAAACAAAGATGGCTTAAATAAATGGAAGGACATACTGTGTTCATGGGTTGGAATACTAAATATCATGAAGGCATCAATTCTACCCAAGCTGATCTACATATTTAATATGATAATATGATGAGAATTACAACAGCATTCTTTGGAGAAATGGAAAAGCAAATTATTCAATGTATCTTTAAGGATAAGGGCCCTGAATAGCTAAAAATATCTTTTTAAAAAAGAAGAAAGTTGGAAGACTCTGAATTCCTGAATTTAAAGCCTACTATTGGGATTTCCTGGAAAATGGCATTGGAGCAGCTTGCAGGGCTCAACTCTCTCACAAAATTAAGGAAGGGCCAAAAGTTGTCCAAGGGACCTGATTTGGGAGTCAACAGACCAAGACAGTGCTACAGAAGTCCCAGAGGGTAAGGGACAGACAGATGAAGAACCTGAAACAACAAATGTGAGTTACCAAAACCCTGCAGAGGCAGGGAAGGCCTCCTCTCTCCCACACCCAAGATATTAAACTGGGATAAAAACTGGGGCTCACTGCAGCCAACAAGGAGGTAAAAAGACATCTTCTACCCTATAAGCTGTTACAAAGGTAAAGGGGGAGGTCTCTGCATTTCTCTACAGTGAATTCAGCAAGCAGAACCCATTTTGAATCCCTTGTCTGATGAGACCAAAATAGAGTAAAGCAGAGATTGAAAGAAAGAGTTCAGTGGAAAAGTGCACCCACGAGTATCACATGCTGGCTTGTTTGGAAATTGCATGGAGTAAAACCATTTTAAGCATTCTCTTTTCCTGATCTCCTGGAAAAAAATCTGTGCCCTGTTAATGAGTCTCTGGCCTGATTTTGATGACAGAAGGTGGGCAAATTTAAAGACAAAGAACAAAATGAACAAAATAACAAAGAGAAGCTGTGAAAAAGAACAATAAGGAAGAGAAAGTAATTGACCATTGATCAACATATCCAGATGCCTTGACATCAGCAAAATACTACAAGCCATAGTAGGACACAGTAAGAGATGTCATAGCCAAAAGAACAAACCAAGTATCATGAAGAGATCATGACAGCTGATCTTAAGCTGTCTTAAGACAGCTGATCAATGATAATCACACAACTCTCCTAAATCCATTCAGAGATTTTAAAGAAAATATGTCTGAAGAGATAAAGGATATTAAGAACATACTGGGTGAGAACAAAGAATATTTTGAAAACCTGAAAAGAAAACTAGCAGCTTATTGGAATGAAAGATATGATGAATGAGATTAAAAATATATTAGAGGCAAAGTCAGAATTAGTGATTTTGAAGACAGAACATCCAAATTAAAGAAAGAGAAGAGAATGGGAAAAAACGGAACAGAGTCTCAGTGAATTGAAGGACAATGTGAAATGCACAAACATGTATTGGTATCCCAGAAGAAGAAAATGGAAAAGGATCAGGAAGAATATTTGAAGAAATAATGTCTGAAAACTTCCCAAACATTATGAAAGACAGAAATATCAATATCCAAGAAAGACAATACACGCAATACAAACAAATCTGAATAGGCCTACGCAAGACACTTACTATTCAGAATGAAAAATATCAGAGATAAAGAGAGCACTCTGAAAGCAGCAGAAGAAAAGAAAAGCATCTCATACAGGGAACCTCAATGAAATTAAATGTCAACCACTCATCAGATACAATGGACGAGAGGAACACATGGTATGATGTGTTAAGGTAATGAAAAAGGAAAAACTGCCAGACAAAATTCTGGATCCAGAAAAATTTTCCTTCAAAAGTGAGAGTGAGTTCACAGACAAACTGAAACTGATTGAGTATGTTACCCAAGGCTAAGAGTTACAAGAGATACTAAAGGAAGTGCTGCAGCCTAAAAGGAAATAAAAGACAAGTGTGAAAGACTTGAAGATGACTGTAGAAATGAAGGTCATTAAGAAATGTAAATTAATGTATAAAAAGGAAGACAACACTAAAATATGAAAACAGAAAGCCAAAGGGGAAAATCGATGAGGTAATCCTTTTACAATAATAACATCAATTATGCTAATGCATTTCACTCTTCAAGTAAAGATGTAGACTGAGAGAATGGATAAAGAAATATAAGCCATCTCTAAGTTGTCTATAACAGACACCTCAGATGTAAGGATACAATCAGTTTAAAAGTGAAAGGTTGGAAAAAGATATTCCATACAAGTAGTAACCAGAAAAAAAACTGGAGTTGCAATACTAATATCAGACAAATTATATTTTAAATGCAAAATTGTAATAAAGGATGAAGATGGTCATTATATATTAATAGAGGTGTCAATTCACTAAGAAGAAATAACTATGCTGAATATTTATGCACCTAATGAGTGATCAAAGACATGAATCACACATTGGCAAAACTGAAGGGAGCGGATTGAGAGGATATGGCATCAAATTAACAGGCAGGGCTCAATGTTCTCACAAAGTGAATGGAGAAAGCCAAAAGCTGCCCGAGGGAACTGTTTGGGGGACAGCAGAAAAGGACACTACTACACAAGTCTGAGAAGTATGAGGGACAGAGAGATGAAGAACTCGAAAAAATAAACATTAGTTCCCAAGCCCCATCAGTGACTGGAAATGCTCCCTTGCCCCACCCTCGATATATCAAGCTAGGGCAAAACCCCTGGCTCACTCCAGTTGACAGAGAGGGGAACAGACATCTTCATCCATGTCACTGTTTCAGTGAAAAGTAGGGAAGTTGGGGGATTTTCTTCAGTGGATTTGACCAGCAGAGACTGCTTTGAATCTTCAATCTGAAGCATCAACATAGGAACACAGGAAAGCCAGAACTGAAACACCAAAGTGGAAAGGTGGGCTGACAAACACCATTTGCTGGCTGGTCAGGAAATTGCATGAACAAAAACAGATTTTGGTTCTATTTGCTTCCTAATCCTTGGGAAAAAACCTGGCACCCAATAGTCTACCTCTGGCCTGATTTTGATAACTTAAGCTGGGCAATTTTAAAGACTTAGGAAAAGCTGAACCACATACCAAAGAACAGCTGTGAACAAAAACAGTCCAGAGAGAGAAACTGGCCATCAGAGTAAATTATTTAACATATTCAGATACCTAGATATCAGAAAAAAGATTTACAAGGCATACTAGAAAACAGGAAGAGAAGGCACAGCCAAAGAAATGAACCAAATATCCCGAAAGGATACAGGATTAAAGACAATTAATCAGTAATAATCACACAACTCTCCTAAATCAATAGAAATAATTTAAAGTATATATGACAAAAGAAATAAAGAATATTAAGAAGACATTGGGTTGGCATAAAGAACAACTTATAAGTCTGTGAAGAAAAGTATAGATATTATGGGAATGAAAGACATAATGGATGAGATTAAACATACATTAGAGGCAGATAAGAGCATATTTGAATTGTTTAATCACAGAATTAGTGGTTTTGAAGGTAGAATGCCTGAAATGGAAATTACAGGACAAAATACAAAGAAAAGAATGGAAAAATGGAACAGAGTCTCAGGATAAAGAATGACAGCACAAAATGAACAAACATTTGCATTATCACTCTCCCAGAAGGAGAAGAGAAAGTAAAAGGGGCAGAAAGAATATATGAGGAAATTATAACAGAAAACTTCCCAAACTTTATGAAATACACAAATATTAATATGCAAGAATGACAATGAAGCTAAACAATAAATCCAATAGACCTTCCCTGAGAAACCTACTATTCAGAATGACAAATGTCAGAGATAAAGAGGATTCTGAAAGCATAAAGAGATAGATAAATCATTTCATACAAGGGAACCTTGATTAGATTAAGTGTCAACCTCTCACCAGAAACCATGGAGGAGAGGAAGAAGTGGTATGATGTGTTTATAGAACTGAAAGAGGAAAACTGCCAGGCGTGCATTCTGTATCTGGTAAAACTGTCCTTCAAAAAATGAGAGTAGTTTGAAGTCTTTAAAGAAAAAAAAGCTGCTAGAATATGTTACAAAAAGACCAGAACTACAAGAGATACTAAAAAAGAGTATTGCAGCCTGAAAGAAAAATAAACAAAAACAAAAACAAGGATGAGAGATTTGGAAAAGAGTGTAGAAATGAAAATTATACAGAATGGTAAATTAAAGGGTAAGAAGGCAGAAAATAGAAATATATGAAAACAGAAAAAATGGAGGAAGTAATAATGTCTTTAGTGTATTAACATCGAATGTTAAATCCTGGAGCTCCCCAAACAAAAGACATAGACTGATAGAATGGATAAAAAAATTAGTTATTCCAGGCAAATAGTAACCAAATGGAGTTGGAGTAGCAATACTAATACCAGGCATAAGAGATTTCAAATGAATTAAAGGATGAAGAAGTTCATTGTATACTAATAAAGGGGGTAATTCACCAAGAAGAAATAAGTATACTAAATAATTATGCACCTAACCTGAGTGCCCCAAGATACATGAGGCACACACTGGCAAAACTGACCACCAGAGTAAACAGAAACATAAATAGAGAGATGAAAACAGAATAACAGCTGTGTATAGCAGGGGAAGCTTAGAGAGATGGAGAGGTGATGAGTTTTTTGTTTGTTCATTTGTTTTTGTTTATTGTTATTATTGGAATAAAGAAAATGTTCTAAAAATGATCTTCATCAGACTCATCCAGGACAAATAACAAAAGTATGATGACGGACAATGATCATCCCATAAAACAGAGAGTATCTACAACTGCAAGATAGATAGATTTAACCATCTGCCCCATGGTATCTAAGGCCCCTCTCAATTGGAAGCAGAGTGGACATCACTAACCTCCCCCCAATCCTCAAGATTGAGGAATGAACAAATGTAAGGGGGAATGCAACTATGAACCAAAGTGGACTTGTTATTATTCTGATAATGGAAGAATGTGTAACATTGATATAAAGGCAGTATTTATCAAAGTTTCTGAGGGGAAGGAAAGGAAGAACAGGTGTAACAAGGGGCATTTTGGGGCATTGCAATTTTTCTGCCTGACACTGCAAGGATGAATACAGGCCATTATATTGATATATTTTGTCAAAACCTATAAAATTGTGCTGAGCAAAGTGTAAACCATAATGTAAACTATAGACGATATTTGTAGCAATGCTTCAATATGTCTTCATCACTTTTAACAAATGTACCACAGTAATGAAACATGTTAATGGGGGAAAATGTGGGAGGGGAGGGGTTGAGGCATATGGGAATCCCTATATTTTTATAAAACATTTATATAATGATACAATGTAAAATTTCTTCAAAAATAAAATAATAATCTAGACCAAAAAGCAAAAACACCTCTAAGCATTGATGTAACTGCATTACACAAATTATGGTGGTTGTATTTTCACTTAAGTTCAGATCGAAATAAATAACTCTTGGACGAATGGATTTTTTAGAAATTTGCTATTTAATTTTTAATTGTTTAGAGTTTTTCTTGTTATCTTTCTATTACTGATTTAAGCTCAATTTCATTATTCATACAATTTCAACTCTATCAAATTTATTGAGGTTTTTTTGTACTAAACAGAGCATGTTCTATACTGTGAATATAACATGTAAATTTGAGAGAAATGTGATATCTGTTTTTGTTGGGTGGAAAGTTTTAGCAATGCCACTTAGATACAGTTAGTGGCATTGCTCAGATTTTCTATATCCTTGTTGATATTCATTCTACTAACAATTACTGAGAAAGGAGTGCTGAAAACTCTTAATCATAATTGAGTATTTATTTTTATTTCAATTCTGATATTTTGTACTTCATTTGTTTAACAGCTCTCATCTAAGATTATATCTTTCTTATACATTGATCATATTATGTCATACCTTCTCTATTCATGTTAATTTGTGGTTAATAATGGAACTATATGAGCATTTTAAATTAGGGTTTGCCTAGGATAATTTTCTTAATTTTACTTTTTATCCTACCTATAGCATTATATTTGAAATGAGTTTTTTTGTTCTTTACATCACAGACTTGGGACATTTTAAAAGTCAATTCTAATTTCTGCATTTTAATTTGTGATATTTGACCATTTCAAAGCAATATAATTATAGATATTATGGGATTAAAGATTACAATTTTATTAAGTTTTTGTTTGTTTGTTTGCTTAGGTACTGAGGCTGGGGAATGAATCCAGAACCTCATATGTGGGGAGCAGACACTCAATCATTGAGCCAAATTAGTTCCTCTATTATGTTTTCTAGTTACTTTTAAATCATTTTCATAGAGAATATTTTAATAACATTTTATGTAAAAAAGAAAAAGTGATAACTAAAGCACTCTGATATGGATAAATTATTGAATTTAGGTCATATGAGTATCTGATTTCAGCTCTTGGAAAAGTGCCTAACACAATGGCAGTAATAATTTATTATCCAAATAAGAAAAACAACTGAGTATGGTTCCTATTTATTTAATGTGATTCACAAAACTCCCTGTGTATGACACATGGCACTTATATTAGTCAGGGTTCTCTAGGGAAACAGAACTGACATGGTTCAAATATGTGTGTGTGTGTCTGTGGTGTGTATGTATGTATGTATATACTATGAACTTTTAAAAATAGGATTAGACTCACATGGCTATAGGAATGGGTAACTCCAAATTCTGGAGGACAGGCCCAAACTTGGAAGTCTGATGAAAGTTTTCATTCAACTTTCAAGTAAACTCTGCCTGGCCAAATTGGTGAAATCATCACTTCTCCTTTTAAGGGTTTCAACTGATTGTATGGGACACCTCTCATTGTGAAAGCAATCTCTCAGTTGAATGTAGATGTAATTAGCCACAGATAAAGTCAACTAACTGATAATTTAAGTCCATAAAATGTCCTCACAGTAACAATCACACCATTGCTTGTTTGATCAAACAACTGGACACCAACCCATAGTTAAGGTGACACACAAATTTATCCATCACACCACTGGATTGAAAATCTGGGCTCCACGGGCTTCAAATCCCCAGCTGTCTGTAGTCTCACATGAAAACAAGCCACTGAACTCAATTTTGGACAAGTCAGATCCCAGTTTAATTAGCCATTGGGGAACTCCAGGAAATGCATGCATCTTATGATATCTTAGATCTAAACACTTAAAAGAGAAAATGAGTTGGATACTGAATTGGTAACTAGAAAGAACACAAGTAATAAGATACAATCCTACTCATCCACACCCAGTTTCTCAACAGGTGCTGCTTTGTGAGTATGAAAATGGATAGTATTCTTCTAATCACTGCCGCCAGATCTACACTGAATTAAGAATACCCTTAAGGGAGACATGGAATTGGGAGACTCCTGATTTCTACCCGGTGAGCCCATTTCAGTCCATCATGAGTGACAGCTTCCTTACACCCTGGGCTTCTCACATGCTGTTAGCCCAAATGAGGTAGAAGATTAGGAAAGGACACACTACAATTTTGGTTTATTCCATCTCCTCCTTTCTCCTAAAATTAAGGATGATTAGAATAGTTAGGACTATTTTCAGATCAATTCAGTTTAGTACGTTTTGCCAAGTCAGTATCTGACAAGTCATTAATCTTAATTTCTTTTTAATTCCATTAACTAGATAAATCATATTTTCCCTGTATAAGCCATAAAAAAATTTTGATTAGGTTCTGATATTCTCTTTCTGACATTTTCACTTAGTAATTGAAATATTACTTCCACCACAGTAGCTCCTAGAGAACAAGGCCCACTATCCTTTTTGGGGAAGTGAAGAGAGGGATTAGATAGGATATATGGAAAGTTTTCCAATATCATTGTCAAATATAAGCCCACAAATGCACATTTAATTCAATTATAATTACCTATACTGTATAGATGTATGCAAATACTTACATGTACATATGCATTTACACAACTCCACACACTTATAGAGATTTTAACAGTGGATTTATCCAATGGTATATAAATATGTATTTTCATTATTTTGTCACCTTGTTTCCCTGCAACATTTTACACAGCTCTGGAAAGAATAGGACATTTCTCTATTTTTAGGAAATTGAAATATTTTCAATGGGGGGCCAAGAAGAAACCACAAATATCTAGGGCTTTTTTTAAGAAAGAAAGAAAATAAAACTTTGCACAAAAAGAACATATTTTGTTATCAAATTAGTAAAGAAATTTATTTCTTGGATATTTACAATATGCTCCCAAAACATTACCTCTGCTTTCTTGAGTCCAAAGGCATAAGTGATGTAGCACTTCATCATGCCCAGTTCAGAAATATAGTGTTCATATTATTATTATTCACTATACTTTTTAGAAGGAAATCAATTTCACAGTTTGAATTACTCTATAGTAGACCGCTAAATCTAAGCATTCCACTCATAATAGGAAAGGATTAAGGCAAGAGCAGATAAGAACAAGTGGAGACCTCTGAGAACAAGCATTCTGTTTTGTTTTCCTATTTTCACTCTGAAGAATCAGCATGCCTGAAAAATTTATCAACATGACTATCAGCATGGAATTCTTGCTCATGGGAGTCCCTGATGACTGGGTGCTACAGAGACTGTGTGCCACACTCTTCTTCCTCATTTACCTGGCAGCAGTGATGGGGAACCTCCTCATTATCACCATCACCACCATTGACCAGCATCTCCAACTTCCAATGTATTTCTTCCTGAAGAATTTGTCCTTGCTTGATATCTGCTATATCTCTGTCACTCTTCCTAAATCCATCGTGAACTCTCTGACCAACAGTCATTCCATCTCCTACCTAGGTTGTGCCATGCAAATTTTTCTTGTTTTGTTTTCCTGTGGCACAGAGTTCGCTCTGCTTATGGTGATGTCCTATGATCGCTATGCTGCCATCTGCCATCCTCTGCACTATGAGGGCATCATGCACAGAGGTGCCTGTGTGCAGATGGCGACGGCAGCATGGCTCAGTGGATGTGTTTATGGCTCCATTCATGCAGCAGGTACGTTCAGTGTCAATTTCTGTGAGTCCAACATAGTCCATCAGTTCTTCTGTGATATTCCATCACTGCTTAAACTTTCCTGTTATGGAGAGCATATTTTAGAGGATGGATTTATTATTCTTAGCTGTTGTTTTGTTTTTGTCTGTTTCATTTTAATGGTTGTTTCTTATGTTCACATTTTTGCCACTGTTCTAAGAATCCCATCTGTGAAGGGAAGACAAAAAACTGTTTCAACCTGTCTGCCCCACCTCACCGTGGTGATGCTCTTCCTGTTTTCAGGGAGTACTACATATTTTGCAAAAAACTTCAGCTCTTCTTCACTGAAATTGTTTATATCTGTGCTTTACACAGCATTACCCTCCACCCTGAATCCTCTCATCTATAGTCTCAGAAACAAGGACATGCAGGCAGCCCTAGGAAAAGTGATATTGATAAAACTTTCAAAATGATTTCTTAATTTTGATAGTTTGAATTAATATGAACAACTTTTCAAAATTAAGAGATGCCTCTATTTTCCTATTTCTAATCCAAAGGATTTAGCAATGTGTACCAGGTAAAAATTTTATTAATTTATTTTAGGTATAGTAAATGAATGACTTGGAAATACTGGGTTTAATGCTTCTTTTTCCAGTATCAATTTCATATCATGACGTTCTATTTGGGAGCAAATTCTGGATGTTTTACAATCACTGTCATTGTTCCCAAATACATTGCCATCTCCCAACATTTTTAGGGTTATCATGAAAATAGCATTTAAAAATATTTTTATTTCCTGAAGTATATTTTATTTTTAGGGCATCTGTAGTTAAAATGGTGATGCATAAATATCCATACCTTGCCTTTAAGAGTTCTACCTAAGTATTCACCTGTGGACTTCAGAGCAGAACCTTTATAGGATTTGTCAAATTGTCATGATTTCTGGTCACTTAAGAATTAAGAATGTTATAAAGTTGGTGATGACAACATTCTTATTGTCATCCAAACTCAGGTTAGCAAATCATCAGGAATGGTTTGTTTTGTTATATGTCCTCACAGTCTATCACAGTTCTGAAATAATTCGGAACATGTCTCATCACCACATATTTTTGACTCTAGTTCTCCTTTTCCAAATACAATATCCTACCACAAATTTCTGTGCCACACTTTTTCCTTTCTTTCTTTTATCCCCCCTTTGTTCTGTATTTCTTTCCTTCATCCCTACTTTCTATCCTTGACTCTATGGTTTCCCTTTCCTCTTTCTCTTGTTTATTCTTCTCATCCTCAGTATTTATTTTCTCTTCTACACTTTAAGAATAGACTCATCATGTCTTCACTTAATTATAAGCTCTTTTCACTATTACTTGTTATTCTATTCATATTCCAACTCAAATTATCCTGTAACCTACAGAAAACTCATATTAATTCTATATTCTCTTTGGTGACCCTGATATATTCAATTGATGTATTATTACATGCAATTTTGTTTATATTTATAATGACTTTTAAAATTATACTTAGAAGTACAACCTCCAGAACAATAAATGCGATTCTTTAAATTGACTGTTACAGTAAAATGTGTAACTCCTAGAATATAAGATTACTTTCCACTCCTATCACAGAGTATCAGAGTACCTGTCTTTCAACCAGCATTAAAATGACTATTTTTGAAATTATTTTTACTGTTCATATGGGAAAATTAGTGATGATTTATTACATTATTTTACTTAATTTAATTTTTCTATTTATCTATTTCATGTGTAAGATTTAATTTTGAAATTTTCAGTCCAATTACTTTGCCCACTTATCCCTTTGGAAATTATTATTTTTCCTCTTTAAACTTCTATATGAGATATTTATGTATTAACATACAAAATTCACATTCCATTTTTGTGAAATACTATTGCTTTATAGTTTGTTGATTTTTGTATATAATGCACACTAATACCTAAAAAGCTACACCTATTTCAAATACCCAAAAATATTTTTCTAAAATGTATTCTTTATATTAATTAAATATTTGCCTCCTGCTAAGTTTAACTCTAACTTTCTCTTTGGATTCTATAAACATATGGCTTATTTATACCAGTCACAAATTACTCAAAATTTAGATATAGGCCCAAAATGTAGTTTAGTAACAATTTTAAGATATGTAGTCTATAGTAATTACCAGCTTCTCTCCATTATTTTTGTATTTATTTGAATTATAAAAATACAAACCAATTTTTGATCATAACAATGAGAGTAGTAACAGAACATAATGGCAAATAACTGTGTATAATTTCCCTTTCACTGTGAACCTGACTACTATTAAGCACCTAGGGCTATAGGCAGTGTTACATGAGGTACTGAGGTATTTATAAATTTTTCTCCTTATTTCAATTTTCTGGGCTCCTCCATCAATTCTGCTAATTATTATTTTTTGGCTGAGTACAGTGTATTTATTGATAGTACATGACAAGTTAGGGTCCTCTGAGCCCCTCGCCACTTTCAGGGGTCTGGTATGGAAGCTGTGGAGGATGGGTGATTCTCAGTTGTGAGGGCACAAGTTGGGCTAGGGCTCCCCAGCAGTGACTGCTTCTCTCCTCCTCTCATGCGGTTGCTGGGGCTGGAGATCCCAGGGGCTCTTACTCCTTGGAGGTCGTGTGGACCATAAGGTCCACCACCCTGTTGCCAGAGCCTAATCCATTGTTATATCAGATGAGCTTGACAAAGTGTTTGCTGAGGGCAAAGTCAGCCTCAGCCTCGAAATTGGAAGATTATGTGCCACTGTTAAAATCTCAGGAGACAATCTGGTCCTCGGTGTAGCTATTCAGGGCGCCATCTGATGCCTGCTCCACCACTTTTTGATGTCATCATATTTGTTCACATTCTCCAAAGCAAAGGTCAGATACGCGTGGCAGCAGGGTTAATAAATGAATACAGAAACACTTTCCCCAGTTATTGCATTATTTGAGAATATGTTAGTCCCTACCATGAGCCACAGTTTATCCTTGAAAAAGGTTTGCAGAATAATAAAATTACTTATAGGACTTAGAAATGGCATTCTCTAGCTTTGTGGTCCAATATGGCAGGAGCTAGTAACAGCAATTTAAATTAATTAAAATTAAATAAAATTAATAATTCATTTATTCAATCAGACAAGCTGTATTTCAAGTATTCAATTATGAAACTTGCCTAATACTATCATATTGGATAGTGCACATAGAATATTTTCATCAACACTGAAACATTTAATGGATAACTATGTGTTTTCTTTTATTTCTTTTATTTCCTTATCTTTTTAGTAACATTGAAAGGCTCAGATAAGTCTGCAGAGATTTAATTACATTACTCCCATTAAACAACACTTATTTCCCCTTCAGAGGCCCCTATTTTATCTAAGACTGCTCTATTCTGAATTACTTTAAAAATTTCATAAGCCTCTTTGGCAAGAGTTCAAAGAATCCATCAATCGATCTCAAATATTCATTAATCAGTAATATTGAAATGAATGCACAAATGTGGCAAAACCATCCTTTTCCAGAGTAGGGGAAGAAAATCAATGGTATCTCCACTTAATAGAAATTGCAGGCTTAGAGCCAATTTTTGTTTTTGCCTTCCTAGCATTTACCTACAATTTACAGAGTTCAAAAGTATTGAAAGACTAGAATTAGTGAGGACAGATGTGATATAAACCATTACACAGTTTTCCAATGAGGCACAAAATATTCCCTTTAGGCTTTTTTCTTTTTCTCTTTTTCAAGTATTTCATTCATACATGAACACACATAAACAATAAGTATATAGTAAAGATAGCAAACTTACAAAATAAATATACATAACATCACGCAAGGGTCTCATACATGACCCCTCCACCAACTCTTTGCATTGTTGTGAAATATTTGTTACACACTAAGCAAGAGCATCATCAAAATACTACTACCTGCTGTGACCCTGCAGCTGAACAGGTTCCTAGAGAGGGAGGTGTGGGAGGCTGAAGAAATGAAAGACAGAAAATAGTGGGGGCCAGGTGGACTGTGAAGAGCTTGCAGGTACCTCCGGTCCCTGGCTTACTCATGCACTTTATTGTATATCCTAAGTGAAAACAGCACATTTGGGAGGTTTGCATTTCTAGGTCACTACAAATATAAAAGTTATTCTTCTAGTCATAAGCCCATAGATAACACAGTTACTTTATAATTCTTATCTGCACTCAGCATATTTTGTTCACCACATGACCTTGCCCAGTGGGCACCTCCTATTGTTTCTCCAGTATCTCCAGGTGCACTGTTTTCTTTATCTACATTCTCACTGTGAACCTTGGATCCTGCTTTGCAGGCTTCTGAGGACCCTGCTTTGCAGGGCTCCCCACAATTACCAACTATTTTCCTCATCTTAAATTTTTTGTACTTTTCCCCCAACCCATATTATTTTTTAAAAATATACTTTTGTTACAGATATTGTGAACTTGCAAAACAATCATACAGGTGTGTAGATTTCCCATATAACTCCACACCCTGGTGGAATATTTGTTACAGATTATGAAATAATATCATCAGATTGTAACCACCAATCATGGTCCATAGCATACATTTGGCACACTTTTTCCATACACCTCCATTATCAACACAGTACAGCTTGGCATTGATGCAGGAATATTATAGTATTGCTGTTAACTACAGTCTATAGGTCACACCAATTGTAGTTTTCCCATGTTTCTCCATATTCCCATCACCCTGCAATAGTGAGTTTTGATGGCTCTAATCTTACATTTTTATTATTCCAGGTCTGGGTCTTGCTAGTTACTCCCTGAAGTTGGTATTTCTTCAAACTGTTTAGTCCTCCAAAACTTGTTTAACCATATCCCTGCATAATCTTCTTGCTGTTGAAATCATTTCCCCGTTTCATATTTTCCTGAGTAATCTCTGTTTTATTCTGTGGTCTAATTACATAATACTCTTGAACTGAAAGTTAAATCCCTGAGTTTGGCATTCTCTTTCTGTCAGTCAGAATCAGGTATAACAACTCACAATCTAATTACTCACCAACATTAACTTATCAGCCAAGTGAGGCAGGCACATAGTTCTCAGTGCACTTTACTCAAGCAGGTAACTCAAAATCAACAATGCATCACTAGCTTCCTTTTTCTCTTTCCCAAACTCCAACATTGTATTCCAGGACAAGGAAAATTAAATCAGTCCTAGAGTCCTACCTTTGAAGAATGATTTCCAGGGGACACACATGATATCAAGTACTATGTAGGAAAATGTTGATAAAATGAACTATACTGAAATGAAAATCTTGTGACCATCAAAAGAACACAGCGTGATAGTCAAAAGATAAGCCGTATATTAGGTGACAGTTTTTAAACTATATACATGGATATATATTTCACAAATGACTCATATCTAGAATATTGAAATAAATTCCACAAATCAAAAAGAGAAATGAAGATAAATTGGAAATACATATAATATATAGAAATAAAGTTATATTGAGGATCATAGATATAGATATAGATAGATATAGATAGGTATATATTTACTTGGGCATATTTCTATGTGGGGAGAATCATGAATATGATATTTTTATTATTTTATTTTTAAAATATACTTAAAATTTTTAAAAAGATATTTAGATTTCATATATGCTGCATTAAAAATGTAGGGAATCCCCAAATGCTCCACTCCCTAGCCTTACGCACTTTCCGATATTAACAACATCCTTCATTAGTGTGGTATATTTGTTAAAATTGAGGAACACCTATCAGAGCATTGCCTCTAAGTGTGGACCCAAGTTTAGACTATATTTTAAACTCTCTCCTTCACAATTTTGGAACTTTTGACAAGATATATAATGGCCTGTATCTGTTACTGCAACATCATTCAGGTCAAATTCACTGACCTGAAAATGCCCCCATATTATACCTATTTTTCCCTCTCCCTCCACTCAGAACCTCCTGCGGTCACTACCTTCAGATCAGTGATAAAAGTTCTTCCATTCCTAGAGTCACAAGACTATAGAAGACTAATCATAAATCCACTCTAGGCCATTGTTCATTAATCCTGAGGATTCTCAAATGCTGATGCCTACTCCACCAATAATAGAAAGGAGATTAGATTCCATGGCTCAGATGGATGGGACTACATTGACTGCAGTTCTAGATGCTCTCTGTTCCTTGGGATGATTGATGCCCATCATCATCTCCTTGTTAGTTGTCCTGGGTGAGTCCAATGAACTAGAGAGGAGGTGTTGCAACTCTGTGGAGATTCTGGGCCCAAATGGCATATGGAGAACCCAAAGATTTAAGTCTCTTGGACATAAACCTATCAATTCTAGTAGTAACAATAGGTCCAAGTAAAAAGGGGCAGAAGGGCTATGTGTAGGGAAACCACAACTGAGTCCAACTCTGTCACACTAAGAAGCATAAATTCCAAAGTAGGGCCCACTGACAGGGTGCCAAACTTCGGAGCTGTCTGTCCTACCTGTAGTGTCTAATGTCTCCAGAGCCCTCAGGAGCCTAGCTATTTGAGGCAATATTTACTGTGGAGGTCAATGAGATCCTGCTGAGATGTGTATAAGGGTAACCTCTGGAATGACCTCCCAATTCACTTTGAAGTCTCTTAGCCACATAAACTCATTTGCCTTTACTCTTTCACCTTTTGTCCAAGGTATTATTTCAGTTGCATTGCTAGTTGGGGCTTGGTAGTAACCCCTCATTGCCAGGGCAGCTCACCCCTGGGAAACGCATCCCACACTGGCGGGAAGGCAATACATTTATATGCTGAGTTTGGCTTAGAGAAAGGCCACATTTTAGCAACAAGGAGGTTCTCAGGAAATAATTCTCAGGCAACCTAAAATTCTAAGCTGTTTCAGTTTCAAAGGAAAGGTTCATAAGTACAGTCATCAACATCAAGTGCCCATCAATGATACAACCCCCAGATATTGGTTCCTATGAAGGCTAAAGAGACCCATGAGAGTTATGGTCATGGCCGATGGGGTTTACTACCAGGGCAGATGGCCCCTCTCTGGAAATGGTGTTTATGTGTGATGAATCTGGACTCAGATGGGATCTCCCTTCATAAGACTTTCATACTAATCTGCTGGAGGTGCAGTTAACGTTGGGGTTTAAGATATATTTAGGGGATTTGAATCTCTGGACTGATAATGTGATAGCCAGGTCCTGAGCCTCAACAGACTCCAGCACCTACAATCTGATTTATTGGACTTACCACACTCAGCTAAGATGGAGTTGAAGAAGGACAATCACCACACCATGGAGCCTAGAGTGATTACAACTGAAAATGGGAGGATGGCAGCCAGCATCCATGTGGAATCTGAGCCTCCTCTTGACATAGAGGTGCAATGGACACAACCAATCCAATGTCCACATAGAAGAGGTGGCATTGGATTGGGAAAAGTGGACATGGTGGACGATGGGTATGGGGAAGGGCAGGAAGAGATGAGAGGTGGGGGCGTATTTGGGACGTGGAGCTGCCCTGGATGGTGCCTCGGGGGTAATCACCGGACATCGTGGATCCTCACAGGGCCCACTGGATGGAATGGAGGAGAGTATGGGCCATGATGTGGACCATTGTATATGAGGTGCAGAGGTGCCCAAAGATGTACTTACCAAATCCAATGGATGTGTCATGATGATGGGAACGAGTGTTGTTGGGGGGGGAAAGGGGGGGTGGGGGGGTGGGGTTGAATGGGACCTCACATATATATTTTTAATGTAATATTATTACAAAGTCAATAAAAATAAAAAAAAAAAAAAAAAAAGGTCCATCCTCCTTCACTAGTCACTGCCCCTATACTCACGGGATTCTTGCTGTCCCACTAGAGAATGTGGCAGACCTCCCCAGCATGGGAACTGAATGTTCTTTTAGTTATTGTGTGGATCTTCACTCTGTCACAATGCCCTATGAACACTTCAACTCATTCATATGCCTTGTAGGAATGCCCCAGGTGACCCTTCTCCCTAGATGATATTTTAAAAAATGCATATATTTTTATGTTTTGTTTTCTTCCTGACATGATTCTTACGTCATATATATATATATTTACTAAACTTTTGGGGGAGCAAAGGCCTGATTGTAAAATATTGCATCAGTTTTCTTTTGGTGCATTTTTGCCTGCAATGGCATTTTCCATACTTTTACTCTCAACATACCTATTTCCTTTTGTTTTAGTTGTATCTCTTATAAATTGCATAAAACTACCCTTGACATTTATATTACATTTGAAAATACATGTTTGAGAAATATGTAGATTTCTTTTTTGCACTTTAATCATTATTTCAGTTTGTTCCATATTTAATGTTTGTTGTTAAACATTTCTCATTTTTGAGATCTATATTTCCTCCTAATAAAGAAAATACTTTTAGCAACCTCATACAACAGGGTCTTTACTTACAACACTGATTGTATTGTTACTGTCATGATTTTGATTTCTTTGCTAATTGGCATTTCTCCTTAGAAATAATTTTCATTTATTTGGTCTCAACCTTTTTTGAAGACATCAATAACCTTCACCAAGTTATTTGTTAACCATAATTCCTCCATTTCTGGATACATCGTATGATTCTTTTCTTCTTATTTAGATATTTTCCCAAAATATTTGAGTTCTACATCTTAATTTGGCAATTTTGAGAAAGCTTATGCTTGACAATACATTTTGTAAATGACTATGTTGAGATATAATTCAGACTCCATAAAATTCAGTATTTGAAGTGTATAATTCAATGTTTTTGTGTGTTTTTAAATTTTGTTCAGAGAGTTGCACAATCATCAATACAATCTAATTTTAGATTATTCAGAGATACTTCTCACCTCTGGAAATTTGCAGGAGTAAGCTCACAAATCACCTACATAATCTTATTAAGATGGAGATTTGCTTGTGTAGGTCTGCAGTGCGGACTCTGATTCTGCATTTATAACAAGCTTCGTGGTGATATTCATGATGCCCCTCCACAGGATGATCAGTGAGCAACAAGGATATCGTGACCAAGTAGATGTGTTCTGCACCGTTTAACTCAGTATTTGAGACCAGAGAAGCTCTAACAACTGCAAAAACATGACTTAGTTTTTTGAGCCATTGCTAAAATTTCAAAGGTAATGAAGAAGGAAGATTGTAAACTCCATGGAATCTATTTTAAACCCTCTCCTGCCTAACTGATTTCCCTCTCCTCCAAGCTCCAGCCAACTGCACACACACAGGCAATTGACAAACACAAATATGTCACACAGCTTTTTCTTTCCCCATGGCGTTTTCAGAGTTTTCATAGTTTCCTCCATCATTTCTTAGATTATTTTTATATTAAAAGAGTTTTAAAGAAGCTTTAGATTATATCAGTGTTACATAGAAAATATAGGGGATTCTCATATGCCCCAACCCCTCCCAGAATTTCCCCCATTTATATCATCATTCTTTAGTAATTTTGTTACAACTGATGAACACCTATTACAGCATTGCTACTAAGAATTTAAAAATAGCTTATATTATAGTTTACACTTTGCTGAACAGAATTTTATAGATTTTGATAAAATGTAAAATGGCCTGTAACTGTCATTGCAATGCCATGCAGGGCAATTCCAATGTCCCCAAAATATCCCATATTACAATTCTTCTTCCCTCTCCCTCCCCTCAGAACCTCTCATGGCCACTGCTTTTTTATCAGTGATAGAATTCTTCCACTTCTAGAATGGTAAGTTTACTTTTGTCTACAGTTGCATTCCCCCCATGTATGTTCATTCCTTATATGGTATTGTCCACTCTGTTTCTATTGAGAGGGTGTTTAACTATTTTTGATATTTCATTTCAAGATTTACTTTGGTGAAGGCACTGAGATATTTTATACACAAATTGTTAGATTTAACACTATTTCATACAATTTTGACATTACAACTGACTTCATGGTTTTAAATTATACTTTACATTTTGAGGATGGATTTTCCATTTTCTTGAAAATCTGCATTCAGAAGATGAGAACTATCACATCTCATTAATTAGCACAATATTTTTTATGTTTATATGAAAGTAATCATAGAACAAAGACCCACCAACATGCATAGGACAGCACACTCATATATTTCAAAGAATTACTTTGGGATTGAGTTGAGAGAGGGTTTTGCACTAAACTTAAACAAACATTAATGCTGAGCATGCACATAGAATGTAATTTAATTGCCAATTTGAAGAGGAGTATCTGAAAACACTGTAATGGATCTACAAATAAAAGGACAAGACATTAGAAAAGAAAGGGAATCACTATATTTCTTTAAAAGAAAAAAGGGAAAATGATACTGACTATGGGAAATATCAGCTTTATTTTTCATTTTTATTTCAGGTCTATTGACATTCTATCATCTCTCGGTCCTGAGTTCTTAGAAAGGCTTT
Source organism: Dasypus novemcinctus (assembly GCF_030445035.2). Lineage (NCBI taxonomy): Eukaryota > Metazoa > Chordata > Mammalia > Cingulata > Dasypodidae > Dasypus > Dasypus novemcinctus. Next base: position 6,397,314 of record NC_080694.1, on the reverse strand, counting down.
CAGTTTTGTGGCTTTTCTTGGAGACTGTAAGACACTAAAAGAAAGAATGAGCTCTACAATGAGATGAAGGAAAATAAACCTCCCATGACCCAGTCTGCCATTTTCTATACTGTGATTTAATTTCACCACCACTTGGTCCATAAACAGTGACTTTTTACTTCATGATAAACACAAGAGTCTACCACTTATTATTTAAATTCATTTCTCACACATGCTGTATTTAACTCTGATGTATTTTAAAGTCTATCCTGATGTTAAGATTTTAAAATTTGTCTTGTTTTCTCTTCTAAGCTCTTTCAACTCAACTCCTGAAGGGCATAAGTTGGTGTGGCTGCAAGACCAAAGAATGCACCTGGCACAGTCAGACTTAAGCTTTATTGGGACTTACAAATAAGAGAGAGACTCCAATGGCAGCCATTGGAGAATGAAGATAGCACTCTGCAAAGAGATGGGAAAATGAGGGGGTAATATAAGGGTTTCAAAACAAGGGCATTCCATAGGGTATGAGAACAGTTTCTGCTAGAGTCCCGTGACAGTGCACATGGGGTCTGGTGATGTTATCACGGAAATGATGTGTTATCACTCTGAGAAGATTCAGGTTACAATACCATCTATATGTTATCTCCCCTCCAGGGAGGGTTGTTAACCTTTAACTTATGTCTAAGTCATGCAGTTGGCTACATGCTGAGGAATTTGAGGGAGTGCCAGCCATGGATTCCCATAATCCACCCCCATGTAGCAGCCTACATTGACTATAGGACAAGTATTGCATCTACATTCCACAGTAACAATATAAAAGGCAACAGAATAATAGGAGTCCTCCACCAGAAATTAGTAGACCTATAAATGATATAATCAGGGCCAAGAAAGGAAATTAAACTAATCTGACAGGGGGTCAATAACTATTTTATCAATGTATTTTATGTGATCCTGCATATGATTTAGAGCTTGTGAAATGTTATGGGAGTAAACAGAAATATATACACATTTAATGTTAATGAGGGCACAGGTCCCACTTGCAGGAAGAATACCTAAAGCCACCCTGTTTTTTAAAATCATTTCTTATAGTGGGGGTAGTTTCTTAGTTTAGTAAGATAACTGGTACTTTGGAATCCTTAAGAGCTTGAGCAGTGTGATTGGCTAACACTAGTCCATGTTTTTCAATACAATTGCAGCACCATCTGACACAAAAATGACTAATGGGTAGAACCACCAGGATGTACACTTTACTCTATATCTAAGCTTAATCATTTCACAGTTACTAGGAGTATGGGATAATGAGTCATATAGGGTGGTGGAGACAAAGTCTGTCCCCACATGCATCATCCAGTCCAGTTATAGGGAATATTTGACCACAATTTGTCCCATGTCCATAGCCATCCTTTAGGGGATGGTTAAGCCCCAGTTAATAAGTAGTAAGCCTACTATTGGAAAGGACTATCATTTTCTAGTTTGACAGTAAAATTACACAACTCAAGGGGTCACCACCCCATATCATGGATTCCCTCATATCCTTCCATGCAGTCAGGGGAAATGCAGTCTAGGGTGACAGACTCAGCACTTAATTATCCTACATAGACCATCATATTTAGCATATCGTTATAAAGGCCTGGGCTTATTCATCTGTTCCCTTATAAGGTCTAACAGTATAAAAGCAAACTTTCCATCAGAAGATAAATTAACAGGCAGGAGAATCTTAATGAGGAGGCTTCCAAAACCACATATTTTCCCCTTCCTAAATCTCTGACTTTTCTGTGGTGACATTAAAATCTAGTTCAGGCATAAGGAGAGTTCACATAGACACACATCGAGCTCCAACAGGAATAAAAAATCCCTGATTACTAATAAAGATTTTTAATAGCATTTTTTTTTGTATAAACTGTGGTCTTATAACAATACTTTGGGTAACTCCTATTACCCATGGGTTTAAGATTCCCAACCATCGATGCTGCATAGGCCAGTACCATGGCTAAAAGACCTCAGTTTGTAAAGTTTGAGCCATAGGCAACAACAGATTATTATTACTTCCCCTTTGGGGCTGTAGGGCTGCTGACACTTTAACTTCTATTCTTAACCCTTGCATTGGTCCTGCTGTTAGCCCTTCAACTGGAGCAGGGGCAGCAGCCCTCGGCTCTGAATTTAAATGTTTCAAGACTGCAGTTTTTTAGTCCATTGTTGTAAAGATCCCAAATGACCTTTTATTTGTTTCTTTAAAAGGTCATTCATCCTTTCTATAAGGCCTGCTCCAGTGAGGTTATAGGTTATATGGAATGTCCAAGCAACGTCTTGGTCCATCACCCAAGACTATGTGAGATGACTGGTTAATGGAGTCCTCAGTCACTGTCAATTTTGGCTGGCACCCCTTATATGGCACATATATTTTTTAAGCAGCAAATAATGGCCCACTGGTGGGCCTTTCCTATTGGGAAAACCATCAAGACTACTGTGGCAGTGTCTGCTGCCGTCAAAGTATACCTTGCCCCTTCCAAATGTGGCAGGGGACTAATGTAATCTACTTGCCATCATGTTACTGGGGTCTGCGCTTGGACCATTATGTCATGTCCAAAGAGGTAATTGTTATAGTCATTAGTGTGAGCATGATGGACATTCCTATGTGATGTCCATGAGTTGCTGGTGAATGACAGGCAGCTGAAACTGCTGGGCTATGCACATCAGGGTGTGGTAGTCCACAATGTCTGCTTTTTCTGTGGAGCCATTGTGCTACTTCTCAGGTCTCAGTGGTATGGCTTTGCCTCAACATTCCCAAGGGGAAATTTTAGAGGAGTAGGCAGGGATATTTTATGGCATTTGCCTCAATTTTCCATAGATCTTCCCCACAGAAGACAGCCCATGACAATCCATTTCTCTTGTTTCCAATTTTCCATCCAGGTGGTAAGGCCTTTGTAGACTGCCTAGATATCAGTACAGATTGTTAATGTTGTTCCTGTGTTTGTGTAAAACATCCATCTACACAGTTCTTAATTCAGCCCAAAGACTGCTTTGTGTGGTGCCATTTTCCCACCAAATAGCGTAGTGCTGGGCTGCACAGCCACAGATATCTACACAGGAGGCAGTCAACTAGTCAATTGTCCATGTACCACGAATTCTCTGGAACTGTTCCTGTGCTTTCTTACTGGGCTCATCAACAGCAACTTGGGGGTGGTAATTTGGGCTGAAGAATCTTCCACATAAGGCACTGGACCTAGGAAGTCATGCAATTTGGTACTAATGGGCTAATATTGAAGACACTGTGCTGCAGCAGGTAAGCTTTCCACTTTGTTAAAGTACTTAATTGTACAGTGCATGAACAAAGACTGTTCCCAGCGTCTGTGACCCACCCCTGGATAGGGATGCAATCTTCAGAATGACCAGGCACTTTTGGGTTAAACTTTCTACTTGCAACAAGACATTATATGCTGCACATAGCTGCTTCTCTAAGATGCTTTATTGTAATTCATTCCCTTTCAATACTTGTGACCAAAAACCAAGGGCTACTCAGAATATTGCCTTTGTCACAAAGCCCACCCAAAGCCAGTATCAGCGTTAGCTACATCTGATTCACAGGGTAAGTCAGCATCCACTCCACCCCTCAGTGATTGGGGGAGAGTCTCCAGTACCACCAAGAAAAGCCATTAACTCTTTTGGTGTTTGCAGCATGAGAAAACATTGTACTTTATTGATTATAGCAGAGAGTATAGCTTTTGTCTTACCTAACCAAGACACCCAAGAACTTGACAGAGCAGCCTGAGGCTTGCAGTTTGACCTGATTGCTCATCCCTAGTTCTCGAGATGAGCTTTTATTGTCTCTAATGTCTCTGACGATTCTTTTAATTCTGAAAGAGAATCACCGGTTGGCATAATATCATCAATATAATGAAATAGGGTTACAGCTAGAGGTTTCTTCAACATCACCAGATCCTTTACCGTGAGGCCATGAGAGATGGTTGTGTTATGCACACAGCCTTGGGGAAGCACTGTGCAAGCCCATTTTTGGCCTTCTGACATGAAGTTAAATGCACGATGATGTGGCTTATCTAAGAAAATACTAATGAAAGAATTAACAACATCTAAAAGAAAGTTATAGTGATAAAACTGGGCACTAATACTCTAATAATAAATCACCAATATTTGGCACTACTGCATACAGTGGTTATGTTACCTTCTTTAGTCCATGATTATCTACTGTCAAGCACCACTCAGTGGCAGTCCCCTGATGACCACTGTTTTTATGTAGCCATAGGCTGCTTCTTCAGTAGAGGTGGTGTAAGTTAGACAAATACATGCCCAAACATTGTCATTTCATTCCCAGGGGGAGAGGTTGTTTCTGTGACATAAAAAACCTTTAAAATAATTAAAATCATGATTGACAAAATTATACTGTTATGTAACTTAATGAAGGAAACATTGTTAAACATCGAGGGATTAAATAAACTCTAAGTATTTATATGAATATTTTACCCATACAACTTTTAAAATTTTTGTACAATTTCTAAACACTGTCTATTCAATTTATGGCATTAAATGAATCTAGTTATTTTTCTTGAATATATATTTATTTTTTAAAAGAAACAGATTACATAAATGGCACATTAAAAATATAGGGGATTCCATATGCCCTATTCCCTATCCCTCCCATGTTTCCCTACAACAACAACATCCTTCATTAGTGTGATGCATTTGTCATAATTGCTGAACACATCTTGAAGCATTGCCACTAAGTGTGCATTATAATTTACATTGTAGTTTACACTCTTTCCTGCACATTTTTGTAAATTATTACCAGATATACAATGGCCTGTATCTGTCATTGTACTGTTTTTCAGGGAAGTTTCCACATTCCAAAAATATCCCCAAATTACACATATTTTTCCCTCTCCCTCCACTGAGAATCTGCAGTGTCCACTTCATCCACATCAATGATAAAAATTCTTCCATTGCAGGAATAACATTAAATCTATAGTAAAATAACAGTAAGTCTACTCTAACCTATTGTTCTTTTACCAATCATGAGGATTCTGAGATGGTGATGCCCACTCTACCTCTAATTGAGAGGGTGTTAGATCCCATGGTTCAGGTGGATGGGACTATCTTACTTGCAGTGGCAAACTCTCTCTGAGCCTTGAGATAGTAGGTGTCAATCGTCATGACCCTGTTAGTTGTCCTGGGTGAGTCCAATGAACTGGACAGTAGGAGCTGAAAATCTTTTGAGATTCAGGGCCCAAATTGTACATATGCAGCCCAAAGGTTTAAATCTCTTGGACATACACCTATCAACTTTAGTACTAAATATAGGTTCAAAAATAAGGGGCAGAAGAGAATGCATAGGAAAAACAAAACTGGATCTCACTCTGTCCCAGTGGAGAGCATAAATTCCAAAGTAGGGCCCACTGGCAGGGTAAGCAAACACCTGAGGTGTCTGCACTGTCTATACTGTCTGGAGGTCTCCAGAGCCCTGCTATTTTTTTTAGATGGTTACCATTTTGTAGCACTGAAGTATTTCTTGTCTTTATCTTTTTAATATTACATTAAAAAAATATGAGATCCCCATATAACCCCCACTCCCCTCACCCCACCCCTCCTGCCATAGCAACAATCTCATCCATCATCATGAGACATTCATTGCATTTGGTGAATACATCTCTGAGCACCACTGCACCTCGTGGTCAGTGGTCCACATCATGGCCCACACTCTCCCACGTTCCACCCAGTGGGCAATGGGAGGACATACAAAGTCAAGTAACTGTCCCTGCAGCATCACCCAGGACAACTCCAAGTCCAGAAAATGCCTCCACCTCTCATCTCTTCCTCCCATTCCCCAAACCCAACAGCCACCATGGCCACTTTCTCCACACCAATGCCACATTTTCTTCGATTACTAATCATTATAGTTCATGAATAGAATATCAGTAAGTCCACTCTAATCCATATTCTATTCCTCTATCCTGTGGACATTGCAATGGTTGTGTCCACTTTACATCAATATCAAGAGGGAGCCCTGCTATTTTATGGGAATATTTTCTTTGTCAGTCAATTAATTTATGCTGAGTTGTGCATAAGTGTAACCTCTGGAATGATTTTCCAACTCTCTTTGAAGTCTCTTAGCCATATAAACTCATTTGTCTTTACTCTTTCTCCCTTTAGGTCAAGGTCTTTTTCCAGTTGCATTGCTAGTTGGTGATTGGTAGTAATTCCTCAGTGCCAGAGAGGCTCATCCCTGGGAGTCATGCCCCATGTCAGAGGGAAGGTAATGCATTTATATGCTGAATTTGGCTTAAAGAAAGGTCACATTTGAGCAACAAATGTTGCTTAGGATGTACATCTCAGGATGTAATGCTTAGGCACCCTATAAAACTTAGCTACATTTTAGTTTCAATAGTAAAGGCTCATAATATAGTCATCAGTATCAAGGGCCCATCAATGGTTCATTCTAATTCATTAACCACTGCCCCTGTACTCAGGGGATTCTTGTTGCTCCATTAAAGAATGTGGCAGTGTGCCCTAGGATGGGAATTTGATATTCTTTTCATTATTGTGTGAATCTTCACCCATTGGGACCATGCCCCATGAACACTTGAGCACATTTATTTTCCTTAAAGGTATGCCCCAAGTGAACCACCTCCCATGCATCCCCCATCACTGACAGCCCACACTGATGATTCTCCCTTGTCACAGTTGTAGTCCTTCTGTGATCCAAAACTTCTTCAAAATCAAAACCAACAAAATAAAGAAATACAGTTATATAATTGTATATATAAATGATGGATTTAAAAATAATGAATACAATACAAAAGAAAATTTTAAAGTTTGAAATAATAAAAAAAAATTGACATTAAGTCTTTCCTCAGTGTAAGATCTGTTGTACTGTAATGTACAATGACATTTTCTTCCATGTATTTGCCCGGTGTCTTATTTTTCCATTTTGGCTTAAAAGAAAAATCACATAGAGAATATAGGTGATTCCCATGTACCCACCATCTTCCCCTTTTCGCCCTTTCCCCTATTAATATTTAACATGTGGATGGTACATTTGCTACAATTGATGTATAAATATTTAAACATTACTACTAACCATGGTCAAAGATTTACATTATGGTTTACATTTTGGACAATACAGTTTTATAGATTTTGATGAAGTTTGACAAGGTCTGTATCCATCATTGCAAGATCATGTAGAACAATTCCATCACTCCCAAAATGCTCTATGTTCCATGTATTGTGCCCTCTCTCTCCCCTTGAGAACCATGGTAGCCACCAAGATTAACTCATTGAAATACGAAATGAATAGTTACTTGCAATGGCACTGAGGGCTTGGCATACTGGCCTGTCTTCCCCTATTAGGCACTTCCTATCCTCTCAATAGTCTCCTGCCCCTCTATTTAAGATCATAGCAGGACTCCACAGGATGGCGCTCAAAAATCTTCCTGCTAATTATGTGGATTTTTGTCCTCTGATATAACACACTATGACAAGATGAATGTTACCACTCCCTAGGTGCCTGCCCCAAGTGTTCCCTGTCCTGCATGCCCCCAACATCCACCACATTAAACCAGTAAACCTCCCCTGACATATTTGCCAAAGGAACATTTCCAACATTGTAGTTCCAAGCACATACCAACAAATACCCATAGTTCAACTTATCCTTCCCCCAAGTTCCATGGACAGTCCATACAATGCTCCCCACCCTACCACCCTTCAGAGCAGCATCACCCATCCCAACAACATCACTGCTCCACTGTTATGTGCATCCACAGCATAACTACAACCTTCCACCTTATACAGATTTTGCCATATGAGCACATAAACTTCTTCTCCCTTTCTGTTTCCTGTAAACCTATCTTCAAGACTCTAGCTCTGTGAGTCTCCTCACTTTGCTTATTCATAGCAGTGAAGTCATGTAATATTTGTCCTTTGGTGCCTGGCTTGCTTCACTCAGCATAAAGTCTTGAAGATTCAGCCATATTTTCCCATGCATTAATACTGCATTCCTTGTTACATCTGAGTAATATTCCATGTCTATATACCACGATGTGTTTTTCCATTCATCTGCTGATGGACATTTGGGTTCTTTCCAACTTTTTGCAATTGTGAATAATGCCACTATGAACACTGGTGTGCATATATCTGTTCATGTCCCTGCTTTCAATTCTTCTGGGTATATAACCAGCAGTGGGATTGCTGGAACATATGGCAGTTCTATAGTTAGATTCCTGAGTAACTCCGAAACTCTCCTCCACAATGGCTGCACCCTCTACATTCGCACCAGCAGTGGATAAGTGTTCCCATTCCTTCACATTCTCTCTAAAAGTTGTAGTTCTCTGTTGTTTTTTTAATAGTTGCCAGTCTCATGGGTGTAATATGATATCTCATTTTGGTTCTGTTTTGCATTTCCATAATAGCTAGTGGTGTTCATCATCTTTACATGTACATTTAGCCATTTGTATTTCTCATCCGGAGAAGTGTCTATTCAAACACTTACCCAATTTTCAAATAAATTGTGTTTTTATTTTCAAAGTGTAGGATTTCTTTATATATGCAGAATATTAAACCCCTACAGATATATGGTAACCAAATATTTTCTCCCATTAAGACAGTTGCCTTTACACTTTCTCGACAAACTTTGTTGAGGTGCAAAAGGTTTTAATTCTAAGGAGGTTCAATTCATCAACATTTTTTTTCACTGCCCATGCTTTGGTGTAAAGTTTGGAAAACATTTCCAGTTATAAGATCCTGTAGATGCTTCCTTACATTATCTTCCAAGATCTTTATGCTCTTGGCTCTTATATTTATATCTTTGATTCATTTTGAGTTAATTTTAGTATAATGTGTGAGGTGGTATTCTCCTCTCATTTTTTTGATATGCATATCTAGTTCTTCAAGCACCATTTGTGAAAGAAGTCATTCCTTCTAAGTTGAATGGGCTTGGTGGCCTTGTCAATTATCATTTCACTGAATAATCAGATCAGAACCCCCAATTCAGTACCATTGGTCGGTATGCCTATCCTTTTGCCAATACTATGCAGTTTTGACAAATGTAGCTTTGTAATTTGATTTAAAGTCATGTTGTGTGGTTCCTTTAATTTCATTTTTCTTTTTCAGTATATCTTTGGCTTTTCAGGGCTCCTTGCCCTTCAAATAAAATTCAGTTAGATTTTCCAATTATTATACTGTGCACTGGTGGGCTCTTGATATTGTCAATTATGCTTAAGAGCCTTTGCTCCTGAAGTTGCAACTAATCCTAGTGCTGTAGGGCACTTAAAAGTTACCACCTGATAGCCTCCTTCGAACTCAAATGTGGTCTTTCTCTAAGCCAAACTCATTATATAAATGTATTGCCTTCCTTTCAGCATGGGACATGACCTAGGTTTGAGCCTCCCTGACACTGAGGGATTACTATAAGCACCACTTAGCAAGGCAACTGGAAAATGACCTTGCATAAAAGGAAAGGAAAGGAAAGGTAAAGAGAAATGAGTTCATATGGCTAATAGACTTCAAAGTGAATTGGGAGGTCAGCCCAGAGGTAATGCTTATGTATGTCTCAGCAGGAGCTCATAGACTACGAAAGTAGATGCTACCCCAAATAGTGAGGCTCCTGAGGGCTCTGAAGGCACCCAGGTCCTATGGCTATGGCAGATAGCTATGGTGCCTGGTACCTTGTCAATGCACCCTACTTTGGAGTTGGTGTACCCAGTGTGAGAGTTGAACTTAGTTGTGACTTCTTTCCATGTGCCTCTTCTGCCCCTTCTACTTGAAGTTATATTTGGTGCTGGAGTTTATAGGTATATGTCTGAGAGACTTGAATCTTAGGGCTGTCCTTATATCAGCTGAGTCCTGAGCCTTAGCAGAGTTGCAACATTTAATCTCCAGTTCATTGGACTCATGCAGGACAAACAAGGAGGTGAGGATGGAAAACTACATACCAAGAAACTGAAGGAGTCTAAAACTGCAAGTAAAAGAGTCCCATCCAGCAGTCATATGGCTTTGAGGCCCCCTATTAATTAGAGGTGGAGTGGGCATCACCATCACAAAATCCTCAGGAATGGGGAATAAAAAATGGGCTAGAGTGTACTTACTGGAATTCTACTATAGACATTGTGATTCTAGCAATGGAAGAAATGATATCATTGATGTGGAGATAGTGGCCACTGGGGATGGTGAAGACAGGGAGAGAGTAAAAGAGGTGTAATATGGGGGCATTTTCAGGACTTGGAATTGTCCTGAATGACATTGCAAAGACAGGTCATTATATATCCTGCCATAAACTACAGAATTGAGTGGGAGAGAGTGTAAACTGCAATGTAACTATATTCCATACCTAGAGGCAATGCTCCAAAATGTGTTTATCAATCACAATGAATAAGCTACACTAATGAAAGAAGTTGTTAATTTGTGGAAGGCTGGGAGATTTGGGGAATAGGACATATGGGTATCCTTTATATTTTTCTATATAACGTTTTGTATCTTTTTTAAAAAGGTAACATTTTGTAAGTATCTTTAAAAAATAAAAAATAAAAAATGTTGTGGTAATTTTTATTGGGATTGCACTTAATCTGTAAATCAGTGTGAGTAGGAAAGACATTTTAATGATGTTAGTCTTCCTCTCCATGAACAGGGACTTTTATTCCTTTTGTTTATGTTTTCTTTGACTTCCTTTAACTGTGTTGTATGTGTGTCTGTGTAAAAGTCATTTACATCTTTAATTAAATTTATTCCTAGGTTTTGATTCTTTTAGATGCTACTGTGAAAGGGAACTTTTTCTTGATTTCCTCCTCAGTTTGCTCATTTTTAGTGTACAGATATGCTACTGATTTTTGCACATTGATTTTATAACCCATCAGTTTACTGAAATCATTTTTAAACTCTAGAAGCTTTACTGTAGATTTATCAGGGCTTTTTATGTATAGGATCATGTCATCTTAAAGCAGTGAAATTTTATTTCTTCTTTTCAAATTTGGATGCCTTTTATATCTTTTACTTGCCTAAGTGTTCAGCCAAGTACTTCTAAAACAATGTTTAAAAGGAGCGGTAAAAGTCAGCATCCTTGTCTTCTTCCAGATCTTAGAGGGAAAGTTTTTCATATTTCACCACTGAATATGATGTTAGTGGTGGGTTTTCATATATACCCTTTATCATCTTGAGGAAGTTTCATTCTATTCCTAACTTTTGAAGTGTTTTTATTTGGAAAGGGTCCTGTATTTTGTCAAATGCTTTTCTGCATCTATAGAGATATTCATGTGATTATTTTTCTTTCAATTTGTTTATGCTGTGTATTACATTGATTGATATTCTTATACTGAACCAGCCTTGCATACCAGGGATGACACCCACTTGGTTGTGGCATATGTATTAGTCAGCCAAAGGAGTGCTGGTACAAAATACCAGAAATTTTTTTTTTTTAAGATATATTTATTAATTTCTCTCCCCTTTCCCTCCACCCCAGTTTTCTGTTCTCTGTGTCTATTTGCTGCGTGTTCTTCTTTGTCTGCTTCTGTTGTTGTCAGTGGCACGGAAATCTGTGTTTCTTTTTGTTATGTCATCTTGTTGCATCAGCTCTCCTTGTATGTGGCACCATTCTTGGGCAGGCTGAACTTTCTTTCACACTGGGTGGCTCTCATTATGGGGCGCACTCCTTGTGCGTGGGGCTCCCCTACGTGGGGACACCCTTGGGTGGCATGGCACTCCTTGTGCACATCAGCACTGCACATGGCCAGCTGCACACAGGTCAAGGAGGCCCAGAATTTGAACCACAGCCCTCCCATGGGGTAGACGGACGCCCTAACCACTGGGCCAAGTCCGCTTCCCTCATTGGTTTTTATAAGGAGTATTTATTTGGGGTAGGAGCTTACAGACACCAGGCTTTAAAGCATAAGTTACTTCCCTCACCAAAGACTATTTTCACATGTTGGAGCAGCTGGATGCTGATGTCTGTGATGCTGGGTTCCTCTCTTCCAGGGTTTTGCTTCTCTCTGGGTTCAAGATTCTTTCCTTCCTGGGACTTGCTTCTCTTTCCTGTGTGCTTATTTTCTAGGCACCAGATTAAGACTTTAGCATCAAACCTCAACATAAAAACTCCAACATTAAGAACCCTCAACTCAGTTCTTTGCCATGTCTTTTATCTGTGAGTCCCCACTCACCAAGAGTGACCTAATGACATGGCCCAATCAAAGTCCCAGTCTTAAGTCAATCACACCCTGGTGCAGACCAGATTACAAACATAATCCAAAATCTATTTTTGAAATTCATAACCATATCAAACTGCTATAGTGTATAATTCTTTTGATAATTCTTTTGAATTCTTAGTTGAATTGAATGCAATTACAAGTATTCTGTTGAGGATTTTAACATGTTTCATTAGAGAGATTGGTCTATAGTTTTCCATTCTTTTGGCATCTTTGTTTGGCTTTGGTATTAGGGTGATGATGGCATCCTAGACTGAGTTAAGCAGTGCTCCCTTCAATTATATGGTTTGAAAGATTTTAAGCAGGATTAGTATTACTTCCTTCCAGAATGTTTTGTAGAATTAATTCTGAAGCCATCTGGTCCAGGTTCTTCTTAGTTGGGAAGTTTTTGATGACTAATTCTATCTTATTTCTAGAGATTGTTCTGTTGAGTCCATCAATTCCTTCTTTCATCTAATGTTATGTTTCTAGCAATTTGTCCATTCCTTCTAAATTATCCATCTTCTTGGCATACAATTTTTCAAAGTATACTTTTTGGTACCTTTATTTCTGTGTGTTCATTGATGATATCTCCTTCATTTCTTGTTTTATGCTTTTGCGTCTTCTCTCTTTTTTTCTTTGTTAATCTAGATAAAGGTTTGTCAATTTTATCAATCTTCTCAAAGAACCATATTTTGGGTTTCTTTATTTTTTCTAGTGTTCACTTATTTTGATTTTCATTTAGCTCTGCTCTCAACTTTGTTATTTGTTTCTTTCTACTTCCTTTGGTTTCAGTTTTTCATTCTTTTTCTAATTCCTCCTGGTGTGCATTTTGGTGTTTGGTTTTAGCTCTCCTCTTTTTTAATGTAGATATTTATCGCTATTAACTTCCCTCTCAATACAACCTTTGCTGCATCCATTATGTTTTGATATGTTGTGTTGTAATTTTCATTCATTTTAAGGTAGTTACTGATTTCTTTCAAGATATCCTCTTTGATCCACTGTTTTTCTAAGAGTGTGTTGCTTAACTTCCATATCTTTGTGCCAAATCTTCTTCTTTGCCCCTTATTGATTTCCAGCTTCATTCCATCTTTGAGAATTTATTGAGAGTTGTTCTGTGGCCTAGCATGTGTTCTATCCTGGGAATGAGATATGTGCACTCAAGAAGAATGTATATCCCATTTTATTAGGGTGTAATGTTCTGTGTATATTTATTGGGTTCAGATCCTCTAATGTATTATTCAAGATCTCTGTTTACTGATCCTCTATTGAGATGTTCTTTCTAATGGTGATAATGGTCTATTAATGTCCCCACTAAAATTGTAGAGATATCTATTTTACCTTTTAGTTTTTCCAGTGTTTGCCTCATGTATTTTGAGGTGACTTGGTTAGATGCATAAATGTTTGTTTGTCTTTCTTTTTGAGAAATTATCTTTTATTAATGTATAATGGCCTTCTTTTTTTCTTACAAGAGCCTGCATTTAAATTCTATTTTTTCTGATATTAATATAGCTCCTGCCCTATTTTGGTTATTTGCATGTAAAATTGTTTTCCAGCCATTCACTTTCTGCCTCTTGCATCCCTGGGTCTAGAGTGGATTTCTGTAGACAGTATATGGATGGGTCATATTTCCTTATCTATTCTGCCAATCTTTGTCTCTTGATTGGAAAGCTTAAGTTTTTACCATTCAATGCTATTTTGTCAAGGAATTACTTACATTAGCCATATTTTCTTTAGGCTTATGTATGCCTTATGTTGTTATTTCTCTTTTTCTCTTTTTAATTGTACTTAAACTGTCCTCCAATTTCTCTCTCTCTGTTTTTTCCTTTTGACCTGAAGTACTCTCTTTAGTATTTCTTGAAGTGCACATTTCTTGTTAACAAACTCTTTTAAATTCTGCTTATCTCTGAATATTTTTAACTCTCCCTCATTTTCAAATGTCACCTTTGATTGATGAGTCAATCAGTTGATTGACTTCTTTTTCTACTTTAGCATTTTATTTCAGCTTTATTTGCATGTGTGTGGGGGGGAAGTTTCACTTTCACACTTCATTCCTCTTATTTTATATCCTTGTTGTCTGTGTTCACTTGAAAAAAATATGATGAAAGAAAAGGAAAAAGATAAGAAAAGAAAAGAATAATTGTAATAATAATAGTATAACGTAGAGGTGGAACCATGCAAGACCTAGGGAAGTGAATAATTAACATGAGTAAGAAGTACAGGGTGAGAAAAATTATTTAAAGTGGAATAGAAACAAAGAAATCAGAAGCAGAATAGAGAAAAATATTTAGAATGATTTAAAGGGCAGGAATGCTGATAAGAAAGGAAAAGAAAAAAGAAAAGAGATAAAAGAAAAACAAAAGAGAAAAGAAAAAGAGAAAACAGGAGAGAGAATTAAACAAGAAAAACTGAAGACCAAACAAAAAGAGCTGTTATAAAAGAACAATGATACAAAACAGAAGATTGAAAAAAATGAAGGAAAGAAATAGTATAGCTTGAAAAAATCAATAAAAGAAAAAACGGAAACAAAGAAAGGGGAAACACAACAAATAAGAAACAAGACAGCAGAAACTCATTAAAAACAGGAGGAAGAAAGAGAAAAAAAAATAAAAAGTTTAAACAGCCTTCCTTCTAAGGCCCCTGTTGCAGTTTGATATGGTTATGAATTAAAAAAATAGATTTTGGATTATGTTTTTAATCTGGTTTGTTCATGGGCATGATTGAGTTATGATTTTTCTTTGATTGGGCCACATCATTAGGGCATTGAGTCCCCACTTCTTGGTTGGTGGGAACTCACAGATAAAAGGCATGGCAAAAGACAGAGTTGGTGGGTTTTTGATGTTGGAGTTTGATGCTGAAGCCTTAAGCTGGAACCCCAGGAAACAGAGGAAACAGAGCTCACAGAGGAAAGAGAAGCAAGCCCCTGGGAAGAGAGGAACCCTGAACCCAGAGAGAAGCAAGACCCTGGAAGGGAGGAACCCAGAAAGCCTGAAACCTCACAGACATAGGTGCCATCTTGCTCCATCATGTAAAAATAGACTTTGGTGAGGGAAGTAACTTATGCTTTATGGCCTGGTATCTGTGAGTTCCTATCCCAAGTAAATACCCTTTATAAAAACTAACCAATTTTGGTATTTTGCATCAGCACCCCTTTGGCTGACTAATACAGCCCTTAAATAGTATTTCAGGCTGCTGTTGTACGTCAATCAATCACCTTGCAGCCTACCCTCTGCAGGTTTTTAACAGGGATTTAGCAGGTAAAATAAGGAAAATTTTAAAAATGAATTTTTAAAAATATGAGACCCAAGAAAAGCTAATACAAAAGAGTCTATATGTTCCATATCATAAGATATTAACTGGATGCCTGATAACATGGAGGGTCACTTCTCTAAGAAGAGCTCGAAAAGGAATGAGGGACTCATATATAGAAGGCAGGAATTCCTTCACTGAGCTAAAATGTCTCCTTAGGTTAGTTAGCCTTTCAGAAAGCTATCCACTGCCTTTCCCTATGGCAGGTTAGTTTCCTAGCAGTTTGCCAGAGTCCTGCTTATTAGGCACCTGTCTGTTCCCACTCACTCTCTAATTCCTCTCTTTACCCAGGTGG
This sequence comes from Dasypus novemcinctus, assembly GCF_030445035.2. Lineage (NCBI taxonomy): Eukaryota > Metazoa > Chordata > Mammalia > Cingulata > Dasypodidae > Dasypus > Dasypus novemcinctus. The sequence goes on along the minus strand of NC_080694.1, from coordinate 6,381,555 downwards.
CTGTGTATGACAGCCTGTCTGAGGATACCCCCCTCCCCTCTCCTGTCAGGTCCGGGTCCCTGCTGAGATTCAAAGGGGTCTCAGCTAGACAAACTCACCACAAAGGAAACATTCTCCACCTTCCCAGACCCTCTTCCTCCCAGTGATGGCCTCCTCACACTCTGTTTGGAGCAGGGAGCAAGCAGCTCCACGAAGGCTATTTGCCCTAAGGGAGGGGTATATTTGTCGCTTTTATCTAGGAGAAAGAATATTTTTTTTTTGCAGTAGCTTGGAATAAAAAAAAAAATACATTGAGGGTTTTCCTTTGAGACACCAAGGTGTTAAAAGTGGTTAGGTTTGAACATCATATTTTGTTAAATGTGAAAACACTTGTTATTCTTAATCAAGGACATAATAAATTTAATATAAAGTACAAAAAGCTATTTTGATAAAATGGACTTTCTCCTTTGTATAATGATTAGTCAGGAGGAGATGCATTATAACCTCCTATTAAAGCAGACTAATGAGTTAATAAACTTTTTCACTTTAACAGAGAAAGAAACAAATTGTTGTTTGCCTCAGTATACTGTTTGATACTAATTAATTTTAAAACTTTATAGATTCATCCAATCTTACCCAAATATCATCACAAAAATTCCTTTTCCATGAGCCTTATACATTTTATGTATTCATTCAGATTTTGTCCCACATTCGCCTCTTTCTTAAAAACAAGTCATTTTTTCCCTAGGAGAAAATCACTTTCACTTTCCTTAATAAAAAGAAAAAAACCATTCTATATAGCTTACATACCTGTTACCAAAATTAATTTGGAAATTTTCTCCAAGCAAATCTCTTCAATATATAATTACCATCAAAATTAAACAAAATTGTCAGGCTAATGACTCAATTTGGTATATGCAAACATAACTTTTCTTCCCTTTAAATAACTAGCAACATGTGATACTAGAACATTGAGGACTCATACAGGATGGTTTTCTGGAAATATATGCTTATTTTGGTTAATATTTATCAGTATTTTGGTGAGATATTTTATGAAACATTTACAAGGACTCGTTTCTGAAACAATTTTCAGAAGCAAGTTGGTTGCTGTCAGGGCTAATCCATGACTGAATTTCAGGCTGACAAAGCAGCAGTGATTTTCTATTTCCATTTCTACTTTTACTTTCAGAGAGTTGTCTGGTTCCAAAGTTATAAAACTTTAGCAACACCAATTTTATCAATGTGGCAATCCTGTCCCAAAGAGAATTAACATGGAAACAGAACAGAGAACAATAGTATTGCTAAGTTTTCTACTTCTCCAGCAGTTAAACTAATCCCATCAGTCCCACTGTCCCACAATCACACCATCCAGGTGGCAGGGGGTTCATGGAGTTGTTGCTGAATGTTTTCCCATCCCAGTTAACTCTCCACCAGAATATTTCCTTACAAGCCTGGTTTCACTGGCAGGTGCCCTGTTTAGCACTCCTGCTTGTATGGGATGTTGTACCTGTGATTTGGGCTTTCTTTGTGCAAGTGTTCTAACATTAAGATTTAGAGATTCTTCTATAGTCTCTACATCTGAACCGTTGTCATCTTCTTTCCAGGGTTCCAGGTTTTAGGTTCCCAATCCTTCTTAGTTAAGATAGCCCATACCATAGGGCCCCACCCAGGGGTGCTTAGTAGCCTCTGGACCTGGACTTGAGGCAGCCTGTGGCCTCTAGCCTGAGCACACCTCCAAGCCAGTGTTTCTAAAGGCTCATCAACTCAGCACAGGGGCTTGGTTAAAGACTCTTTCATTTCTGCCTGTGCCAGGTGTATATTCCTTTTCAGCTTTAACTCTTATTCTAAATGGTGGATTTCTTTGACTTTCTCTAGAAAATCTGCTGTAGCTAACTGCACTGCTCAGAGCAATGGCCAGCCGATTGCTGCAGCAGCATGCTGACTCTCTTTACTAAACTTCATAAACTTCTGTTTTTGCAGCATGTGCCCTACTCTCAGTGGCCTTTTTGTGGTGTCTCCATACTCACGCAGATTTCCACAACAGAAAGACAAGTGGAGACTCCACAGTCCCTTGGTGGTTACCACTCATTCAGGAGGGCAGCCTTCCCTGCTGACATGGACATTATAGGCCAACCCAGAATTTCTACCATGGGTTCTTCCTTCCTGGAGCTCATGCCCACAATGGTCAGTGGTCCATCAGTGTCCTGGATGGCTTGCCAGTTGATCCAGTCCAACACCTGAAGGACAAAATTAAGGGCAGCTGTGAGGCCAACCAAAGCATGCACCAGGCAACAAATCAGACATGAGCTTACAGGTCTTATGAACAGGAGAGAGTTTCCAGAGTCAGAGGTTCAGGGAATGAAGTCAGCACTCCAGGAAGCTGTGGTAAAGGAAGGGCAGTATAAAGGGTGTCAGAACAAAGATATTGCATAGGGAATGAGAACAGGATGTAGGATTCACATGTGGCAAACAAGAATGGTGTCTTGAGGGAAGGCTATCCAGGCGAGCTGCGGTGGGCCAAGGAAACTGGTAGAACGGACAGGCTTCCTGCTCTCCGCAGGGGCATGGGCGAGTCCCGCCCTCCCTGTCTGGCGAACGGGCCGCCCGCTCTTTGCCGAGGTACGGGCGAGCCACGCCCTCTCAACTGTTCCCACCTAACCGCTAAGCCAGACCTACTGCCTCCCCCTCTTCCCCTCGCCGGGGCCACGTCATCCAACGACCACTAGCCAATTCCCGCCAGCCAACTCCCACATCGCCTAACTCCCACCAGCCCCGACCAACCAACGCCCCACACGCCGCCTCCTGCCTGCCCCGTCCCCTCACCCCACAATATATATTGTCCAGCACTTCCTCAATAAAGCAGACTGCATGCTACCACCATTCGCCGTCTCCGCAGCATTCTTCGCGCCCGCTGTGCGTCCATCTAGCCCCTCGCCTCAAGCAGCCTGGGCAAAGCCAGAGGAACCCCCAACTTCAGTGTCTGGCACTGTTGTCACAGGAAGGGATTATATAGCCTTGAGAAGATTAGACTTTGTACTACCAGCTGTACATTCTTTTTCCTCTAGGGAGACTTTGGAATTTTTAACTTCTGTTGAGGTTATTCAGGATGCTACATGCCATAAGCCGTGTTTCATTTAAGGCGGGGAAACCCAGCTTTGGGGTCCCATAGTTTGTATGACAGAACATAAGATACATTTGCAAATATCAATTAAGAAATAAAGTAAATAGGTTAGAGTTTACCATGTTTTGGGGCCTGAAGCAAAGAGGAAGTGCACATTTGTTGGATATGGATGGTGGAAAAATAACATTAAACAAAGTAAAAGAAAAATTGCACCTCTCAAAAATAAATATAATTACATGAATTAAGATGAAGTTTGTCAATATTATTCTGTTTTATGATTCTTGGGGTGTTATATTTTTAGGAATTTGGAAAATTATATTTATATGAATGATTTTTATTTGCTAAAAATAAAATAGATTTTCTTAAATGCATTAACTAAGAACTGCCTTTTAAAGTTAGGGCCCATTGAATTATCACAAATTTGTATTGGATCAAAATGAAGGCAAGAAATAGATTAATAAAATGCTTAAATTAAATAAGAATTCTGGTTTAAGTAATACACAAATTAAATATGAAAACAATTTCTGTGAAATAATAAGTGGTATAAGATTAGAGTATCCTTTTTGTTTAAAATACCTGTCTCTTCTTGCATATTGTACACTTTTTCCTTAGATTCCTAAGTGTACTGATCATAACTATTTAAATTCTTGATCTGATAATGCCAACATATCTGTCAAGTTGATCCCAGTTTTGATCCTCACTCCATATCTGCAAATTTTATCTTTGCCATATTGAATGCCTTTTAATGTTTTTTGATAACTAAACATAACAAACATAAAAGGAATTAAGGTAAATATGACAATAGTATTTTTTCAGTTTCCTGGCCTACATGACAAATACCAGTCTGTTGCGTTGAAGACAGTAATTTATTGGATCATGGTGTCAGAGGATAGAAGTCTTGCACAATCTTAGGGTCAGTAGCAGTTTGGCTAACTAGAAATCCCAGATTCCCTAGGTTTCCCATCCCATGGCAAACAAAATCCTTTCTTTCTTTTTCTGGTACTGGTTGACTTCCACCGTCATTGCCCACTGTGCTTTTCTCTACATGAAGCCTCATTCAGATGAGCCAAAACTTAACAAAAAATACCATTTTAAAAAAGATGCTATTTTCATACCAAAGTAAGGGGTTATCATTAAGAATATGTACTTTTTTAATATAGTAAACTTAATTTAAAATATATTTTTTATTTTGTAAAAAGATACTTAGATTACACAAAATGTTACACAAAATTTATAAGGGATTCCCATATGCCCCACTGCCCACAACTCCCACTCTTCCCCACATTAACCACTTCTTTCATTAGTGTGGTACATTCATTACAATGTGAACACAATTGGAGCATTGCCACAAAGCATGGATTATAGTTTACATTGTAGTTTACATTCTCTTCCACTCAATTTTGTAGGTTATAGCAGGATATATAATGGCCTGTATCTGTCATTGCAATGATATTAAGCGAACTCCAAGTCCCAAAAACACCCCATATTACACATCTTTTTCCATCTCCCTACCTTTGGCACCTCCAGTGACCACTATCTCCACATCAATAATATGATTTCTTCCATTGCTAGTATCACAACGTCTATAGTAGAATACCAGTAAGTCCACTCTAGTCCATATTTTATTCCCCAATCCTGAGGATTCTGTGATGGTGATGCCCACTCCACCTCTAATTGGTAGGGGGCTAGAATCCCATAGGGCTGGTGGATGAGACTGTCTTGCTTGCCATTTTAGACAATCTTGGTTCCTTTTTGTGGTGGTTGTCCAATCTCACCACCTTGTTAGTTGTCATGGGTGAGTCCAATGAACTGGAGAGTCGGAGTTGCATCTCTGCTAAAGCTCAGGGACCAGATGGCACACGGATAGCTCTAAGATTCAAGTCTCTTGGACATATACATACCAACTCCAGCACCAACTCTAGGTTCAAATAAAAGGGACAGAAAAAACACGTGAAGAGAAACTACAATTGAGCTCAATTCTGTCACACTGGGTAGCACCAATTCCAATGTAAGGTGCACTGGCAAGGCACCAGACTCCATGGCTATCTGCCAAGACTGTATGACCTCGGTGTCTCCAGAGCCCCCAGGAGCTCCACTATTTGGGTCAGGGTTCACTTTGACAGTCTATGAGATCCTGTTGAGACATGCATGAATGTTACTTCTTGGATGACCTCTCAACTCACTTTAAAGTTTCTTAGCCTTATAAACTCATTTGCCTTTACATTTCCACCCTTTTATTTGAGATCTTTTTCCAGTTGTATTGCTAGGTGGTGCTTGGTAGTAATCCCTCAGTGCCAGGAGGCTCATCCCCAGGAGGTCACTCCAGAGGTTATACTTATGCATGTCTCAGCAGGATCTCATGGACAGCTAAATATATACTACTTTAAATATTGTGGCCCTTGAGGACTCTGGAGACATCCAGACACTAGAGTCAGGTCAGATAGCTCATGAGTTTGCTGCCTTGCAGGTGTGTCCTACTTTGTAATTTGTTCCCTAGAGTGACGGATTTGGGCTCAGTTGTAGTTTGCCTAAACATGACTCTTCTGACCCTTCTGTTTGAACCGATAATTAGTACTAGGGTTGATATGTATACATCCAAGAGTCTAAAATCTTTGGGCTATCCACATGCCAGCTGGGCCCTGAATCTCTCATCACAGTTGCAACACCTATGCTCCAGTTCATTGGACTCACCCAGGACAACTAACAATGAGATGATGATGTACAATGACCAAGGAACAAAGAGAGACTACAACTACAAGCAAGAAAGTCCCATCCATGGGATCAAAGCCCCCTGTGAATTAGAGATGGAATGGGCATCACCATACCAGAATCGTGAGTATTGGGAAATGAACTCTGGAATAAAGTAGACTTAACGGTCTTCCACTATAGATGTATTGTGATTTTCGCAGTGGAAGAAATTATATCATGGATGTGGAGACAGAAGCCACTGGAGATGTTGAGGGCAAGGAGAGGAAGAAAAAGTAATATGGGAGCATTTTCAGGACTTGTGAATTGTCCTGAATAATATTACAATGACAGATATAGGCCATTACATATCCTGTCATAAATTAAAATTGTGTGGGAGAGACTGTAAACTCCAACATAAATGATAATCCATGCTTAGTGGCAATGCACCAAATGTTTTCATCAGTTGTAACAAATGTACAACACTAATGAATGATGTTAATGTGGGAAACTGTTGAAGGTGTCAGGAATCCTTTATTTCTATGTACCATTTGTGAAATCTAAGTAACTTTTAAAATAAAATAAAAACATTTTTTAAAAAGAAAAATGTTATATACCACAGAAACAAAGAAATTTCCTTGTCAGCTATAATTTGTTACTCTGAGTTCTCAAAGTACATGTAGCCTGCATCATGCATCATCAAAGCATCATCTTCAGAAGAAAAAACAGAGAAAAGAATAAGAAATTTGCATGAGAAGCACAGCAAGTGTATTTTATGCAGTACCTGCCAATTAAAATAATCCTGGTAAGAAAGTAAAAATGGGATATGGTCAGGTCTCCTGACAGAGTATTTTCAACATCTTAAAAGTTATATAGATAGATATTTCAATGGAATATAAATGTATCCTTGTTGCCATAGCTATGTTTTCCAGATAGATAGAGACCCATACACAAACAAAATATTAAATTTTCCTTTAATGGTTTCCTGCTGCTTTCTCAAATAAGATAGCAAAAAGCTCTGGAATATATATGTGTTGCCTAATAGAAGAAAAGAAGCCAATAAGCCAAGCCTTGATCTTAAGTTTTACACTTATGAACTTTACTCACATAATAATGAAACTAAGCCTAAGTATAATTAATGCCTAACAGTTACCTCATGAGAGCTTCCTTGTTACTCAAATGTGGCCTCTCTCTAATGCACACTCTGAAAACCAACACTCAACTGCATACCACCCAATATGACTCCCAGGGATGAGCCTCCCTGGCACTGATGGATTATTAACAACCATTATTCAGGAATGCATGTGTAGAAAGACCTTGACCAAAAGGAGAAAATATTAAATAAAATAGAGTTTCTATATCTAAGAGATTCCAAATGAATCAGGAAGTCATTCAGAAACTAAACTTATCTTGGTCTCAGCCAGACTTCACTAATTGCTACAGTTAAAAAAGCCTCAGCAAAAGTGCTCCTGAAGCCTAGGGATATCTGGACAACCTAGGCAAGCCATAGGGCCTCAGAAAATCAACACTCCCTCAGGGGGCCCTATCTGGGAATACATGAAACCCTGTTTTCCCAATATAACATTGTTATACTCATTCACAATTCCCCTAGTCATGATTCTTCTTCTCCTTTTATCTGAACATACAATTTTCAATTTAATTGCTAAGTATAATTCTCAGGGACATAAAGTCTTTTATCCATCTCAGTATTTTCCTTCATCTCCTTGGGTATTTTCAGATCATGTATTTTAAAGGCTTTGTTATGTCCACCTTCTTGTCTTCTTCATTAGTGTTTTCTGTGTTTTTTTCCTCTTCCTTTTTATGAGACATCATTTCCTGTTTGTTTGTTTGCCTTGAACTCTTGTTGAACATTATATATTTTAAATTGTCATGATGTTAACTCTAGAATTTAGTCCAGTCTATTTCCTGGTTTTGTAAGCAGTTGGTGATAAGACAGAGATTTTCTTGAGCTTCGATTCTACTATCAAGATGGCCTGCCCAAGGTCAATGCAGATTGCAGTAAATTCCCAGTTTTTTAGGATCACTGTGTTGTCCTGGGCTTTTGCTTTTTAGTTGCTTTTGAGTTCTCTTTACAGGAGTTTGGTGGCCTCTTCTGTTTCCTTGGATTCATTTCTCTCTCTCAGGATATTTGACACTGACAGGCCTTTTTACCAAAGGCTACCTTCATAGTTTTTAATAATTTATTGTCTCATGCTGCCTTTGCCTGAAAGGCAAATTCTGGGAGGAAAGCAGATCAAAGAAAATGCTCCCAGTTCAGTCTTCTCCAGTAAAAACAGGGCCAGGGACACATGAGGGAGTACAGACATGCTCAATATACTTCTCTTTTGTATATCAGGAGGGGCTCCAAAATTTCTCTGATGGCTTCCTGTAGCTAAGCTTTCCTGGCCTTTCCAGTAAATGTGGCCCTAAGGAAGCACTGAGTCTTTAAATCTCTCTTCCCTCCGCTGTTATCTATGAAGGATTGAAACAATGGTTGCTGCTGCCTCTGTCCAGGGCAGGATCGAAACAATAGCATCCTCAGAGATGGGACCCAGCTAAACAACTTCACTAATCAAAAGCTCTGATCAGTGACTGGTCATGCCCACTCTTATTCTTGGGGAAGAGGATTTTTTAAACCCCTTTCTGTCAACAGCAGGAGTCAGGGAATGGATCCCACAGCAGTCAGCCCATGAAAGTAAGCATATGGATGCAGGCAACCACTGCTCAGAGACCACTTTATGGTTCTTGACTGTAATTTATCTGCCTCTTTGGCCTGCTCTTCCCTCAATGTTGTACAGTGTTCGTCTGTCTTCTGAAGTTCCAAAATAATTGTTTCAGACAGTTCCTGGTGGTTCAACAGTTATTTTGTGGTAGGACTGTGTCCTGGAGCTCCCTACCTGCCATCTTCCAAAGAAGAGTGTCTCACTATTTTAACTCATATACTTTGACAACTAAATTTGATTTTAATATAATATCTACTAAGTACAGAACATAGTAAATAAGCTCAATATTGCCACATTTCTTATTTCCAGGGAATCATATACTTTCAGAAGCAGAATTAGTTCAGATAAATCTCAACATTCATTGATAATATCTAATTTGTTATTCTGCTACTGTCGAATCACAGAAGAACTTCAGGTCCCTTTGTCAAAGACATGGAAGTACATCATCGGAATTTCTCATAACATGGAAAGATAAGGTTTTGGATGAAGATAATATCATAATTTACCCAAGTACTTCTAAATTCTCCCTATTGTAAAATAATACAAATTCTGAATAAAGTCAAAGAACTAAAATTACTGTCAAGAATTGCTATTCTCTCTCAACTTTTACTCAATATGACATGTGAATCTGAAGACAATATTGGAACTTCTTCAACCTAGACTATGGAGGTCAGTGCTAGGAAATGGAGTAAAATAAGGCTCATGGAGCTATCAGAGTTTATTCTGTTCGTGTTTATCTCATGGAATTGCTCTTGCTTATAACTGTTAAATATTTCCAAATATGGGGTTGCCTAACAATTTGTGTCCATTGGGAATTAAAAAGTCTTTTTTACTACTCAGATTTTGACAAAAATATTGTGTGGGTCTGTTTCAGCCCAATTACTATACAGAAGTGTATCAGTCAGACAAAGGGGTGCTGAGGCAAAATACCAGAAATTGGTTGGTTTTTATAAGAGGTACTTATTTGGGGTAGAAGGTTATGTTTACCAGGCCATAAAGCATAAGTTACTTCCCTCATCATTCTTTTGCCACGTGTTGGAGCGAGATGATTGCTTACAACTGCGAGGTTCATGCTTCCTGAATTCCTATCTTCCTAGGGTTCATTTCTTTCTAGGCTCAACTCCTTTGTTTTCTCCACAAGGTCAGCTCTAGACTATGAGGCTTTTTAGGCTTTGCTTCTCTCTGTAAGGCCATCTGTAGACTATTAGATGAACATCTTATTTCTCTGCCCAGTACCCTCTCTCTTTCCTTATGACTAAGCTTATCTGTGTGCTTACTTCCTGGGGCTCCAGATCAAGACTTAAGCATAAAAACTCCAACTCTGTCCTTTGCCATGTCTTTTATCTGTGAATTCCCACCCACCAAGGGGTAGCACTCAACACCGTACTGACATGGCCCATTCAAAGCCCTAATCATAATTTAATCATGCCCAGCTACAAATCAGTTTATAAACACAATCCAATATCTATTCTTGGAATTCATGAACCATATCAAACTGCTACAAGAAGGTAAATAGTTTCCCAAAGTGGTCTTTGTGATAAATTAACTATTGTTGGATCTTAAGCATTCAGAATTTTTTTGATAGGGAACTATGTGTCAGGCATCATATTGGACACCTTATAGGTGAAACTAACAATAAAAAAGAGAGAAAGATTCTTGCAGAATAGATCCAAATGAAAAATGAAAAATAAATAAATGAACAATTAATATTATGATAGGTTTTATAAGAGAAAACAATTCTATGCAATGATAGGAAGAGATCATCTGCATTTTTAATGATTTGATTTAAGTAATAAGGAAGATCCACCCAAAGGAAATAGCCACCAGTATAAAATATCCACCAGCAGGCACTATAGTATGCATTATGGAACAATTCAAACTCAATTGTATCAATTCATAAAAATACAAAAGTCAAACTTATCCTGATATTATGAATCCTTTGGCATCTCCTAATACCTCATACTGTTCAATTAGATTGGTATTCATCAATATATTCATACTCACAAAACCCATATAATATGCACACTCTTCTTATCAATATTTTGTAGATAAAGAATCAGAGGGAAGAAAATTTTAAGTAGTAGATCACAAGTCACTAATAAATGGTGAAGCCAGAAAGGAAAATCATTCACTCTGGATCCAAACAACAGTTGTTGAATTCTGCTTTGGATTTTCACCACTGCAACTTCTCCATTCTCAGCTGTTGTTAGAGTTGGCTGGTTCATGAGACTGATTTATATTTTTGTTTATTTGTTTCCAAGAGAACAGACTTCCTTAATTTCACCATTTGAATTACAATGGAATAAATTTGCTTGACCTACCTAAGGGAACAGAGGGGCAGATAAGGAAAATTTTCTCTGAGGACAGTGCAGATAGAATTTCAAATTGCCTTAATATCTACAGTAGAGAATGTTGTGCTTTATTTAAGATCCATAATTCATAGGCAATATATGGTACTGATAAACAAGAGTTATCTTTAAGAGGACATTTTGGGATACATGATGGGGTAAAGAAACAGGATACCTGGAAAAAATGTAGATGTGATTATGGTGCTGGTTCTTTAATTAGAAAAATATGAAAAATAATTGATGTCTCTAAAAATCAAACTTGACTTATGAAAACAAAGAAAGTAATCCTTGAACATATTATAAAGGTAAGATGGCATATGTAAAACAATAGATATATTTCATATAGGTGTATAGAATATGATTTATGACTGTTATCTCATTAATGCAGTCTCTAGCTCTTGTAAATCAGGATAAAGCAAAACCAGATAATGTCTTTAAATTCCTAAGTTGGGTGTAAACATACATAGAAATAGAAATATGAAAGTATTTATATATGAAGATGTATATATAGCCATATATATATGTATATAAAATAGGTAAATTAATATAGAGAGGGAAATAAAGACAATGAGGTAAGTCGAGAGATTATATGTATGAATATTTTAGTTTTTCAGCAAATTCTACTTATTAATACTATCCAAATTTCAAGGGGTCTAAACATATGTCCTTAAAATGCATAAAGTATAGTATCTAGGTAATTTCTACTATGGTAGAAATAGAGTTGAAAATAATTGAAATACATGATGTACATCATTATAAAACTAGGAAAGAGAATGAACTTGGCATATTATAAAATGAGGATGGGACCAAATTGTGGTGAGTTTAAAGATTTTTGTCTGATCTCTTCAGGAAAATGAATCGGGGAAAAGAGAAAGAGAGATGGACGAATCACCCCCTGGAACTGACTTTGTTCTCCTAGGGCTTCTTCAACACATTCAGCCCCCAATCTCCCCTTCTCTCTCATCTTCTTGGCATTTCTTGTTGCTCTTTTTGGTGATATTATGGTGATCATCATCATTTGGTTGGCCTCTCAACTCCATACTCCTCTGTACTTCCTTCTCAGTTAACTTTCTGTGATGGACTTTTGTATAGTGCCACTACTGTCCCCAAAACAGTCAGTGATTTCTTGGCTGATAAAAACAACATTTCATTTATTAACTGTGGAATTCAACTTTTCCTCTGTACAACCCTTTTTTCAGCAAAGGGTATTCTCCTGGCAGGGGTGGCTTGTGACCTCTATGATGCTATATGCCACCCATTCCATTACCCAGTTTTCATGCCCCAAAAGTCTGTGCCTTCATGGTGTCTGGACCTGACAAGTTGCTCGGCTTAATGCCCTAGTCCTTGCCATATATACACTCAATCTTCCATACTGTGCCTCCAGAAAAATCCAACATTTCTTCTGTGAGATCCCAGCTATCCTAAAACTTGTTTGTGCTGATACATCTCCTTATGAAAATGGGATTTTTATTAGTGGTGTTGCATTCCTCCTCATTCCATTATCTGTCATTATGGCCTCATATGATCAGATACTCTCTACAGTTTTGACATTAGGATCAAATTTAGGGAAGGGAAAGGCTTTGGCAAACCATTCCTCCCATATGATTGTGCTGTCTCTCTACAAATGGAAAGGCATCATCATTTACTTTCCCCCCAAAGCATATTATACCACTGAGCAGGATGAAGTAGTGCCTGTCTTTCACACTATCCTCACTCAATCCTCGCTCAATGCTCAATCCTCTCATCTGCAGTCTTTATTTTTATTTATTTATTTGTTTATTTATTTATTTTTATGTTACATTCAAAAAGTATTAAGTCCCCATATAGCCCTCACACCCCCTCACCCCACTCCTCCCACATCAACAACCTCTTTCATCATCGTGGCACGTTCATTGCATTTGGTGAATACATTTTGGAGCACTGCTGACCACATGGAGAGTGGTTTACATTGTACTTTACACTCTCCCCCAGTCCACCCAGTGGGCCATGGTAGAACCTATAATGTCCAGGAACAGTTCCTGTAGTATGATCCAGGACAACTCCAAGTCCTGAAAATGCCCCCACATCATAACTCTTCTTCCCTCTCCCTACCCTCTGCAACTACCTTGGTCAATTTCTCCACATTAATGCTACATTTTCTTCCATTACTAATCACAGTAGTTCCAGAATAGAATATCAGTCAGTCCACTCTAATCCATACTCTAATCCTCCATTCTGTGGACCTGGGGTGGTTATAGCCACTCCACCTCTATATTGAGAGGGAGCTTAGATTCCACATGGTTGATGGATGCAATTATCCTGCTTGCAGTTGGCAAGCAGACACTCTTGGTTCCCTGGTGTGGTGGTTGACCTTCTTCACTGCCCTGTTAGCTGGCTGGAGTAAGTTCATTAAACCAGAGGGTAGCAGTTGCAGTTCTGTTGAGGTTCAGGGCCTGGCTATCATATGGACAGTTCAGAGATTCAAGTCCCCTGAGCATATAACAAACCCCAGTGCCAACCACAGGTCCAGTAAAAGTAACAGGAGAGGCTTGTGAACAAAGATCACATCTGAGTTCAACTCCATCACACTCAGGAACACAAACTCCAAAGTAGGACCAACTGACATGGCACTGAACTCCATCTCTCATGACCATAGAACCTGTGGGTCTCTGTAGTCCTCAGAAAAACCAATACCTGGGTTTGTATCTACTTTGGCTCTCTCTGGGACCCTGCTGAGGTGTGCATAAGAGCAACCTCTCTGATGATCTCCCAACTCTTTTTTGGAGACTCATAGCCATATAAACTCATTTGTCCTTTCCATTTCCCCCTTTTATTCAAGGACAAAAAGCATTTTTGACACCTGATATTACATGTAGGCTGAGATATTCTGCTGGTCTGACTTGACCGTTTCATTCAAGGTCATTTTCTAGTTACGGTCTTTAAAATAAAAAAGTGTTTGGAGCACTCAGAAAAATTCTGGGAAGGGAAACCTTCTTAACGTATTGATATCTATTTAGAATAAGGCATGGAAAAATGGACCTCATATATAGAATGGTTTTATTTTAATGATAAACAAAATACAATAACCAAACTACTACTTTTCTGGAAGCAATTCATGAACAAATTCCTTCAACGTACTCTTGGTAAAATGATAGTGGGTCAGAACATCCCTTCCTGCTGAGCCTTATTTGTGCTTCAGGGAACTTTTACGCAAAATGCTCTATGTCAGAAAACACAAAAAAACAGGTGCTAAAATTCAATAGGGAGCACAAACACCATTTTATCATTTTTAAATTTTGTTATATTAAAAAACAGAAGAGGTTCCCATATGCCCCACTCCCCACTCCCTGACAAATGCCTTTTAATATTAGACAAGAGGAAAAATGGACAACCTCAGATACAAAGACTGAATTTTACATTTATTCTCCCTAAATTATATTATTTTAACATAGTAATGTAAGTTAAAACATAAACATTAGTAATTAATTGTTTATAATAAACTTTGAAATTATTAAGGCAATGTTTAATTTTTGAAAATATTTTAGTGTGGCCCACATACATTTTACTATCATTCTTACCACTTGATTTTGGAAAAGATATCATACTTTTTAACTAATTGTTACAAGCACACATATTTTTATGCTATATAATAACGTTCACCTAATAAATTTCAGCAATTTATGCTATATTAAATACAGAAATCTATTAAAATAGAATTCATTTTAGGGATTTTCCTATAAATATGTATAAATATAATATATTTTAAAACAGAAATATATAAAATCATTCTGATGTATATGGATAAATATATACATATACGTATATATGATTATTAATCACACTTCCTTTGGAATTTTTCCCTGATAAATATTCAGAAATGAAGATAATGTGTCCAAGTGTATCATTAATTTAAAAATTTTTATTTACTTACCTTTTCTTAAAGATACACATATTGCAAAAAATATATTAAAAAAGAGGTCCTCATATACCCCACACCCCACCTAACCGATTCTTCCCACATCAACAACCTCTTTCATCATTGTGGCACATTCATTGCATTTGGTGAATACATTTTGGAGCACTGCTGTACCACATGGATTATAGGTTACATTGTAATTTATACTCTCCCCCAGTACAATTGTTGTGTTAAATTTTATGGAACAGAGACGGAGAGAAGACTCAGCAGTCAGGATAATTGGTAGTAAGGAAGATTGAAGCTCTCTCAGGCATTCAGCAAAAGAGAGAGTCAGCTCCGTGCTTTTATTTCGTATGAATACAGTGGTGTTTATATACGAAGCTAATTTTAGAAATTTATGAAAACAGCAGGTGTCTTTAATTCTGCCTCCAAGAATACGCCCTCTTTTAGTTAACCGTATGAACATCCTTATAAACAAAAACAGTCACTTCAGCCAAGAGTGTAGTTCATGGAATTGTTTGCATTTCCTGTCCTGTTTGACCCGCATGCAGGTACGTGACAGGGAACATGAACTCTTGACTTCGTCATGACCTCCTTTGCTCGCTACATCTCCCCCTTTTTGTTTTAAATCCAATTTGTGAAGGAGTACAGAAAAGACAGCTGCATTTTGTGAATTTAATTGTTGCGCTATTTTCTCTAAGAAATACGTTGCTTGACTATCCTGCCAATGTCGAGTCATTGTTATGGGCATCCACACTCCAGTACACTGACGAAGAAAAATGCTTTCATTCGATTGATTAAAACTCATGGATGAATTAAGACAAGTACATAAAGAACAATTTTGACAAGAAAGTTCTCCATTAGTTTCATTCCAATTAACATTTCCTTTTAAAATTAAATATGGTAATGGAACACACACTCGTGTATGATGACTAATATTCTTTAAAAAGGTGAGTGTAAAATTCCCTGATTTATTATGTCTTTGCCCAACCCATGAACTAATAGAATAAAAGGCATTAGCAATTTTCCATAAATGTGGATGGGAATGATAATTTTCCAAAAAAGGAGAAGGGACCCCAAACCCTCCACCATGCCAAACAATAGAATGGTTAAAATTGGTATTTATATATATGTGATGAAAATCAGTGTCATTTTGATGCCATCTCAAATCAGCTCCCAGGCCTTGTGATCAAGCAGAACCAAAAGGGCTCTAATCAATAACTTTTCCATAGGAAGAATTAACTAAAACTCGACCTTCGGCTCCTCGACATTGGGTTCAATGAACCCAATCAGTAAGCTGAGAGACCACTGGGAGATGACATGGTGGCAAATCAGGACTAGATGAATTCGTTATTTCAGAAAAATTAAAAGCATAAGCAGCTAGTAAATATAAATGACGAACAGCTTCCTTTTTTGTCGAATTTCTCTGAATTGACAACCATGCCTGCATTTTATACTTTAAACAATAAGTCGGCTGCCCTAAACAAATCGGAAGGCCTGCAACTCCAGTGTATAATTTGGCATTTTAGTCCCTTCTTCATGTGGAAATAAAGGGCCATTACTATCATACGGTCCCGGCATCCAAAAAGTTTCATTAGTATATATAGGAACAGCAGAATCAGTCCATGACACTCCGTTCATTAATGGTGGATTAGAAATATAAGCCCAGGGGGTTGGGGCAAGATGGCGGCTGAGTGAACTTCCCGGTCACTAGCTCCTGCAGGGAATCGGCTGGGCAGCGTTGGAGACTCTTTGGGACCGGGCTGTTTCGGGATTTTTGCTGGTCCGGAGGTGTCTGGACATCAATTTGGAGGGAAGGTAACAGAGAGGACCTGTCTGTGAAATATATACGGACATCCCAGCTACGTGTGGAGGATTCCCTCCTTGGGTAGGTGGAGCCAAGGCATCTAGCACCGTGGTGGCGGGCCGAGCCTGGCGGCGGGGTTTCTGTTCTTTGTTTTTTTTTTGGAGGCTCTGCAGTACTGGGGAGTTCGTGGACCCTGGGCGGCCTATTGGGAGTTGGTGGGAAGGGAGGTGCTTACAGACCCATTTGGGCAGACAGACGGGGATTTTAGGGCAAAGTGGGGGCAATTTTTGATTGCGGACACAAACAATAGCGATTCCGCCTAGAGCCACCCTCCCCCACCCCCCAAGCCCGGCTGCTGACCTACAGCAGTCTCAAAGTGATAGCCACAAAGAGACGCTACCAGGGTCTCACGGGGTGGCAGACGTTTGGAAGCTGATTAGGGGAATATTTTGTGAAGAGTGGGAATTTCGGGTTTGGACTCTGTTATTAGCGTTTTCTGGCTGGAGCCCCTCCCCCGGACCTGGATATTGATCTGAGTCATTAAATTGGCTGCAGCCTAGAGGAGCCCCCAGGTGGACATTCCTGGGGACCACAGGGTGGGAGGGTTCCTGAAGTCAATTGGTGATATATCCACACAATAGATCCTAGTAAGTGAATTGTAGAACACAGAACACAGGATAGAGCTTGTGGATGAGACCTCACCCATAGGGCTGGCACCCAGCTACGGGGATCCCTGAAGGCAGTGATGCACTGTGGTGCTCCCAGGCTTCCTGTTAACTGGACTTGAGGTTGCCAGGTCTGAGTTCCCTGGACTCTGGTGGCCCACATGCCAGAGACTCACACCTCTTGAGGCTTCAATACCTCAGACTGTCCATCCCTGAATCCACCACTCCCTGAGGTTCATCTGAAGCCCTTGAATGTCCTAGCCCTCAACGTTTGTGTTTTTTCTTCTTTGTTTTATTTTGTTTTGTTTTTATTTTTATTCTATTTCTATTTTTTATTCTAGTTTTTTAATGTTCTGATTCCTGACATTGCATTATCCCCTAGTCTTTTCTCCCAGCGTATCCCCCAAAGTCTCTCTCTCTTTTTTTTTTTAATCCTCTCTTTCTTGTCCCTGATCTTCTTCTTATCCTATTTTATCTTAACAATACAATAGGTCCTGCAGGAAACACCTCACATTTGCTGGGTTTCCTCATCCTCCACTGCCTCATTTCTCTGTGAATAGATTTAGGCTATCTACACTATCCCCTTTCCCCTACAACTTGATATCCTCCACCATCTGCTATCTCTCCTATATTCCACCTCCCTTTCTTTGACCCACAAAGTGTCTAACTCTTAATTTCTAATACCTTTGTTTAGTTTTCCATCTGGTATCCACCCTTGAAACTATTACCTCTCTTTTCTCTTTCCCTCTCTTACGAAAAAAATAGCTTCTTAGTACATACCATATTCCTCCCATATTCAGTCATCTACCTCATTATAGGTACTTTCCTACTACTATAACTCTACACAATTTACACAATCTAACCTCAATCCTCCCAGAACTCATATTGTTGCTTTGTTAACTTATATCACCAATAATACTTTACACTTTTTCCTTCCTTACACAATTGCCTTTCCCCAGCACTAATACTTTCCTTTAAAGTGAACTTAAACAGCAATAAGAAATTGGAATAAGAAGAGCAAAGTGACAAAGAGAAGATATAACACTTACGCAAAAACAACAGCTAATTAATCTCCAAGACTAGACAAAGAAGCTAAAGAACTGATTAAACCTGTCAAGAAAAAATGATGACAAGACAGCAACAAAAATCTACAAACCAAACCAGTAATCAGGAAAACATGGCTGAATCCAATCAACAAAATAAAAATCGGGAAGGGGAGGAGATCTTCGCACAAGCAATGAAAGATCTCAGAACATTTATCACTGACAAATTTGAAGAAGTAATGAAAGAGGTTAACAACATGAAGACAACACTTGGAGGGGAAATTGCAGACATGCGTAAAAAAATAACAGATATGAAGGAAATGAACACCATAATTCAAGAAATCAAAAATACACTTGCAGCAAATATCAGCAGACTAGAAGAGGCAGAGCAGAGAATTAGTGATGTAGAAGACAGTATATTGGAAATCAAACAGATAGTAGAAGTGGTCAATAAAAAGGTAGAAAAAATCCAGATAGGACTTAGGGACCTGAATGATAATGCAAAACGCTCAAACATATGTATTATAGGCATTCCAGAAGGAGAAGAGAAGGGAAAGGGGTCATAAGGAGTGTTGCAGGAAATAATGACTGAAAACTTCCCAAATCTACTGAAAGAGACAGATGTACATATCCAAGAAGCACAGTGCACTCCACTGGTCATAAACCCCAACAGGCCCACCCCAAGACATATACTTGTCAAATTATCCAATGCTCAAGACAAAGAGAAAATTCTAAAAGCAGCAAAAGAAAAGAAAACCATCACATACAAGGGAAGCTCCATAAGATGAAGTGCTGATTTCTCATCTGAAACGACGGAGGCAAGAAGACAGTGGTATGATATAGTCAAGGTACTAAAGGGGCTGGGAAACGGACTTTGGCCCAGCGGTTAGGGCGTCCGTCTACCATATGGGAGGTCCGCGGTTCAAACCCCGGGCCTCCTTGACCCGTGTGGAGCTGGCCATGCGCAGTGCTGATGCGCGCAAGGAGTGCCGTGCCACGCAAGGGTGTCCCCGCGTGGGGGAGCCCCACGCGCAAGGAGTGCGCCCGTGAGGAAAGCCGCCCAGCGTGAAAAGAAAGAGCAGCCTGCCCAGGAATGGCACCGCCCACACTTCCTGTGCCGCTGACGACAACAGAAGCGGACAAAGAAACAAGACGCAGCAAATAGACACCGAGAACAGACAACCAGGGGAGGGGGGGAAATTAAATAAATAAATAAATCTTTAAAAAAAAAAAAAAAAAGGTACTAAAGGGAAAAAAAATTCCAACCAAGAATACTCTATCCAGCTAAACTAGCATTCAAAAATGTTGGAGAGTTCAAAATATTCACAGATAAACAGAAACTGAAAGAGTACATCAACAAGAAACCTCCCCTACAAGAAATCCTTAAGGAAGTTCTGCAGGAAGAAAGGAAAAAACAGGACAGTCAGAGATGGAGGAGAGTGTAAGAGAAACAAAAAAGACAAAAATAGAAGGGGAAAATAAAATATTACAAACAAAATATAACAAACACAAATCCAACCAAAATATGCCTACCACAAATAATTCTCTGAATGTAATAACACTGAATGTCAACGGATTAAACTCACCTATCAAAAGATTCGGACTGGGACACTGGATAAGGAAA
The DNA here is from genome assembly GCF_030445035.2 of Dasypus novemcinctus. Lineage (NCBI taxonomy): Eukaryota > Metazoa > Chordata > Mammalia > Cingulata > Dasypodidae > Dasypus > Dasypus novemcinctus. The sequence goes on along the minus strand of NC_080694.1, from coordinate 6,361,665 downwards.
TATGACCCATCTATATGCTGTCTACAAGAGACACATCTTAGACCCAGAGACTCATGGAGGTTGAAAGTGAATGGCTGGAAAACAATCATACAAGCAAACAACAACCAAAAAAAAGGCAGGAGTAGCTATATTAATATCAGACAAAATAGACTTTAAATGCAAAACAATTGTGAGAGACAAAGAAGGATACTACATTTTACTGAAAGGGACAATCTGTCAAGAAGATCGAACGATCATAAATATTTATGCTCCTAACAAGGGTGCCTCTAAATATGTCAGACAAAACGCTGGAAAAACCAAGTGAAAAAATAGATGCATCTACAATTATAGTGGGGGATTTTAATACACCACTATCAACTCTGGACAGAACATCTCAAAAGAGAATCACTAAAGAAACAAAACATTTGAACAGTATATTAGAAGAGCTGGATCTAATAGACATATATAGATCATTACACCCAAGCACAGCAGGATACACATTTTTCTCAAGTGCACATGGAACATTCTCCAAGATAGACCATATGCTAGGCCACAAAGAAAGGCTTAATGAATTCAGAAAGATCGAAATCATACAAAACAATATCTCTGATCACAGTGGAGTGAAGCTGGAAATTTGCAAGGGACGGAGGCCCAGACTTCACACCAAAATTTGGAAATTAAACAGCACACTCTTAGGAAAACAGTGGGTCAAAGAGGAAATCTCAAAAGAAATCAATGACTACCTTGAATCAAATGATAATGATAACACAACATACCAAAATTTATGGGATGCAGCAAAAGCGGTACTGAGAGGGAAATTTATATCCATAAATTCACATATCAAAAAAGAAGATCAAAAATTGAAGAACTAACTGCACTTTTGACGGAATTAGAAAAACAACAACAAAGTAACCCAACAGGAAGAAGAAGGAAGGAAATAACAAAGATAAGAGCAGAACTAAATGAAATAGAAATAAGAAAGCACTTGAAAAAATAAACAAGAACAAGAGCTGGTTTTTTGAGAAGATCAACAAAATTGACAAACCTTTAGCGAGACTAACAAAGAAAAAAAGAGAAAAGGTACAAATACACAAAATAAGAAATGAGAAAGGTGGTATCACCACTGACCCCACAGAAATAAAGCCTATCATAAGAGGATACTTTGAAAAACTATATTCCAACAAAAATGACAATTTAGAGGAAATGGACAAATTCCTAGAAACACATAAACAGCCCATATTAACGAAAGAAGAAATTGATGATCTTAACAAACTAATCACAAGCAAAGAGATAGAATCAGTCATTAAAAATCTCCCAACTAAGAAGAGCCCAGGGCCAGACAGCTTCACAGGTGAATTCTACAAAACACTCCGGAAAGAACTAACACCAATCCTGCTGAAACTATTCCAAAAAATCCAAACAGAAGGAACATTGCCGAACTCCTTCTATGAGGCCAACATTATCCTAGTACCAAAGCCAAACAAAGACACCACAAGAAAGGAAAATTACAGACCAAGTTCTCTAATGAAGCTAGATGCAAAAATACTTAACAAAATACTTGCTAATCGTATTCAACAACACATTAAACGAATTATACACCATGACCAAGTGGGATTTATTCCAGGTATGCAAGGATGGTTCAACATAAGAAAATCAATTAATGTGATACATCATATAAACAGATTGAAGGAAAAAAATCACATGATTATATCTATAGATGCAGAAAAGGCATTTGACAAAATACAGCACCCCTTCTTGATAAAAACACTCCAAAATATTGGAATACAAGAAAACTTTTTGAACATGATAAAGAGTATATATGAAAAACCTACAGGCAACATTGTTTACAATGGCAAAATCCTGAAATCCTTTCCTCTAAACTCAGGAACAAGACAAGGATGCCCATTGTTTCCACTGCTATTTAACATTGTCTTGGAAGTACTTGCACGAGCACTGAGGCAAGAACCAGACATAAAAGGCATTCAAATTGGAAGGGATGAAGTCAAAATTTCATTATTTGCAGATGACATGATCCTATACATAGAAAACCCTGAGAGAGCTACAACAAAGCTTCTAGAACTCATAAATGAGTTCAGCAAAATTGCAGGTTATAAGATCAATGTGCAAAAATCAGCATTTCTGTACATCAATAATGAGCAAGATCAGGAGGAAATCAAGAAACAAATACCATTCACAATAGTAAATAAAAAAATCAAATACTTAGGAATAAATTTAACTAAAGAGGTAAAAAACTTATACACCAAGAACTATACAAGACTGTTCAAGGAAATCAAAGAAGACCTAAATAAATGGAAGAATATTCCTTGTTCATGGATAGGAAGACTGAATATTATTAAGATGTCTATCCTACCAAAACTGATCTACACATTCACTGCAATCCCAATAAAAATCAACACAGTCTTCTTTAAGGAACTAGAAAAACTAACTATGAAATTTATTTGGAAAGAAAAGAGGCCCGAATAGCCAAAGACATATTGAAAAAGAAAAACGAAATAGGAGGAATCACACTTCCTGACTTCAAAACATACTACAAAGCTACAGTAGTGAAAACAGCATGGTATTGGCATAAGGAGAGACACACTGACCAATGGAATCAAATTTTAAGTTATAGATATAGATATAGAACCTCATGTATATAGCCATATAATATTTGATAAAGCCACCAAACCCTCTCAACTGGGAGAGAATGGCCTATTCAACAAATGGTGCCTGGAGAACTGGATAGCCATATGTAGAAGAATGAAAGAGGATTACCATCTCACACCTTATACAAAGATCAACTCAAGATGGATCAAAGACATAAATATAAGAGCCAAGACCATAAAGATCTTGGAAAGCAGTGTAGGGAAACATCTACAGGACCTTGTAATAGGAAATGGCTTCATGAATATCACACCAAAAACATGAGCAGCAAAAGAACAAATAGATAAATGGGACTTCCTCAAAATTAAAGCCTTCTGCACCTCAAAGGAGTTTGTCAAGAAAGTAAAAATGGAATCCACACAATGGGAGAAAATATTTGGCAACCATATATCTGATAAGAGACTTATAACTTGCATATATAAAGAGCTCATAAATCTTGAAAACAAAAAGATAAACAACCCATTTAAAAAATGGGAAAAAGATTTAAACAGACACTTCTCCAAAGAAGAAATACAAATGACTAAAAAGCACATGAAAAAATGCTCCAAATCTCTAGCTATCAGGGAAATGCAAATCAAAACTACAATGAGATACCATCTCACTCCCATAAGATTGGCAGCTATGAAAAAAACAGAAGAATACAAATGCTGGAGAGGATGTGAAGAAAGGGGAATACTCATCCACTGCTGGTGGGAATGCAGAAGGATCCAACCATTCTGGAGGACAGTTTGGTGGTTTCTCAAAAAACTAACCATAGATTTGCCATATGACCCAGCAATACCACTGCTGGGTATATACCCATCAGAACTGAAAACAAGGACACAAACCAATATATGTACACCAATGTTCATAGCAGCATTTTTTACTATCGCCAAAAGTTGGAATCAATCCAAATGTCCATCAACAGATGAGTGGATCAATAAAATGTGGTATATACACACAATGGAATACTACTCGGCTGTTAGAACAAATACACTACAATCACACGTGATAACATGGATGAACCTTGAGAATATTATGTTGAATGAAGAACCCAGGCATTGAAGGACAAATACTACATGACCTCAATGATATGAAATAAGCAAACTGCCTCAGAGAGCTAGAGTCTGGAAAAGAGGCTTACAGGAAATCGGGGGGTGGAGGAAGGATGTGAGTTAACGTCTGCAGGCGTGGAATCTGTGATGAGCTGGCGAAAGTTTTGGATCACAGAGTGGTTCAACAATGGCAGCGGAGGAATACTGATATAGGATGTTATTGACAGGATATATATGGTTGACAGGGAGTTATACAGGGCATATGCCCAGGGTATATAGGAATGTATAGATATACTCATAGTGGAAACAATTAAAAACAACAGGTGGGGGGTACTGGGCCCCTGACCGGGGGGTCACTGTCGTGGACCCTGGGGGAGCAGCGGCAGTCCCCCAGGTGCAACGGCAAGAACCAGGAAAGAAGGAGGGCCCAACAGTGGGCTCCTGATACTAATGGCTATGCTTTTGAGCCTATACACCTGCAATAAGAATAAGGCCTAGAGTAGCACTGTGCCTGGGAGTTTCCTCCTGACAGCCTTCATGTTACTCAAATGTGGCCACTCTCACAGCCAAACTCAGCATGTAGATGCAGTGCATTCCCCCCAGCATGGGACATGACACCCAGGGATGAGCCTCCCTGGCACCGAGGGATCACTACCACATACCAGCTGAAGATGCAACTAGAAAATGACCTTGAATTAAAGGTTCAATACGGATCAGTGGAATATCCCTGTCTACATATAATAACATGACTTCAAAATGCTGTTTGACCTAATGTAAGGGGGAAATGGAAAGGAGAAATGAGATTATAAGGCTATGAGTCTCTAAAAAAGAGTCTGGAGGTTGTCAGAAGGAATGCCCTTATGCACAACTGAGCAGAGCCTAAGAGACAGATAAAGTAGATACAACCCCAGGCATTGGTTCTTTTGAGGAATAAAGAGACCCACTGGTTCTATGGTCATGGCAGATGGGGTTCACTGCCATGGCAGATGGCCCTTCTTTGGAGCTGGTGTTTCTGCATGATGGAATTGGACTCAGAGGGGATCTCTTTTCACAAGACTTGCATGCTACTTTATTGGAATTGTAGTTGGTGCTGGGGTTTAAGATATATTTAGGGGATTTGAATCTCTGGACTGATAATATGACACCCAGGTCCAGAGCCTCAACAGACTTCAGCTCCTACACTTTGATTTATTGGACTTACCCCACTCAGCTAACATCGAGTTGAAGAAGGTCAACCACCACACCACGGAGCCTAGAGTGTCTACAACGGAAAGCAGGAGAAGTGCATCCAGTATCCATGTGGAATCTAAGCCCCCACTTGACACAGATGTGCAATGGACACAACCAATCCAATGTCCACAGAGAAAATGTGGAATGGATGTGGGAAGGGTAGCCATGGTGGCTGCTGGGTTTGGGGAATGGGAGGAAGAGATGAGATGTGGAGGCATTTTCGGGACATAGAGTTGTCCTGGGTGGTGCTTCATGGACAATTATGGGGCATTGTAGATCCCCCCAGGGCCCACTGGATGGAACATGGGAGAGTGTGGGCTATGATGTGGACCATTGACTATGGGGTGCAGTGATGCTCAGAGATGTACTTACCAGGTGCAATGGATGTGTCACGATGATGGGAGAGAGTGTTGCTGTGGGGGGAGTGGGGGGTGGGGGCGGTGGGGTTGAATGGGACCTCATATTTTTTGAATGTAATTTTTAAAAATAAATAAAAATAAATAAATTAATTAATTAAAAAAAAAGAAATATATGCCCAATAGCTATAATTAGAAGTCTGACAAGAACCAACCTGAAAAGACACAAGAGATAACATAGCTAAGAAGAGAGTTGTAGGGCTTTTGACAGTATTTGTTTCTTTAATCAGTTTTTCAGCATTTTGGGTGAGCTTTTTCAATTGTCCCCATATCGGAGGTTGAGTTCTTTGCGTTCCAGGCAGCGGCACTCTAGAACACGTCTTTCCGTTCTCCAGCCACATCATCTTAAATTGCTGTTGAACTTCCTCCATTTCTCTATTGGCTGCCATCTAACTTTAATCTCTTGTCACGTACCCAAATTTTCTCTTGACCTGTAGAAATATAAGCATAACCCCATTCCCATCGTAATATAGTAACAGGTATCCATTGATTAGTAATGGCATCTAAATAGAAAGCAGGTTGGGACAAATCCTCGATAAACCTCTTGATCTATTGTTTTTCTGCTGCCGTAGATCCATCTTTTCCCATATCCAAAAAATTTATTTTAAAAAGAGCAACAGCAATCTTTCTTCAAGGAGAATCCATATATTTTCCCCCCCCCCCTTTTTTTGTTTTAGTAAAGTAATGAATACAGGCTAAGTTAATGTCCACAATTTACTTTCTTTTTATTATTATTTAAAGCAGCTTGCTGGAGGTTTTCCTACTTCTGTGAAGGACTTTTCTCAATTAATACATACAATGGTTTTAATATTTGAGCTAAATGAGGGATGAAAGATTTTTAGTATTTTAACAATATTACAAATTCTTTTAACATGAGAAAACACTGTACTTTATTAATTACAGCAGAAAGTATAGTTTTATCTTACCCAACCAAACAACATTTAAGAATTTGATTGAGCAGCAGGGACTTTGCAGTTTGTCCCAATTGTTTGCCTAGTTTAGGTCCTTAAGATAAGATACTATTGTCTCTGATGTTTCTTTTAATTCTGAAAAAAAGGATTACTGGTTAACATAATGTTAAGTAGGGTTTCAGCCACAGATTTTTTCTACGCAGCCAGATTATTATTACCATGCCAGGAGAGATGGTTGGGCTATGCACATAGTCTGAAAAGCACTGCAAAAGTCCATTGTTGGGTTTTCCACAGACAGGGGAATGCAGGCTGGCTTGACCTGTCTAAGGAGACACTAAAGAAAGTCTTAGCAAGTTTTAAAACAAAGTGATAGCAACACAGCTGGACATTAACTTCTTGCAACAAACTAGCAGTATTTGGGATTGCTGTATACTACAGTGTTGTTATTTTAATCTATGATAAGAGGCTATTTCTGTGACACATACTCTTTTATAATAATTAAAACCATAATTAATCACTTTATACTTCTCTTTAATATTATGCTGAAATATTGGTAACTTTATACACTTTTAAGCATTTATAGGAAACTTTTACTCATACAACTTGAATTAACAGAGGGTTAAAGAAAAAAAACCTGTTAATTTTATAATACTTTTAAACAGCTTCCATTCAACTTATAACATATTAAATGAATTTAACTATTACTTTAATTTTTCTTTCAAGGTAAAAGAACAAATCTCTTGTAATTAGTTTGGAATAAAAGGCTACTTTTCAGGATTTGATTTTGAGAAAGCAAGTTTGAACGTTATGTCCCTTTATTTTTTTTCAAGTAATTTTTTAAAATATTACATTCAAAAAATATGAGGTCCCCATATACCCCACATACTAAGTTACCAGGCAAACTTCTTACAACATATAATTACCATCAACACTAAACAAGCTTGTTAAAATAATAAACTTTTCTTCACTTTAAATACTTAGTAGCATGCAATACTAGAAACAGTCCCTTAGAAGCAAGTTGGCAGGGTAGGCTGGCTGCTGACAAGTTTTTCTGTTATAAAATTATCTTTTATTTTTATTATTATTATTAATTCAGGTTTTGTTTAATAGTGACTTTTTGGAATTAGCCATTTAAACACTTTAATATAAACAATGCTTTGTTAAACTTCTTATAAATATTTATAACCATGTAGACTATAATTATATTATTTTAAGACAAATTTTATTTTCACAGAACACATTCTCTTACTTAAAATTACTACAATGTCTTCTACAATTTGCCACATGCATTTAAGGCCCATGAGTTTATGAAAATTAGCCATCCTATTTTAGGACAAAACACACCTTTTTGAAAAAACTTATTAAATTTCAGTCAGCATTCTCACAAACTTTTAACCTTCTTTAATATTCATTTAAGTTTTACATCCTTCATTTTATCCTGTGAAGAAAAATAAACTATTCATTTCAATCTAGCAAGAACAACTTTTTATAAAAAGACTTACAGTAATTTTGTTAATCAAGACTTACAATTTCTATCATTGTAGAGATCTTATTAACATTTAAACTTATGTATTAATATAAGTGCTGATTTAATTTTTGGCCATTTGAATAGAGCTCTTTTAAAAATTTTTATTAAATATATAATCCATCCGGAGGTCTCAAAATATACACTGACATTGTGGGTGTTTTTTTTGCTGAATGGCCCCAGGAAATGGGCTGTGTGTCCAAGAAAGGGAGGGAAGGTAACTTAGGAGAGAAGCTTTCCATGATCAGGTGGAAGAAACAGCAGCTGTGTGTGTGTTGGTGGATTCAGTGGTCTATGGGGTGGGGTCAGTGACATACTCTGACTTTTCAAGGGGTGTGGAAAGAAACAATGATCACTTCCACTGGAAAAATATTTAAATGTAACATATTTAAGCACATAAAGGAAGGGCATGTCAAATGAACATGGCCTGCTGGCTGAAGAGAAGAGGTAGCAGAACCTAGAAGTAAGCTGAGAAAGTCAGACAACACAGAGAGAGCAGGGCTGAGGCCCAGAGAGAAAAGGCCCAGAAAGAGAGATAGGAAGGAGAAGGTTGGGACTGGGGGTGGGGAGAAAGGTGGTGAGCTGAGGTCCATGTGAGACAGGGAAAGAGAGAGCAGCCAGACACCAATCTCCTCATCCCACTGTCCTCTGCTCTATACTTACCCCATGGCTGTGGGAACTAGTCTTACTGGGTCCCTGTTTCTTGCAACCCAGTTACTGAACAACACAGACATCACCAGAGCAGGTGAGCAGGGACTGATAGAACCCATGCTCATAGGTGTGCAGGCTTTCCAGGTCATCTTATCTGTGTGTGTATTTAGAAAGCCTTTGCTGGCAATAAGACCACAGTGGCTTCTGAGGTTCAGGAATAGTGATCCAAGGGATGTCTGCATCCTGGAGATACTCAGGGTCTCTACAACAGTCCTAGTGCAATATCTGAACCTGGATGCAGGCAACATGAGTTTGGGGCACAGAAGAACAGGTACTCCTGGCTCTCTTCTTCCTGGGATTTAGAAAGTTCTTTGGAATGTCATCATGCTTGTCCTCGTCCACTACATATCTACCCTTGTCTGGATGCCTGGAAAAGAGTGAGGCTGTTGGCACTGAGATGAGCTTCTTCCTTGGTAAGTGTGACCTAATATGATCCTCAAATAACGAGAATCACTGAATGCCAGCACTGGAAGGATTGCCTTTTCCTCTGTCCCTAATATGATCCTCACATTCCCAGAATCACTGATTGTCAGCACTGGAATTTTGCGGTGTCTTTCATCCATCAGGGGTAAGGAATGTCCCTCAGAACATTCTACTGAGTAGAGTTCACTTATCACCTCTTCTAGGAAGTCTAACCTGGTGTTCTCCAGACAGAATAAATAGTTTTCTTCTCCAAGTTCCCATTTACTACACTCATGAACTTGAGTCAAAGATAATTGTTTTCTTATTGTCCTCCTTTCTGTGGATTTTCAAGGGGCACTCATATTATATCCATCCAAACCCCTCCTAGCCATTCTGTGCACCAGATGCCAGCTGAGCTCTGGGATTCAGAGCTGAATAGGACTGGATCCTGTCCTTGCAGAGTTTAAGATCCATTTGGGGGGAAAGGTTGATGGACGATTTGCAGCAAGAACTCTGAGTGCTGTCTCTGCCACATGCAAGAGGTAGAACCAGGCCTTAAACGCCATCCTGCATTGGTGCAGAAGAGCCAGCAAGGAGCAGGAGCTCTGACATCCCTTGCTGAGTACTATTAAAGAGGCTTGGTGGTTGTGGTAGCCCTAAGTCTTGTTTAGGGAAACTGAGATTAAAATTAGTGGCAGGGAACCCAGTGCTTCTGACCCCCTGTCTATTGGTTGCTTGACGAGGATTGATATAAGTATGTGAAGTTATGGCTAACCAACTCATTCATCATTCCTTTATTCCTTTATTCCTACCAGGAGCCTACTGTGTTACCACCTGGAGATGGGGAGCAAAACCTGAGAGGGCACTTTCTCCATGCTGCTGACAACTTAGAGAGTGGGGGGCTTTGATTACATTATGGGACCTTTTGGTTAGATCATTTGATTAGATCACTTTAGGATCTTTGCTTCAACTACCTCAGTGAGGTGTCACCCAGGTTGCATCTCTACCCTCTTCCTAGGGTCTTACATGAATAGAGAACTGGAAACAGAAACACAGAAAATCGTGGATGCCATTTTTGTACTGTCATATGAAAGAGGACTCCATGGCCAGCTACAGCTGAGGGAAAGGCCAGGAGAACCCCCTGGAGGCTGACAGAAATGCCAGAGGCTGGAATCAGTGCAGCAGGCCTGACCTGAGGAGAAGCTTCAATCTTGCTTTTTCAAGTGGTGGAAGCCCAGGATCTGACCAGCAGATGACTCTCAATGAGAAACCATCTCTGATGATGCCTTGATTTTGACATTTTACCAGCTTTGGAACTGTGAGCTTCTACCACAGTAAATCCCCATTATAAATGCCAACAGACTTCTGGTGTTTTTATATTAGCAGCCCAGCATACTAAAATAAAAAAATTCCTAACAAATGGTAAATGAGAAATTAAAAGCTCATGAGATTTCTATGTTTTATATGTTTCTGTGTTTTTATTTTTGACTCATGGCTGGAATATTAAACTGAAGCTCTAAACTCTCTATTTACATCTGTATGTTTGAGATAGGAGATATTCCATCCTCTGGATGGTAACACCAAATTAATTTATAAAACCCCTTAATATCTATATTCTGATTTGCTAGAAGACAAAAAATGCTTATATATAAATTAATCTTATACTTTTGGAAATTAAAGAAACTAAACTTCTAACATGTCCAAGTGAAAAAAGAATGTGTGCAAAACATTACCAAAATTTAAAAACAAATCAGATCAACATAATTCAGATAAACTTTTCACAAATGGGATTAATTAGCTCAGTAAATAAAATTAGCTATCTTTTGTAATGGTATATACAATATAAACAGAAAATTTTTTTTCTACTTGATATGTTCTTTAATACAGCTTTAGTGATCAAAGAAGCTAACATTATATCTATGAGCTCTTTAAGATGATGAAAAATGTAAATCTATGTTTACACAAATTGTTATTTTTCTGACAAGCTTTTTTTGAGTAATTTTTTTTGTAAGCTGTTAGTCTTAAGACAGTTTCAAAGATATTTTTGGTAATTTAAATAAGTAAGATAAGCAGGATGTGTTTTTTAAGGGAAAAGAGAAGTTTAGTCCTACAGTAAAATGACTGGCTGTTGCAGAGCGAGAAACAGCAATGTGTAGGGCAAAACCTGTATAGATATAGAAACTTGTAGAAGGTTTGTGGAAAAGGAATTTTATTTGTCATGGCCAAGGTTGATTAAGATTTGGTAGGTTTATAAATTTTTCTTTAAGATTTATTTTTATTTATTTCTCTCTCCTCCACCCCCCAGTTGTCTGCTCTCTGTGTCCATTTGCTGTGTGTTCTTCTGTGACACTTCTATCATTCTCAGTGGAACCGGGAATCTGTGTTTCTTTTTGTTGCATCATCTTGTTGTGTCAGCTCTCTGTGTGTGCGGCACTGTTCCGGGGCAGGCTGCACTTTCTTTCATGCTGGGCGGCTCTCCATACAGGGTGCACTCCTTGCATGTGGGGCTCCCCTATGCGGGGGACACCCCTGCGTGGCACAGCACTCCTTGCGCACATCAGCACTGCGCATGGGCCAGCTCCACATGGGTCAAGGAGGTCCAGGGTTTGAACCGCGTACCTCCCATGTGGTAGACGGATGCTCTGACCACTGGGCCATGTCTGCTGCCTCCTCAGGCTATTTACCTTTTGAAATTCTCTTTGGACAACCACCCCCAATTATTCAAATCTTCAAAGGAAATCTCAGGCTCCTAGGGGAGACTGGCCAGGATTCAACCCTCCAGCATTTGGTAAAAACCCTGGCCCAAATACACAAAACTGTCCTCTTTTGGGATCTCATTCCATTAGGCCACCCAGTACATCCATAGTTACCTGGAGACCTAGTTTGGGTAAAGATTGGAAGAAGGAGCCCCTCCAGCCCACCTGGATGGGCCCACACACTGTTATCTTTGTAACCCTCACTGCTCCCAAGGTTTCAGGTATTGACCCTTGGATTCATCATACTAGAGTTAAAAGGTCACACTCCAATGATAAACAAGACAACTGGACACCTCACCTCATACCTGACTGTCCCTTGAAAATCTGAATTGCCTGGAGTCGCTAAGAATCACCATCACTTGACTAGATGATCTCTAGTTCTTCAGACTGCTTGCTTACTGTTTGGGACTGGGCTAGCAGCTACAGCTCCTAGAGACTGGAGTGTAGCTGAAAGAATAATAATCTTAATTACGTACTGTGTCTTGTAGGATGCTTTGTTACTTTAAGTTGGTTTTCTTCACTCAGTTTGGGGCCACCGCCAATCCCTACCCCACACTGTACTGGGTGCTACAAGGCCATTGTATCCACCATTATACAGAAGCTAAAGCAGCTCAAGGGACAATGGCCTCCTGTTCCTGCCTTTAATTATCACCCCCATGTGACAGCAAGATGTTATGATATTCAAGCTGTTACCCTATGCCCAGAAAATGGGCAAAAGTTCTGGATGGGTGCAATGAAACACTGGGGCAATTGCAAAACCTGGGGTAACCCAAGGGAGGCTGTATGCTGGACCTATCTCCCAAGAGTAGTCATGTCTGATGGGGGAGGTGTACAGGACAAAGCCCAAGAAAAATTCTTAGAACAGGTCCACACCAAAGTCACCCAACTAGCCAAAGGCCCCAAATATCAGTGGGTAAACCTCACAGGACTCCACCAACTTACTCAGCTCATTGCCTCCATTCAGCAGGGGGAACAGCTAGTCAGCACCACTTACACCGTCCTCTTTAATGCTTGTCCAGCTGCCAAAATCTGTTGGTTGTGCCTGTCCCTCTTGAGGGACACCTTTATAGGCATCCCATCTCCTCCAGGGTGGACCCCCAACCAAGCCCTAATTAAAATTAGAAATGAAGTCACCCCTATTGGCTCCATGGCCCTCGATATCCGGCTGGTTCTCTCAGAAGGCAATAAAAACAATATAACCTGCTGTCTAGGCAAAAGCTTAGATCTAACATCAGAATTAGTCAGGACCATCCCTGTAAGCCTACGTACTGCCAATAAAACCCTAGCAAATAACTTGACTGGGTGTAACCTCCTAAGATTGTTGTTCCTATGCAGAAGCACTGTGTATAGATTCTTAGAAGCCAAATGGACAGGGAGTTGCATCATGACGTTCTTAACACCAAGAGTGTCAGTACACACCAAAAATGAGCTAGAACAAGCCCTATTCCTGCATCAAGAGCAGGCCAAATGAGCTCTGCTCACAACTGCCCTTATAGGAGGAGGTATAGTCATGAGAGTAGCAACTGGACTGGGAGGATTGGGCTCTTCCTTTGACTTTTATTACAAACTCTCCTGAGAATTAAATGAGGACATAGAATGAGTTGCTGATTCCCTAGCTTTCCTCCACAGCCAAGTCAGCTCACTAACCAGAGTAGCCAGGCAAAATGGGAGACCTATTGACAGCAGAAAAAGGAGGACCATGTATCTTCCTTGGGGAAGAATGTTGTTACTATGTTGAACAATCAGGAGTAGTTTATACCAAAGTAAAAGAGCTGAGCGACCAGATTCAGAAAAGAAAAAGGGAACTAGAGGAATCATGGAGCTGGAATCTGGGACAATGGTCCTCTTAGCTTCTGCCCCGAGCAGGTCCCCTGATCACTTTACTCACGTTAGTCACATTTGGCCCTTGTAGTCAATGCCCTTATGAGGTTCATTGAAACAACGATAACCCAGAGAGCAACAGCAAGAGTTCTGACCCTATGAGAATATAAGCCGCTTAGCACAAGTGACACCCTATAAAATTTTTAAGGGTGCCAAAGGGGGGAATTGTTGAGAAATAAAAAAGCATAACCTTGCAGAAAAATATCTAACAAGCCACTTCTGCTCCCACTTCCGTAAATCAACCTATAAGAACATGGCCTTGCAGGAGAATATCAAAGGAACCACTCCTGCTCCCCCCTTCCATAATCTAACAAACCACTTCTGCCCCTCTTCTGTAAATCAACCCGCAAAAACATGACTTTGCACCTGCCTTCTGCTTCTATAACCCCACTTACAAAATTTCGCCTATCATCCTGTTAGCCAACGAGAGAAAATCATGCTGATCCCACACAAAATCCTACATAAACCTATGAAAACTGAAAAACGGGGCTCAGAATTTGGAGACTGACTCCCCTCTGGGCCCGGTGATAATAAATCTGTTCCTCTGCCTCTCCAAGTACCCACTGGGTTTTTCTGCCTTCAGAACTCCTGGCTTTGCTGCAACATAATAAAGCCGACATTTAGATTTACATGAGATCACTCCTTGTCAGGGGGAGAATGACTTGGATATCCAATATCAGAAATGAAAACAAACACATTAAAGAGGGAATACAGGGTACTGGAGAGCGCTGAGCTTCCGGGCACGCGGCAGCGCTGCCCATCAGGCTCCCCGCCTCCCCTGCCTGGCCCTGTCCGCTCTGCCCATGGCCTTGGCTGCCTTCTTCCTCCTCCCAGGCCGTGAGTCCAGCTCAGGCCGCCAGGGGCTCACCGGACCATGGATGAGGGACCGCGCAGAGCGCACGGACAGCAGCGCCTGGGCGCCCCCAGATAACGGTCTGCTGGCCCGCCCACCGACGCCTCCAGTCCGGTGTTTGGGAGGTGGAGGCGGGTGATGCCCGCCTGCCCCCGTGCCCCTTGCTTCCGTGGAGTAAGTGGAAGAATAGGATGGGACCCCGCCTCCCCATAGCGCTTCGACGCATCGGGGGCCGTAGGTTGTACCCCTGCGGGCGTCGGCCCGGGACTGAGGCGAGTCGGAGCGCCACGGGCCTGGCCTCGCGCGCGGGACCGCGGACTAGTGGGGTCGGCCGGGAACGCGTGGCCCCTCGGCGGCTTTCAGGGGCCTGCGCAGCTGCAGACCCCACGCGCGTCCTGGAGCCGCCCGAGTCCCCGGGTACGGTGGAGGAGCCGCGCGGAGCAGGCTCGGGCCAGCGCTCGGGGTGAGGGTCCGCGAGGGGTGCCTCCTGCTGGAGGGAGCTTGGAGCGGTCACTTGCCTTTTGAGGGGGTTGCGTGCCGGCCCCTGTGGGCGCTGCCGGGGAGCGCAGAGTTTCAGGAGGACCTGGCCCCGCCACAGGTGGGCGGGTGCGGCCCTGGCCCGGGGGCTCCGGCTTCCCTGGGGGAGGCCCCTTTACGCTGGGAAGTGCGGTGGAGACGGGCCCTTGCCTTTGTGTGGGTGCTCAGGGAAAAGGTTCTCCCGCAGCTGAAGCTGCCGCCCCGAGGATGGGGTGGCTCTGGGTGGTCTGGCCCCAGCGGGGCGCCGAGGAAAGTCGGGGAGGACCGGGGACGCGCAGCAGGCGGTGCCGGCACCTGGGGACTTTGACATGGGACCCAGGGAAGTAGCTGCGCCACGCAAGCCTTTGGGGCGTTGTGGTAAATTCAGATGCCAACACGCAGCTCTTTTCCCCACGTCATGCAGATAATTTAAAGGGTGTGATGATGACACACTGCTATGGCGATGTGAAAGCGTCTGATGAATTTCTTAGATTAAAACATCCAATTAATATATCAAATTGGGTATGCAGAGAAGAGGGGGAAAAAGAAAATGAGAGGACAATTTAACAAAGTGCCAGGTAAATTTCAACGAAAATCCAATTAGCTGTGACTTTAAAGACCTTAAATAGCCTCAGTTCCTGTTAATCTCTGTGGAACCAATGCCCCCCTGCCCTCTTCCCCGCGTCCTCACACAGTCCCTTCCACCTCGTCTGCCTTCCGTGAGAAACTGGGTAAGGCTTGGACTTGTTAGGGAATCTGCATTTTGTCCGCTGCTCTGCGCTGGGACCTCTTGTCCCCACGTCCCCTCGCGCACGGGAAGCTGGACAGCACTGAGCCGGGTCTGTGCTTTCCACCCGAGCAGCTCCGAGTCTGGGTGTTAACACTGCTCTCAGCAGGGCTCGGCTTGCTCTTGGTGCTCTTTCCTGTTCCCTGAAACCTAACGTGGCACCAGTGCCTGAGAAGTTTGACTTATCCCAAGGAAACTGGAATTCGGGGAGGCCCACCTGGTGTTGGGGTGGGTGAGCAGGTAGGGGGAGAAGGGGCTGCCAGGTTCTCATTCTGCGTTTTCTCAAATTAAAAAGGCTTCTTTTTTTTCTAATTCCAAAAGCATTAAAATGTATAATTTCAAAAAATATATACTTTCCTGAATTTTCTTTAAAAGGAAAACAAAGCTTTTGCGACTTCAGCAGCCAGAACTCTCCTCCGGGAGCGTTTTGCCTCTTGCAGCTCTTTTCTGGGAATGTATGCGCACATGCAGTCTGTAGACAAGCAGTTTTTAAAAACTCAAGTGGGGCCGTGCTCCATATACCTTTGTGTCCTCACGTCTCCTGTTTTATTTAACGATATGCCCCGGTCTTCTGATGCATATCTAAAGCACCATCGTTAATCGGCTAAATTCACAAAAGCAGTCTCCACCCTGGCTGCGTCCTAGACAATCTGGGCGTCCTTTAAAGACACGGCCGCTGGGGCTGCTCCCAGAAATGGGGGCTGAATTTGTGGGTGTGTGGTGGGGGCGGAGCTCGGGAGTCTGTCCTCAAAGCTCGCCTGCTGGTCTGCAGGAAGAACTGAGGACCACTGCTCTACAGTGTCCTCTGGGTAAGCTGGCAGCCCCCACCTCATTTCCACTCTAGGACGTTTAGCTGTTTCCATAGTGTAAATATTCTAAACCATTTAGCATGAGCTAAATCTGCGTGCACTTTACATGATTTCCTCAGGATGATTCCTAGGAATGGCACTGCAGGGTCGAAAGGGCGTGGGTGGAAACCCCCGGCTGCCCTGGCCCGGCTCCCTTAGGTGCGGTGGGGGAGGCACCTTCTAGGAGCAGGTGCCCTTGGGTGCTGGTTGGAAGTGCTGACCCAATGCACGCGGCTCCTGCTGTCGTGGGGTAATCGGGCAAGGGGGCACAGCGGGAAAACTGACAGCCAGGAACCTGTGAGCAGATTAACTGCAGGGCGGGAGCAGCCTAAGGAGAGGAAAGCCGAGACCTGCTGTAAACCAGCGAGTTTTACTTGCTCTAGGACAGTGTGAAAGTTCTTTCCCCGGGATCCTCGCCAACTTTGGGTGTTAGCAATAGTTTCTGTTTTTTTTAATTTTTTGCTAAAGTAAGAGATAAAATGATTGTATTAATGCTTTGCGTTTGTTTGATTATTCATGAGGTTAATAATCTTTCTATTTTTCACGTTCAGGGGCATTTACATTTCTTCTTTTGTGAATTGCCGACTGGTACCTTTAAAACTGTTTCCTATTGGGATGTTTGCAGTCCGATTTTTAAAAAAGTTTCCTTACATATACCGGATTTCCCTTTAAAGTCCCTGACTCATTAAAAAAAATCTTTTGATGTTGCTAGTTTTTGTTTTGTTTTCTGTTCAGATACATTGAATTTTTGTGTGATAAAATTCATCACTATCTAGGTTTACGGCAACTTCCTGCTTTGATGCCTTCTTTTTAAAGTCTTTTCCAGGCACAATTAATAATAAGTTAATATATAAACCTGCATCCAATTAAATACAGTAAAAAATAAAAAGAGGGAATACATACTTAAGAATATTATGAAAATCTTTATGCCAATAAATTTTTAACTTTAGGTGCAAAGGACAAATTCCTACAAGGAACGAAATGAAAGAACCTCACAGACATTATAGTAAGTAAAATAAGGCAGTTATAGAAGAGGTCATATAATTTCATTAATAAAGAGTGCAAAAAAGACAAAAAGTAGTTGATACTTTGGCAAGTCAGAAAGTGGCTACTTCAGGACAGTATCGACCATAAAAAGTTAAGAGATTTACTTGGATGGTGAAGATATTCCATAGTTTGACCTACTTACTGTTTCTGTGGATATATTCATTAAGCTGTACACATATGATATAATTTATGTATTTTATAACTCAATAAAAAAGGTGAAAGAATTGATTCCTCCATGGAATCCAAAAGGACTTTGAAAACTCTCTATATAAATTTGCCAGAATAATTGTTTTTTTGCAAGTTTTGGTAAGCAATAATTTGCTAAGATGTTTCATTTTCCCTATATGTTCTAATCTGCTTATATATACTTACAGCATTACTGAAAAAAGTATTAAACTACATGTTTTGTTTTGTTTTGTTTACTTTGAGCTTTGCTTAACCTGTATTATGTAGATTCCACTATATATTTTAATCATTGTTTTTAGACTTTTGCCAATTTTATTGATACTAGAGTTTTAAAATCCAAATTGAAATCGTCTGTTTTTTTTATATTTTAAAATTAAATTATATTTTATGACATTTTTAACAGCATGCTTACTGTATTATTTACTCTGTTTTGATTTCTCCATGTTTTTTTGTAGCTTCCTTTGCTCAGACTTTTATTTTGAAGCTTGTTGGCTCATTACATTAAAGAGTGGTCATAGCAAAGATAGTTAATGTGGAGCTGAGTTTACATTTATGATCTGACATAAGGTTATAGCATATTATAATATTAATTAAGATCTTTTAAATTTACTACCAAATAAATATTTGATTTTATATCTCTCATATTTAATGTTATGTGATATATTAAATATTCTATAATATGGTAATCTATGTATTAAATATTTTTAAGTTTTCTCTAATTTTAAGAATTTTATTGAAATTAAAATAGACATTTGCACTTATTTTGAAAGACTTTTCACAAACTGAGCACATCTTTGTAATTAGCCTTCAGATCAAGAAATGTATTAACACTGCTACTCTAAAATTTCTGTTTTCCTTTCCAGTGACTAACACCCACCCTGCATGGCCCCATCCAGTTACTACTCTCCTAATTTCTAATTGTGTGTATTATTTTGTCAGTTTCTGATTTTATACTCATGTAATCACACAGTTTCATCTATTTGCATGGGACAGGAGAGACAAGTCAACCATCACAAAGAACACTGTAGAGCTGGCAATGACTTGGAAAGGGCACCCAATTCCCAGAACTGGTCTGGGGTATAGGCTGAGTCCATAGAACCTTTAAATTTATTGTGTTTGTTAAATTAAACTGCTTTCTTGAGGTGACCACAGGATATTTACCTTATTTAACATTAAGATGCAATCTGTGCTCATTATGAAAATTAATTTTCAAAAGTTAAATAACACTTGCATTCCTTAAGTAAACCAAAATTTCTTTATTAAATATTTAAGTGTTATTGGTGATTCCATCCTTCTATGAATTTTTCTTTGTCTTGACTAATTTCTATAATTTCCAAAATTTCAGTTAACTAAGGAAATACTGCTAATCATATTTTTTAGTTTTTCTTCTATCAGTTTTGTTAGGTTTTGTTTTCTGAGAGTTTGTCAATTTAATACAAAGTATAATATTCATTACTGTAAAATGTAACATTGTATCTCCTTACAATATATATTGTTTGTAATTTTTCTTCATTCCTAATATAGGTTATTTGTTCCAAAAGTTTTATAAATGTCATTTGTTATAAGACGGTATTAGTTTTTTAAGAAAGATTAATTTTTGGCATTTTTGAAACTATTTTTTAGGGTATGCAAAGGAGTTTATTAAAAAAAAGAAAACTAAAAATGTGGTAAGTGCACAACCCAAGACATGGGCTGGGGGCATGCTGCAGGGTGAACATGCATGTAGGGAGCCAGATTAGGCCTTTTAAAGACCTTTCCTAATATTGGGGATTTGCCCAGCTGTTTGTTGTTCTGATTGGCTGACTTATGATCCCTGTCTGTTAGGTCTCAAGTACCCAATGAGGAGGTCTTTTGTTTGGAGGTATCTGGGGCTTCCCTTTGACCCCAGAAAGAGTTTCAAATGGGACCTGTGTCCAGGGTCTAGGTGGGGCTCACCAGACTTCAGCTGGGGTCGGGGAGCATTACTTGCCTCTTTGTCTCCTGCCTTGACTCGCCAAATACGTTAGCAGTGCTAGGCTTCTAGGTTCTTGACTAATATGGAACAATTTAAGGGCATGTCATAGAATGCACAATACAGTAAAGTGTTCATTAAGAAACAAGAAACTAGAAATGAAATAAATACACAAACTGAGACATGGGTTGTAGTCACACTACAGGATGAGATGCTGAAACTCTGTTGTAGACTTATTTTCTATTTTGTTTATTTATGTATTTGTCTTAATTATTCTTTATTTGTATTCTGCTTACTTTATTCATAATTTGTTTATTTTAACATTTGAGATACAAATTTTCATCACTGTTTTTCAGGTTTTCTTTTTTTTTGTTATGTAAATATGTGTCTATATAATTTCCTCTAAGCAAGGCTTTGGTTGCATTCTGACTTTTTTTTTTTTTTTTTTTTTGAGGTGCTGGTGCCAGGGATTGAACAGAGGACCTCGTATGTGGGAAACCAGCACACAACCACCGAGTTACACTGGCTACCCCCAAGTTGGTTTTTTCATCTGTTTGCTTCTTGTTTGTTGTTGTTTTTTCAGGAGGTACCAGGAACCAAACTCAGGACCTCCCATGTGGAAAGCAGACACACAACCATTTGATCCACATCCACTCCCTGCATCCTGCCAGTTTTGATATGCTATATTGTAAGTTTTGTTCAAATTTTCTTCCAATTTTGATATCAATTTGTCTTTAGACATATTAGTTTTTACAATGTAAATGACAAAATGCATAAACATTTAAAGATTTTCTACTAATCTTTTCAAAATCTTAATTCCATTGTGACCATAGACTATACAATGTATGTTCTATAATATTCATAAGGCAGTTTACATTTGAGAACAAGGCTTCTCATCCAAAGCCCTCTTACCATTTTAGAACAGATCATTCTTTGGTATGGGAGATAGTCCTGGATATTGTAAGATGCAGTGGCTTGAAACCATGTACCCCAGAAAAACATGTTCTTAAACTTATTCAATTTCTGTGGGTTTGAACTCACTGTAAAGAGGAAATTTTGGTGAGATTACTTAAAATAATTATCCAAAAGAATGAGGATAATACTTTATCCTATCACTAGATTGGGTGACATTCTGACACACAGGGAGAAAGCCACAGACAGCCACCAATAAGTGGAAATTAGTAGAACCCAGAGAATACAGGAGAGGCCTCCATGTGCTGTACCATGTGACAGAAAAGTCAAGGAGCAAGGATTTCCATAAGCCAACCTCAGAATACCACAGTCTTCTGAAAGAAATCATTGCTTTGATGTTATCTTGATTTTGGAATTCTCCTACCCACAAAACTGTGAGCCAATACATTTCAATACAGATTGCATTGTGTTAACAGTCAGGAAATTAAAACAGAGGCCTAGCAGCATCTCTTGCATATATGCAAAGATACCTGTAGCATATCCTTCCTGTAATCATGACAAAGCAAATGGTTTCCAAAATTGTGAAATTTTCCCTAGAGCATAACACTGAGTGAGGTCAAGAACCACAAATGTTACCTTGTTTGAAAGCTATTGTCTCAATATCTGTACATTAGTTTCAGTAAATATGGTATGAATATGTTAAAAGATTATCTCTGTGGAAGGGAAAAAGTTTTATATTGGATATGTGGGAGCACTGTATATTGTATATATGAATTACTGTGATCTATAGGTCTTGTGAAGAGAAGCTCAATAATTAGGAAAAAGAAAAGAAAAAGATAGGATGTAGAATTTTTCCAAATCAGTATGAATTCTATATCTAACCTTTAAACTCATCGCTATATTCCATTTTACTATTAAAGGAACCTGGCATTATATTGGGCTTCACTTTTCAGGAAGTTTTGGATCACAGAGTGCTTCAACAATGGCAGCAGAGGAATACTGGTATGGGATGTTATTGACAGGGGACCTATGGGTGACAGGAAGTTATACAGGGCATGTGTCCAGGGTGCATGGAATGTTTGGATATACTCATAGTGGAAACAATTATAAACAACAGCTGGGGGGGTACTGGGTTCCTGGCTGGGGGGGCTCTGTCGTGGTCCCTAGGGGAGCAGGGTGCAATGGCAAGGACCAGGAAGGAATGAGGGTGCAACAGTGAGCCCCTGATACTAATGACTATGCTTGTGAGGCTATACGCCTGAAATAAGAACAAGGCCTAGAGCAGCACTGTGCCTAAGAGTTCCCTCCTGACAGCCTCCGTGTTACTCAAATGTGGCCATTCTCAAAGCCAAACTCAGCATGTAAATGCACTGCCTTCCCCCCAGTGTGGGACATGACACACAGGGATGAGCCTCCCTGGCGCTGAGGGATCACTACCTAGTACCAGCTGATGATGCAACTAGAAAATGACTCTGAATTAAAGGTTCAATGTGGACCAGCAGAATATACCTGTCTACATATAATAACAGGAGATAAAAATGCTGTTTGACCTAAAGTAAGGGGGAAATGGAAAGGACAAATGAGTTTATATGGCTATGAGTCTCTAAAAAAGAGTCTGGAGGTTGTCAGAAGGATTGCCCTTATGCACACCTGAGCAGAGTCTCAGAGACAGATAAAGTAGAAACAACCCCAGGTATTGGTTCTTTTGAGGGCTAAAGATCATGGCAGATGGAGTTCACTGCCATGTCACTGCCATGTCAGTTGGCCCTTCTTTGGAGTTGGTGTCTCTGCATGATGGAGCTGGACTCAGATGTGATTTCTTTTCACAAGTCTTTCCTGCTACTTTACTGGAATTGTAGTTGGTGCTGGGGTTTAAGATATATCTAGGGGATCTGAATCTCTGGACTGACAATATGATAGCCAGGCCCTGAGCCTCAACAGACTTCAGCTCCTACGCTCTGGTTTATTGGACTTATCCCACTCAGCTAACATGGAGTTGAAGAATGTCAACCACCACACCATGGAGCCTAGAGTGCCTACAACTGAAAGCAGGAGGATTGCATCCAATATCCATGTGGAATCTAAACCCCCTCTTGACATAGATGTGGAATGGACACAACCAAGTCAAGGTCCACAGGAAGGAGGAATACAGTAAGGATTAGAGTGGACTTAATGATATTCTATTCATGAACTATTGTGGTTAGTAATCGAGAAAATGTGGCATTGGTGTGGAAAAAATGGCCATGGTGGCTGCTGGGTGTGGGGAATGGGAGGAGGAGATGAGATGTGGAGGCATTTTCGGGACTTGGTGTTGTTATAGGTAGTGCTGCAGGGACAATTACCGGACATTGTAGATCCTCCCATGGCCCACTGGATGGAACGTGGGAGAGTATGGGGTATGATGTGGACTATTGACCATGAGATGCAGCGATGCCCAGAGATGTACTCACCAAATGCAATGGATGTGTCATGATGATGTGGAAGAGTGATGCTGTCTGTGGGGGGAGTGGTGGGGTGGGGGCGGTAGGGGTGAATGGGGACCTCATATTTTTTTAATGTAATATTTTTTAAAAAATGAAAAAGAAAAAGAAAAAGAACCACTAGTTTAGCTCATGATTTCTCCTATAAAGTCAGTAAGTTTTTCTAAAATGTCTCTGTGCATTTAAGATTAATGTGAAATATGGCATTTTTATATCTGGTATTTTATATATGACAATAGCTCAATTTTATATGTCATGCTGCTAAAATTTTTGTATCATTTCTCATATGAATCACTGACTAAATTTTAAAAATTTTTATTGAATTGTAATTATGAACTTTACTATTTATTTTCTTTAACTTCTGCTGTATATAATTTGATGGTATATTATTAAATTTATACAAATTGGGAATAGTAATGTCTTCATGATGGATTGGACCTTAGTCTTTCTGCATATATTTTACTTTTGGATGTATTCTGGTTAACTTTACCTTCTTATAATTTTTTTAGTTATCGCACCTGTTTTTTCCTCTCACTCTTTTCCTATAGTGTTTTTTTAAAAACTGGATATTTCATTTAAGGAATGTTTATGAGAACAAATACATAAAACACCACACCCCAAAGAATGGATGACAAGCCAAATTCAAGTTTTAATATATTCAGATTTAATTTATCTGTAAATATGGAATTTGCATAGCATACCCAATTTTCTCCATTAATTTAGGACTAAAGTAACATGTAGGGTTTCAAATCATACTATAAAATTAAATGGAAACTTTTTTTTTTAATTAATTTTTTTTATTGACTTTGTAATAATGTTACATTAAAAATATATATGTGAGGTCCCATTCATCCCCACCCCCCCCACCCCCCCTCTCCCCCCCCAACAACACTCGTTTCCATCATCATGACACATCCATTGGATTTGGTAAGTACATCTTTGGGCACCTCTGCACCTTATAGACAATGGTCCACATCATGGCCCCCACTCTCCTCCATTCCATCCAGTGGGCCCTATGAGGATTTACAATGTCCGGTGATTACCTCTGAGGCACCATCCAGGGCAGCTCCATGTCCCAAAGACGCCTCCATCTCTCATCTCCTCCTGCCCTTCCCCATACCCATCGTCCACCATGTCCACTTTTCCCAATTCCATGCCACCTCTTCTATGTGGACATTGGATTGGTTGTGTCCATTGCACCTCTATGTCAAGAGGAGGCTCGGATTCCACATGGATGCTGGATGCAGTCCTCCCATTTTCAGTTGTAATCACTCTAGGCTCCACGGTGTGGTGATTGTCCTTCTTCAACTCCATCTTAGCTGAGTGTGGTAAGTCCAATAAATCAGATTGTAGGTGCTGGAGTCTGTTGAGGCTCAGGACCTGGCTATCACATTGTCGGTCCAGAGTTAAATGGAAACTTAATCACTGCTCTATACCTTTTAGAAGGTGTTCAGAGCAAATATGTAGTATGTGTAGTTAGACACCATTATATTTGCCAGCTTTTAAAAGACTATTTAAATTTGGATAACCATCTCCTATGCTTATAGTCTTCCACTAAAATAATATTGAGTTAAAACATCTAAGCAAGGACTTCTGGGAAGATGGCATCAGAGGATATAGGCAGGGTTCCACTCTCTCACAGAAACAGTGGAAGAAGGGAAAAAGCTCTGAGAGGGACCTGTTGTGGGGACCTAAGAATGAGGAAAGTGATGCACATTATCCAGCAGGAATAGGGGCAGAGAGATAAAGAGGCAAATGAAAACCAGAAACATGGACAACTAAAAGGATATAGAATAAATGGAACAAAGTTTCAATGAGGAACCTTAACACAAAACAAAACAAAATAAACCCCAGGTTAGAAAGAAAAACTAACTGTCTGAATAAGTCCATCAAAATAGAAGACAGAAGGCTAGAAACTGGCAAAAAATTACAAGCCATACCATGAAATAGGAAGACATGGCCCAGTCATGAAATTAGAAATTAGAAAATAGGAGGAGATGCAGAATGTGGAACAACTAATCAAGGATGTCCAAACAAATATCATGAATCAATGTAATGAAGTGAAGGAAGAGATAAAAGATATTAGGAAGACATTCGGGTAATATACAGAAAAAAATCGTAAACATACATGAAAAGATAATAGATCTGCTGGTGATGAATGGACAAGGCAAGAAATAAAAAATATTCTGGAATCACATGACAGCATATTTGAACAGACAGGAAAGAAATAGTGACATCAATATAGTACTTCTGAAATCACACAGGGAGAACAGACAGAAAATTTATAGAAAATATTCAGCAGAGACTCAGAATTGAATGACAATATGAAACACACAAACATTCATTATAGGTATTCCAGAGAGAGAAGAGAAGGAAAAGTGGGCAGAAGTGTTGGAAGAAATAATGGTTGAAAATTTCCCAACTGTTTTGAGGGATACTTGTGTATATGTCCAGGAAGTGCAAAACACTCTAAACAGTATAAATCCTATTAGTCAGCCAAAGGGGTGCTTCCTGATGCAAAGTACCAGAAATAGGTTCATTTTATAAAATATATTTATTTGGGATAAATATCCCAAATATTCCAAAATGCTAGGACCTAAATAGTCTGACTCAAGGCTGCTTTCTCAGCAAAGTCAGTTGCTATGTCTTAGAGCAGAGTGGCAGTGATCTCTACCTGTTCTCTCCTTCTTTCTTCTTCTTAAGGCTCCATGGACAAGGTTCTTCCAATCTCAGTGTAGGCTGGCATAGGGCTTGTCTCTCAGGACTTCCTGTATCAGTCTGGCATAAGGCTCACTTCTTTCCAGGCAATCTCAGCTGCTCTATTGCAAATTGTCAGGCAAATGGCTCAGCCCTCTCTGGGGCCCCAGGATCAAACATGTTAAAGCTCTTCTGTATCCTCTTCTATGTCTTCTTGAGTTAGTGCTCATTTATATTAGCCCACCAAAGGGGTGGAGACAAAATCATGTCACACCCTACTGACATTCTCAAAATAAAGCTCTAATATTAACATAATTTTTATAAAATTTTCTTAAATTGTCTTTTTTTAAAGATACATAGATCATAAAAGTGTTACATTAAAATGTATAAGAGTTTCCCACACACCCTGAACCCCACCCTCTCACTCCTCCCACATCAACAACCTCTTTCATCTTTGTGGCACATTCATTGCATTTGGTGAATACATTTTGGAGCACTGCTGCACCACATGGATTATAGTTTATATTGTAGTTTTTTCTCTCCCCGAGTACACTCAGTGGGTTATTGCAGGATATATAATATCCAGCATCTGACCCTGCAATATCATTTAGGACTACTCCAAGTCCCCAAAAATGCACCCACATTTCACCTCTTCTTCCCTCTCCTTGCCCTCAGCAACTACCATAACCATTGTCTCCATATCAATGTTACAGTTTCTTCCATTACTAGTCACAATAGTTCTATAGTAGAACACCAGTAAGTTCATTCTAATCCATATTTTATTCCTCCACCCTGTGGACTCTGGGTTGGTGATATCTGCTCCACCTCTATATCAAGAGGGGTCTTAGATCCCTCAGGGATGTGATTCTCCTGCTTGCAGTTGTAGGCACTCTCAGTTCCCTGGTGTGGTGGTTGATTATCTTCACCTCCCTGTTAGCCTACCTCTGCAGACCAACAAACCAGAGAGTAGGAGCTACAACTCTGCTGAGGCTCAGGGCCCAGCTGGCACATGGCCAGTCCAGAGGTTGAAGTCTCCTAGGTATACACCAAACCCCAGCACCAACCACAGTTTTAGTAAAAATTACAGAAGAGGCATGTGTAAAAAGTTAACTTCTGAGTCCAACTCTATCACATGCAGGAACACAAATTCCAAAGTAGGGCCCACTGACAAGGCACTGAACTCCAGAGCCAAATGCCATGATCATAGAGCCTGTGTGTCTCTGTAGCCCTCAGGAGCACCAGTACCTGTGGTTGTATCTACTTTGGCTCTCTCTGGGGTCCTGCTGAGGCTCGCATAAGTGGAACCCCTCTGATAACCTCCTGACCCTTTTTTGAAGACTCTTAGCCATATAAATTCATTTGTCTTTATAATTTCCCCCTTTTATTCAAGGTCTTTTAATAGTTGCATCAACAGTTAATGATTGGTAGTAATCCCTCTGCACCAGGGAGACTTATCCCTGGGAGTCATGTCCCATGGTGGGGGAAAGGTAATGCATTTATATGCTGAGTTTAGCTTAGAGAATGGACACATATGAGCAACATGGAGTCTCAAATTTAATTAAAAAATTCTCCATTGAATCTGATGCAATCAAAGTGTATCATGCCCAGATGAACGGAGAAGTTTACAAATATGATTCTTATCTTTTTGTGGGTTCATAAATAATCTCAAACTGACACAGAGGCCTATACTCCAATACTGAGACAAATCTTATCAAATTGTCAAGCACTCAAGACAAAGAGAGAACACTGAAAACAAAGAGAATGGAGATCCGTCACATTAAAGGGAAACTAGATATGATTAAGTGATGGTTTGTCATCTGAAAACATGGACGTTAGAAGGCAGTGGTGTGGCATAGTTAAGGTGCTAAATGAAAATAAGCTGTCAGCCAAGAATTATGTAACCAGCAAAGCTTTTATTAAAAAAGGTGGGAGCATTCACAATATTCACAGATAAACAGAAATTAAGAGAGTTTGTTAACAAGAAACCTTCCCTTCTAGATATACTAAAGGGAGTTCTGCAGATTGAAAGGACAAAACCAGGGAGAGAGGGTTGGAGGAAAGTGTAAAAAGGAAGATTAATAAGAATAAGTTGAGAGAAAATACACCAAATGTAAGATTTGGACAGTAATTAGTAATAAGATTTTGATGATAATCTTTCATAATTTGTAACAAATATTTCACAGCAATGCAAGGTGTTTGTGGTGTGGTGATGTATCAGATCCCTGTATGATGTTATGCATGTTTGTTTTTTAAATTCACAACTTTTACTATACACTTATTGTATATGTATGAGTGATATGCTTCAATAAAATTTAGAAAAAGTAAAAAGCAAAATGAAAAGAAAATGACATATATAAGCCTAAAAAAAATTGATTAGATTAAGTATGCCCTGAAAGTAATAACTTGAATGTTAATGGATTAAACTGTTTAATTAAAAGACACAGATTGGAGAATGGATAAGGAAATGTGATCCACCTATAGGCTGTCTACAAGAAACTCACCATAAACTCAGGGACACAAGGAGGTTGCAAGTGAATGGTTGATCAATGATTTTACACGCAAAAAATAAAGGATAGGAGTAGTTATATAAATATTGGGAAAAATAGACTAAGTGCAACTATTGTAAGAGACAAAGAAAGACACTATATATTAATAAAGGTGGTACTCTATCAATAAGAAAGAACAATCATAACCATTTATGTGCCTAACCAGGGTGCTCCAAAATTCATGAGACATATATTGGAAAAATTAAGCAAAGAAATAGATGTCTGTACAATTAAGGTACACCATTTAATGCATCATTATCAACATTAGACAAAACATCTCAACAGAGGGTCAATTAAAAAAACAGATCTTGAAAAATACATTAGAGGATCTAGAACTAAAAGACATACGCAGGATATTACACCCAAATACGGTAAGATATACATTTTTCTTCAGTGTATGTAGATCATTCTCTAGGATAGACCACATGCTAAGTCTCAGAACATGTCTCAGTGAATTCAGAGAGATTGAAATACCACAAAATAATTTCTCATATCACAATGGAATGAACCCTTTAAATAAATAAGGGACAGAGAACAAGAATAGGCACAAAGACATGGAAGGTAAATACCACACAATAAACAATTAGGTGGTTAAGGAGAAAACTGGAAAAGAAATAAGTAACTACATTGAAACAAATGAAAATGAAAACACAACATTTATGAGATATATATATAGCAAAAGCAGTGCTGAGAAGGAAATTTATACCCATAAATGCTTATATAAAAAAGAAGAAGGAGCTAAAAATCAAAGACACCTATCTGCACACCTGGAGGAACTAGTAAAAGAACAAGAACCTATTCCCAATGCAAGCAGAAAGGAGATAAAGTTTAGAGCAGAATGAAATGAAATTGAGAATTAAAAAAAAACACTAGAAAATTTAACACAAACAAAAACTGTTTTTTTGAAAATAAAAAAATTCACAAATCCTTAGCTACACTAACAAAGAAAAAAAAAGAGAGAAGCAAATGTATAAAATAAAATAGGAGAGAGGTGATATCAGGACCAAAACCACAGAAATAAAGAGAATCATAAGAGGATACTATGAACAATGATATGTATCAACATGATGGATAACTTAGATGAAGTTGAAAGTTTCCTATAAACACATTGACAAAATAAGAAATTGATAAATTCAACAGACCTATCACAAGTAGAGAATGAAATTAGTCATCAAAATTTCCCAACTAAGAAAAGCTTAGAGTTCTATTAAGCATTCTGGAAAGAAGTAACACCAATCCTGCTTCAACTCTTCCGCTACATAGAAGCGGAGGGAAAATTGCCTAATTCATTCTATGATGCCATTATTTCCCTAATAACAAAGTCACTTAAATATGTCACAAGGAAAGAAAACTACAGATCTATCTCTCTAATTTACCTGGATGCAAATTCAATACAGAATACTTGCTAATTTTTTTGGACAACCTATCAAATGAATTATACACCATGATCAATTGAGTTTCACCCCTGGTTTGCAAGGATGGTTCAACATGAGATTAGCAAACAATGTAATACAACACATTAACATATCAAAAGAAAAAAAATTAGATGATCATCTCTATTGATGCAGAAAAAAGCATTTGAGAAAATGCAGCATCATTTCTTGATAAAAACCTGTCAAAAGATATAAGTAGAAGGAATCTTCCTCAACATGGTAAAGGTATATATATAAAAAATCCACAACTGACATCATATTAAGTGATAAAATGCTGAAGACTTTCATCCTCTAAGATATAGAACAAGATAAAGATGCCCACTTTCACCCCTCTCATTTAACATTGTGTTAGACATACTTGCTCAAGCACTTAGGCTGAAAAGGAAATGAAAGGCATCCAAATTAACAAGGAAGAAGTTAAAATTTCACTATTTGCAGGTGACATTATCCTATACTTAGAAAGCCCTGAAAAATCTATAGCAAGCTTCTAGAGATGATTAACATGTTCAGTAAAATGAAAGGATATACAATCAAAATGCAAAAATCACTAGGATTTGTGTACACAAATAATGAGCAATCTGAGGAGGAAATCAAGAAAATAGTTCCATTTACTATAGCAACTAAAAGAATCAAATACCTAGGAATAAACATAAGTAAAGGAGTTAAGGACTGGCACACTGAAAACTACACCAAATTGTTAAAGAAAATCAAAGAAGACCTAAAGAAATGGAATAATAGTCCCTGTTCATGGATTGGAAGACAAAGCATCATTAGGATGTCTGTTCAATCCAAATGGATATACAGATTTAAAATAATACCAATTAAAATTACACCACTTTTTACTGAATTTGAAAAGCTAATTATGGAATCTATTTGAAAGGGCAAATGGTCTCAAATAACCAAAAACATATTGAAAATGAAAAAACAAAATTGGAGGAAACATGCTACCTGACTTTAAAGCATATTACAAAACCACATTGGTCAAAATTACCTAGTGTTGGCATGAGGACATACTGAACAGTGGAACCAAATTGAGAGTTCTGATATAGATCCTCACATTTAATTTCAACTGATATTTGACAAAGCCACCAAGCTCACTCAACTGGAATTGTAGTATTAATAGTTATGAAATTTATTTAAAAGGGTAAAGGACCCTTAATGGCAAAAAATATATTGAAAAAGAAAAACAAAATTAGAAGAGTAAAGCATACTGCAAAGCTGCAGTGGTGAAAACTGCATAGTATTGCCAAATGGGGAGCCATACTGACTAATGGAACAGAATTGAGATTTCTGGAATAGATCCTCACATATAATTTCAAGTGTTATTCAACAAATACATGAAGCCCACTTAACTGGAAGAGAATGACCTCTTCAACAAATGGTGCTGGGAAACTGGATATATTTTGTAATTTGTGTTCCTGAGTATGCTGCAGTTGGGCTCAGATATGACCTTTCTACACACGCCTCTTCTGTCACTTTTACTAAACATGTGATTGATGCTGAGATTGGTGTATATGCAGGAGACTTGAATCTCTGGACTGCCCATGTGCCAACCTGGCTCTGAGTCTCAGCAGAGGCTTACTCTCCAGTTCATTCTCCTGCAAGCAGGAGAATCACATCCATCAACCATGTGGGGTCTAAGCCCCCTCTCGATTTAGAAGTGGAGTGGACATTCCAGCCCAGGGCCTACAGGATGGAGGAATAAAATATGGATTAATGTGGACTTACTGATATTCTACTATAAAACTATTTTGACTCTAGAATTGAAGAAATTATATCATTGATGTGGAGATGGTAGTGGCTACAGTAGTTGCTGAGGGCAGGGAGAGGAAAGAAGAGATGTGATGATGGGGCAGTTTGGGGACTTGGAGTTGCCATAAATGATATTGCAGGGACAAATGCTGGACATTATATATCCTGTTATAACCCACTGAATGGCCTGGGGGAGAGTGTAAACTACAATGTAAACTATAATCCATGTGATGCAGCAGTGCTCCAAAAAGTATTCACCACATGAAATGAATGTGCCAAAAAGATGAAAGAAGTTGTTATGGGAGGAGTGGGGTATATGGGAACCTCATATTTTTTAATGTAACTTTTTTGTGATCTATGCATCTTTTTAAAAAAGGCAATTAAATAAAAATCAAAACAAACAAATACAAAAAAAAAAGAATGAGATAAGCCTCTTTGTGTGATGGCTGAGCTAATGTGTAAAGTCTGCTAGGTAATTGTGTCCCATTGTTGGTCAAACAAGCACTGGACTAATTGTAATACAAAGACATTTCTGGGCTTTAGTCACCAGTGACTTTACTGCATAGATATCTGATTACATTTAAATCAATCAGAGAGATTGTAATCAGCAATGAGTGGTGCTTTATCCAATCAGTCGAATGCCTTAAAGGGGAAGTGATTTCAGCATTTACCGAGAATTTCCCAGCTCATCTTTGGACAGCCAAGGTCTCCTGGAAACTCATCAAGGACCTTCATTAGACTTTCATTGGAACCTTTGGTTTGCAGCCTGCCTGCGGAACCTGGACTTGTACATCCCCATGGTCACATGAGAGACTCTTATAAAATCTCATAGTATTTACAGATATCTCCTCTTGATTCTGTTTCCCTTGAAAACTCTGACTAATACACCATCTCATACCCTATACAAAAATGAACTCAAGATGGATCAAAGATGTAAATCTAAGACCATAAAGCTCCTGGAAGATAATGTAGGGTGGCATGTATGAGATCTTGTATTAGGAAATGGTTTCATAAATTTTACACACAGAGCATGAGCTATGAAAAAAATAGATAAATGGGACCTCCTCAAAATTAAAAACTTTTGCATTTCAAAGGAATTTGTCAAGTTAGTAAAAAGGCAGTCCACACAAAGGGAGAAAATATTTGGGAAACATTTATCTAATAAGGTCCTAATATTCAGGATATATAAAGAAATTGTACATCTTGAAAACAAAAAGACAAAACACCTTTTAAAAATGGGCAAGAGATTTGAATAGACACTTTTCAAAAGTAGAAATAGCAGTATCTAAAAAGCAAATGAAAAGATGCTCAACATTCCTAGCTATTAGGAAAATGCAAATTAAAACTACAATGAGTATCATCTTACACTTATTAGACTGGCAGCTATTAAAAAAACAGAGAAGTACAAGTGTTGGAGAGAATGTGAAATAAAGGAAAACTTCGACCATTGCTGGTGAGAATGTTAAATGATGCAGCCATTGTGAAGTGGTTATTGGTTCCTAAGTAAGCTATCTATAGAATTGCCATATGATCCAGCAATCTCAATGTTGGCTATATACACAGAAGGGTTGAAAGCATGGACATGAACAGATATATGTTCAACAATGTTCATAGTGGTATTATTCACCTTTGCCAAAAGTTAGAAGCAATCCAGTTGTCCATCAACAGGTGAATGGCTAAGCAAATTATGGTATACAATGGGATATTAAACCCCTGTAAGAAGAAATGAACTATTGGCCATGAATCAACATGGATGAATTTTGAAGATCTTATGTTGAGTGAAGCAAGCCAGTCACTGAAGGACAAATACTATATGAACTCACTGATATGACCTAAGCAAAGTGAGCAGACTCGTAGATCTAGAGTTTGGAAGAAAGGTTATAAGGAAACAGAAAGGGCATAGAATGTGATGAGCTAACGCTCAATATGGGAAAGACCTATGATAATTGTTAGTGTGGAAGAGGATGGTTTGGCAGTGAATAGGGTTGATAGTGTGCAGAGATGTGAGTGAAGTCAATGGTACTATAATGTGAGAGTGAGTAGGGTGTTGAGTTGAGTTGGATTATCTCTGAAACTAGGCTGGAGGAAAGAACAGAGAACTCTGGGTATATGTAGGTCTGTGGTTTAAAACTACAATGGCAGAAATGTTCTTTTAGCAAATATTGCAAGGTGGGTTCCTGGTGCAGGGCATTTTGGGTGGGCAAATGTGTGGGATAGGGTGCAACTGAGGCATGTTTCTATGAAATATGAAAGTGTTCATCTTGTCATAGGGTTTACCTGAGTCAGTGGAGACCCAGACAATAAATAGGAAAATCAACTCCCATTGTGGGTGGTCCTGCTATGTTCTCATTAGAGGGACAATTGTCTCTGGAGAACAGAGACTGTCCTTGATAAAAGAAAACAGACCAATATATCAAGTTCTCAATATTAATGCATGTATCTATGAATTTTATTCTTCAAAAATTGAAACTTTGGGGTTACCTTAGGTTCTGAGGAGAAGGGAAGAATAGATGGAACACAGGGCATTTTTAAAGCATTAAAATGATTTTTCATGCTTAAAATTGCAGAGATCATTATGCATTTTGTCAAAACCTATAAAATTGTACCATGCAAAATGAAAACCATTCACCATGTTTAGTAGCAATGTTTCAATATTTGCTCATTAATTGTAACAAATGTACCATACTCATGTGAGATGTTATTAATAGGGGAAATGTGATAGGGAGAAGGGTAGACTATAGGGTATGGCAGTTTGATATGGTTTACGAATTCCAAAAGTAGATATTTGATTATGTTTGTAAACTGGTTTGTATCTGAGCATGATTAAATTATGCTTAAGGCTTTGATTGGGCCACATCAATAGGATGTTGCATCCTTGTCCCCCTGGTGGGTGGGGACTCACAGAGAAACTGCTCTGCAGAGAAGGGAGTTTTGAATTTTGAGCTGGAGCCCAGGAAGTGAACACCCAGGAGAAGAACACAGAGGAATAGAGATGGCTCCTTAGATACAGCAGAAGCCCTGGGGAGAGGGACAGAGCCATTTGCCTGTTGGGAGAGCACACTAGCTGAGCTGGGAGGGAAACAGCCCTGAGATGAGAGGAACCCAAGAAGCCTGAATTCTTGGCAGATGCCAGCAGCCATCTTGCCTCAACACATGGCCATAGACTTTGGTGAGAGAGGTAACTTAATGCTTTATGGCCTGGTAACTGTAAGCTTTTACCCCAAATAAATACCCTTTATAAAAGTCAACAGATTTTTGGTATTTTGAATCAGCATCCTTTTGGCTGACTAATACATACGGGAATCCCATATATTTTCTATGTGAATTTTCTGTAATATAAAGCTTCTTTGAAAATAAAATGAAAAAAATAAGGCACTGTGGTGACAAACAGAAGAAATTATCACTGCACATAAAAGATAACAGATTTTATGGTGATAAAGACACAAGGCAAAACAATCTTTTTTAATATTTTATTTTTAGTTTTTTCTTTGCTTTTGGAGAGGTTTTGGAATACAGAATGACCACAACCTTGTCAGGAGAGTATCACAGATAAAGGTTGTCTGTGGTAGGGGGATGTTTGGGGAGGAGTGGATCTGGCGCATGCCTCTATGGAATATGAATGTGTTTAAGTGGCCATGGGATGTTGTCATGTTGAGTGGAGACACAATAACCAAAAGAATATTGAGTTCACATCCTGGGGAGTTCTGCTACATTTTCCAATAAAGCTGCAAGAACCACTAGAATACAAGGGCTGTCCCTACTGCAGGATAGATCAATATACCAGGCCATTGATACTAATGCTTGTATTTATGAACCTTGTTCTTGTGAAACTTAAAGTTAACCTAATATTTCACATTGCCTAAAAGTTACCTCCTGAAAGCTTCCTTTTTGCTTTACTGTGGCATCCCTTTAAGCCAAATTCAGGATGTAAACTCATTACTTTCCCCCTGGCATGGGACATGACTCTTGGGGATAAGCCTCTTTGGCACCAAGGGATTATTACCAATGCAAACTAGCAATATATTTGGAAAAAGACCTTGATGAAAAGGGAGAAATATTAAATACAAATAAGTTTTTATGCTTAAATGATTCCATAGTGAATTAAGAATTCATTCCAGAGGTTACCCTTGTGCACATCTCAGGAGGATCTCATTGACTGCCAACAGTACCTCAAGCAGGGGGACTCTTGAGAGCTCTAGATATATCTACACAGTATAAGTAGTTCAGACAATCCCAGGAATTTAACATATTTTCATTGTGCCTTACCTTGGAATATATGATAACCTATCCCCCTAATGTATCAGAGTTATATTCATAATTTTCCTACACATGGGTCTTATGCCTCTTTTATTTGAACCTATAATTAACACTATATCCATTAAATCTGTGGCCCAGAGACTTAAATCTTCCATATTTGCATATGATGGTTAGACCAACATTGTTGTAGCTAACAACCACTTTACACATCTTTGGACTTGCCCAGGACAACTAACAAAAGGATAATGGTAGATAATACCCATCCCCTAACACAGAGAGTATCTACAATTGCAAGCTAGACAGATTCATTCATCTGCCCCATGGTATCTATGACCTCTCTCCATTGGAAGCAGAGAGTGGGCATCCTCTCTGCTGATTTTGAGGACCAACCTCAAAATCCTCAAGGTTGAGGAATGAACAATCATTAGGGGGGAATGCAGCTATGGACT
This sequence comes from Dasypus novemcinctus, assembly GCF_030445035.2. Classification (NCBI taxonomy): domain Eukaryota; kingdom Metazoa; phylum Chordata; class Mammalia; order Cingulata; family Dasypodidae; genus Dasypus; species Dasypus novemcinctus. The sequence goes on along the minus strand of NC_080694.1, from coordinate 6,325,442 downwards.
AAAGAAAGACTTATTATTCTAGTAATGGAAGAACTTGTAGCATTGATATGAAGTTAATGATCACCAGAAGTTCTGAGGGGAAGATGAGGGAAGAATAAGTGTAACATGGGGCATTTTGGGATATTGGAATTGTTCTGCATGACACTGAAATGATGGATACAAGACATTATTCATTTTGCCAAAACCTGTAAAACTACTGAGCAGTGTGAACCATAATGTAAACTATAGTCCATGGTTAGTAGTCATTATTCAATATGTTTTTTATCATTTTTAACAAATGTACCACAGTTATGAAAGACGTTGTTAATGGGGAAAATGTGGGAGGGGTGGAGATGAGGCATATGGGAATCCCTATACTTTTGATGTAGAATTTAAATATAAAGTTTCTTTGAAAAGAAAAGAAAAGAAATATTCTAGAAACAACAACAAAAAATACCTCTAACCACTGACTTAGCTGCATTATTCAAATTGTTATTGTTGTATGTTCACTTGAGTTCAAATGAAAATAATTCTTCTTGGAAAATGGATTCTTTAGAAATTTGCTATTTAATTTTTAATTGTTTAGAGTTTTTCTTGTTATCTTTCTATTGTTGATTTATATTCAATTTCATTATTGTCAAATAACATACTTCATATAATTTCAACTCTATTAAATTTATTAAGGTTTTTTTGTACTAAGAAAGATATGTTCTATACTTGCTGATACTCTGTGTAAATTTGAGAGAAATATGATTTCTGCTGTTGTTGCGTGGAAGGTTTTAGCAATGTCAGTGGCATTGTTCAGATTTTCTATGTCCTTGTTAGCCTTTCTACTAACAATTACCAAGAAAGGAGTGCTGAAAATGCTAACTGTAATTGGGGATTTATTTCTAATTTCTATTGTAATACTTTTTACTTCATCTGTTTTTCAGCTCTCATCTAAGATTATGTCTTTTTTGGACATTGATCATTTTATGATGTCGTACAACCTCTATTTTTATTAATTTGTGGTAGTAGAACTACACAAGCATTTTAAAATTAGGGTTTGCCTAGTATACTTTTCTTAATTTTACTTTTCAGCCAACCTATAGCATTATATTTGAAGTGAGTTTTTTACATTACATGCTTAGGTCATTTTCAAAAATCAATTCCTTTTTTTATGTCTTTATTTTTTTAATAGTACATTCAAAAAATATGAGGTCCCCATATACCTCCCACTCCCCTAACCCCTCTCCTCCCCCATAACAACACCTCATGGTTAATGGTCCACATCATAGCCCTCACTCTCCCACATTGCACCCAGTGGGCCATGGAAGGATATACAGTGTCCAGTAATTGTCTCTGCAGCACCACCCAGGACATCTCCAAGTCCCAAAAATGTCCCCACATCTCATCTCTTCCTACCATTCTCTACCCCCAACAGCCACCATGGCCACTTTCTCCACACCAATGCCACATTTTCTTCTATTTCTAATCACAATAGTTCATGAATAGAATATCAGTAAGTCCACTCTAATCCGTACTCTATTCCTCCATCCTGTGGACCTTGGAATGGTTGTGTCCACTCCACACATATATCAAGAGGGGGCTTAGATTCCACATGGATGCTGGGTGCAATCCTCCTGCTTTCAGTTGTAGGCACTCTTAGCTCCATGGTGTGGTGGTTGACCCTCTTCAACTCCATGTTAGCTGAGTGAGGTAAGTCCAGGAAACCAGAGTGTAGGAGCTGAAGTCTGTTGAGGCTCAGGACCTGGCTATCATATGGTCAGTCCAGAGATTCAGGTCCCCTGGGTATATATTAAACCCCAGCACCAACTACTGTTCTGGTAAAAGTAACAGGAGAGGCTTGTGAACAAAGATTATATCTGAGCCCAGCCCCATCACACAGAAACACAAACTCCAAAGTAGGACCAACTGACATGGCACTGAACTCCATCTGCATGACTATAGAACCTGTGGGTCTCTGTAGCCCTCAAAAGAACTGATATCTGGGGTTGTATCTACTTTATCTGTCTCTGGGACTCTGCTCAGGTGTGCATAAGGGCAACTCCTCCAATAACTTCCCAGCTCTTTTTGGAGACTCATAGTTATGTAAACTCATTTGTCCTTTGCATTTGCCCCTTGATTCAGGTCAAAAAGCATTTTTAACTCCTGGTATTATATGTAGATTGAGATATTCTGCTGGTCCGAGTCAACCCTTTTATTCAAGGTCATTTTCTAGTTACATCATCAGCTAGTACTTGGTAGTAATCCCTTGGCACCAGGAAGGCTCATCTCTGGGAGTCATGTCCCACACTGGAGGATATTTACATGCTGAGTTTGGCTTCGAGACTGGCCACATTTGAGCAAAATGGAGGCTCTCAGGAGGTAACACTTAAGCACCCTACAGCTCTAGGCCTTGTTCTTATTTCAGGTGCACAGGCTCACAAGGATAGTCATTAGTATCAAGGGCTCATTTTTGGACCTTCATTCTTTTTTGGTCTTTGCTGTTGCACTTGGGGGATTGTTGCTGTTCCTTTAGGGACTGTGATAGAGCTCCCTGGCTAGGAACTCAGCACTCCCTTAGTTGTTTTTAATTGTATCCACTATGAAAATATCCAAACATTTTTAGGTACCCTGGATATATGCCCTGTAGAACTCTCTGCCAACAATGAGTCCCTGTCAATAACATCCCACACCAGTATTCCTCCCCTGCCATTGTAGAGCTTCTCTGTGATCCAAAACTTCTTGAAAAGTGATGCCCAATATATTGCCATTAAGAGTAAAGTGGAATATAGTGATGAGTTTAAAGGTTAGATATAGAATACATATTAATTTAGAAAAATTAAGGTAAAAATAAATTGGGGTATCAAAAAATTTTAAAATGCAAATGCTTTGTTTTTGATGTTTTGCCTTCCATCACTGCAATAAGTGTTGCCCTGTATGCAAATTGGCAAGGCAACTACTTCCATCTTTTCCTCAGTGTCTACGTCCTATTTTATTCTTTTCATTTTTATAATTGTTAAGCTTATCTTCACAAAAGTCTAGATCACAGTAATTCATATATACAATGTACAGTACTCCCACATATCCAACATGAAACCTTTTCTCTTCCACAGCAATAATCTTTTTACATATTCATACTATATTTACTGAAACTGATGTACAGATAATGAGACAATAGCTTTGAAACAAGGTAACATTTGTGTTTACATTGTGGTTTATATTTTAGACTATGCAATTTTCTAAATTTTTAGTTATCTTATGTTTTACATTATGATTTATATTTTAGCTTATCAGCCCCTGTAGGGTGGCACCGTGTGGAAGCGCGGCGACAGCAAGGGTCGGCTCGTCTCCAGGCGCAGGTGCGAGTCGGACCCGGGTGGCGGGAACGGGCGTTAAGGTCCTCTGCTTGGGGTTCGGGCGTACTGCCCGCCCCTCTGCCCAGCTGCACCCGCTTCCCCCTCGGTGGCCTAACCCCGCCTCTCCCCCGAGGGCCACCGTCGCACCATGACAGCCCCGCCTCGCTGCCGCCGAGAACCCTGGCTACCCCGTCTTCTGCCCGCAACCAGTGATGCACCCCTGCACAAACCTATCAGCCGTCTGCCGCCCTCCGGCCATGCCCCCTGCCCCTCCCCCATCTTCGCCCTATATTAAACGCTGTACTTCCTGAATAAATCAGACTTGCGCACAGATCCTGGTCTCCTCGGTAGTCTTCTTCCTACCGCGTGTCCTCCGCACCTTGCTGGCCCTGGAGCGCCTTCTCGGAAGGCCCCTCCATGTGTTGCAGCCCTCTGCCCGAGCCCACTCTGCCCCTGCAGCGGCCCTCCGGGTGAGCCCACACTGCAACATTTGGCATCCAACGTGGGGGCAACAACTTCCCGGCCAGACCCCCACCCGCCTTGCCTGCAAGGTGAGGACCCCCGTCTTCGCTAGGCCCCGCTGTCGGCGCCATGGGTGGCCGTCTTTCCTCCCGCCAGGTGCCTCAGGTTAGGGCCCTTGCTGGCCTTTTAGACACCAATCATATGAATGTCTCAGTAAAGCAGCTCCAAACGTACTGGGACCTTTTGCTGCCTTTCAACCCCTGGCTCTCCACTTGCCAGCTGTGGGACCCAGACACATACACTAACCTCATTGACCGCGTCACGGCGGCTATGGAGTATGAGAACAAGTGTTTTCCCCCCAGCCTTCTCCCCACACTCATCGCCATTCGCTCGTGCCTCCAGGACACCCCCGTCAATCAGGACGCTTTCCACTGCACCTGCGGTAAGAGCAAGGGAGAGGGGTCTCAGTCAGACAGTGATTCCGACACCGAGTCCTTGTCCAGCTGCCTCAACAACGCCCTGGACTCTTGCCCGCCCAAACCGGACGTGCCTACCTCGCCCCAAGATGGCGAACTTCTGCCTTCTTCTTGGGAGGATAAAGGGAAGTCCCTCCCCCTATACCCGCCCCCTCCGGCCACGGCGCCATCTTGGCCCCCGCCGGAAGAGGAGCGGCCGCCATCTTACAAGCCGCCTACCCCCTGGGGCAGTCCGCCATCTTGTAAGGCACCGCCATCTTGGGACGAGCCATGTTCTTGCCCCACCCCCTGGGCACCCCCCGCCGCGGATCCCTCATCCGCCAGAGGGCCCATGGGTACTTGGCCCCCGCGGGCAGAGGCCCCCGCGCATCAGACGCCGCTCTTATACCTGCTGAATGCCGCCCCCTTGCGGCACCGTCCGCAGGATTGGTACCCCTTTACAGCCGATGAAATAAAAAACCTCTGCAAGGCTGTTAAAGAGGACGGCCTCGGTAGCCCGTACACCCAACATTTGCTTGAGGAGCTTAGCACTCAGCTCGCGGTTCCGTATGACTGGGTTTCCCTCTCTCGGGCCATTCTAACCCCCGGCCAATTCATCAACTGGCGTGCTCACTTTACATCAGAGGCAGAAAAGCAAGTGGCACACAACGCCCGTGTCGGGGCTCACCATCCCCCGGACGCTTACACAGGCACGGGCCAATTCGCCAATCCGGCCCAATATCACAACACCCCCCTCGAGTTCTGGCTCCAACTTCGCGAGCTGGCTTTACGCGCTTTCCACAGCTGCTCCGCCACCAGACCTGAGCCACTTGCCAAGCTAGTCCAATGAAAAGACAAAGACTTCGCCGACTTTGTATCCCGGGTTCAGGAGGCCTGCAAGCGCAAGGTCCCTGGCGAGCGTGCGCAACAAGCCCTTGCCCGGGAACTCATTCTGGAAGGGGCAACCAATGCCTGCTGACAAGCCATCCTACCAATGAAGGAAAGGGGAGTACACGACTGGATCCTGGCCTGCTCCCACATAGACCCGCAGGCCACCGCGCTGGCTCAGGCCATAGCCACGGCCATGTCCCTCTCCTCCGACTGCTTCAAATGCAGAGAAACCAGACATTTTGCCCGCGAATGCCCTCATGCCGCCCGACCTCGACCATCCACGAACACGCCTCGAGACACCAGAGGAGCCAGACCATGCGCGCCTCCCACCCCATGTCCCTGCTGCGGCAAAGGATACCATTGGGCCCGTGACTGCTGCACCGCCAACAGCCAACGGCAGCCTTTAAACGCAAGAGGGGGCAGGCCTCAGCCCTCCAGCAAGAGGCCGCTCATCCACGCCACCACCCCCTGCCATAATGTGGACCGTTCCACTGGGACCCAAGAAACTAATAATGGAGTTAGAGGTTGAAGGCCAATGGTTCGAGGGAATCCTTGACACTGGGGCAGAAATATCCTGCTTCCCAGAAACAGCCGCACACAACTGGGGTGTGCTCCCCAGCCCCCGCGTCATTGGAGTGCCGGAACAGCTCCCTCATTCCAAACCAGCCGAGATCTTATTTGGAAGGACAAGGAAGGCCACCAAGGCACCTTCCACCCCCTTGTCCTGCCCGGCATCGACAATATCCTCTGGGGCCGGGATGTCCTCTCGAACTGCGGAGCCATTCTATCCACGGCTCCCCCCCAATGATATACGCCACTGCTCGCATTACACCTCCAGCACCCACTCCTCTTGAATGGGATACCGAGGAGCCCATTTGGGTGGAGCAGTGGCCCATCTCATCCCAGAAACTGTTAGTTCTCCGAGCTCTTGTCTATGACCAGCTCGACGCAGGACACATTGAGCCATCCACCAGTCCGTACAACTCACCCGTCTTCGTCATTCAGAAGAAGTCAGGCAAGTACCGGCTCCTCCACGACCTGCGTGAGATCAACAAGCACATCCGCCCAATGGGCTCCCCCCAAACGGGGTGCCCCCACCCCATGGCTATACCTAGACACTGGTGCGCCGCCACCATCGACATCAAGGACTGTTTCTTCTCCATTCCACTGCACCCAAAAGACCGTCCAAAATTCACCTTCACGCTCCCGTGCACCAATCACCAAGAAGTAGCTGAGCGTTACCAATGGCGAGTCCTCCCGCAAGGAATGCGAAACAGCCCGGCCATCTGCCAGCTTTATGTCAATAAGGCAATTCAGCCATTAAAGAACTTTGCATACATTGTTCATTACATGGACGACCTTCTCGTGGTGCATGAAACCCCCAGAGGCCTCCAAGCCATCGCCACGGCATTACTGCACCATCTCAATGACCTTGGCCTACAAGTCCAACAAGATAAGGTACGCATGGAGCTCCCCTTCACCTTTCTAGGCTTCAACATCCACAACACCATCACGCCTGCGGCCCCCCAACTGGCCATTCCGCAGAAGCTATCTCTGACAGAGCTACAGCAAATCTGTGGGCACATCAGTTGGCTCCGTTTGGCTCTCCTGATCACCACCGCTCAACTACAACCCCTCTTCGCCCTCCTGTAAACCAACCAAGACCCTCCGCAGGCCATAACAAAGAAAATCGCTATTACCTCGGCTGCGCAGGAGGCCATCCGAGCTGTCAATGATGCCCTGTGAGAATGCCAACTGCAGCGTCACGACCCCAACCGAGCCATCTTGGCGCTGATCCTGACTACCACGGGTAGGCCCACTGGGCTCCTCTGGCAGAAGGGGCCCCTTCTCTGGCTCCATACCACCAAAAGCAAGCTCAGAAAAATTGGCCCGCAAGTCACCCTCTGGATCTCCTTGGCCATTGACCTCGTCTGGCAATGCACCCACACATATGGTACTCCCCCTGACACCATTGTGTGGCCGCTTGATGCCAAGAAAACCACCGCGCTGCTTCTGTCCAGTCCAGACATGCAAGTCCTTGTGGAACTCTTCCATGGCGAATTTGACAACCACTACCCCAGCCATCGGCTGCTTCAGGTCATCTCCCAGTTATCCTTCATCCCTCCGCTGCACCACCCCTTCCTGTCTCGCCGCCCCTAACCACATGCCACCACCGCCTTCACTGACGCCTCAAAGCACAAGTTCGCAGCTGTCATCTACTTGCCTGGTACGTCAGAGTCTCAAATACTCATCCACATCAACATGAACTCTGTCCAGGTAGGAGAGCTCCAAGCCGTCGTCCTAGCTCTCCGCGCCTGTCCCGACAGACCCCTCAACATCTTCACCGACAGCCTGTACACCTTGCAAGTCTGCCAAGTGTTGGCTTTCGCCACGTTTTATCCTGCCAAAAGGCCTATCGACCAAGCACTCCTAACTCTCCAGAGTCTCTTGGAAAACCACACGGCGCCCTGGTACATCGCCCATGTGAGGAGCCATTCTGGCCTTCCTGGACCTATCGCCGCTGGCAATAACCTCGCCGATCAAGCCGTCCAAGCCCTCCCAGCCTCAGTAGAGCGCTCGGGAGGCCGACCGCCTGCCCCTCCACCTGGCGACATCCTCAACCAAGCCAAGCTACTCCACTCTCGATTTCACTTCTCTGCCAGGAGCCTTCACAAGTTGTTCCCGGAACTTTCCATCCAGGCCTGCAAGCACATGGTCAGATGCTGCCAAACCTGTGCACCCCTTCTGCCCCTTGGGCCGCTACAGCCGCAAGGAGTTAATCCGCGCGGGCTACACCCCAATGCCCGATGGCAGATGGACGTCACCCACGTGCCCCAGTTCGGCAGGCTCAAGTATCTCCATGTGGCCATTGACACCTTCTCCCACCTGTGCTATGCCATTCCCCTCCCAGGAGAAACAGCCAAGCACTGCATTCAGGCCCTCAGACAAGCCATCCTCTTCATGGGAGTCCCATGAGACCTGAAAACCGACAATGGACCAGCATATCGCAGCGCTTCCTTCGCCGTGTTCCTGAGGCTATACAACATCACTCATCACTTTGGAATTCCGTTCAACCCCCAAGGTCAAGGCATGGTTGAACGCACTCATCTCTTCCTCAAGCATCTTATTCAAAAGGAAAGGAGCAACCATCCCCGCCACACACCTGGAGAAATTGTCACCTCTGCCTTAATCCACCACAACCTCCTCTGCTTTGATGAGGATGGCCTTTTCCCAGTACATGCTCATTGGGGCCCGTCCTACCGGCCCACACAGGCCGCCCTTGTTCAGTGGAAAGACCCTAAGACTAACATCTGGTCAGGGCCTGCCCCCCTCCTTGCCCAGGGAAGGAGTTTTGCTTGTGTCTTTCCAGATGACGCCACCCAGCCCATCTGGATCCCAGGATGCCTCATCCGGCCCGCCACCCTCGAACCGCCTGACCCGGAGAGAGAAACGTCGCCAGCGACACCTTGCCCCTCAGATGGCCATGATGACCCTGAATGCCGAGCCCGACCCTCTCCGCCAACAAGTTCTGTGGCTACTCCACCTAGCCCAAGCTGAAAGGGCCCGGCGGCCGCCGCCACCCACCTTCACCCCCCCCAAGACAAGCTTCTCGAACGCGCTGCCTGGCAAGGCTCCCCCCAACAAAATGAGCGCTGGCCCTTCCTCTTCCACCTTCTTCGGCGCTTAATAAAAGAAAAGGGGGAAATGTAGGGTGGCACAGTGTGGGAGCGCGGCAACAGCAAGTGTCGGCTCGTCTCCAGGCGCCGGTGTGAGTCGGACCCGGGTGGCGGGAACGGGCATTAAGGCCCTCCGCTTGGGGTTTGGGTGTACTGTCCGCCCCTCTGCCCAGCTGCACCTGCTTCCCCCTCGGTGGCCTAACCCCGCCTCTCCCCCGAGGGCCACCGTCACACCATGACAGCCCCGCCTCGCTGCCGCCGAGAACCCTGGCTACCCCGTCTTCTGCCCGCAACCAGTGATGCACCCCTGCACGAACCTATCAGCCGTCTGCCGCCCCCTGGCCATGCCCCCTGCCCCTCCTCCATCTTCACCCTATATTAACCACTGTACTTCCTGAATAAATCAGACTTGCGCACACATCCTGGTCTCCTCGGTAGTCTTCTTCCTACTGTGCGTCCTCCGCACCTTGCCGGCCCCAGAACGCCTTCTTGGAAGGCCCCTCCGTGTGTTGCAGCCCTCTGCCCAAGCCCACACTGACCCTGCAGTGGCCCTCCGGGCGAGCCCACACTGCGACAAGCCCCAATATATTTTTGGTGTAATTTTACATGTCTTATATCCATCCTTATGTAATCTTGTGGAACACTTCTATTGCCCACACAGTTACATTGGTTCCATCTATGCAATACTTCTTTCCCCCTGCCCTTAGGGCCCACAGTGACAGTCAATCTTCATTTCTTGAAGAGCCATGTTCAGAGATACTTGCAACAGTGTTGAGGGCTTGACATGTTCAACTGCCCTAATGCACTGGGAGCCACCATTTCTCTTCAGAGGTACAATACCTCTATTTGAAGGCATCAGTCCTCCCCAGAATATGAGTATACCTTCACTCTCATTATATGGGTTTCTATCCAATGATATAGCCCACTATGGCAAAATGCGCATTCACATATTCCCTAGGAGCCTGTCCTGCATCAGATTATCCTCTTTAAGCATCTTAAACAGGTAACCTTCCTTATTATATTTTTGAAAAAGTTTTCTCAGCATTATACTCTCAACCAAATACCTGACAATCTCCTATGTTTGTATGTTGCCCCACCCTTCCCCCAATTTCTTGGGCAATATTGCCCATCCTACCATCCCTGGCCCCCTTCAAGCCTGCAAAGCCCCACCCAAAGGCAACCCTATGCCCCCATTTTATCCCTTCCTTGTACAAATACTTGCCTCCAGCTTATCATAGATTTCACCAATGTAGGTGTCAGCTTACATCCTTCCTCTATCCCCAATTTCCTGTAAGCCTATCATCCAGTCTCTAGCTCTCTGAGGCAGCTTGGTTTACTTATTTCATATAATTGAGGTCATATAGTATTTGTCCTTCAATTACTGAGTTGCTTCACTCAGCATCAGGTTCTCAAGATTCATCCATGTTATCACATGTGTTTGTAGTGTATTCGTTCTTAAAGCTGAGTAGTATCCCATTGTATGTATATACCACATTTTATTTATCCATTCATCTGTTGATGGGTATTTGTGTTGATTCCAACTTTTGGCGATAGTGAACAATGCTGCTATGAACATTGGTGGTGCATATATTGGTTTGTGTCCTTGTTTTCAGTTCTATTGAATATATACCCAGCAGTGGAATTGCTGGATCATATGGCATATCAATGGCTATTTTTTTTTGAGAAACCACCAAACTGTCCTCTAGAATAGCTGGATCCTTCTGCATTCCCACGAGCAGTGGATGAGTGTTCCCATTTCTCCACATCCTCTCCAGCATTTGTAATCTTCTGTTTTTTATCATAGCTGCCAATCTTATGGGAGTAAGATTGTATCACATTGTAGTTTTGATTTGCGTTTCCCTGATAGAGATTTGAAGCATTTTTTTCATGTGCTTTTTAGCCATTTGTATTTCTTCTTTGGAGAAGTGTCTGTTTAAATCTCTTTCCTATTTTTTACATGGGTTGTTTGTCTTTTTATTTTAAAGATATAGGAGTTCTTTATATATGCAGATTATAAGTCTCCTATCTGATATAAGGTTACCAAATATTTTCTTCAATTGTGTAGGCTCTCTTTTCATTTTCTTGACAAACTCCTTTGAGGTGCAGAAGGCTTTAATTTTGAGGAAGTCCTATTTATCTATTTGTTCATTTCCTGCTCGTGCTTTTGGTGTGAAGTTCATAAAGCCATTTCCTATTACAAGGTCCTGTAGATGCTTGCCTACACTGCTTTCCAAAGTCTTTATGGTCTTGGCTCTTATATTTAGGTCTTTGATCCATCTTGAGTTGATTTTTGTATAAGGCGTGAGTTGGTAATCCTCTTTCATTCTTTTATATGTGGATATCCAGTTCTCCAGGCACTATTTGTTGAATAGTCCATTCTCTCCCAGTTGAGAGTGTTTGGTGGCTCTATTGAATATTATATGGCTATATATATGAGGATCTTTATCAGAACTCTCAATTTGGTTCCATTAGCCTGTGTGTCTCTCCTTGTGCCAATACCATGCTGTTTTCACTACTGTAGCTTTGTAGCATGTTTTGAAGTCAAGTAGTGTGATTTCCTCCAATTTTGTTTTTCTTTTTCAATATGTCTTTGGCTATTCGTGTCCTCTTTCCTTTCCAAATAAATTTCATAGCTAGTTTTTCTAGTTCCTTAAAGAATGCTGTGTTGATTTTTATTGGGATTGCATTGAATGTGTAGATCAGTTTTGGTAGTGTAGACATCTTAATAATATTTAGTCTTCCTATCCATGAACAGGGAATATTCTTTCACTTATTTACGTCCTCTTGAACAGTGTTGTGTAGTTTCTGTGTATAAGGTTTTTAAATCCTTAGTTAAATTTATTCCTAAGTATGTGATTTTTTAGTTGACTATTGTAAATGGTATTTGTTTCTTTATTTCCTCCTGAGCTTGCTCATTATTGGTGTACAGAAATGCTACTGATTTTTGCACATTGATCTTATAACCTGCAACTTTACTACACTCATTTATGAGTTCTAGAAGCTTTCTTGTAGACCTCTCAGAGTTTTCTTTGTATAGGATCATGTCATCTGCAAATAATGAAATTTTGGCTTCTTCCTTTCCAATTCGAATGCCTTTTATATCTGGTTCTTGCCTCAGGGCTCGAGCAAATACTTCTAATACAGTGTTAAATAGAAGAGGTGAGAGTGGGCATCCTTGTCTTTTTCCCGATCTTAGAGGGGAGGAATTTAGGTTTTCACCATTGTAAATGATGTTGGCTGTGGCTTCTTCATATATATTCTTTATCATGTTCAGAATATTTCATTGTATTCTGATCTTTTGAAGTGTTTCTATCAAGAAAGTGTGCTGTATTTTGTCAAATGATTTTTCTGCATCTATAGATATAATCATGTGATTTTTTTCCTTCAATCTGTTTATATGGTGTATTACATTGATTGATTTTCTTATGCTGAACCATCCATGCATATACCCTGAATGAATTCCACTTGGTCATGGTGTATAATTCATTTAATGTGTTGTTGAATACAGTTAGCAAGTATTTTGTTGAGGATTTTTGCAACTAGGTTCATTAGAGAAATTGGTCTGTAATTTTCCTTTCTTGTGGTGCATTTGTTTGGCTTTGGTACTAGGGTAATGTTAGCATCATAGAATGAGTTAGGTAATGTTCCTTCTGTTTTGATTTTTTGGAAGAGTTTCAGCAGGATTTGTGTTAGTTCTTTCTGGAACGTTTTATAGAATTCACCTGTGAAGCCGTCTTGCCCTGTGCTCTTCTTAGTTGGGAGGTTTTTAATGACTGATTCTATTTCTTTACTTGTAATTGGTTTGTTGAGATCATCAGTTTCTTCTTTCATCAATATAGGCTGCTTATGTGTTTCTAGGAACTTGCCCATTTTCTCTGAATTGTCATTTTTGTTGGAATATAATTTTAAAATATCCTCTTATGATAGTCTTTATTTCTGTAGGGTCAGTGGTGATATCTCCTTTTTCATTTCTTATTTTGTATATTTGCATCTTCTCTCTTTTTTCTTTGTTAGTCTAGTTAAGGGTTTGTCAATTTGATTGATCTTCTCAAAGAACCAGCTCTTGGTTTTGTTTATCTTTTCAAGTGCTTTATTATTTTCTATTTCATTTAGTTCTGCTCTTATCTTTGTTCTTTCTTTCTTTCTTCTTTCTGTGGGGTTACTTTGTTGATTTTTACTAATTCCTCCAAATGTGCAGTTAGTTCTTCAATTTTTGCTCTTTCTCCTTTTTTGATGTATGAATTTATGGCTATACATTTCCCTCTCTGTACTGCTTTTGCTACATCACATAAGTTTTGGTATGTTGTGTTATCATTTTCATTAGTTTCAAGGTAGTTATTAATTTTTTTGAGATTTCCTCTTTGACCCACTGTTTTTCTAAGAGTGTGCTGTTTAATTTCCATATTTTGGTGTGAAATCTGGGCCTCTGGCCCTAGGAGATTTCCAGTTTCACTCCATTGTGGTCAAAGATATTATTTTGTATGATTTTGATCTTTCTGAATTCATTGAGCCTTTCTTTGTGGCCTAGCATATGGTCTATCTTGGAGAATGATCCATGTGCACTTGAGAAAAATGTATATCCTGCTGTATTCAGGTATAATGATCTGTATATGTCTATTAGATCCAGCTCCTCTAATTTACTGTTCAAAGTTTTTGTTTCTTTAGTGATTCTCTTTTGAGATGTTCTGTCCAAAGTTGATAGTATACTAATGTCTCCCACTATAAATGTAGAGGCATCTATTCTTTCACTTAGTTTTTCCAGAGTTTGCCTCACATATTTGGAGGCAACCTTGTTAGGAGCATAAATATTTATGATTGTATGCTCTTCTTGAAAGATTATCCCTTTCACTAATATGTAATATCCTTCTTTTGCTCTCACAATTGTTTTGCATTTACAATCTGTTTTGTCTGATATTAATATAGCTACTCCTGCCTTTTTTTGGTTATTGTTCACTTGAAAGATTGTTTTCCAGCCATTCACTTTCAACCTCCATGAATCCCTGGGTCTAAGATGTGTTTCTTATAGACAACATATAGATGGGTCATATTTCCTTATCCAATCTCCCAGTCTGAATCTTTTGATAGGTGAGTTTAATCTGTTGACATTCAGTGTTATTACTTTCAAGGAATTATTTATGTTAGCCATATTTTGTTTGGACTTGTGTTTGTCATATTTTGTTTGTTTTTTCCCTTCTCTTTTTGTCTTATTTGTTGCTCTTACACTCTCCTCCAACTCTGTCTCTCCTGTTTTTTTCTTTCTTCCTGCAGAACTCCCTTTAGTATTTCTTGAAGGGCAGGGTTCTTGTTGGCATACTCTTTTAATTTCTGTTTATCTGTGAATATTTTGAAATTGCCATCATTTTTGAATGCTAGTTTATCTGGGTAGAGTATTCTTGGTTGGAATTTTTTTTCTTTTAGTACCTTGATGATATCATATTACTGCCTTCTTGTCTCCATGGTTTCAGATGAGAAATCAGCACTTAATCTTATCAAGGCTCCCTTGTATTTGATGGTTCTCTTTTCTATTCCTGCTTTTAGAATTTTCTATTTATCTTGAGCATTGGATAATTTGACAAGTATATGTCTTGGGGTGGGTCTGTTGGCATTTATGGTGTTTGGGGTGCGTTGTGCTTCCTAGACATGTACGTCCATCTCTCTCAGTAGATTTGGGAAATTTTCAGCCATTATTTCCTCCAACAGCCCTTCTGTCCCCTTTCCCTTCTCTTCTCCTTCTGGGATGCCTATAATACATATGTTTGTGCGTTTTGCATTTGCCATTCAGGTCTCTAAGTCCCAGCTGGTTTTTTTCTATGTTTTTATTGATCAATTCTACTATCTGTTTGATTTTAGATGTACTGTCTTCCACATTGCTAATTCTCTCCTCTGCCTCTTCTAATCTGCTGTTATTTGCTGAGAGTGTCTTTTTGATTTCTTGAACTGTGGTGTTCCTCCCCATCATATCTGTTGTTTTTTTGCATATGTCTGCAATTTCCTCTCCAATGTTTTCTTCATATTGTTAATCTCTTCCTAAACTTCATTAAGTTGGTCTCTAATATACATTTTGAGATCTTTTTTTACTTGTCTGAAGTTCTGCTCCCCTTCCTGGTTTTCAGTTTGTTCATTGGATTCAGCCATGTTTTTCTAATTATTGGTCTGGTTTGTAGTTTTTTGTTGCTGTCTGGTCATCATTTTATCTTGACGTGTTTGAACAGTTCCTTGGCTTCTTTGTCTAGTCTTGGGGATTGATTAGTTGTTGTTCATGTGTAAGTGTTATGTCTTCTCTTTGTCAGTTTGTTCTTCTTACTCTGTTTTCTTGTTGCTGGCTAGGTTCACTTTGAAGGAAAATATTAGGGCCAGGGAAAGCAAAATGAGAAAGAAAAGAAAATTTATAAAGTAGTATTGGTAATAAATGTTAACAGAGCAACAATGTGAGATCTGGGAGAATGGATGTTAGACTCATGTATTTTGTGTAGAGTTATAGCAGTAAGTAGAGTACCTATAATGAGACAGTCAACTGAATATGGGAAGGAATATAGTGTGAATTAAAAAGCCAGTGTTTTCATGAGACAGGGAAGAAGAAAAGAAAGACAATAATATCAAGAGTGGATAAAAGAAAGAAAACAGAACAAAGGTATAAGAAATTAAATGTCTGACAATTTGAGGGCCAAAGAAAGGGGGGTGGAATGTAAGAGAAACAATAGATGATGGAGGATAGAAAGATGTGGGGGAAAGGGGATAGTGTAGGTTGCCAAAATCAATACACACAGAAAAGAGGAAATGGAAAATGAGGAAACAGAGCAAGAGTGAAGCACTCCCTGCAGCACCTATTATATAAAGAAAATTAAAATAAGAAGAAAAAGAGAGAAAAGAACAAAAAGAGAAGAGAAAAAGGGGAAGGGCAAAGAAATGAGGGGTAAACAAGCAAGAAAAAGAAAAAGAGAAAAAAAAACTAAATAAATGAAAAAGGACCTTGGGGGATAAAATGGGAGAAAAGACCAGGAGACAATGCAATATTAGCAACCCAGACAAGAAAAAAAAAGAACCAACGTTTTAATCTAGGAATCCTCTTTTCAGTTAAATAATACATTTAGGGATCTCACCTTCCCCCTTTCTCCTTTCCTCACTTCTCTCTCCCAGGGCAGCAAGAAAACTGCCTGAGAGGTCCTGTATGAGATTCAAGTAGGTACTTGTTGAACCAACTCAGCACAGAAGACTATGGCTCTTTATTTCCAGCATGAGGTCACCTACACCTCACCACAAAACCCAAATATGCTACTTGAAGCTTGGATAGCACCTCCTACAGTCCCTCCCCCTTAGGTATGCTAGGAGAGGTCTAATTGATTTTCTGACTCCACCTTCTCCCAGATCAAGTTTCCTATCCCAAGACTTTTAGGTAAATTGGGTTTTATCAGCAGATTCACCTCTCCTTTCTTCCTAGACTCTCCCCGAGACAGCTGGTATACTCCTCCAAGTTCAAGGAGAGAGAGAAAGAAAAAAGAAAAGAAAACACAAACGCCAAGGGCTAGGGCGACCAAGGACCTCAGATGTACCTCAGGACACAGTGGATTCAGAGATGGGAAATCTGTGATATTGCAGACTCAAGGTGTGTGAATCTCTGGAGCATGGGCCACCAGGGTTTAGGGGACACAGACCTGGGAACCACGCAGGGGGTCTGGGAATGCTGCAGCACTACACAGTCTTCAGGGATCCCGACAGCTGGGTGCCAGCCTTAGGGGGAGGGGTCCCACCCACAACCTCTGACCTCTGTGTCGGAAACCCAAAATTCCACCTCTCACAAGAATCTCTTCTGTCACTGTCTCACCAAACCGACATCCAGGTATCTCCTGCCCTGCAAGCCCCCAAAACAGCCTCCTAAGGGTTTGGGAGCACTGATGTACAACAAAGATTACGGGGACCACTATGGATGGGCCGCCAGCCCTAGGGGGAGGGGTTCTGCCTCTAACTTCTGACCTCCATGTTAGAAATCAAAAATTCCGCCTCTTGCAAGAATCTTTTCTGTCACTGTCTCACCAAATTGACATCCAGACTCTTCCTGCCCTGCAAGCTCCTGAAACAGCTGGCTCAGGGTTTGGGAACACCCCATAAAACAAATATTCCCACCCCATAAAACAAATATTCCAGGGATCACTGTGGCCTAGCTGCCAGCCCTAGGGGGAGGGGCTCCACCCAGAACCTCTGACTTCCATGTCAGAAACCCAAAATTCCACCTCTCACAAGAATCTCCTCCATCACTGTCTCACCAAATCAGCTTCCAGACATCTCCTGCCCTGCAAGTCCCCGAAACAGCCTGATCAGGGCTTGGGATCTCCCCAGCAAAGCAAAGCCTTCAAGAATCACTGCTGCTGGGCTGCTAGTCCCAGGGGGAAGAGTCCCACCCACAAACCCCAACCTCTGTGAAAGAGACCCAAAATTCTACCTCCTGCAAGAATCTCCTCTGACACCATCCCACTAAATTGATGCCCAGACACCTCCTGTCCTGCAAGCACCCAAAATAGCCCGGTCCAGTGAGACTCCAACCCTACTCAGCCACTTCTTTGCAGGAGAGATTATGAGGTGCACTCACTCAGATGCCATCTTGCCCTGCCTCTCAAAAATCAATTCTAATTTTTGCTTTTTATATGGTGATAGTTCACCATTTCAATGAAATATAATTATAGTTATTGTGGGGTTAAAAATATATTTATTAAGATTTTTTTTTGTACTGGGGCCAGGGATTGAACCCAGTACCTCATATGTGGGAAGCCTGTGGCCAACCAGTGAGCCATATCACCTCCTCAATTATGTTTTATATTTAACTTTTACATCATTTTCATAGAGAATACTTTATTATAATTTTATGTGTAAAAAGAATAAAAATAAAAGGTGATTCCTAAAGCACTCTAATATGTATAAATTATTGAATTTAGGTCATACCAGTATCTGAATTCAGATCTTGGAAAAGTGCCTAATATAAAGGGAGTAATAATTTATTATCCAAATATGAAAGGCAACTGAATATTGCAAATAGGAATATATTCCTATTTACTTAATGTGATTCACATCAATCCCTGTGTATGACACATGGCACTTGTATTAGTCAGGGGTCTCTAGGGAAACAGAACTAACATGGCATATATATGTGTGTGTGTGTCTGTAAGTATATATGTACTACGAAATTTTAAAAACAGAATTAGGCTCACATGGTTGTGGGAATGGGAAACTCCAAATTCTGAAGGGCAGACACAAGCTGGGAAATCTGATGAACGTTTTCATTAAACTTCCCAGGAAAATCTGTCTTGCTGAATTGATGAAATCATCACTTCTCCTTTTCAGGGTTTCAACACCTCTCATTGTGAAAGTAATCTCCTCAGTTGAATGGAGATATAATTAATCATTGATAAAGTCAACTTACTGATAATTTAAGCCCACAAAATGTACTCACATTAACAATCACATCAGTGCATGTTTGACCAAACAACTGGGCACCAGCCCATAGTGAAGGTGACACACAACTTTTCCCATCACACCACAGGATCAAAAATCTGGGCTCCATGGATTTCAAATTCCCAGTTGTCCATAGGGTAACAAGCCACCAGATTCAATTTTTGACAAGTTAGATCCCAGTTTAATTAGCCATTTGGGAACTCCAGGAAATACATACATCTTATCATATTTTAGATCTAAATGCTTAAGATAAAAAATGAGTTTGGTACTGAATTGGCATCTAGAAAGAACACAAGTATTCTGACACAATCCTGTTCATCCAGACCCAATTCCTCAAGAGTAGGAAAATGGCTAGTATCATTCTAATCTTGGCCTCCATATCTACACTGCATAAAGAATACCCTTAAAGGAGATATGGAATTGTGAGACGGCTGATTTCTACCCGGTGAACCAATTTCAGTCCATCATGAGTGATAGCTTCCTTACACCCTGGGCTTCTCACATGCTGTTAGTCCAAATGAGAGCAGACGACTTGGAAAGGATATGCCACATTTTAAAAATATACCGTGTAGTTTGGTTTATTACATCTGCTCCTTGGTACTCAAAATAAGGATGATGAGATACCCTGAAATGACTCCATGCTTGAATAGTTAGGACTATCTTCAGATCAATTCAGTTAGTACATTTTGCGAAGTCAGTATCTGACAAGCTCATCTATCCTAATTTCTCTTTAATTTTACATTGACTAGATAGATCATATTGTCACTGTTCAAGCCATAAAAATTGTAGATCTGGTTCTGATCTTCTCATTCTGATGTTTTCACTTGGTAATTGAAATATTAATTCCACCATTGTAGCTCCTAGAGAACAAGGCTCACACTCCCTCTTGGGGAAGTAAAGAGAGGGATTAGATATGATAAATGGAAAGTTTCCAATAGCATTCTCAAATATAAGCACACACATACACATATAATTCATTTATAATTACCTATATTGTGTAGATTTTTGCAATTACTTACATGTACATATATATTTACACAACTCCACACACAATTATAGAGATTTTAAGAGTGGATTTACTGAATGATACAGAAATACATTTTTTTTTTCATTATTTTGTCATTTTGCCTCCCTGCAACTTTTTACACAGCTCTGGAAAGAACAGAACATTTCCTTATTCTTAGAAAAGTGAAATATGCTGTCTTCTGCCCTCCTCTGCACTATGAGGCACAGAGGTGCCTGTGTGTAGATGGTGACAGCATCATAGCTCAGTGGATATGTTTATGGGTCCATTCAGTTAGCAGGTGCATTCTCTCAGTTTCTGTGGACCCAACATAGTCCATCAATTCTTCTGTGATATTCCATCACTGCTTAAACATTCCTGTTATGGAGAGCATGTTTTAAAAGATGGATTTATTATTAGCTGTTGTTTAGTTTTTGTGTATTTCATTTTAAAGGTTGTTTCTTAGGTTCACATTTTTGTCATGATTCTAAGAAATCCATCTGTAAAAAGAAGAAAAAATCTGTTTCAACCTGCCTCCCCCATCTCACCATGGTGATGCTCTTACTGTTTTCTGGGAGTACTACATATTTTGCTAAAAATTTCATATCTTCTTCACTGAAATTGTTTATATCTGTGGTGTACACAGTGTTACCTCCCATCCTGAATCCTCTCATCTACAGTCTAAGAAACAAGGACCTGCAGACAGCATTAGGAAAAGGGATAGCGATAAAACTTGCAAACTGATTTCTTGATTTAGTTTTAATTAAAATGAATAACTTTTCAAAACAAAAAGATACTTCTATTTTCCTATTTCTAATCAAGAGAATTTAGCAATGTGGTATGTTAAGAGTGTACCAGGTCACAATTTTATTAACATATTTTATGTGTAGTAAATGAGTAGCTTGGAAATACTTGACTCAATGCTTCTTTTTCCAGTATCAATTTCATATTATCATATTCTATTTAGGAGCGATTCTGGATGTTTAGCAATCACTTTCATTGCGCCCAGATACATTGCAATCTTGCAGCATTTTTAGGGGTTTCACAAAAATAACATTTAAAATTTTTTATTTCCTGAAGTACATTTTATTTTTAGGGCATCTGTAGTTAAAATGGGGATGCATAAATATCCATAACTTGTCTGTAAGGGTTCTAATTCAGTATTTGCTTGTGGAATTCAGACCAGAACCATTATAGGATTTGTCAAATTGTGGTGACCTCTGGTCACCTAAGAATGAAAAATGTATAAAGTTGGTGATGACACTTTATTATTAACATTGAAATTCAGAATAGAAAAATCATCAGGAATGGTTTGTTTTATTGTATATAATTGTAGTCATCACTGTCCTGAAATAATTCTGAAAATGTCTCATCTCCATATATTTATGACTATATTTCTCCTTTTTGAAATTTGTGGTAAGCCACAAATTTCTGTGCTATTCTTTTCTCTTTCCTTCTTTTTCTCATCTTTTATTCTTATTTCATTCCTACTTTCTGTTCTAAACTTCATGGATTCCCTTTCCTCTTTCTCTTACTTATTCTTCTCATCTTCTATTTTATTTTTATCTTCTGCACTCGTTTGTGTGGAGAAAGTGGCCATGGTGGCTGCTGGGGATAGGGAGTGGGAGGAAGAGATGTGATGTGGGGGCATTTTCAGGTGTTGGAGTTGTCCTGGGTAGTGCTGCAGGGATAGTTACCAGACATTGTATGTCCTCCCATGGTCCACTGGGTGGACTGTGGGAGAGTGTGGGCTATGGTGTGGACCATTGACCATGAGGTACAGAGGTGCTCAGAGATGTGTTCACCAAGTGCAATGAATGTCTCATCATAATGGAGGAGGTTGTTGTTATGGGGGAAAGAGTGGAGTGATGGAGGGGTGTTGTTTAGGAATTCTGCACATGAGCATGATTGTTTTATAAGTTTACAACTACTATCATAAAAAATATATTTAAAAAATAATAATAGGGTGGTTTGGGGAAAACACACCAAATGTAAGATAAGCATTATAATTAGTAGTAAGATTTTTGACAATATTCTTTCATAATTTGTAACAAATGTCTCATGACAATGCAAGGTGTTGGTGGAGGGTTTATGTATGGGATCCCTGTATGATGTTATGTGTACTTGCTTTGTAAGTTCACAACTTTTACTATACACTAGTTTATATATGTTCATATATAAGTTATATGAAGATAATAATAATAGGGTTGGTTGGGGGAAAATACTTTGGTTAGTAGTAATATTTTCAAAATGCTCTTTAGTCATTAGTTAAAAAGGTTTAACAACAATGCAAGTATTGGTGGTAGGGTGAGTTATGACAGTACTGTATGATGTTATATATGTTTGTTTTGTAAGTTCACAACTATTATTATACACATTGCTTTTGCATGGTTATGTATGAGTGATACACTTCAATAAATTAATTTTTTTAAAAATCAAAGAAATACCAATATCAGGGAGCAACTAGCAAGCCCCAGGCCTGGAAGAACAAAAATATAAAATTAGAATCATCAAAACTAAAGGGAATATTTTGCGCTTCAATGGAAAACTATGTAATAGTTTATATCACGCCTTTCTTCACTGTCTTATCTCTAGTGTTTCAATGCATTTGAACTCTGTAAATTAGAGGTAAGTGGTAGCAAGGCAGAAAACAAAAATAACTGGCCATAACCCTTCAAATTCTATTAAATGGAGCTACTACCAGTGACTTTCTTCCCATACTCTGGAAGAGAACAATTTTGCATTATCAACACAGTTACATCTTTTGAATAGATAATATAAGAATATTACATTATTGCTACTAACCACAGTTGATAGGGCACTCCAGCTGTATTTCTCCCATGCTTTTCCACATTCCAAACACCCTGCAGTAGTGATATATATTTGCTCTAGCTCAGAAAAGACACTCTTGCATCTGCAACATCAACCAAAATTCTCATCCACCTCTTAGTTTACTGTGCTATTCAGTTCTTAGATTATTCTCTAGCATTCTGTCAATTGGCATTTACATGCCTAGACTAACGTTTTCAGTCACATCCCCATGTATAAACTAGCTGTTACTCACTGTGTGTTACCATCCACTCTCTATATTTCCACACTTTTACAGTAAAGCTAATTAAAACTTCTACATATATTAAATATTAGTAGTCCACTCAATCCTCCTCTTATCTCCTTTAAGAATCCACCACCTACCACCAGGTCTTGAAGGTATTTTCCTATAATTTCTTCTAGAAGTTTTATGATTCTTGCTTTTATTTTTAGGTTTTTTATCCTATTTGAGTTAATTTTTGGAAGGTGTGAAATAGGGGTCCTTTTTCTTTTGGCTATTGATATCCAATTCTTCCACCACTAATTGTTTTGAATGGATTGTTTTGCCTAATCAGTGTGAGTTTGATGGATAGTCAAAAATCACTTGACCATAAATGTGAGCATCTGTTTCTGAGCCATAAATTTGGTTCCATTGGCCTATTGTGTCTGTCTTTAGGCCAGTACCATGCTGTTTTTACCACTATAGTTAGGTAACATGATTTAAAGTCTGGAGATGAGGACTTACTTTTTTTTTTATGATGTTTCTGGCTATTGAGGACCCCTTACCCTTCCAAATAAATTTGATGATCACATTTTCAATTTTTTCTTTAATGCTAGTGGAATTTTTATCGGGATTGCATTAAATCTGTATATAAATTTGAAGAATTGATATCTTAATGGCATTTAGACTCCCAATCCATGAGCATGGACTGTTTCTCCAGTTATTTAGGCCTTTATTTAAATTTAACATTGAGTTTCAGTTTTCTGAATACAAGTTCTTCACATCGTTGGTTCAGTTTATTCCTGACTATTCGAGTTCTATCTGTCTTATTTTATTCTCACTACTCTTTTGACAATTTTAGTTACTTTCATTGATGAAATCTTCATTTCTAGGCTCTCTTCTAGGCCTTTCGCCCCTGTCTTTTCTTTTCAGGCTCTAGCACACCCTTTAGTGTTTCCTGAAAATCTAATCTCTTGCTTAGAAATTCTCTCAGTTTCTGTTTATCTATAAATATTCTAATCTTGCCCTCATTTTTGAAAGATAGTCTTGCTGGATATAAGATTCTGGGCTGGAAGTTTTACTCTTGTATTATCTTAAATATATCAGACCACTGTCTTCTTGTTTCCATGGCTTCTGGTGAGAAATCAGCACTTAATCTTATTGGGTATCCCTTATAGGTTATACATTGCTTTTCTCTTGCTCTTCTCAGAATTCTCTCTTTGTCTTTAGCATTTGACATTCTGATGAGTATGTGTTTTGTAGTTGGTCTATTTGGGTTTTTTTCAGGAGGGAGTATGTTGTGCTTCTTGGACATGAATATCTATGTTCTTCAATAGGGTTGGGCAATTTTCTACCATTATTTCTTCAAATATTCCTTCTGCCTTTTTTCCCTTGTCTTCTCCTTCAGGGAAACGTATTGCACATATGTTTGCACACCTCTTGCAGTCATTTATTTCCCTGAGAACTTGTTCAAATTTTTCCTTTCTTTTCTTCATCTGTTCTTTTGTACACTTTCAGAGGCCATTTCTTCAAGCTCACCAATCCTTTCTTCTGCCTCCTCAAATCTGCTATTATATGATTCCAATGTTTTTTTAATTTCATTGATTGTACCTTTCATTCCCATAAGATCTGCTATTTTTCTATGTATGCTTTCAAATTCTTGTTTGTGCTCATCCAGTGTCTTATTAATATCCTTTACTCTTTAGCCGAGTCATTAAATTTATTAGGGAGATTTGTTTGAACATCTATGATTAGTTTTCTCAACTCCTTTATGTCATCTGGGGGCTTATATTGTTCCTTTAACTGGGCCATAGCTTCTTGTTGATTGGTGTGGATTGTAATTTTTGGTTGATGTCTTGGTATCTGCCTTACTAGAGTATTTATTCTAGGTGCAATTTTTCTCTTTAGTTTGGGGCTTCCTGCCCTTTCTCCCTTGCTGGTTGTGCAGTAGGGACCAAGGATGTAGTTGGTGCTATAAGCTGTGAAGCCTCAATCTGCCCTCACTGTGCCAGAGATCAATAAGCTTCTTCCAACTTTCTCCTTTGTCACGGATAAGGACAGAGTCACAGCTGTGTGAATAATCCAAGTTTTGTAGGCTTAGACTGTAGTTACCCAGAAAGACTGATGAAGCTTCATGTCCTTTTCTCCCCTGCTTGGGGCAGGGATGGAGCTGCAGGTGTGGGCAGCAATCTATGCAGTGCGGGTCCAAGATGACCACAGTTGCCACAGTAAACTTCTAATTTTCAGTCTGTGCCAGCCAAAGTTACCTGCAGAAAGTTTCCTGGATAGGCTGGTGCAGTGCCCTCCAGCCTCCTACCTGCCAGAGGTGGGGCTGAAGCCTAGGCTAGGACTGCATGCCAATCTGGGTGAAAGAACTGGTTCCTACCATCACTGTGATTTTCAGTCCTGGCTTCCCCTCAGGTTGGGGGCAGTCAAAATGGCAGCCACTGGCTTCTTTCCAACTTGGGCTGATTCACAACCCAGCTCTGCCAAAGGTTGTATCTTAGCCAGCTGAGTCTACAAATTTGTAGCCAAAATCAGCAGCCAACCATCTCCCTCTCCCCTGTTTTTGGAAAATGGAGCTTCCAATTCCAGCAAAAGAATAGTTCCTGGGGTGGCTCATGCCACCAGAGTAGGACAATCACTGGCTTCTGTGGCTTGGCCAGTAATTTCCCAAAGAGGCTGGTGCAGGTCCCTGTGGATTCCTTCTGCTGGAGGTGGCACTGGGGCCTGGGCTGGAGCTATGATCTGACCTGGATGGAAATAAGCCAGTCCACACCAGCACTGGAATTTTCAGTCCCCTGTGCTTCATGCCAGGTGTGGAGTTAAGATAGCAGCTCTTGGCCTCTTTCTGGCTTGGACAGGCTCAAACTTTATCTGTTCTCAGGATTATACTGTAGCCCGTTGAATTTAGTCATCAGTAGCTGAAATTGGTGCCCAATGGCCTCTTCCTCCCCCATTTTTAGAAAGTGGAGCTTTTGGTTCCAACTGCAGAACAGCTGAGGCAGCTTATGCCTCCAGGGGAGGATGGGCACTGGCCTCGGGAGCATGGAGCGCTCTACTCACAAGTCTTCTCTGCAGATTGGCAGCCTCTTCCCTCCATTCCTTTAAGGATGTTGCAGGATGCCCTACTGGCCTCCTGGAGCCCCCAAACAGTGCTTCAGCCAGCTCCAAAGAGCTCTGGGAGTTTACTAACTGCCCTGTAGCTGATGCCAACTCTAGCAGCTCCTTAATCCACTGCCATCTTGCTGGTTCCTCCCTCTTTGATTTTTTTAGTCCTCCAAAATTTGTTTAACCATATCCCTGCATTATCTTTTCACTGTTGAAATGATTAGCCTGTTTATATTTTCCTGAGTAATTCCTGTCTTATTCTGGGCTCTGAATTACATAGTACTCTTGGATTGAAAGTTAAATCCCTGAGTTTGGCATTCTCTTTCTGTCAGTCACAATCTGCTGTAACAACTCACAATCTAACTATTCATCAATATTAATTTATTAGACAAGTGAGACAGCCACTTAGTCCTCTGCACTTTCTTCAAGCAGGTAATTAAAAAACAAAGGCTCACTAGCTTTTATTTTATATCTCTTTCTTTTTAAAGATTTGTGTTTCCCCCTTTCTCCTCCCCCCCTCCGCCCTGCTGTTTTTACTATGTCCATTCACTGTGTGATCTGCTGTATTTTTTTCTCGCATTTTTATTTGTCTTCCTATTTTTTTCCTCTAGGATTCATTAGGATTTGATCCTGGGGACCTCTGATGTGGAGGGTGGTTCCCTATCAACTGTGCCACTTCAGTTCCTGGTTTCTGTTGCATTTCACCTTGACTCTCCCCTTTGTCTCTCTTTTCGTTGCATGATCATCTTGCTGTGTGACTCACATGCACAGGCTCTAATTCATTGTGTGAGCACTCATGCAGGCACTGGCTCACCATGTGGGCACTGGCTCAACAAGCAGGGACTCATGCAGGAACTTGGCTCACCACATGGGCACTTGGCTTGCCAAATGGGCATTCACATGGGCACTCAGCTCAATGAGTGGGCACTTGGCTCACCATGTAGGCACTCACATGGGCACTTGGCTCAATGTGTGGACACTCAGCTTGTCATGTGGGCACTTCACCACATGGGCACTGGCTAACTGTGCAGGTAAGCTTTCTCTTCTTTTTCACGAGCAGGCCCCAGGGATTGAACTAGGGTCCTCCCATTTGGTAGGTGGAAGCCCTATCAGTTGAGCCACATCCACCTCTCTCCATTTTCTCTTTAGCAATAACTCGACATTGTATTGCAAGCCAAAGTAGCAAATAAATCAGTCCGAGAGTCCTACGTTTGAAGAACCATTTCCAGGAAACATGCAAGATATCAAGTACTATGTAGGAAAATGTTGATAAATTGGACTATACTAAAATTAAAAATTTTAATAATGAAAAGACCACAATATAATTGTCAAAAAGCCATATGGTGTCAGTTTTTGAAATATATGTATATATATGTATATATATATGACAAAGAATTCATATTCAGAATATTTAAATAACTCCCACAAATCATAAAGAAAAATGCACATAAATTATATAGAGAGATGTGTAGATTTGGAAACAAATGTAATTTGTAGAAATATAGATATATATATATATTTTCAAATTCTCAATTTATTGATTTTTAAAAAAAATTACATTAAAAAAATATGAGGTCCCCATTCACCCCCACTGCCCCCACCCTACCACTCCCCCCACAGTAACACTCTCCCCCATCATCATGACACAGCCATTGCATCTGGTGAGTACATCTCTGGGCATCACTGCACCCCATAGCCTGTGATCCACACCATAGCCCACACTCTCCCACTTTCATCTAGTGGGCCATAGGAGGACATACAATGTCCGGCAATTGTCCCTGCAGCACCACCCCAGACAACTCCAAGTCCCAAAAATGCCTCGACATCTCATCTCTTCCTCCCATTCCCCACACCCAGCAGCCACAATGGCCACTTTTTCCATACCAATGTCACATTTTCTCGATTATTAACCACAATAGTTCATTAATAGGATATCATTAAGTCCACTCTAATCCTTACTGTATTCCTCCTTCCTGTGGACCTTGGCTTGGTTGTGTCCATTCCACATCTATGTTAAGAGGGGGTTTAGATTCCACATGGATACTGGATGCAATCCTCCTGCTTTCAGTTATAGGCACTCTAGGCTCCATGGTGTGGTGCTTGACATTCTTCAACTGCATGTTAGCTGAGTGGGGTAAGTCAGAGTGTAGGAGCTGAAGTCTGTTGAGGCTCAAGGCTTGGCTATCATATTGTGAGTCCAGAGATTCAAATCCCTTAGATATATCTTAAACCCCAGCACCAACTACAATTCCAGTAAAGTAGTATGAAAGGCTTGTGAAAAGAGATCACATCTGAGTCCAGCTCCATCACGCAGAAACACCAACTCCAAAGAAGGGCCAACTGACATGGCAGTGAACTCCATTGCCATGACCATAGAGCCTGTGGGTCTCTAGCCCTCAAAAGGACCAATACCTGAGGTTGTTTCTACTTTGTCTGTCTCTGAGACTCTGCTCAGGTGTGCATAAGGGCAATCCTTCTGACAACCTCCAGACTCTTTTCTAGAGACTCATAGCCATATAAACTCATTTGTCCTTTCCATTTCTCCCTTACTTTAGGTCAAACAACATTTTTAACTCCTGTTATTATATGTTGACAGGAATATTCTGCTAGTCCACATTGAACCTTTAACTCAAGTTCATTTTCTAGTTATGTCATCAGCTGTTACTTGGTAGTGATCCCTTGGTGCCAGGGAGGCCCATCCCCGGGTGTCATGTTCCACACTGGAGGGAAGGCACTGCATTTACATGCTGAGTTTGGCTTTGAGAATGGCCACATTTGAGTAACACGGAGGCTGTCAGGAGGGAACTCCTAGGCACTGTGTTGCTCTAGGCCTTGTTCTTATTTCAGGTATATAGGCTCACAAGCATAGTCATTAGTATCAGGGGCTCACTGTTGCACCCTCATTCCTTCCTGGTCCTTGCCATTGCACCTGGGGGACTGACGCTTCTCCCCTAGGGACCACAACAGAGCCCCCCCGGCCAGAAACCCAGTACCCCTCCAGCTGTTGTTTGTAATTGTTTCCACTATGAGTATATCCAACATTTCCATGCACCCTGGACCCATGCCCTGTATAACTCCCTGTCAACCATAGGTCCCCTGTCAATAACATCCCATACCAGTATTCCTCTGCTGCCATTGTTGAACCACTCCGTTATCCAAAACTTCCTGAAAAGTGAAGCCCAATATAATGTCAGGTTCCGTTACTAGTAAAATGGAATATAGCGATGAGTTTAAAGGTTAGATATAGAACACATACTGATTTGGAAAAATTCTACATCCTATGTTGTTCTTTTCTTTTTTCCTAATTATTGAGCTTCTTTTCACAAGAGCTATAGATCACATTAATTCATATATATAATATACAGTACTCCCTGATATCCATTATAAAACCTTTTCCCTTCCACAGCAATAATCTTTTAACTTATTCATATCATATTTACTGAAACTGATGTACAGATATTGAGACAATAGCTTTCAAACAAGGTAACATTTGTGTTTACATTGTGGCTTATACTTCAGGCTATACACTTTTCTACATTTTTTAGTTATTCTAAGTTTTACATTATGGTTACATTATTAGTCTGTCATCCCCTATATGTTTTTGGTGTAATAGTACATGTTTTATGTCCATCCTTGTGTACTCTTGTGAAACACTTCTTTTGCCCTCACAGTTACTTTGGTTCCATCTATTCAATATCTATTTCCCCCTTCCCTTGGGGCCCACAGTGGCAGTCAGTCTTCATTTCTTGAGGATCCATGTTGAGAGATACTTGCAACAGTGTTGAGGGCTTGACATGCTCAACTGCCCTAATGCCCTGGGAGCCACTCTTTCTCTTGAGAGATACAGTTCCCTCTATTTGATGGCGTTAGTCCTCCCCAGGATGTGGGTCTACCTTCACTCTCCTTATATGGGTCTCTACCCAATGGTATAACCCACTCTGGAAAAATGAGCATTCACATATTCCCTAGGATTCTGTCCTGCATCAGATTATCCCCTTTGAGTATCTTAAACAGGTAACTTTCCTACTTATATTTTGAAAAGGTTTTCTCAGCATTATACTCTGAACCAACACCTGACAATCTCCTACATTCATATCTTGCCCCACCCTATCCCCAAATTCTTGGGCAATATTACCCATCCGCCCATCCCTAGCCTCCCTCAAACCCACAAAGCCCCACCCAAATGTAACCCTATGTCCACATTTTATCTCTTCCTTGTACACATACTTACCTCCAGCTTATCATATATTTCACCCATGTAGATGTCAGCTTACATCCTTCCTCTACCCCCCAATTTCCTGTAAGCCTATCTTCCAGTCTCTAGCTCTCTGAGGCAGCTTGCTTATTTCATATCATTGAGGTCATGTAGTATTTGTCCTTCAATGCCTGGGTTGCTTCACTCAACATAAGGTTCTCAAGATTCATCCATGTTATCACATGTATTTGTAGTGTATTTGTTCTTAAAGCCGAATAGTATTCCATTGTATGTATATACCACATTTTATTGATCCACTCATCTGTTGATAGGCATTTGGGTCGACCAACTTTTGGCGATAGTGAACAATGCTGCTATGAACATTGGTGTGCATGTATCGGTTTGTGTCCTTGTTTTCAGTTCTGCTGGGTATATACCCAGCAGTGGTATTGCTGGGTCATATGGCAAATCTATGGTTAGTTTTTTGAGAAACTGCCAAACTGTCCTCCAGAATGGTTGGATCTTTCTGCATTCCCACCAGCAATGGATGAGTGTTCCCATTTCTTCACATCCTCTCCAACATTTGTATTCTTCTGTTTTTTTCATAGCTGCCAATCTTATGGGAGTAAGATGGTATCTCATTGTAGTATTGATTTGCATTTCACTGATAGCTAATGATTTGAAGCATTTTTTCATGTGCTTTGTAGCCATTTGTATTTCTTCTTTGGAGAAGTGTCTGTTTAAATATTTTTCCCATTTTTTAAATGGGTTGTTTATCTTTTTATTTTCAAGATATAGGAGTTCTTTATATATGCAAGTTATAAGTCTCTTATCGGATATATGGTTGTCAAATATTTGCTCCCATTGTGTAGGTTCCCTTTTTACTTTCTTGACAAACTCCTTTGAGGTGCAGAAGGCTTTAATTTTGAGGAAGTCCCATTTATCTATTTGTTCTTTTGCTGCTCGTGCTTTTGGTGTGATGTTCATGAAGCCATTTCCTATTAAAAGGTCTTGTAGATGTTTCCCTACACTGCTTTCCAAGATCTTTATGGTCTTGGCTCTTATATTTAGGTCTTTGATCCATCTTGAGTTGATCTTTGTATAAGGTGTGAGATGGTAATCCTTTTTCATTCCTCTACATATGGCTATCCAGTTCTCCAGGCACCATTTGTTGAATAGGCCATTCTCTCCCAGTTGAGAGGGTTTGGTGACTTTATCAAATATTATATGGCTATATACATGAGGTTCTATATCTATATCTATAACTTAAAATTTGATTCCATTGGTCTGTGTGTCTCTCCTTATGCCAATACCATGCTGTTTTCACTACTGTAGCTTTGTAGTATGTTTTGAAGTCAGGAAGTGTGATTCCTCCTATTTCGTTTTTCTTTTTCAATATGTCTTTGGCTATTCAGGGCCTCTTTCCTTTCCAAATAAATTTCATAGTTAGTTTTTCTAGTTCCTGAAAGAAGGCTGTGTTGATTTTTACTGGGATTGCATTGAATGTGTAGAGCAGCTTTAGTAGGATAGACATCTTAATAATATTTAGTCTTCCTATCCATGAACAGGGAATATTCTTCCATTTATTTAGGTCTTCTTTAATTTCCTTGAACAGTCTTGTACAGTTCTCAGTGTATAACTTTTTTAATCTTTAGTTAAATTTATTCCTAAATATTTGATTTTTTCATTTACTATTGTGAATGGTATTTGTTTCTTGATTTCCTCCTGATCTTGCTCATTATTGGTGTACAGAAATGCTACTGATTTTTGCACATTGATCTTAAAACCTGCATCTTTACAAAACTCATTTATGAGTTCTAGAAGCTTTGTTGTAGACCTCTCAGGGTTCTATGTATAGGATCATGTCATCTGCATGTAATGAAATTTTGACTTCTTCCTTTCCAATTTGAATGCCTTTTATATCTGGTTCTTGCCTCAGTGCTCAAGCAAGTACTTCTAAGACAATGTTAAATAAAAGGGGAGAGAGTGGGCATCCTTGTCTTGTTCCCGACTTTAGAGGAAAGGATTTTAGGATTTCTTCATTGTAAACGATGTTGGCTGCAAGTTTTTCATATATACTCTTTATCATGTTCAAAAAATTTCCTTGTATTCCCACCTTTTGGAATGTTTTTATCAAGAAAGAGTGCTGTATTTTGTCAAATGCTTTTTCTGTATCTATAGATATAATCGTGATTTTTTTCCTTCAATCGGTTTATATGGTACATTACATTGATTGATTTTCTTATGTTAAACCATCCTTGCATACCTGGAATGAATCCCACTTGGTCGTGGTATATAATTCGTTTAATGTGTTGTTGAATATGATTAGCAAGTATTTTGTTAAGTATTTTTGCATCTAGGTTCATTAGAGAAATTGGTCTGTAATTTTCCTTTCTTTTGGTGTCTTCCTTTGGCTTTGGTACTAGGGTAATGTTGGCATCACAGAAGGAGTTAGGCAATATTCCTTCTGTTTCGATTTTTTGGAAGAGTTAGTTCTTCCAAAACTAGAGGATTGGTGTTAGTTCTTTCTGGAATGTTTTGTAGAATTCACCTGTGAAGCCATCTGGCCCTGGGCTCTTCTTAGTTGGTAGGTTTTTAATGACTGATTCTATCTCTTTATTTGTGATTGGTTTGTTGAGATCATCAGTTTCTTCTTTCATCAAGATAGGCTGCTTATGTGTTTCTAGGAATTTGTCCATTTCCTCTGAATTGTCATTTTTGTTGGTATATAGTTTTTCAAAGTACCCTTTATGAAATTCTTTATTTCTGTGGGGTGAGTGGTGATCTCTGCTTTCTCCTTTCTTATTTTGTGTATTTGCATCTTCTCTCTTTTTTTCTTTGTGGGTGTCGCTAAAGGTTTGTCAATTTTATTGATTTCTAAAAAAACCAGCTCTTGTTCTTGTTTATCTTCTCAAGTGCTTTCTTATTTTCTATTTCATTTAGTTCTGTTCTTATCTTTGTTATTTCCTTCCTTCTTCTTCCTGTTGGATTACTTTGTTGTTGTTTTTCTAATTCCTCCAAATGTGCAGTTAGTTCTTCAATTTTTGCTCTTTCTTCTTTTTTGATGTATGAATTTATGGCTATAAATTTCCCTCTCAGTACTGCTTTTGCTGCATCCCATAAATTTTGGTATGTTATGTTATCATTATCATGTGCTTCAAGGTAGTCATTGATTTCTTTTGAGATTTCCTCTTTGACCCACTGTTTTTCTAAGAGTGTGCTGTTTAATTTCCATATCTTGGTGTGAAATCTGGGCCTCTGGCCCTTGCAGATTTCCAGGTTCCCTCCACTGTGGTCAGAGATATTATTTTGTATGATTTCAATCTTTCTGAATTCATTAAGCCTTTCTTTGTGGCCTAGCATATGGTCTATCTTGGAGAATGATTCAAGTGCACTTGAGAAAAATGTATATCCTGCTGTATTTGGGTATAATGATCTATATATATCTATTAGATCCAGCATCTCTAATATACTGCTCAAATATTTTGCTTCTTTAGTGATTCTCTTTTCAGATGGTCTTTACAGAGTTGATAGTGGTGTATTAAAAACCCCCAGTATAATTGTAGATGCATCTATTCTTTCACTTAGTTTTCCAGCATTTGCCTCCCATACTTAGAGGCACCCTTGTTAGGAGCATAAATATTTATGATTGTTCGTTCTTCTTGACAGATTGTCCCTTTCACTAATGGGTGGTATCCTTCTTTGTCTCTCACAATTGTTTCACATTTAAAGTCTATTTTGTCTGACATTAATATAGCTACTCCTGCCTTTTTTTGTTTATTGTTTGCTTGTAAGATTGTTTTCCAGCCATCACTTTCAGCCTCCATGCGTCTCTGGGTCTAAGATGTGTCTCTTGTAGACAGCATTGAGATGGGTCATATTTCCTTATCCACTGTCCCAGTCTGAATCTTTTGATAGGTGAGTTTAATCCATTGACATTCAGTGTTATTACTTTCAAGGAATTATTTATGTTAGCCATATTTTGATTGGACTTGTGTTTGTCATATTTTGTTTGTTCGTTTTTTCTTCTCTTTTTGTCTTTTTTGTTGCTCTTACACTCTCCTCCAACTCTGCCTCTCCTGTTTTTTCCTTTCTTCCTGCAGAACTCCCTTTGGAATTTCTTGAAAGGGAGGTTTCTTGTTGGCATACTCTTTTAATTTCTGTTTATCTGTGAATATTTTGAACTCTCCATCATTTTTGAATGCTAGTTTAGCTGGATAGAGTATTCCTGGTTGGAATTTTTTTTCTTTTAGTACCTTGACTATATCATACCACTGCCTTCTTGCCTCCATGGTTTCAGATGAGAAATCAGCACTTAATCTTATGGAGCTTCCCTTGTATGTGATGGTTTTCTTTTCTCTTGCTGCTTTTAGAATTTTCTCTTTGTCTTGAGCATTGGATAATTTGACAAGTATATGTCTTGGGGTGGGCCTGTTGGGGTTTATGATGTTTGGGGTGCACTGTGCTTCTTGGATATGTACATCTGTCACTTTCAGTAGATTTGGGAAGTTTTCAGCCATTATTTCCTGAAACACTCCTTCTGACCCCTTACCCTTCTCTTCTCCTTCTGGGATGCCTATAATATGTATGTTTGTGCATTTTGCATTGTCATTCAGGTCCCTAAGTCCTAACTGGATTTTTTCTATCTTTTTATCGATCAATTCTACTATCTGTTTGATTTCCGATGTACTCTCTTCCACATCGCTAATTATCTGCTTTGTCTCTTCTAATCTACTGCTATTTGCTGCGAGTGTATTTTTTATTTCTTGAACTGTGGTGTTCGTTCTCATCATATCTATTATCTTTTTGCATATGTCTGCAATTTCCCTTCCAAGTGTTGTCTTCATATTGTTAACCTCTTCCCTGCTTCACTAAATTTGTTGGTGATATATGTTCTGAGATCTTTAATTACTTGTGCGAAGTTTTGCTTCCCTTCCTGGTTTTTAGTTTGTTCATTGGATTCAGCCATGTTTTCCTGATTAATGGTTTGGTTTGTAGATTTTTATTGCTGTCTGGTCATCATTTTATCTTGACGGGTTTAATCAGTTCCTTAGCTTCTTTGTCTAGTCTTGGGGATTAATTAGCTGTTGTTCTTGCATAAGTGTTATATCTTCTCTTTGTCACTTTGTTCTTCTTATTCTAATTTCTTGTTGCTGGCTGAGTTCACTTTGAAGAAAAGTGTTAGGGCCAGGTAAAGGCAATTGTGTAAGAAAGGAAAATCTGTAAAGTATTATTGGTAATAAATGTTAACAGAGCAACAATATGAGATCTGGGAGGATGGATATTAGATTTATGTAAGTTGTGTATAGTTATAGCAGTAGGTAGAGTACCTATAATGGGGTAGTCGACTGAATATGGGAAGAATATGGTATGAATTAAAAAGCTAGTGTTTTTCTGAGAGAGGGAAAGAGAAAGAAATGTAATAGTTTCAAGAGTGGATGAAAGACAGAAAACAAAACAAAGGTATTAGAAATTAAAAGTTAGACAATTTGGGGATCAAAGACAGGGAGGTGGAATATAGGAGAGACAGTAGATGATGGAGGATATCAAGATGTGGGGGAAAGGGGATAGTGTAGGTACCCAAAATCAATTCACACAGAAATGAGGCAATGGAGGATGAGGAAACCCAGCAAATGTGAGGTGTTCCCTGCAGCACCTATTGTATAATTAAGATAAAATAAAATAAGAAGAAAATGAGGGACAAGAGAGAAAGGAAAAAAATAAAATAAAAAGACCTTGGGGGATACAATAGGAGAAAAGACTTGGAGATAATGCAATGTTAGCAATCAGGACAATAAAAAAAATAAAAATTTTTTTTAAAAATTAAAAAAAAAAAGCAAACATTGAGGGCTATGATATTCAATGACCTCAGATGGACCTGAGGGCATGGTGGATTCAGGGATGGAAAGTCTGTGATATTGCAGACTCAAGAGGTGTGAGTCTTTAGGATGTGGGCCATCAGAGTTTAGGGGACACAGACCTGGCAACCTCAAATCTGGTTAACAGGGTGCCTGGGAGCACCGCAGTGCAACCCAGCCTTCAGGGATCCCCGCAGCTGGGTGCCAGCCCTATGGGGGAGGTCACATCCGCAAACTCTGACCTATGTGTCAGAACCTGGCAATTCACCCTCTCACTAGGGTCTCCTCTGTGGCTGTATCACCAATTCACTTCAGGACAGCTCCCACCCTGCAATCACCTGAAACAGCCACCTGGGGGCGCCTCTACACTGCAGCCAATTTAATGATGCTGCAGATCAGCAGCCAGGCCCAGGGGGTGGGGCTCCAGCCGGAAGGCCAATATCAGTGTCTGAACCTGAAATTCCCACACCTCGCAGAATATTCCCCTAATTGGTTTCCAGACGTCTCCCACCCTGTAGGCCCCTGAACCAGCCTCCTGGTGATGTCTCTTTATTGTGAGCAATTTAAGGCTGCTGCAGATTGGCAGCCGGCCTTGGGGGCGGGGCTCTAGCCGGAAGCGCTATTATTCGTGTCAGAAATCAAAAATTTCCCGGCCTCGCACAAAACTCCCATCTCTCTCCCCAAATTGGTCTGAGAAGGCCTCCTGCCCTGTTAGCCCCCCAATAGCCCACTCAGGGCTTATGAATTCCCCAGTGGCGCAGAGCCTCCAGGAATCACCACCGCAGTGCCGGTGCTGCGGCTCCGCCCACCCCAGGAGGGAGTGTCCGTGCACAGCTCCCACCTCCGTGCACGAGAGCCTCAATTTTATCTTATACATGAATTTTCTCTGTTACTTTCCCACCAAATCGATGTCCAGACACCTCCTGCCCTGCAAAATCCCGAAACAACCGGGTCCCGAAGAATTTCCAACACTGCCCAGTCACTTCTTTGCAGGAGGGACACTCAGGTGTGCTCACTCAGCCACCATCTTGCCCTGCCCCTTACCAAAATATAGTTATATTGAGGTTCATATACATATATATATATATATATAGAGAGAGAGAGAGAGAGAGAGAGACAGAGAGAGAGAGAGAGAGAGACTTCTATGTGGAAAGAAACATGTATATGACATTTTTTGAAAGTGCATATGTTTTTATACATGTCCTATTTTCTCTTTGACTTAATTCTTTTATTGTTAGAGTTCATGGTCTTTTGTGTTTTTTTTTTTTTTCTACATTTTTTGGGGGAAGATGGACTGGTTTAAAAGCACATCATATTTCATTTGGTGAATTTTTGCCTGGAATGACATTTTCCATACTTTTACCCTCAGTATACTCATTTCCTCTTGCTCTAGTCACATCTCTTATAGACAACATAAAACTAGCCTTGATTACATCTGAAAATGTATGACAGAGAATCATGTCAATATCTTTCTTCCATTTTAATCATTATTTTAGTTTGTTCCATATTTAATGCTCATTTTTAAACTTGTCTCATTTCTGAGACCTATATTTCCTCCTAATGAAAACAATAATTTTAAGAAGCTCATATAACATGGTCTTAACTTCCAACACTGATCATATTAATACTGTCAAGATTTTGATTTTTTGGTTACTTGGCATGGTTCCTTAGAAATGGTTTTTATTTATTTGGTCTCAACTATTTTTAAAGACAGCAAGAAGACTCACCACGTTATTCATCACCCATAATTCATCTATTTTTGGAATCCTCATGTGATTCTTTTTCTTCTTATTTAAATGTTTTCCCCAAATATTTGAGATCTACATCTTAGTGTGGCAATTCTTCATTTATCTCATTGTAGAGCTCATTCTTTCTCCTAGTGATGGACAGACTCAAAGAAAAGCCCCACAGCTGAAAGCCTTTCTAAGAACTCAGGACCGGGAAGTGGACTTGGCCCAGTAGTTAGGGCATCCGCCTACCACATGGGATGTCGTGGTTTAAACCCTGGGCCTCCTTGACCCATGTGGAGCTGGCCCATGTGCAGTGCTCATGTGCGCAAGGAGTGCCGTGCCACACAGGGGTGTCTACCACATAGGGGAGCCCCATGCGCAAGGAGTGCACCCCATAGGGAGAGCTGCCCAGCGTGAAAGAAAGTGTAGCCTGCCCAGGAATGGTGCTGCACACACGGAGAGCTGACACAACAAGATGACACAACAAAAAGAAACACAGATTCCTATGCCACTGATAACAACAGAAGCAGACAAAAAGAACAACATGCAGCAAATGGACACAGGAAACAGACAATGGGGCGGAGGGGAAGGGGAGAGAGAAAAAAAAAAAAAAGAACTCAGGACCAAGAGAAGGTAGAATGTCAATAGTCCAGAAACCAAAGTGAAAAATAAAACTGATATTTCCCATAGTCACTGTCATTTTCCATTTGTTCTTTTGAAGAAATATAGTGATTTCCTTTCTTACCTAATGTATACTTGTTTGTTCTTTTATTTGTAGACTCATTACAGTATTCACTGTTACTTCTGTTAAAACTGAAATTAAACTGCATTCTATGCATGCTCTCAACATTAATGTTTATTTAATTTTAGTTTAGAAAAGACAGTAAGACAAATTAAAAATCAACATCAGCGTAGGATTTAAAATACATCAGAGTTAAATATAGAGTGTGTGGGAAATGAATTTAAATAATAAGAGGAGGACTCTTGTGTTTACCGTGAAGCAAAAAGTCACTATTTATGGACTAGGTGGTGATGAAATTAACTCACTGTACAGAAAATGTTAGACTGGGTTATGGAACATTTATTTTCCTTCATCTCATGGTAGAGCTTATTATTTCTTTCAGTGTTTTACAGTCTCCAAGAAAATCCCCCAAGCTGAAAGCCTTTCTAAGAATTCAGGGCTAAGAGATGATAGAATGTCAATAGACCAGAAACAAAACTGAAAAATAAAATTGGTATTTCCCATAGTCAGCATCATTTTCCCTTTTTTCTTTTAAAGAAATACAGTGATTCCCTTTCTTTTCTAATGTCTTGTCCTTTTATTTATAGACTCATTACAGTATTTTCAGATACTCCTCTTCAAACTGTCAATTAAATTACATTCTATGTGTATGCTCAGCATTAATGTTTGTTTAAGTTTAGTGCAAAAGCTCTGGCTCATCTCAATCCCAAAGTAATTCTTTGAATGCATATGAGTATGCTGTGGTATGCATGGTGGTGGGTTTTGTCTGTATGATTATGTTCAAATAACCCTGTGAAATGTTGTGCTAAGAAATGGGAAGTGGTAGTTCCCAGCTTCTGAATGCAGATTTTCAAGAAAATGGAAAATCCATCCTCAAAAGATTAAGTGTAATTTAAAAGCATGACATCAGTTATAATGCCAATAGTTTATAAAATAGATAGGGTTAAATCTAACAATTTGTACATAAATTTCTTAGTACCTCATCAAAGTAAATCTTGAAGTGAAGCATCAAAAATGTGTAAGCTCCCCTCAATCAGAAACAGAGTGGGTGTTACATCTCCAAATCCTCAAAATTGAGGAATGAACAAAACAGGAGGATTAAACTATGGACTAAAGTAGACTTATTTTTATTCTAGCAAAGGGGAAAGTTTGTATCATTGATATAAAGGCAGTGGACAGCAGAGTTCCTGAGGAGAGGAAGAGGTAAGAATATGTATAACAATACTAGTATTGTATAACATTACATTGCTATGATGGATACAACCCATGATACATTTCATCAAAATCTATAAACTTGTATGGAGCAAAGTGTAAACTATATTGTAAACTCTAGTCCATGCTTAATAGCTGTGCTTCCATATGTGTTCATCAGTTGCAACAAAAGAACTACACTAATGAAAGATGACATTAATGGAGGAAAGTAGGGGAGGGGAAGTGGGTAGAGCATTTGAGAATCCCTCATATTTCCCATGTAACATTTATGTAATCTAAAGCTTCTTTAAAAAATAAATTTTTAAAAATGTAAAAAAAATTCTAAGAAAAAATGGAGGAAACTAGTAGATGCATATAAACATGTCACCCAGGCCAAGAAAGGAAATTAAACTAATCAGATAGGGAGTCAATAGCTAATTTATCAATGTGTTGTGTGGCACCCCACATAGGGTACATACCTTTTCTAAGCAATGAATAGTGACCCACTGGTTGGTCTTTCTTATGGGAAAGGCCCACAAGAGTCCTGTGGTGATGTCTGCAGCAGTGAAAACATACCTTGCCCCTTCCAAGAGTGGGATGGGACTAACGTAATCCACTTGCCATTGAGTTATTCATATCTGCAGTCAGCCCCAAATGCCCCATCCAATGAGATAATTGTAGTCATTGGATCAAGCACAATGGGCACTCAGGTGTGATGTCCACGAGCTCCTAGTGAATGACACGCAGCTGGAACTGGTTGGCTATGCACCACAAGGCCTTGTAACCATGATGTCTGCTTTAATGTTTAGTCACCCTGCTGCTTCTCAGGTCTAAGTGGTATGGCTTTGCCTCATCATTCCTAAAGGAGGTGTTAGAGGAGGGACAACGACATGATAGACAGTTACCTGTTGCCCCTGGCAGGCATCCTAGGTGTTCTTCCGTAGATGTCTCCTCTAGAGAGGGCAGCTGACAACAGTCCACTGTTCTTGTTTTTAAGTTGCCATCCAAGTGGTAAGGCCTTTGTGCACTGACCAACTATCAGTA